>NC_073627.1:134891696-136141696 GCF_029407905.1 Bubalus kerabau
CTGTAGCAGGGTTCCATTCTGGAGAATGTAGAGGTGGGCCAGATCATACCTCTGTGAATCCTATATGCTCTTTCCAGAACCACCCAGAACCACGTGCTATGTCCCTGTGCCAGGCACAGACTGTCCCAACTGTCCTTAAAGTGTATTTTCAGAAGCACTGCTTTCCTTTTCCTTTACTCTCTTTACGGATGACTTTATTCTCAGGAAGCCACCTTATCCTTTGAACAACAAAGCACATGGCTATCTTGGTCTCAGGAGCTGGACCACTTAGGTTTACAGTTCAGCTCTGCTACTTTCTAGCTGTGTGACTTTGAGCAATTTACTGACCCTCCTCTCTCAGTCTTTGTCTTCACTTGCAAATTCTTATACCCCACCCCCGACAGGATGTCCGTCTGGTTTACATGAGTAAATGTATGTATAGTTTATAATTAGTACACTAAAAATGTTCCTTATTTTCTCTGTCCTCCTGAACATCATTCGGCAGTCATATGCTGTCTGAATGTGTGCAGGGTGGTAATGGAAAAGACTCATCTAATCTGTAATCTGGGAGATGGGACTGGAGCCTGGGAACACTTGAATAGTTTTAGTCACTAATCCCAAGATGGGAAACACACTATATACTCACAGGCATCATGTGTGCACACACATATCTTTTTGCGTCATCAGAAATCTGGTCAGCAAATTTGAATGCTAAGATCAGAAGGTGTGGGTGTGGCCAGAGAGGGTCTGGTCCCTGGAAGAAGTGTGCAGCATCTGCATCCCGAGAGGAATGAGAAAAAGAAGAGTCACAGAATCGATGGGTCCACAGAGAATGAGCGTAAGAAGAAGAAAGAGCTGACCAGGAAAAGGCAGGTGGCTGGGAATGGCATGGCACACAGCATGCAAATGTGGGACACATCTGGGGACACATATTGTCAGGGATGGGGAGAATCGGGGACCAAGGGAGGACTGAAAATAAGCCACCCAAGCACATCCCTGCTGCTGCTGCTGCTGCCAAGTCGCTTCAGTCATGTCTGACTCTGTGCGACCCCATAGACGGCAGCTCACTAGGCTCCCCTGTCCCTGGGATTCTCCAGGCAAGAACACTGGAGTGGGTTGCCATTTCCTTCTCCACTGAATCTAAACAAATGCATCCAAATGGCCACATCAGAGCATTCTACACAAATGCACACACAGACACACAGAGACATATACAGACACACACAGAAATACACACGCAGACACACACAGACATGATTGCAGGGGGACACAGAGACATAGATGTGCTACACAGACACTCAGGCAAACACACAAACACACACAAAGGCACACACAGATACATATACACATGTTCAAGCACTACACCTCTAGGCCTATCTGGCCCATGTGCTTTCCATGACAGGGCTGTCTGAACATAAGGAAGTGGGGTAAGAAGCCTAAATTCTGTTGATAAAATCAGGGATCAGGAAAAATCAACCAACTTTAAACTTACACAGTAAATCAGGGGACTCTGAGGTTCCCAGAAGACTATAAAACAAAAATTCATGTGTTCTTTAATCCTATGCATATTGACTCTACCTAGAAAACCAACTCTGAAGAGTAACCGGATCCATCTTGGCAGCACCTTGGAGTCAGGGCAGTGTTGATATATGTTAATGCGTTGATGTAAAAGCCCCTTCAGGAAGGCCCACACCATTGCCACTTTCCCGGAGGAAGGTGGGCTGGGCAACAAGCTGAACACTCACTTCTTCCCAGCCCTTCCTCTTCCCCTCGTGTCCCTCTGACAGGTACGTGCCAGGCCCCTTTCCCTGGCAGTGACCAAGTCTGTAATGAAATAAAAAAGGATGGTTACTGCTGTAGTCTCTCTCCCCTGCCACAGTGTAGACTCCAGGAGGACATGGAGTATGCAGGTTTTGCTCATTGCTGTGTTCCGGTGCCTGGCATATAGTTGTTGTTTAGGTGCTCAGTCATGTCTGACACGTTGAAACCCCATGAACTATAGCCCTCCAGGCTCCACTGTCCATGGAGTTTTCCAGGCAAGAATACTGAAGTGGGTTGCCATTTCCTTCTCCAGGGGATCTTTCCGACCCAGGGATTGAACCTGTGTCTTCTGCATTAGCAGGAGGATTCCTTACCATTGAGCCATCTGGGAAGCATATAGTAGATGTTCAGTACAGGTGGAAACGCAGAAATGGATGAACAAATTAGCAGTGTCGGGAGTCATGAAGGCAGCCTGATGCTGAAAACAGTGATCAGCATCCTCAGTAGGTCAGGTTCCTGCCATCATCCACAAACAGCTCAGATGCCTGATTCCGGTCCTGAACCCATTCTCCCTTCTTTCCACCTCCACCCCTCCTTCAATGCAAGGCTCACCTGGGTCTCCTTGCCTCATTCAGAGTCTTGCATTATGATGCAAAATGAGAAATCCACAAGATTATACATCAAAGATGTCAAGTCTGGGACAAAACTTTCTTGAAGGGACACCATGGGAGAGGGAATAACACCAAAAGGGATGGAGATGAAAATCATCAAGATGGGCCTTTGATAAAATAAGGATGATTTCCATCACATATTCTGATTCCTTACTATGCACCTCAGCCTGTTCTTTGCCTTCCACAACCTCAGCTAACCACAGCTTCACCACAGCTTCCCGGCGCAACCCCCCAGATGCCCTCCATCCATTTCATCTCTCTCCCACAAAACATCTGTTTTCAGATTCTTTGCCAACAACTGGAATTTATATTAAAGAATCAAGACTTCTACTGCCAGCCAAAATAAAGTAAAAGGAACAAGATTTATGTTCCCTCCTGAAGCAAACATAAAACGGATGAAATATATAAAACAGTGGTGTTTTATATATATATATATATATATATATATATATATATATATATATATATAAAACAGACAGTTGGAGGTCTGGTAGCACAGGACAATGACACATAAGAGAAGAGACAGAAATGAGGTGATACTGTGATTGCTCCACCTTACTGCCCAGGAAAAATTTCCAGGCAGCAGAGCAGGAATGGGGAATATAGGAGGAGACCAACATCTGAATCAGAGAGAAAAAGCTAGAAGTTCAAGGAGACCAAGGTCAGCCTTAAAAGACTTAGGATGACTCTCAGTGATCTTCACCTCTGAGGCCTGAGCTTCACTGGTGGTTCAGCAGTAAAGAATCCTCCTGCATTGCAGGAGACAGGTTCGATCCCTGGGTCAGGAAGATCCTCTGCAGGAGGGAATGGCAACCCACCTCAGCATTCTTGCCTGGGAAATCCCATGGACAGAGGAGCTTGGCAAGTGACAGTCCATGGGGTCGCAAAGAGTTGGACACAACTATAGTGACTGAGCACGCACACACACATTCATACGCCTATGCAGTCCCTCCCACAATGTTCCAAGGTTAACCTGTGTGATAATAGCATGTGGATCAAGTGATGGTGTATCAGGATGGCAGGTTATAGGCTTTCACGTTGTAGGCTGGTGCTATCTGTCTGTCTGTCTATCTGTCATCAATTGCTCTATGGGAAGTTAGATGCCATGATATGTGAGCATCCCTGAGAAAAAGCAACAGAATAAATGGAGGCTTCTTGGGAGATTTTTCAGCACCTTCAGATGATCATAGCCCAGGGCAACAAATTGACTACAACCTCGTGAGAGACCCTGAGTCAGAACCACCCAGCTAAGCTGTGCACATTTGAGTGCAAGTTTTTAAGAACAAATGTTTCTATTGTTGTTGTTCAGTCACTAAGTCATGTCCAACTGTTGGTGACCCCACAGACTGCAGCAAGCCAGGCTTCCCTGTCCTTTACCATCTCCTGGAGTTTGCACAAACTCCTGTCCATTGAGTCAATGATGCCATCCAACCATCTCATCCTCTGTCTCGCCCTTCTCCCCCTGCCCTCAGTCTTTCCCAGCATCAGGGTCTTTTCCAATGAATCAGCTTTTCTTAACAGGTGGTCAAAGTACTGGAGCTTCAGCTTCAGCATCAGTCCTTCCAATGAATATTCAGAGTTGATTTCCTTCAGGATTGACTGGTTTGATCTTCTTGCTATCCAAGAGATTCTCAAGAGTCTTTTCCAGAACCAAAGTTCGAAAGCATCAATTCTTCAGCTCTATTTCTCTTGAGTATATGCTAAGGGGTAGAAAGGTTGGGCCTTATTTTAGATGTCTCTTTAACTTCTTAAACTTTTCCAAAACTGGTTATACCAATTCCATTTCTACTGGCAGTGTATAAGAGTTCTGATTTAGTCACATCTTCACTAACACCTGGTAAGGGGCAGTTTGTTTGTGAGACATTCTAGGGGGTGTGTAGCAACATCTCACTGTGCTTTGAGTGGGCATTTCTTTAATCACAGCTGATGTTGAGCACATTTTCATGTGCTTGTTTTCCATATATGCATTTTCTTCTGTGGAGTGCTTTTCAGTTCAATTGCCATTTTTTAACTCTTTGTGTTGTTATTGAGTTGCAAAGCAGGATAATGGAGAAAAAAGTAACAAAGGACTATTTTGTGATGGAGAAGTTCTCTCTAGGTGATATTTAAGCAGACTACTAAAGGAACATTTCATGCAAAGATGAGCTCAATAAAGGACAGAAATGGTATGGACATAACAGAAGCAGAAGATATTAAGAAGAGATGGCAAGAATACACAGAAGAACTCTACAAAAAAGATCTTCATGACCCAGATAATCACGGTGGTGTGATCACTCATCTAGAGCCAGACATGCTGGAATGTGAAGTCAAGTGGGCCTTAGAAAGCATCACTACGAACAAAGCTAGTGGAGGTGATGGAATTCCAGTTGAGCTATTCCAAATCCTGAAAGATGATGCTGTGAAAGTGCTGCACTCAATATGCCAGCAAATTTGGAAAACTCAGCAGTGGCCACAGGACTGGAAAAGGTCAGTTTTCATTCCAATCCCAAAGAAAGGCAATGCCAAAGAATGCTCAAACTACTGCACAATTGCACTCATCTCACACGCTAGTAAAGTAATGCTCAAAATTCTCCAAGCCAGGCTTCAGCAATATGTGAACCGTGAACTTCCAGAGGCTCAAGCTGGTTTTAGAAAAGGCAGAGGAACCAGAGATAGAGCAATAATTACTAAAGATTTAGAAAAAAAAAGCTTTGAGTAATGAAAGGTTCATTTTCCTATTGTGTTCCATTTATTTAAGTTAAAATATTGGGTTGACAAAAATTTTGTTCATGTTTTTCCACAGGAAGTTAAGGAACTTTTTGGACAACACAATACTTCTGACAAATTCTGTGCTACATTATTTGAGCCCCCAAAATGGAAAAGTGCTTAAAATACAGGACGATGCAATAATAAGTCTGGAATTTTTGTGCTGTACTGAAAAAAAAAATCTACCGATATGTTTTGAATATTAGTATTAATACAAAATGGTAATTGAAATAGATTTAAATAATCAATATTATTTTTTAATGTCTGGTCAAAGATAGTTTACTGTAGCTACAGAATTATTCTAAGAACATAAAAATTTTTAATATAATTTATCATATATTCTGTTCATAGCAGAAGTACAATAAAATTAAAACAACTTAAAAAAAAAAAAGAAAAGGCAGAGGAACCAGAGATCAAATTGCCAACATCCGCTGGATCATGGAAAAAGCAAGAGAGTTCCAGAAAAACATCTATTTCTGCTTTATTGACTATGCCAAAGCCTTTGACTGTGTGGATCACAATAAACTGTGGTAAATTCTGAAAGAGATGGGAATACCAGAACACCTGATCTGCCTCTTGAGAAATTTGTATGCAGGTGAGGAAGCAACAGTTAGAACTGGACATGGAACAACAGACTGGTTCCAAATAGGAAAAGGAGTTCGTCAAGGCTGTATATCATCACCCTGTTTATTTAATTTATATGCAGAGTACATCATGAGAAACGCTGGACTGGAAGAAACACAAGCTGGAATCAAGATTGCCAGGAGAAGATATATCAATAACCTCAGATATGCAGATGACACCACCCTTACGGCAGAAAGTGAAGAGGAACTCAAAAGCCTCTTGATGAAAGTGAAAGTGGAGAGTGAAAAAGTGGGCTTAAAGCTCAACATTCAGAAAATGAAGATCATGGCATCCAGTCCCACCACTTCATGGGGAGTAGATGGGGAAACAGTGGAAACAGTGTCAGACTTTATTTTTCTGGGCTCCAAAATCACTACAGATGGTGACTGCAGCCATGAATTTAAAAGACGCTTACTCCTTGGAAGGAAAGTTATGACCAACCTAGATAGCATATTCAAAAGCAGAGACATTGCTTTGCCAACAAAGGTCTGTCTAGTCAAGGCTATGGTTTTTCCAGTAGTCATGTATGGATGTGAGAGTTGGACTGTGAAGAAGGCTGAGCACTGAAGAATTGATGCTTTTGAACTGTGGTGTTGGAGAAGACTCTTGAGAGTCCCTTGGACTGCAAGGAGATCCAACCAGTCCATTCTAAAGGAGATCAGCCCTGGGATTTCTTTGGAAGGAATGATGCTAAAGCTGAAACTCTAGTACTTTGGCCACCTCATGCGAAGAGTTGACTCATTGGAAAAGACTCTGATGCTGGGAGGGATTGGGGGCAGGAGGAGAAGGGGACGACAGAGGATGAGATGGCTGGATGGCATCACTGACTCGACGGATGTGAGTCTGAGTGAACTCCGGGAGTTGGTGATGGACAGGGAGGCCTGGCGTGCTGTGATTCATGGGGTCGCAAAGAGTTGGACACAACTGAGCGACTGATCTGATCTGAAAGGAAGTGAAGAAGTAAGCCATTTAAGTGTATCTGAGTGAAGAGTTTCCCATTAGGGACGTGGTAGGTACGAAGGCCCTGAGGTACCAGGGTTCTTGATGTGTCTCAGGACTGGCAAGGAGGCCAGTTAGGCTAGAACAGAATAAACAGAGAGAGAGAGAGAGAGTTAGGGAACATTCCTGTAAAATAATCTATTTCACAGCATTAAAACGAGAGCTCTAAAATGAGATAGCAAATCTTAAAGGATCTTTGATATAGCAGACATTCAATTTAAAAAATCAGTTTAACCTGAGTATTTACTCATTAGACAATGTTCACACTAGATCTTTTTTAAGCTGAGCTCCTGAATTCTGGATCAAAATGATTTGACCATTTTAGAGATTTTATTCCCTCATGCTGTGCCTGCCTTGGGGCCTGGAGATGCCTCCCCTTATAGGCCTAGCCCAGCCGGAGGGGTAGAGGCTTGGAATAGGCAGCAGGGGAAGATCATGTAATCAAGAATTATTTAAACTGTTTGCTGGACTTCATTTACCATTATGATGGGATATAAAAGTTTAAGGGCTTTTGCCAAAAAAATCTATGAACCAGCTCTATACCAGTTC
The DNA here is from genome assembly GCF_029407905.1 of Bubalus kerabau. Classification (NCBI taxonomy): domain Eukaryota; kingdom Metazoa; phylum Chordata; class Mammalia; order Artiodactyla; family Bovidae; genus Bubalus; species Bubalus kerabau. The sequence continues at coordinate 134,899,025 of NC_073627.1, forward strand.
TAATAAATCTGCAAAGAGGGAGTTTATCATCTCTCAATAAATGCGTCTCTTCTGCACTATCTTCTGAAAACTTGAAAATCCCAGATATAAATCTTGGCGTTAGGCTTCATGCTTCTTTCCTCAGGGGGATGATTTTCCAGACTCAGGCATGGATGTATCCTGGGGCCCCTCTATGTTCTTTCCTCTCCACCCTGTCCTCCCCACTCCCATATGGCTTCTGCTTCTCTTCACCCTGGAGAGCCCCAGAGTGTTCTGAAGAAGCTGCAGACATACTGGAAAGCCTCTATGGGCCTCAGTTGCCTCATCTGGGAATAAAGGAAGTTGGGTCACATGACTCGGAAGTGGTTTTCTTGTTCCAATAACCTCTGATGGTGCCCAGCCTGTACCCACTGCTGCTGTCTTTAGAGGTTTTTTGGGTGGAGGCTAAGGGGTGAGGAAAGACCAGATAAGACATGTCAGCTTTTCTGAGGACCACACAAGGCCAAGCGTGCCCTCAAGAGGTAGATAGGGAACACAAAAATGCAGACTTGTTACATGTGACAACACGGATGAATTTTGAAACCTTACACTGAATGAAAGAAGGCCACACATGGTATGATTCCATTTATATGAAATGCCCAAAAGAGGCAAATCCCTAGAGACAGAAGTAGATGAATGGCTGTCAGGCCATGGGGTAGGGGAAACGGGGACTGACCACTAATGAGAACAGAGTTTCTCTTTGGAATGATGGAAATGTTTTGAAATTAGACAGTGAAAATGACTGCCACTGCAGAATAGTTGCCCTGCACAAGAATGACACACAAATATGGGAAGTGTTCCATATTTTGGGGAGGGGGCTTTCCTGTAGCTCAGACAGTAAAGAATCTGCCTGCAATGCAGGAGAGCGGGGTTCCATCCCTGGGTCAGGAAGACTCCCTGGAGAAGGGAATACCAACCCACTCCAGCATTCTTGCCTGGAGAATTCCATGGAGAAGGGCCTAGTGGGCTGCCATCCATGGGGTCATAAAAAGTCAGACATGACTGAGTAACTAACACTTTCATGATGTTTGCGAAACAGAGTGAATATGTCAAAAAATCAATAAACAGTACACTTTAAAATGATGAATTTTATGTGATATACATTCTACCTCAATTAAAAAATATATAGCTCTTAAAAAACAGACTTTGGAAAGGCGAGGGAATCAGCTGAGCACAGCAGGCAGCCCTATCTCAGGGGGACCAAGAGCTCAGCCAGCTTAGGTAAGGGCGAGGGCTCCAATCCACCCACTGCAGGAGAAGGCAGACTGACAGGCTAGCTCACCCTGGAGGTCTCTTCTCTCTGATCAAGGGCCCCACCTGACGGAGATGCTGGTCAGGGTTATCATGTCCACAGCCCAGGAGGCCAAAGCCCAAGTGCAAGAAGCTGTGCTTCCCCAGGGGTGATCCCAGGACCACCTGCTTCAGAACCAACTGGGGACCTTGTTAAAAAAGCAGACCCCGAGCCCCATCCCAGACTGACCGAATTGGATTTTTATCTTTAACAAGCTCTCTAGGTAATTCTTTTGCACGCTCAAGTTTGAAAAGTATTTTGAGTCAGAGTACTTTTCAGACTCTTCAGGGTCTACTAATCACCTGGAGATCTTATTAAAATGTAGAGGATTCTGATTCCGTCTGGGGTGGGGCCTGAGATTCTGCATTTCTTTTTTTTTTTTTTAATTTTATTTTATTTTTAAACTTTACATAATTGTATTAGTTTTGCCAAATATCAAAATGAATCCGCCACAGGTATACATGTGTTCCCCATCCTGAACCCTCCTCCCTCCTCCCTCCCCATACCATCCCTCTGGGTCGTCCCAGTGCACCAGCCCCAAGCATCCAGTATCAGGCATCGAACCTGGACTGGCATCTCATTTCATACATGATATTTTACATGTTTCAATGCCATTCTGCCAAATCTTCCCACCCTCTCCCTCTCCCACAGAGTCCATAAGACTGTTCTATACATCAGTGTCTCTTTTGCTGTCTCATACACAGGGTTATTGTTACCATCTTTCTAAATTCCATATATATGCATTAGTATACTGTATTGGTGTTTTTCTTTCTGGCTTACTTCACTCTGTATAATAGGCTCCAGTTTCATCCACCTCATTAGAACTGATTCAAATGTATTCTTTTTAATGGCTGAATAATACTCCATTGTGTATATGTACCATAATAAGCTCTCAGGCGGTGTTCTAGGGGCTGGTCCATGGATTCTGCTTTGAGTAGCAAGGATTCAGAGAGTTTCAAAAAGTCAACGGTGTCTTAACAATCACTCAGTTCAGTTCAGTTCAGTTCAGTCACTCAGTAGTGTCCGACTCTTTGCAAACCCATGAATCGCAGCACGCCAGGCCTCCCTGTCCATCACCAACTCCCAGAGAAGCTTAAAAAAACCCCAAGGCCTGGGTCTCATCATCTAAGATTCTGAATTGTTATACTGCTGTTGTTCTCTCGCTCAGTTGTGTCTGACTCTTTGCGACCCCATGGACTGCAATGCACCAGGCTGCCTTATCCTTCACCATTTCCCAGAGCTTGCTCAAACTCATGTCCACTGAGTCAGTGATCCCATCCAACCATCTCATCCTCTGCTGCCCACTTTTCATCCTGCCTTCAGTCTTTCCCAGCATCAGGGTCCTTTCTAATGAGTCAGCTCTTCGCACATGGTGGCCAAAGAATTGGTCTGTGGAGTGGCCTAATCATCGTTTTTTTTACAACTTTCCTCCATATGCAACCTAATCTATAGCCATGGTTGCAGATCTCTGATGCAGAGGGATACTGGGGTTCTAAGCAGGTGTCCAGGTAGATTAAGGAGTAGAAATCCAGTTCGTTTCTCTGGATAAGAACAATGCAGGGGCGGGGACTGCTCTGGTGGTCCAGTGGTTAAGAATCTGCCTGCTAATACAGGGGACGTGGGTTCCACCCCTGATCCTGGAAGATCCCACATGCCATGGACTAACTAAGCCCATTTGCCACAACTACTAAAGCCTGCACACCTAGAACCCATGCCCTGCAGCAAGAGAAGCCAACACAATGAGAAGCCCAAACACCACAGCTAGAGAGTAGCCCCATTGCTGCAACTAGAGAAACCCCACGCACAGCACTGAAGACCCAGTACAGCCAAAAATAAACAAACAAAAATTTTTTAAAGAATGATGTGGTGGAGGGGAGGAAAAACTGCCTCAGTTTCTGGGTTATATACACAAGAGATCCTGTCCCTGGAGCATAAGAGAGTGAATACAGTACCAGACTGATCTTCAAGCCCAGCAGATGGGGGAATAAGAGTGCTCCCACCCATTTACTGCCTCAGTCCTACAAGGCTTCGAGGACAAGCCTAAAAGTGAGGTCCCTCAGTAGATCCAGTTTGAGGAAGTTTGTGCTTCCTACTTTACTCAGAATGTCCCAATTATTGGAGTAACCTTAAATCCAATAAGATATATTGCCCAGAAAGTCTTGGAGCTAGGGAAGGGACATCATCAGGTCATCATCTGATTGACCCTTGTACGCCTGTTTTTTCATACTCCCCCCAGCAGCAACCACAACTGGTTTTGATTGGAAAAGTTTGAGGAACAGGGACCTTCACAGACCCTTCCAGACTTGAATGGGGGTGGGGTCCTCTCAGCACTTGGGGAAAGAGACGCATGTCAAGAGGAAAAAGGTGAGGAGAGCAGGGAACTGCAAGGACTGCTTGCCAGGAAAGTCAGCGACAGATGTCAAAAGCAACACACAGGCACATTGGCAAGATTGTGCCTGAGCTGCATGGAGCAGAAACACAGGCCATATTTCAGTGGGAAATAAAAATGTGTCTGTAATTAATGATCCTCTAGAAACACACGGCCCTTATTAATGTAGCAATTTGGAGAAACATAATTCACTAGCGTCAGGATTGAATTACCAGAATGGTTGTTCAGCTGGAGGAAGGTTCAGGGAGAGCAGGAAGTAGAAGTTGTGATGATGGGTTCCCAAGGGAGAGGGTGCTGGGAGAGGCCAGAGGCTGGGCTGCGGAAGCCACATGGACGCCTGGAACACTGAGGGGGAGGTAACCACCTTCTTCCAGGTCATAGAGCCCCACCTCAGCACTATGATCACAGAGATGCATGTGTAGGCTACGAAGTCAGACGGCCTTGTTCATATCCAGGCCCCTCCCCTTTGCTGGGTGACCTTGGCCAAGTTCTTGGATGTCTCTCTCTGTACCCTGGCTTGCTCATCTGCCAATCAGAGCATAATAATTATACCTACATTAAATAAAGTGCTTTAGCACAGTGTCTGGCACAGGTGGCGCTAGTGGTAAAGAACTCACCAGTCAATGCAGGAAACCTAAGAGATGTGGATTCAATCCCTGGGTCTGGAAGATCCCCTGGAGGAGCATATGGCAACCCACTCCAGTATTCTTGCCTGGAGAATCCCATGGACAGAGGAGCCTGGTGGGCTACAGTCCCTAGGGTCACAAAGAAGAGTTGGACACAACTGAAGCGACTTAACAGGCACTGACTGGCATACTTTCAGTGCTAAAGAAATTTTTTTCTGTCATTAAAATTTATTCATTTAATTATTTTTAAATTTTGTTATTGGTGTATAATTGCTTCCCAATGTTGTGTTCTTTTTTGCTGTACAACAAAGTGAATCAGCACAGAGCACCTAGCTGAGCTCCCCGTGCCATAGAGCAGCTTCCCACCAGCAGTGTATATATGTCAAAGCTACTCTCCCAGTTCGTCTCACCCTCCCTTCCCCTGCTGTGTCCACATGTCCATTCTCTGTGTCTGTGTCTCTATTCCTGCCCTGCAAACAGGTTCGTCTGTACCACTGTTTTTATTATCACTGGCAGGTTTCATCTGTGTGTGAACAGGAGTGATGGCGGCAGCATATGGTCCAATGTGGATTTCTGTGGAACCCTTTGCTAGGCTGTCTGCCTGACCAGGTGTGGAGACAAGGCATCTTGTGACAATAGAGGAAAAAGCAAAGCAGAAAGGACCTCTGTCCCACTTAGCACACAAGTGTGGTTCAATGACAGAAATAATGATCAGGAAAACAGTTACTGATGTCCCATGCCAGTGCCCAGGAAGCAGGCTGAGGCTGATCTGTGACACTAAAGAGGATAGGACAGGGAGCCAGGCAGCCTGGCTGAGAGTCCTGATCCTCCTTTACCAGCTGGGTGACCTTGGGCTAGAGGACGAGCAGAGAGAGAACAAAAACAATTCAGAAAGAGAAAAACAAATATCATATGTTAACGCACATCTATGTGGAATCTAGAAGAATGGTACAGATGAACCTATCTCCAAGGCAGGAATAGAGATGCAAGCATAGAGAATGGGCTTGTGGGCACAGGGTGCGAAGGGGAGGGTGGAGCAAACTGGGAGAGTAGCACTGACAGATACACACTACCAAGTGTGAAATAGTGAGTGGGAAGCTGCTGTGAAGCAGGGGAAGTTTTCATCTCTGCTCTGTGATGATCTAGAGGGCTGGGATGGGGAGGTGGGGTAGGAGAGAGGCTCAAGATGTAGGGGATACATGTATGCACATGGCTGATTCACTTCATTGTACAGCAGAAAATGACACAACATTGTAAAGCAATTATCCTTCAATAAAAACAAATTCCTATGTCCTCCCAGGCAAACTCCCGGATCTGGGGCACAGATGCTCGCTCTGGCAGTTCAGATACGGCCTCATTTTCTGCATACGGACTGTTCCTCCACCCTGATGTTGACCTACCCTTCCAGAAAGTCCTAGTAAAGAAGCCACATTCCCAAATCCTGTCTTTCCTGAGCTCTATCCAGGGGCCCATGTGATCTCAAAGGGCATCAATTTGGACTTTCTCTCCATTAATTTAATTTTCTCTCTTCTGTATCATCAGATGCTCTTACTGGCTCCTTCCCTTCAGCTTATCAGCATGCTCAAGTCTGTCATATCCCAAAACAAATAAACAGAGAAACATTCCTTGGTTTTGCTGCTCGACCCCTGGCTTCCATGGGATCTCTCTCCTTTCCCTGGCAGGCAAATCTTGAAAAATAATTGGCATTAGCTGTCTCCATTCCTCATTTCCCAATTACTGTCAGAGTCATCAATCTGGCTTCAAACACCTCCATTCCGTGGAAACCATTCTGACCACATCCATCATCAACATTCCTACTGCCAGCTCCAAGGAGCCTTTTCCATTACCTATCTTAACACTCAGCCAGATTTAAAAGGTTGGCCACTCCCACCAGTTTCACAACTTACCTTTTTTGGTTTGCATGGTGCAAGTCATTCCTGGCTCTTCTGCTACTCTGTGATTGTTGGAATCTTCTCCTGCACCCACCACTCAGCTGCTCTTCTGTCTATAATGGGGCACTCATCCACTCTCTCCTCTCGTTTTATATCCTTTTCTTACAAATATCATTAATTTCCATGGTTTTAACTGGTACCTAGCTATTGACAGTTTCCAAATCTTTATTTCTAATCAAGACTACCATCTTAGATATAAAACCCCCAAAGGACAAAAATAAATTATAATCCTGCCTACTCTATATTTTCCTATGAATTTCTCATAAATAGCTCAAACTCAGTATATCGCAGAAAACCACCTCCCTATTAGCACCTCAGCCTTAAACTCAGCTTTCTTTTTTTCCTGTGTTCCTAGTATTTGATGGACTACCCTCAACACCTTCTTCATTCCCCAAGCCCAGGAACCCTACATCACTCACAGTCCTTCCATCCACCTTATCCCCAACTGGCTCCAAGTGCTTCCAGTTTTACTTTCGAAATATCTCATTTGTCGGTCCTCTCTCCAATCCATACTCATTGTCACTGCCTTGGTTCAAGCAAATCTCTCACCTGGATGTGTCAGTTGTCTCCTAACTGGCCTTACTGTCTCTGGAGACCTCCAATCCATCTGCTTCACCACCACTAATGTGATTGATCTCTGTATCTCATCATCCCTTTTCCATGCTGCAAGTCCTTCACCGGCTTTGCTGACTGCAAGATAAATGCAAATGATCTGTCCTGGCATATCATGCTTTTCATAATCTGAGCCATCCGCCCCCTTTTCTCTGGCCCCATCACTTGCTGAATGACTTTAAATTCCCAGAACACAGTAGGTAATATTTCATGTCTCAGGACTTCTTCCTAGAATACCCCTATCCCTTGTTCACTGAGAGGCTAGATGAAGGACTGTTACTTCCCTCCTTTACTGGATTTGACTGCAAGCCCTTCTGATTTCTGGAAGCGATCAGTCACTCTCTCATCCAGCCAGATGCCCATCCTTGACCTTCCTCTCCCGCTATGGCTTATTTCTCACAACTACCCAGTGAGACATTAGCTCTCAAGCTCTCAGAAAACTTCAGAGGTTCATCTAGGGGAAATGATCAACAAGTGGTATGTGGACACATTTTTCCTAATTTCTTCTTGTAGTTTAAAATTATATTCATTATGATGCATTTGTTATTTCTCTTATACAGATGAAATCTAGTTAAAGCATAATAAATCCATACATAAGTAATATAACATTTTTATAGGTAAAAACAAACAAACAAATCCCCACAAGGTTGTAATATAATGCACAGATTCTCTGCCACACATTTTGATGGAAGCTCCCAAAACTACATACAGAGAAGGAATATTCTTTTAAAAGTGAGGTTTAGTTGTTTTACAATATTATTTACATTTCAGGTGTACAACATACATCACAATTTAAAGGTTATGCTCAATTTATAGTTATTATAAAATATTGGCTATATTCCCTGTGTTGTAAAATATACCTTTGTAGCTTATTTTGTATACATAGCAGTTTGTACTTCTTAATCCCCTATACCGTCTTACTCCTCTCTCCTCCCCTCTCCCCACTGGTAACCACTAGCTTGTTTTCCATGTCCATGAATCTGTTTCTTTTGTATTATATTCATTAGTTTGTTGTATTTTTTAGATTCCACATATAAGTCATATCACAGAGTGTTTTTCTCTATGTGACTTATCTCACTAAGCATAATACCCTTCAGTTTCATCCATGGTGTTGCAAATGGTAAATTTTCATTCTTTTTTATAGCTGAGTAGTATTCCATTATATATTATAAATAAATTATATAATAATTGTATAAATTATTTAAATATATAATGTATATTTATATATATATAATTTAAAAATTATATAAACATATTATAAATAAATATTTATAAATTAAATAAATATATATTATAAATAAATTCCATTATTATATATATATACACACACACACATACTTACCATAAATTCTCTAGCTATTGATCTGTTGATGGGCACTTAGGTTTCTTCCATATCCTGGCTATTGTAAATAGTGCTGCTATAAACATTGGGCTGCATGAATCTTCACAAATTAGAGCTTTCTCTGGATATATGCTCTGAAGTGGGATTGCAGGATCATATGGTAACTCAACTTTTAGTTTTTTTAAGGAATCTCCATGCTATTCTCCATAGTGGCTGCATCATTTACATTCCCAACAACAGTGCATGAGGGTTCCCTTTTCTCCACATTCTCACCAACATTTTTTATTTGTGGTCCTTTTGATGATAGCCATCTGACATGTGTGAAGTGATATCTCTCTCATTGTGTTTTTGATTTGCATTTCCCTACTGACTAATGATGTTGAGCATTGTTTTAGCTGTATCTCATGAGTTTCAATACATCATGTTCTCTTTTCCATCAGTTCAAAATATTTCTAATTTTCCTCATTGATTCTTTTTGATCCATAAGCTATTAAGGAGTTATTTTGTTTAATTTCAAATCATTAGCTGATTTACCAAATTTCTTTTGAGTTTTTAAATTTTTAATTTGATTTTGTTGAAGATAGAAAACATACTTTAAATAAATTGAATTTTTTAATATTGATTGAAGCTTATTTTAAGGCCTAGCATAGAGCCTTTTCTAAAAAATATTCCATGGGCTCTTAAAAAGTTTGCATCTTATACTTTTCTGGAGTGATGTATCTATAAATGTCAATTAGGTTGTGGTGGTTGATGGGGTTGTTCAAGTATTCTACAACCTGGCTGATTTTTTGTCTCCATGGGTTTTCCAAATATTCCAAGTGTGGTATTGAAACCTTCAGCCATAGCTTTTGAATTGTCTTCCATCAATTCTGTCAGTCTTTTATTAATATATTTTGAGTTTTATCTTAGGTGTTCATACATTTTAACTATTATAGCTTCCTGATACATTGGCCTTTTATTATTATGAAATTTCCATTTTGTTTTCTAATAATATTAAAAATCTATTTTGTCTGATGATAATATAACCACTCCCATTCTCATGTGGCTACTATTTTCGTTTTCCATCCTATTAATTTCAAAGTAGTTGTGTTTTTATGTCTGTAATGTACCTCTCATGGATATTCATATAGCTGAATTTTGATTTTTTATGTATTCTGACAATTTTTGCCCTATTAGTGACTTGCAGAGTCCATGCAATCTAGTCTAATTACTTCTCTTTGGAGGTTCTCAGTGTGTTGAATCATTGTTGACATTGTTTCCCTTAATTTTTAAAACATTTATAAAAACTGCTTTGAAGTCTATTAAATGTCTGGGCTTACGTAGAGTTTGTTTTACTCTGTGCATTGTTTCATTCTGTTTTCCATTGGGTGAGTCACACCTTCTGTCAAATACTGGTTTTATTTAGTGAATAAATTATATTGCCAGCAACTCTGATCAGGCTTTGACTTCTCTTGTGGCTCAGATGGCAGAGTTTGACCTTAATGAAGGAGGCCTGGGTTTGATCCCTGGGTTGGGAAGATCACCTGAAGAAGAGGATAGCAACCCACTCCAGTATTCTTGCCTGGAGAATCCCATGGACAGAGGAGCCTGGAGGGCTATAGCCGATGGGGTCATAAAGAGTTGGACATGACAGAGCGACTAACACTTTCACTTTTTCATGGGGACACTGCAGCTTCCCCATAAGCCTGGTCTGTGTCTTTACCTGACTCAACCTGCCTATAGATTTAGGACTGAGTTTTTCAAGAAGGGATGAACAGAGAAGGAACAGGAAAGAAGAAGAAAGGGAAAAAACCCCTTTACCTCTTTGAGCTTCAGTTTCCTATTTATAAAACAGAAAAGAATAACTTTCATGTTGTTTTGAGTATCAAACAAATATTATATATGACATTTTAAGAATTTTAAAATGTTATACAAACATAAGAGAGTAATATTGATGTCACCATTGTCTTATCATTGCTTTCTTTCTTCTGTATCCAGATAATTAACTTCAAATGTGACATATGGGAAAAAAGTCAGGGATAAGAAAAAAATCAGGAGCAAACACCTGTAAGAACTATGTATTTGACAAAGAGAAAATCACACGAAGAGATAAAAAGAGAACAACAACAACAACAAAAAAAAAAAACAGAAGGATAAAAGGAAACTAAAAGGAAAGAGAAAAAATAGAAGAGACCCTTCTTGCTTCTTCTCTTTATCTTTCTAGAAACATAGCCTCAAAGTAATTATTAGTGTTGTTAATCTTGCAGTAAAAGTTGTAAGATCCCTCAGAGCCCTGTAATCTATTTATTCCAGTTCTATATATTAGACCTCCTTGAGAGGCCACTTGCCTTACCTATTAGGTAGCAGGAAAGGTGAAGTCATGTCCAAAAAATCCGTTTATTTAATACATGTTGTTCCCTTTCCCACACAGCTCTTGCTCTCTTCTAGAGATGCTGTATCATTACTTTGCTTCATCCCTGCCAGACCCTGGCAGCCTTTCATGGAGATACAGGTAACAGTAGTCTGACCAGGGATCAAAGGTGACCCAAGATGAAAGAGAAATATGCTGGATGATGTAGGGTCACTGTCAGGCAATGGAAGCCAGGCAAGAAAAAGCTGCTCCATGAGATTTAGGGTAGCAGTTTTTATTTTGGAATCTTATCTCAGTAATGGCTCCCAGCAGTTATTAACTCTTTTTAGCTTTCAGATAGCACATTTGCATTCATTATTGCAGTGATTGATCATAGATAGCATTTCCAGAGATCCATAAGTTTCCTCCAATAATTTCATTTTGAATATTTGAGTTTTTATCTATATGCACTAAAATAAATGATATAAAAATATATTTCATATAACTGGATAACTACATATAAATGAGCCTGGCACATTGTTCTGATATTCAAGCTTCAATTTGTGTTAATAATTATGAATAAGCAATATTGTGCTAGTTGTTTTGAATCACTGGGAAAAGAAGGCTTAGTTCCTGAACAGAGGCCAAACATTCACTCAGAAGGACTGACATTAAGGCAGCCAGTACCTCTGTAACCCACAATTACTTTTCATTAAAGAATCCAACCCCTTTAGTTGATTTTTTTATATGAATTTTATTAGTTTTGTGATTCTGTTTGTATTTAATTTATAAATTTCTTTTGCTATTATAGTGATGTGAAATGTATAAACATCAGGAGTTTATGCCTAATTTTATGTTTGTAAATATTTACATACTACAACAAAAAGTCAAGTTAACAATGTAGAAGAGAGGGATTATAAAGGTATTTTTTTCCTTTTAAAAGGCTTATTTATTAGTAAAATTTGGAGACGGGGTGTATATCATCTCCTTGCTCATCACCACAGACCAGCAACGAAAGTAAACAAGTAAGATATGGTTATTCTCATTTACTGAAAATGATGTTCAGAAAAGTTGAATGACAAGTCCTAAATAACATGACAAGAGCAGGATTATTGATTAGGGATTGCATTCCCAGGCCACCTCACCCACATATATCATGCATGCTGCTCTCTGGGCAGGTATCATGGGATCATAGAATCTGAGAATGAGAGAAACTGTAGGGTCATTTTGTATTGCCTTTGCCTACAGTTGTACTCTCAGGTGGTCTGCACCAGAGACAGGGACCTAACCAGCCCACCATGAAGCCTTCTCCACATAGTATGCATGAATGCTAAGTCGCTTCAGTCGTGTCTGACTCTTTGTGACCCTACAACTGTAACCCGCCTGGCTTCTCTGTCCATGGGATTCTCCAGGCAAGAATACTGAAGTGGGTTGCCATGCTCTCCTCCAGGAGCTCTTCCCAACTCAGGATTTGAACCCGAGTGTCTCATTTCTCATGCATTGTTAGGCAGGTTCTTTACCACTATCGCCACCTGGGAAGCCCCCCACGTAGTATGTGATAGAACAAAAAGGGCAGAGAAATGTCACCACAGGTACAGAGTTTGAGTCACAATTCTGCCATTAGCAATGGATAAGTACAGATGACATTATTAAGATTACTGTCCTAATCTATTCCTACAATGATGTTATTACTAATAATGAATTTGGTACTATTATCATCCACATTTTGCAGATGAGGAAAATGAAGCACAAAAAGGGAAAGTGATTTGCCCAAGTTCTTGGAGTTGACTAGGCAGTGGAACGAGAATGTAAATACAGGCTGATTCAGGAGACTGTGATCCAGGCAGTGCTGGTATACTGCAGGTCTCCTGAAGTGTGAAATATAACTAATGGATGACCCCAGTGCCCACTACCCAGACAGAGACCATGAGAGTCAGAGACCCTAAGCTAGATCCTTTCTTGGAAGACACAGACTCTTTTTATGGGCAACTTTAGCTGAAAGACCTCTGCTTACCCAAGCAAATCTTTCTTAGAAGTCTGAGCCTCTTATTGTCCCGTTCTCCTCCCTTCCTTTCTCCTTTACAGTGGAAAGATCTTGTTGTAAGCTAAATAATGGCCCCTGAGAATACCCACTTCCTAATCTCAGAACCATTAAATATGTTAGCTTATATGTAAAAGGACCTTTTGCTTTTATAAATAAGTTAAGGATTTTGAGATGAGAGTTATCCTGGATCATCCCAATGGTCCTATGTAATCACCCTTATAAGAGAGAGGCAGGAGGATCAGAGAAGGTGATGTGACAATGGGAGTAGAAGCCAGAGTGATGCAACTGTGGCTTTGAAGATGGAAAAGGGTCATAAACAGGGATGCAGGCTATCTCTGGAAGCTGGGAAAGGTGAGGGACAGATTCTCCTCTCAAGTTTCCAGGAGCACAGTTCTGTCAACAGTTTGATTTTAGCCAGTTCAGAGGTCTGACGTCCAGAACTGTAATCATCAACTTGTGTTAAGTCACTAAGTTTGGGATAATTTGTTACAGCAGCAATAGGAAATAACATAGACATATATCATAGTCTGATGACTCTTCCTGCCTCTTCCAACTTCTTTCTTTTTCCTTGTTAGGTGTTTCCCCTCAATAAATCTCTCACACATCTAACTGTGCCTTGGCATCTGCTTTTAGGAGGATCCAAACTGACACAAGTGGTTCTGACAGTGGGGTCGAGACCACAGGCAGTAAGTGGGTAATTCAGACGACTCACTACTTCATCTTGAGTAGTAAGTGCTTCAGAGATAGGCTGTAGTAAAAGCAACTAGTATCCCAGTTGCTAAAATTCCACTGGTGCTAAGCTGGGACGACATCTCGATGCAGAGGAACACTTGCGGGTGGTAAAGGGGAGCACCGCTCTACAGTGATTCAGGTCTGAATATACGGCGAAACTGTACCTACAGAGAAAACTGAGTTGGCTGGCCACTGATGAATTGTGTTGACATCCTGCAAAGGGTTAATTAGAAACAAATAGTCAAGGCTATGTTTGCAAGTTTACTGAAATACCGTTCTACAGTAGAAGAGCAGACAAGGCTGAGCAGTGGGCTCCAGAAACATTTGAATCTCAGAGAAGACAGGTCTGTTACATCAAAATCAGTGTGTGTATATACACACTAAGTTGCTTCAGTCGTGTCTGACTCTTTGTGACCCTGTGGGCTGTAGCCCGCCAGGCTCCTCTGTCCATGGGATTCTCCGGACAAGAAAACTGGAGTGCGTTGCCATGCCCTCATCCAGGGGATCTTCCTGACCCAGGGATTGAACCTGCGGCTCCTGTAGCTCTTGCATTGTGGGCAGGGTCTTTACCACTGAGCCACCAGGGAAGCTCTAAGATCCAGGTTCTGTTGGGGAAAACCTGTGACCTTGAATATATATACAGATATCCCTAAGGTTTTTAGTTCTGTGGACTCTCCTGAACCTTCAGAGCTTTTAGAGTGACCCACTCTTCCCTAGCAAGAGGTAGCATTTTCACTGTGATGAAAGATGATTTAGCAATCTCCCTCCCACAAGGCAGCAGGTGCCTCCAACAGAAGCAACCCCTACATCCCCTCCTGACTACTAAATTGATAAGTAAGATTAATCTCAGCATACTAATCTGGCTACCAACAGGCTGATCCTAATAATGGAGGGCAAAACTATACAGCAGAGGCATCTTGGGAATTAGCTGACAGGTGCCAGCAGGCACTAAGGGAGTACAACTGGGATTGGATTTTGAGGGTGCTTTATCAACGGGGCCAGACTTTAATAACATAAGGAAGAATTCATTGATTCGGGGTGTTTTCTTGGTAGACAATATTTCACACCCTGGCAAGGACCTTGTGAGATAAGGCAAATTTTCTGCTGTATAAGGAGAGGCTCTTAGAACTCTGTAGAAAGAGAGAGTCAGTGCTGGTAAAGTAGAAATGTTCTGAGTTGTCCAAACAGGAGACAGAGGAAGAAAGAAAACAGCTGAGGGAAGTGGACCTGCAGAAATAGATAGTGTGGGGCCAGAAAACCCACCAGAGGACTGTAGTTCATGGAAGAGCCTAACAGCATCAGATGACACTTGACCCACAGTGACCTGTGGAGGTGCTTAATAGAGCATGGTGTCCATAGAATCAAAAGAAATAGGCATCCAACAAGGATGCTGCTTAGCACTAATAACCACAAAATGGAGGAAGAAGCTGAGGGTGCTCATCCTAAGAAGAAGACCCAGTGCATTACAGTTCCCAAACCTGAGTCAATATTCAAATCCAAAACCCATTTCGGAAGGAGCAAAGGAGGAGGAAGAACCCTTGCAGTATTCTGGCAAGAACATATTGTGATGATTCTCCCAGGCCTCTATCAAAAGAACCTACAGCCATTTATCTTGGTGACTTTACATTGGGGAAAAGGGAAAACCAAGATATTTTGAAGATTATTAGACATAGGGTCTGAGTTAACATTGATATTCAAAGACTCAGAGCATTAACCCATTCCTTTTGTTAGACTAAGTGCTTAGAAAGGTCAGGAGATAATATCCTAGTTGAAGTCTGACTCTAGGAGGGTTCTTGAGTTCTGGACCTACCCAGTAATCATCCTCTGCCCGTGAGTGTGTAATTACAACTAATGTCTTTAGCACTTGGAGCAATCTCCTTACTGGATCATTGTCACAGTGGGAAAAGCTAAGTGGAAACCTCTGAAACTGTTCCATCACTGACTGTATAGTAAATTCAAAACAATATTGCATTAAAAAAAAAAATGAGAGGCTTCACGTCTTCTTTTCAAGATATATTACAAAGCTACAATAATTAAAAACAATATGATACTGACACAAAGAAAGACATATTGACCAATGAAATAGAATAGAGAGCCCAGAAATAAACCTACACATGTATGGTGAACTGATACTCAATAAAGATGTCAAGAATAGCAAAAAGAGGGAAAGGATAGTCTCTTCCACAAAGGATATTGGAAAAATTGGAGTCCACATGCAAAAGAGTGAAGTTGGATCCTTATACCACACACAAAAAAGAAACTCTCATGGAATATACAGTTAAATGTGATGTGAAACTTCTGGAGGGAAATAGAAAAAAGCCCCATGACATTGGCCTTTGCAATGATTTAATGGATACGACAACAAAAGCACGGGCAACAAAAGCAAAATTAGACAAGTGGGACTATATCAAACTAGAAAGCTTCTACACAGAGAAGAAAATAATCAATAAAGTGAAAAGGCAGTCAGCAGCATGGGAGAAAGTACTGATAAACCATATATCTCATAAGGGGTTAATTTCCAAAATATATAAGGAAGTCCTACAACTCAATAGCAAAGAAAAAAAGCCAATTAAAAATGGGCAAAGGACCTGAATAAACATTTTTCAAAAGAAGAGATACGAATCTCCCACAAGTGTATGAAAAGGCACTCAGCTTCACTAATCAAGGGGAAATTTAAACCCAGACCACAATGACATTATCACTTTACATCTACAAGGATGACAATTGTTAAAATAATTTTTTTAAAAGACAAGTGTTGGTTAGGTGGGGTGCCCTTTCTGCAAGCTAGAAGGTAGTGGTTACTCTTAATTGTGGAGTCTGCTCCTTATGGGTGGGGTTGGACCAGTGGCTTGTCAAGGTTTCCTGGTTGGGGTGGGGGAGAAACTGGAGCCCTTATACACTGTTGGTGGAAATATAAAATCATACAGCCACTGTAGAAAACAGCATAGAGATTCCTCAAAAAGTTAAAAATAGAACCTACCATACAACTCAGCAATCCTACTTCTGAGTATTTGCCTTAAAAAATTGAAATAAAGAACTAAGAGATATAAGCACTGCCATGTTCATTGCAGTGTTATTCATAAGACTGAAGACGTGGATATAACCTAAATGTCCACCAAAAGATAAGCAAAGAAAATGTAGTACGTTATTCAACCTTAAATAAGGAGGAGATTCTGCAATATGCAACAACATGTATGAACCTTGAGAACGTCAATCACCTAAGTGAAATGAGCCAGTCACAGGACAAATAGTGTATTATTCCATTTATATTAGATCTAAAATAGTCAAAATTATAGAAACAAGGAATAGAATGGTCATTTCTAGGGACTAGGGGTCAGGGTGTGCAAAGGGGATTGCTAATAAATGTGTATAAAAATTCAGTAATGCAAGGTGAATCAAGTTCTAGAGGTCGGATTTGCAATATTACACATAGTGATAGCATAGTATTGTACACTTAAAAATCTCCCAAAGAGTAGATCTCATGTCAAATGTTCTTTATCAAAATAATTAACTGATTGATTTTAAAAAAAGTATTGCATTTCAGATCCAATGACAGAGGTTGGTGCCATCCTTAAAGACATAGAGAATGTAAGGAGAGTAACCTCTGTCTAACACACCTCCATTGAATACACCAATCTGGCCTCTGCAGAAACTGAAAGGATACTGGAAAATTACTGCAAATGAATGTAGGCTTAACTCAATTATAGCCTTAATCATAGCTGCTCTGCTGGACATAGTATTTTTGTTAGAGTAGATTAATAAGCCTTTGGGTGCATGGTATGTGGTCATTGATTTTACAGATGTGTGCTTTTCCACTCTGAAAGAAAGTTTGCATTTACAGCAAACGGATAACAATATTTATTTACAGATTGGCCTTGAGGTTATGTTAGTTCTCCCACTCTCTGCCATTGTATCACCCAAAGATATCTGGACCACCTGGACACTCCACAGAATATCACCCTTACCCATTACACTGGTGACATCATGATAAGTGGTTGGAATGAAAGAAGGCTAGTCTGTTTGGTGAGACCAATGTGCTCCAGAGGGGACTAGATTAAGCTGGTATCAAGTATCTGCCATTTTAGTAATGTTTCTTAAGGTATCCAATGGTCAGAGGTGTGCCAGGATATCCTACCAAAGTAATAAATATAGTCTTGAATTTTTACATCTCAATCACAAGGAGGAAGAAAGGTGCCTGGTAGACCTTCTTGGGTTCTGAGGGAAACTCATTTAGCACCTAGAGATATTGGTCAAACCTGTATACTGGGAAATATGAATGGCTAACAGCTTTGAATGGGGCCAGGAGTAGAAAAGTGCCCTGTGGCAGTTGTAGGCTACAGTTAAGCATCCTCGCCACTTGGGTCATCCAGTCTGGCAGGTCTTAACAGTGGTGGCAGGGTCAATGGTGAGGAAAGATCAAGGATGGAGTTTTTGAGAAGCCCCAGGGAGAGACTACCTTCCTGACTCCCAAGACTCTAGAACAAGGCCCTGGCACCCACAAGAGAAAAGTAAACACTTTTTGAGAAGGAGTTTCTAGCAGGCCTTGGCCAAGACAGAACACCTGGTCATGGTGCACAAAGTGGCCGTGTGTACTCCAGAACCTCCCACTGCGAGCTGGGTTCTGCTAGATCTGCCAAGGCATAAAAGCAGCATCATCACATGTTGGAAATGATGCATCCAGATCGAGCTGAGCAGGATCACAGGGCCAAGTAAGCTGTGTGAGCAGATGGCCTAGAACCCTGTGTCAGAACAGCACCAGCCTGTCCCCAAGGTCATACCTATAGCCTCATGATAATACAGTATGACCACCTGAAGGAAGAGGGGAAAGCCAGAGCTTGGGTGGCCTTGGCACATGTGTGCAAGCCAAAATGGGCAATGGCTGCACTATAGCCTCATTCATGGAGGATCTGAAGAATAGTTAGAAGTCTTAGCCGCTCAGTCATGTCTGACTCTTTGTGCTCCTCTGTCCATGGGATTCTCCAGGCATGAAAATAGTAGTGGGTAGCCATTCTCTTCTCCAGGGGATCTTCCTGACCCAGGGATCGAACCCAGGTCTCCCACATTGCAGGCAGATTCTTTACTATCTGAGCCACCAAGGAAAATTTTACCAGAGTGTGGATATGTGAGCAGTATACCTGTTATCTATGTTATATGGAAGGAGAATCAACCCAAAGTGAAAATATTTACAGATTACTGGACAGTGGCCAATGGCCAAGCCATCTGGCCAGGAGCCTGGAAGATAGAAGACTGGAAGATCAGCGACAAGGAAATGTGAGGCTAGAGCACATGGATGAGGAGTAGACATACGGTATGAATATTTTTATCACAAATTAATATCCAGTGTGTATATGTCAATCCCAAACTCCCAATCTCTCTCTCTCCCACCCTTCCTTCCTGGTAACCATAAGTTTGTTCTCTAAGTGTGTGAGCTCTGTTTCTGTTTTGTAAACAAGTCCATTTGTATCATTTTTTAGATTCCGCATATAAACAATACCATATGGTATTTGTCTTTCCCTGTCTGACTTACTTCCTTTATTATGATGATCTCTAGGTCCATTCATGTTGCTGCAAATGCACTGCTATATTTAAAATATTAATAGGTAACTGACAAAGACCTGTTTTAAGTACAGGGAGCTCTGCTCACTATTCTGTAATAACCTGAATGGGAAAATAATTTGAAAAAGAATCAATATGTGTATATGTATAACTGAATCACTCTGCTGTACACCTGAAACTAACACAACATTGTTAAGCAACGATACTCCAATATAAAACAAAAATTTTTAAACTAGTATTCAGGAAAAAAAATCCTCACCACAGAAGATGCACAAATCAAATAAACAAAGTAAACAATGTAGTCATTTTACATTAGCCAACCTTCATCACTGGTCATCTTGAAACTGGCCTGATGAGCCTTAGAAATTGAGGTTACATGAGGGTTTGACTTTATGGATTTCCGCTTATTAAAGCTGATCTGTCTAATGCAGCCTCTGAACAGAAATCAATGCCAGGCTCCTTTTATAGTATGATGTACTGCTCAAGGAGACCAGTGGACTACTGGGTGGCAAGTTGATGACTTTGGGTTCCATTCACCCTGAAAAGGCCAGTGGTTTATCCTCATCAGGATAAGCACCTATTCTAGGTGCACATTTGCCTGTGCTGTTCACAGAGCTACAGCCAGCATCACTACCCAAGGGCTTATGGGTATCCCATCCACAAGCAAGGGTCCCATGCAGTAATGATATGCATCCAAGGAGCCATCCATCCATCCTTCACAGTGAGGTGCAAAGTTAGGTCCTAAGCCTAGCCGGCACTCCAAGGCAATCGTTGGTGAGCCACAGGCCCCTGTGCCAACAAAACATGAAAAGATGCCTGCTCTGGGACTCCTGGGAAGAATTCCCCCAGGTGATTTTTTTTTTTTTTTTTAAGAAGAAGAAAGAAAGAGAGAGATGCAAGACAGAAGTACTACCTTTGTAGCTTTGGAGGGTGGTTGTCTGTACATCATCTATGGGCCTGCCTTAGTCATCTCAGAACTGAGTGGAGGGAGAAGAACAGCTAAGAGGACCAGCCGGAATACTAAGACGGCAGCACAAGTCTCTAAGGACGTCATTGAGCCACTGAGCTCATCAACTCTGGAGCCACTCTGCCAGGCCAGTCTTTTAAATGTGAGATTAAAGTGTCCTTTTGGTTTAAGAGGACTTTGGACCCCCAGGATCCCTCTGGCTCCCCTTGGTTCTGGGGATTTTACTTGATACTTTCTTTTATTCCATGCTGCCCAGTTTCTCCACCATGAATCCCTTCCTGCTTTCAAGTTTGCCTTGTGGATGGTTTCTGCTCAAACCCGAGCCCTGAGCGAAGCACTGTTTATCAGGAGACAAAGAGAGGAACGTGTGCCAGGAGAGGAAAGGACAATCACACACATGTCACTTAGATTAAAAACAAACAGCCATTTATGTATACGGAGATACATTAATTGGCGAAATTGAACTAATGAAAGAGATAATTAGCTTCAGAGAGCGGAAGAAACCAAGTTGATCTCCTAATGAGGTCTGAATGGGCCTCTCATTAGCCACGTGGCTGGGGACTGACAGGAGGTGCTGGAGCTCAGGGAAAACCCAGAGGGAATGAACAAGCCGGCAGACAGATGGGGACCCGGCTGCCCTGGCCCTGGGTCGTCCAAGTGAGCATCATCCGAATAAGGAGAGAGAGGCAGACTGAAGGAAAGCAGCAGACAGTGAAACTGCAAAAAGTACTGATGTCTCCCCTTGGCCACTTCACTTGCTCATAACCCTGCTCCCCCATTCCCCACCCCTGCCATGTGATTTTTGCCCTTCGGATGAAATAGGCTATCTTTGTTATAGGTCTTCAGCCTTGAGCCTCCTAGGTTGAAGTGCTTGGGTGCACTAGGCTCGCAACCAGCCGAGGTGTCTCAAGGCCCTACCCCGACTTCCTGAATTGAATCTCAGGTATGAATTCTTATAATTTGCCATGCAAGACACCACCGAAATGTCATTAGGACCCTGATACAAACCCTAAGTGAATTTGCAGTTTTACAGAAGCCTGTGGGGACAGGGCAATGCTTGACCCAAATAAATAAATCTCTAATTTTGAAATCTCAGGCACTGTGGCTTAGGAACGGAGAAAACCAGACACGAAAAATATCATTACACCCTGCAGAGAAAATCTGCCTCCGTGTGAGTGTAAGGGCGACCAAGTATTTTTCTCGCCACCCAGACTAAGTTAGGGACCCTTTCTTCAGTTCTTCCAAGCTGCTCTCTATTACATTGTTAGAATGATTTGATCACATGCCTTTCTCCTTCACTAGGTCAAGTGCCCCCTAAAAGGCAAAGACTGACTTGTCCATCTCTTTATCCCCAGAGTCCAGCAAAATGCCTGGGACACAGGAGTGGAGTTCAAGGAGCTCCAGGAACATCAACAAACACTTCTACAGCACTCTGTGCTCAGCAGTGCTTTCCACCTATAAACTCATTTAATCCTTACAAGGTTTTCCCGGGTGACGCTAGTGGTAAATAATCCACCTGCCAATTCAGGAGACACAAGAGACTCAGGTTTGATCCCTGGGTTGAGAAGATCCCCTGGAGTAGGAAATGGCACTCCACTCTGGTATTCTTGCCTGGAAAATTCCATGAGCAGAGAAGCCTGGAGTTTACAGTCCATGAGACTGCAGAGTCGAAAATGACTGAGCAACTGAGCAATCTTTACAAATGTCCTATTTACAGACAGCAAAAATAAAGCTCAGAGAGGTTAGATGTCTTGCTCAAGGTCACACAACTGGTACAGTCCACATTCCTCACTCCGTTCACTTCTGTACTATCCTTCCACAGCCCTGAGCTTCTCACAAAGATAGGCCCTTGAGAAGAAAAGACCATGTTTCTAGGTTTTACTAATAATATAACCTACTGTTTTCCCATTTTCATCATTGCATTTTATAAGGAAAAGTCATATTCTTCAAAACATTTTTGGAAAGAGGCAAGGCATGAAATATGTAGGACATCGTGTCGAAGAGTGTGGATTCTGGAGGGAATTTCACAGGCTGGGATCTGGGTTCTCACAATTACTATGTATGTAACATCCTTAAATGCCTGAATTTCCTCATAGGGTTATTAAAGGTAAACTAGTGAAAAGACACACTGCATTTAAAAGAGAGTCTCTGATCTGGCACTGAGGAAGCAACAATATATGTTAGTTATCACTGTTATCTAAATAATAATCTTCATAGACTCATGAGCCTTTCAGTTCAAAAGAACTTCAGGCAATATGGATGGCCAACACAAGGCAAGGGTGTTTAAACTTTTAGTAATCATTCAACCTGCCTGTTTTGCCTGTCGTTATAATTACAAGGTCCCCTAGAGAAGAGAATGACAACCCACTCCTGGATTCTTGCCTGGAAAATCCCATGGACAGAGGAGCCTGGCAGGCAAAGAGTCAGACAGGACTGAAGCCCACACAGCTTTGTGTAAATTGTAACTATTTTTTAAAAAAGGCATACATTAAAATTAATGTTTCAAAACTGAGCAGAGAATTATCATATGATATTATTTTCACTGATTTTTGTTTCTGTACAACACAATCTAACCTCCATTGTGTCACCGGACTTCAAATTAGTTTGCATAAACATGTTTTTCTTAACATTGTGGAAGACACAATGTAAACACCAAAAAGGTACACACTGGCTCCTGATGAGAATCCTATGATGTAAAGTAGGTGGGGAGTGGGGACAAGAGGAAGGTTGGAAAGGAGAGAGGCTAAGGCAGGTGAGAAGACAAGAGTAATGTTGAATATAAGAAATTTCATTATGTTTATGAAACTTGCAAACTAAGTGCCTGGTGGGGGGATGAAGGGATCAGTACAGATTTTATAGAAAAACTGACATTGGGATGAACTTTAAAAGACCCTCTGGATGCCCACAAGTTGGGAAGCACACTTCAGATGGAGAAAGTAGCCTGGGAAATGTTTTTAACTCATCCAGAACCTGCTAACTCCTCTTTGCAGATTCCTGCCAGCATCTGTCCTTTGCCTTGGCCCAGCTGGGATCACCTTGCTGTTGCTTCTGTTTCCTCGGCTCCATGTTCTAAGTTTCTATCCTTCCATCCTTCATCTGGCTGTCTCTCTCTCTTTCTCTCTGCTTCACTCTCATTCCCTCTCTCACCTTATGCAATCTGAGTGATATCTCATGATTGATATTCCTTAATAAGACAAGGAAAAATGTCTCCTCCCTACAAATAAGAAAAAGAAGCACTCCTCCTCCCCAGTAGATCTACATCTATTTGAAACGAGCATAAGCTGTAGGAGTTTCTCTCAGCAGAGAAATTGGTCCCTAGCCAACTGTATCATTTTTCCCCCAAAGTGATGAGGATATAGACAAAAGAATGCATTTCTTTTGTAGCATCAAAGCTTTATGAGTATCCTTATTTACTGCAAAAATAGCATCATGTACTCTGAAAGAAATGTTCAAAGACATATTTTAAAGAGCAAAAATCTCACCCATAACCCCACCTGTAACTTTAATATCATCTCTCCATCCTAACAAAACTGTTAGAAACGTTTGGATCCCCTCCCAGTCTCCATCCATATGCACTGATTTCACATCCTTGCGATCATTTCTAAAACTAATTTCATGAAGAGTGTCTATTCCCACAAGCAATCCATGCTTAAGACAACCAAAATACATTTAATGGAACAATATGACCCTGAGTGGCACGGATTCTGAGATTGCTTATTTGTTTGTTTCAGACCTTGAAATACACACACAAAAAACAGGGCCTGAAAATCTCAGCTTTTGGGAAATGTATTGTTAGAGAACTTGATGATTGATGGTATTGGAGCACAGAGCCTGCAGATGGGAGTAGCTTCTTCATGGAGAAAGCAAAGTTAATCCTGGAGCTGGGAAGAAGGATGTAAGCAGCTGGCTTTAGACAGTTGTGAGGGAAAGAACTTCCTCTTCTCTCTAATGGGGAATGGGATGTGCATGGGGCAAGCCCCAACAGTCCTGAACAGCTTGACAATTTCAAAATACTGCTCCTGGCCATAAGGAGGCAGGAAGAGTCCCTGGTGAGGATCCAGTCCCCGGAGTTCCTGGGTTGTCTCTGAACCTACATGTAGTTGTAATCACTCTCTGTGTTAGCCTCCTCTTCTATTACTTCCAAACTTTTAGTAAAGACATTTAAAGGTTACAGCCTGATCTTGGATATCTGAATCAGTTTCCCAGGGCTGCTGGAATAAACCACTGCAACTTGGTGGCTTAAAACCACAGCAGTGTATTCTTTTACTCTTCAGGGAGTGAGAAGTTTGAGATCAAGGCATTGGCAGGACTGTGCTTTTTTCAAAGGCTCAGGGATAATCCTTCCTTATATCTTCAGGCATTACTTGGACTGTGGCTCCATCCCTCCTCTCTCCATTTCCATCTTCAATAGACATCTCCACTGTGTCTATACTCCTCTACTACTTATAAGAACACAAAAATAAGAACATTTGTCATTGGATAATCTAGGATGAGCTCATCTCCAGATCCTTAATTACATTTTCAAAGACCTTTTTTTCCAAATAAGGTCACATTCATAGGTTCCGGTTCATTCTTTTGGCAGGGGTTGGGGGTGACTATTCAACCTGCTAACGCTGTGGTATAGGGAGTTACAGCCAGAGATTATACAGAGAGATGTGAAGAACAGTGTCTCACTCTCACAGCCAGAGTTATGGGACAGCAGCCCCAGGAGGGGACAGCTGGGCACAGCGGAGTTCTCACAAAGATACAAAGGTTAAATCATCAGCAGAAGCAGCACAGAACCAGGAGGAAGAGACAAGCTCCCAGGACATGGGGTTGGGGGGGGGGGGCGGGGCAGGTGATTTCTCAAGAATTTCTGCCTATGAAGGCAGTGGGGCAGAAGAAACCACCTTGATGTTCTAGCACTGGTTTTGGTTCCTTCCAAGATGGTAAACGAGTGAAAAGGCCGGGTCTCTCCCAAGAGATCACAAAGTTACTCTGATCTAGCCCCCTCCGTACTCACTGCCGGACAAAACCATCAGTATCTTGGGGTAGGGGAAGCACACTGCCAAAGTAAGAGGACATGTGAGAGGCACCCCCACCACTCACATAAAAGCAACATGTTGAATTACTGTATGCCCTAAAAGTGGAATCATTAGGAGAAAAGAACCAATTTTTCAAAATCAATTTTTAAAAACATTCAAAGAGATTGCAAAGAATAATTTTTGAGAAACTGAAACTATGACTCACACAAATTACAGTGAACACCTATTTTAACTCTGACTTTTTTTTTTTTTTAGCTCAGTAAAACCAGCAGAGAAGTAAAGCTGGTTCAAATGAGAATTGGAAAGACTGGCTATGTGTAGTGATGGAAGAAAGATGATGGAAGTATGATTGCTAAATCAGACACAAAGCTGGTTAATGTTTCACAGAGCAAAAGAAAAGAGAACCTTAACCTTTCAAGTTATCTTTTTCTACCAGACAGAAATGGCTTGTATTTATCAATTATCTCATTTTAACCTGAAGCTTCACACACTATGAGCCCTAATCAGTTGTAAATAGTAAGTCAAAAGTATGTTCTCCTGTAGAATTAGATAATCCTTGAATTCGACTATGCTTTACTCCTGTATGACATTGAAAAGCCTTGCAATTATACCTTGCCTTAGTTCCAAGTTTCATACAACTTTTCTGAAAAAAAGAGAAGATGTTGGTCATAGGAAACAGAAAATACAAAAATAACAAAAAGGAAACACTTAGCATAAAATACATAGATGTTAAATAACACAAAAGACAATAGCAGAAGGAATTCAGTTAAGAAAGGAATTTGTAATTTGGAAGTCTAGGTTGAGGAAAACTCTCAAAAAGAAAAAAAAGAATAACTGTTAGAAAATATAAGAGAAAAGCTAAGAGAAATGGGGGATATAAGTTAAACTATTGAATTTAGATGAAAAAGAAATCCCCCAAATTGTGATAAACATAAATAAAGAGAAGAAAACATTTGAATAGTAGGGATATCTCTTCTGGATTGAAAAAGGACGATATCTCAGATATTTAAAAAAGCTCTGGTAAAGTACCAAAGAAAGAAGGTAAAGAAAAACTACATCTGAACACACGATAGAGAAATTTAAGGATACATATTAAAAAGATAAAGTCATAAAAACTTAATAAGAGGAACTAGAAGGTAACATGAGAGAAATAAGAATCAGACCAATGTCAGATTTTTTAAAATAATACTGCCTGAGAGATGATAATGGAGTAGTAATTTCATAGTATTAAGTGGGTAGGCATAAAATTTAGAATGGTATATGGAGCCAAACTGTCTTTCAAATATGAGGACATAAAAAATACTCTAGGTATACAAAGTCTCAGATAAGTTGCCACAGAAATATCCACATTGAAAACACTTTTTTTTAAAGTATTCAAATAAATGAAAAATAAATCCAAGAGATGTTGGATGAGATTCATGAAGGTGATCAAAATTTTCATAAGCAGAAAATACTGGAATTTTTGAAATAATATATTAAAAATTATAAATTGGCCCAAACTTATGAGCAATTAGAATACATTTTAAGCAATTATTTGACAAAAATTGACACTTTGAACTTTTAAAATTCTGGTATATAGTGTCCTAAAAGAAAAAAACTAAAAAACTAAATATTACATAAAAAGATGTTGAAAATAAGAAGATGGGTACAAGTATATCAGGCAAATTCTAACCAAAGAAAGATGATACAGATATTTTAAAATGACCTAAGCTAGACTAACAGGAAAATGTTATTAGGGTTAAAGAGAGCCACTTCATAATGGTAACAGTTTTGATTCACCAAAAATATACATCAATTTTTTTAAAATATATTCATTTAGTAAAATAACCTTAATATGCATAAATTAAAAGTGATAGAACTCCTGAGAAAATTTGATAAATCACTATTATAATAGAAAATTTCAACATCCTCTTGATGATACTGATAGGTCAAGTAGAGAAAAACTATCAAGGATAAAGATAATATGAACACAATTAATCAACTTGATTCCATGGATATATATAGATTTCTGTATCCAACAGCTATATAATATACATCTTTTCTAGCTTACATGAAATACTTACAAAATCCAATCATGTACTAGGCACACAAGAAAACTCAACAAATTTCAAACTGTATATCATGGAAACCATGATTTCTAGCCATAGCTCTTTTAAATTAAATATTTATAACAAAAAATAAATATAAATTCCCACTATCTGAAAATCTAAAGCTAAACTTGCTCGTGAGTTACAAAAATCATAATAAAGTATTAAAATATTCAGAACTGAATGACATTGAAAATGTGATAATGAGTAAAAGTAATGCTTCAAGAGAAATTTATTGCTATAAAAACCTTTATTGGAAAATAATAAAGTCCAAAATTGCTAATTAATTTTCTTTCATCTTAATGAAAAAATAAAAAGTAATGAATAAAAGAAAAATAATAAAAATAGAAAAGGAAATTAACAAACTAGGAAACAAAGATATGATAGTGTATATCAACAAATCAAAATTGATTCTTTGAAAAACAGAAACAGAAGACTTGAGAAGCATCTGAACACTAACAATAAGAGAAGAGAGAACATAAATGAAAAATATTGTAAATGCAAAAAGGGACAACATACAAAATAAATTCAGACAAAATATATGACAACACATAATAGTATCAGCAACTAATTCCCACTAATTTTGAAAACTTCAATAAAGCAAGTAAAGAAATTGCATCTGTACTTTAAAATTTTCCCACAAATAAAATATCTTGTTTTGCAGGTAGTATTCTTCCAAACCTTTAAGTAATAGACTATCCCAATTTTATGCAAACACTTCTAGAAAATAGAAAAGGAGGACACATTCTCTAGCTTATCAATAAGGCCTCAAACACTAAAATCACACATAGATGTTCTAGGAAAGGAGAAAAAATTATTTTGAATATGCACACAAATATTCATTACTGCTACTGCTGCTAAGTCACTTCAGTCGTGTCCAACCGACTCTGTGCCACCCCATAGACGGCAGCCTACCAGGCTCCCCCGTCCCTGGGATTCTCCAGGCAAGAATACTGGAGTGGGTTGCCATTTCCTTCTCCAATGCATGAAAGTGAAAAGTGAAAGTGAAGTCGCTCAGTCGTGCCCGACTCTTAGCGGCCCCATGGACTGTAGCCTACAGGCTCCTCTGTCCATGGGATTTTCCAGGCAAGAGTACTGGAGTGGGGTGCCATTAATATATCAGCAAATCTGACCTAAAAACATTAAAAAGATAACACACCTTGTCCAAAACAAATTTTATCCCAGGTATGGAAGGATGATTCACTAACTTTGAAAATCAAGAAATATAATTCACCATATTAAGAAATGAATAGGAAAAACCATACGATTTTTTTTCAATAAATGTAGGAAACATTTTTTTTTATAAAAATAAAACAACCATTCTATTTTTATTGAAGTATAATTGACTTACAAAATTCTATTAATTTCAAGTGAAAAGCTTCCCTGGTGGCTCAGATGGTAAAGAATTGCCTGTAATGCAGGAGACCCAGGTTCAATTCCTGAGTCGGGAAGATCCTATGGAGTAGGAAATGGCAACCCATTCCAGTATTCTTGCCTGGAGAATTCCATGGACAGGTGAGCCTGGTAGGCTACAATCCACGGAGTCTCAAAGGATCGAACATGACTGAGCAACTAACACACACACGCTGTAGTTGTATATCATATAACTCAGCAATTTCACTCTCAATGTATACTCAAAAGGAACTTTTGAACATGTATAAAAGGAAATGTAAACAAGAGCATTATAATTATCACAATCCATCATAGCAAAAAAAAAAAAAAAAAACAACTTGAAACTACCCAAATACTCATCAATGGGAGAATAAATGAACCAAGTGTGAAATGGTCACAAGATAAATGATAAGCAGTAGAAGTGAATAAACTTGCAATGATATACATAAATCTTAATATTAAGTGGAAGAGTAAACCCCAAATTCCACAGTTCTTTTATTTTGGGGGAGTCCAAAAATAGCTAAAATCAAAATAGAATTTTAAAGACTACATATAGGTGAAATACAATGATTTTAAAAGCACAGCAAGACAATGATGAATATAGGAGGCAAGATAAAGTTTGTCTCAGATGGGAGGAGCCAGAGTTGCAACAGAATGGGTCAACCATGTGGTTAGATGTAGGTTATTGTCAGTGGCCTAGCTTTCATTTGCATCAGTGGATATGTGTGTGCTCATTACATTATTAAAAGTAAATAAATCACATGTTCCAATGAGGAGAGTGAATGATGTGCTAAGGACATGATTGATCCAATTTTGTACTCTTAAAGTCCATAGAGAGTTTCAGTTCAGTTCAGTTGCTCAGTCGTGTCCAACTCTTTGAGATCCCATGGACTGCAGCACGCCAGGCTTCCCTGTCCATCACCCAGCACTTACTCAAACTCATGTCTGTCAAGTCGGTGATGCCATCCAACCATATCATCTTCTGTTGTCCGCTTCTCCTCCTGCCCTCAATCTTTCCCAGCATCAGGGTCTTTTCAAATGAGTCAGTTCTGCACATCAGGTGGCCAAAGTATTGGAGTTTCAGCTTCAGTATCAGTCCTTCCAATGAATATTCAGGACTGATTTCCTTTAGGGTGGGCTGGTTGGATCTCCTTGCAGCCCAAGGGACTCTCAAGAGTCTTCTCCAACACAGTTCAAAAGCATCTGTATACCTGTGGCAGATTCATTTTGATATTTGGCAAAACTAATACAATTATGTAAAGTTTAAAAATAAAATAAAATTTAAATAAATAAATAAATAAATAAATAATAATAATAAATAATAAAAAAAAAAGCATTAATTCTTTGGCGCTCAGCTTTAAAGATAGTCCATCTCTCACATCCATACATAACTACTGGAAAAACCATAGCTTTGACTAGATGGACCTTTGTTGGCAAAAGTAATGTCTCTGCTTTTTAATATGTATGCTGTCTAGGTTGCTCATAACTTTTCTTCCAAGGAGCAAGTGTCTTAATTTCATGGCTGCAGTCACTATCTGCAATGATTTTCAAGCCCAAGGAAATAAAGTCTCTCACTGTTTGTATTGTTTCCCCATATTGTTTGCCATGAAGTGATGGGACCAGATGCCATGATCTTGGTTTTCTGAATGTTGAGTTTTAAGCCAACTTTTTGACTCTCCTTTTTCACTTTCATCAAGGGATTCTTTAGTTCTTCTTTGTTTTCTGCCATAAGGGTGGTGTTATCTGCATATCTGAGGTTATTGATATTTCTCCCGGCAATCTTGATTCCAGCTTGTGCTTCATCCAGCCCGGCATTTTGCATGATGTACTCAGCATAGAAGTTAAATAAGCAGGGTGACAATATACAGCCTTGACATACTCTTTTCCTCATTTGGAACCAGTCTGTTGTTCCATGTCCAGTTCTAACTGTTGCTTCTTGACCTGCCTACAGATTGCTCAGGAGGCAGGTCAAGTGAGATCACCCTTGAATAAAAAGGCAAATTATCAGCTGAGAGATATACTTAAAAGACTATGGAGGTACTTTTCTGGTGACTCAGTGGTAAAGAATCCCCTACCAATGCAGGAGACACGGGTTCAGTGTTCCGGGAAGATTCCCACATGCCTCGGGGCAGGTAAGCCCATACGCCACAACTACTGAGCCCATGCTCTAGAGCCCAGGAGAAACTACTGAGTTGGTGAGCCCTAGAGCCCATGCTCCACAAAAGAAGTCACTGCAAAGAGAAGCTCACACACTGCAACTAGAAAGTAGCCCTCACTTGACACAAGTAGAGAAAAGCCCATGCAACAACAAAGATCCAGCACAGCCATAAATAAATAAAAAGATTGTGCTGCTGCTGCTAAGTCACTTCAGTCACGCCCGACCTTTTGAGAGCCTATGGACTGTAGCCCACCAGGCTCCTATGTCCAGGGGATTCTCCAAGCAAGAATACTGGAGGGGGTTGCCATGCCCTCCTCCAGGGGATTTTCCCAACCCAGGGATCAAAACCCAATCTCTTTCATCTCCTGCATTGGCAAAAGGGTTCTTTACTCCTAGGCCACCTGGGAAGCCCTCAATAAAATGACTATGGAGACCCAAACTAATGAAGCTGGGCTCCAGAAATCTGTAGAACATTAATAGCCAAAGTAAAATCTGAGGCATGTTAGGAGAGTTACAGTAACAGTTAACAGAAAATTACATTTAAATATGCCACCTAGTTGTTCTCATTAAAAAGAAATTCTAAATCATCTTAAACTTTCCCAGCATTAAAACAAAGGGAGTAACCTTGAACTCCTAGGTGTCCAAGGACACAGCAGTGGCCCATCACAAGAAAGTTTATTATATCCAAATTTGCTTCAATGAAAAAGATTTAAATGACTACAATTTTTTTCTCATTGCTGGAAAATTTAATCTTATCTTTAGACTCGATTTTGCTATTTAGGTTTATATTAATACCAAAGGCCAGAAATACCTAGATATTTTACTACGTAGGAAGTTCTATAGACAACTAAATGTTAAGGAACCTTCCAAAAAAAGAAAGAAAAATGTTAAACAGGTATTAATTGTGAGTAAAAAGAGTCCCCTTATTAAAAGGTGTCCACTTGTCTTTCATATATCTATTTTCTAACATTTGTTATAGCACTGAATTACAGAGAAGAATGAAAATTTCAGCATTAACAATTCAAGAATCAAAAGCCCCACCCACGGGATAGATTGGGAGTTTGGGATTGACATGTACACACTGCTATATTTAAAATATATAACCAAGGACCTACTATATAGCAACTGGAACTCTTCTCAACACTCTGTAATGACTTCAATGTGAAAAAAATTTGAAAAGAATTTAACTGAATCACTGACTGGGCTTTACACCTGAATCTGAGACAACATTGTTAATCAACTATACTCCAATATAAAATAAAATTTTAAAAAACCCTCCCCAAATATCAGAAAGCAACAAAAATTAATGCAAACCTTAAAAATAATGCTGACTCACTCTTTAAATCGTGGTAATAGATCTAATATATAACATAATTTGTAAAAGGCTATGCCACTTATTCATATTCTTACATCATCCAGATTTTGCCCCACCATTTGGCTGTTGAGCAGGGTATAGCAGTTGAACTTCATAGGTATCATGTATGAGCAGAGATCTCTCTGAAGATTTTAAAGCTAAAAGAACTTGGTAGCACTACCAAGCCCTCTTAGTGGTCATTCATGCATTATAACCAAAAGGCTAAAACCATTCCAATTGAACAAATCTTCATTAAGTCACTCATATTAACAACAAAATGCTAGATGCAATATTCAAGGAACTTTCAGCCTAATGAAAGGAGACATAAATAAATAAATAAAGACATAAATAAAGAAAACCAAAAATTAATGTTTCAGATGTGCCAAGCTTATTCTAAGTTCTCACATCTCCTGTCTCTTTAACATATGCTCTGACTTGAGAGATATCACTATAATTATCCTTTTGAGGTTCAAGTGTTGCCCAAGTTTGATTTTTATTCAGTAAAAATATGTATTTCTTGTATATACTTGGAAATTCAAAAACATAATTCTCAGAAGGTTAAAGAGTAATGAAATTAATATCCAAATTGAGACATCAGCTCTCCTATATACTTTATGTGCCCACTCATCCCCTCATTTGTAAAATGGGGACATTCACACCTACCTGTGGCAGAGATATCCCCCTTATTTCTGGGAACATAGTTAGAAATTCTCCCCCAGCTCCCCTGACCAGTAGGTGTGGTCACGTGACTGAGTTCTGGCCAAAGAAACAGGAATGTGGGAAGTGATGCCTCTCCCCATTTGGCCAGAAAACAAGGGCAAAAAAATCTTCTCCTCTTTCTCTCCTTTCCCTTTTCTACAGGCTCTTTCCCCCTCTGAGGGCCACCTAAAAGCCTTGTGTGAAGAATCAAAATCCTCATTAGCCCCAGTCCCTGCGGGCAGAGAGAGTAACCTCCCACCCAACCCTGGGCTCCACACACTGGGATTTTCCTTGGCAAGAAAAAAAGATGTATTGTATTAAGAAACAGAGATATCAGAGTTTATCTGTTACAGAAGATTAAGCTTTTCTTAAGCTAATACATACCTCTGCAAATGAGGTAAGGAGTGAGATAATTCACATGAGGTAATTAACACCTCGAATATCAGGGAATGTGCACTCCTGTCAATTTGAGGCCATGGGACCCTGGAACTAGGCTGTCACCTCCTATCAATCTATTTCTTAAATTGCAGGGTAAAGTTAACCACAAATAATAAAGTCACGGAATCAAGCTGTCACAAATTGGCCTCCACATTTCTAAGGGATTTGAAGTGTGTGTATTGACAGGAAAAAAGCAGGAAGAACTCAAGAGAGGTACAGAATGTAACTGGAGCTGGAAAATAATATTCAAATGCATTTGCAAACCTAGTTGGGGCCCCAAAGTGCAGGAGAGAGAGAAGGGGCATTTGCTGAGATCCATTAGATGCCAGTTGGAAGAATAAGCAATTCACATCGGTTGTCTCATTTCTTCTTTGGAATAATCCTAAAGGTACATACTCTTCTCTCCCTTTCCAATTAAGAATTGATGCTGCTTTTCTCTTTCTGATTTACTTCACTCTATTACAGGCTCTACATTCATCCACCTCACTATACCTGGACACAGTGGGGGAAGGAGAGGGAAGGATGAATTGAGAAAGCAGCATTGACATCCATACACTATCACGTGTAAGATAGATAACTAGTGGGAAGCTGCTGTATAACATAGGGAGCCCAGCCTGGTGCTCTGTGACAACCTAGAGGAGTGGGATGGGACTGGGGAGGAAGGCTCAAGAGTGAGATGATATATCCCCTGGTGGCTCAGTGTGAAAGGCTCTGCCTTCAATGCAGGAGACACAGGAGACTTGGGTTCGATCCCTGAGTTGGAAAGATCCCATAGAGAAGGGTATGGCAACCCACTCCAGTATTCTTGCCAGGAAAATCCCATGGACAGAGGAAACTGATGGGCTACAATCCATAAGGTCACAAAGAGTCAGACATGAATGAAGTGACTGAACACACACATACACCTGCACACATGTGTGCGCGCACACACACACACACACACATATATATTTAAAATTGGGCTTCCCCAGAGGCTCAGCAGTAAAGAATCCACCTGCAATGTGGGAGACACAGGAGATACAGGCTTGGTCCCTGGGTAGGGAAGATCCCCTGGAGGAGGGCATGGCAACCCACTCCAGTATTCTTGCCTGGAGAATCCCATGAACAAAGGAGTCTGGCAGGCTATCATCCATGTGGTTGCAAAGAGTCAGACACAACTAAAGCAACTTAGCACACACACACACACACACACACACATATATATGTGTAATTATAGCTGACTCCCATTGCTGTAAGGCATAAACCAATGCAACAATGTAAAGCAATTGACCTCCAATTAAAAAATTTTAAAAAAAGAATGGAAGGGAGGTGGGAGGTGGGTTCAGGATGGGGAACACGTGTACACCCGTGGCGGATTCATGTTGATGCATGGCAAAACCAATACAATATTGTAAAGTAATTAGCCTCCAATTAAAATAAATAAATTTATATTTAAAAAAAAGAAAAAAGAACGGATGCTGTGAGAAAGAAGATCTCAAGTTTATAGGTGGGCAGAGCTGAATTCAAACCTAAGTCAGTCTGTTTTTAATATCCTTGCTCTTTCTGATGTAAGCACTTAAACTTTCAATGCCTCTGATTCTATGCTGTAGGCCAGCCAACCATTCTACGTGGGGAATAGGGTGCCTGTGACCAAACAAGTCGTTAGTGACAGCGTTCAGTGCGATGCCAACACTGAGGCCACTGAAAATGGGCTCTCTGAAATGCAAGCTATGCTCAAACAGAGCTCACTTTCAAGGGGGCCTGATTTAAATGGCCAACTGCTAGAGATAAAAGACATTAAAGGAAGAACCTTTCAGCTGGGCTTGCAAAACTCCAGGTTCATGAATTTGAGAGCAGATTAAGGAAGAGAAAACAGGGTTTCAACCACAGCCTCAGGAGCTTCCTGCATCTCTCAGGCCAGGAGGTTGCCTTTTTCAGTGGCACAATTAAGCTATGCTATCCAACCTCACTCTCAGGTTTCAATTAATCTACAGTGATGAATTTAACAGCTAAAACCCAATTGCTATCCAAGATGGCCTGCCAGCCAGGTCACCTCCCTTTCCCTATCTGATAGCAAACTCCCCCAGCTCAGCCAAGGTCAAATAGGATGGTGGGTCCTCTGTCCCCTCCATCCACCACCCCACTGCTATCTGTGGCTAAAAGGATTGCCCAGTGGATGGGAAAAGGAGATGCTTGAGAGGATGCTTCAAAATACTAAGCCAGAGATAGAAATTGCTCTTGAGGCACAACCTTTGATTTTCACTTCCAAGTATAAGCTTATGACATGTCCCAGCTGTATTATCTCCCTGGCCCATAGCAGCTGTTATATAACATAAGGTCATTCAACATGAGCTGGGAATTTCTTGACCAAGAGCACACAGACTGTTGTTTTGAAGCAGGTTGACTTTGAAAAGTCAGTACCTCTCATTCAGTTTGCTCATCTAGAAAATTAATAGAATTGACCTCGGGGTCAGAGTGAAGAATGAATGAAGGCGAGAGGAAGTCATCACACTGTTTTATTTGATACCAAGGGACATGGTCAGCCTGGCCCTGGGGGATGGTACCACAAGGGGAGCACAGTGATAAATGTACAAGTATGATGAACAGGGTGGGGAGGGAGCTGGGGAGGAAGTAGTCAGCTGGCAGGAAATCGTTGGAAAGTGCAGATGGAGGGCATGTCTGATGAGAGAGTTGAGGTCCTCCTTGAAGAAAATGCACAGGTGGGACTGGAGAATGAGATGTTAGGACGGCTGAATAGTGAGGGGACAGAAGCAACGTCAGGGTGCCCCGGTGTCCTTCTGTTCCCAGCCTCGCAGCCATCTGCAGATGACAAATTCACAAAGTACAGTGACCACGGGTGCTTCATAAGAAGATGGGCTACTCAGCTCTGCAAACACAATTTAGAGCCTCAAGAGCTCTTTTTCTACTTTTGTCTTCTTTTCTTTTCTGGTATAAAGGTCCTGAGAGGATCAGTTCCCCTGGCCAACCATCCTTTGTCTCCATCTGTCGGGGGAAATGTCATCAGCCAGCTTTATGAAGTGGCTGGGAGCCTCGGTCAGGGGGCCAGCTCTGGAGACCTGCAGCCCAGACCAGCCATTTATTACTGCACTGCCCTTGGGGCTACGGTTTATAAAAGAAAGAAAAGGGACTTGAATGCATTTCTCTAGGGGAGGGCAGGGGCCTAAAACATCTGCCAAAGTAGAGAGGGAACACAAAATTAAAAGACGCTTGCCCCTTGAAAGGAAAGTTATGGCAAACCTAGACAGCATATGAAAAAGCAGAAACATTGCTTTGCCAACAAAGGTCCATATAGTCAAAGCTATACTTTATCCAGTAGTCATGTAAGGATGTGAGAGCTGGACCGTAAAGAAAGCTGAGTGTTGAAGAACTGATGCTTCTTAATTGTGGTGCTGGAGAAGACTCTTGAGAGTCCCTTGGACTGCAAGAAGATCAAACCAGCCAATCTTTAAGAAAATCTGTCCTAAATATTCATTGAAAGGACTGATGCTGAAGCTGAAGCTTCAATACTTTGGCTACCTGATGCAAAGAGCTGACTCATCAGAAAAGACTCTGATGCTGGGCAAGATTGAAAGCAAAGGAGAAGGCAGCAGAGGATGAGGTGGTTAGACAGCATCACAGACTCAATGGATATGAATAGAGCCAACTCCAGGAGAGAGTGAAGGACAGGGAAGCCCAGTGTGCTTCAGTGCATGGGGTCACAAAGAGTTGGACATGACTTAGCTACTGAAAAACAAAATCAGGCCCCTGAGCTCAGACTCATTTCCACCAGTCAGAAACATCAGCCATGAAAGGGAAGGTTCTTGGAATTTGATCTGACTTCAGTTCTACAGAGTTCTAAGGAGCATGTCCAGTTCCACAGGACAACAGTGGAATCCAGTCCAGGGGCGGGAGTCAGGGAGGGTGTCCCGTGTGGGATGCTGCCTTGGAGAATGCCATGGGTCAGGACAGTGACTGTGGAATGATGCTGCCAGAGACACTAAGCCTGATGCTGGGATAAGAAACAGCGTCCAGCACATTTCAGCTGTATATGCTGCCACTGAAAGAGGATATAAGTCACACAGACCATCTTACTGTTGTCGGATTGCCCTCTGTGGACATCTAACTCAAACTTAGGTTATCTGCTTCTGGATTTACCATGCTTCAAATGGGGAATCAATTTCTTTAAAAATCATTTGTCCCAAGAAACACAGTTCAGGTACCACGAGCATCAGAGGAAGAGGGTGCTTCATGGTGGGGGAGGGGAGGATGCTGACTCTTGATGGCCCATGTGTCAAATCTATGGGTAGACGTCAAAGAATATTGGCTGCCCTTCACACATTCATTCAATAAATACGTATTGAGTGACTCCTTCATGACATATAAATGCTATGAAAAAGAGACAAATTTCCTGCACTCAGAGATCTGGGGAAGCAGATATTAAACCAAGAATTACAGAAGACTATGAGTAAGGTGTTCAAGCACACTGATGCCATCATAAGAAGTAGGACTGGAGAGTGATCCTACAATTTATTTAGTTCCAACTCAGATGTCTATAATAAGGAAACCA
Organism: Bubalus kerabau; assembly: GCF_029407905.1. Classification (NCBI taxonomy): domain Eukaryota; kingdom Metazoa; phylum Chordata; class Mammalia; order Artiodactyla; family Bovidae; genus Bubalus; species Bubalus kerabau. The sequence goes on from NC_073627.1 coordinate 134,936,581, forward strand.
AATCCTCAAAAGAGAAAAATAATATCATTTAATGCTGATGGGAAATAATAAAGCTACTACACATCATCTGCTGATCCCTATCCTTGAGAATTAGAGGAAATGGAAACTTTTGGGTCTGAGTCTTAAGCTCTTCCAGGCTTCTCAGGTGGTGCTAGTGGTAATGAACCTGCTTGCCAATACCGAAGATGTAAGAGACGTGGGTTTGATCCCTGGGTTAAGAAGATCCCCTGGAGGAGGGCATGGCAACCCACTCCAGTATTCTTGCCTGGAGAATCCCATGGGCAGAGGACCCTGGCAGGCTACAATGTGTGGAATCGCAAGGAGTTGGGCATGACTAAAGCTACTTAGCATGGCATAGCATGACAGGGGCTCTTTGAATGTTCAGCTTGTCCTTCTCATGTGGGTGCACTTCCCAGGGGTCACTGAAGCAAGGAAACATTGAATGACCCAGTCAACCTCAACTCTCCACCTGCTGTGAGGACAGCCAGGGTTGGGGGAAGAGCATCCACATTTTCTGTGCAGCCCAGCCTGGTCCACTGTCCTCAACTCCAGTCCCCAGGTAAGTGTGATGCTGTCAGCGCCCAGGTGCCCTCATCACAGTTGCTTTGGAGTCGCTGGGATGCTGCCCATGCTCCAGAGGCAGAGAAAATAAAAACACTGCTCAGGTTCTGCATTTTACACCTGTTGCCACCACACCCTGCTCTCCCCTCCTATTTTCTCTCTCTTCTCCTCCCCCTTCCACTCCACTACTTACAAGGAAAGAAAAAAATAATAACAAATAGGAAGGCTAATTCTAAGTTTGTGCAGTCCCAGCGTGTATCCTGGTCTGCCTTTTGTCCTGTTATTTTCTCCTGTGTCTGGCTTTGACAAGACTGATGACATTTACGTTTTCCAAAAGCTTCAATAAGAAGCACTTTAGCTGCAATCACCTCCATCTAATTTCCCCAGTCAAATTTTTTTTTGGCTTAAATCACACAACAAAACTAAGGCCTGAGCTGTTCTGACAACTTGTCACCAAATAGGGCTCAGCCCAAATGGGATGTCTTGAAAACCAAGGACAAAAGGGGAAAAAAAAACAGACTAAGTGATCTGAAAATGAAGGGGGAATGGCTGGAGGAAGAGAGGAGTTTGGCATGAGTCAGTTTGTTAAAGTTCTAGAACAGGTGGCTCAACACTGTTCGGGGCTGAGAACAAATAGAAAATATGTTTATTTCTTTAGAGAGGAAGTAACAGGGTGCTGGGGCTGGAAGTACCCAGTCAGTCCACCATATAGGGGAGCCTTCACTCCAGAGAAGGAAGGCAGCTGGCCCTGGTGGTTCACCAGCCTATAGGATAGAACTCCTAGTGGAAGGCATGAGTACCTTGCCTTCATAACTCTGGATAAAAGGCTTCTCAAGTGGCTCAGTGGTAAAGAATCCACCTGCCAAGGCAGGAGACACAGGAGGCACAGGTTCGATCCCTGGATCAGGAAGGTTCCCTGGAAGAGGAAATGACAACCCACTTTAGTATTCCTGCCTGAGAAATCCTATGGACAGAGGATCTTGGCGGGCTACAGTCTATGAGGTCACAAAGCGTCAGCCACAACTGAGCATGAGCACACTTGCATGCTAGATAGAAGGATTAGTGTCCTGGGAAACCAATATCCACATGTTTTGCCCATTGCTGCAAAACGATTCAGAATATGGAGGAAGAACGTTAGAGAGAACATTGCATCCCTTTTTAAAAATAAATGCATTTACCGAAAAAGTTATATGCATACATCAAAATATTCAAATTTTACTTTCTCATCTCAATAAATTATTGCAACTTGAACTTGCTCATGCAATGACAATTCAAGTATAGTGGAAAAAAAAAACACAAGAAGCTCTGTTCACACTCCCTCTCAGTCACTAAAAGGCACTAAAATCTTTGAAAAGTATCATCATCCTAATCTCTAAAACCATGGATTAATTTTGCCTATTTTTGTACTTTACGTAAATGAATCTTATACATAATGTATACTTTTCTTTGTCTGATCCCTGTTGATAGACAAGGCAACAAGTCATTTTCACTGTTAATAGCATTCGGTTGTAATAGTGATGTCACAGTTTATTTATTCATCGTACTTTTGATAGACATTTGAGTTATTTCCAGTTTGGGGCTCCTGTAGATAATGTGACTATGAACATTCTTTGCATCTTGGCGCATGGGTATTCATTTTGTTTTGGTGAACACCTGGGAGTAGAGTTGCTGTTTCACAGGCTCTGTGTATAGTCAGCTTTAGTAAATGATGCCAAGCAGTTTTCAAAGAGTCTGTGCCACTTTTATCCTCTTACCAGCAGAGTTTGAGTATTTCAGTTGCTCTACAGTCTCACCAGCACTTGGTGTTTCATTTTAGCCGCTTGAGTAAGTGTTCATAGCTTTAATTTGCATTTCTCTGATTCTTAAAGGTTTGCACCTTTTCCTATGCTGCTGACTGGATATCTTCTGTTAAAACTTCTGTCTATTGTTTCTAATGATTCTATGTCCTTTTCTCGTTGATTTATAGGAATTCTGTATACATTCTGGAGACAAGCTCCTTGCTGGTTATATGTATCCAGACAGAAACTGTGACATGTCACTTACAGAGAGAGCTTTGTGCCAACAATCTCCACTCCCCACCTTCTTCCTCCTCTAACTCCCAGCTTTATTTTAGGCTCAATGTCACTTTGGCTGAACAACAACAACAACAACAAAAAAAAAAAACTACAATGTGAGAGCTGTGAGTTAAATTTTATTCAGGGCAAAATGAGGACTATAGCCTGGGAGACAGCCTCTCAGATACCTCAGAAGGACTGATCTGAGGACACAGGGCAGGAAGGTCAGCACATATGTGATTTTGGTCAAGGGGGACACATGCCATTAAGCACACATTTTGGTAGGAGTTGCTGCTAGTCATGAGGCACAGATGTCCCCATTAATGACTTTAGTGTTATTTAAATATGAGGAGGTGCAAGAAATTGGCTCATAAAATCTTCTCCTGAAAGTATCTCCCTATCTGAAGGGCTTGTTCAGGCAGTTTTTGCCAGAACACAGAGTGCCTTATTTCTGATCTCCACCCTGAACTCCTTTCAGGATGTGTTGAAGATAAGTGAGTGCAGTGGCTAGTGACTTCATCCTTCTAGAGCCAGATGGCAAGTAACAAATTTAAACTGGCACCCCATTCTCCCTACCATCAGCCCAAGCTCCTACAAACATTTCTTACTCTATCTCCCTTCCCTGTGGCCTGGGTGCATGTACCCCTAGCATCACACACCAGAGGCACTGTGGTTTTCAGCAGCTAGATGCACACTCACTCAGCACTTGTGCTCCATCTTGGTCACATGCCAGCCCTAGCACACCAAGGTTCACATGTGACTACGAGCTCAGAAGGATCAGGGGTAGATGCAGAGGTGAGCTCAGTGGACACAGTAGTAGAGTGTTCACGTATCCTCTGAAGCATAGGAACAGCATGGAGGACCAGATGTAGAACAGTAAACTCTAGAAAACGATCCACTTGTATAGAACATTTGTCTCATAAGTAAAAAGGCTTCGGGTCTGGCTGGAAGACAGGATGCCAAAACCTTGCCCCGTCACTGCTTTGGGTGACCAGCTTATTTTGGTTCACCTCAATGGTGCTGGATTTAGCTCTTAAAGGCCTGCATGCTAGGAAACCCCTCAGTAAGAGTGATTGTTCATCCCTTAGTTGTCTCTGAATAGCTGTGTTTCATGGGAAAAACTACTTTCCTACTCTAGTTTATAAAGCTACCATCTACAAATCGAGTTGGGAGTAGGATAGAAAATCTCTACTTTTCCTTTCATACCTATGTTATTGTTCCAGAATCTTTTAGTAATTTACAGTCAAGTGTGCTCAGTCCCTAAGTTGTGTCCAGTTCTTTTGCGACTCTATGGACTGTAACCCTGTCAAGTTCCTCTGTCCATAGGATTTCCAGGCAAGAATACTGGAATGGGTTTCCATTTCTTTCTCCAGGGGACCTTCTTGACCCGGTGATTGAACCCATGTCTCCTGCACTGGCAGGCAGATTCTTTACCACTGAGCCACCAGGGAAGCCTTCTTACAGTCAAGAAGTAGATGCAAAAATTCCATGAGGGAGGTGGATGTATGCCCATGTCTGTGTTAACATTTACCTAATAATACTGTACCAAGTGTCAGACTTTATTTCAGGGGGCTCCAAAATCACTGCAGATGGTGATTGCAGCCATGAAATTAAAAGATGCTTACTCCTTGGAAGGAAAGTTATGACCAACCTAGATAGCATATTCAAAAGCAGAGACATTGCTTTGCCAACAAACATCCATCTAGTCAAGGGTATGGTTTTTCCAGTGGTCATGTATGGATGTGAGAGTTGGACTGTGAAGAAAGCTGAGCACCGAAGAATTGATGCTTTTGAACTGTGGTGTTGGAGAAGACTCTTGAGAGTCCCTTGGACTGCAAGGAGATCCAACCAGTCCATCCTAAAGGAGATCAGTCCTGGGTGTTCATTGGAAGGACTGATGCTGAGACTGAAACTCCAATACTTTGGCCACCTCATGTGAAGAGTTGACTCATTGGAAAAGACCCTGATGCTGGGAGGGATTGGGGGCAGGAGGAGAAGGGGATGACAGAGGATGAGATGGCTGGATGGCATCACCGACTCGATGGACCTGAGTTTGGGTGAACTCTGGGAGTTGGTGATGGACAGGGAGGCCTGGCATGCTGTGATTCATGGGGTCACAGATCAGACACAACTGAGTGACTGAACTGAACTTACTGAACTGAATGTACCAAGTACTGAGAGTCACAGTGTGCCAAGCACTGTTACATGTTCTGTGTTCACAATTTCCTTTAATCCTCAAGAAATCCCTGGGATCTAAGCATTTCAGTCATCATTCCCTTCATGTATGGAGAAACAGAGGCTCAGAGAATTTGAGCACCAGGACCAATACAACATAGCTAGTCAATAAAAGACTAGCATTCAGCCCCAGTCTGCCCATTTCTAAAGCCCCTGGCATTTTCTACCAACTCACATCTAATTGCTCTGTGCTTTAGTGTCATTGCTTGTAAAATGATGCTCTTTCACTTCCCTGCTTACACTTGTTCCAAAACAAGGTAACTTCATATGTATGATTTCACCTGATAACTACCTGACAGGGTTGTCATGTGATCAACTAGAGCCTTGAAAAATTCAAAACGTTCTCTAAACAAAAGGGATTGTTATGAACAATGCCTGAAGAAAACCAAAGCACAGTCACAAGATTTGGACAAGTAGGATATGGCAGGTCTGAACAAATGCTTCCTCTCTGAAATATGCTTTCTGAATTTGATGTTCCATGTGCCTAAATAGATTGGAAACTCATGTAGAAGGAGAAGAAAAAAAAAATATATATATATATATATATATATGGGAATAAAAGAGAAAGCCAGAGTCAGGAAGGCCAACCACCAATTTTCAAGACTCTACTCCCATCAGCAAGAGAATTTACCAGAAATGTAAAGATTTGGATATTTCATCTGTGTTACCCGGGCTGTTCACACATCTTATATGGTATGAAAATTTATGTCAGATCATAATTGAATATGGAGATTGGACTCTAACCATTGAAAGGCTAGATAAGATTTGGTCCAGATGGCAAGAAAAAGATAACAAAAGCCAAATACAACAAAAATCAAGGTAATAATAGGACTAGAAAATGTGGCTGAAAATCCCAAAAGAAGGGACTAAGGATTGTCCAGGATAAACTCATAGATAGATGGTCTGTGGACTCTGAGAGGATTTTTAGATGTTAAAGGCAGCAAAGAAATGCCTACTTCAAACACCTCCACTGGACAGCCTGAGAAAAGTTATAGATATTTACTCCAGAAAAAAAAAAATACACAAATGTAAAATTGCACACAATGTTCCCTACAGCCCAGGGAGTTCACAGACCCATAACCAGTCCTCAGGACCTCTAAACACCAGCAAACTCCATTTTTAAAAGAAAGAAACTTAAGACTCACAGAGGTATGCTGATTTCTCCAAGATCAGCAAGATCGCGGATAGACTTCAGAGGGTCTCCTTGGTTTCCTGTCTCTAGACCAGATCCACCCCTATTGAGGAAGCTGGAAGGAATCCCTGTCTTTAAGGTCAGAGTCTGCACCTACTGTATTCCTTGTAGACATCTCTTAACTGTTCTCAACCTCACCATCCATATTGGAAGGTCCACCACTGCCCCTGATGTACCCAACAACCTAAGTGTGCATTTCCCTTTATAATTAATTAATTATTTTATTTATTTTTGGCTGCACTGAGTCTTCATTGCTGTGTATGGGCTTTCTCTAGTTGCGGCAAGCAAGGGCTACTCTCCAATTGCAGTGCATGGGCTTCTCATCGTGGTTGCTTCTCTCGTTGTGGAGCACAGGCTCAGCAGTTGTGGTACATGGACTTAGTTGCCTCTCAGCATGTGAAATCTTCCCAGACCAGGGATAGAACCCATGTCCCTCGCATTGGCAGGCGAATTCTTAACCACTGGATCACCAGGGAAGCCCCTGGGTGTGCATTTCTTGTGTGATTCTTCACCATAAAGGAATTTATTAACAGGATTCCAGGAAGCTAAGCTGCCTCCCTGAAGCTAATGAAGATTTCCTGAGCTCTTGGACAAGACAGAAAAAGTAGAAATGAATGGCCAAAACAAAGTGTCAGTGGGCTTGATTTGAAACCCACTTTTCCATCCTTTGTCCTAACTCCAACCACGGATGTTTTTCAAATTCCTGGAGCCTAGCAGGGAGGAAGGGAGCAGCTGGCCCTTTGCCCAGAGGATGCCTAAGAGCCCCATCCCCTTCAACTTTTTGAGGCCATGGCACAGAAAGTAGGAATATGAGTTGCTGAGCAGTAGGGGAGGGGCAGTGGCCAGTGGTGGGGAATGCCAGGTGGTGTCACCCTGAGGGAGTCCACAGCCACATGGGGGCCCAGAGGGGTGAGGCCCAGAGGGGTGAGGTCCAGAGGGGAATTCCCCATCTTCAATCAGGTGCCCCGGCTTAGTGGGAGTTTCCACAAACCCTTCAAAAGCTGGCTGATGTCCACATGACAATTCATATGGATATAGCCCAGGTCTTGGGGTGACAGTTAATTTTATTATCACTGTTAATCTTGGTCATAATCATTGGCAAGTTTCACATGCTTCCCTATGCGGGTCCAACACCTGCCATGGCTTCTTCCCCTTGATTGCCTGGATCTTTCCTCTCTCTCTCTTGCTTACTCTCTCTCTCCTCCTTACCCTTTCACATGGCTGCTCAATTTACTTCCAGAAAACAAAATCCACTGTTGGGAGCTTTTGCTCTCCAAGGCCAATTCCCTGCAGCCTCATGACTACTCCTAACAGCCGCACAGCAAGAGAAAATCATTAGGAAGCATGGGCAGGCTCCCCAGCTCCCTGGGAGCTGTTGGGCTTCTGTTCTCTGCGCCTGCTGCAGAGTGGCTTGGAGCAGGGGGAGGCACAGCTAGAGAGGCTGGAGAGATGGGAGAAGGGAAGGAGAGGCTCTGGCCTGGGGAATGATGTTTGCCCCAGGGAGCAGGAGTTCCAAAGTCTGGATTCCAGCCTCTAGAGAAACAGCTGTGGCCACTGGGAAAGCATGCACATCCATGCTGGACCCCTCTCTCTTAATCCTAGCTCACATCTCCACTGGCCTGGAGTTAAAACAGAAACTTAGTTAGTTGGTGAGTTGGTTGGTTGGTTAGTGAGTTGGCTTGTTGGTTAGTCGGTTGGTTGGTTAGTTGTTGGTTTGTTGGTTAGCTGGTTAGTTGATTAGTTGGTTAGTTGGCTGGTTGATTGATTGGCTGGTGAGTTAGTTGGCTGTGAATGAGTGGATTTGGTTGGTTTCCAACCATTACTTTTCTGTAAATCTATAAGGCCACAGAGAGGTCACCCCATATCTTTCCTCCATGACCTCTGCTCTCCCATTCTCTGCTTTCTGCTCAAAATTGGGCACAAAGGAAAGAAAACACTTTAAAACATTATAGCTCACTCACTACATCACAGACTTTATCGTGACATCTGGTGATTTTCCTTGGCCCTGCCTGGGAAGGGGGAGGTTGTGTGACAGCTCCTTGGTGACAGCCCCTACCTCTGTCAGTCCATCAGCCCCACACTCCACACCTCATCTACATTTCCTCTGTACCATCTTCCAGGAGGTGAGTTCAGGAAAGCCCGGCGTGCTGCAGTTCAACGGGGTTGCAAAGAGCTCAGACATGACTGAGCAATTGAACTGATTGAACTGAGTAGTATCCCTAGCATTTTGTAAAGACTGGCTAATTTAGTTCTCATTCCAACCCCCATACAGAAAGGGAAACTGAGGCAGGAGTAGTTTAAGGAACTGACCTGAGATCACCAAGCCACAATCAGCAGAGCCAGGATTCTCAGGCCAAGCTCTATCCCAAGCCCATGCCCTCAACTGTGAGGCTATGATGCTTCTCCCCTGCTAGGACAGAGCCTTCTACATCCGGGACTCAAGTGTCTTCTCACCAGCCTCCCTGCCTCGTCTCTCCCCACCCGCAATTCACAGTATATTTGCTGCCATAATGCTCTGTCTCAAGCTCAGTTTCTTCCTCCTGCTGTTTCTGCCTGCATTTCCTGTCTCTGAAATGCCAATGATCAGAAGGTGTTCTGTAGGAGTTGCTCCACATGCAAATATATTTTGGATATATTTGTGGGTAGCAGGTGATCTCCATGTCTTACTCTTCCATCATCTTGAAAGTCCCCTTCCTGTTTCTGAAATGAATGGTGTAAACCACTAGCTTGCACACATCCCAGCCTCCCCTTGGCATTGCTCTCCAGGTGTTTTAATTGTATAAAAGCTTATCCCCCACCCCAGGTGGCAAATTGAGACAGTTATACCTGAATGTGCTTAAGGGCAAGACCTTCAGACCTGCTAGGAGCTTATTACCCCTGCCTTGCATTTAACCTTGAGGTCCTGTGAAAACTCTCCTCGGATCCAGGCACTAGCACAGTCTGCCCCTGAGAGTCTGTCGGAACCCAGCAAGTGCACGCTGCTTCTGCATTCACTCAACTTGCATTCTCAGAATGTCCTCCAGCCCAGACTCCAACTCTCCCATCTCCACCCCTAGCCATCTCTGCTTCCAGCAGCTCCTCTGACTTGGCAGCTAGAGGTCGACAGTATCAGTACCTGATCTTGGCTCTTTCCCTACTCGTGAGGTCTAGGAAACTTAGCCGGATCCTGCCAGGGTCTGACTTTGACCCCAGTCACATGTGCAGCCTCCTGACTCTCACTCAGGTGCCAAGAGCTGGAATGGCCCCTATGTTGCCCCTGTCTGTTCAGCCTGGATGAGGTCTCTTCAATTTCAGCCTAATTAAAAAAACACCCCAGCTCCTAACTTTCACTAGGAACAAGGAACTGTCTGCTTCTCTTCCAAAATCTGCATCTCATTTGTTACCAGTACTTTTCTCCCTTTGGGTCCCTTCAGCTTTCCAGAGCCTATTAAACCAGCCATGTCTGCCTTATTTATAGAAGATTAGGTTACGATATATGCAATTCCCTTCCTTTCATGTCTCAGACAATTTATTCTTCGTCTTCTTTGGCATGTCACATGTGTTTTGTCCTTCTCTGGCATGCTGGCTTTTTCCCAGGCTGGGATTTGAGTTTGATATGAATATTGCCAGCAGTCAAACTCTATAACTCAGTTTGGGTGGAATGAGAGAGAGAGGGGTCTCCATGTTTCTACCATGGAAACTGGGTACATTATTGAGTTTGGCTCTCCACAGAGGAAAAGAAACACAAGCCATGGGCACCAGATAACCAGTAATCGGGGGTGAGGGTAGAGGATGGAGAATAATTGTGAGATGGACTTAGCTGCAATGCACTGGTTTTTGCATCTTCATAATGTCTGACTTCCCTGGTGACTCAGATGGTAAAGAATCTTCCTGCAATGCAGGAAACCTGAAATTCAATCCCTGGGTCAGTAAGATCCCTCGGAGAAGGCCACTGAAACCCACTCCGGTACTCTTGCCTGGAGAATTCTGCAGACAGGGGAGCCTTGCGGGATACAGTCCATGGGGTCACAAAGAGTTGGACACAACTGAGTGACTAACACACAACATCTGTCTTATGAACGGGTACTTGCAGTTTCATAAATGCTGATGAATAAATGAAATAAGTGGGGACAAAGGGAAGAGAAGGGAGAAAAGGATAAAAGTAATACGCTTTATGAGATGTTAAGAATAAGCCTCCGGCACTTCTTTGGCTGCCCGGGGAATCAGCCAAGAAAATTCTAGCCTGAGTTAAAGAACTACATCCCTAATCTTCAAGTTATTAGTCTTAGCATTGTAATTATTTTTTATCATTAGCATCTATATGTTTTCACAGTTTCCAATCCACTTTATCTAGTATTTAAATGAGCACTAATTAAGACTCAACTGATCCTTTCAATCCTAAAGAGCTGTGGTTGCCCAGAGCTAGAACCTGGCTCTCTGGGACTCAGACACCTATTCCCCTCCGCCACACAGCCTCAAACACAAAGTGGCACACCTATGTTCTGTTCTGTGCTTTCAGGGTGGTCCAAAGAGCCCACCAGCCAGAATACAGACGTGATCAGGACTTCATGATACACTGGAATGCTGTGTCAGTGTTGGCTTTAGCCACATGATTTCAGGAGCAGAGAGAAGCCATCCACCTCCTTTGCCTTGCTCAGGAATGCATCAGGTGCTCTTCCAAGAGAAAGCCCTCCTAATCCACTCCTATGGCTCCCTGGGTATAAAATAAGCTATACAAGTTAAAAAGTAAGCTCTTCTCAATGTGTCATGGATGCTACTGTAGAGTCATACTACTCAACAGGATTGAGCTTGCATTCTTTCTTGATCCCTGATAAGAGAAAGAAAAGAGTGCTAAAGTCACTGTGAGTGGCAGCCAAGAATATGGGCTCTGGAACCGGACTGCCTAGGTTTGAACCTTTTCCACCACTTCCTAATTGTGTGCCTATGTGCATGATCAGTGGCTTCAGTTGTGTCCAACTCTTTGTGACCCCATGGACTGCAGCCCACCAGGCTCCTCTGTCCATGCGATTCTCCAGGCAAGAATACTGGAGTGGGTCGCAAAGTCCTCCTCCAGGGTAACTTCCCAACCCAGGGATCAAACCCACATCTGCCTGCGTCTCCTGCATTGCAGGTGCATACTTTGACGCTGAGCCACCTGGGAAGCCCCTCCTAGCTGTGTATATTCAGGCAAATTAACCTCTGGGCCCCAGTTTCTTCATTTGATTTTGGAGTTGATAATAATGTCTTACTCATATGGTTTGTGGTGAGGATTAAATGGAATAATACATGTATTTGCAAGTGTTTCATAAGTGTTGCTATTTTCAATCTGATTTTTTCTAATACTACAGAAAAGGAGCATTATCACCTAAGGAAAGAAGTGAATTTGAAAAAAGCACCTTGAACAGTAAGGCTCCTCTGTCCATGGAATTCTCCAGGCAAGAATATTGGAGTGTGAAGCCATTCCCTTCTCCAGGGGATTTTCCTGACTCAGGGACTAAACCCAGATCTCCTGCATTACAGGCAGACTTTTTACCAACTGACCCACCAGGGAATCCCAATAAGGATATACTTTACCCGTTTCAATATATTTCATTGGGATGTCTTATCAGCTAGTTACTGCTGTGTAACAAACCACCTGAAAATTTAGTACAACGAGTTTCTTTTCTCAGAATCTGTGGGTTGTTTGATGTAAATCAGGCATTTCTGCTGTAAACTGTGCATCTGGCTAGGCTGGGCTCCTTGTTACGGTTTAGACTCAGATCTGTTCCAGTTGGGTGCCTCCCAGGACTCCGGCTGAGTCAGTGCATCTGCCTGAAGGAAGCAGAAATACACAATTCTTTTAAGAACTCAACTCAGAACTGCACACTGGCACTTCTAGATGGATGCCTCTGGCCAAAGAAAATCATGAGCCTTGCCCAGTGTCAAGCAGTGGGAAATTCACTGCACGTATAATGGGAGTGGGCAGGCTTCAGTTACATGGCAAAGGATGTGAATGGGATGGGAAAGAAGCAGGACCGATAAATTCATCCACTACAAATAGGTCTACCTGGGTCATTCTCTATGTGCTCCTCCCAGTACGTGTTCTTTTTCTACCGACCTCAGAGCTTCCACCCTCCCCAGGCACAACAGCCACCTACAGACACAGCTGATTTACAGGCCATTATTTTCTTTGAAATGTGAGAACCTCCAAGGATCAGAACCTTACTCTGGCACTTGATAAGAGTCCAGACCATGAAAGGCCCAGCCACCTGCAGAGTGCTCCCCGATGAGTCAACATCTACCCGGAGGAGACATTTGCAAATTGTAGGTGAATCTCCATGCCAGGAAGAAAGCTTGGGTGGGCCAGCAGAGGGGTTGGGAGCATGTGCCAATTGCATTCCAATATCAGACAGGAACAAGAGGGACATACTGCCCTGCCAGAGCTGGACCCACCCCCAAGAAATATTTGACCCCCAGTAACGGCTTGGCTGGGCTGGAAGAAGCACAAGCTGAAATCAAGATTGCTGGGAAAAATACCAATAACCTCAGATATGCAGATAACACCACCCTTATAGCAGAAAGTGAAGAGGAACTAAAAAACCTCTTGATGAAAGTGAAAGAGGAGAGTGAAAAAGTTGGCTTAAAGCTCAACATTCAGAAAACGAAGATCATGGCATCTGGTCCCATCACTTCATGGGAAATAGATGGGGAAACAGTGGAAACAGTGTCAGACTTTATTTTTCTGGGCTCCAAAGTCACTGCAGATGGTGACTGCAGCCATGAAATTAAAAGACGCTTACTCCTTGGAAGGAAAGGTATGACCAACCTAGATAGCATATTCAAAAGCAGAGACATTACTTTGCCAACAAAGGTCCGTTTAGTCAAGGCTATGGTTTTTCCAGTAGTCATGTATGGATGTGAGAGTTGGACTGTGAAGAAAGCTGAGCACCAAAGAATTGATGCTTTTGTTCTTTTTTTTTAATTTAAATTTATTTATTTCAATTGGAGGTTAATTACTTTACAATATTGTATTTGTTCTGCCACACATCAACATGAATCTGCCACGGGCGTACACGTGTTCCCCATTCTGAACCCCCTCCCACTTCCCTCCCTGTACCATCCCTCCGGGTCATCCCAGTGCACCAGCCCCAAGGATCCTGTATCGAACCTGGACTGGCAATTCGTTTCTTATATGATATTATACATGTTTCCATGACATTCCCCCAAATCATCCCACCCTCTCCCTCTCCCACAGAGTCCAAAAGACTGTTCTATATATCTGTGTCTCTTTTGCTGTCTCGCATACAGGGTTATCATTACCATCTTTTAAATTCCATATATATGCGTTAGTATACTGTATTGGTGTTTTTCTTTCTGGCTTACTTCACTCTGTATAATAGGCTCCAGTTTCATCCACCTCATTAGAACTGATTCAAATGTATTCTTTTTAATGGCTGAGTAATACTCCACTGTGTATATGTACCACAGCTTTCTTATCCATTCATCTGCTGGACATCTAGGTTGCTTCCATGTCCTGGCTATTATAAACAGTGCTGCGATGAACACTGGGGTACATGTGTCTCTTTCAATTCTGGTTTCCTTGGTGTGTATGCCCAGCAGTGGGATTGCTGGGTCATATGGCAGTTCTATTTCCAGTTTTTTAAGGAATCTCCACACTGTTCTCCATAGTGGCTGTACTAGTTTGCATTCCCACCAACAGTGTAAGAGGGTTCCCTTTTCTCCACACCCTCTCCAGCATTTATTGCTTGTAGACTTTTGGATTGCAGCCATTCTGACTGGCATGAAATGGTACCTCATTGTGGTTTTGATTTGCGTTTCTCTGATAACGAGTGATGTTGAGCATCTTTTCATGTGTTTGTTAGCCATCTGTATGTCTTCTTTGGAGAAATGTCTGTTTAGTTCTTTGACCCATTTTTTGATTGGGTCATTTTTTTTTTCTGGAATTGAGCTGCAGGAGTTGCTTGTATATTTTTGAGATTAGTTATTTGTCAGTTGCTTCATTTGCTATTATTTTCTCCCATTCTGAAGGCTGCTTTTCACCTTGTTTATAGTTTCCTTTGTTGTGCAGAAGCTTTTAATTTTAATTAGGTCCCATTTGTTTATTTTTGCTTTTATTTCCAATATTCTGGGAGGTGGGTCATAGAGGATCCTGCTGTGATTTATGAGCTGTGGTGTTGGAGAAGACTCTTGAGAGTCCCTTGGACTGCAAGGAGATCCAACCAATCCATTCTAAAGGAGATCAGTCCTGGGTGTTCTTTGGAAGGAATGATGCTAAAGCTGAAACTCCAGTACTTTAGCCACCTCATGCGAAGAGTTAACTCATTGGAAAAGACTCTGGTGCTGGGAGGGATTGTGGGCAGGAGGAAAAGGGGGTGACAGAGGATGAGATGGCTGGATGGCATCACCGACTCAATGGACGTGAGTTTGAGTGAACTCCAGGAGATGGTGATGGACAGGGAGGCCTGGCATGCTGTGATTCATGGGGTCGCAAAGAGTCAGACACGACTGAGTAATGGCTTGTCTCCACTTTGAGGACAAGGTACTATTAATATCTTTGGAAACACACAACTGGAATAAAAATTTTTACCAAATGGGTTCTTCAAATTTTAGATAAAAGCAATTGTTCTGTGAATGCTTCAGTCAGTCAAGTGGAGCTGAACACAGTGAGATGACTTAATGCAGCTGGGCAAGAGAGTTAGGAAGAGGCCCAGGGAAAGGTCAAGGGGACAGTGACTGTCTGAAGAGCAGTACCCACCTGTGTTTGCCATCAGAAGATGAGAGAGGCTTGGAGGGTGGACAGAATATTTGCTCTCCTTAAGATTGTTTCCAGGGAGCGTCTGCCTTAAAAGGGTTTGGTTGATGAGCTCTGGGCCTGCCTGGGCAATGGTACCCCTACACTTCCTCTGATGACCTCACAGCCCTGCCCAAACTTGTTGTGTTCCCCAGATCAACAAGAATAGAAGCCTGCCTGGTACCCAGCTTAGGGCCTTCACTCATCCTAACATTTATTCAGGGGTTTCAAGAATAAGATAGTTTCTTTTCATTCAAGAATCTCAGTGGCTCTTCAAGCAGACAGATGGGAAGATCAGCATTTCAACTCAGGCGGATACGTTGTGAGAAAGATCTGTTCCTGGTGGTGTGGGAGCCTGGAGACGTCCCTGTCCAGAGAAGGATGGACAAGCCAAGCAGGAAATGCTGGCGTGAGCTGCGTGGTTGAAGGAGGGGCTGCTGAGCAGTCTGGAAAAGAGAACAATGAAAACAAAGTGGAGACATTTGAAAACTGTAGGTGAATCTCCATGCCAGGATCAAAACTGTGTCAGCCAGAAGAAAAATAAGACTGGAGGGGCAGGCAGTGACCAGTGGACAAAAATTTAATTTCAAGCGCAAGAAGAGCATCAAATAGGGACTGTGTCCAGGATTCAGGATACATCTGTGCTACTCATTCACCTCTGTCCCTGCTCTAGTTCCCATAGGAAGATGCCATATTTCTAATCAACTTTTGATTTCCCAACCAGCCTTTAGGCTCATTATGCCTTCCTGTTATAAAGAATATTTCAGGCTTGGTGTGAGCAACAGTCCAGGGGCAGGGCCAGTATCAACTCCTAGTAGCTGTAAGTCCCTAGAACATCCTCTTCCCAGCCCCTTGGACTGGGATTAGTTTGAACTAGTCTTGACAGCCTCTACCAGGCACAAATTCTGGCCTATAGTAGGGGTCAGATGAATAACTGTGGGGAAAAACGAACTGATGAAAGAACACAGCAATAAAGGAAATCTTTCTCCTACAATGTGAGAGAATAGTGATGTAAATTTTACCCTGCATGTCATTGGATGAAAAACTATGTTCTTGCTTATGCTGCTGCTAAGTCGCTTCAGTTGTGTCCGACTCTGTGCGACCCCGTAGACGGCAGCCCACCAGGCTCCCCCATCCCCGGGATTCTCCAGGCAAGAATACTGGAGTGGGTTGCCATTTCTTTCTCCAATGCATGAAAGTGAAAAGTGAAAGGGAAGTTGCTCAGTCGTGTCTGACTCTTAGCAACCCCATGGACTGTAGCCCACCAGGCTCCTCTGTCCATGGGATTTTCCAGGCAAGAGTACTGGGGTGGGGTGCCATTGCCTTCTCCGCTTATAAGGGTATAAAATACTCTACTACTGGACTTCCCTGGTGGTCCAGGGGTTAAGAATCCACCTGCCAATGGAAGGTACATGGGTTTGATCCCTGGTCTGAGAAGATCCCACGTGCCACAGGGCAACAAAGCCTGTTGTCTTAGCTCAGTAGTCATGACTACTGAGCCTATGGTCTAGAGTCCGGGAGCTGCAACTATTGAAGCCCACAAGCCTATAGCCCTTGCGCCATAACAAAAGAAGCCACCACAGTGAGAAGCCCTAGCATCACAAGTAGACAGTAGCCTCCAACTCGCCACAACTAGAGAAAACCCTGCAGCAATGAAGACCCAGTGCAGCCAAAAATAAGTAAGTAGATAAAACTCTATTATGGGGAAAGACCATAGGAGAGGCAGGACATGGGAGCCTATGGAAAACAGAGAGCCTTGACAAGCAGACTATAAAGAAAAAGATTGTTTATTTACATCAGGTATCCTGGGGAGTGGACAGACACATAAACACTTATTAAATGGTTATTTTCTGTCAAGCGTGATGGAAAGCATTTTGTATGTACAAAGATTCCTGCAGCAGATTTGGTATTTTCACCATTTTGCCTGTAAGGAAACCAGGGCACAGAGAAGTTAAGTTAAATTAAACAAGAAAATACAGGTAGAAAGAAGAAGAGCAGAGTTAGCACACCAGCTATTAGACTCCAGCTCCTACCACCCTGGTCCCGTGGCTACACTGCTGTGCTGAACACATGTGTGCATGCGCACACACACACACAATTGAGAAATAGCTCGACCTGCCCCAAATGTGAGTCATTCCAGTAGCGTGACAGACATAGGCAGAGGCCCAAGCACAGACGTAGGTGCACATGGATTTATGGGGATATAAAGGGACATAGTGATCATCTTGCATCTCCCCAGGTAGCTCAGCAGTGAAGAATCCACCTGCCAATGCAGGAGATGTGGGTTGGATCCCTAAGTCAGGAAGAACCCCTGGAGGAGGAAATGGCAACCCACTCTAGTATTCTTGCCTGGAGAATCCTATGGACAGAGAAGCCTGGCGGGCTACAGTCCATGCAGTCGCAAAGAGTCAGAGATGACTTAGCAACTGAGCACTCGTGCCACGATCATCTTACACAGACAGATGTCAGGACCCCAGGGCCTGAACTACCATTTATGCTCTATCCGGGGCACCCATCACTGTGAAGTTCACAAGGGAAATCTATACACAGAAGATAAGGTAAACCAAACTCAACTTTATAACTTTGAGGACTGAGGTCCAGTGTAACCCCTGGTGACTGGGCTAGATGATGTGATGAACTCCTTCTGTCTAGACCACAAGCATTCCTTCAACCCTCTCTTCTGTATTTTGTCTCTCCAAGACTGAAAAATATCTAGGAAGGGTAAGCCATCCAGGGAGAAGTAAGAGCTAGAGAATGCTTGCCCCCTTGCTAAGGTGCAGTCTCCAGACCTTGGGTGTGGAGGACCTGGGTGCTAAGGCCTCTGCTCCAGAGCAGACCTCATGTGCACTTCTGTCTGAGCCGTGCAGGGGCAGCTCACACTAGACAAGCCTCCGTTCAAATGTAGGACGTCATCAGCAAACTGGATCTCCCGGACTCCCTCTTTCAGGGAATGGTACCACTGCCCTGTGAACTGTGCAAACCAGAAATGTGGAGATCATCCTTGATGCCCACCTTTCCCCCACACCCAACAGTCGTCCCTTCAGCTCATATCACTGTTAGCCCCAAACAGCACTTGAGTTTATTCACTTGGCCCCTTTTCATTGCCATCCTCTGAGTTACTGTTCCATCTTACCACATTTGGTAAGTGAAAGTGAAAGTGTTAGTCACTCTGTTGTGTCTGACTCTTTGTGACCCAATGGACTATAGCCTGCCAGACTCCTCTGACCATGGGATTCTCTAGGCAAGAATGCTGGAGCAAGTAGCCATTTCCTTCTCCAACAGATCTTCCTGACCCAGGGATCAAACCCAGGTCTCCCATACTGCAGGCAGATTCTTTACCATCCGAGCCACCTGGGATGAAATCTGCAAAACCATCGCTATGTATCACTTTAGGATCTAAAGTGTCCCACAGGAAGTAGGGGGGCACCACTTGGGAGAAAGAGCAACACCCTCCCCCCTCATTTTCCTGGCATGCTCTGATCTTGGTATGTTTGGTTTCTGATGGTACTTTATTGTTTGGTACTAGAATCTTCCCAGTTCTTAACAAGATGGGAAGTGACCACCAATATCTTTTGTAGTTTTTTCTTTTTACCACCCAGAGATTAGCACCTGCTCACATACATACGGTCATCTAACTTAGTAATTGCTCATTTTTCTTTTACAAAAAGGCATGTGCTCCCAGTTACTGATCTTTAATGATGGTGTGTGGCTATTAATAATATGCCTCCTGGTAGACAATTTCAAAATATAAACAGGCTGAATCAACTTTCTTCAATATTTAATGTTTAAGGAATGAGTAAGAAGAATTCTTAACAAGAAACTTATGTAAAAGAGTTAGCATCTTGCAATGAGTGTTTGAAATACTAAGATTATTGTAAGATTTTGTTGCCAAAAATGACATAAATGATTCACTTTTAAAATTTATCATGTAGACACATTTTACAAAATTGAAAAAGGACTAGTGTGTCTAAAATCTTTAAAATTAAGTATTTAACTTTTTAATTTATTTGTTAAAACTACAAATATGAAACACTTTCAGATTTGTTTTAAAGAAAAATTAACTTAAGCTTAAAGAAAATAGAAATGCATTAACCAACTCTCAACAAAAACCTTCATATATTTTGTGGGTGGGACTAAAATAATAAATATCATATTTTAGTAAAAGCAGCCAACGATGTACTTCTTGCATTCTGACCTACATGTGTTTACACAATATTTCTTCCAGCAATAAACAGACAATAAATCTAAGGATTGAAATAAACTATTTAAAAATTGAATTTCTATATTGCAAAATGTTACACTATGATTCAATAAACACTATGAAGCATATTCAAGCATATTTTTGAGCCATTAACAAAATAAACCAGAATACTTTAAGTATTATTTCATCATTACATCAATATTGTTCATTTCTATTGTGTATGTGCATACATGTTTTTATAAGGCATATGGTAAGTCAGGATGAGCTTCCCTGGTGGCTCAGGTGGTAAAGAATCTGCCTGCAATGCAGGAGACCTGGGTTTGATTCCTGGGCCAGGAAGATCCCCTGGAGGAGGGAATGGTTACCCTCTCCAGTATTCCTGCCTGGAGAATTCCATGGACAGAGGAACCTGGCAGGCTGCAGTGCATAGGGTTGCAAAGAGTTGGACACAACTGAATGACAAACACTATGTCAGTATACGTTTTAGGGAAAAAGAAACATACACATATTGTGGGGATATCTGTTCATTTCTCTTATAGCCAGAGCCCATAATTTAACAGTGTGGGGGTGACGTTGTGATCTGAGCTGCTATGTAGGCCCCAGGATCTCCCCCACTTTCCTTTTCACCATTTCAACCCACTCTCCATTCCACAGCTTGACTTGGCTCTTATGATGGCCCTCAGGACAAAGACTCACATCTAATGCCTTGTTTTCACTCACTGTCTGACGTCACCTCCCTCTAGCTCCCTTAAGGCAAGGCCTTGGCTGTTCCCTCTGCCTGGAATTCTCCTCCCTTTATTCTCTAATGAAAGAGATCTGGGAAAGAGACTCAGTTCATTACTGTCCACTCCCAGCTTCCGCATGGTGCCCCAATTGTAGAGTCATATGTGTATGCGTTGCATGCTAAGCCACTTCCGTTGTATCCAACCCTTTGTGACCTCGTCGACTATAGCCCACCAAGCTTCTCTGTCCATGGCATTCTCCAGGCAAGAATACTGGAGTGGGTTGCCATTTCCTTCTGCAGGGGATCTTCGTGACCCAGGAATTGGACTTGTGTCTCTTGCATTGGCAGATGTGTTCTTTAGGACTAGGGCCACCTGGGAATGCAAAAGGTATGACTCATGGTACGCTGAGGATCTGAACACCAGTACCCCCCACAGTGATGGGAGAGCCTGAGATGGGATCCCAGCCTCTGTCTCATGCTTAGCAATGGTCCTCTGAACAGAGCCATGTTATAAACACTCCAAGGATAGAGACCATATAAGCATTATCCATCAACACACTCTCAAAGCCAAGTACAGTGCCTGGAATATTCAGTGTATGTTCCATCAATATTTGTTGAATAAATCAATCACTTTTAGGTGAAGCTGAGACCATGAGTCACCTTTTGTGTTAAAACATCCTTCTTCCTGCCATGGGTCTGGACCCCCAGTCTTGACACCTTTCTTCCTAACTCTTCATTGCAGGGCACGAGTGGCCCATCCTGTGCCCTCTAGAATACCATAGTATTTTCTAGATCCAACTCCCAGGAAGAAGGGATTAGGAACATCCATCTCTTCCCTCCCTCTGGAGCCTGGAGCTCTGTATGTAAATCAAACCACCATTTCCTTTGACAAACAAAAAACTGATCACATTACCAAAGGTCATAACTTCAGGGTAATGGAGGTCTGCCAGCCTTTGCAAAACCAACAGAGCCACTTAAGTAACCCTCAGTTGTCTAAACCTCAGATTTCCTTGGAGAAAACTCTATCCTGATACCTTTAGAGCTGATCTCAGCTCCAGGGGATTGGGATGAGGGTGTTGTCAGACCTGTGCAACCATCTAGCCATGTGCAGACACAAGTCCTGCAGGGTGCTCAGCTTAGCAAGTCCACAGGCTCACCCTTTCTCACTGGGGGTGGCACAAGGCCTTCTTAACAATGAAGATCCCTAGAGGATTCAAAAGTGGCTTTTGAAAGCAACAGAAAAGTACAGATAAAGAAAGAAAGAAAGCACTACATACTATTCTCCCATGATGAATTAAGTGCACTGATATACCACATTCAAGCCCAGAGAAGACTGGGCTGCAAATCCATGGGCTGTGCCATTCAAGGATGTACCAAGGTGGAAAGTGAAAACCAGGAGGTGCCAGGCAGAGAGAAGAGATGGCAGTTCTGAGTTTCTGCTATTTCAGTGATTGAGATCAGGGCAGGTCTGATGCGGACATGTCCAGAATAGGTCTAGAGGCAAGAGGGATGAGAGTCAGTAAGTACATGAAATGTATAACTGGGAAGATGAACAACCCGGCTAGAGAAGCAAGCCTCTCCCAAGGTCTCATGTGCCATCCTGGGGGCTGGTGCACTGGGATGACCCAGAGGAATGGTATGGGGAGGGAGGTGGGAGGGGGGTTCAGGATGGGGAACACATGTACACCCGTGGTGGATGCATGTTGATGTATGACAAAACCAATACAATATTGTAAAGTAAAAAAAAAAAAAATATATTAAAATAAATAAATAATTAAAAAAATAAAAAAGAAAAAGAAAATACCAATGGCTAGGAATGAGATGAATGGATTTCTAAACTTGGCCATTCTAAAATGGATTTCTAAAATTCCTGGATTTCTGGCCAGGAATTGGTTTCTTTATACAGATTCTACATGTCATGCATGATATTTCCACTATGGAGTGTTTTTCTGTGAATGTTACCTCTAAATAGACTATGTGGTGAGATTTCTTTTTGGTCTTTCAGATATTCCCAGGAGTGCCTGGAAAGGGGAGAAAATGTGCCAAATGGCAAAACTCCATAAAACTAATTATCTGGGAAATTTTCTGGGGAAAAAGCTTTGTGATACAGGTGTTCCATGTAGTTTATAAGTCAGGACAAGCCCTGCGCTGATGAGCCATAAATGAAAATATTGAATATGCAATGTCTATTAGGCTGCAGCCGCTGAGTCTGAATCACTTGTTAAATGTGCCCTCAATATGTGAGTGCCATCAGTCCACCTCTTCTCAGTGCTGAAGTGCTAGTCTCTGTTCAGTGTTCATTTTGGTTTGGGTTTTGCTTTTCCCTTTGGTCCAGAGCTGCATGGGTCATCTTGACCTCACCTGAAGTGTTCCTGTCTGGCCTCTGGCCACTCTTTGCTAGAGCTCTAGACTACCCATTCCTCCCCATGTCCTCCAACACTGACTCTACAGATTCTGTCTTCCATCTCCATAAAGTGGGAGTACAGAAACAATTAAAGTGATTGTATAAATAGTCACATTGCATGCATGCTCAGTTATGTCCAACTCTGTGATCCCACGGACTGTAGGGGCTTCTCTGTTCGTGGGATTTTTCAGGCAAGAATACTGGAACGGGTTGCCACTTCCTCCTTCAGGAGATCTTCCTGACTCAGGGATTGAACCTGCGTCTCTTGCATCTCCTGCATTGGCAGGCAGTTTCTTTACCACTGGGCTACCTGGAAAGCCCTAATGGTATAAATGCATTACACTAAACATATAAGAATATATCAGCCATATGATATGACACATGAGCACATATTGAAATTAACCTCCTCCAGCATCCTCACCCTCACCTAATGCCCTTGCTCCATATCTCACAGAGAACACTGAAATAGAAGGAAGGGAGAACTTTTCCAAGTTTCACCATTACCCATATCCAACTACTGGCATTCAATTACTTGGCTTTCCTTCCTATACTCTATCCATGGCTGGTTATACTCTGAGTTCAGCCTAATGTCTCTACTTGTGCACTGAAGCCCATCCCTTCTCACCAACTTGGCCTTACTCCAGCATTCTCCCCCTTTTTCTCTTACATCATCAAATTTTTTCCTTTCTACCACATTATTCCCAGAGATATATGTTAGACACACCCTAGGGTGACTCATCCCCAGTGAGTCACTTTCTTGGTAACCCCTACCCCATAGGTGACTGCAGGCAGAAACTTTAACTTGATTATAGCCCATAGAATAGGACAAAGGTAGTGGGGTTGCAACTCCCTGGATTATAGCATGCTATTTGGCAAAGGTGAAAGGATCTAGCAGATGTATTATAATTAAGCTCCCTGCTCCAAAAAGAGGCTATCCCAAGTGACCTGACCTAATCAGAGCAAAGCCCTTTAAAAATGACTTAGGTGCTCTACAGTAGGTCCTTATTAGTTATTTACTTTTTTTTTTTTAATTTTATTTTATTTTTAAACTTTACATAATTGATTAGTTTTGCCAAATATCAAAATGAATCCGCCACAGGTATACATGTGTTCCCCATCCTGAACCCTCCTCCCTCCTCCCTCCCCATACCATCCCTCTGGGTCGTCCCAGTGCACCAGCCCCAAGCATCCAGTATCGTGCATCGAACCTGGACTGGCAACTCGTTTCATACATGATATTTTACATGTTTCAATGCCATTCTCCCAAATCTTCCTACCCTCTCCCTCTCCCACAGAGTCCATAAGACTGTTCTATACATCAGTGTCTCTTTTTCTGTCTCGTACACAGGGTTATTGTTACCATCTTTCTAAATTCCATATATATGCGTTAGTATACTGTATTGGTGTTTTTCTTTCTGGCTTACTTCACTCTGTATAATAGGCTCCAGTTTCATCCGCCTCATTAGAACTGATTCAAATGTATTCTTTTTAATTTTATATATAGTAATGTGTATATGTCAGTCCCAATCTCTCAATTTACTCTGCCTCCCCTGTAACCATAAGTTTGTTTTCTACATCTGTGACTCTGTTTCTGTTTTGTAAACAAGTTCATTTGTACCATTTTCAATGGCACCCCACTCCAGTAGTCTTGCCTGGAAAATCCCATGGGCAGAGGAGCCTGTTAGGCTGCAGTCCATGGGGTCTCGAAGAGTCGGACACGACTGAGTGATTTCACTTTCACTTTTCACTTTCATGCATTGGAGAAGGAAATGGCTACCCACTCCAGTATTCTTGCCTGGAGAACCCCAGGGCCGGGGGAGCCTGGTGGGCTGCCGTCTATGGGGTCCCACAGAGTCGGACACGACTGAACCGACTTAGCAGCAGCAGCAGCATGCCATATTTGTCTTTCTCCATCTGACTCACTTCACTCAATATGACAATCTCTAGGTCCATCCATGTTGCTGCAAGTGAATTTGTTTTTTTCTTTTTTATGGCCGAGTAAGTGATCTAGGGCTTCCCAGGTGGAGCACTTGGTAAAGAACTTCCCTGCCAATGTAGGCGACTCGGGTTCAATCCCGAGGTCAGGAAGATCCCCTGGAGGAGGGCAGGGCAACCCAACTCCAGTATTCTTGCCTGGAGAATTCCATGGACAGAGGAACCTGGTGGGCTACAGTCCATGGGGTCACAAAGAGTTGGACACAATGGAGCAACTAACACTTTGACTTTCATATATCTGTGTATCACTTACTCACTTTGCTGTACACTTGAAACTAATACAACATTCTAAATCAACTATACTACATTATAATTGTTTTAAAAGGACTGAAGTGTTTGTTGAGCGGAGAGGTTCTCCTGCTGGCCTTGAAGTGAGCTGTCGTGCTTCGAGAGGGAACTTTGTGGGGCCACAGGCAAAGAGCCACAGGTGGCGCCTGGTTGCTCAGAGTGGCCCCAGCTGACAAGGAAACTGGGACTTCTAGTCCTGTAACCGCAAGGAACCGAATTCAGCTCACTTCCACATGAACTTGGAAGGGGATCTTGAGCTCCAGAAAGGAAGGATCCCAAGGATGCTTTGATGGCAGCCCCATGAGAAACCCTGAGCCAGAGGTACAAGCTCAGCCTGCACTGACTTGCAGAAATGGTGCAATATTACACGTGTTGCTAAGTACATCCAATTTGTGACACAGCAACAGAAGACCAATGTAGCATACAGCACAGTATTTCTTCCATTGAGAAACTCCTTCTATTACCTTATTTCTACTCGAGGTGCCACCTCTTTTCTCTCTTTCCTCTGACAGCAAAAAGTCCTTAAGACAGTGGGCTGACTTCTCAAATTTTCTCCCATTCTGTCTGGAACCTATTTCGGTCAGGATTTTGCTCCAATCCCTCTTAGAAATCTGCTCTTAATCTAAGACACCAATGACCTCTCAGTTTCCAAACTGAATGATAAATTCTCGGTTCTCCATCCCTTGGCCTGTCAGTGGCCCTTGGTACAGCTGATCACTCTCTTCTGGTGTCAGTTCTGTTTTACTTCCTGTCTGTGACCCCACAATTGCCTGGTTTTCCTCCCATCTTTCTGCAGCTCCTCCTCAGTCTCATTTACTTCTTACCTGTCCTGTAAGCACTGAAATGCCCCATCCTCAAGTCACTACCTTGAAACCTCTAGACTGGTCTCATTCAGGCTCATGGCTTCCAATCCTGCCCATGAGCTGACTCCCAAGTGTTCATTTCAGCCTAAACCTTTCACTTGAACTCCAGACTCACATGACTGATTGCTTTCTCATCATCCAAGCCTCTTGGTATTCTAAGAGGCATCTCAAACTCGTATGTTGAAATTGGAGCTCCAGAATCTTGCTCCCCAACCCTTCTGCATGTCTTCTCCATTTCAGTACATCACAACTTCGTACTTTCAGCAGCTCCATCCCAAAACCCTGGAGTCAGTCTCACACACTATAACCCATCTGTCAGAAAACCCTATCTGCTTTCAAAATACGGCTAAAAGCTGACCATTTTTCACACTTTCTATTTCTATCCCTTCTGCCTAAGCCAATGTAATGTTTCCAAGATTATTGCAATAGATTCCTGTGTGAATCTTTGGCTTCTGCCCTTTCCCACTGTAATCTGTTCTCAACAATGCACTATCAAAATATGATGCCATGTCTCCACTCGGCTCCCCCACTAGTGAGCCATCCATCTCAGACTTGGGGCAGAGCGATGACATCATATTGTTATGTCCTTCCATGGAATTCAAGCCCTGCAATGACCTATCCCTGATGCACCACCAACCTCAGTTCCTACACCCTGCCCTTAGCTGTCCCTGCTCCAGTCTCACTGGCATTCTTTCTGTTCTTAGTACTTGCCAGGCAAGTTCCTGCCTCGGGGTTTTTGCACTAGATATTGTTGCCTGTCTTTCAGACCTTGCTCCCTAGATAGCCAATGAGTCTCTCCCTCAGTTCCTCCACATCTTTACTCAAGTCTCGACAGCTTCTCCGGTCATTTTGTCTGAAATTTCAACATCCTCCAACACTTCCTATTGCCCTTCTTTGCTTTAATTTTCTCCTTAACAATTCATCACTATTTAACATTCTCCATGCTTTGATTTTGTTTGATCTCAATCTCTGATACTGGAACATGAAAATATTCATGAGAGCAAATAATTTTGTCTGTTTTGTGACCTAATGTGCCCCTGGGCCTAGAACAGTGTCTGTCACGTAATAGTCACTTGTTAAGAGAATCTCTGAGTGAATATGAAACCTTCAAAAATATTCTGAAGCACAGAGGAGCAAAGGGTTCAGTTGTCACAGAAGAATCCTTTTTTATGAAGTAGAGGAAGCAGAAGAAAATTAAAGAAAATAACTTTTTAATGTTTGAAATAAAAATTGGGGAGGGCTTTGCCAATTTTAAACAAAAATTGGACACGGATAAAGAAACATAACTAAATTATATTTTACATTGAATTCATTCCTATAGGAAATCAGTGATTAAGATAGAATTTATAAAAAAAAAATTCTAACCAGAAATAACAAAATCTATAGAGTGAAAAGGATGTGACCTAATTATTTCATACATAAACACTTTAAATACTGTAAGCTGAGAAAATATACTTGAGTTCTTCTCAAAAATATTTATTTAATCAGATCAGTGGAATCAATAATAGGGAAGTTGTGAATGGTGGAGGGATACTCAAAAAGCCTGGTGATGAACATTAAAACTAAGCAGAAATAAGTGTAAATGATTTGCTTTAAGTGTGGTTATAAAATTGATGAAAAAAGATAAATCAAGATTAAAGTAACAAAGAGGAAAAAGTGAGGCGAGGTCAGGGAAACAAAATCCTCATGTTGTTTAGGGAGCTCAGAGTTTTTATTTTGGCTTTGACTTTAAACAGTTAGAAAAGTGAAAGTTTTTAAGCTTTAAAGTATCCAATACTTTAATTAAAAACTGGATAACTCTACCAAATCATTGTAGATGCTAAAAGCAAATAATACATAATCTGTATTTAACAAAGGCATGATTTTAAAAAAGAAAAACTTTGATTACAAAGTTATATAACACTTTTTAAAACAAAGTTATTTATATATTTTTCAAACCTTCTCAATGCTTTGATTTGATATACTTGATCAAAGAATGAACATGGTTTATTAAACTGTCCCACTATGGTTGTGGTCATATCACATGTAGGCATATCTGATGTCTCTTGGAGATATTTTTTATGAAGTACTTTTCAATAAAGAAGAGAGGGCTTTTGACCTACCACCTACTTTTCAAGGGGCTTCCAGATGGCACTAGTGGTAAAGAACCTGCCTGCCAATGCAGGAGATGTGAGAGATGCAGGTTCGATTCCTGACTCGGGAAGATTCCCTGGAGAAGGGCATGGCAACCTACTCCAGTATTCTCGCCTGGACAGAGGAGCCTGGTGGGCTACAGTCCACAGCGTCACAAAGAGTAAGACATGACTGAAGCAGCTTAGCATGCATGCACACCCTGTTCCTCAAGAAAGAAGATCAATAGCCAGAGTAGGGAAGGGGGCTCTCTCTCACTAAGGAATAGGACAGAAAGATATCATCTAAGATAACAGGACACCTGGAGGTCAGAGGAATATGGAAAGGGGGAAAAAGTCCAGGTGACCAAGGTCTGAGATGCTAAAGGCATGTGAGAAAGATCAAACCTGGTGGAAGATCATAAACAGGTGTCAAAGTCAAGAGGCTGAAGCAAGTACTTGGAGCAAGAAGTGAGAATAAAAAGCAGGTCAGGAGCAAATTTTGGCAAAAGATGTATAAGCAGGGATATCTTAAAATGGTCTTCAGCAATGAAATCCAAACAGTTTTAACAGTGAAGTCTTTCCTCAAGTGAAAGTTGAGAGTAACACAGAAAACAGGGCAAAGATAAAAGAATGGGGGCCATGAAACTCACCCAGCAGTGAGTAGTAGCTCCCCCTTCCAGGGACAGCCTCAAAGTTTCTGTCATTGAACCCAAACTGCTCCTGGAGCCAACTTTGGAAATTATAAGCAAGATCACCTTGCATTTTTGGGTAGAGTCTTATCTACGTAGAGCTTTCCAGGTGGTGCTAGTGGTAAAGAACCTGCCAAGCCTGCCAATGCAGGAGACATAAGAGATGTGGATTTGATCCCTGGCTCAGGAAGATCCCTTAAAGGAGGAAATGACAGCCCACTCCAGTATTCTTGCCTGAAGAATCCCATGGACAGAGGGGCCTGGCCAGGCTACAGTCTACAGGGTCACAAAGAGTTGGACATGACTGAAGCAACTTGGCATGGCATGGTTTGTCTACATAAAAAATTTTGATTTTAAAATTCGTACTATAAATCCATGGATCCAATGTCAATTTCCTGTTTGATATTTTAGTACAGCTAAATAAGTGATTACCATGGAAGTTGTGATGGTTAATTTTATGCGTCAAGTTGGAGAGTACTTCTGTATCAGATTAACATTTTTTTTTCATTATTTCTACTCTCCTTTTTTAATTTATTTTTTTTTCAGATTAACATTTAAATGGGTAAACTTTTGAGTATGCAGGGTAGGCCTGTAAGCCCTGAATAGAATACAAGGGTCAGCCCCCTTGGAGCAAGAAGGAATTCTCCAGCAGACTCCCTTTGGATCTTATCTATGACTTAGCAGCAGGATACCTTCAGCTCTCCTGGGCCTCAAGCCTTCCAGCCCACAGGGCCGACTGTGGACTCACCAGCCTCCATAACCACATAAGCCAATTCCTTTCAATAAATCTCTTTATATACATACCCACACTGTTGGTTCTGGTTTTCTGTAGGACTCTTGATGGATAGGGGGGAAACTGAGCAAAGGTTACATCAGCCCTTTCTGTACTATTTTTTAAACTCCCTGGTACTATAATCATTTCAGAATAAAAGCTAAAAATAGAAACGAAAAAAGGTAAGTCATGAAAGTAAAGGACAGAATGAGGAACTGTTTCAGGTGGAAGGAAATAAGCAAGATGTGGCAGCTGGGTACAACTTGTGACCCTGGCCTGAATCTTTTTGCTGTAAAGGATATCACTGGGAGGATTGGAGAAAAACTTGAAAGGGGCTTCTGTGTGATCAATACATGAGAGTTGTCAGTACTATACATGTGCCTTTTCCCTATAAGTTTGAAGTTGTTCCAAAATAGAGTGTTAAAAAATAATCCATGGATCCATGTGAGTTAGAGTGATTTATCATGAAGATTCAGAACAGGGGCCAGATAATAAACATTTTTATTCAGCTTTGTGGACCATATGGTCTCTGCTGCAACCACTCAATTCTGTTGTTACAGTGTAAGAAACTGTCTGAGAAAATATTCAAGCAAGGAGGGGTGGCCAGGTTTGCCCTGTGGGGGGCTTAGGCTGCAGTTTGTCAGCTTCTATTTTTGAAGAACAGGTGTGTCTTTATTTCCCAATTCATGAGCATAAAGATTCTTCATAAAAACTACTCTATTTGATATTATAATGGTGAATACACATCATTATGTGTGTGTGTTAGTCATTCAGTGGTGTCCAACTCTTCTGTGACCTCATGGACTGTAGCCAGCGAGGCTCCTCTGTCCGTGAGATTTCCCAGGCAAGAATACTGGAGTGCGTTGTCATTTCCTCCCCTGGGGGATCTTCCCAAACCAGGGATCAAACCTGGGTCCCTTATGTCTCCTGCATTGTCAGGCAGGTTCTTTACTACTAGAACCACCTGGGAAGCCCATGTAATGCTGGTTACATCATCTCATATGCCTCTGCATCATCCACACACTGCCCTGAACACTGGCTTTCAAGAACCCTCAAAGCTGCTGCAGAGATTCATTGGTGACAATCACGAAGTCAAGTCTACCCTGAGCATACAGGAAAATGTAAACATTAGTTCATCTATGTTATCATGTGAGAGCCACCATTTTGAGTTTTAGAGTATCCATGCAAAACAACACATTTTTCAATTCCATCTTCTCCTGAATTTTTGAAGCCATAATTACTACTCTTTTGTGATTTCTTGATCTCTTTGAGTGCTTATGGCATACCTGCCCTCCTATATTACCATCTGGGGTAAGGACAGGCAAGGGGCCCTGAGAGGAATGAGAAAAGAGGTCTCCTTCATACAAGGAATGTCCCTTGCTCATCAGTCACATGACACAGAGGGCATGGAAGAACACCTTGGGTGCCAGTGGGAGGGGTGCACAGCACGAGAGGCATCTGTCACCATCCCCATCACCCTTGGGTGCTGTAGACCAGACATAGCCCTGCAGGCAGAATATATCTGGGCAAGGATCAGTGCACATTCATCTGTCAATGGACATTTAGGTGTTTCCCTGTCTTCAGTTCAGTTCAGTCGCTCAGTCATGTCTGACTCTTTGCGACCCCATGAATCGCAGCACGCCAGGCCTCCCTGTCCATCACCATCTCCCGGAGTTCACTCAAACTCACGTCCATTGAGTCGGTGATGCCATCCAGCCATCTCATCCTCTGTTTTCCCCTTCTCCTCCTGTCCCCAATCCCTCCCAGCATCAGAATCTTTTCCACTGAGTCAACTCTTCGCATGAGGTGGCCAAAGTACTGGAGTTTCAGCTTTAGCATCATTCCTTCCAAAGAACACCCAGGACTGATCTCCTTTAGAATGGACTGGTTGGATCTCCTTGCAGTCCAAGGGACTCTCAAGAGTCTTCTCCAACACCACAGTTCAAAAACATCAATTCTTTGGCTCTCATCTTTCTTCACAGTCCAACTCTCACATCCATACATGACCACTGGAAAAACCATAGCCTTAGCTATTGTAAATAGTGCTGCAGTGAACACTGGGGTACATGTGTCTTTTGGAAATATGACAAAAAGTTTCAAAGCAGGAATAGAGATGCAGACGTAGAGAATGAATGTGTGGACACAGGGTGGGAAGGAGAGGGTGGGGTGAATTGGGAGATAAGAATTGATGTAAATACACTACTGTGTATAAAATAACTAGAGAGGAGCCACTCTATAGCACAGGGAGCTACCTCAGTGCTCTGTGATACCTCGGAGGGTGGGATGGTGGGGTGTGTGGGAGGAAGAACCAAGAGGGAAGGGATGTATGCATATATATAGCTGATTTACTTCATTGTATAGCAGAAACAAACACAACATTGTAAAGCAATTATACTCCAATAATAACAAAAAAAGAATCACTGCACAAAAGAATCAGTGCATTATTATAGCTTATGCCCACATGTTGGAAGTAGACCACAGGAAACCCAGAGCCCAAAATGTATCCTCTGACATGAGTGAGAATCACACAAAATCCATGGCCCAAATCATTCCATTTCAAGATAGAAACACCCTGCTGGCCAGCAGGAGAGAGCCACTCACCAGATTGTCCTCCTGGAGCCCAGCCAGAGGGCCATAGACAGCCCTTTAGGTATGTGAGTCTTGGAGCACTCAGGATATTTCTTCCACTCTATGCAGGGGACAGAGTGTCAGGGAGTGCCCCCAAAGGACCAAGACTAATGTGAGTCCTGGTCCAGGCTTGGGAAACCCTGTCTAGACACACTACCAGCCCCAGTTGCTCAGTATGAAAAGAGGCTTAGGGTACCAAAAGAAGAAATGAATGAGGAAGTTTCCCCAGCTTGCATTCTCTCATGCCAAGTAAATTGACACAAAACATAAGACAAATTGATCACAACAGACAAATCAAAAGCATTGCAAGAGCACATGGAATGGGGCTATTAATTCCTCCTTAGGGGACTGGGATAAGCCGTGTGAATATAAACAGGGCATCTGTCAGGACATCATGTGGATAGCTGGATATGGTCAGCAGAAGATCTTTTAGGTGGAGGGCATGACATAAGCGCTGTTTGAGGAAAGGAAGTCTGGGAGATGAGCCTGGATGGGCAGCGAGGGTCAGAGTGTAGAGAATTCCAAATACCAGTAAATTCCAGGAAAGCCTTGGCACTGGATTCTGAAGGTGGCTGAGAAACACTGAAAGAGGAACATAATTTAAAGGCAGGAGGGCTGGAAGGAAAAATAGAAGTAGCATCTTAAAGTGTCAGTGTGGGGCAAATGCAACCTAAGCCTTCCCCACCCAGCCAGGTCTCTTTTGAACACACATCATTCACTCTGCGTGGAAAAAGGTGAATTCTAAGAGGACCTTCAATAGCCAACTCTGTGAAAGTGGAGGATAATAATTGACCAGACATTGACTGTAAGCAAAAAGGGGAAAGGAAGAACCACTGCATTAATCATTGATTTTTTTTTCCTGGGTTTTACAGTGTTTTGACATCTTCAAATGCTTGCTGGCAAGAGAGAGACTGCCTCTCCCTGAGGCAGCCAATTCTTAGAGATTGTGAAGATATGTGTAAAAATGAGTTAATGAGAGCACCTATATCATAGAGTTGTTCTGAGCCTTCACTGTAACAATCTGTGTAAAGCACTTGGCATAGGACCTAATACATACTCTAAATATTAGCCAGCAAGCAGTAGTCTCAGAGATAGTACTAGTGTCAATGGGAGCAGAGGTTTCCCCAATACTTTGCAAGGCCATCAGTACTTTGCAATGATGTTCACGTGTGCAACTGCCGCCTGTTCTGTGTTCCTGTGTTCCTAACAGCTCTGAGCTCTGGGAGGGTCTTGTTCAAATTTCCAGGTCAAGTCTTTACAGAACATTCCTCTGCCCATGCAGCAGCAGCTAACAACTGCAGCCCCACCCAGCAACACCTCTGCTGAATTTGATCCCACAGATTGGTTGCCCTAAAAGATAGACCTGGCAATGTTCATACTGCAATAAAAGTCCTTGCCTTGGTGTTATTTGTGAAAATGTGTAACAGTGGCTCTAAGAGCCTTGCATTAGAGGATGGAGGCAACACAGCTGAGCCCCTGGTTGCTAGTTGTAATTGAAGCATCTCTGAGATCGAAGATAGAGCTGGGAACAGGCCTGCATACAGGCATATGGGGGAGGAGTGAGACACAGCAAGACTGTCCTGGGCTCTCCAAGCTTATGTTCATGAGTTTGAGTGTGAGCGTGCCCATTTGCTCAGCCGTGCCCAACTCTGTGACCCCATAGACTATAGCCCACCAGGCTTCTCTGTCCATGGAATTTCTCAGGCAAGAACACCAGAATGAGTTGCCATTCCCTCCTCCAGGGGATCTTCCCAACCCAGGGATCAAATCCACAGCTCTTGCATCTCCTCCATTGGTGGGTAGTTTCTTTATCACTGCACTACATAGAAAGCACATTCATGAATTTAGCCTGGAAATGGAAGGTGGAAAGTAGGGACTGGGGGAGGAGGAAATGATGCTGAATATTGAGTAATGCAAGCGGGAAGGAGGCAAGCAGCCCCCACCCAGTCCTCAGCAGAATTGTGATGTTGGTCCAAGTAGCTCATTTGCAGGAACAGGGGTCTTGCCCTGAACTTCACCTGGGCCCACCTGCCCCACTAGTATCCCAGACTTTCCCATTCCCCAGCTCCTTCAGAATGTATCTACCAGATATGCGATGTTGTTAGCCAGCTGCCTCTCTGGAAAAGTTGTCTGCTAAACTAAAATAAAATAACTAGTGCCAGAATAACTCATTTTAACTAGAAACTCCTGAATTCACGTCCCTCTCAAAGGAATGATTTTCTATGATGAAATTTTCAGCTAGAAGCGTGCCAGTCCAGGAGAGATTTGGGAGCAGGTTAGCCGTTAAGAATAGCTCAGATCCTGCCGGGAGAAGACCGCTCATCCCCGCAGTCTATTCACCCAGCCCTGCTTCCTGCTGGGGCAGCCAGGAACCAGCAGCGCTATTTGGGAGAAGAGAGGATGTTTCTATTTTGAGAGTTTCTTGCAAGATGTCCTTCCCCCTCAACCCACATCAAAATCTCAGAACCATCAGAGAGCCGTAGAGCTGTAAAGAACCTTTTCAGATGAAGCATCGCAAGTGATTTTATGACTTATTCAAGATCACACTGCTCATGGAATGCTTTCCTGACTCCTGGTCGGGTGTTCCTTCCACTCTGTAAAAGACAGATAACGCCTCCACCAGGGACCACAGAAAGCATAAAGATGTCATGCATGCTTCCTCTATTCTGCCTGTCCCCTTCTAAAAGTTATTTGGTAGAAAATCAACTCATAAACATTTCCTCTGCCACACTTTTCCTGCTAACTACCATGACTTAACCACTTAGGGTAGCAAGGATGCTAAAAAAGAAAATTCCCAAAGAATTCTGGGCACCAGCGCTGCTTAAAAAGATGGTGCTGGAAGCTCATCTTTTTCAGTAACCAGAAGAGTCACCCTGACCCACATAAAGCAGAGAACCTGAGTGTTACAACCTGGCTTTGAAGAAGAGCTGCCTTCAATGAGTTCAAAGAGAATGAAAAACTAGGTCAGTTGCCCAGGGTTTTTAAAGAAGAAAAAAGGAAGGGGGAAAAAGTTATATTTTTAATGAAATTGGTATCTTCCATCCTCCATTGTCTTGGTTCCTAACCAAACGAAATAAATAAACTAGTAAGTTTTGAGTTTTATCAAAGATATCAGCCCAAGTACCCAAGAATCAGCAGCTAATTCACTTTTAAGTCACTTCTACTTTGGTCTATCCCTCTGTTCTTTAGTCCTTGCCTGGGAGCCATCAGTATTGAGAATACCACGGTGGATGGGGGAATTGATCCTCACCTGCTGGAGTCAGAGCTTGGAGCCGCTTGCCATGGAAATTGCTCCCACCCATGGGGGCATCTGCTTGAGCCTCTCTTCTCTCTCTTCATCCACTCATTCATTCCTTCACCCAGTCGTTCATCAAATGTTTATACATTAACTTGTGCCGGGTCTTTCTACCCCAATCAGCCTGAGATTTTCTAGGAGACCCAGCCCTACTCCTTTGCACATGGCAGGTCACTTAGGTCTTAAAACAAGCCTGCCAGCAAGGTATTGTTTTTCCCAGTTTGCCAACAAGGCTCAGAGGGTAATTAAGGACCTCAAAGGCCCAAGCACATCTTCCTTCTCCAAAGCCAGATTTCTCTCCTCATCAGGGTCCATTCATGTGGCTGATGACTTCCACATCCAGCCACACCTCTCACACCGACTGTGTCCCTTTCTTCCGCTTTCCAGTGGAGTTCATTCACTCTTTCATTCCCTCTACACTGTGAACTGTTTGGAGAGTAGAGATATCTTACTTGTTTTTTGAATGAATGTATCTATAATGAAATTAAAGCCCCCAAAAGACAGGAAGCCAACTAAGAATAGGGAGGGTGGGGAGGTAATCTTCTGGCCCACACTGTCCCCCTTGTCCAACCCCAGGGGCAAACTCAGTAAGACCCCCAGGTGTTCCTCGACCTCTGGCATCATTGCCAACGATACTTGGTCCCACACTCTCTTCCTCCCCGCCAGTCTGCTCCTGTGAATTTCCTTAAGACTTTAGACCAGACCAAATCCCAGCAGGGCAGATGTTACGATCCAAGGAGTTGATACAGGATCTATTAGAGGGAGTGGGGAATTCACAAGCAATGAAGGGCACCGGTGACAACAACAGCAGGAAGCCATGGCCATGGTGCCTATGGGCTGTGTGTTTAGTTGCTCAGTCATGTCCAACTCTTTGCTACTGCATGGACTATAGTCTGCCAGGCTCCTCTGTCCATGGGGATTCTCCAGGCTAGTTTACTGCAGTGGGTTGTCATGCCCTCCTCCAGAGGAACTTCCCAACCCAGGGATCGAACTCAGGTCTCCCACATTGCAGGCAGATTCTTGACCGTCTGAGCCACCAGGGAAGCCCACCTATCGGAACACCTGGGAAGAACCAGTGCAACCTGAACCAGGTAAGAGCTAGGGCCTGAGGAAGCAGGCACCACAGGAAGTGGAGGCAAGCCTGGGGGGCTGGAGTCAGGGTCATAAATACCTTGACCTCCTTTCTCCACTGGCTGACTCCTCCAGAAGGCAGTAGGCAAGGGAGTCTAGGTGATGCCCTTCAGGTAAAATCAGCCTCTAGGACCCAGAGGAGGCAGAGGAAGACAGAATGGATCGGAGAGGAGGAGGAAGGTGGCAAGTGAAAAGAAAGCAGCCCAGATGGCCTCCTGAGGACACTGAGACATTCCCCAAGGAGATTCCAGATCTGCCTCTGGGAGACCGAAAGGCACACCCTCAAGAGCCATCCCCCTGCTCTGGCTCTCACCCCATGACTCTAAATAAGTGATCTTGTACTGGCAATCATTGCCCTAATGGACAGAGAAGAAGCTGATGGAGAGCAAAGAACTATTTTCCATATGAAACGTCTCGCATCAATGATTCTTTATTGAATAACTACTATAGACCAGACATTTATACTCAGATAAATGAGATGCTCTGTGGTCCAGGTCTCCCAGGAGCTTATGATTTTATTGGAGCAAGTGGTTGTGTGCTGAAAAGTTAAGTAGTATAAGAGACCCTGTGCTCAAGAGCCTGGGTAGGCAGTGCCATGAATTGGAGAGCCATGGGCTTTGGCCAGGCCATTGGGAGTGTGGTCTGCTTTGCTGCCCCCATCTCTGTAACCTTAACAATTCATTCCCCCTGCGTTTTCCCTTCTATTAAAAGAGGGGCACCCCATGGCCTGGCTCAGTGTCTCTGAAGGGCAGGGAACATGAGTGTTTGGTGGGTCCCACAGAGTGAAGTGGCTTGCAGTGGTCAAGGTAGCTCCACAGAAAGGGTGGGCATTAGACTGGGCCAAGAAGGATGAGCAATATTGAGAAAGCCCGAGATGGTGGGGATAGGGTGGAGGGGTCTCTCTGGGCAGAGAGAACAGCAGAAGCAACAGTAGGGAGGCAGGAGGGAATCAGCCACCAAGTGGAACATCAGGAGCTCTGCTCCAACACCTCTTGAAATCAAACCTGCTGATGGGGAGCCTGCTAGGTGGAGCAGGGGCACAGGGAAGTGACAAAGAGAAGATGCTGTGCCCTCAATGAGTTATGAACCTGCTTGCCACTGGAGCCCAAACCTTGTTTTCCTTCACTTTGTTTAACTGAAAGAGTGAGAACTTGGGAAATCAAATAAGAGCCAATGCCGGAGAGTTAACTCAGAAATCAAGTGCCCTAGAGTTATATTTCTAAAACACAAATCAGATTAAGTCACTGTCTCGCTCATA
Source organism: Bubalus kerabau (assembly GCF_029407905.1). Taxonomy (NCBI): domain Eukaryota; kingdom Metazoa; phylum Chordata; class Mammalia; order Artiodactyla; family Bovidae; genus Bubalus; species Bubalus kerabau. Next base: position 134,973,752 of record NC_073627.1, read on the forward strand.
AGCCTTGCACGGTTCCTTTTGCCTACAGGACAAAGTCCGAACTCCTTAGCTTGATGTGCAATCTCACCCAATCTTATGTGGCAATCCTTACACTGAGCAAGTTACTTGCTGCTGGCCACATTCACCAAGTTCCTGAAACAAGCCTCTTGAAGCATGATTTATGCAAATATTTGTTTTTATTGCTGTTCAGACACTCAGTTGTGTCTGACTCTTTGTGACCCCATGGACTGCAGCATGCCAGGCTTCCCTGTCCTTCACTATCTTCTGGAGTTTGCTCAAACTCATGTCCATTGAGTCAGTGATCCAACCATCTCATCTTCTGTCATCCCCTTCTTCTCCTACCTTCAGTCTTTCCCAGCATCAGTGTCTTTTCCAATGAGTCAGCTCTTCGCATCAGGTGGCCAAAGTATTGGAGCTTCAGCATCAGTCCTTCCAATGAATATTCAGGGTTGATTTCCTTTAGGATTGACTGGTTTGGTCTCCTCAAAATCCAAGGAATTTTCAAGTCTTCTCTAGCACTGCAGTTCGAAAGCATATTATTCTGCACTTACTAAGCATCTGCATATAAGCAGAGTACATATGCAGAGTACATGATGAGAAACGCTAGGCTGGATGAAGCACAAGCTGGAATCAAGATTGCCAGGAGAAATATCAATAACCTCAAATATGCAGATGACACTACTCTTATGACAGAAAGTGAAGAACTAAAGAGCCTCTTGATGAAAGTGAAAGAGGAGAGTGAAAAAGTTGGCTTAAAGCTCAACATTCAGAAAACGAAGATCATGGCATCTGGTCCCATCACTTTATGGCAAATAGATGGGGAAACAATGGAGACAGTGAGAGACTTTATTTTCTTGGGTTCCAAAATCACTGAAAATGGTGACTGCAGCCATGAAATTAAAAGACACTTACTCCTTGGAAGGAAAGATATGACCAACCTAGACAGCATATTCAAAAGCAGAGACATTACTTTGCCAACAAAGGTCCATCTAGTCAAGGCTATGGTTTTTCCAGTGGTCATGTATGGATGAGAGTTAGACTGTAAAGAAAGCTGAGCACTGAAGAATTGATGCTTTTGAACTATGGTGTTGGAGAAGACTCTTGAGAGTCCCTTGGACTGCAAAGAGATCCAACAAGTGCATCCTAAAGATCAGTCCTGAGTGTTCATTAGTAGGACTGATGCTGGAGCTGAAACCCGAAACTTTGGCCACCTGATGCGAAGAGCTGACTTATTAGAAAAAAACCCTGATGCTGGGAAAGATTGAAGATGGGAGAAGAAGGGGAAGACAGAAGATGACACGGTTGGATGGCATCACCAACTCAATGGACATGAGTTTGAGTAAACTCCAGGAGTTGGTGATGGACAGGGAGGCCTGGCATGATGCAGTCCATGGGGTCGCAAAGAATCGGACACAACTGAGTGACTGAACTGTACTGACTGATTAAGCATCTACTCTGGTTCAGGCCCTGACATGAACAAAGTGATCAGGATAGATATGGTCTCTCTTTTCATAGTAGTTCATAGTACCCCATCTGGAGATGGGGAAATGGTTTTTAAATAATCGTTACAACTGTGATCATTCCAGGAGGAGCACCACAGGCTACTGTGGGCTCTGAGATGCGACTGGAGGGGTAACCCATTGAGGCAGGAGAAAGCTTCCTTGCAGGTGCCTGAAGCATGCACAGGACTCAGCCAGACAATGGAGGGTGTGAACCGTCAGAGGGAACATTAGATGAGAAGCCTCGAGGCTGAACCAGGCTCAGTGAAGCCACACCATCCTCCCTGGGGTAACTATCAAGGGCCACAGCTTTTGGTATGAATGTAGAGGTCTGAGGACTATGAAATGCCCTGGAGTGGTAAGCATGGGGATGACATGATCATATTTTTATTGAATGATTTTATGGAGGATGGAATGTGAGGGGCAACAAAATTCTCTTGTTTAACATCTGCTTCAAATCCCTCTCTCACAATAGCAAAGGTTTGGTTTGCCTTTCCAGAAAATGATGTCTTTTACAAGAACTTTCCTAGCCCCAGCAGACCAAGTAATCACTCGCTTGTTTGTTCCCCATCTTCATCCCATAGACTGCAATACTCTATTTAAATATGTATAACACTGTACTGTGAATTCTTATTCTACCAGTCTACCCCCAATAGATTATCAGAGCAGGGATTGCATTATAGGGTTTTTCTGGTTGTTTTTTATTGCCATTGTCTTTTTTTTCAATCTTTGTGCCCTTGAGATCTAACATATCCTGGAACCTGCAGACAGCCAATAAATACCTATAAGTTAACTGATTAAATGAATGAAATACCCGAATCCCTATGGAACACCTCCTGTGGTTGACCTCTCTCTGGAGCTGCATCCGCATACACATATAGTGATGTCTGAATTTCCCTCTCAAAGACAGAGAGAGATCCTTTCAAACCTGCTCTGAAAGATTCTCAATGCAATCTAGAGCCCACTGACCCAGAAAAAAGAACTTTATCTTAGCAGGGATGAAGGATGCAGCTGGGGATGCAGCAAGGAACAGACCAGTTGTTTTTGTGTAACTCAAGTCTAAAGAAAAAAAAATATTACGGTGAGAATGATATTCAATACTCCATGTGTTTAGCTTAAAGGAGAGATGAGGGTGGGAAGACTTCCCAGTGGCTGTGAGCAAGCAAACCCAAAACGGCAGATGGCTTCGGTGACCCGAGTTCAAGGCCACCCAACGAAAGCCAGCCCCTCTGACTCTCAGGCCTTCACCTTCCATGCACTGGACCGCATATCAGGAGCCCCACAGGTTCACCTACATGGAAGGGAGACAGACTCTCAGCTGCATTTACATTCCTGTGTGCGTACCCGTGTTTTCAATGTGATGTTGATGAAAGACAGTTAATTCAATTTCTACAGAGAAATTGATTAATGGACTGGATTAAAAGAAGTCCCTTGTGTCCACAGCCTTGGCCCGGCATACCAATTCTGCATTATCTCCCCTGGTTTTCTCCTTCCCTCCTCACTTGACACTTTGACAATACACGCTGGGGCCCAGTGGGGAGAAGGAGGGAGGCAAGGAAAGATGAGAACTCACAGATTAGGGCTGGAGCACACCTCTATATTTAATTAGTTCTATTAATATTTTTTAAAAAATAATAAAGAGCCCTGTGGGGAATATCCTGATCTTGAGGTTGTTCTAGCGACTGACAGCTCTTCCGGAGCAGAGACTCTGTTAGAGCCCTTCAGCACCTTGGAACATTTGCCTTGGTATGAAGGAGAAGAGTCACAGCCTCCTTGAAGCACCTGTTGATGTGAGGGCAAGACTCATGGTCACACGAGCCTCTTCCCTTCTCAGAGCTCCTGGTCCTAGGAAAAGGGGTCTGCCCACCATGACCCATCAGAGAACATCGGTCCCAGAAATGCCAAGCCAACCAGGGGCAGGCAGCTCACTCCCCAGACCAGAGGTTTCTTTTGCCTCATATTTACCTGCTGACGTCGATGAAAGGACTAGAGGAAGGGGAGAGCCATCATGACCCCAATCTTTCTGACCTCAGTCTTGGGGTATGGGGGAGGGGTGGTATTTACAGCAATTTTCACTCTAAGACGAATATTTGTCACACCTTTGAACTTTTCGCAGGCCTCCCAAATCTGGGATCAGCTTTGAACCTACATTATAAATCATAAAAGTCGGGCCCAGTGCTATGAGTGTCCGTGTCCTTCCTCCCCCAAAATCTACATGATGAAGCCCTGATCTTCAGTGTGCTGGTACAGTATGAGGAGGTGGGGCCTTTGGGAGATGACTGGCATCCTCACAAATGGGATTTGTTGGTGTTCAGTGCTCAGTCATGTCTGACTCTTTTGGATCTCATGGACTGCAGCATGCCAGGCTTCCCTGTCCTCTACTATTTCCCAGTTTGTTCATTGAGTTGGTGAGGCTATACATATATCCCATGCTCTATTGCCCCCTTCTCCTCCTGCCCTCAATCTTTCCCAGAACCAGAGTCTTTTCCAATGAGTCCACTTTTTGCATCAGGTGGCCAAAGAACTGGAGCTTCAACTTCAGCGTCAGTCCTTCTAATGAATATTCAGAGTTGATTTCTTTTAGGATTGACTGGTTTCATCTCCTTCCAGTACAAGGGACTCTCAGGAGTCTTTTGTAGCACCATGATTCAATAGCATCAATTCTTTGGCGTTCAGCCTTCTTTATGGTCCAATTCTCACATCCATTCATGACTACTGGAAAAACCACAGCTTTGACTATACGGACCTTTATCAGCAAAGTGACGTCTCTGCTTTTTAATACTGAAGAATGGGATTAGTGCCCTTATAAAAGAGAAACCACAGAGGGCTCTCGCTCTCTCTCCACCATGTGAGGACACAGCAAGAAGACAGCCTGCTATGAACCAGGAAGCTGATCCCCACCAGCTACTGCATCTGCCAGTCTTGATGTTGGATTTGCAGCCTCCAGAACTTCAAACAATAAATTTCTGCTATTTAAGCTTCCTTGTATGCAGTAGCTTGTTATACCAGAAATTAGTTCATCCACCTAAAGAAATCAACAAATATGCTGTCCTTATGTATGCCCTTGACAAGGCTGCTTCACGGTGCACCTGATGGCCTTAGGATAATAACACGAGAAGGCATGTTAGTGGGTACCGCCTCCTGACTCCGCCTTTCCCACGCCCTCGTTAGAAATGGAATCCATCGAGAGTCCTTATAAATAGCCCAGTCCTTTGTAGCTTTAGTTAAGAGCAACTTGCTCTGGCTTTTGACTCATGGTGTTTGCCGTGGCTGTGACCATTTCCTGCACCTCGGTGGCAAGAAAGGACCAATGGAGTTCCAACAGGCAGGAGCCGGCGCATCCCTAAAAAGATGCTGATGAATAATTTATTCAAATGAGCCTGCGTATGTTAGACAATATTTTTATACAAAATAAATCAATTATGATTTTTTAAAAAAGAAAAAGAAACCTCAGTTCATTGAAAAAGATTGCAAACCTGGGCGACTGTCTCTTCATTAAAAAAAAAAAAAAAAGTGAAATCTCATTTAAATAAGAATCTGTTACAACAGCTATAGAGCCATTTCAGTGACTCCTTAATATAAACACAGCACAGCTGCCAGATGCCTGCCTTACCTTTTTCAATTAAAATTCTGCTCCTATTGTTGGAAGGTTAACTTTGAACTCACAAGGCTATGTCGCTCACTAGGGTATGGAGTTAGTTGCCTGTAAATATGCATAAATTAGCATCATTTATCCCATATGGGGTTTCCAAGAAGAACTGCAAGTACCTCTGTAAGTACCTGGATGGATCATCTTTTTCCCAACACCAAGGGAAGGAAAGTGTCATTCACTTGCTGAGAATCTCAGGAGGTTAAATTTTTGAGAGGCAAAAAAGAAAATCCCCATTTTGACTGCAGTTAAAACACAGAGAAAATAAAGGACTATTCATTTGTTCAATTAAAAAATGAAATCTCCATTCATTCATTCATTCATTCAAAAAACTTTTAAAACTACCTTGCCCAGGTCCAGCTTCTGCTTATCCCTGAGGCAGGCGCTGGGATATAGCGGCAGTGCTGGCAATAAGAGACCTCACAGGCTGTGTCCACTCTCTGCCCTGACCAGCCTGCCCCCAAGACAGAGGAGCTGACCTCATAAATCCTGAAGACCCATGACTCGGAATTTACCCCATCACCTGTGTGCTTGTAAATTACAATGTTTGGTAGAATAGCTTGACTGGTAGGGAGATCAGACCTGCAAACCATACCTGGAAGCAGGGATGGTTGAAGGGAAGGTAAAGCATATCATAACAGGGGATTTGGGGCTATTGATGAAGACAAGCTATGTATCGCACAATCTTGCTTTAGGTGGACTGCATTATCTCTGTCTCTTTACAAGGAAGGGACCCGAGGCAGCGACTATATCCTCAACCATCAGAAGATAAACCACTTTCCCATCACGTCCTCTCAACCCCCACGTAGCACACAGTTTGTTTGGGGCACTAAAGGGGCAACCATGAACCATGAGAAGTGTGTGTGTGCTCTAAAGGAGATTCAGACACACAACGGGCAAACCCTGGGCTGCTGAGGAAGCTAGGAGGAAGCCCTTAGCCCGGGGTCCTGCCCGCATTCAAGAAGCACTGCCAGAGGGGAGATTGGAAGCTGGGGCAGAATAGAGCCAGACAAAGCACTGGAGCAGAGGCAGAGGTGTGGTGGGAGCAGAGCAGGTTCTGGGAGAAGCAGGAAAAGTGCACACAAGGAGGGCTTGGATGAATTTAGGGGAACTGGTTCCTTTAAAGAACTAGTTCAAACACATATACAAATTATGTCTTTGGTTCCTCTTCAAACAGCTGAGGCAGTTGGAATATTCAAGAAGGTTTTACCATATATTACAGAAAAATGGCTGAGGAGAACAGAGGAAACATAAAAACATTGAAGTCCTAGGAACAGGCTTTTAATCTAGCCATTCTAAGCCTTCTCCTGGCTTACAGGTTCCATCCCTTTAAGGGGTCTCCAAGGTCCACCTTTAGCCAATCTCTGCAGCTGAGCAAAGGCCAGGATGGCCCAGTAAAGAAGGAATGGCCTGCCACCGGTGACAATGATGCTGAAGACAAACCTCATCACAACCTGACTCGGCGCGCTGCCTACCGCCTCATCACCTTAGCAAGTCCACAAGCCTTCCAAGATCTCCCCTTTTGTATTTGTCAGGGTTGTCCAGAGAAACAGAACTAACAGAACACAGGGTGTGTGTGTGTGTGTGTGTGTGAGTGTAGAGAAAGAGAGGGAGACTGATTCATCACAAGGAGTTGGCTCATGCAATTATAGAGGCTAACAAGTCACTAGATCTGCAGTCATCCAGCTAGAAACACAGAAGAGCCAAGGGTGTCCTCCAGTCCAAATTCAAAACCTGAGAACCAGAACTGAAGTGCAAACTTCTAAAATCCAGGAGGCCTAAGACGCAAGAAGAGCCAGTGTTTTAGTTCGAGTGCAAAGGTAGAAAAAGACAGCTGTCCCAGCTCAAAGCAGTCAGGCAGGAGGAGCCCCTTGCCCCATATTCACAGGAGGCCAGCCTTTTTATTCTACTCAGACTTTCAACTGAGTAGACGAGGCCCACCCACAGTAAGCAGCACAGTCAGTTTTACTCAGTGTCCTGATTCAGATGTTAACCTCATTGTGAAACACCCTCACAGATTCAGTCAGAATAATGTTTGACCAAATATGTGGGCACCCCTTAACCCAGTCAAATTAACACATAAAATTGACCATCACGTTCTTCAGCTTGGCAGCTGCCCTTCTTCCAGCTCCCACAGCTCAAGTCACCTGGTCTCAGAACCCTGGCCTTGACATACATATTTCCCTCCTCTCCTTGTTGAACTCCTATTCAAACATCAAGAACCAGTTTACAAGTGGCTTCTCTGACTCCTCAGTCTATCTTTCTCCTGCGATGTCAGAACAGCTCAGTGCAGTTCCCTAAGCTTTCATTAAATACTTTCTATATCATGCATTGTCCACTGAGAAATAAGCATAAATTAAGACGGGGCCCCTGCTTCCTCTGCATCTATAGCAATAGGAAAAACATACATGAAAAAAAAAATTTCTGAACAAGATGAGAGACATCTAATCTAGCCTGGGATGGGAGGTGGGGAAAGGGGAAAGGGGGTCTCTCTGGAAGAACAGATGCAGATTAATGAGTGGAGTCAGGAAGTGGAAGTCAGGACCATGATTCAGAAGAAGGTGCCATTTCAAGCTTGGAAAGCAACATAACCAAGGTGCAGAGATGTGAGCCCACCTGTTTACAGAGAAGCCCAAGTACTCTGGTGTAGCCTAAATATGAGGCCAAGCAAAAGAAGTTCTTGAGGAAGATGTGGATGCCAGATCCAGGTCATAGAGACACTTATAAGCCATGCAGAGGAGGCTGGCCTTTTTCCCAGCACAGAAAAGAGCAAGACTTTAAGCATGTTGCTGTTTTAACATTCAAGATCTATCCATATATGTGTCTCTCCCATGAGACTGAGCTAATAAGTGTTTTGCTGTGCTTAGTGGCTCAGTCATGCCCAACTATGCAACCCCATGGACTGTAGCCCGCCAGGCTCCTCTGTCCAAGAGGATTCTGCAGGCAAGAATACTGGAGTGGGTTGCCATGTCCTCTTCCAGGGGATTTTCCCAGCCCAGGGATCGAATCCAGGTCGCCAGCATTGCAGGCGGGTTCTTTACCATCTGAGCCACCAGGAAAGCCCAAGAATACTGGAGTGGATAGCATATCCCTTCTCCAGGGATCCTCTCAACCCAGGAATTGAACCGGGGTCTCCTGAATTGCAGGCAGATCCTTTACCAACTAAGCTACCAAAGAAGCCCCTTGAGAATAAGAACTCTGTCTTAACCTCCCTGTGGCATTACCACTCAATTCAGTGCCTGGTACAAATGAGTCTTCTATAATGTTTTTTGCAATAAATGGATGGATGGATGGACAAAGAAAAGTATTTCATTTGGTCTTTGCAGAAATGTAAGGGGAGAAATAAGAGAGTCATTAGAGTTCCCATGTTACTTGTAGGGAGACCAAGACACAGGGAGTTCAATGATTTGCCTGGTCTCCTGCCTGTGCTTCTATCCTGACTCCTTGCCCAGGATCCTCCTATGAAGACATGCTTCCCCTCTGCAGGAAAGACTCAGAGGGACTGCCTGCCAGTCCAAAGCTCATCACCAGCCAGATTCTGCCACTAAAGTTGCAGAATCCACTGTGATCAAATTATTTTAGGAAAGAGAGGGCCTCTGGGTTGCCCTCTTTTTTAGGGGTTAACTGGTAGAAACACAAACATTCTAAAAGCATTAACTGCTTTTCCAGGATCTTTCACAATCACTTATTTGGGTTCCCTTTCCAAAACAGGTAGATTTGGGCCCAAATTGATCCCTAGTCCTCTTTCTTCTTCCCAGGTCGCTTTTTCCTTCTCCATCAACTGCACCTGCCTGTGTCCCTTTATCTTTCTGCTTCTCTTTCTCCTTCCTTTTTGTCCTCTTCTCCCTCCTGCTTTCTTTCTCTGTTCCCCAGAGTGCCGGTACCATCCTGCTAAACCCACCTCCCCAAACCTCCTGGCTCTGCCTCAGTATTTGCCTGCCCCTGCGCTTCCCTAGTGGCTCAGTTGGTAAAGAATCTGCCTGCAATGCAGGAGACTCGGGTTCAGTCTCTGGGTTGGGAAGATCCCCTGAAGAAGGGAATGGCAACCCACTCCAGTATTCTTGCCTGGAGAATCCCATGGACAGAGGAGCCTGGTGGGCTATAATCCATAGGGTTGCAAAGAGTCAGACACAAATGAGCAGCTAACACTTTCACTTTTTGAGAAGCTGTGGGCTACACCCTGGCTTCTTCAGAACCCTGGCTATGCCCTCAGTATCCCCATAGCCACCCCCGCCAGCCCAGAATCCGGCAGAGCCAGAGAGGGAGGGCGTGGTTAGCAGGCAGCCTTGCAGCGAGTGGGTCCAGAGCCTTGATCTCTTTGTTTCATCTGCTGGAACTGGCCAGGTAATTAACTCATCTCCGCAGAGCCTGCTGGTCCCCAAGATCCCTTTATGTTCACCATTTTACATTTCAAGGACGTTCCAGAGCCCACATCTGCTCCAGCAGCATTTTCCGGCTACAGTCCTGCCACCTCTCAGTGGAAACAGGGTTTGGAAATAGCATCTGCTTCTTTGCAGCCCTGACTTTTCCTGCTTCAGGGGTTACTCTGCCTAAGCAAGGCAACTTCTCCCCAGCTGATATCCAGGGCCTCTACCCAGGTCTTATGCTCGGTCAAGACCCAGAGGAGGCAGCTAGAGGTAGCACAGATAAGGGGAGGGGGAGGCGGACAGAGGATTTCAGCTCACAGAGCTCCCTCCCTTCCGAGCATAACTCCTTCATATCACAGAAATGGAGAAATTTGAAGTTCTATATTTTGTCTCTTGTAGAGCTCCCGGAAAACTAAATCTCTCCTTTCAGTCTCACTTTTTAGATCAGGAATATTTCTTGGTTCTGTTTAGCCTTAAGAACTCAGTGTGGACTTGTGGATAATAATGGGGTTAAATAGCCAAGCAAAAGGTTAGGGGGGAAGAAAGTCACAGAGGGCTGTAATTGTTCCAGGTTAACATCGCGTGGCTTGGTTCTCTGCTCTGCTTTTTATTAGAATTGGACTTTGGCACCATGCCCTTGTGGCCCATGACCTGGTGGCTCAGACAGTAAAGAATCTGCCTGCATGTTCTTAGTCAAGCCTACCGCTCACCTCCAGCAACATCCAGGATCCCTGCCTTCATCTCACTACCAGATCCTTGTTTCCCCCTGGCTCCCACTTGCTTCTCTACAATCACAGTGATGGAGAGCATGGCAGTCAAGGGGGGTGTGCCTGCAGGAAAGCACACACAGGGGACCATTCCTGATACTCACTGGCTTTCTGGAAGTATCCCCAGATCTACCCTCTGGGCAGAGAGCAAAGAGGTTACCAAGAGCCTGCCCACCCTATCTGCCTGAATGGGCTTTAAACCTCCTCCATCTATTGATTTTTCTCTTCCTTTCTCCAATGACACAGTAAAACCTTCAAAGGCCATGCAGTGCCTAAAACATCCAAGGGGTGGCTAACAGGGCCAATCCACCCCCAGAGCCCTGCAGGCCACCTTTGGTTCACATCTGTCAAGCTTCTGAGCCCAAGAAAATCTATGGGAGGTTTCCAGGGCCAGCCAGAGAAAACATTTCCCCAATCTCACACAGTGACAGCAACATTCATCACCCTGTCATTCCAGGCCCATCAGTGGAAATGACCGGGAGTAATGCTTCCTTGGGACGAAGAAGGGCTTCTGGGTTCTGGGCTGCAACACAAGCAGCTCAGCAAAGAACAGTGAAGGAAGAGGAAGAAAGTGGAGTGCCGGGATCAACCCACCCCTATCCGCTGATACATGCTTTGGAAACCATTTACAGCGGGAGAGGATACACTTTTATTCATTGTTTGCTTATTATGTATGCATCTAATAAGAACATCCTGCAATTGTATTTTACATGTATATATACATATATGGAAAGCTTCCCTGGTGGCTCTGACGGTAAAGAATCTGCCTGCAATGCTGGAAACCTGGGTTCAATCCCTGGGTTGGGAAGATCCCCCTGAGAAGGGAAGGGCTACATTTGCTAGTATTCTTCCCTGGAGAATTCCATGGATAGAGGAGCGTGTTGGGCCACAGACCATGGGGTAGCAAAGAGTTGGGCACGACTGAGCGACTAACACTTTTAATAGCCCATTGTACATTCTGTATCTTTAGGATGAGGATAGTGTATACCTCTATTATTTTACAGCAGAAGAAATCAAGGTGAAGATAATAAACATGGGTTACTAAAGTCACAGATTTACCTGTGGCCAGACTGAAACTACTGGGGCTTCCCTGATGCTTCAGATGCCTGCAGTGCAGGAGACCTAGGTTCTCTCAATCCCTGGGTTGGGAAGATCCCCTGGAGAAGAGAATGAATAACCACTCCAGTGTTCTTGCCTGGAGAATTCCATGGAGAGAGGAGCCTGGCTGGCTACAGTCCAGGTTGCAAAGAGTCAGACAAGACTGAGCGACTAACACTACTTTTCTCAAACTGAACCTATTACTCAAGGTTCCCTGGCTTCTCATTCAAATACACCACACCTACACCAATTCCTAGCCTATGACAGCAACACAGAATCTCCCAACCTTTCACTTGTCAGATCCAGGTCTGGGACAATCCAACAGTTTGTGAGATGGTTTGATAATAGATTCAGAGCCTGGGAGCCTAGGGGTAAGAGAGATTAAGTATGGAAATTTTAGAAAGCATAGAAATACAGAGAGAAAAGTAGGAAGCCAGGACTTGGAGACCAGAGACAAATTTTTACTGAGCTATTAGTGATAAATTGTGCTACCCCCTCCCAGAGACATTGGCCTCAAATCAGCAAGCAGATTTGCTCATTGTTCACTAAGTATTAACAGTAAATCAGGCACAGAGTTGGTCACTGTGGAAAATATGGTTGAGATGATAGGTTTTCTGGTCTCAAGACATTCATTCTAATGAGGAGGATATATAATACTTTGATAAAACCTAATAATTGACCCCCTTATATTAATCATCTCCCTCTTTCTTAGAAACATAATTCTCAGTCTTAGCTGGGATTAAAGATATTAAAGATATTTCTCAGCTTCATCTGAAACTCAGATTGAAGGCATAAACAGAGGAGATATGTGCAATTTCTAAAGACTGTGAATAATGGAAAAAAATGTACCTCTTTAAAGAATGTGCCTTTTTTGTTCTTCCAGCTGGCTGGAATATGGATATGAAGGCTGGACCTCCAGCAGCCACCTTTGACCTTAAGGTGACTTTTGTAATGGAACCTAGGCACAGAACACAGAACAGAAAGAGTTCTGTTGACACTGTAGGATATCTACCAGCCCAGGATTCTTGCTCAGCTAGATATAGTCTTAACTAGTAAAGCATGTAACAGACAAGTCAGATGGGAGTGAGAGCTAATAGCATTCTAAGGAGTGCACAGTGGAAGCGGAGCAGGATCGATTGACTCTGCACAGGCAGGTTAAAACAAAATCACAGAGAAGATGTGTGAATGAGTCTTTAAAATGAAGTAGGATTTCCTCTTCTGTACAAGAGGGATGGAGTGTTCCTGGTAGGGGAACAGCATCAGGCATGGCAAGGCATGGCATGGTTTATTCAAGGAAGGGGCAGTCCCAGTATTGAGGAATGCTGGTGAATTCCCTGAGGGGGAGGGGCCTTCCCAGGGCCAACCGGTCCCTCCCAGCCCCAGCCTAAAAATGCAGCCTCATCCCCAGCACCCCCTGCTCACTTTTAAGTAATTACTCTCCCAGTGCATTTTTGTCTTACAGCTGTTCCACCAGCTGTTGTGACTGTTCTCACCACAACCTGTCAAGTCCATGGGGAGCAGGTTGCTGGGTAGGAAGAGGTGACAAACTCTAAGGAGGGCCATTAAACACCTGCTGAGCCCCAGTGAAAAGGTTTAGGAAGATAATGGCTGGGCCTTGGGCCTTGTAAAGAAAACTGCTCTTTTCAAAAGCACTTAAAGGACCAAGAGTCTGAGATGCAGAAAACAAGACCACCATCCTGTATCAGTGATCTACTGCTGCATAACAAACTATTCCAAAACCCAATGGATTAAAAATAACAGCTTGTTATCTCTCATGGTTTTGGGGGCTGACCAGGCTCATCTGTGCATCCCTGTGTTGTTGGCTAGAGTTGTTCATGCAGCTACAGACACAGAAAAGCTCAACAAAGGCTGGATGATCCAAGGTGGCGTCATATACTTATCTGGGTAGCAATGCTGCCACATAGGGCCTTCCTCTCCACAGAGTATCTCTCGAAGGACAACCATGCTTATTTGAAAGATGGCTTAAAGCTCCAAGACAGGGGGAGAAAAGTGCCCTTCTGCCTAACTGTCTTCGTCAAAGCAAGATACAGGCCAGCTTAGATTCAAGGGGAGCAGAAATAAATTCTATCTCTTCATGGAAGAAACGACACTGTCACATTGCAAGAAGGCAAGAGAACATCAAAGTGGAAGGGCTTCCACAACCATGTTTGCAAACAATCTACCACTATCTACCCTTTGACCAATGAGTCATATCTCTTGAACATGCAAAACACCTCTCAGAGCTAAGATCAAATCAAGAACTGGACCTAAGACCCTTGGGTTAGAACTCAGGAAGATTTTACACAATGCATCAGAGACCCTTTCAGTATGACAAAAGGACTTCTAAGAATCCCATAGTCCATGACTTATAGCCCGAGATTGAGATAGTTCTACCTCAGAAGAAATGTTGGGTGTGGCATTTATCATGGATTGGACATCGTCTCATACATAGAAAACTCACAAAATTTTTAAAGGAGCTGTATCTGTTTTTACCATAAAGAGACAGTGATACTTCACAATGAAAAAAAGGCTTCTGCCCCATCCCAACTTTCTATTGGCAGGAAGCAAATTGATAAGTCTTCTCAGCTTAAAATACACACCACTTGTAGAAAAAGAAAGACAATCTTATTCTGTCAATTCATTGCATTATTAACATGTATACACTACAAAAAAGATCTTCACGACCCAGGTAATCATGATGGTGTGATCACTCACACTCACCTAGAGCCAGACATTCTAGAATGTGAAGTCAAGTGGGCCTTAGGAAGCATCACTATGAACAAAGCTACTGGAGGTGATGGAATTCCAGTTGAGCTATTTCAAATCCTCTAAGATGATGCTGTGAAAGTGCTGCACTCAATATGCCATCAACTTTGGAAAACTCAGCAGTGGCCACAGGACTGGAAAAGGTCAGTTTTCATCCCAATCCCAAAGAAAGGCAATGCCAAAAAATGCTCAAACCACCACACAATTGCACTCATCTCACATGCTAGTAAAGTAATGCTCAAAATTCTCCAAGCCAGGCTTCAGCAATATGTGAACTATGAATTCCAGATGTTCAAGCTGGTTTCAGAAAAGGCTGAGGAACCAGAGATCAAATTGCCAACATCTGTTGGATCATCAAAAAAGCAAGAGAGTTCCAGAAAAACATCTATTTCTGCTTTATTGACTATGCCAAAGCCTTTGACTGTGTGGATCACAATAAACTGTGGTAAATTCTGAAAGAGATGGGAATACCAGATCACCTGATCTGCCTCTTGAGAAACCTGTATGCAGGTCAGGAAGCAACAGTTAGAACTGGACATGGAACAACATACTGGTTCCAAATAGGAAAAGGAGTTCGTCAAGGCTGTATATTGTCACCCTGTTTATTTAACTTATATGCAGAGTACATCATGAGAAACGCTGGGCTGGAGGAAGCACAAGCTGGAATCAAGATTGCCAGGAGAAATATCAATAACCTCAGATATGCAGATGACACCACTCTTATGGCAGAAAGTGAAGAGGAACTCAAAAGCCTCTTGATGAAGGTGAAAGAGGAGAGTGAAAAAGTTGGCTTAAAGCTCAACATTCAGAAAACGAAGATCATGGCATCTGGTCCCATCACTTCATGGCAAATAGATGGGGAAACAGTGGCTGACTTTTTTTCTGGGCTCCAAAATCACTGCAGATGGTGATTGCAGCCATGAAATTAAAAGACGCTTACTCCTTGGAAGGAAAGTTATGACCAACCTAGATAGCATATTAAAAAGCAGAGACATTATTTTGCTGACAAAGGTCCATCTAGTCAAGGCTATGGTTTTTCCAGTGGTCATGTATGGATGTCAGAGTCGGACTATAAAGAAAGCTGAGTGCTGAAGAATTGATGATTTTCAACTGTGGTGTTGGAGAAGACTCTTGAGAGTCCCTTGGATTGCAAAGAGATCCAACCAGTGCATCCTAAGGGAGATCAGTCCTGGGTGCCCATTGGAAGGACTGATGTTGAAGCTGAAACTCCAATACTTTGGCCACCTGATGCAAAGAGCTGACTCATTTGAAAAGACCCTGATGCTAGGAAAGATTGAGGGCAGGAGGAGAAGGGGAAGACAGAGGATGAGATGGTTGGATGGCATCACTGACTCAATGGACGTAGGTTTAGGCGGACTCCGGGAGTTGGTGATGGACAGGGAGGCCTGGCAGGCTATGGTTCATGGGGTTGCAAAGAGTCAGACATGACTGAGCAATTGAACTGAACTGAACACTAATGTGTAATATAGATGGCTGGTGGGAAGCTGCTGTAGAGCACAGAGAGCTCAGCTCAGTGCTCTGTGATGGCCTAGAAGGATGGTATGGGGGTGTGGAAGGGAGGTTCAGGGGGAGGGGCTATGTGACTTCATATAGTTGATTCTGGAGTAGGAAATGGCAACTCAATCTAATATTCTTGCCTGTAAAATACAATGGACAGAGGAGCCTGACAGGCTACAGTCCATGGGGTCACAAAGAGTGAGACCGAGCACATGCACATAGCTAACTCACATTGTTATACAGGAGAACTAATACAACATTGCAAAGCAATTACACTCCAATTTTAAAAGACAGGAAAGGAAAGGGAAGCATAGAGCCAAGAGTCCAAAGGACAGAACTGAAAGTGCAGAGGACAGAGACAAGAACTAAGGAGATCAAGGGATATAGGAATTCCTCAAGGAAGCAGAACTGGGCTCTAGTTAAGAGATGCCTTGTGCCCCTGGAGTTGGGGGAATTGGCAACATATGCTTGGCTGGATTTTGGAGTTTCTCTGGACCAGTGTGTGCCTCTTGTTCCCCACCTTTTCTCTGGGAATATCTATCTAGTATGACTGTCCTTGATCTTCCCGTCCACTGTATACTGTACATCGTGTATGAAGTATGTGGATAGAAGAGATAACTTGTCTTCTTCATTCACAATTTTATTAATCTAGTAGCCCCCTGAGAGCAGCAACACACAAGGGACCTCATCTACATCAGGACCTGATGCAGAGCATAAGATCGGCGACATCAACCATAACATTATGATTAGGTGAGGCTTCAGGGTCTTGTGAATGTCATGTAATGGAAGTGATATTTTGGAACTTCTGATCCAAGACCTTCAAATATCTTGCAGCTTCTAATTTACTCTTTTGGAAATCAGACTCATCATGTAAAGAACTCCAGTTTATCCTGATGGATGGAGAACAGAAGTACAGAGAGTCAAGACACTCCATTCAACAACCAGCACCAATACACCTTCATTCCTCAAGACCTCTTGGAGACTGAATGCAGCCACATAAGTGAGTGCAGCCAAGGCCAGCAGACCTGCCAGCCAATCTGCAGAATCATAGGAAATAACAAATAATTTTTGTTTCAATTTAAGTCACTAGATTTGGAGGAGTAGATTACCACACAGGATTATATTATTGCCGTGGTCTTTTGCCCATTGTGTATTTAACTTTCTGCCATGGAAAAATGGTAGATAGAGAATGCCATTAATAGAAATGTCTTCAGTGGTACTAAATGAAAAGATTTCACAATTTGCCCCTTCCCACTGGACAGGGGAAGCTTCATGTAATCCTACAGAACTTAGAACTGCTCCAACACTCTCACTTTACTAAGGAAGGCAAGGATACAAAAAAATGATTTGTCCAAGAAAGGCCTGCAAGATGCATAGTTACAAGTACTTTGTGGGTACAAGTACCTTGTGGGTACAAGTTTATGGCAAACTTAGCACTAGAACCTCAGATTCTGACTGCTCATCGAGGCCTCTTCTTGGTGGCCACATGGTTTCTGAGCCAAGAATTTCCCTTGAGGGAAAGGTGAGGTGTTGGAAAAATTTTTCATAGATCTGGCACCCAAGTAAAATGCTTATACTGGATAATCATATTTGAAGACATTTGACAATCATCTAAAAGCCAGCCAACAATAGTTTTAAAAAGTATAGTTTATTTTTTTAGGTAATGAGATGTTCAGAGGTAGCAGTTCAGCTGCTCAAAACTGTCATCAGGGAACCAGGCTCCTCCTATCTCTATGCTCTGCCATCTTTAACGTGGAACTTCTAGTCTCATCCTCATAGTTGCAAAGAGACTGCTTCACCTTCTGGCCTTGTTTCTATACATATCACAAGCAGGAAGACAAGAAATAGGTTAAAATATAAGATAAAGTCTTTCTTCTAACAAGGAAAGGTGTTTTTATCCAAGAATTGAAGCTGTCCCAGGGACTTCTGTCAATTTCCAGTTGTCCAGAAGGATGCCTCATGGCCACCCTAGACTTGTTAGGGGTGTGAGCACGCTCAGTCACTTCAGTCGCATCTGATTCTGTGCAACCCTATAGACAGTAGCCCACCAGGCTCCTCTGTCCATGGGATTTCCTAGGCAAAAATACTGAAGTGGGTTGCCATTTCCTTCTCCTGGGGATCTTCTTGACCCAGGAATCAAACCCATGTCCCCTGCATCTCCTGCATTGGCAGAAGGATTCTTAATCACTGCACCACTGGGGAAGCCCCCAGACTTGCGACAAGCAAGTCTGGAAACTTAGGCATTTTGACTTCTAGAATGTATCAGACAGAAGAACAAGGTGAAAGATTGTAAAGTGGGTTTTAGTCCACCACTGAGGAGCTGGTAAGTGTTGTTTTAGTCACTCAGTCATGTCTGACACTTTTGTGACCCCATGGATTCTAACCCACCAAGCTCCTCTGTCCATGGGATTCTCCAGGCAAGAATACTGGAGTGGGTGGCCATTCGTTCCTCCAAAGGGTCTTCCTGACTCAGGGATCGAACCTGTATGTCCTCCATTGGCAGGCAGATTCTTTACCACTGAGCCACTGGGGAAGCCAGGAGTTGGTAATACATTTTTCAAAAGAGGGAAAACAAACAAACCAGGGAGAAAAGAAAGTCTGCCCTGTAATCCCCTAAATCATCATCATTTCTACTTCATGAATCCTTCTGTGGCTGGAGGCAACCAAAGTGGAATGTATATCTGTGTCCCTGTGTGTGTGTAGGTGATAGGGGGCAGGTAGATGCATAGATGCATCCAGAGGCTCAGAGGTCTTCTGAGAAAAGTCTCTAAGATGTACAGAATTAATGCCCTTGTGGATTCATGGAATCCCACGCATTATGCGTATGCCAAAAAATCATCACTATGTTGGAAGTAAGCAAAGAGACTGCTGAGTTTAGAACAAATTTCAAATTAACCTAAATTATACATGCCTGGTAAATGGCACCCTTTTGTGAAGCAAGAAGCTCTGTCTATCTGGAACGTTCAGCCCTGGGTCTCTGGGGCAGAATACAATTTAGGAGGAACACTCCATTGTCAGAGCTTTGTTTCTCATATCAGACTTTAAACAATCCCCATTCAGCATCCAGTGGCCTAACTGGATCTAATCCCTCATCAGCATCGTTTAGGAGAAACTCAGAAACTTCTGTTCCTTGGCATATGGTTAACATGTGTGAATATAGAGACAAAGTGTTACCAGAGGGACAGATAGAAGCTCAAGAAAGATCTACTATAAAAACAAAAAAGGAAGAAGACAACCAGCTGGGGAGTCAGCAATCATCATTGTATAGTTAATGAGGCCAACAATGGAAAAGCACAGAACTCTGGATGAGGGCTAGAAATTAGCCGAGTTCCAGCCCAGGGAGCTCAGGCTTGACTTGGAGGTCAGTTCTGGAGCAGAGGCTCAAGCCCTGGGGAAGAAAAAAAAATCATGAATACCTTCTGAAGATCCTTTCCTGGTCCCTGGAAAACTGTCAAGTCACAGTCACCAGGAAAGCCCAGTTGTGAGGAGAGCATCACTCCCAACTGTAAGAACTTGGAGGTCTAGAGGGATGCAGGTGTTTTGCCTCGAATTCCTCCCAGTACTTCACTCCCAGGAAGCTACCACAACCTGCAATCAGCTAGATGGTACTAATTCTCCAGCAGGGAGCTACCAGGCAATGGGCCAGCAGCAGTACCAGAAATGTATCCAGCCCATCCTTCCCTTTGGGAGTCTGCAGTCCAGCTGGGGTGGCCAGCCACACGGTACTTGAAACTAATTAACAGGGAGCCAGGGGAAGCAGAGCTGCCCAGGTCAGGAGACATGATTTCCCATCTCAGCTCTCTCGCTAATTGGCCATATGAACTTGGAAAGGTCACACCCTCCACCTCCTTGGACCTCAGTTACATCATTTATAAAGTGAGATGGCTGAACTAGAATCAGGGGTTTGAAAAGTTTGTTTAAAGAGGGACCAGTTGTTGTTTTCCCCAGGTGGATATTTGCAAGGAAACCAATATATAAAACAGATAAAATTGAAGCTAATCTGTTGGAAGCAACAGAAGGAGGCCAGAGCCTGAATGCTGCAGCCTTCCCAGAACACAGTTTAGAAAACACTGAAATAGGGATCCTATGAGCTCTGAAGGGTCTGGAGGTCCATCAACCTTGCTCTATCTCAAACGTATGTGTGAAGTGAATGGACTAGATGCATGACACTGTATGAGCTCAGAAACCCAACCAGCAGACAGGCTGAGCAGAACAGTATTCTGCTCCAGGTCCAAAGATGTAAAATGACACTAATTAACTATTAATGCCGATAGATGCAGCATTCAGCTTCACTCAGCTTCCATGATAAATCTGCATGTGAAAGATTCCTTGTTCTGGAAAATGGTCTGTCTCCCAGGTCGCAGCCTGCTCCTGGGTCAAGCTCTCTCTGAGTTCCCCAAAGCAGTGACACACAGTAAGATTTCCTGTGAGGAAAGAAATGTTCTGATTCTGTGCAAAGTAATACAGTACATTAGCCATCATTCACCTTAAGTGCCCACTGAGCACTTGAAATGTTTCTGTTTCAACAAAGGAACTGAATATTTTATTTCATTTAATTTAAATGTAAACAGCCATATGGAGCTGTTGTCGCTGTTTAATCGCTGAGTCGTGTCCGAATCTTTGCAATCCCATGGACTATGTAGCCCTCCAGACTCTTCTGTCCATGAGATTTCACAGGCTGGAATACTGGAGTGGGTAGCCATTTCCTTCTCAGGGGGGTTGTCCCAACCCAGAGATCAAACTCGTGTCTCCTGCACTGGCAGCTGGATTCTTTACAACTGAGCCACCTGGGAAGCCCCCCATATGGAACTAGCAGCTACCATATTGAACAGCATAGCCCTGAAGGATCTGAATTTTCTTTTCAATCCCTCCTCATCTCCTCCCTTCATGTAAGTTAAATGATCTTAGAGGGCCCCACTGAGAAAGCAATAGTTTGAGTGTGTCCCCCATTCTTTACTTTCGAGGCAGACAAAGTCCCTAGCCCTTGGCTTCTCCAGGTATGAGACCAATAACATTAGCATCCCCCAGAAGCTTGTTAGAATCTTGCTGAATCTCAAACTCCATCCAGGACCTACTGGATTATCATCTGTACAGGAACCTCAAGTGATTTCAATGCATATTAAAGTTTGAGAAGCATCATTCTACACCAAGTAAGTTAGGCAGACACAGGAAGAAACTGAGGCCAGAAAATGTTGATACAGCCAAGAATGGGTTGAAATAGTGGTTTCACCTACATCATCTGATTTAGATTCACTGGACAGCTTACAACCTCCCTTTATCTATCTGTCCTTTGTGTCTGCCCAGGAGGAGCCGTTATCAATTTTTTAACAGGAGTCATTTAGTCTCCCAGACTGCCTGCTTGCTCGCTCATTACCACTAAACTGTTAACACTTCACTCCAGCCATTAAAGAAGCTCTTTAGCATAAACAGAAGGCAGCATCCTGGCCTCCAACACAGTGTTAGTGGCTAGATCAGTGGTTTCCAACCTCAGAGGCTTTGCAAGCATGTGATTCTTATTATAAACATACATATCAATGCTTTAAAAGCATAATGCAAAATAGCAAGAGCATTAAAATGTGCAACATAATACGTTCGTGCACATAGATGACCTCTACCCTGTGAATTTGGGAAGCCAGGTTCAATCAGCTTTGTTCAGACCTCAGAATACTGTTCGCCATCTGTGACAAATATTTAAACTTCTGGCAAATGTGTCATTGACCAGGAACATGGCTTTGCTTTTCAGCCATTTTCCATGTTGTTTTTTTGGGTTTTAATTTAGATCTCCCTGTGTCTCTTTGTGTGAGGTTGTTTGAGAAAACATGCATTGTTCCACGTGTGTGGTGACCAGTTCAACCCAGGGAGAGCCTCAGGGTCCACTGCTGGGAGCATCCTTTTCTTTCAAGGCGTCACCTTCATACAGTCACGAGTGAGGAGTGACTCATAGCATCATGGAACATCATACAGTGACAGTAAGTGCTTATGATAATTTATGGGTGATTTTTAATTGGTATATCAGATCGCTTTTATTGAGGTGAAATTTGCATACAATGAAATGCACTGATCATAACAGTTTTAATTGATAGTTCTGACAACTGTTTACACACCTGTGGAGACAACACCCAATGTAAGTAGAGAACATTTCTGTCACCCTAGGAGATTCCCTCATGCCTTCTTCCCATCAGAACCCACCTCTGTATGCCAATTTTCGACGCCCATAAATTATTTTTCTCTGTCTAGAACAGAAATGAAATCACCCAAGATGTATTCATTTGGGTCTGCCTTCTTTCACACAATATGCTTTTGAGATCCATCTGTGTTGTTACATAGATCCATAGTCATTCATTCACTCTATGAATATGTCACATTTTGTCTATTCATTCAGTTGTCAATAAACATGGGTTTCCCCTGGTTATTCATATAATTATAAATAAACTTACTAATTATACACAATTGTTTAAAACATGAGTTTTTATTTATTTTGGGTAAATACCTAGGAATGGAATTTCTGTGTCATAGGTGAGGCAAATTTTAAGCTTATAACAAACTTCTAAACAGTTATCCAAAGTAGTTGGGACACTCCAATCAACCAAGTATGAAAATTCGAGTCAGTCTGCATCCTTGTTAAAATTTGGAGCTACTAAGCTTGCTTCTTTTATCTGTTTTACTGGATACACAGTGGCTACTAGGTGCCTGTGGGTTTTGTTTGTCAAGCATCTCTTCCTATGCTTATTGGCCATTTTATATCTTCTTTTGTGAGGTGTCTATTCAAGTCTTTTCCTCACTTCTTGGAGGCTTGTTTCTTTATTCTTGATAAATTGGAGTGATTTTTTTTTTTTTACATTCTGGATACAAGTCTTTTGTCTGATACATCTGTTATGAATATTATTTCCTAGTCTGTGGCTTACCTTTTTAATTTCTTAATTGAATTTTTAGTTTTGATTTTTTTAACTGCAAATGATGTTATATATTGTTAGCATTTTGCTTTGCGATAACAACTTCCTACTCTCTACCTTCTAAATCTCTGGAACTTCATTTTTAAATAAAGACAGGGACTGATGGGGAGGAAGAATTGAATAGGCTGAACATAGAGGATTTTTAAGACAAAAAAACTACTCTATATGATATGATAATAGTGGATACATGTCATTATGCATTTGTCAAAACCCATAGGATGTACAGCACCAGCAGTGAATCCTACTGTAAACTGTGCACTCTGGATCATAATGAGGTGTCGATGTAGGCTCATGGATTGTAACAAATGTACCACTCTGATGGGGGATGTTGGTAGTTGGGGAGGAACAGGGAGGGGACTAAGGGGTATATGGGAAATGTCTGTACTTTCAGCTCAATTTTGCTGTGAACCTAAGACTGCTTTAAAAATTAAAGTCTATGTAAAAAATAAATAAATAAATAAATAAAATAAAGGAAACCATTACCATTTACAACTACAGATTCATGTAAATATAGATTTTTACAACTATTCTCATTTACTGACTTTATAATAAGTAAATGTTAAACATTATTCCAATAAAATAACACCTTTAACTTTCTGTATATCATAAATTCCTATTATACTTCATTTATATGAAAGCTTCTGCTATTAAAACAAAGAAAACATTTAAGAAATGCAAAACATATAGGTATGCACAGGCTACTAAGTCATTTAGTCCACTCTGGTTTGCAATGAGAACTGTATCCCTTCTCATGCTTGTAACGCTCTGATCAACCATCAACCAAATAAAAACACTTCCATACGTATGCACACTACCTCGACATGCAATTCAGTTGCAGAACAGGAAATGGCAAATGCTCTCAGGGTCCCCTGGAATCCCAATCAGTTTGTATGGTTCTTGTGGCCTTGAGTCCTTTATTAAGGCATTCAATATCAGTCATTCACAACCCAGGAGTCCATTCTTGCCTCAGTGAGGGCAACCATCCATCGGGTCCAAAGTTTCCAGAACTTCTCACCAGGACAGACTGAGCTCTCCTGGCTCAGAAAGCCCCTGTCAGCATTATTAGTTCAGTGCAGTTGGGATGCATTGAGCATGGATCAAAGGAGGAGAGATAGAAGCATACCTCCACTAAACTATCGGGGTCTCCTCTCTCATCAATTCTCCTGTGACTCACCAAAAATTAAATTTCCCTGAGGAGCTGCATTTTTATGTCAGAGGTATGCTCTAAAATCAAAGGAGAAATAGAAAATTGAATATGCCTGACATTAGTCTTGCAAATTCCTTAAGTTTTCTATAAATTTCATTATGTCTGGAGAATGCAGCTCTGTATATTATTATAGATACTATATAACATACATATACGTTGTGTGTGTGTATCTATACACCAGTTCAGTTCAGTTCAGTCACTCAGTCATGTCCGACTCTTTATGACCCCATGAACTGCAGCATGCCAGGCCTCCCTGTCCATCACCAGCTCCCAGAGTTTACTCAAACTAATGTCCATTGAGTCGGTGATGCCATCCAACCATCTCATCCTCTGTCTTCCCCTTCTCCTCCTGCCCTCAATCTTTCCCAGCATCAGGGTCTTTTTAAATGAGTCAGCTCTTTGCATCAGGTAGCCAAAGGATTGGAGTTTCAGTTTCAGCATCAGTCCTTCCAATGAACACCCAGGACTGATCTCCCTTAGGATGGACTAGTTGGATCTCCTTGCAGTCCAAGGCATTCTCAAGAGTCTTCTCCAACACCACAGTTCAAAAGCATCAATTCTTCTGCACTCAGCTTTATTTATAGACCAACTCTCATATCCATACATGACCACTGGAAAAAACATAGCCTTGACTAGATGGACATTTGTTGACAAAGTAATGTCTCTGCTTTTTAATATGCTATCTAGGTTGGTCATAACTTTTCTTCCAAGGAGTAAGCGCTTTTTAATTTCATGGCTACAATCACCATCTGCAGTGATTTGGGAGCCCAAAATAAAAAAGGCAGCCACTGTTTCCATTGTTTCCCCATCTACTTGCCATGAAGGGATGGGACCGGATGTCATGATCCTAGTTTTCTAAATATATACACTTAATATATATACATTATCTATGCAGGTATTATATATAATTGTTTACATATGTATATTTTATATTTAGGTATATATATATACATATATATACATTCAATCCAAAGTGATGGTGAGGATGAGGCAGAGCAATGAAAATTCTCATAGCCTGTTGATGAGACTAAAAACTGCTATAACCACCCAATAGTTTGGCATCACCTAGTAAAGTTGAAAAGGCACATGGCCCAGAAATAGCACTCTATTAAGTTCAAGTTCAAGGTTAAGTTCAAACCCTAGATAAACACTTGTATTTGGATATCAAGATCCAAGGAAGAAACATTGTTCATGGTGGTAAAAAATTGCAAACCACACAAATGTCTGTTGACAGAGTCTGTAAGTAAAGGAGGAGAATAGTGTGTAGCAATGAAGTGAACTGACTGAAGTTCACAAGCCAACGGGAAGCTAAAAAGGAAAGTCACAAAAATATGCACGTACATGTGTGCTCAGTCACTTCAGTCACGTCTGACTCTTTGCGACCCCATGGACTGTAGCCCACCTGGCTCCTCTGTCCATGGGATTCTCCAGGCAAGAGTACTGGAGTGGGTTGCCATGCCCTCCTTCATGGGATCTTCCCAACCCAGGAATTGAACCTGTATCTCTTATGTCTTCTGCCTTGGCAGGTAAGTTCTTTACCACTAGCACCACCTGGAAAGCCCCAAAATATTCACAATATGATTCTAGTTTTACAAAGTTCAAGCACATGAAAACCCACAATATAGTATTTAAAGAGAAGTGAATAGGTGGGAAAATGACCAAGAAAAGCAAGGGAATGCTATCACAAAAGTCAGGTGGTGTTTGCCTGTGGATAAAAAGGGAGGGGATACAGAAGGCTTTGGCTACCTGATGTGAAGAGCCAATTCATTGGAAAAGACTCTGATGCTGGCAAAGATTGAAGGCAGGAGAAGAAGGGGATGACAGAGGATGAGATGGTTGGATGGCATCACCGACTTGATGGACATGAATTTGAGCAAACTCAGGAGATACTGAAGGACGGGGAAGCCTGGTGTGCTGCAGTCCACGGGGCTGCAGAGGTGGACACAACTGAGCAACTGAACAATAACAACAGGAGGCTTTAAGTCACAGGCTCTGATCTGTTTCCTAACCTGGGTGGAAGCCTCAGGATTCAATTTTCTTCTTTAAATTGCGTGTGTTGGGTGGGGGGGAGTAACTTCTATATTATAGTGTAATATAGAGTGTAACTTCTATATTCTTTCACACATTTTGTTGTTGTTGTTCAGTCACTAAGTTGTGTCCAACTCTTCGTGACCCCATGAACTGTAGCCTGTCAGGCTCCTCTGTCCATGGAATTCTCCAGGCAAGAATATTGGAGTGGGTTGCCTTCCCTTCTCCAGGGGATCTTCCCAACCCAGGGATGGAATCTGCATCTCCTGCAATGCAGGTGGATACTTTACCACTGTGCTATCTAGGAAGTGTAAAGCAACTATACTCCAATAAAAATTCATTTTTAAAAAATATACTTGAAAACAAAAGAAAAAAAGGAAGAAAACCTTGTAGTGATAGGAATCCTGGTCCTCATAGCTGCTCAGACAGTTGCTTACTTGCCCAGGTTCCAGAGGTCCCCGTGTGTGGCTGGCTGGTCACCAACTCAAGATGTCTCAGTGACCTCTTCCCTCCAATGGGAGGGACTTAAGCCACTCATCCCTGTATGCATAATAAACTCAAATTTTCTTTACTCCCCTTGCCTCTGTTTCTACATTTTCTCTTTGCAATCAGATACCCACAGTTAGCCAGAACAGTTCCTTGGAGAGTAGGTCCTTTGAAATCAGGCACTCTCTTCTTTACATTTGTACCCAAAGTCCCCAATGTCATACCTGCACAGACAACATTAGTTCTGCACTGTGGTACTCTTCCATGTCTGTCTCTCTATGTTGAGCTGTCCCTCGGGCCCTATTTCTGGACACCATCATTTGTCCTCAGTTCCCTCTGAATGCCTTCCTCTCACCCCTGCCTATCTTTTTCCCTCCCTTGCTGTCCCCTAGTTCCATTTTTCCATTTGGAGGAATCTTCTTACCCTTGAGTGGAGGTCTCCCTCCCTTTGCCGTGTGACCCTCTCATTTCTTGAGCACTTCTTTAAGCCAGTTTCATTTAAGTGCTTTCTGTACCTTAAAATTAAATCCTCATCAACCTGCAGAGCAGGTTTTATCCTCATTTTACAGAGGAGGATACTGACATGCAAATGGGTTATGTAATTTACCAATCTAGAGCATAGCCAACCTAAGACTGACTGACTCTAAAAACCATCCCATTATTTTGCTTCTCACCGTGCCTCAGACAGTAAGGAATCTGCCTGTAATGCTGGAGACCTGGCTGCAATCCCTAGGTTGGGAAGATCCCCTGGAGGACAGAATGGCAACCCACTCCAGTATTCTTGCCTAGGAAATCCCTTGGACAAGGGAGCCTGGTGGGCTACAGTCCACAGGGTCTCAAAGAGTCGGACATGACTGAGCAACGAACACTTTCGCTTTCATTTGTACAGAAAACTTGCTGTGCCCCCAGTGCACCTGCCCTCTGCCTCTGGCTGGCCCTACACTGCTATCCCCTCTGCCAACAATATCTGCCTGGCTGGCCATGAAAACATCATGTGAGTTGCTAGCAGACTCCCCACTCCTGCCACAGCCCCATCTCACACTGACGTTCACCCGTCCAAAGCCCAAGTGCTCTGTGCACTTTCTTGGATTTGTCAACTCTGTACAGTGTCTTTCTAATGCAGACGCAGTGTCTCCCACAGCCAGTGTTTCATTTCTTGAAGAGAATGAACACAGCCTTTAGCTTTAGTCTGATCTACTCAATCACTTCAATTTCTCCCAGTGGCTCTGGTCCTTTTCCTCCTCATAGGGTGTCCAGAATAAATCCAATTTCTCTGCTGATCTGAAGCTCACATCAGATTCCTTTCTTCTAGCATGTGAATTACTGCAAATATGTCCCTTGGGTTTATCGCAATTGAGCTACCTGACTCACGGTGCTGACAATTTTGCTTCATGTAAAGAAAAGGACATGAGAACTGAGGCGCTTCTCTGGACTTAATTCTGGCCAATAAGGAAGAACAAATTGGTGACATAGAAGTGATGGGAACCTTGGGAGAAAGGGACCATGTCATGTCATGTTGGAGGTTGTTATTGCAAATGAAAGAAACATTGGATATAGTCAGACACCACTTTAGAAAAGCAGGTTTCAAAATACCCAGATCGGGCTGCTGCCATGGACAGAATCTAAAAGAATGGTGATCATATTTCCAAACCAAAAATCAGAACATGTCACAGGACAATAGATTACATTGTAGCTGGTACAAGGGACACTCTGAGGAAAAGAAGTTTAGATGCAGAAGCAATGATTTTAACACACATTTCAATAGTTGGTCTATGGGAATAACAGGACCAATTACCTGAAATATTGCATGTCTCAAATTTTACAACATCGGAATGCTGAAAGAGAAGCTAGTAGCAGTAGTGTTAGTCACTAAGTTGTGTCCAACTCTTTGTGACCCCGTGGACTGTAGCCCACCAGTCTTCTCTGTCCTTGGAATTCTCCAGGCAAGGATAGTGAAATGGGGAGCCATTCCCTTCTCCAGGGGATCTTCCTGACCCACAGATCAAACCCAAGTCTCCTGCATTGCAGGCAGATTCTTTACCATCTGAGCCATCTGGGAAGCCTGAAAGAGAAGTCGGGAGACCCTAAATCAAGAAATTCTCAGGATGCAATTATAGTTGATCCCGATTAAAAAGACATCCAAAGAAATCAATGTATCTGCACACAGAGCTCTTTGATGAATGTAGATTTCAGAAGGATATAGGGGGTGGAATGTAGAAGGAAGGTGTAAAAGAAAGGATGCCTTTGAATGAAAAACAGAAAACACCAACTCAAATTCACCTAAAGAAAGAAAACATGGCACAGAAGTTCAAAGGTGGGTGGGCCCCTGGATGGTGTAGGAGGGCAGATCCTCTGACTTCCTTGATCTTAACTTCCCCAGTGGGTTATCTTCACCCTCAGGCTGGATGAAATTGGATAATATGAAGATCCCTAAACTAATTCCAGGCATTAACTGTTTCATAAAATCATAGCAGCATAATCACCTTGGATATAATGGATGTCGAGGAATCAGCTAGACTAATCACTGCACATGGGCACATGGCCAAGGAGAAATGTCAGACTGGTATGTACCAATAAGAGTAGTATCTAGAGGTCACAGCTAATAATGAGCTGGGTGACATTGGAAAGGACAGCACAAGTGCTCTCCCAGATACATTTGTATTAATAGGACATGGAAGCAGCCTGCCAGGGCAAACAATGCAGTGTCAGGCAAAGAGACGGGACAGGCACTGGCTCTCAGTCACTGCTGAGCTCCTGTTTTCATCAGAAAGGTGGAACAACCCTCAGTCAGAAGACAATGGTCAGGAGAAGTAGTTTGAGATGAAAAGGGCATCCCCAGACACTCTTGGTGAAGTCTGGGTTGAAGACTCAAGCCAATTTCATCACAGACCACTGAAAAAATTTGCAATTGGGAGTGTGGGGCTTCTGATTGTATACTTAAAGATTCGAAGAATAGAGAGACAGTAACCTAATTTTCTAAAATATTTCAGTAAAGATCAAACCTCTGGACACGGACAGGCAATGTCACTCTCTCAGTTAATTCTGTCCTTTGCCATCCAACACTCCCTCATCCAACACTCCTGCATCTCTCCAAGAGCTTACACAAATGCTCCTTTGTGTCGCACATTCTCTGGGGCTTCCCAGGTGGCGTAAGAAACGCAGATTCGATCCATGGGACGATCCCCTGGAGGAGGAAATGGCAATCCACTCTGGTATTCTTGCCAGGAAAATCCCATGAACAGAGGAGCCTGACGGGATACAGTCCATGGGGTCACAAAGAATCGGACACAAACTGAGCGACTGACACTTTCACTTTACCTGGTGTTACATGTGGTTGACCAGGATTCCTTTCTTAACATTCCCTCTTCTTGACTTCTGCATATCTCCATTTGGGGATTTCCTCTTACTCCATCAGGTCAGTCTTCTGTCTTCTCTTCTGTCCTCTCTCTTTCCCTCTCTACCCCTCTTGTATGTGCCAGCCCATATTGACATTCTCTAAGATTTTGTACTGATCTCTACTTTTTGTTAATATTTTTCTGATGTGGTGTGTGTTAGTCACTCAGTCGTGCCTGACTCTTTGCAACCCTATGAACTGCAGTCCACCAGGCTCCTCCGTCCACGAGATTTTCCAGGCAAGAATATTGGAGTGGGTTACCATTTCCTTCTCCAGGAAGGAATGTGATGTGGACCATTTTTTAAAACTTAATTGAATTCATTACAACATTGCTTCTGTTTTATGTTTTGGATTTTGGGCTGTGAGGCATATGAGATCTTAGCCCCCTGACCAGGGATTGAACCCACACCCACGGCATTGAAAGGCAAAGACTTAATCACTGGACCACCAGGGAAGTCCCACTGATCTCTACTTGTATCTCTCTATATCCTGTTCAATCCATGGCTCAACCCATGTACACAATAAATATTTTAAATTTATATCTCCAGTCCAAACCCCCTCTTTGGTACTCCAGATTAAAATATCCAGGGCCCAGTTGACCCCTCCATTGGAATGTCTTCCAGATACCTCGAAGTTTATATTTCTGAAGGGTAATCCACTCTCTTCTCTCTTAAAATTATTTCTTCTTCTCCTCATCTACATGAATGGAGCCCCCATACCCAGAGGCCCAGGCACAATATTTAGGCATTGTGTTTGAGTTCTTCAGACACATGATACCTAATATCTAATCTACTAGAAAGTCTTACCCTCTACTTCCTAAATATATTTTGAGTCCATCTACTTCTCCGTTCCCAATATGAATTTCCTTGCCAAGCCACCTTCTTTCATCTCAGTTAATTCAATAGCCTTCCAACTGGTTCCCCTGCTCTCACTCCTGTCCTCCTGTAATCCATTCCCCCACACAGCAAGCAGAGGGAGATTTTTACACAATAAAGCAGATGGCTTTACTTCCCTGCCTAAAAGCTTTCAATGGTTTCCTTTTGCACCTTGAATAAAATCCAGACTCTTTACTGTGGCTTAGCAAGCCCTACACATCAGTCAACCTCTTAGTCAGAGGAAGGGCTTGGGCTAACCACACCATGCAAGGCAGAAAACACGCACAGCTTCTGCAACATGCATGGAGTGGTCAGTCCTGTCTATATACATCCTAAGGTGAGCATCTATATACATTCCACACTGTGCTCCCCTTTATTTAGACTCTTGTGAAAGTGGCCTCAAGAATGCGTGGATGCTAGATGCTCAGAGGAGTTGCATACAACTGCAAAGAAAGCCAGCAGCCCAGTTGATTACACCTGGAGGTACTATGGAAAGCAGAAGCTATGCACAGCCTTGCCATGGAGGGCAACAGAGTCACTAGTCACCATCAGATGTTGCAGGCAATATGGGGAGTGTCCTGGAGGTTGCTCAGAGTTCATCCTGCTTGCCACTCCATACTCTTCAACCTTGGGCATCAGCTGCTCCTCCTCAGTCTTGGGAGTCCAGCTCAGCTAGACACCTCTCAGCTTTCCACACAGCACACTCACCCATCACAAGTTTCACCCATATTGCACTCTCTTGGAATTTTCTGATGTTCCTCCATCTTTAAGCTGAAATTCTACTTCTTTGGGTTTTTGTCTGTTTGCTTGTTGTTTTGTGTTTTGGCCTCATCATTCAGCTTGTGGATCTTAGTTCCCCAACCAGGGATCAAATCCACACCCCTTGCTTTGAAAGTGTGGAGTCTTAACCACTAGATGGCCAGGGAAGTCCCTAAAATGCTATTTCCTTGAAAGCATTACCTAGCTACTTCCATATTCTCTACTCTGCCCCCAGTTAGTTTCTTTCATATCAAGTTAGGGCTTCCCTGGTGGCTCAGATGGTAAATAATCCACCTGCAATGCAGGAGACCCAGGTTCGATCTCTGGGACAGGAAGATCCTCTGGAGAAGGAAATGGCTACCCACTCCAGTATTCTTGCTTGGAGAATCCCATGGACAGAGGAGTCTGGCGGGCTACAGTCCATGGGATCTTGAAGAGTTGGACACAACCAAGCAATTTATACCAAGTTTCACAATTTGCACTTTATATTTATTCCTTTGTTTCTTTGTTTCAAGTCTGACCTTCACTGGATTGAAAACCCCATGAGGGAAGGGACTGTACCCTTTATAGTCTGAAATGAAATGGTATTATAATTATTTCAATAGTATCATTTTGCAAAATTATCCATTGAAAAATGTTGTTGTATCATTTCCTTATTCTTATTATTTGTATTAATATTTTTACTGATCCACTAAATTTAAATTTAAAATTAAATTTTCTGAAAACCACAAGGCTAGACAATAAGTATATTTTAGTGTATTTATAAACAAGCTAAATACTTTAGCCCCAAACAGTAAATAAATGGACTGAGGTAAACCTGTTTAAAGAGGCATAAGAAGTTTATGGTCAGGAGACATTTCCTATTCACCATTACAGTCCCAGTGTAAGACACTGCTGGCAGATATTTGTTATTTAATAAATATTTGTTGAATTAGAGAGATTAATGAGGCATGCCTCTTCATGACCTGCTTCAGGAACTTGTCGTTACTCTTGTCCTGTTCAACAATTTTATCAACACCAACCCAGTCCTGTTCAATATTTTTATCAATAAACTGAATAAAGATGATATAAATCTGAGAGGATAACACAGTGAATAAGAAATCAAGATTCAAGATCTTGTCAGGTTGGAAGAATGAGCCAAAACCAAGAGGATGAAATGAACAGCCTTTCTTAAAGTTTAGAAGATAATTTTTACAACACACCATGATAAGGACATGGTTTAATAAGTGACATGGGAAAAAAATACCAGTAGGAGATACTTACAGGTACAAGGGAAGTGGTAAATAGAAGGATGATGGAATGGAGTAGCTTTTGTGAGTACCACTGATGTGCTGAGGAGCAGTGATGGGCTCAGAGTGACTCACCCCTAATGCGAGAAAAGATGTGAAAGCCAGAGAGTTTCCTTGGCAGCATTTAAGAAAATGCTAATATCCTGCAACCGCTGAGAAAATAATGCAGCACCGAGCTCAGTATAGACTCTGAGGAAGTTGGATTCCCAAACCCAGCAGGTCTTCTACAAAATAGTCAGGGTCCTACTAAGGAAAGCAAGGGGCCTGAGACTTGGGATGAGAGTATGTGAATCTTTACCTTTGAGAACATCCCGAACTCCCAGATTCTCCAGAACTTTCTAGGCATGCACAAGTGGCCCACTCTGTTAAAAGATGGTGAATCCCCCTTGCCTGAAGATCATGCAGGAGCTTCCATAGTTTGGTGCCTCACAAGATAACACTTACCCCTCTATGGATCTACCCCACCTCCCCTCCCACCAAGCAGACAAATAAGAGATGAGATTGGATAACTGGCAGGACACCAAAGACATTCGTTCTATCAACTGGCATGAGAGGAAGCCGCAAGTACATTGGAGGCCTTAGGAAGATGCATGCCTTCCACAGAAAGATAAACCCACCTAAGATTCAGTGATGTTTTCAGGGTCCAGGGATTTGGAGCATGTCTGACTGTCTCAAAAACATAGGACAAATGACATTGCAAAATGTCCCTAAGTGAGAAAGGAGTACAATATTTGCATGCATGCATCTGCTCAGTCGTGTCCGACTCTTTGTAACCCTGTGGACTGTAGCCCACAGCCTCCTCTCTCCATGGAATTTTCCAGACAAGAATACTGCTGTCAGCTGCCAATTCCTACTCCAGGGGATCTTCTTGACCCAGGGATCGAACCCACATCTCTTGCATCTCCTGCATTGGCAGGCAGATTCTTTACCACTGAGCCACCTGAGAAGACTATAACACAGAGATATTTAATTTAGGAAACCGCATGTTCATTTACCAGGTGACTCAGAGGCTGCCAACTCTGAGTGGTCTCTAGGGCAGGAAAGGACTCTACAGTGGCTCAAGCCTAGTTGTATCACCCATTAGAAGCAAGACCAATGAGGATCCTGAAGAAACTATTCCCAGAAGCCCAGAAAGGGCAAACTTATGAGAAGCAAGTGGATCTGAGCAGTACAAAAGGTAAATTGCAGTGGATATTGTTATGCTCCACCAGCTTCCTTCTTTAGGTAAGGCATCTACTTCTCAGTTGCTGGATGGAACAGTTGCTGAGGACTCACAGCTACATCCCTCACTGAGACAAACCCTCAGCCACAGAAAATAATTCACCTGGCCTATGGCCAATGAGGGATTGGAATAATGAGAAAAAACAGAGCTTACCCTTTTTTTCTGATTCAGCACAACTTTGAAGGCCATCTGGCTTCAGAGCTCTGTGCAGAATTTACTTAGACCTCAGTTGCAATCACATCACAAGTCAACTTCCTCTTTGCCCAATTCTTCTTTATTTTTTCCTTAGAGATGTTGCCCTGAGAACACATTCCAATAGATCTTCTGTATGTAACTGTCTACCTCAGAGCATATTCATGGAGAACCCTATCACTCAGAGGTAAAACTATCCTCTTGCAATGCAGGAGCCACAGGAGACGTGGGTTCGATTCCTGGGTCAGAAACATCCCCCAGAGGAGGGTTTGGTAACCCGTCTCAGTACTCTTGCCTAGAAAATCCCACGGACATAGAGACTGGTGGGCTACAGTCCATGGAGTCGCAAAGAGTTGGACACGACTGAACCAACTTAGCGTGCTATCAAAGACAATAGTAACTATCACCACATGATTATATCTTTGCACTTTTCCATTTGGTTTAATGCAATTTCTTCAAGCCATCATGCCATTGTTCTCAGTTTCATTATATTTTTCTTGCTTTAAATGGGGGTTTTATCTCTGTAATGTTTTTATCTTCCATTTTTCTTCAGAAGATCTGCTAACTTATATGCCATGTCTTTTCATTGTCTTATTTTCTTTCCACCATCCATTTCTTTTTGAGCTCTAAGAGATATTATATTGTC
This sequence comes from Bubalus kerabau, assembly GCF_029407905.1. Lineage (NCBI taxonomy): Eukaryota > Metazoa > Chordata > Mammalia > Artiodactyla > Bovidae > Bubalus > Bubalus kerabau. The sequence goes on from NC_073627.1 coordinate 135,008,467, forward strand.
TGTAACTTCTGCAAGAATTGGGGAAATGTTCAAATCAAGCCATATGAAATTGTATTTTTGTGACTCAAAATCTTCAACACTGACAATTTCATATGGTTCAACCTACTGTTTACTGGAAGGTTTCCTGTTGTTTTTGGTTCATTCTTCCTGACTTGTATGTTGTTTATCTACTTTTATGTTTTTTTTATCCCTCTCTACCTTATCCCTTTTTATTTACCATTCCTAGGCAAAGATCTTCTATTTGTTTCCTTTTAGAAAATAACAAAATGTCCATGAATGAGGTTAATTACCTACTAAAGAGTAATATAAGGGGAGGTATAAGAGTAATATAAGGGGATAGGGGTTGGACCCTCTCAACATGCCTTTGAGCATATCATGAATGACTTCTTCTCATACATCTGGCATCTCTTCTTCCCTCAAAGCAGGTTTACTCTCACTTTTAGGTGCTTCGTGGGCTTCCCTGGCGGCTCAGACAATAAAGAATCTGCCTGCAATGCGGGAGACCCAGGTTTGATCACTGAGTATCTGGGAGTTGGTGATGGACAGGGAGGCCTGGCGTGCTGCGATTCATGGGGTCGCAAAGAGTCGGACACAACTGAGCGACTGGACTGAACTGAACTGAGGGACAATCCCCTGGAGAAAGGAATGGTAACCCACTCCAGTATTCTTGCCTGGAGAAGTCCATGAACAGAGGAACCTTGTGGGCTACAGTCCACAGGGTCACAAAGAGTCTGACACGACTGAGCAACTAACACTTTCACTTTCCTTTCACTTTAGGTGCTTCGTAGGTCAGTGTATCTCACAGGCATCAGATTCACTCAGAGCAGAGTCTGGGAAGGAAATTCTTGTGCAACGAACCTGAAGGGGGTGAAGGAAGTTAGATAGAGCAGAATAAGCTCAGCAAAGAGGTTTCAGCTGAAGTCAAGTATCAACCTGTTACTTTTGAGGAGTTCTGGAATAAGAAATGTATCACAGAATGGTCCAGCATGAGGTTTTCCTCTTACCATTCAGTCAGAATCTGAAGCCTGACCTCACCCCAGAGATAGAGTATAATCTACCAAGAATCTCAGGATGAGGCAGCACCTCTTATATTGTGAGAAATTCTCTGGAGAAGGGCAGCTGTGGACCATAGCACCCAACACTGCCAGCAACTGCAGAATGGAAGTGCTGGCCTAGGAACAGGAATCTGGGCTCTCTGTATTGCCTCTTTTTCTTTCTTCCAGCCCACTGGGTCTCAAGCAGTCACTTGGGACAGGCAGCCAGTTTATCAATAAATTGGTCATAGAACCGACCTGCCATGTCCATCTTCAGCTCCTCTTGCCTTCCATTTCTGCGAAGTCATACAGCTGGTCCACACAGACTCCTCTCCTGGGGCCCGGTCATACCCCTGGGTCTCCTTCTTTTAGACAAAAGACTGTTGTCTTTCAAGATGGAGACATTTGACTATGGGGAAGGCTGCATCAAGCTCAAGGTGGAAGTATCAGCTTTCAGCATACTTGTGTAACCCAGCAGGACCCATGGGACCCTCCTGGAACAACTCCCCCACTTCCCTGTCCTATGCCTGTCTCTCTCTTTTTTTAATTAATTTGTTTTTTAATTGAAGGATAATTGCTTTACAGAGTTTTGCTGTTTTCTGTCAAACTTCAATATGAATCAGCCATAGGTATACATAAGTCCCCTCCCTCTTGAACCTCCCTCTTGAACCTCCCTCCCATCCCACCCCTCTAGGTTGATACAGAGCCCCTGTTTTGAGTTCCCTGAGCCATACAGCAAATTCCTATTGGCTATATATTTTACTCAATATGCCAGGAAATTTGGAAAACTCAGCAGTGGCCACAGGACTGGAAAAGGTCAGTGTTCATTCCAATCCCAAAGAAAGGCAATGCCAAAGAATGCTCAAACTACCTCACAATTGCACTCATCTCACATGCTAGCAAAGTAATGCTCAAAATTCTCCAAGCCAGGCTTCAGCAATACATGAACCGTGAACTTCCAGATGTTTAAGTTGGTTTTAGAAAAGGCAGAGGAACCAGAGATCAAATTGCCAACATCCGCTGGATCATGGAAAAAGCAAGAGAGTGCCAGAAAAACATCTATTTCTGCTTTATTGACTATGCCAAAACCTTTGACTGTGTGGATCACAATAAACCGTGGAAGATTCTTAAAGAGATGGGAATACCAGACCACCTGACCTGCCTCTTGAGAAACCTATATGCAGGTCAGGAAGCAACAGTTAGAACTGGACATGGAACAACAGACTGGTTCCAAATAGGAAAAGGAGTACGTCAAGGCTGTATACTGTCACCCTGCTTATTTAACTTCTATGCAGAGTTCATCATGAGAAACGCTGGGCTGGAGGAAGCACAAGCTGGAATCAAGATTGCCAGGAGAAATATCAATAACCTCAGATATGCAGATGATGCCACCCTTATGGCAGAAAGTGAAGAGGAACTCAAAAGCCTCTTGATGAAAGTGAAAGAGAAGAGTGAAAAAGTTGGCTTAAAGCTCAACATTCAGAAAACGAAGATCATGGCATCTGGTCCCATCACTTCATGGCAAATAGATGGGGAAACAGTGGAAACAGTGTCAGACTTTATTTTTTGGGGCTCCAAAATCACTGCAGATGGTGATTTCAGCCATCAAATTAAAAGGCGCTTACTCCTTGGAAGGAAAGTTATGACCAACCTAGATAGCATATTAAAAAGCAGAGACATTATTTTGCCAACAAACATCCTTCTAGTCAAGGCTATGGATTTTCCAGTGGTCATGTATGGATGTGAGAGTTGGACTGTGAAGAAAGCTGAGCCCCGAAGAATTGATGCTTTTGAACTGTGGTGTTGGAGAAGACTCTTGAGAGTCCCTTGGACTGCAAGGAGGTCCAACCAGTCCATCCTAAAGGAGATCAGTCCTGGGTGTTCATTGGCAGGACTGATGCTAAAGCTGAAACTCCAATACTTTGGCCACCTCATGCGAAGAGGTGACTCATTGGAAAAGACTCTGATGCTGGGAGGGATTGGGAGCAGGAGGAGAAGGGGATGACAGAGGATGAAATGGCTGGATAGCATCACCGACTCAATGGACATGAGTTTGAGTAAACTCTGGGAGTTGGTGATGGATAGGGAGGCCTGGAGTCCTGCAATTCATGGGGTCATAAAGAGTCAGATACAACTGAGCAACTGAACTGACTGAACTGAACTGAATAGTCCATTGTGTATATGTACCACACTTCTTTATTCATTCATTTGTTGATGGACATCTAGGTTGCTTCCATGTTCTAGCTATTGTAAATAGTGCTGCAGTGCCTGACTCTTTCTAGAAAAGCTTTCACCTCTTCAGCCTCCAAGTTGCAAAGAGAAAATTTAATCAGAGAAGTGAGAAACTGCAGAAAAAAGGAAAACACTCAAGCAAGACAAAATAATTATAGTTCAGGCATTTCACAAAGTCAAGGACATCATCAAACCCCATGTGTGCCCCTCCCGAATTTATATTCTCCTGCTCCTCCCCAGAAGAAACTACTGTTTTAATTTATGTTTATCATTGTCTTGCTTTGCTTTATAGTTTTTAACCAGATGTATCTATAATTCCTAAGCAAAAGAATGCTTGCTGCTGCTAAGTCACCTCAGTCGTGTCCAACTCTGTGCGACCCCATAGATGGCAGCCCACCAGGCTTCCCCGTCCCTGGGATTCTCCAGGCAAGAACACTGGAGTGGGTTGCCATTTCCTTCTCCAATGCATGAAAGTGAAAAGTGAAAGTGAAGTCACTCAGTCATGTCCGACTCTAGCGACCCCATGGACTGCAGACCACCAGGCTCCTCCATCCATGGGATTCTCCAGGCAAGAGTACTGGAGTGGGGTGCCATTGCCTTCTCCGAAAGAATGCTTAGTTTTCCCTAATTTCACTCTCTTTGAATAGAATATAACCTGTTTGTTCCTCTGCAAATGCTCTTTAGACTCAATATTATTGTTTTGAGATTTTTGCATGGGAAGCACTGAGTCACAATTCACTTATTTCTATCACTGTATAGTATTCCTTTGCATGACTATACCAAAAATTTACTCATTCATCCTATTGTTGAGAGACACATTTGGGTTGTTTTCAGTTTTCTGTTATTAAAGGTAGTACTGCTGTTAATATTCTTATACTTTTGTCCTAATGCACATTTGCAGTAATTTCTTTAGGACATATATGTGTAAGTGGAATCATCAGATCATAGGAAATTCACATTTTCAACTTCGGTAGGTAATACCAAGTTGTTTTCCAAAATGGCTCTATCAGTTACACTCCCACCAGCAGTATAGGAAAGTTTCCTTGGCTCCACATCCTTGCCAATGAAACTTGATATTTTCAGACTTTCTGATGCTTGCTTAGCTAGACAGTAAGAAAGCATATCACAAGACGATTTTAATGGGCATTTCGTGATTCCCATAGAGGCTAAGCATTCTTTTATATGCTTATTGGCCATTCACTCTCTAGTGTGAAATTTCTGCTCATACATTCTGTTTCTCTTTCCTTTGAGCTGTTAGTCTTTTCCTTATTCATTGACAGAAGTTCTTTATTATGTTCTGGACACTGAACCAGTGTCAGTCATGAGTGTGACTAACTAACTAACTAACTAAACAACTAACCTCTTCTCTTAGTTTGTACTGTGTTTTTTAGTTTCTGTTGTCATTGACAAAGTAGACATTATTCATTTTAATTTACCCTGCTTTGGCAGTTTTTTTGTTTATCACAGGATCTTCAGTGTTATGTTTAAGAAATAACTTTCCAGAAGTTATAAAGATATTTTTTTCACATTTTCTTCTAAAAGTCTTAAACTTTTGCCTTTCACATTTAAGCCTTTAATCCATCCGAAATTAATTTTTTGTGTATGGTGTGAACTAGTCATACTTTTCATTGTTTTCCACCTGGATAACTAGAACCACATATGGAAAAGCTCATCTTTTCCCCATTGGTTCATTCTGTCACCCATCAGTTCCCAAAGTGTGCATGGATCAGTTTATAAGCTCTTTTTTATGTTACATCAGTTTATTTGTCTATCCCTGTGCCAAAACCACATTCTTTACTTTTATAGTGTTAATATTTTATGTTGTTAGTTAATGGGGCAGGTATTTCTCTCTTCTCTTGTTCTTATTTTTCAGGAATACACTGACACCTTTTGACTCTTTGTTCATTCATATAAATTCTATAACTAACTGGGCAAGTTCCATGAAAACCCCTTTGGGATTTTGACTGGAATTACATTGAATTATAGGGAGCAATTTGGATATAATAGGTATCTTTATGCCATTAAGTCATTCTAGTCATAAGTATGATATGCTCATCTATTTATTTAGATCTTTGTTGATATCATTCAATAAAATTTTGATATTTCTCCAGAAAAGAAAGTGTAGAATAGTAGTTAAAAACACATACTCTGGAAACAGATGCTGAATTTGAATCTCTAGTCTCCAATTTACTAACTTCACAATATGCATAACTCATTTTATCTCTTTATTTTTACTTTTATTTTATTTTTTATTTATTTATTTATTTATTTTACTATTAATTTCCACAACTACAAAATGAGACGAATTTATAGTATCTACCTCATAGAGGTTTTGTAAGAATTATATGGGTTAATATAAAAGAGTGCTTAGAATACTGCATGGCACATGATACATGCTGTAAATATCTTTGTTTTAATATCCTTGCTGCTGCTAAGTCGCTTCAGTCGTGTCCGACTCTGTGCGACCCCAGACACGGCAGCCCACCAGGCTCCACTGTCCCTGGGATTCTCCAGGCAAGAACACTGGAGTGGGTTGCCATTTCCTTCTCCAATGCATGAAAGTGAAAAGTGAAAGTGAAGTCGCTCAGTCGTGTCCAACTCCTAGTGACCCCATGGACTGCAGCCCACCAGGCTCCTCCATCCATGGGATTTTCCAGGCAAGAGTACTGGAGTGGGGTGCCATTGATATCCTTAGGTACCTTATAATTTTTTCTCACAAATAGCATTTTAATTGAATTTATATTTTTCCCAATTATGCAGATACAACTGACACTTGTATTAATCAAAACCAACTTGCTAAATTCTCTTATGCATTATCATCATTTTTTATAGATTATTTTGAGCTTCTTATCATATTATCTGCTAATAATACTGCTTATTCCTTTCTAGTCCTTACACAATTTTTCTTGACTTATTGCATTGTCTAAAACTTCTAGCATATTGTTTGAAGTAGTAGTGGTAAGAATTTTTTCTTTCTCCAAATGTTAAAAAGAATACTTTTAATAGTTTGTCACAGAATAAAAAGTTAGCTATAGATTTCAGGAAGATATAATTTATGAGGCTAAGGAAAGTTTCTAAATTTGCTAATACATTTTACCATGAATAATTCATGGTAATTGATAATTGAATATCAGATTTGTTTGTTACAATTTGCTAATGTGGGAATTTAAAATCATATATTTTTCTAGTGTTTAACTACCCTTACATTCTTGGATTAATATAAATTTGGTCATAAAGTATTATTTTGGGTTTTTGATTCAATTTTCTAATATACTGATTAGAATGAATCACACACTAGCCTTGAGTTAAACTGGCCTGTAGCTTCCCTTTCTTGTGCTGGCTTTGTCAAGATTTAATATTCAAGATATCCTGCCTCTTTTTGACTCTCTGAAACATCATTTTGGATCTCTACTGATTTTTTAGCTCCATAAATTAGGCATCATTAATATTGGGTTTTCTAGATGACTGTTTTATTTAATGTGCAGAAATCAACACAGAGAGTCAAGAGAATGAAGAAACAGAGGAATAAATCTTTTGTTTGTGTGTTCCAAACAAAAGAACAAGGTAAAATTCAAGAAACAGATCTTAATAAACCAGAGATAAGTGATTTACCTCACTGAGTTCAAAATAATGGTTATAAAGGTACTCGTCAAAATCAGGAAAGCAATGCATGAACACAATGAGAACTTCAATACAGAGAGAGAAAATACCAAAAAGCACAAAACAGAGAAATGACAGAGGTAAAGAATACAATAACAACACTGAAAATTTCAATAGAGGGGTTCAACAATCTATTAAGGATTTTTGCGTATATTCAATGAGACCGGCCTGTAATTTTTTGTTGTTATACTATATTTGTCTAGTTTTGGTATTAAACTTATAACCAGGTGGATACTGTTTTATATGTTAATGCTGATTTAGATTTACCCATCTATTATTTCCTTTGCTCACCAATCCTTCTAGTACTCACACTCTTCTTTTGAAATCGTTTTCTACCATCTTAAGTTCAGAATGCTTGGAAAGTCCCTTCGTGAAGCCCACTGTCAGTACATACTCCCAGTGTTTGGTTGTTTGAAGATTTATTTTTGTCATCCTTAAAAATTAAGGCTCATTAGATATAGAATCTTATGTTGATTGTACGTTCTTTCCAAAATTTGAAGATCTTGTCTCCCAGTCTCTGAATTTGATGGTTAATGTTGTGAAGCTACCTGTTCAGTGTAATTTTCATTCTCCTGCAGCAGTTTGTCTTCTTCCTGCCTGTTTTAAGTTCTCTTCTTCCTAGGTGCCCTGTAGTGTCACTATGCTGTACCTGGGCATGTATGTAATGAGCTCAACCTTTGGTGTCTTTCGTCAAATTTACAAAGTTTTCAGTTATTATTTATCCAGGGTGTCCTCTCCCCTCTTCTTTCTTTTGTCTCCTTTTTAAATTTCAATAACAGAGATGCTCGATCCTCCTATATATCCATGACTCTAAGAGTCTCTTTCAGATGACTTTCAGATTTATATTTCAGTTCACTAAACCTCTCTTTAACTATCCACTGGTAGCTCAGCTGGTAAAGAATCCACCTGCAATGCGGGAGACCTGGGTTTGATCCCTGGGTTGAGAAGATCCCCTGGAGAAGGGATAGGCTACCCACTCCAGTATTCAGGGCTGGAGAGTTCCATGGACTGCACAGTCCATGGGGTCACAAAGAGTCAGACATGACTGAGCGACTTTCACTTCACTTCAAACCTCTCTTTAACTATTCACTAAGTTTTAATTTCATTGCAAAGGTTCTTTCATCTCTAGATTATCTGTTTGATCCCTTTTTAAATCTCCCTGGTCAATTTTTATAAGCTCTTGATTTGTTCTTTAAAGCCCTTTGATTTAATCCCAAGGATATATTAAACATCTTTGCTTTAAATTCTCTACCTGCCAATCCCAATATCTACAGTCTTTGTGGTTCTAATTGTGTAGTTGGTTGTTTCTGCTGCCTCTTGCTTATGGTGGTTTGTGACCTCATGTGTGTACTGATTTCTTATTGTGAGCTTGTGTTCATAGGATCTTTATCTGAGGGAATCCTCCAGACATGCATTTGGAGTTTGTCCCCGGAGAGTGTTTATTTCTTCCAAATGCCTAGAGACTCTACTAACCTGAAAATACTTAAAACTAAATTTTCATGTTATAGGTAATGTAAATTCAGACAGCAAATCTGCATGTGGAGAGTTTCTGGGTAAGTTCTCAGGGGAGATACATCATTTTATTCTGCTCTGCCCAGAGGGACATGTTTTTTCATCATCTCCCTCTGTAGGATGTGTAATTTTTAGGTCTCCCACTGAGGCTCCTAGCTTTACAAGAAACTGCTTGCAATTCAGGAGACCCAGGTTCGATCCCTGGGTTGGGAAGAGGAGTAACAATACATGAGCCCTCGGTGCCTACTCACCCAGCAGACATTAGCTCTCACCTGGCCAGACCTCCACAAAATATTTAGGGTGAGGGAGGCAAGGAGAAGGCAGAAGATCCCTGGATCCCAATACACTACCTAGAGAGGGAAATGGGGAGTGGAGATTAAGGACAGAAATACAAGTTCATGTTGAGCGTGGGAAGCTAGATGCAACAGCATAGCATGGACTTTCTTAGGGAAACTGAGAGGCGGGTGGAGTAAGCAGCAAGAGCACAATTGGATGCTAAATGTAAACCATGGAGTCTTTACTAAGTTGCTGAAACCCAGCCTTACTCCTGGGAGAAACATAAATAAAAGGAATGAATAAGATTTGTGTGTTACACATTTGAGTCATAGAATCTCCTAGTCTGGTTTCTTCAGATGAGGAAATAGAATCCAGGTAGGTAAGGATATTTGTCCAGGATCACACCCTGAATGCTCACATTTAGGTGTTCAGGTTCCTAATTCCAGCATTATTTTAATCTCCCAGCATATCCTGTCAGTCAGTTCAGTTCAGATGCTCAGTTGTGTCCAAGTCTTTGAGACCCCATGGACTGCAGCACACCAGGCTTCCCTGTCCATCATCAACTCCCAGAGCTTGCTCAAACTCATCTCCATCGAGTCAGTGATGCCATCCAACCATCTCATCCTCTGTCATCCCCTTCTCCTCCTGCCTTCAATCTTTTCCAGCATCAGGGTCTTTTCCAGTGAGTCAGTTCTTCAGATAGGGTGGCCAAACTATTGGAGTTTCAGCTTCAGCATCAGTCCTTTTCAGTGAATATTCAGGACTGATTTCCTTTAGGGTGGACTGGTTGAATCTCCTTGCAGTCCAAGGGACTCTCAAGAGTCCTCCAACACCACAGTTCAAAAGCATCAATTCTTCGGCACTCAGCTTTCTTTATAATCCAACTCTCACATCCATACATGACTACTGGAAAAACCATAGCCTTGACTAGACAAACCTCTGTTGGCAAAGTAATGTCTCTGTTTTTAATGTGCTGTTCAGATTGGTCATAGCTTTTCTTCCAAGGAGCAAGTGTCTTTTAATTTCATGCCTGCAGTCACCATCTGCAGTGATTTTGGAGCCCCAAAAAATAAAGTCTCCCACTGTTTCACCATTTATTTGCCACAAAGTGATGGGACCAGATGCCATGATCTTAGTTTTCTGAATGTTGAGCTTTAAGCCAACTTTTTCACTCTCCTCTTTCACTTTTATTAAGAGGCTCTTAATTCTTCTTCACTTTCTGCCATAAGGGTGGTGTCATCTGCATATCTGCTGCTAAGTCGCTCAGTCGTGTCCGACTCTGTGTGACCCCATAGACGGCAGCCCACCAGGCTCCCCCGTCCCTGGGATTCTCCAGGCAAGAACACTGGAGTGGGTTGCCATTTCCTTCTCCAATGCATGAAAGTGAAAAGTGAAAGTGAAGTCGCTCAGTCGTGTCTGACTCTTCGCGACTCCATGGACTGCAGCCTACCAGACTCCTCTGTCCATGGGATTTTCCAGGCAAGAGTGCTGGAGTGGGGTGCCATTGCCTTCTCTGTTGCATATCTGAGGTTATTGATATTTCTCCCAGCAATCTTGATTCCAGCTTGTGCTTCATCCAGCCCGGCATTTCGCATCATGTATTCTGCATAGAAACTAAATAAGCAGGGTGACAATATACATCCTTGAAGTACTCCTTTCCCAATTTGGAACTAGTCTGTTGTTCCATGTCCTGTTCTAACTGTTGCTTCTTGACCTGCATACAGATGTCTCGGAAGACAGGTAAGGCAATCTGGTATTCCTATCTCTTTAAGAATTTTCAACACTTTGTGGTGATCCACACAGTCCAGGGCTTTGGTGTAGACAATAAAGCAGAAGTAGATATTTTTTTGGAACTCTTTTGCTTTTTTGATGATCCAACAGATGTTGGCAATTTGATCTCTAGCATATTCTATAATGTAATTTATACAACACTAATTTACTACTAGGGGCTTCCAAGGTAGCACAGTGCTAAAGAATCCACCTTCCAATGCAGGAGACTCAAGAGATGTGTTTTGGATCATTGGGTCAGGAAGATCCCCTGGAAGAGGACATGGCAACCCATCCAGTATTCTTACCTGGAGAATCCCATGGATAGAGGAGCCTGGTGGACTACAGTCCATGGGATTGCAAAGAATCAGACACAACTGTAGATCCTTACCACACTTATTGTACGGATTATAGGAAGAACTTAGAGATGAGTAGCCAGATGTGACTGGGAGACTTTGAGGTGGACATTTAGATATGCTTGGGAGAATTTTTTAAACCCCTTTGAATATACAACTGTGCTTTGTGATGCTCAAATGGAGGGTTGCAGAATAAACAGCTTCCCAAACTTATTTGACTATGGAATCTGTTTTTTAATTGAATATCTCAAGGGATTACTGTTCAGCAGAAAACAATTTGGAAGATGCTAGGCTATGTCATACTGCTCTCCTAATTCTCTAACTCTTCTCAAATGCTTGTTGAATTCATGACAACAAGCATTTCTTGAGCCCAGGCCATCTGCCCTGCACAGTGCTAAAGTAGTGGAGGACACCAGGATGAATAAGGTTCCCAGCAATATAACCAAGATGCTTATATTGTCCTTACAGCATTCAGACATGTGCATCCATTGTAACCCTGCATAGAATATCATCACGTAGCTTTTGAAAATTACAACAATGTTTTTGGGATTGAAAGGTTGGAGATTTCACAACTGGACAGAATCTTCACATCACTTCATCACTTGGACCGCTGAAAGATACCTAAAGTTGACTTTTTCCAAACTGAACCTCTGATATCCACCCACCCCTGCACACCAAACACGCATTTCTTCCAGTCTTCCTTATCTTGGTTAATGACATCTTTCTGTTCAGTTCAGCCACTCAGCCATGTCCGACTCTTTGTGACCCCATGGACTGCAGCACGCCAGGCCTCCCTGTCCATCACCAACTCCCGGAGTTTACCCAAACTCATGTCCATTGAGTCAGTGATGCCATCCAACCATCCCATCCTCTGTCATCCCCTTCTCCTCCCGCCTTCAATATTTCCCAGCATCAGGGTCTTTTCAAATGAGTCAGGTCTTCACATCAGGTGGCCAAAGTATTGGAGTTTCAGCTTCAACATCAGTCCTTCCAATGAACATTCAGGACTGATTTCCTTTCAGGCTAAAATTTTCATAATCATCCGCGACTCTTCTTTGACTGTCACAACTAATCTTTCAGCAAATTTTTTGGCTCTGCCTCCAAAATACATCCAAAATGCAAACACTGGTCTCCATCCTCCCTGCCATATGGGTGCAAATCATCAACTCTACCCTAGATGACTTCAGTAGTGTGGTCTCCCAGTGTACTAATCTCCCTGCCTTGTGGTTTAGTCACTAAGTCATGTCCAACTGTTTGCGATCCCATGGACCCACCAGGCTCTTCTGTCCATGGGATTCTACAGGCAAGAATACTGGAGTGGGTTGCTATGTCCTTCTCCAAGGAATCTCCCTGACCCAGGGATCAAACCCAGGTCTCCTGTGCTTCAGGCAGTCTCCTGCATTGAAGGCGAATCATTTACTGACTGAGCCACCAGCCTGGGTGTCCCTTTATCTTTTCTTATCATTGTGTTAGGCATAATCATTTCAAAATCCAAGTCATCTCACAGGGTCCCTTGTCTCAAACCCATGTAGTGCTCCTCATTTGACCAAGAGCAAACGCAAGCTCTACAATGTCCTGCTGCTGCTAAGTCGCATCAATCGTGTCCGACTCTGTGCGACCCCATAGACGGAAGCCCACCAGGCTCCTCTGTCCCTGGGATTCTCCAGGCAAGAATACTGGAGTAGGTTGCCATTTCCTTCTCCACTACAATGTCCTGGAAGGTACTAAATGATTTGACCTCATTGTCCCTTTGGCTTCCCTTATTCTACCTACATTGGCGTTTTCCATCTTTTTTCAGCTCTCTTGGTACCTTCCTACATCCACATCCTCACATTTCCTATTTCATTTTCCTGGACCAGACACTCATGTGTTCTCTTTGCACTTCCTTCACATCAGTGTTTCAGTGTCATTTTCAAATCAGAGAACACATATTGTAATCCCATCCCACCCTTAGCTTTCCTTCCCTTGTTTTATTGTTCTCGAAACACTTATCTAATTATCCATTTGTTTATTATTTCTCTCTCCACTAGAATATAAGCTCTACGGGAGCAAAGATTTTCATATCTGCTGTCTCCTGCTGCTTCCCCAGAACTTAAAGCAGTGCTTCACACGTAGGAGGAGCTCAACAAATATTTGTTGAGTGGAAAATGAACAAGTGTATTGTAAATGTTGAGAGAGCCTTAATGAAGAAGGTAGCATTTGGGAAGAGCCTTGAAGAAGTGGCTGAGTGAATAGAATATTGACAGAAGCCCTAAGAGCAACCGCACACGGGTCCATTTCTACCAATGACTAGGATCTGACCCTGGTCCAGCCGTAGCTTCTTTTGGTTGGAGTTGGCCTTTTAAAAAATTTTTTTCTCTGAATTTAATGACTCTACTTTTTAAAATCTTGGATAAAAGTTCACATCCAAATAAGCACTTTTAGCATATTTAGGCTATATTTCTGACTTAACAGAAACAATTTGGTCAAATTTGGAATAAAAAGTTACAAAAAATATATGATTGGTTGCAAATATTAGTAATAATAAAGTTGTTAGTTTTCTGTTAAGCATTCTTTCTTAAATTTAAGTATAGTTGACTTTTTGTTGTTCAGTCACTGAGTGAAGTCATGTCCGACTCTTCATGACCCCATTGACTACAGCACTCCAGGCTTCTCTCTCCCTCACCATCTCCCAGAGTTTGCCCAGGTTCATGTCCATTGAATCAGTGATACCATCGAACCATCTCATCCTCTGTCACCCTCTTCTCCTTCTGCCTTCAATCTTTCTCAGCATCAGGGTCTTTTCTAATGAGTGGGCTCTTCAAATCAGGTGGCCAAAGTATTGTTATATACAATATTATGTAAGGTATATATATAGTATAGTTGATATATACTATTATATAAAGTACAAGTACAAAATATAGTGATTCACAATTTTTAAAGGCAGTACTCTATTTACAGTTATTATAAAATATTGGTGATATTCTTCATGCATCCTTGTAGCTTATTTATACATAATAGTTTGTACCTCTTAATCCCCTACCCCCATATTTCTCCTCCTCTCTTCCCTTTCCCCACTTGTATCTCATGGTTGGGCTTTGATCATGAACTTTAGGCTAGGATGAGTTTCTGGGTCTGGAAAGAAAAAAGAGCATGTGACACCACATGTTTCCTCCAGAATAGCTTTGCTCTTCTCTTGTGGACATTTAGCATTCTGCATAAGATTTCCTTTGAAGCCTTACACTATTAAAAATGAAAGCTTGAAAACCATTGCCTTTGGTGGTCTCTAAGGCACCTGACCTTCCTTGAATGTTACATCACATGGACCACCCGAGTGGATGAAAGCCACCCAGCAGCAAGACCCCTTTGGCTCAATCTAATCTGAAGTGGAAGTGGTGGAACCATACTTTGTATTAAATCTTGAATTCTGGTAGGGTCAACAGGTCTCCCCAGGGCAGGTATCGGAAAGATGCAAAACCAACCTCCTTCAGTTTAGTTTAGTGGGTGAAGAACAGAACAGACAGCCCCGCTTGGGGAATTCAGCAGGTGTCAAAATCCAGTTTGTTCAACTTCCTGGATAAATTAAGAGCCCATGATTCCAGCCTCACACTAATTAAATCATAAGAGAAAATGATAGAGTGAAGAAAGAAGACACTGAATAGTTGAAAGCTGTTGAAAGTCTGCGCTAATGATAGCTGATTCTACATTAACATGAATGCCTTTGGTTAACAGGAGAAATGTGCTGAAGCAAAGGCTTTTGTCAGACCAAACACATCTGTGAATAATTGAGCAATATTCATGTCGAAGGAGTCAGCAATTTATCACTGACTCGGCCTCCACTTTTAGAAGGAGTGAATAACTTTTTGAGTGAAGATATTAAACACATGTACACACACACACACACACACACACACACACACACTACTCTTACTGCAGAAGAAGGTTCAGAATCCAACAGCTCTTGAATGTGACCATTAGAAATTATCTGAGTTTTAATTATGCAGGATTCAGAATCTGATGCAACTAACTTGAACCCTCTCTGCCACCACCCCAGTCACCCCAGGGGCTATCAGCCTCAAAGGTCACTGCTCAGACCATCAAAGGCACTTCCTATGGTGAGTGTGCATTCAGCTCTGGGCCGCCAGCGCCCCTGCACCTCAGAGGGGGACACTCTGTCACAGGAACTGGGGCAGCACGGAGGAGTCAGGCAGTAATGAAAGAAGAGACTAGGAGAAACTTTAAGACAGCCATGAACACAAACAGGAGTTGGCCTCTGTCGGTAGGAAACCAGAGAGGGAGAAGGACAGGGACTTAGCCAAGGTACACAGTGAGAGTATCACACTGCCCTTTGATGCCTAATGTCTTCAGACAAATAGACCCACAGCCCCCAGCCCCTGTAAGGCAGGGGGTGGTCTGCAATGCAGAGGAGGCTCTACCAGACCCCCAGGAGGGAGACACTTGGAAGCATGGTGAGGAGTGGAATTACTGGCCTCTTGAATGCATCATGGACCCTAGGGATAGGCCCTGGGATCTGCCAGCAGCTGCTTCCTGAAGGAAGGCCTTGCACCTGGAGTTTGTCTCCAGAGGGAGAAGGGAAAGGAATGGCAGCCTTGAGTGGAAATCTCCACCTTCCACATCCATGTATGTGAGTGTATAAGTGCACATGTGTATGCATATGTGTGCATGTGTATGTGTGTGCGTGTATGTGGCTATATGTTCACACATCCATGTATATGTGTATGCAAGTGTATATTTGTGTATGGATGCATATTCATGTGGGTATGGATATGTATGTGTGTATGCATATATCTGTGTGTTGCATGTGTGTATGTGTGTGTATATATTTGTATGGATGTGTGTACATATATGTTTATGTGCGTATATGTATTGTGTGTGTGGTGTGTATGTGTATATGTGTGTGTTTGTATGTACATGTGTGTATGCCCGTTTCGTGTGTGTGTGCATGTTTGTGCGTCCGTGTGTATGTTTGTATCTATGGTCATTTCTTCCAGAAGATCAGAGACAACTAACTTAGGCCACAGGTGGAGGAGCTGCTTTTCCCTGGAGAGTGATTGTGAGAGAGGGACAGTGGCATTGAGAGAAGTGAATGCCCAGTGTTACCATTTGGGAGTTGAAAGTAGCTCCAAGCAGAGCCCTGTCTGATGACCCCTTTTTCCTGGCCCTGCCCTCCCTGGCCCCCAGCCCACAGAAATTCCCCTCAGATCCACAGCCTGAGCCGTCCTTACAGTCATTAATGAAGCTGCACTCTGCTCTCAGGGAGGGCTGAGAGGCCAGGAGGAGGCAATGAGTACCAGATGGAGCCCAGCAGTAATGCAGCGGAATAAAAATAGAGCCAGCAGCGGCTTGCGTTAAAAGTGAATCTTAGGTGGGTACACAGTTCTCATCGAGTTGGACCCCAAAAACCCTGAGTCCTGTACATGCTGCACCCCCACCCCACCCAGTGCCATCTCCCTGCAGGCTGCCCCTCCATAGCAAATGCATCCACATTAGTGGCTTTCCCAGCCCGGGCACAAACATGGATACATAACTATTCATTCCTGTCCCGCCCCAACACCCCAGCAACTTTGTACCCTGGCAAAAATTTAAGCTAAAATAAAGAATTAGTCACTAACACACTGTGTAGTCTTGCACAGTCATGCTTTTTTCCTGGGTCTCTAGTTTCACAGCCATAAAATGAGGTGTGGGACAGTCTCCAAAGATCCTGCCAGCTTTTGTAGCTTTATTTCTGTTGATCATAAATAGTAAAGTTGAGGAGTGCACACAGAAGGGCCAAGCCCATAGTCTGTCCCCACTCGTTGGATCAGACGGACAGTTTTCTGAAAACTTAGTCACAAGCAGCCTCGGGTTCAGACCTCCCACTTTCTCCACCCTACCCCCATTAGCTGTTCAATTCACCAGACATGGTCAGCACCATGTTGTTCAGGGCTATTTCACAGATGCAAGTGGCATGAACTTTGACTGAAAGGCGAAAGTAGAATCTATGACTCTCTCCAGCTGGGAAATCTGAGGATTCACTAGCTTCATGCCCAGATTTACCAAGGGGCTCAAAGATGTCACCAGGACCCTTATGGTCATCTGTTAACTCCATTTGTTTGGGGCATCTCAGGCAGGGTCTTCCTTCAGGGTGGTCTGTGGCTGCTCCAGTCCCACGATTCTTACTGGTTCCATTCCAGGAGAACATGATGCATTTTCTTCCAGCCATTGTTCAGTCGCCAAGTTATGTCCAATTCTTTGTGAGTCCATGGACTATAGCCCACCAGGCTCCTCTGCCTATGGAATTTTCCAGGAAAAAATACTGGAGTGGGTTGCCATTTCCTTCTCCAGGGGATCTTCACAACCCAGCAATTGAACCCACATGTCCTGCATTGGCAGTTGGATACTTTACCACTGAGCCATCAGGGAAATCCTTCTTTTCCAGTAGCTCCCACCAAAACTCCTAGATGTGCACTGAGTAGATAAGCCAAGCTCAGGAGCCCACCTCTGTGAGAGGGGAGGACTGGGGGCGGGGCAGAGTTTGGGTAGAGGTGGATGTCACGGTTCATGGCAACACAGGAAAGCTTGGAACTCAAGATGGGTAACACCTAAAAGGAGTGATGGACACCATTTGCTCTGGGATTTTAGTCATAGAATTTTGTAGCAACATGAATCCTCCTATCTCCTCTTCCTCTCCCCTCTTGGCTTCCCACTGGGGAAAAGGGTTATAGTCACCAAATGAGAAATGGGAGGTTACCTGAGTCATGCCAGAGATAGTGGGTCAGAATCTCTTAGGAAGTATAGATGGGTGGAGACACAGGGAGCATCACCAAAGAACACAACACACATTATTGGGTGCAGGCTGCATTCCATCCCAGGCCCTCTGATAGGAGCATCACCATTGCTCATGCTGTTCATTAATTGCAACCAGATGGTGCTCTCCTGATCTGGGTAAGCCAGATCCTGGAAATGCAGCACTCCAGGCTTTACTGTCCAACCTTGCCTTCTGGGTACCCCATTCCCCGCCCCCTGACCCACATAGCCTTCCCTCCCACCACCAGGCAGGTGGCTCCGCCTTCTCCTAGGCATCTGCAAGAACAGACTGACTCAGAACGACAAGAAATCTCACTCCAACATCAGACGCTGCCTCTTTGCCCAGAAATCTCAATTTGTTTTCAGGCTGAATGTTACAGTTTGTAAATAACATAAAATAAATGCATGTTGGTTTTTTTTTACACTTAATACCATGACAGCTGAAGAAAGCTAGGGAGCACAGTCTGCACCAGGCAGGCACTTTACATTTAGAGAGGCAAGGAAAAGCAGAAGAAATCACATGCAGCAAGTCTATGGTGGGATCAGAGAGGAGTCACTGTCATCCAGCTTATTTGCCCCCATCTGCCCACAGGCCCTCCCTACCGCAGTGCTCGTCCTCTGAATAAGAATCTGGACATGGACGTGCCAGACCTCCTCCCAACAAAATGGCAGGGCATATATTGGATGGACTGCAACCTTGTCCTTTCTTCATACCCGCTGCAGTTAAACACACACACACACATACACACACACACACACACACACACACACACAAGGAGTATGCACACTCTCTCTCATCTCTATCTTACTCTAAAACCATGTCTCTGATAATTTCCTTCTTCCTGTCTAAAATATCTCCTTCCCTTCACTTGTTTGAATTGCACCCTTTCATGAGACTCAAGGGGCCTCCTAGGTGGCACTACAAGTAAAGAATCCACATGCAATGCAGGAGAGATGTGGGTTTGATCCCTGGGTCAGGAAGATCCCCTGAGCGGGAAATGGCAACCCACTCCAGTATTCTTGCCTGGAAAATCCCATGGATAGAGCCGCAACAAGTTGGACACAACTGAGCACACACACAACAACACAACCCAAATCCAGCACCCCTCCTCCAGGAAGCCCCGTCTCCCTCCCAAGCCCAGGAAAACTATTTTTGTGGAACTCCAACTGCACCTCATGTGTGCACCCCTCAAATGTGTCTCACGGTGTTGGCTCTTTCAAGTCATTATCATGACACATAAGAGGCAGGATAGCCTAGGAAGGCAGCGTGTGCTCAGCGTCCCCCTGGCTCAGATGGAAGCCTACCTCTCAAGCCTGTGCCTTGCCATAGCTTTCACCCACAGGCCATGTACTTAACCTCACTGTGCCTCAGTTTCCTCTTCTGTAAAATGCTGAAGATGATACTACCGTTACCCGCTGCACAGGGTGGTTTAAGAGTTCAAAGAGTGACTGCCCATCAGACACTCAGAACAGCACATGGCACATAAAAGCTGTCAGCATGACCCCCTTTCTCTCCCAGCTCAATAAGGGGTAGGGCTGTCCTTTCTGTCTGCTCCACAGAGCCCGGTACACAGCGCATGCTCAACAGTGTGTGTTGAACAAGAACCAGCTGTATACATGGGAAAACAGCTTAAGGAAGTAGGAGACATGAGGGTGGCCATGGTGCAGGGGGCCCCTGTAGACCCAGGTGGACCAGCCTGCTTCCCTTCCCCCTTGAGAATGTGTGTACCTTCCTTTCTGCCTTGCAAGCCCCATTGCTTCTGGGAGAAAGGCTAGTCCTCCTGATGTTTATTTTATAAACTGCTTTCTTTATGTATACCTGGGCTGTCCCATCCCAAGCCCACAGAATAGCAAATACACTTGTATAAAAGAGCAGGCTATCAACGGAAACAATATCCATAACATTCAAAAAGAAAGGCAGGAGGTAAGCGATGAAATTAAAGATATTCATGACGGGACCCGAAGAGCAGAGGAAGCGTGGAGCAGCGCAGGCAGGCTGTGGCAGGACTGGCAGGGCTGGTGTGTCTGAGAGGGCAGGATCTGGAGAGAATCTGAAGCAGGTTCACAAAGTAAGGGATGAAAGCTTAGGCAAACCAGGGAGACCAGCAGATGCCCAGGAAACACAAGGTGAGGGAAGAGGGAAAGAAAGGTGAGACAGGAAAACAGAAGGGAATACATAATCACTCTTAGCAGAGATTTCTGTTTCAGATTAAAGGGCAGAAGGGTTCCCTGGTGGCTCAGTAGTAAAGAATCCACCTGCAATGCAGGAGAGATGTGTGTTCAGTCCCTGGGTCAGGAAGATCCCTTGAAGAATGAAATGGCAACCCACTGCAATATTCTTACCTGGAGAATCCCATGGACAGAGGAGCCTGGCGGGCTATAGTCTATGGGGTTGCAAAGAGTCAGACATACTTAGCAACTGAACACATACCACAAAGGGCAGAAGAGGAAGAACTTTCTTCCTCCTTTACTTTCCCTGCAATGGGATCTTGATAAAACAGTCACAGGGCTTTCCAGGTGGCCCTAGTGGTAAAGAACCTGCCTGATGATGCAGGAGACATAAGAGAGGGGTTCGATCCCTGGATGTGAAGATCCCTTGCAGGAGGGCATAGCAACCCACTCTAGTATTCTTGCCTGGAGAATCCCAGAAGAGCTTGAAGGGCTACAATCCACAGGGTCACAAAAAGTCGAACACAACTGAGTGACTGAGCACACACACAAGACAGTCACAGTGTCACCTGAGTGTGGGGAAAGGAGATGGTGGACAGATTACAAACTGGGAAGCAGTCCCTCTGAGATTGGTTATGAACTGAAATTAGTTGCGATATTTATAACACCCAGAGCATAGTCGTTATCAGCTATATATTCTCATACACCCACAGCAGAGTCGATATCAGCTATGTAGTCTCATGGTCATCATTATCACTGCACTCAGAGTGTGGACATCCGATCACCCTGGAGATCAGGCGTAGAGGATACACAGGTCAATAGAGAAAGCCGCTGCCCTGATGAGAGAGGAGGATGGCTACAGAGACAGGTCAGTTCCCAGGCAGGTGAGGAGGGAAGCAGATGTCATCAGGGATCCCCTAACTACAAGGTCAGAACATGTGGGCTGATCTCGGGGGGATCAGCCCATGTCTTCTCTGTGCCACTTGGGGCTGGGATTACCTGGAGTGAGTCCTGAGGCTCCATGCTATGGCTTTCTGTGCCACTCAGACCTGTGGGGAGGGGGCCAGGGAGAGACACTCTAGCCCCTACCATGGTTCCGCATTCACAGCCAGCCAGAGCTGCCCTAGGCCTTGAGAGAGGCTACCTCTTATCAAGGTCGCTCTGGAAATTCTGCCTTTAAATAGTTTCCCTGATTCAATCAACTTTCACATTTATAATACAGCAGAGATCGACAGGGCCGCCGCGTGGAAAACGTCTGCAGCTTTTCATTTCCTGGTATGATTAGGGGGATAATCACTGTGCTTGGAAAAATAATAAAGCCGGGGGCTGACGTGAGATCAAAGCAAAGAGTCTGGCCATGTCCACAGGCCCGGAGATGCCGTGACATGCAGACTCAAGCCTCGCCTAGGGGTGGGAGAGGCGAGAGGCCCTGTCATCCAGCCTGTGCAGAGGGTCACTCGGATCAAGCCTGCAGCCGTCTGCTCAGCATTAGCACCAATTGTACCAACAGGGAAATGTCTCCATGCTGGCCCACGGGCCCTCACCCAGGAAGGGAGAGAGCTGAGCATGCTGGCTGGAGGGGGAATGGCAGACATGTCTCCTGAGAAGTGCAGACAAAGTGGAGACCAGAGTTGCTGACGGCCATCTGCTCACAACTGCCCCGGCCACCATGCAGCCAGGGAACGCATAAGGCTAATAGGTGCTGGGGAGCAGAGCTCGGTGTGGCCATACCAGTGGATTCTTTTTTCTTTTTTCAATTTATTTTTGGTTTCATGGACCTTCACTGCTGTGCGAGGGCTTTTACTAGTTGCAGTGAGCGGGGGCTACTCTTCGCTGCAGCGCACAGGCTTCTCTTGTTACGGAGCACGGGCTTCAGTAGTTGCAGCACGCAGGCTCAGTAGTCGTGATTCATGGGCTTTAGTTGTTCCGCAGCATGTGGAATCTTCCTGCACTAGCGATTGAACCCATGTCCTCTGCACTGGCAGACAGATTCTTAACCACTGGACCACTAGGGAAATCCCACACACCACTGGATTCTTAAAAAGGGGACCTGGGGATGTGAGGGAGGGAGCTTAGGAAAGGAGCCAAAATAAAGGACAGTGCCAGCTCTACCCTACTGGCCAACACCCCGGGTTGGATGTGAGGAGTTGGAAGGCAGAGGCAAAGATGAAGTATTCATCCTGAGAAGAGACTCCAACTGGGCTGACCAGGCAGGGCTGCTCCCAGAGGGACCAGAGAAGGAGCCAGGAGGTTAGAGCTTTTGGGTAAATGGGAACAGCTTGTTTGGCCCCAGAAGCACTGCACTTGACCTCGGAGGTGCAGGAGAACAGATGGAGATCCAGAAGGGAGGGAGTCCCAGCTGAAGAACCCAGGGGTGCTCCGAGCCTCGGAGGGAGAATTGGGGCTGCTCCGTGGGTCCCTGCTTTGCCCTCCACACAAGCCACGACTCCCCTCACTGCAAGTCATCATGCCCAGATGGTACCAGCCACGCTCGCTGTCAGATGTGTGTTTCTTTCTATCCTCCCCTCTCTGGGTATCTGACCCCACATCTGTAATGAAGGGATTGTACCCGCCACTGTCTGAGCCCCTCAGAATGTCTATCCTGAGGGTCATCGAGAAAGGTGGTTTCTTGAAGGGCAGAAATTAGAGCGGGACTTTCAGGGAATTGTTGCGACTTTTTATTGCATTTATTAATTGACATGTTTCCCAGCCCCAATATAACTTCTCTGAAGTGCCTTCTCTGAAGGCAGGGATGTTGTTTCAATTGTCTCTGTACTGCCAACTCTTAGATCACTGTGTGATGTCTATAACACAAAAATGCCATAGTCTGATTTTATGAACAAGTGCCCCCTTGATGCCAGGCTTTAATAAGCCAGTCAGCAAGTCCAAACTCACCCAGATTCACAGCTAACAGCTAGACATCCCTTCAAAACACATGGACAAGAAAGTATGAGATTTGAACCCTAAAACCTGGTTACAAGCCCTAGTATAGTAACAATTTTATTTACTTTTAAATTTTTATTTATTTACTTTTGGCTGTGCTGCATCTTTGTTGATGTGCTTTCTCTAGTTGCAGCAAGCAGGGGCTACTCTTCTTAGCAGAGTGCAGGTTTCTCGCTGCAGTGGCTCTAGGTACACCGGCTTCAGTAGATGTGGCGCACAGGTTTAGTTGCCCCATGGCCTGTGGGATATTTCCAGACCAGGGATTGAACCCATGTCTCCTGCTTTAGCAGGTGGATTCTCAGCTACTGGACTACCAGGGAAGTCCCAACAATTTTATTTCAGAAAAGGCAAATATGGGGTGTGGGGGGGCTGTGGGGGTTGCATTGAAATCTCTTCTATCAAGAGAGAAATCTGGGGAGCAGAGAAAAATCCTTTACATGGTGTCATTCACCCACAGAAGGCCCAGGGTTAATGCAAAAACATCTTGTAATGAAAATCAGGCCAGATTAAAAGGAGAATGTGTCTTTAACAAAACAAGGTCAAGGTTATGATTTCTCAAGGAGTAGGGATACATGAGCTGGCTTTGCCCAGAGTGGTGGGAGAATTCCACACATAACCTTGACTGGAGAGTTTATCAAGAAAATTTATTTTCAAGGAGGTAAGTTCCATTTGCCTTCAGGAGTCTCAAGAGGGGTACCAGCCAGCTTTGGCGGTAGGGACAGGCTGGGACGCAGGTCTGAAGCTGCAGCTGCCTAGGCTTCTCCCTGGTCTCTGCCACCCCTCCCCCTTCTAAAGTAGCAAGGCTGAGCCCAGAAGACCCACTGGCATTTGTCTGGAGCCTGGGCTAGCAGAACATGTAAGGCTTGGGGTTGGGGTTGGGACCTACTTTGGTGATACTCGGTGAAGATGGGGTGTTCCAAGGGCAGAAGGACAAGACCTGGATGGGAAGGCATAAAAAGACTCGTAGACAGAGGAACAAACGTGTGGTCACCAAAGGAGAAGAGTGAGGACAATAAATGAGGAATATGGGATTAACAGATATGCACTACTATATATAAGATTTGGCTCAGATGGTAAAGAATCTGCCTGCCATGCAGGAGACCCAGGTTCAGGTCTATCTTATATATCTATAAAATAGATAAGCAACAAGGATTTACTGTATAGCACAGGGAATAATATTTAATATCTTATAATAATCTATGATGGAAAATAATCTGAAAAAATTATATATGTGTGTGTATAAATATATGACTGACTCACTTTGCTGTACACCTGAAACTAACACAATATTGTAAATCAACTCTACATAAATTTTTAGAAAGAAAGAGAGGGCATTTGAGGAACATAAGAACTTAAAATAGGGGTGGCTGGGGAAAAGTGGAGCTTGCTGGAACAAGGACATTTTTGTAAGAAAATCCTACCCCTGTGTGAAATAAGGGATCAAGCTCGCTCTCAAACCCTTCTCACTTCAGTTCAGTCATTCAGTCATGTCCAACTTGTACAACCCCATGCTGGACTGCAGCACGCCAGGCTTCCCTGTCCATCATCAACTCCCAGAGCTTGCTCAAATTCATGTCCATCAAGTCAGTGATGCCATCCAACCATCTCATCCTCTGTAATCCCCTTCTCCTTCTGCCTTCAGTCTTTCCCAGCATCAGGGCCTTTTCCAATGAGTTGGTTCTTCACATCAGGTGGCCAAAGTATTGGAGATTCAGCTTCAGCATCAGTCCTTCCAATGATATTCAGGACTTATTTCCTTTAGGACTAACTGGTTTGATCTCCTTGTAATCCAAGGGACTCTCAAGAGTCTTCTCCAACACCACAGCTCAAAAGCATCAATTCTTTGGCGCTTAGCTTTCTTTATAGTCCAACTCTCACATCCATACATGACTACTGAAAAAACCATAGCTTTGACTAGACAGACCTTTGCTGACCTTTCTAGAGTCAAATAAGTGCTTTAGTGTCCATGGGAGGCCAAGATGCATGCTGCCAGGGGAGGTCAGGTGAGGCAGAATTGGGACAGGAGGAGCCTGCTTTGAGGTCATTCAACAGACACAGTCAGCCTTAATGTTGATTACCAGAAGGTGATCCTACAGACCCCCAGATAAGAGGGCCTTCTCTTAACCTATGCTTCCTTGTTCATAAATTGTGGATGATTGATACCACATCTCCACATGCACCAAGTGCAGGTGATAAGGTGGCAGGAAGAACTCTGTTAACAGAAAGCCACTAACCAATAATGGGGAAGACCATAGCATACTTTCATCATCTGTTCTCTGGCTCTCTCCACTATGACCTTAGCCCCCTTGGCATAAGTGATCAAAAACATTTTCTCCAGGCAGCTTTTGATGTCACCCCTGCATCCTTCATTTGCCGTGTGTGGCTCAGACAGTAAACAATCCTCCTGCAATGCAGGAGACCATGGTTCAATCCCTGGGTAGGGAAGATCCCCTAGAGAAGGGAATGTCAATCCACTCCAGTATTCTTTCCTGGAGAATTCCATGGACAGAAAGCCTGGCAAGCTACAGTCCATGGGATCGCAGAGTCAGACACAACTGAGTGACTAACACTTTCACTTTCTTCATCCTTCACAAAGTTTTATGGAGAAGACTCCTTTCTGAGCAATGTCGATGTCTTTCTCCATTAAC
This sequence comes from Bubalus kerabau, assembly GCF_029407905.1. Classification (NCBI taxonomy): domain Eukaryota; kingdom Metazoa; phylum Chordata; class Mammalia; order Artiodactyla; family Bovidae; genus Bubalus; species Bubalus kerabau. Next base: position 135,033,850 of record NC_073627.1, read on the forward strand.
ATCTTCTCCCTGAAGCATCTTGTCCACCACTTTAACTAAAAAGCCTCTTGATGAGGGTTAAAGAGGAAAGTGAAAAAGATGGCTTGAAACAACATTCAAAAAGCTAAGATCATGGCTTCTGATCCCATCACTTCATGCTAAACAGAAGGGGGAAAAGTGGAAGCAGTGACAGATTTTTATTTTCTTGGGCTTCAAAATCACTGTGGACAGTGACTGCAGCCATGAAATTAAAAGATGTTTGCTTCTTGGAAGGAAAGCTATGACAAACCTAGATAGCATATTAAAAAGCAGAGACATCATTTTGCTGACTAAGGTCTGTATAGTCAAAGCTGTGGTTTTTCCAGTAATTGCATGCAGATGTGATAGTTGAACCATAAAGAAGGCTGAATACCAAAGAATTGGTGCTTTTGAATTGTGATGCTGATGAAGACTCTTGAGAGTTCCTTGGACTGCAAGGAGATCAAACCAGTCAATCCTAAAGGAAATCAACCCTGAATATTCATTGGAAGGACTGATGCTGACGCTGAAGCTCCAATACTTTGGCCACCTGATGCAAAGAGCTGACTCATCTTCCAACAAGCAAAAGCCCAGGACCAGATGGCTTCAAAGATGAATTCTACCAAAAATTTAGAGCAGAGCTAACACCTATCCTACTCAAACTCTTCCAGAAAATTGCAGAGGAAGGTAAACTTCCAAACTCATTCTATGAGGCCACCATCACCCTAATACCAAAACCTGACAAAGATGCCACAAAAAAAAAAAAAAAAGAAAGAAAACTACAGGCCAATATCACTGATGAACATAGATGCAAAAATCCTTAACAAAATTCTAGCAAACAGAATCCAACAACATATTAAAAAGATCATATATCATGACCGAGTGAGCTTTATCCCAGGGATGCAAGTATTCTTCAATATCCACAAATCAATCAATGTAATACATCACATTAACAAATTGAAAAATAAAAACCATATGATTATCTCAATAGATACAGAGGAAGCCTTTGACAAAATTCAACATCCATTTATGATAAAAAAAAACTCTCCATAAAGCAGGAATAGAAGGAACATACCTCAACATAATAAAAGCTATATATGACAAACCCACAGCAAACATTGTCCTCAATGGTAAAAAATTGAAAGCATTTCCCCTAAAGTCAGGAACAAGACAAGGGTGCCCACTCTCACCACTACTATTCAACATAGTTTTGGAAGTTTGGGCCACAGCAATCAGAGCAGAAAAAGAAATAAAAGGAATCCAGATTGGAAAAGAAGAAGTAAAACTCTCACTGTTTGCAGATGATATGATCCTCTACATAGAAAAACCTAAAGACTCCACCAGAAAATTACTAGAGCTAATCAATGAATATAGTAAAGTTTCAGGATATAAAATTAACACACAGAAATCCCTTGCATTCCTATACACTAACAATGAAAAAATAGAAAGAGAAAATAAGGAAACAATTCCATTCACCATTGCAACAAAAAGAATAAAATACTTAGGAATATATCTACCTAAAGAAACAAAAGGACTATATATAGAAAACTATAAAACACTGGTGAAAAAAAATCAAAGAGGACACAAATAGATGGAGAAATACACTGTGTTCATGGATCAGAAGAATCAATATAGTGAAAATGAGTATACTACCCAAAGCAATCTATAGATTCAATGCAATCCCTATCAAGCCACCAACAGTATTTTTCAGAGAACTAGAACAAATAATTTCACAGTGTGTATGGAAATACAAAAACCTCGAATAGCCAAAGCGATCTTGAGAAAGAAGAATGGAACTGGAGGAATCAACCTGCCTGACTTCAGTCTCTACTACAAAGCCACAGTCATCAAGACAGTATGATACTGGCACAAAGACAGAAATATAGATCAATGGAACAAAATTGAAAGCCCAGAGATAAATCCATGCACCTATGGACACCTTATCTTTGACAAAGGAGGCAAGAATATACAATGGAGAAAAGACAATCTCTTTAACAAGTGATTCCGTAGGAAACTGGTCAACCACTTGTAAAAGAATGAAACTAGATCACTTTCTAACACCATACACAAAAATAAACTCAAAATGGATTAAAGATCTAAATGTAAGACCAGAAACTATAAAACTCCTAGAGGAAAACATAGGCAAAACACTCTCTGACATAAACCACAGCAGGATCCTCTATGACCCACCTCCCAGAGTAATGGAAATAAAAGCAAAAGTAAACAAATGGGACCTAATTAAACTTAAAAGCTTCTTCACAAAAAAGGAAACTATAAGCAAGGTGAAAAGATAGCCTTCAGAATGGGAGAAAATAATAGCAAATGAAGCAACGGACAAAGAATTAATCTCAAAAATATACAAGCAACTGCTACAGCTCAATTCCAGAAAAATAAATGACCCAATCAAAAAGTAGGCCAAAGAACTAAACAGACATTTCTCCGAAGAAGACATACAGATGGCTAACAAACATATGAAAAGATGCTCAACATCACTCATTATCAGAGATATGCAAATCAAAACCACTATGAGGTACCATTTCACGCCAGTCAGAATGGCTGCGATCCAAAAGTCTACAAGCAATAAGTGCTGGAGAGGGTGTGGAGAAAAGGGAACCTTCTTACACTGTTGGTTGGAATGCAAACTAGTACAGCCACTATGGAGAACAGTGTGGAGATTCCTTAAAAAACTGGAAATAGAACTGCCATATGACCCAGCAATCCCACTGCTGGGCATACACACTGAGGAAACCAGAATTGAAAGAGACACGTGTACCCCAATGTTCATCGCAGCACTGTTTATAATAGCCAGGACATGGAACCAACCTAGATGTCCATCAGCAGACGAATGGATAAAAAAGCTGAGGTACATGTATACAAAGGAATATTACTCAGCCATTAAAAAAGAGTACATTTGAATCAGTTCTAATAAGGTGGACAAAACTGGAGCCTATTATACAGAGTGAAGTAAGCCAGAAAGAAAAACACCAATACAGTATACTAATGCATATATATGGAATTTAGAAACATGGTAACGATAACCCTGTATGTGAGACAGGAAAAGAGACAGATGTATAGAACAGTCATTTGGACTCTGTGGGAGAGGGCGAGGGCAGGATGATTTGGGAGAATGGCATTGAAACATGTAAATTATCACATGTGAAATGAATCACCAGTCCAGGTTCAATGCATGATACAGGGTGCTCGGGGCTGGTGCACTGGGATGACCCAGAGGGATGGAATGGGGAGGGAGGTGGGATGGGGTTCAGGATGGGAAACACATGTACACCCATGGTGGAATCATGTCAATGTATGGCAAAACCAATACAATATTGTAAAGTGAAAAAATAATTTTTTTTTTAAAGAAAAGACCCTGATGCTGGGAAAGATTGAAGGCAGGAGAAGGGGGAGGCAGAGCATGAGATGTTTAGATAGCATCACCACCTCAGTGGACATGAATTTGAGCAAACTCTGGGAGATAGTGAAGGACAGGGGAGGCTTCACTATCGTGCTGCTGTCCATGGGGTCACAAAGAGTCAGACACAATTTAGTGACTGAAAAATAACTACAACAAAGAGGCTGGAAGTCCAAGATCAAGATTCTTCAGGACTGTTTTCCGAGACCTCTCTCCTTGGCTTGTGGACGGCCACCTTCTACCTGTGTCTTCACACGGTCTTCTGTGCGTGTCTGTGCAAATCTCCTCTGCTATACCAGTCATTTGGATTAGAGCTCAACCTAGTGATTCATTGTACCTTACTCACTTCTCTGAAGACTCTGTCTCCAAATACAGTTACATTCTGAGGTTCTTGGAGTTTCAACTGGGGGGAGGAGGGGGAGGGCAACACATTCAGCCCATAACAAGGCTGGTCCCTGCTTAAGAACTCCATGAAGGCTTTTCTGAATACAGCCTCTGCATTAAGCCAAAAGAAGGGATGGGGGACTCTGTGCTGCTCTATATTTCATCATAGCATTGTCCTTACCCCCTAGTCCCACCCAGACTTGGCCATCAGAAGGGCAATACCCTCAAACTTTATCTCTGGGTCCCCAGGACCTCCCACAGTCCCTAAGAAACAGCGTGCATGCACGCTAAATCATTTCAGTTGTGTCTGACTCTTTGCGACCCTATGGACTATAGCCCACCAGGCTCCTCTATCCATGGGGTTTCCTAGGCCAGACGACTGGAGTGGGTTGCCATGCCCTCCTCCAGGGGATCTTCCTGACCCAGGGACCAAATCCTCATCTCTTTCATCTCCTGCATTGGCAGGCAGGTTTTTTACCACTAGCACCAACCAGGGAAACAGCAGTGCTCAATAAATGTCCAGGGAATAAATGAGTGATCAAAAATGTGGCATGCTCTGTCTTGGTTAAAGACAAAAGCTATCCTCGAGTTTAGTTTAAAAGACGGTTCCAGCACATGTGATATAACACGTGAGTAAAGGCCAGGTTTGATTTCTTGCTCCCTTTTATTGTGTAATCAATAACTTCTGAAAATCCTTAAAAATAAGCTGCAGGGCAAGGCTAAGGCTCAGAAGAGTGAAGAAGAGGAAGACGTCTAAGGAGTCTGCAAGGAGCATTATTAATATGATGCTGGCATTACAAGGGATATCAATATTAATAGCAATATTAGTGCCAAAATGCATCAGCCTCAATATTTTGCAGTTGCTTACAAACACCTTTAATGGGTGATGACAGATGGGCAATTTCAGGGTGGAATTGAAATGGACTGTTATGAGGGTTGAGAAAGGTGAAGCAAAGCATGTGTGCTTCTCCTTAACAGGATCAGTCTTCCATCACCCCCACCCCCAGCCTCGCACTTTGTGCCCTGAACACCCCCACATACTAGGGTTGCAGGCCCAGCAGTTCTCTTCAGACGCTAAAGGGCAGAAGGATAAAACTATGCAACCTATGAACTGTGTCTTAAAGGTTATTCCTGAATGTGAGCGGGGTGTTGACTGCAGCTTGTTGGATATGGTGCCTCCTCCCACTTTAAGCTGGAAATGTTCTCCTGCAAAAAATGACAAGGATCTAGGTTATTTGAAATTGTATCCTGCTGCAAATGCCCAGGGGATTTCCCCTCTGAAGAGATCCTTTGGCAAAATTATTTATATAACCTAGAATCCTTTTGTGAAATGAATACAGGTGTGTTCTCCCTTAAGTAAATCTAATTTACAAATTCAATTTAATTCAACAAATGTTTATTGATTACTTTTTCTGTACCCAGGGCATTGTGCCAGTACAAGTGATAAAAAATGTATTTAAGATGTGATCACTACCCTTAAAAAACTCATATTCTAACAGAAGGAGGCAGACATATAACTAATACTTCTACCAATATGGTATTGCTACAGTGAAGATTTATTAAAAATTCTCTGGGGATCAAGACAAATCAAATAATTCATTAATAATGGAATAAGCAAGGAAAGTTGCAGAAAGGAGGGAATAAATGGGATGGGCTTTGAAGTTTGAGTAAGAGTCCTCCAGGCTGGAATGCAGCCATGACCATCATCATAAGTAATCAATGTGTCTATATCTAGAACGCACAGGGTGGTGAGGGAAGGATCAGGAAGGAGAAATGGAGAGAAATATCCTAGACAAATAGCATGCTCTACACTGAAGGATCTGATTCAGTTGGACTCAAATTTTTATTCCTCTCTGATTTAGCTGTTGTACCTAAGAGGTCGCCACAGAATTCTGGTAGCTAGCAAGCTCTCCTACCACGTTGACAAATGATTCAATTTACAAAAATTGATTTATGTCCTTAGAGGAATTCATTGATTTTGTAGAGAGAGGTACATTTGTAAGGAAAGAATTGTTATGTCTGAATGTTCACAAAGAATAAAGAAAAGGAAGATGCTTGCTGGAATCCAGTGTTCTGCTATACTGGTTCACATAGGCAACTCCAGGAAAGGGAGGCTTGGGATTGAAAGACTACAGCCACTCAGACTGGATATGGGTTAAGACTAAAATGTCCGCTTGAAATGAAACTCATCTGAATGTGTCAGAGTAAAATGCATGAAGGAAGCCCTGGATCCAACCCAGGAGGCTCACAGTGCTGCTTTAAGGAGAGGCTACTACATTTCTCTGAATGCTCCTCTCAGCTGTGTTGACCGCTCCCCTTGTAGGTTTCAGATTTCACAGTTCACATTTCTCACTTGTTCTGTGACCCTCTGTCCATCTTCCACCTTCTTCAAGTTTTGTTATTTTTAGAATCCGACTGACGGCCAGATGGAGCAAACTCTTCTTTATCATCATCATCATCATCATCATCATTATCATCATCACTGTTTTATTCCATTTGGACTGCTGTAACAGAAATATTATGGATTGGAGAACTTACCAACAACAGAAACATCTTTTTCACAGTTCTGGAGGCAAGGAAGTTGAAGATCAAGTTTCCTGGTTCATAGATCATTCTCTTTTCCCTGTGTCCTCTGTGGGGGAAGGGACAAAGAATTCTTTAGGGCCTTTATGAGGGTTTCACCATTATAACCTAAAAATCTCCCAAAGGCTCCACTTTCTAATATCACCACATTGAAGGTTAGGGCTTCCAGATATGAATTTAGAGCTCAGCTGGGTGCTCAGTGGATGGATGCTAGATGCTAGATGCTGGTGCTAGATGAATGGAATGGTGGTGGGAAGGGAGGTCTATGAGGGAGGGGAAATTTGTATGTATATAGCTGATTCACTTCGTTGTACAGCAGAAAATAATGCAACATTATAAAGCAACTCTACCCCAATTAAAAAATTTATTTAAAAAAAAGTTTGGTCAGTATATAAATATTCAGTCTGTAGCAATCATCATCACTTTTTTGGCATATAGTTTGAAAACTATACCCTCTCTCATTTGATGCCAGCCAGAACCCTGAGAGGAATGCAGGCTATTATCCCCAAGTTCTAAAAGAGACATCAGTGGCTAAAAGAGGTTATTTAACTTGTCCAGGGGGTCACACAGCTAACTACTTGCAGAGAGAAACCTAAAACCAGTTCTCCTGGCAACCCATGCAAGGTACCCCCACCTACACCACACTGCCTCCAGAGAAGATGGACTCAGCCTTGTATATGAGCAAAGCAGTGGGCTAGCTATCAGGTGTGAATTGAGAGACCTTAGGAAGACCTCCCACTTTTCAATTTTTCCCTGGCTAACCAGTCACAAGGCATGAAATTGCACCATTTGATACTTTGTGGGCATGTGCACTAAAGATAAATGACTTCAATTTATAGAGTTTGTAACTTTTCTAAAGTCCTTCTACATGTTTTACCACAAAATTCATCTTGCAGAGGGCAAGGGCTATCTGAGTTTGAGATTCTTCTCACTGCCAAGTGCAGCTGACACAGGTAGAAGTAATCAACACTTCCGCACAAAGTCTCAAGACAGAATTTCCAGGGCTAGAAATAATAAAGTCACACAAAGATACCACCAGGCTTCTGCATCCTCAGCCAGCTGGCAGCTCTCCTCTTGGGCACAAAATGGCTGCAGCTGGCAGCTCCTTGCCTCTCCTCATGCTGTAGTCAGAGATGGGAGAAAAAAAGTGTCTCTCTTTATGTGTCTCAATTTCTTTAAGAAATTGCAGAAAGTGGTTTCAGACACCTCCAAGTAAACATCCCCTTACATCTCATTAACCACAGTAGGGTCACAAGCCCACAAGCCCTAATCAGATCTGGCTGAAAAAAAATTGGAATTTTCTCGATTGGTTTTATCTGCATAGCATTCTTCCCCTAGAGAAGGAGTAGGGTAAATAAAGCATGCTCTACCCCAGCACTTGAATAAAATCTGGGTTTTGTTAACAGGAATAAGGTGGAATGATGCCTAAATAGAAAACTCACAATTTGTTGCTGTTGTTCAATCACTAAGTTGTGTCCAACTCTTTGTGATCCCATGGATTGCAGCACACCAGGCTTCCCAGTCCTTCAATATCTCCTGGAGTCTGCTCAAATTCATGTCCAGTGAGTCAGTGATGCTACACAACCACCTCATCCTCTGTCTCCCGTTTCTCCTCCTACCCTCAATCTTTCCCAGAATCGGGGTGTTTTCTGGTGAGTTGGCCCTCACATCAGGAGGCCAAAGTATTGGAGTTTCAACTTCAGCATTAGTCCTTCCAGTTAATATTCAGAGTTGATTTCCTTTAGGATTGATTGATTTGATCTCCTTGCAGTCCAAGGGACTCACAATGTCTGCCACATATCCCCAATTTTCAGAAGGAAAACAAAGATTTAAAACCTTCCAGAGCACCCCTCCACCCCCAGAAGAGTAGACATCTCTCCCAGTAGTACTATATGAAGTTATTATCAGCTTATAGAAGTATAACTCTTGCCTGGAAAATTCCATGGACTGAGGAGCCTGGTGGGCTACAGTCCATGGGGTCAAAAAGAGTTGGACATGACTAAGCAACTTCACTTTCACTTTCACTCTCAGAAGTATAACAATTAAGCTGTATAATGCTATTAGCTATTAACACCTTTATTCCTACATCACCCATTATTGATCCTATCAGGTGTCTGGTTATGAAAAGGACTGTTGTAGTTAATCTCAAAAAATTCTGAATTATGTTTCTAAATGATCACAACACAAATAAAGTGCAAAGTGAGGATGGGCTTCCACAGAAGAGGAAATCAAACCTAAAAGGAGCATGATGAGGTTGCAGTGGTAAAAGTGGTACAGAAGTAGAGGGAGGAAGGGGCTGCAGACAGGGGCTCTTCATCCATTGCTCAATGTTGATTTCAGTGGCCCAAGTGAAGTTGTGAGCCTGAGAAAGTGAAATGGGTCATGATGACTATAGACAATAAGCAACTCTCAGACCAAATGAAGTCAGAAATCAGGGCCTCACCCAGCTCTAAATCCTCTGGTAGGGCAGTTCTTTTTAATGGTAAACATTTCCACTTGTTATTATTGTTTAGTCGCTAAGTCGTGTCTGACTCTTTGTAACCCCATGGACTGTAGTCCACCAGACTGCCCTGTCCATAGAATTCTCCAGGCAAGAATACTGGAGTAGATTGTCATTTCTTCTCTAGGGGATCTTCTTGACTCAGAGTCTGAACATGTGTCTTCTGCATTGGCAGGCAGGTTCTTTACCACTGAGCCACCAGGGAAGCCCAGAACATTTCCACTAATAGCACCAAATTGCAAGTCTTGCTTTTATCTATCCCTTTATCTGTCTGCTGTTGCATTTGTGATTGCTGGTTTGAGTCAGGATCAGTAGCAAAAGAGGGGACACAAGGTGTACCAGCTCCCATCCTTAATGTTTCCTAATTCCCAATTAATAGTAACCTTCAAGATTTGAGAACAAGAAATTAGACTTCCTGGTAATTCTTGGAAACCACCCATACCATATAATTCTGCATTTTTCATAGCACTTTGTGTATTTTTAAATAATTATGAGTCACTATAATAATAAGTGAGTTGTTTGTGGGTTGTAGGATTATCACAGAGTTTTCTGTTAAAATATACAATAAATGCATGGTTAAAATTTGTTAGAAGCCAAAATATTATGACAAGATTATATACTTCCATGATACATAAAATTATCTTTCTTGTAGATCTCTTATATATATTTGATAATCAAAAATATTAAAAGAAACAAATAAATGCCAAATAAAAATCATTTAAGTAGATATAAACAATAGAATATTACTCAGCCATAAAAAGGAACACACTTGACTCAGTTCTAATAAGGTGGATGAACCTAGAGCCTATTATACAGAGTGATGTAAGTCAGAAAGAAAGAACAAATGTCATATATTAATGCATATATATGGAATCTAAAAAGATGGTACTGATGAACCTATCTGCAGAGCAGCAATGAAGAACAGACTTGTGTACGTGGAGGGCAGGAGAGAGAGAGTGGGATGAATTGAGAGAGAAGCACTGAAATATACACATTAACATATATGGAATTAGATAGCAGGTGGAAATTTACTGTATGATGCAGGATGCTTTGCGACAACCTACAGGGATGGAATGTGGTGGGAGGTGGGAGGGAGGTTCAAGAGGGAGGTGACATATGTGTACCTATGGGTGAACTAAAATGGACTGGAATGGGTGAATTTAATTCAGATGACCATTTTATCTACTACTGTGGGCAAGAATTCCTTAGAAGAAATGTAGTAGCCCTCATAGCCAACAAAAGAGTCCAAAATGCAGTACTTGAGTGCAGTCTCAAAAATGAAAGAATGATCTCTGTTCATTTCTAAGGCAAACCATTCAATATCACAGTAATCCAAGTCAATGCCCCAACTACTAATGCCGAAGAAGCTCAAGTTGAAGGTTCTATGATAACCTACAAGATCTTCTAGAATTAACACCAAAAAAAGATGTCCTTTTCATCACAGGGGACTGGAATGCAAAAGTAGGAAGTCAAGATACCTGAAGTAACAGACAAGTTTGTCCTGAGCACAAAATGAAGCAAGGCAAAGGCTAACAGAGTTTTGCCAAAAGAACGCACTGGTCATAGCAAACACCTCTTTCAACAACACAAGAGATAACTCTACACATGAACATCACCAGATGGTCTATACCAAAACCAGATTGATTATCTTCTTTGCAGCCAAAGTGGAGAAGCATTATACAGTCAGCAAAAACTAGACCAGGTACTGACTGTGGCTCAGATCATGAACTCCTTATTACCAAATTCAGACTTAAATCAAAGAAAGTAGGGAAAACCACTAGACCATTCAGGTATGACCTAAATCAAGTCCCTTATGATTATACAGTGGAAGTGACAAACAGATTCACAGGATCAGATCTGATAGACAGTGCCTGAAGAACTATGCATGGAGTTTCATGACATTGTATAGGAGGCAGTGATCAAGATCATCCCCAAGAAAAAGAAATGCAAAAAGGCAAAATGGTTGTCTGAGGAGGCCTTACAAATAGCTGAGAAAAGAAGAGAAGCTAAAGGCAAATGAGAAAACGAAAGATATATGCATCTGAATGCAGAATTCCAAAGAAGAGCAAGTAGAAATAAAAAGCCTTCCCCAGTGATCAGTGCAAAGAAATAGAGGAAAACAATAGAATGGGAAAGACTAGAGATCTCTTCAAGAAAATTAGATATACCAAGGGAACATTTCATGAAAAAATGGGCACAATAAAGGACAGAAATGGTATGGACCTAACAGAAGTAGAAGATATTAAGAAGAGGTGGCAAGAATACACAGAAGAACTGTACAAAAAAGATCTTCACGACCCAGATAATCACGATGGTGTGATCACTCACCTAGAGCCAGGCATCCTGGAATGCAAAATCAAGTGGGCCTTAGGAAGCATCACTACAAACAAAGCTAGTGGAGGTGATGGGATCCCAGCTGAGCTATTTCAAGTCCTAAAATATGATGCTGTTAAAGTGCTGCACTCAATATGTCAGCAAGTCTGGAAAGTTTTCATTCCAATCCCAAAGAAAGGCAATGCCAAAAATGTTCAACCTACCACACAATTGCACTCATCTCACACGCTAGAAAAGTAAAACTCAAAATCCTCCAAGCCAGGGTTCAACAGTATGTTAATCAAGAATTTCCAGATGTTCAAACTGGATTTGGAAAAGACAGAGGAACCAGAGATCAAATTGCCAACATCCACTGGATCATCAAGAAAGCAAGAGAGTTCCAGAAAAACATCTACTTCTGCTTTATTGACTATGCTGAAGTCTTGGACTGTGTGGATCACAACAAACTGGAAAATTCTGAAAGAGATGGGAATACCAGAACACCTTACCTGCCTCCTGAGAAATCTGTATGCAGGTCAAGAAGCAACAATTAGAACTGGACATGGAACAACAGACTGGTTCCAAATAAGGAAAGGAGTACATCAAGGCTGTATGTTGTCACCCTGCTTATTTAACGTATATACAAAGTACATCATGCGAAATGCCAGGCTGAATGAAGCACAAGCTAGAATCAAGATTGCCGGAAGAAACAGCAATAACCTCAGATATGCAGATGACACCAACCATACCGTAGAAAGCAAAGAGGAACTGAAGAGCCTCTTGATGAAAGTGAAAGAGGAGAGTGAAAAACCTGGCTTAAAATTCAATATTCAAAAAACGAAGATCATGGCATTGGATTCATCACTTCATGGCAAAGAGATGGAGAAACAATGGAAACAGTGGCAGACTTTATTTTTGGGGGCTCCAAAATCACTGCAGATGGTGACTGCAGCCATGAAATTGAAGATGCTTGGTCCTTAGAAGAAAAATTATGACCAACCTAGAGAGTTTATTAAAAAGCAGAAGAATACTTTGCCGACCTAGGTCCATCTAGTCAAAGCCATGGTTTTTCCAGTAGTCATTTATGGATGTGAGAGTTGGACTATAAAGAAAGCTGAGCACTGAAGAATTTTTTATTTTCAACTGTGGTGTTGGAGAAGACTCTTGAGAGTCCCTTGGATTGCAAGATCAAACCAGTGAATCCTAAAGGAAATCAGTCCTGAATATTCATTGGAAGGACTGATGCTGAAGCTGAAACTCCAATACTTTGGCCACCTGATGTGAAGGATTGATTCACTGGAAAAGATCCTCATGCTGGGAAAGATTGAAGGCAGGTGGAGAAGGGGGAGACAGAGGATGAGATGGTTGGATGGTATCACCAAGTCAATGGACATGAGTTTGAAAAAGCTGCAGGAGTTGGTGAAGGACAGGGAAGCCTGGTGTGATGCAGTCCATGGGTTCACAAAGAGTTGGACACGACTTAGTGACTGAACTGAACCACAATATATAATTTTTAATATTTAAAATTTTAAAACACTCCAAGCATTCATTGCCCTATACAAGAGTCTCAGTCTCTCTTTTGGTGACAAATATTCCAGACATGGGACTTCCTATAGCTCAGATGGCAAAGAATCTGCCTGCAATACAGGAGACCCAGGTTTGATCCCTGGGTCAAAGATACCCTGGAGAAGGAAATGGCAACCCATTCCAGTATTCTTGCCTGGAAAATCCTATTGACAGAGGAGCCTGTCGGGCTACAGTCCATGGAGTCGCAAAGAGTCAGACACGAGTAAGCAACTAACACACACATTCCAGACATAGACAATTTCTCCCATCTTGCATTGACCTCAGTCAGATTGGTTACAGTATGTCCAGTAGCAGCAAATTCAAGATGAGAGGTAGGGTTGTTTTATATAAGCTCCTTTCCATTTTTAATGACAAAAGCATTTTGTCTGTTTGATTTGATTTTGGGTGGGTCTTCGAATTCATTACTGCTGCTGCTAATTCAGATTCTTAAATTCGTTTCCAATTTAATGTTGCAGTATTTCCTCAACAAAATCTTCTCTTTGCATTTCTCCGTTCAAGTATTTGCAAAAAACGGTTAAACTACAGTAAATATTCAAGCCATAAACATTTTTGGGTAGTAATGAAACAAAATAACATCCAGATTTCCTAGCAAGGACTCCTAACAGCACCGCACAGAATCACACGCTGAAATTGCCAACTTAGAGTTGTATTTCACTTCCAAAACTTATTATTTCTTAGAACACCATCCATAAAGTAGTCCATGAGTATAAGCTGACTAGTATTTATTTTATTTGCAGCAATGACTTAGCATTAGCACCAGTCAGGGTGGCAGATAACTCTTCTCTCCTGGCAAAAACTGGAAGCAAGGCTGACTGATGGGACTTTGCTGTTACTCCCTACCTGCTCCTGTCCTGACCCCTCAAAACTCTGACCTTCACCTTCAGCTCCTTGGGTCAGAATCTCCTGCTCTTGTTTTTGATTTTATGTCAGCAGATTCTTTCAAAGTAGTAGCATCTCTTCATTGATGGTTGAGCTTCGATTCTCACAAGAAACTTATAATACTTTTGACCGTTTTCCCAGTTTCTCAGCTGACTTTTCTCAGCATTTGGAAAAACATGCACATTTCCTGTGAAATACTGAAAAAATAATTTCTACCTCTAATACACTCATCAGGCAAAAGCTGGTGAGTCCAAGGCAGTTGCTGAAGGAGAATGTTTTGAGACTCTCTCCCACAGCCAGGCAGGAGGGCCAGAGGACCCAGGGCATCCCATTCTCACTCACAGTTCATCTCTCCTCATGAATCCTGGCCCCTCTTTGCCCAGCCTGTTATCCCTAAAGCTCACCCAGACCTACCTACTTTATCCCCTATTTCTTCTACTCAAAAGTACTTTCAAGCACCTCCTTTCTCACATTCTAATGTTTTGAGAAAAATATCCATTAAAACAAAAAATACTGTCTGCTCTATCAGTAAACAAAAGATGTGGCAGCCATGAAGCCATCATATTACAGCATCCCCAAGGCTGAGCCCTGAGGGAACTCAGGACAGAAACAGGATGCACGCCATCTAGCAGTCAACAGCTGCAGCCACTCTAGACAACATATCCTGAGGAGACTCAGAATGAGAAAACACAGGATACTGGCCCCAGACAGCAGAGGTGCTTATCAAAAGAACAATTTCAATGGGCATCTTCCCATACATAGAAAAGTGCTAAATTCCTTGAGATGTCTGACTTCTTTATTTTTCAATAATCTTCTGAAGTTCCAGCTGTGCTAAGTTAATTCAGTTGTGTCTGACTCTTTGCAACCTCGGGGACTATAGCCCACCAGGTTTTCTGTCCATGAGATTCTCCAGACAATAATACTGGAGTGGATTATCATTTCCTTCTCCAGGGAATCTTCCTGACCCAAGGCTCAAACCTTGCTCTCTTATATCTCCTGCACTGGCAGGTTCTTCACCACTAGCACCACCTGGGAAGCCCAAAGTTCCAATTACCTGGTCTTTGTTGCAAAAATTCTTATACATCTTTGACTCCTCCCTTGCCTCTTCAAAGCAGTCTCCCAGAACCATCAGAGATACTGTGTCCTGGGTTTAAGTCCTCAAATAATACATAACTCTCAACTTTTAGGCTGTGCATTTTTTTCAGTCAACAAAAGTATCAGCCATTAGTGTGGTCTAGTTGCCACTATGACAATTTAATTAAAGCAATGCAGAATAAGGTGTGAATCATACATCAATGTCCACTGATTTTTAGCATGATACTGACTAAATCACTTCATCATACAGAACCTCAATTTTTTCATCTATAAAATAAAGATAAAAATTCCACCTCATAATTTTTATTTATTTTTTAAAAAATTTTATTGGAGTATAGTTGATTTACAATATTGTGTTAGTTTCTGCTGTACAGCAAAATCAATCAGTTATGCATTTACATATATCAGCTCATTTTTTAGCTTCTTCCTCCATATAGGTCATAATATACAAACAGTTCATTTATCTCACTATCAAAAAAAAAAAAAAACTCAACCAAAAGGCAGGCAGGAGATCTAAATAGATATTTCTCCAAATAAGACATCAGTTCAGTTCACTCGCTCAGTTGTGTTCGACTCTTTGCGAACCCATGAACCTCAGCACACCAGGCCTCCCCGTCCATCACCAACTCCTGGAGTCCACCCAAACCCATGTCCATTGACTCGGTGATGCCATCCAACCATCCCATCCTCTGTTGTCCCCTTCTCCTCCTGCCCTCAATCTTTGCCACCATCAGGGTCTTTTCAAATGAGTCAGCTCTTCATATCAGGTGGCTAAACTGTTGGAGTTGCAGCTTCAAAATCAGTCCTACCAATGATAGACTGGTTGGATCTCTTTGAAGTCAAACGGACTCTCAAGAGTCTTCTCCAACACCACAGTTCAAAAGCGTAAATTCTTCTGAGCTCAGCTTTCTTTATAGTCCAACTCTCACATCCATACATGACCACTGGAAAAACCATAGCCTCGACTAGACGGACCTTTGTGGACAAAGTAATGACACAGATGGCCAAACAGCACATGAAAAGATGAAATCATTGAGGACAATTATTGCAGCCATGAAATTAAAAGACACTTACTCCTTGGAAGAAAAGCTATGACAAACCTAGACAGCATGTTAAAAAGCAAAGACATGACTTTGCTGACAAAGGTTTGTATAGTCAAACCTGTGGTTTTTCCAGGAGTCATATACAAATGCAATAGTTGGACCATAAAGAAGGATGAGCACCGAAGAATTGATGCTTTCGAACTGTGGTGCTGGAGAAGACTCTTGAGAGTCCCTTGAATAGCAAGGAGATCAAACCAGTCGTCCTAAAGGAAATCAACCCTGAAAATTCACTGGGAGGACTGATGCTGAAGCTGAAGCTCCAATACTTTGGCCACCTGATGCAAAAAGCCACCTCATTGGGAGACTCTGATGCTGGGAAAGATTGAGAGCAGGAAGAGAAGTGGGTGACAGAGGATGAGATAGTTGGATGCCATCACTGACTCAATAGACATGAGTTTGAGCAAACTCCAGAAGATTAGTGAAGGACAGGGAAGCCTGGCATGCTGCAGTCCATGGGATAACTTAGCAACTGAACAACAACAACATTACTCATTATTAGAGAAGTGCAAATCAAAACCAGATCATGATATTTTTGAGAAGATGAAGCAATATAGGTATTTGAATTTTAAAGAAAGGAGATTTTGAGAGCAAATAATCATCCTCTAGCAGCTACTGAGATTGCAGACCTAACACTCAGGAGCAGAATCCACTGTATTTGCAAATCCAAAAGTGAGCAAGTGTCAGCAAATGCCTCTTTTCTTGCTCCCTAAAAGGTCCATACTATCCCCTAACCCTGTGCCAATTCCACTAACTTCTCACTGTGCATACTTCCAAAGTAGGATCAGCATGGAGAGAGTGAGTCCACCAACTCAATGCCTTTACCCACTGGCGCTGCCCTCAGCCTGGCCTAAAGTAGATGCTCAATAAACGTTTGCCAAATTGAATTTTCTTCTCCCTGGATTAATCACTGGTCGAAGCAAGTAGCTAGCCTCCAGCGTGGCTCCAGTGTCCACAAACTTTATGAGTCATGTCTTCAAAAGCCTTGCAGCAGCCACCCCCTTCCCTTGCCTCTGACCTCTCCTGCTTCTTCAGCATGTTTATGGACATAATTACAGCATGCTATTGATTTCCTGACAGGCGCCTTGATGTAACTATTTTACAGAATCAAGCTAATTTCATACATTGAGGTTTTTATGGGCTCTGGCAGATTCAACCTAAGAAGTCATTTTGTCTCCCCTTTGGGCACTCCCGCCCCTTCTCAGAACATTGCTTCTCTTGGTCCCTCCTTCCCTGAAGCCCAGCTGAGCTGCTTGCAATCCACTGTCTCTGTCTTTTCCTTGAGGCCCCACTCTGATGGTCTTGTGAGTTGACAGTCATGTCTTGAGAAAACAGCAAGGTCTTTGAGATCCCAAGAAGTTACGGCAGTGCATCTGGGTGATGGGGGAGTGGAAGATAGAATTCAATTATTCCTCTAATTTTTTAAAAAAAACTTTTTATTTCCTACTGAAGTATAGCAAGTAAGTGCAAGTGAAGTTGCTCAGTCATGTCCAACTCTTTACAATTCCGTGGACTGTAACCTACCAGCCTCCTCCATCCATGGAATTTTCCAGGCAAGAATACTGGAGTGGGTTGCCATTTCCTTCTCCAGGGGATCTTCCCAACCCAGGGATTGAACCCAGGTCTCCCACATTTCAGGCAGATGCTTTACCATCTGAGCCATGGGAAGCTGATCAACAATGTTGTGATAGTTTCAGGTAGACAGCAAAGGTATTCAGCCATCCATGTACATGTATCCATTCTCCCCCAAACTCTGCCCACATCCAGGCTGCCACATACCTTTGAGCAGAGTTCCCTGTGCTATACAGTAAGACCTTCTTGGTTATCTATTTTAAATATAGCAGTGTGTACACATCCATCCCAAATTACCTAACTATCCCTTCCCCTGTCCCTCCCCTCTGGAAACCATAAGTTCATTTTCTAAGTCTGTGAGTCTGCTTCTGTTCTGTAAATAAGTTCATTTGTATCATTTCTTTTTATTGGACTTCCCTGGTGGCTCAGCTGGTAAAGAATCCACCTGCAATGCTGGAGACCTGGGTTCGATCCCTAAATTAGGAAGAGCCACTGGAGAAGGAAACGGCTACCCATTCCAGTATTCTGGCCTGGAGAGTTCCATGAACAGTCCATGGCATTGCAAAGAGTTTTCTTTAGATCCCCCCCCCCCCACACACACACACACATAAAAGGGATAGCATTCAATATTTCCCCTTCTCTGTCTGACTTACTTCACTCAGTATGACAATCTCTAGGTCAATGCCTGGTAGGGGTCACTAAGAGTCGGACACGACTGAGCGACTTCATTTTCACTTTTCACTTGCATGCATTGGAGAAGGAAATGGCAACCCACTCCAGTGTTCTTGCCTGGAGAAGCCCAGGGACTGGGGAGCCTGGTGGGCTGCCGTCTATGGGGTCACACAGAGTCAGACACGACTGAAGCGACTTAGCAGCAGCAGCAGAAGGTCAATTCATGTTGATGCAATTGGCATTATTTCATTCTTTTTAATGGCTGAGTAATATTCCATTGTATACATGTTGGTATTCCTCTGATTTTTAAAGCCTGGGTCTGCTATTACACTCTGAACACATTTCTGGACCCACTGAAATTTCCCTTACCTACATGCATCTGCTAATTAATGGTATGCAGTCTTTCAAGAGACATGATTTTATCTAATCTACATACCAATCCTGGGGTTGTGCTATAATGTCCATTTTACAGATGTGGAAAATGAGGCTGGAAAACTAAAGCAGCTTGATAATTCAAAATAGTAACAGTGAGCATATGAACATCCTTCACAAAAAGACTTCACATGGGCATTTCTTCTCCATTTGGAGATACAGAGTTGCAGAGCCAAGACTTAAACAATTACACTTCTCATACCAAGCTCTTCCTTCTACACGGCTGCTTCATTTCTGTTCTCAGGCCCATACACACAGTTCCCCATCATGGTCTTGGCCAGGCTATTCTTACAAACCCAGGATGGTCCTCCCCTTTCTGCCTATCCAGCTCACATGTGCCCTTGAAGGCATAATGGAGCCCTCCTCTACTCCTACCTCTACCAGGAAACTTTCCCTTATAAATCCATCTTTCTGTGACATTCTCTAGTCTGGAACATCCTGGATATGTCTATTAGATAATAACTGCATGTAAGTAGACATTTAATAAAGTTGTTCTAGTCTTGGAGTCCCTCAATGTAGTGTATCTGATTTGGTTGAATTCCATCACCCATTCCCAATAGATGTCAATGTTCCAATTTCTCAAAGACCACCATCCTACTCTGAGGAGCCATAGGACACCAGGGAAGTTGAGTTCAGCCCTGGTTCTGGGAGTGGGACCCAAGACCAATGTCTGGTGAATCAGTACATCTACATGACCTGAGCAGTCCAATCAGAGGAAATATCTAGACTGTAGAGAGATGGGCTATTCCTGATGGATGTGAAAGAGAGGGGAGAGGCTGCCAACAATAGAGCCAAGACGGAGGAAGCAGTCAAGAACTGGTCAGAGAGAGGAGAGAGAGAAAAAAAGAGCAGTTAGGTCAAACACTTCAAGCTGTAAGATCAGACCTTGCCTGAAGCTAACAAAGCCCTTTCTCCAGTCTTTTCAATGACAGGAGTCAACTCATGTCTCTTTGTTTAAACCAGTTTCAGTCACGCTTCCTAGCCCCAAAGGGTTCTAATATATATATATATATTTGAATAGTGATATTGCTTCTACAACAGTTCCTATCAACCTAGAGGCAGCACAACTCTCTGTTCAGATTTCTTAGTTTTAAAAGAATACATTGAAACCAAAATTTTTAGCTCCATTCATCCTTTTGTGACTTATAGGATTTTTGTTTTTTCTGAATACAAAAACATCCATTAGAGACACTCGAGAAATCCCACCACTACTAACAACAAAACTGTACTTAATTTTATTTTAAAATGTATGTTTTATAAAATTGGGATGAATCGTCTTACTGTGTGTGTGAATTCAAACTTCCTACAGTCACTTAATGACAGTAGATTACTTCAGTTGAGGGGGAAATAAGTAGCTATATTGGGGTTCCCTGAGGGCTCAGTGGTAGAGAACGCACCTGACAGTGCAGGAGAAGTGGGTTTGATTTCTGGGTAGGGAAGATCCCCTGGAGAAAGATGTAGAAACCCACTCCAGTATTCTTGCCTGGGAAATCCAATGGACAGAGGAGCCTGGAGGGCTACAGTCTATGGGGGTGACAAAAGAGTCAGGCACGACTTAGTGACTAAACAACAGCAAAGTAGCCAGAGTGCCTGGGTTAAAACCCCATCTCTATCATTAATATGTTTGTGACCTTGAACAATTGCTACAAATCCTGTCATGTCTCAGTGACCTCATATGTGAAAAGGCAGTAATGATAGCACTTGATTTATAGGAATTTCATGAGAATTAAAATATTTTGTATGGCTTTTGAATTGGGGTGCTGGAGAAGACTCTTGAGAGTCCCTTGGACTGGAAGGAGATCAAACCAGTCAATCCTAAAGGAAATCAACCCTGAATATTCACTGGAAGGAGTGATGCTGAAGCTCCAATACTTTGGCCACCTGATGCAAAGAGCCGATTTGTTGGAAAAGACCCTGATGCTAGGAAAGATTGAAGGCTAACGGAGAAGAGAGCAATAAAGGAGATGGTTGGATGGCATGATGACTCAGTGGACATGAGTTTGAGCAAACTCTGGGAGATAGTGAAGGACAAGGAAGCCTGGCATGCTGCAGTCTATGGGTCTCAAAGAGTCAGACATGACTTAGCGACTGAACAACAACATTTTGTGTGATATCTGCGTATAGTCATGTAGTAACAGCTCAATTTTTGACACACTGGGTTTGAGATACTATGGCTATTCAAGAAAGCTAATAGTGCACATTCTTTGTGGGCATCTGTTCTGTGCCTTAGAGGGTGCTTAGCTGCATCCCTGGCTCCTACATAGTCGATGCCAGTAGCACTCACCAACCTACCAGCCTTTATAACCAAATTGTCTCCAGGCGGACAACACTCCCAGCTGAGCATCACCATGGCATGGCATTTCATCACATGGCTCTACTGTCTGTTATCGTGTATAGCTCAAATGTAAAGACCATTGTTAGGTGACAGTAGTACAGAAGTATCCTTATACTCTTACAATTTTAATAAGAATCCCTTTGGTATTTTAACATCACATAAAATATTGAACTATTAGTTTGAGGTAAATGATATTACATTAATTTTTATTAAATTTTCTAAGAGTTTTTTTTTTTTTTAAGGGCTGTTATTTCATCAAATCTCTTTAGGGCATCAACTGAAATTTTCTCTGCCTCACTGATTCCTGGATTATATTAATAGAATTTGTAACATTAAATCATTCTTGTATTCTTGAGATAATGCCTAAGTGGACACATTATAGCATTCAATTTTTAATACAACATTGAGTGTGATGTGATGACATTTTATTTAAGGAATGTTATTTCAAACACATAAAAGAAATAGAATTGTGTTTTTTTACCTTTGCTTCATTATTAGGGTTAGGTTGATTTTACAAAATAATTTTGAAAGTTTTCTATTTACATCTTTTTATATGATTGGAAATGGTTAAATTTCCTCTAAAAGTTACATATTTCTTGAAATGTGATCAACTAAACTGACCAACAACAAAGTCAAGAGCATTCAGAAGAAAGTAATGTTACATCAATTTTTTTTTAGGAATTTCTTTAAATTCTCAACTTTGAGCCAATTTTGTGATCAATATCATGTAAAAATCATTATTTTTAATCAAAAATTTTTGTAAATAGTATAGAAGACAATGTGTTAATCTTATGCAACATGCTATAATTTCAATATCTGTAATGTAGTTCTACCCACTTTATAATACTATCTAATTTTGTACATTTCTTTTCTCTTTTTTCCTATTACATTTCTAGATCTACATGCTACTATTCTAATTGAAGACAATTCTTATGGTTTTTTCCTTCTATTTTATGTTCTTTGTGCTGCTTATTTAAATATTTAACTAAGCATTTCATTTTACTTCTAATGTATTATAAAAGTATTTAGCCTATGATTTTTCCCTTTTGTACAGCTTTGACTTTTCCCTATAAACTTTTACATAAAATGTTCCAATTTTTATTTCTTTATAAATAGTTTATAATTCTTATGACCCAACAATTATTACACTGAACAGTTTCTAGTTTTCAATGTGCCTTCAGGTTAGTAACCAGTTCTACATAAACAACAATTTTCACTATTTAAGGAGATTTTCTTTTCATTTTTGTCTCTTTTCTAAGAATGGTTGAAGGAAAGCTCTACTACCTGTTCACAGGGTTAAAGGTTTGCTAAGCATTTTTATTAAGTAAAAGTTATTAGTTCTATTTTTCATGTACTGTACATCCTCATTTATTTTTCTTTAAACTGAGGAAACCTTCCCAACTTTATTTATTTTTTAATTGAAAGATAATTGCTTTACAGAATTTTGTTCTTTTCTGTCAAACCTCAACATAAATCAGCCATAGATATACATATATCCCCTCCCTTTTGAACCTCCTTCTCATCTACCTCCCCATCCCACCCCTCTAGGTTGATACAGAGCCCCTGTATCTTCAGGACTTTTCATCCATATGCAGAAGAATACACCTTCTTCTCAAGTGCACATGGAACATTCTCCAGAGTAGACCACATCTTGGGTCACAAATCAAACCTCAGTAAATTTAAGAAAACTGAAATCATATCAAACATCTTCTCTGACCACAATGCTATGAAACTAGGCATCAATTACAGGGGAAAAAACTGTAGAAAACACAAACACATGGAGATTAAACAATACATTTCTAAATAACCAACAGGTTACTGAAGAAATCAAAAGGGAAATCAAAAAATTTCTAGAAACAAATGACAATGAAAACATATTCTCATTTATTTTTTGTTTGCCTCACCTGCCCAATTCTAAGAAAAATACATTGTCATTCCTCCACAAATATTTTATTATTTTTCATCATAGTTCTAATGTTTTGCATAAAATATGTTGATATTAAATTATTTGGCATTATCTTCTGTGTGGCTTATGACTGCTACATTTTTATTCTAGATTTTATGTTCCATCCATGTTACATAATTCTTTGTGCTTCCAATTCAACTGTTGTTAATACTGTCATTCTTGCACTTTGTATGTGTCCTCCTAATATCTTTTACCAAGCCTTGTATTTTTATCTTCCCCTGTCAATCATTTTGTATTAAATTTACATCTTGTAAACAGCATATAGTAGACATTTATTATTTCACCTAATCTTAGAGTCTGTATTTTCATAGGCAGGTTGACCTTTTATTTATTGCCATAAATTATATAACTGGGTTTTTTATTGTCATTCATTGTACTATTTCTTCCTAAGAGACTTCCTTACTTTTTCTTATTTTGTTTGTTTGTTTTGCCTTGAAATTTTCTTTCTTATTTTAATTTTTGTTTATTAAAGAGTGTGAATTATTTGCTTTGAATTTTTTTCCTGAAGTAGCTTGAGAAAGCATATATTAAAAAAATTTTAGTGGAATTTTAGGTTTTAGAAAATAACTTTTCAATTTCATTTTCCTAATAATCAATATAAAAAATAAATCTATTTACTTCTTCCTTTAAGATGAAGAAACCAGGATGCTTTTTACTACTTTCTCCTCTTCTATCACCCAATATCTTCATTTTTCCTGGAACAAAATGGGGTATTAGAACCAAATTCTGTTGAGTTTGTTTTTTTTTTTTTTTCACTTTTCAAAATGACTCTCTACTTTTCATTCTTCTTTATAGCCATGTTATCTTATCAAGAACTACTTAGCTTTTACTCCATGGTTATCTGTTTCAGTGCTTACCACCTGGCTTTTACTTGATAACCCCCTTATGTTTAGATCTTTATTTAGATATGTCTCTCTATTGACTGGAGTACATTCTTCAGTACTTTTTTCAGGAAGGAAATAGACCTCTGCATATTCTGGACATTTGTATTTCTGAAATTGTGTTTCTGGTACGTTCACACATAAATGACAGCTTATCTAAATTTTAAAAATTACATGAATCATGACTGTGTTCCTCAAAATTCTGTAGACCTTAATATAATATTAGAGAAAGCTAAATGCTATAACAAGCTACTGAAATTCTGAGGTTAACACTTAGGCCATTTTAGGAGTCAGGGTCAGCCTTTTAGGAGATGATTCAGGAACCCAGACCCTTTCTACTGTCACCTGGGATCCTAGGCGATACCTTCTGCATCTGGCAGAGAAAAGAAGAAAGAGAAGAAAATAACAAATCTTGTAGTTGTCTTTGGGAGCCAGAAAAGAAATAGCATGTAACTTCCGCCCACAGTCCATCAGCCAGAACTGGTCCATGGCCCACTAAATTAGAGCAAACTGGGTACCTTTGTCTTCCGGGGTTTCCAGGAGGAAGGTGAAATGATTTGATGTACAGACTCTGTACCACATACTTGCCAATTGCTCTTGGATGTGTGCAGAGACCCTAAAAGATATTTTAATTTTTGTAACTACATATATTCATCTACTTCTTTTTGTCGGTTTGATTATTTTTCCTTCTAGAGTGCTTGTAACATTTTATCTTTTAACTCAAAAATTTAGCCAGGCTGTATGTAGAAGCAGTTCCCTTTAAATTTATTTTGCCTGCATATTTAGGTCATTCTGCAAAACACATTTTCTTCAATTATGACTTTGATTGTTGCTTCTGAATAAGTCGTTCTGGTTTATTCCTCAGCAATACCTATAATTCCTAGATTGCATCTCCTTCTCTCTTCTCCATACCTATTATCTCCTCATCACTTTCATCTCCTTATTTTTCCCCCTCTGAAAACAAGGAGAATTTGTTCTTCTCATCAGTGATTTGAGTCTTAGCTGTGTTAACTCCTGCCTTTACTACCTTTATATAAATTGTATTTATTCTATTGGATTTAGTAATCCTTTGATTTTATTTTTATTTAGTCATCTTATTTGCAATCTGCCTTCATCTCAACATGTTTTTCTTCTTATTGTTTTTATTTCTATGGTCTTTTTTATCTTGGATTCTTCATAACACTTTTCCTTTTGTTTATTAATTTCTAAAAGTGGCATAAACCCCTTGATAGCTTACAGTGAATGTCAGATTCATGATCTCCAAAGAAGAAGAGCTTTGGGACCAGGGACCAGGTTTGATCATTCAAGAGCTTTTGTGTAGCAGAGTTTTATTAAAGTAAGAAAAGGAACAGAGAATGCTTCTGACATAGACAGAGAATGCCCCCTGAGCTAGCCTTATCAAGGCCTTATACTTTTTTCAGACCCACTCCTACAACGTATATCTTAAATTAACAAGATCAGAGAAAACAATAGAAAGATCTTACCAGACCCACTCCCATAATATACATTTCAAGATGACAGGATTAGTCAGAAGGTTCTTGTTAAGGAGAAACATGATACAACAAGATATATTGTTATATTAATTAAGACAAAGGAAAATAGAAAAGAATGTTTGTCCTTTTCTCCTTGAGAGCCCCAGACCCCTTTCTTCTTCTCTAAGGCTCTGGACCCCTTTCTCCTCTTCGGGAACCCTGGACTTCTTATGAACCTACCTAGGAATTGACTCTCTCATTCCCCCCTTTTCTTTTAGGAGAATTATGTTGCCAAGGGGAAGGGGCATCATTTTTGTTCCATAACTACTTCCTGCTGTTGAGGGGTGTCTTCCCTAAATTTTTGAGGCAACATATTTTCATACTGAGGGTCTCTGATCCAGGGGCCCCAGGTAATAGCTGGAGGAGGCTCTGGCACTCATGGGAGCCTGGACAACCATTTGCAACTTAAAAACTTTCAAATAGTTAGAAACAAACACCATTTTACAGTTACAGATGTAAGGCAAAATAGTCATTAAACCAAGTTAAAACCTAATCAAAATTGAGTTACATTATGTCCATAGTTACATCAGTCCATCTTAGCACTGTTAGATGTCATCACAGAGTTGAAAAAAGTCCTTTTCCTTGAAGTGGAGAAACCCACCACGGGAAGTATTCAATTAACGAGGAAGGGAGTGCTCCACAGACCCAGCAATTATGTCGATTGTGGAATGTGGCATAGGATTGAACCCAGGACAGGAAGGCACTGTCTTGAGGGTCAAACAGCAGACTCAAGACTTTTGGAGTCAGCAGAAGCAAACCCACATAGATTCTCAGGTCTGTCATGATTCCTGGCTCAAACAGCAGCTTGTTTGACTCAAAGGTTGGGTCAAGAGTTAATCTCCTGATAATGTCTGTTGAAAACCTAAAAGCTGAGTCACATAGTTAATTTTAAGGCTTCAGGATCTATGACAATCAGTTCAGTTCAGTTCAGTGTTGAGTCGTGTCCAACTCTTTGTGACCCCATAAATCGCATCATGCCAGGCCTCGCTGTCCATCACCAACTCCTGGACTTCACGCAAAGTCATGTCCATCGAGTTAGTGATGCCATCCAGCCATCTCATCCTCTGTTGTCCCCTTCTCCTCCTGCCCCCAATCCCTCCCAGCATCAGAGTCTTTCCAATGAGTCAACTCCTCACATGCGGTGGCCAAAGTACTGGAGTTTCAGCTTTAGCATCTGTCCTTCCAATGAACACCCAGGACTGATTTCCTTTAGAATGGACTGGTTGGATCTCCTTGCAGTCCAAGGGACTCTCAAGAGTCTTCTCCAACACCACAGTTCAAAGGCATCAATATCTGTGCACAAAAACAGTCTGGCATAGAGACAGTCCCTTCTTCGTAGGGGCAGTTTGAGCCCTCATTAAAGCTATGGGTAGAAATTTAAACCAACTGTCTTGTGTTTCCTGAGTTACACAGATGTCTTTTAATGTCATTAGCCTTTTCAACCTTTCCTGAAGATTGGGGTCTCCAGGAACAGTATACGGGATATTCTATTCCTAGAGCTTTTGACATCCCTTGAGTTACAGCAGCTTTAAAGACGGAGCCATTGTCACTCTGAACTTTGAGTTTAAGATCCCACTTGCATCATGAGAAGTCAGTACAGTAAGATTTTGCCCATTAGTAAACTTAGGAGCTTTAGGCATTAGCAAAACAATAGTAACAATTACCCTTAAGCCCTGTGGCCATAGTCTTTTTTCAGTAACAAGCTAAACTCTGATCCTGTAGGCAAGGTCAAAGTTGGAGCCTATAAGAGAGCAGTTTGAAGAGCCTTAAAAAGCCTTTTGATTCTCTGGGGACCAGACCAGCTTGTCGGTTTGGGCCTACTGAGTCTCAGTTATAAGTTTATATAAAGGCTGGGAAAGTTCCCCATAACCCAGAATCCAAATGCAGCAATAGCCTGTAATGCCCAAGAATCCTCTCAATTATTTTAAAGTCATATTTGGCTCATTTAGGAATTTAAGACAATAAAGTATAAGGATTAGACACTTATTATTTGTATATCTTGACCAAGTCTCCATTTATCATTTGACTTTTTTATACCCAAAATAGGAGTGTTATATGGACTGTTACAGGGAATTAATAGCCCCTGCCCCTTTAAATTCTCAATGATGGGTTTTAGCCCTTCCTTAACACCTCAGGCTTTAATGGATATACTGCTTTTGATGTGAAAATAGGTGAGGGTCTTTGAGCTTGATAAAGACAAGAACAGCATTTTGTGCTCAATCCACAATTTTTCCATCTGCCCACTTTAGGATTTACATTTTATTCAATTAATGGGAGAGAAAGGGCAGGCTTCATATGAAAACAGAAGCCTGGACCTCGCTCAGTATATCCCTCCTCAGAAGGGGTGAGGGAGACTCCGGCATGATCAGAAACTCGTGAGAAAACAGCACAGATTCCCAGTTGCAGCTTAAAGGATGACTGAAATAATAGCGTTTGGCTCATCCTTACAGTCCCATTGCAGTAGTGGATTGGGACGAAAGCAGACCAGGGGCTTCAATGAGCACAGAGAAAGTTGCCCCAGTGTCCAAAAAAAATCAACTGATTGTCCCCCCACAGTTATTAATACCCAGGGCTCCACAGGTATAATTAGGATGAAAAGTTGTGTGGGGACCCCAGGTACTTTCAGTCCCGATTGCCTTTCGAGTCTGACCCCTGGGGCCTATGCCTTTGAGGGCAGTCTCTCCTCAGGTGTGGTCATTTTACAGACTGCACATGGAGCCAGGGGCAGCTTAGATGCCTGAGGGCAATCCCACTTGAGATGCCTCTCCTTTCCACAGTAGTAACAAGCCCACCCCTTCCCACCTGGGTTCCTCTGGGCACTTTTCCTCAGGCTATTTCAGAGTGGATCTAACAGCCATTGTTGTGGCTTTGGTCTTTTGCCAGGTTGTTGTTTTTTTTTCTTCCTATTTTCCTCCTTTTATTCTTTACCATGGTATACCATCTGAGCCAGCTGTACAGTTTTTTAAAGACAGATATCTGGAGCTGACTGAGTGAGAAATCTGTCTTTAAGATCATTCCTTCCTCTGTACTTTCGGGATCAACATCAGTAAAGTTGCAGAGACCCTCTTGTAGTCTATCTAGGAATTTATCAGGAGTTTTCTTCTCTCTCTGTTCTTTGTCAGTCAACTTAGCATAGTTTAAAGTCTTAGTGGGCACTTGCTTGAGTCTTTCAAGAATACATCTAGCAATTGGTTCTTATCCCACCTTCTTTTAGGCATGTTATAGTCCCAGTCTGGCTCTGTCGTGGGAACTGCTTGGCTCCCAATAGGGAGGAGGGCTATTTCGTGTCCCCTCCTTCCATTTGCCTTATGTTCAAGCCATTCATCTCCAAAAGTAGTAGCTTCTCCCAAAACTTGAGCTCTCGAGTCAGGAGTCAGCATCTGTCCCAAGACATACATTACATCTCTCCAAGTAAGGTAATAAAGTTAGTCCTGTGAAGACTTCTATGAATTGGGACTGTCTGAAAAGACTCTTACACTGGGAGGGATTGGGGGCAGGAGGAGAAGGGGACGACAGAGGATGAGATGGCTGGATGGCATCACTGACTCGATGGACGTGAGTCTGAGTGAACTCCGGGAGTTGGTGATGGACAGGGAGGCCTGGCGTGCTGTGATTCATGGGGTCGCAAAGAGTCGGACATGACTGAGTAACTGAACTGACTGAATTTCTACCAAGACTGAAGCAACCCCTTCTGGAAGGGTGCTCTGACTCACCCTATTTAGTTGGGAGCCCCAGATACAGGGATAAAGTAAGAGAACAGGAGGCAGCTGAAGGTTTCACACCCAAATCTACACCCTTAGGACATGAATCTGGCATGTCTCACAGAGAGACAAAGAACAACACATAAAGCACTTCTACCCATTTCCCTTATTTTCTATAGAGCCGGTCTAGCTGTAAAACAGTAATAATTGAGATCCTTCAACAGGTCAGCATTCCCCATCTTCCAAAGGATACTGTGGCCATTCAGTACCACAAAAGAAGATCAGGCATGTCTTTTTAAACTCTGGGGATCAAACTTGTCCCAGCTTTTTTTTTTTTTTTTAATACATTTTAAAGGAGTTGTTCTGGAACTGCTATCTCTGATCTGTAAAAGAGAAAAAAGCACATCCATAGCTGTGGCTTTTTTCCACCGGAAGCGTCCTTCCCCGCTCTAGATGGGGGTGTAGACAGACTCTCCACCAAAACTTTCCCTCCCTGGTCGGACTTAGTCTGTCCCTTACCAATGCAGACATCTTACTTGTCCGTCCTGGTTCTACCACTGAGGTGGGGTGGAGATGCATCAGGGGTAGACATGATGGCATCCCAGATTGATTTAGTTCCATACCATCAAGACCCTTGTTTGATTTGCCCTTTTCCTCTGATGCCACTCAGGGTGGAGCAGAGTAGCTTTTTGGAATGCCTCCCAAACTAGTACTACCAGGGGAAGTATCCATCTTTCATGTGCCTATGCACGTTCCTGAGTACAGTCCTGACTGCAGTAGAAGTGGTGAGTCACTAACGGGTGAACAACAACCAAGATGTCCCTTCAGAGTGTCACCTCACCAGTATACGTGATAGCAAGAGAGATTGTGGCGGGTTGGCCAGCGAGGAAAGAGTGATTTTTGTCCTTAAGCTACTAGAGCCAATCCTTCCAGTTCATTTCCACAGCTTCCACAAAAGCAATACCTAAGGAGATGAGACAGAAGCCATCAGAGAGTCTTCTCTGTTCTGCTAAAAGCTAGCGCTACCAAAGGTAGACGCTCATTGCATTTCCAATCTGACCAGATGCCGCAATTCCCGATCTGTGTCCTCAAAAACCTCATGGTCACCAGCAGCGCTTCTGTCCACATAGAGAGGAGACACAGCCCTGACAGAGACTCACTTTCAGATCGCTGGCCCCTGAGGCAGGCAGCCACGAGAGTGACCTCTAGCCTGAGAGATGTTCCTGGAGCTAGAGTTCCACCCTGCTCCCAAACGTGCTCTTACTAACTTTTTAGCAAGGCTTGCCTAGTCTAGCAAGGCTAAGCGCCTCCATACATGGGGTCTAAGTAAAAGTACATAATAACAGCAAGGATCACAAGTCCCTTGAAAGTCTATGACCTGACAGATTAGGTTAGTAGTTGTAATTTCCCATGCAACTATGGTCGAAGAGACCAGGAAAAGCTGACTGAGAAAGGAAAATTTAGTCCACACGCTTTTCCCATTTCTGGTCACTCCCCTCACAGGGACCCTGGGTGTCTCCTGGCATTGGCAGGTCGGGATAAACACCAGATAAGGCTCCCCTACTGAAGGCAGGGCTTCCCTGATGGCTCAGATGGTAAAGCATCTGCCTGCAATGCGGGAGACCAGGGTTCGATCCCTGGGTCGGGAAGATCCCCTGGAGAAGGAAATGGCAACCCACTCTAGTGCTCTTGCCTAGAAAATTCCATGGATAGAGGAGCCTGGTAGGCTACAGTCCATGGAATCACAAAGAATCAAACACGACTGAGCAACTTCACTGGTTCATTGGTTCAGTCATTTCAAGGCACCAAGAAACCACAGAGCAGGGCTCATCACTTGCTTCATACAGGGCATGTCATTCATTCACACAAGCACACCAAAGAGTTAGTAAAGTAAAGCAGAATACGTGTATACTAAGAAAGCAGAGAGGCTACAGCTCTGGGTGTTCTTACTTTGTCCTGAAGATCCCAGACGAACCCCCCAAGATGATAGCTTATGGTGAATGATGTTGGATTTGTGATCTCTGAAGAAGATTTAGCTTCGAGACCAGGGACCAGGCTTGATCACTCAAGAGCTTTTGTGTAGCAGAGTTTTATTAAAATAAGAACAGTGGCAGAGAAAGCTTCTGATATAGACTTCAGAAGGGAGATGGTAAGTGCCTCCCTTGCTAGTGTTAGCAAGGGAATTATATACTTTTTAAATTAGTTATTACAATAAATCAAAAGAATGTCTCAAGTTTGTGAAAATTTTATCAGACCCAGTCCCATAATTTATATTTTAGGATAACAGGATTAGAACTTAACAATAGAAAGATTCTAACAGATCCATGAAGCCTTTGACTGTGTGGATCACAATAAACTGTGGAAAATTCTGAAGGAGATGGGAATATCAGACCACTTGACCTGCCTCTTGAGAAACCTATATGCAGGTCAGGAAGCAACAGTTAGAACTGGACATGGAACAACAGACTGGTTCCAAATAGGAAAAGGAGTACATCAAGGCTGTATATTGTCACCCTGCCTATTTAACTTATATGCAGAGTACATCATGAGATATGCTGGGCTGGAGGAAGCACAAGCTGGAATCAAGATTGCTGGGAGAAATATCAATAACCTCAGATATGCAGATGATGCCACCCTTATGGCAGAAAGTGGCAGAAGAACTAAAGAGCCTCTTGATGAATGTGAAAGAGGACAGTGAAAAAGTTGGCTTAAAGCTTAACATTCAGAAAACTAAGATCATGGCATCTGGTCCCATCACTTCATGGCAAATAGATGGGGAAACAGGGGAAACAGTGTCTATTTTTGGGGGGCCCCAATATCACTGTAGATGGTGATTTCAGCTATGAAATTAAAAGACGCTTACTCCTTGGAAGGAAAGTTATGACCAACCTAGACAGCATATCAAAAAGCAGAGACATTACTTTGCCAACAAAGGTCCGTCTAGTCAAGGCTATGGTTTTTCCAGTAGTCATGTATGGATGTGAGAGTTGGACTATAAAGAAAAATGAGCACCGAAAAATTGATGCTTTTGAACTGTGTGTTGGAGAAGACTCTTAAGAGCCCCTTGGACTGCAAGGAGTCCCTTGGACCAGTCCATCCTAAAGGAGATCAGTCCTGGGTGTTCATTGGAAGGACTGATGTTGAAGCTAAAACTCCAATACTTTGCAAAGTGCTGACTCATTTGAAAAGACCCTGATGCTGGGAAAGATTGAAGGCAGGAGGAGAAGGGGACAACAGAGGATGAGATGGTTGGATAATCATCAACTCAATGGACATGGGTTTGGGTAGGCTCTGGCAGTTGTTGGTGGACAGGGAGGTCTGGCTTGCTATGGTTTATGGGGTCACAAAGAGTCAGACAAGAGTGAGCAACTGAACTGAATTGAACTGAACCAGATCCACTCCGGTTTTCAGGAAAGAAACTGTCCTCAAGCAGGATACATTGTTGTTATATAATCCCTAGTGGAGAAGGCAATGGCACCCCACTCCAGGACTCTTGCCTGGAAAATCACATGGATGGAGGAGCCTGGTAGGCTGCAGTCCATGGGGCCGCTAAGAGTCGGACACGACTGAGCAACTTCACTTTCACTTTTTGCTTTCATGCATTGGAGAAGGAAATGGCAACCCAGTCCAGTGTTCTTGCCTGGAGAATCCCAGGGACGGGGCAGCCTGGTGGACTGCCATCTATGGGGTCGCACAGAGTCGGACACGACTGAGGTGACTTAGCAGCTTAGCAGCGGTACAGAGTTTAAACCTTGTTTGTTGTGTAATCATCAGTTCCAGGCTTAAAGAAAAAACCATTTTATGTGACTAAGACTAAGAAATGTAGAGGGGAAAAAAAAAGTTTGTCCTTTCCTCCTCCTTGAGAATTCCAGACCCCTCTCTCCTCCTCAATAACCCCAGGCCCCTCTCTCCTCCTAGAGACCCCTGGACTTCTTATCAACCTGCCTAGGAATTGACTCTCTCACCCCCAGACCAATGGTTGTCATCAGGGAGGACATGCGGTTTGCTCTGGGCCTTGCACACTTCTCAGCTAGTAGGTTGTATAGAGTTTCAACACAAACAGCAAATTGTAAGGCTCACACTCTCATGTCCTAGCAATACTCAACAGAATATCACATTGCTCGACCTTAGAGAGACCAAATACCTCTGACGCTAATCACATCATGGCACACACTGGCATCCTTGACAGAAACACCAACTCTAAACTCATGAAAGGCTCTACACCAGCCAATCAGCACCTGGACACTTGTGAAAGCCTCTTCTTAGATACGGCGCTACAAGACATGTGACAGCAACTAGTCCCAATTTCAGGGCCCCAAGGTCAGTGAGGCAGAGGCTTCATTGAGTCTTCACAGAAAACCAAGGCACTTTCTCAGGGTCCAAGAGGACTTCCCCCATCAACTACGTCCTTCAAATTCAGCAGAGAAGAGTGGATTGGTTCCTCTGGCTAAAAATGGACATCTGTTACCAATGCCATGCTTGAGTAGGTCTTAAATGTGCTGCTCCTATAGTACCATACACCATTTTCATGTATCTTATTGATTATGATGTATTAAGGCATTTCTTAATCTCACAGGGAGGAAACTAATGTTATAAAATCTGTGTTAGCAACCCCAAATAAGATTTTCTAATCTCCATTTTAGCCAAAAATTTTGTTCTGATTTCTGGATGCAAAACAGGTGCTATATTTATCACTTGTCAGTCACTGTTGAATGGATGGATGGATAGATGGATGGGTGAATGAATGAATGAGTTTGGAAACAAACCAACTCAACCAATTCTGCCTGAGTATAATGATGAGAATTGACTCCCCTTATTTTTCTCTGTTTTGAGAGGAGTCCAGTACTCAGAAATTTCTTGTTGCAAATGTTAGGAAGGCTACTCATGGGGGACATGCCCTGAGTCCCATCACACTAGACCATGCAGGAATTTGGGCCAGCTATTGCCATCCTGCTGCCCCAACCCTGCTTCTAGCCTTTGCAGCCATGGCTGCTGCCTCCTTGAATCTCCACTGCCATCCATCCTGCTGCTGCCACACCCACTCCTCATAGCTCTGCCCTGTCAGTCTCCTGGTGGGGGGAGGCTCCTTGTCCCTCCCCACCCTGGTTATTAGCTAAAGACCTTCCTCTTCCTCTTTTCTCTCTCTGTCTTTTGGAAAATGGGACAGGGGACACTTGCTGCTGATACAGAAACCGCCAGGTCTGAAGACATGAAAACGAGAGCAAAGATGGGGTCAAGATCAGAGACTCCCAGTGAAGAACAACATGCTCTGTAAAAATGGCAGATTCTCAGCTACTGAGCTTCTGCATCTGACAGCTAAATATGTGATCAAGGTGACAAGGTGACATGATGACAGGTGTCTCTGACATAAATACCAGCCAGAATGTAATGAGGATGTTGCCTAACCACCAGCGAAGTCCCAGGCAGGATGCCCTACAGGATACAAACCGAAGATCAGACAGGCAGTCCTGGTTCCTGATCAAGGTCACCCCTGCACAGGGCCAGGTGATGAGTCCTGAGAGCTGCAGAGCGTGGCAGGTCTGAGCAGGTGTGTGCAGTACTGACAAGGGAGCAGGAAGACTGACATGTAGCCCCAGGTCTGTCACTAACTGGCTATGCAGTCTCAGGCAACTGTTTGCTTCCCTGGGCCTTCATATGTTGTCCTGTGAATTGGGATAATAGTAATTTGTTCTTTCTTTCACTGGTGGTGCATTCTCAGTCATGTCCAACTCTTTGTAACCTCACGACTATAACCCACCAGGCTCCTCCGTCCATGGAATTTCTTTCATTAGGACCCACCTAGTGCCTGTCATGCATGCCCCTCAACCCATCCCTGGAGCTAATTAACCACAATCTCCAGGTAAAGCCCTGCCCAGGACTGGCAGCCAAATGTGCCTTCAGTGAGCACCGTTAGAAGAACTCTAATTTTTTTTTTTTTCCCCTTTGGCCAGGCTATGTGGCATGTAGGATCTTTGTTCTCTGACCAGGGATTGAAACTGCATCCTCTGCACTGAAAGCACAGATTCCTAACTACTGGACTGCCACTTCCTAAGAGCTCTAAACTGCTAAGACTTGTGATTACAGTAACTCTGATGTCTAACTGTATACATATACTGAATAATTTAGCTCTCAGAGATAAGTACTGTCATTATTCCCACCATCCTTATTTTGCATGAGGAAACCAAGGAACAGAGGATGTAGCAACCACCCAAGGTCTCACACTGGTAAGGAGAAAAGCTGAGCTAGACCACACTGACTTGGTGCCTGAGACTCAACAGATATCAGATTTTCTGATGACCCGGTTCCCAAGTGGTACCCCAACTGCAGTTCCTGAGTTTCTGCTTCTTCCACAAGTGTTAGTCATTCAGTCATGTCTGACTCTTTGTGACCCCATGGACTGTAGTCTGCCAGGCTCCTCTATCCATGGGATTTGCCAGGCAAGAAATACTAAAGTGGGTTGTCATTTCCTTCTCCAGGGGATCTTCCCAACCCAGGAATCAAACCCAGGTCTCCCATATTGCAGGCAGGTTCTTCACCGTCTGAGCCACCAGGGAAGCCTTCTTTCACACAACATGCTCCTACCTCATATTCCACATGGAGTAGATGAACTGCATCCTCATTCCCTACAGTTGTCACTCTGTAACATGCCCAGCATCCCCATTCCTGCGAGTCCTGCCCAGGACTATTATGAGGCTGTTACCTGTGGTCAGTCTTCCTTGTACTGCCCCCTCTCCAGCTGGAAGCTGCTCCAGGCAGGGGCTGGACCTAATCCATCTCCACATGCAGGGGCTGCTTCAGCACGGCGCATAGAAGGCACATAGTTAAGGCAGCTCAACTGGCTTCAGACGTTCATGGTTCCTTCACCTGTGATCACCATGCTAATGTTGGTGGCCCACCTGGACCCCAATTTATGATGGCCTGTAGATGGAAGTCCTTTACATCCAAAGAGCAGATAGACCACACCCTTAGGATCAGACACCTCTAGTTTTATATCCTGTCTCTTTCATTTCATCTGTTCTTTTGAGTTTTTTTTCTTTTTTGGAGGTAAAATTTATATATGAGATGCATGGATCTCTTGTGCACAAGTTCAGTGAGTATCACCAAATATACACACCCATGTGACAAGTGTCCCTATCAAGGCATGGAACATCTCCATCCCCCTGGAAATTTCCCTCCTGTCCTCTTCCAGTCAGTACCCGCCTCCCATAAGTAACCATAATTCTGAAATTTATCACTGTAGATTTGCTCTATTTTTGAACTTCATCAACTCTAAATTTTATAGGAACTTGGCTTTTGCATCAGGCTTCTTTTCCTCAACATATTGTGGGTTTTTTTTTTTAATTTTCATCTTTGTTGTTTCTTTTTGATTGCTGACTAGTATGTCATCATATATGAGGAGATCTGGTATCATTTATTTTGTAATCTTAGCAGTTATAGGAATCTTCCCATTCATTCATTCATTTATCCACTCTTTTAACAAGAATTTACCCTCTGTCTCGGTTTTACTTTCTTTAATTTCATACTGACAATACTTGCTGTTGTCTCGGCATTTAACCAAAATTAAAGAGCCAGTAGAAACCTATGACTTAGGAGACAAATGACTTATTATACATTCCAATCCTGGTTCTAGCCTGCACTCACTAGACATAGTGTTTAACCTCTTGGACAAAGTGTTTAACCTCTCTGTGCTTCAGTTCTCTTCTGTGCAAAAGAATTATCTGAAGATTCCCAAACACAGAGTTACTATTCATAAAGCTCTTGGAACAGTGCCGAGCATGCTATACGTGCACAGTTATATAAGAGTCTGCTATTATTACCAACGACAAAGCAGGCCACAGTGTACAGTGTGTGCTCAGGCGCTTCCATCATATCCGACTCTGTGTGACTTTATGGACTGAAGCCCATCAGGCTCTGCTGTCCATGGGATTCTCCAGGCAAGAATACTAGAGTGGGTTGCCATGCCCTTCTCCAGGGGATCTTCCTGACCCAGGAAATGAACTAGGATCTCCTGCATTGCAGGCAGATTCTTTACCAACTGAGCTACCAGGGATGCTCACACTAGCGTTTAATTTAGAGCTATGGGAATGACACCAATCCCTCAGCCACTGTACTAAATCAACAGAGCTCTCTACCTGAACAAAGGTGACCAACTTGCCCTGGAACTTACCTGGTTAGCTCTGAAAATCCCAGGAACATTTCCTTAGTCTCAGGCAAACCAAGACAGTTAATCATCCTAATCTGAACCTCATTCTTCTTATCTGTGAAATGGGCATCATATACTCTGCTACCTTTTTCATACAATTGCTGAAAAAGCCAAATGCAATGTCTTTGGAAGTACTCTAAAAAAGCAACGGGGTTTTCTGCTTGTTGGATTGACTGTTTCTGGATACTAGAAATCACCCTAAACCTTGAATTTAATTTTGAATTCAAACCTTAAAGTCCATCTTGAATTTGTCACAGCTTCTCTGTTTCCAAGCTGAGTGGCAGTGAGCCCTGTCCCTTCTCTGGGACTCAGGTTCCTCATCTGTAAAATGGTAATTACCATGACCAGCCCACAGAGTTGCTGTTAAGTTGCATATGAAGAAACACTGTCAGTACTGAAACATGGAACAGGCTTCCCCGGTGGCTCATTGGTGAAGAATCTGCCTCCAATGCAAAAGCCACAAGAGACACGGGTTGGGAAGATCCCTTGGAGGAGGGCATGGCAACCTACTCCAGTATTCTTGCCTGGAGAATCCCATGGGACAGAGGAGCCTGGCGGGCTACTGTCCATAGGGTCTCAAAAGGGTTGGACACCACTTAGCACATATGCACTGAAACGTGGGATATAAATTAAACATCAGTTAGTGTGGTACAGAGGTCCATGATGGGGCACAACCCTCTATCCAAGAAAATCATTCCAAACTGCTACCAGACTGCCACCTTCTTCTCTAATCTCACGGATGCTGCTGTCTGACCACAGGCCACTCTGGAGCCACCCTCCTGGAGCCCAGCAGACTCTCAGCCTGGGTCTGGTTTCCTGGTGTCTCTCTTGACCTGGACCCTGCCAAACCCTGCATTCTCCAGGGCCTGAGGAGGGTGCCCTGGACTCAGCCTCACAGCCCTCCCACCTGCTCCTCCACCAAACCCCGAAGCCGAGAGAAATGACTGCTGGAATCACGAGGCCTCGGCGGTAATCAGCGTGCACAGCCCGAGGTAATGGAATAACCCTGATGCAATTATATATTGATTGCAAGTATTATGGCTGCTTCTGATTGCTTCTTATTGGTACAAATCCACTGGGCTGCCTACTTGGATAAAGCCAAGTGAGAACAAGGGGAGATGGGGGAGGTAAACGGGAGAAGGTGAGAGGAGGAGGAGGGATGGGGAGAAGGAAGAAGAAACAGAACCATGTTTCAGAGGACCCTCTGGAGAGGAAGGTTAGGAAGGACGGCCGCCCCTGCCCCACAGCCCAGCGGGACTGGTAGGAAAGAAAACCAAAGACAGTGAATCAACTGGGGGTGTGTCCAAACTGCAGAGAAGGCAATGGCACCCCACTCCAGGACTCTTGCCTGGAAAATCCCATGGACAGAGAAGCCTGCTAGGCTGCAGTCCATGGTGTCGCTAAGAGTCAGTCACTGCTGAGCGACTTCACTTTCACTTTTCACTTTCATGCATTGGAGAAGGAAATGGCAACCCACTCCAGTGTTCTTGCCTGGAGAATCCCAGGGACGTGGGATCCTGGTGGGCTGCCGTCTATGGGGTCACACAGAGTCAGACACGACTGAAGCGACTTAGCAGCAGCAGCAGTGTCCAAACTGGGGTCAAGGAGGCATGAAGGAGCCATGATGCAGAGGGTCAGAGGTCGTCCAACACATCTGTCCCCAGCAAAGGTGGAACACACACTTTTTGTTTCACCTCCAAAACCATAAACAAAGGTTCTTTTTAAAGTCTATCTAGGAGACTTCCCAGGTGGCCCAGTGCCTAAGACTGCATGCTCCCAATGCAGGGGCCCCTGGTTCAATCCTGGGTCGGAGAACTAGATCCCACATGCTGCAACTAAGAGTTTATGTGCTGCAGCAAAGATCCCACATGCTGCAACTAAGACCCAGTGCAGCAAAATAAATAAATGTTTTTTAAAATTTATCTAATTCCACATGTTTTGCATTTTTGTGCTTTTGGGTGGTGATTTTGCTGTCTAAAATGGCCCCAAGCATAGTGCTAGAGTGTGGCCTAGGGTTCTAAAGTACAAAGAAGGCTGTGATTCACCCTATGGAGAAATTAACTGTGTCTGATAGGCTTCATTCAGACATGAGATTTAGTGTGTTGGCTTTGAATTCAACGTTAATTAATCAAAAATATTTTTTTAAGGTGTCTTTGAACAGAAACACACCTAAGTTAAGCTTACATAGTGGTCAGTTGATGAAAATATTGTGACTAGCGGTTGACAGGAAACTAGCCTTGTATTTGCCCTGGGAGCAGCAGTTCTATACTCACTAATTCAATGTTCACAGCGATAGACACTGCCTACCTTCTCAGCAGGAACCAACTGTACACCCATACATAACAGAACAAAAACAGGGTTACCCTGTCCAGTTCTAGTTTCAAAAAGAAAGGAAGGCTTGAACCCTCCTATAAATAACTAAAAGAACAGTTTCATACCTGATTTTTCAAAGCTGATAATTGAAGATTTATCATGTTCTTGGGACACAGGATAAACATATAAGAAAACTGTTGTTTGTTCACCAAGAACAGACTAACTATAAACTTGGTAACTTTGCAAATCTTGTGCTTTTTTTCCCCCTCTAAATAGATGTCATAATTTGTATTTGACAAGTTGGTCTTTGTAAAACCTCCTCTGCAAGCAAACTTCCTTTCTTATCCGAATGCTTTCAGTGCTGTGTCTCTGAGTCTTCCTTCTATTCTTACTAGTTTGGAGGGGGTGAGGCCAAATTAGTGAAAAGTTCATACCAATGTCGCCCGACTATGTCCCAGACAGTAGTCAGCAGGCACTTGTGTGCTCACAGAGCCTGCGAGGCTGCCATGTTCTTCCTATTTTTCCTCATAACACAATGTCTTACAACGTCTTACACACAGTAGGGGCTTTCTATGCAGAAGCATGTCAGAGTCAGGGGCCTTGGTTGCAAGCAACAGAAACTAACCCAGTTAAATTAAACAATTATTGTAATGCTACCAGGTAGCTCACAGAATTAACAGAAGAAAATGAGTGAGAATCAGAAGCAACTACTCAAGGGACCAAGCAGCTAGGATGCTCCCCCCAGGGCTGCAGGTAGAACATTGCAAAGGCTATGGGTACCCCTGCCTCTGCTGCCTTTATATGGATGCTGCTGAAGCGCTGGTGCTGACTGCAATCAGCTTCAAACTTTCCCTGCTTATTTGCAGCTCTTTCTCCAAATTTCAAGTCCCAAAATGCGTGCTCAGTCGCTAAGTCATGTCTGACTCTTGGCAACCCCATGGTCTGAAGCCCACCAGGCTCCTCTGTCCATGGGATTTTCCAGACAAGAATACTGGAGTGGGTTGCCATTTCCTCCTCCAGGGGATCTTCCCAATTCAGGGATGGAAACTTCACCTCCTGTCTCCTGCATCTCAAATCCCAAATGGCAGCATCCAACTACCCAGAGACCAGTGTCCACAGCCAAGTTACCCAGGCCTGTATGTCCAGGTCTAGACTTGGTACTGAGAGGGTTCAACATGTGTACCTCTTGTAAAAATGTTCTTCAAACTCCCTTCTTATGGAAGTTTGGGAGAAAATGGACACGTATGTTTGGCTGAGTCCCTTCATTGTCCACCTGAAACCATCACCACATTGTTCATCAGTTATACCCCAATACAAATAAGAAGTTTTCTTCTTAATTTTTTTTAAAGTAAAAAATGAAAACATTCTCCAGCTTCCATGGGAGAAGGCTGGGCCTGTCCTGCCCCATGTTGATTTGGAGTTGCCAGTGAGGATAAGATGGATAAGTTGAGAAAAATCGGAGAAAGAACTGGCATCACTGGGAAATTGCTTGGGTGTAGAGAGCAGTAGAGATCAGGACCCAGGGTAGGGACAATTCCTGAGTCAGAGAACACCAAAAGAAGGCAACAGCAAAGCAAACAGCTCAATGTGGACAAATTGAATGTGCGATGTCTGCAGCCATTCAGTAGGCATTCTGCAAACTCCCAAGTTCCATGCATTTGGAAAGGATTCTATTAATATTATTGATGCTATCACTATTATTAAATATTAATGAAATTGGCTTCCAAAGACAGAATCACTCCAATGAAGTGGGAATATAACTTTGCTTTTTGCCAACAGACAAGCAAGTGAGGATTTAACTTTTAATCTTTTTCTCCTTCTTTCACTTTGGCTGCCAGGTCACAAAGAGCATGGCTAGGAGTTCAGGGCAGGGCTGCCCAAGACAAAATGCCAATTTTCAAATAGGTAAATAAAAGCCCGTGATACACATAAATCGGTAACCAGATTCAAGGCTGTTGTATTTTAAGGTTCTGTCTACACTGGGAGACCATCTGGTGACCAAAAAGAAGAAATGGCATTTGCTTGGATGGTTCCAGGGATGAAGGAGATGCCAAGACTCTGGCTCATTTTGATCTCTCTACATGTCAACCCATAGCCTCCCAGCTGTGAGGTTGCCATGGCTCACATTTGGTGGGTTTGAGCCCAGAAGTGTGGCATCCTTGTAAAGATGGAACACTTTAATTTGCCAGGATCATTCTGATGCAAATATTGTAATGCTCAGCCTTCTCAAACCATGTGCTTGGAGTTCTGTCTCAGAAAATAGAATGCCTCTTCTGGGGGAGAATGAATACATGTAGATGTATGACTGAGTCCCTTTGCGGTCCATCTGAAACTGTCACAACCTTGTTAATTGGCTATACTCCAATTAAAAAAAAAAAAGAAAGAAAATATGCTGTCCCAGGCACTGAGGAAAGAATAGAGGGAGTCAGAACACCTGATACCAGCATTCTGGTTTTACTACTGTCTGACCTTCAGCACATTTTAAATTTTTTCTAAACTGAACCTCGGTTCCCTCCTGTGTAAAATGGGACTGCCACTACCTACCTGTGTTACAGGAGGTCTGTCAGAATGAAACAAGGGTGAGGAGACATGCACTAAAGCATCGTATATATATTATTAACTCACCCCATGATTGTTCATCTCCAACCCATTCATGCTTCCTATTCAATCTCTCCCTCTCATAATAACCTTTCTGACAAGTACATGCATTGAACCCTTCCAATACAATTATCACTGCAGTCAGCTAGGAAGAGAGCATGGCAATATGTTAAACAAGGATGGAAAGTTCCAGAAGGGCCAATGTCCCACATTCATAACTCTCCAGAAAAAAAGAGATGGGCAGGAGAATTCTGTCACATGCCTGCTCTTGTCTTAGGAGAATTAGTGCATCTTGTTTTACAGAGCTGTTTCCAGAACAGAAGAACTTATTTAATTGCCTGCCCTTTTTTCCCTTTTAATTCTGTAGTGTAGCCTGCAGCCTAATAGTAAGTAGAGTGTATCTTTAACGAAACCAGTAAATAATCTTTTTTAAAGAAGTGTCTGATTTACTAGGAAAATACAGCGCTCTATAAATCCAAGACACTGCTTTACAACTGCTTGCCCACCATGGCCCACGCTTTGTTGGTAGAGGGCCATTTCTGCACATCAGATCATCGGTGATTTACAGGAGGATGAGGAGGGGGGTACTTTTAACTCAGTTG
Organism: Bubalus kerabau; assembly: GCF_029407905.1. Classification (NCBI taxonomy): domain Eukaryota; kingdom Metazoa; phylum Chordata; class Mammalia; order Artiodactyla; family Bovidae; genus Bubalus; species Bubalus kerabau. The sequence continues at coordinate 135,076,507 of NC_073627.1, forward strand.
CATGCCACCAGGCAAAATAAATGCAAGGTTCTAAAAATTAATGAAATATTGTGTGCATGAAAGGATGCAGTATACAGTAGACACTCAATAAAGGCTTGTTTAGTTCCTTCTTGGCTGTCTTTTCTTTAGTGGACTGAGAGTCCCCAGCTGCACGAAGTAGCAGGCATTTCATCAATGTTTGTACACATCCTCTCTGTGGGCTAAATACTGAGCAAATCAGCTTTTTAAAATAAATACTACCTCCATTTATTTTGCAAAAGACTTGCTGACAAGACACCCAGCAGCATCTGAAATTTCATCTAGACAAAGAGGGCAGGGACAAGGAGCTCTATTTTTCCCATTCCGAGCTTCCCACTGCATTCCTCCCACACTCACGCAGGCACACACATCCCAGCACATGTGCACCACCGCGATAAGGAGGCTTTCAAACGCGCAATTCATCACCTTGGCCCCGGATGGAAGGCGAGTGAGTGAGTGTGTGTGTGTGAGCGTGTGTGCATGCACGTGTGTCACACTCTCGCACGCACATGCTCCCAAGGGCCTTTGTAGCCCCTCCTCTGACACAATGGAGTGAAAGCACAGAGCTCACAAAGGGAGAGGAAAAGGAAGGGAAGTGAAGAAAAGTGCCCACTTTGGCTGCCTCTGTTTGATTCTGGCTGCTCCATCTGAGCCCGTTAACCAGTTAACGATATGATAAAGAACAGCAGGAAAGGAGAGAAGCTTCCAGCCTGTAGCCCTGATGCAGGAGAAAACAAACATTAATCACAGCAGTCCCTGTGGGAGCAGGGGTTGTGCCCTGATGCTCTGTAGTGGGGGATTCATGAAGTCACGAAGTCCGCGGAGGCAGCCAGGATGCTAATATCCTTTCCCAGAATCCTCCGGGACCTTCAGGCCAGCCCTGGCTAGTGAGACTCAGCCTCACCAGGCACCCGTGCGTGTGCACACACACAGACACACACTCTCCAGCCCCCACCTCAGCTTCAGTCCCAGAGCTAACCACTCACTCTTTTTGGCGGAGTTCTTGGGAAAGTGGGAATTAAATGAATCCACATTTATGGAGATCCACTTGGTGCCAGGCACTTCCATTGGGTTACTTAGTGTAAGCCTCACAAGAGCACTGGGAAAATATTTTTCTGGTTATTACTCCATGTGTAGAGATGCTGAAAACTAAGATGCAGAGAAGGGGTGTGGTTTTGGTTTCCAGGCACACTCAGCTGGTAAGTGGTGAATGGAGAATTCAAATCTAGGTGGGTTATTTTTTTTCTTTTATTGGATGCCCAAACTAGTGTGTTTTCCTTTTACAGCACAACTGGCATTCACTTTCTGCACAGATTCCTGGACCCTATATGATCCAAGAGTTCTGGGTGGGCTCTAGGAATCTGCATTTTATTACAAAATTCTTTTTTCCTTTATTTTACTATGATAGCTTCATTGAGGAGTGATTGAACTACGATAAATTGCATATGTTTACAATTTACATTTGATAAGTTTTAGCATTTGTATACAGGCTTCCCAGGTGGCACAGTGATAAAGAATCCACCTGCTAATGCAGAAGGATCAATCCCTGGGTTGCGATCCCTGGCCTGGGAAGATCCCCTGGAGGAGAAAATGGCACCCCACCCCACTATTCTTGCCTGGAAAATCCCATGGACAGAGGAGCGTGACAGGCTAAAGTCCACGGGATTCCAGAGTCAGATGCAACTAAGTAACTGAGCACACACACAAACATTTATAGACACCCCTAAAACCATCACCACAATCAACATAGTAATGTATTTAGCCCCCAAAGGTTTCCTCATGCCCCTTTGTAATCTTTCACCAACCCATCTCATCCCATCCCTAGGCCACCACAGATACAATTTCTGTCACTGTGAATTAGTTTGCATTTTCTGGAATTTTATATTTTTGGAATCAAATAGAATGTACTTCTTTTTTTATCTGGCTTTTGTCACTCAGTATGACTATCTCGAGATACATCCATGTATATCAATGCATCCTTTTATTGTTCGGTAAATTCTGTCCTAAGGCTATGGCACAATTTGTTGGTCCATTCACCTGTTAATGAATATTAAGGTCGTTTCTAGTTTGATGTTTTTACAAAGATACCTTCCATGAGCACTAGCTTTAAACTTTCTTAATAAGACAATGAACAATTCAATTTAAAAACTGGGGGAAAATCAAATAGACACTTCACTAAAAAGATATACACATGGCAAATAATCAAATGAAAAGATGCTCAACACCATTAGTCACTGAAAGTGAAAGTGTTAGTCGCTCAGTAGTGTCAGACTCCTTGCAACCACATGAACCTGTAGCCTGCTAGGCTCCTCAGTCCATGGAATTTTCCAGGCAGGATTACTGGAGCGGGTTGTCATTTCCTTCTCTATGGGATCTTCCCGACCCAGGCATCAAACCGAGGTCTCCCATATTGCAGGCAGATTCTTTACCATTTGAGCCACCAGGGAAGCCCTTCATTAGTCACTAGCGAAATTCAAATTAAAACCACAGGAGGTATTACTACACTACTATTGGAATGACTAGAAAAAAACACTTAGTATGATAATCTCTAGGTCCATTCATATCGCTGCAAGTGGAATTATTTCATTCTTTTTTATAGCTGAGTAGTATTCCATCATATATATGTACCACATCTTCTTTATCCATTTATCTGTCATTATCAGTATGATAAGTGAGGTAAACCAGACAGAGAAAGTCAAATATCATGATATTATTTATATGTGAAATCTAAAACAAAAGATACAAATGAATTTATTTACAAAACAAATAGACCCACAGACATAGAAAACAAACTTGGGGTTGCCAAAGAAGGAAGGGATAAATTAGGAGGATGTGATTAACATACATACACCACTATACATAAAATAAGATCATGGCATCTGGTCCCATCACTTCATGGGAAATAGATGGGGAAACAGTGTCAGACTTTATTTTTTTGGGCTCCAAAATCACTGCAGATGGTGACTGCAGCCATGAAATTAAAAGATGCTTACTCCTTGGAAGGAAAGTTATGACCAATCTAGATAGCATATTGAAAAGCAGAGACATTACTTTGCCAACAAAGTTTCGTCTAGTCAAGGATATGATTTTTCCTGTAGTCATGTATGGATGTGAGAGCTGGACTGTGAAGAAAGCTGAGCACCGAAGAATTGATGCTTTTGAACTGTGGTGTTGGAGAAGACTCTTGAGTCCCTTGGACTGAGAGATCCAACCAGTCCATTCTGAAGGAGATCAGCCCTTGGATTTCTTTGGAAGGAATGATGCTAAAGCTGAAACTCCAGTACTTTGGCCACCTCATGCGAAGAGTTGACTCCTTGGAAAAGATTCTGATGCTGGGAGGGATTGGGGGCAGGAGGAGAAGGGGACGACAGAGGATGAGATGGCTGGATGGCATCACTGACTCGATAAAGTTAAGTCTGAGTGAACTCCGGGAGTTGGTGATGGACAGGGAGGCCTGGCATGCTGCGATTCATGGGGTCGCAGAGTCGGACATGACTGAGCGACTGAACTGAACTGAACTGAATACATAAAATAGATGACCAACAGATCTATACCTGAAACTAACACAAATTATAAACCAATTGTACTTTAATTTAAAAAAAATAGAGGCCATCATTATGAGTGTTGGTGAGGATATGGAGCAACTAGAACCCTCATACGTGGCAGCTCTGTGAGTGCTCAGTCACTCAGTCATGTGTGGCTCTTTGTGACCCCATGGACTATATAGCCCACCAGGCTCCTCTGTCCATGGAATTCTCCAGGCAAGAACACTGGAGTAGGTTGACATTCCCTTCTCCAGGGAATCTTTCCAACCCAGGGATCAAACCTGCATTAGAGGCAGATTCTTTTACAGTCTGAGCCACCAGGGAAGTCACCAGTATAGCTAACTGTTTAGCTAAACTTGTTTAGCTCTCCATTTTATTTCTGTGATCCACAAGAGGTGGTTTTGATGACTCCCAGCTTCCAGGAATCTATGTCTATGATCTCAAAGAACTCCACAAGGAACATACCCACCCTCCTTGAAAACATGGAATTAACTCCACAGAGCAATTCACGTGTCATAGTTTTCCCCTGTAAGGAGCATCCATTCTTCTTCTCAGCAGGTACCCAGGCACAACAGTGACTGGTATACCCACACACACACATTTTAAATTTAAAAAGTTAATGTCTCCAAGATTGAGGGAGCCAGAATTGTCATTAAACTCTTGCAGACACAAAGGCCCTCTGCTGCTTTGCAGCCCACGTGAGACTGTATTTTACTTATCTGGATCCCTTTTGTCTGGAATTATTTCCTCATTTTGAATAACCTGCAGAATGTAAGCCTGCAAACAGAGAATTGTCGGCCTCCCTTATTTGGAAATGGATTTGTCATTTGCAGTCAGTCCCTGTACCTGGGGCAGTTTGGGATCAAAAACAGTTTTCAAGGCTTCATTTATTACCACTCTTTAAAGAACTCACCCTTTGATCAAGAGCCTGGGGATTCCATGCTTTGCACCCTCAAAATGTGTTCCCACCCCCAAGATCCCAGCGCTGTTTTTGTTTCTTTTGAAAGCCCTGTTTACTTCGGAAATTCAGCAATTGCTCCCGAAGTTCCTTTGATGTCTATTGAATTTAATATATTTCATTGCATTATGGAAAAGCTATTTCAGCTTTTGATATCAGCATCTTCTTGATATGCCGAGGGGTCTTTTTGTTGGGTTTTGTGTGTGTGGTTGTTGATTTGAGTTGTTGAAATTTTTTTTCAAGAATGATTTTAAGACTTGTGTTCTTTTTTTAAAAGACTAGCCAAAGGATGAACAAGCAATGAGATTGACAGCTCCTACAAATTAGAATGCTCCATTTGAGTCGAGGAATGGGTGACAAGAAGAAATATTTTTTTAATTCTCCCTGTTTTCACTAATTCTAATTGTCCCAGCATCGCCTCCGCAATAAACCAACAAAGGCTACGTTTTAGGAACTTTGTATCTATCAATAATCAATCAACTGCTTACTATTTACTTATTAGTATACCAAGCATTTAGCTAGTCAAGTCACTTAAAGTGTAATTATGAAATTTTATATACATACATATGTGTATATAAAATTTCTCAAGATTCTCAGTATTCTCAAGAATACTGTAGTGGATTGCCATTCCATTCTCCAGGGGATCTTCCTGACCCAGGGATCAAATCTGTGTCTCCTGCATTGCAGGCAGACTCTCTACCATCTGAGACAGCAGGGAAACCCAATATATATATAATCATACACTAATCTAAGAGCTTTCATATACTAGTTTTTTATAATCTTACCTCCCATTTTTGGTGTAACCATATGATTTACCATCTAAAGATGCTGTCAAAGACACTTTGACAGTAAAAGGAGGCACCATTAATAATTAATAATAACTAGTGAAAAGGAGCACCATTAATAATACTAGGACAACAAATATTAGCCAAGACTAGTGGGGATGTATGGTCATGCTATTTGTATTGCAGATGAGGAAACTGAGGTACAAAAAAGTTAAGCTGCTTACACAAAGACACAACAGCTAGCAGACGGCAGACAAGTTGTGAACTCACTGTATTTGCCTACAACCACCTCTCCACCATACTGAATTTGTCCAGTCTTCTGGGGCTGAATCACAAGAACGAAGAGCCACCTGAATGTGCGCTTCAGCCACAGATGTGCCATCAGTACAGGCAGGTCCAGGCGTCCCAGACCGAAGAGCAATCAAGAGGATGCCCTCTGGTCCTGTTACACAGAGCCATAGGAGAAGTTCAAAGATCTACATTATAGTCCCAATCTGCCATTCAGTTGCTGTATCCTGGGGACAAGTGACTTCCCCTCACTTTATCCTTGACCTTGACCCGTGACCCCAACAGTAACCATATATCCAAAGCCTTACCTGCTCAGGATCTTACACATTAATGGGCAATTGCAAAAAAAAAAAATTATGGGAGTGGGATCCTCTGTTGCCTATGGATGGGCTCTAGAGTTCTTCTGTGACTCCTGATTGAGGGTGATCTGTGGTGATCCTGGCCTATAAGTATGTAAGAAGCCATAGGTGGGCAATCTATCCAACAGAGAGTGGGGGAAATCTGAGCCACAGCTACATTCTGGGCTCTTCACTAGTTCTGAAACCGGGTCCTGAACCCCTAATTAGACCGAGGTCCTAGTGCCCTCATCCCCTCCCTGGGACCATCTCCAGGCCCTCTCCTTGCACCCTACCCTGCCCCCTCAGGTCTGACTCTGGATAGGCTGCACCAAGCTTGAGTTGCCTCAGTCTCCTTAGATCTGGCTCTTGGACCTCTGGCTTTATCACACCCTTACCCTGACTTTATCCCTCTGTCTGGGTAGCTCTGTCTAACTTTGACCTACAGGTAGCATCAGTGGGTCCTTCCTCCCCATGGGAGTTTTCAGTGTGGTTCATGGTCAAGACTGACCAGCTACAACCAGCCCCACATCCCCTGAGTTACCAAGTCCTGCTGGATTTACTTCCCAAGTAACCTAGATCCCATACCTCTCGTCTTCCACTTACACGAGCTATATTTCTCAGCTAGTCTTCTAGCTCAAATCTCTCCTGTGCTTTGACTCTCTCTTTCCCTTCATGAATTCCCTGGCTTACCGTGTCAAGAGTATGATTCTAAACCTATGTATGATTCCATCATCCCCTATGTGTGAACCTTCATTATATTCCCAGCATAAAGACCAAATGCCCTAACACCGTTTCAAGGCTTGCACTGACCAAGGACCAACCTGCTTTAGAACCTTCTCATACTTTTGAATCCCCTCACACATTGCCAGGCACCCCTCCCTCCTGCTTTCTCAAAGCACCCCCTGATGTTCCAGGTATGTGTAGCATTAAGCCCTGCACCCCAACACAGCATGCCTTCAACATCTCTCCTTTTTTAGGGCTGAGAATGCCAACCCTCCCTGCGATAAACTCAGAATCCTTCTTACCCCTTGGTCATGCCTCAGATAGCGCAGATAAACAGTCCTCCTCACACCCAGCCTCCATTAGAGCCTGTCCCTCACTGCCAAAGGATCCCAGTACTCTCTGATAAAGCTTATTTCACTGCTCTGGCAAACTGGCTGAGAGTGCAGTTCTGACAGTGCTTATCTGTCTCCCCAGAGAGGAAAGCTTTCCATATTTGCATCTCCCACAACACCCAGCTCCATGTACACCCCCTTAAAGGGGCTCTGTATGCGCGCATAGGTTTGACCTTTAAACCAGATTAAAAAACATCTTCGTACCTGGCCTCCTCCCCTCCTGATGAGCCCTGAGCCCTGGTAGCAACATGGTCCATCTGTGGGATTGGAACCAGAGGCAGCAGATGCAGCCAGCAGCAGGCCGCTGGGAAGACTCATCAAATCTATTGAAGAAACCTGCTTAGAGATTTCCCTGGTGCTCCAGTGGTTAACAATCCACCTGCCAGTGCAGGGGACACCAGTTCAATCCCTGGTCTGGGAAGATTCCAGGCAACAAAAGATGCCGGGCAACAAAACCTGTGTGCCACATCTACTGAAGCCCACATGCCCTAGAGCCAGTGCTCCACAAGAGAAGCCACCTCAATGAGTAGCCCATGCACCGCAACTAGAGAGTAGCCCCGCTCACTGTGACTAGAGAAAGCCCAGTCACAGCAACAAAGACCCAGTGAAGCCAAAAATAATAAGTAAATAAAAAGAAATTTTAAAAAAAGAAACCTGCTTAGAGGGGAGCCCTGGATGCTAGTCAACTCCAAGACAGGGAAAAGAAGAGTAAGAAAGACTCGCCTTGCTCTGTGTATGTGCCCCACTCCTTTGAAAGCTTTTCCCTGCCAGCAGCCAGCCAAGGGAGTGGGAGTCTTTGCTGCTGGGTAGGTGTTGGGAGGTCCAGAGTTTTTCTCCAACTCCTCCCTCTCTCCAAAGCCCCAGCCCTCTTGTGTTTGTTGCAGTTTGGCTGCCAAGCCTTTTTCAAAGACACAGCATTAATTCCGCTTGCAGCACAAGTGGGATCAGGCATTTGGAAAAGAAAAGAAATATGGAATTCAGGAGCTGAGGCTGCCACACACAAAGACTATCGGGGAAGACAAACCAAAGGGAGGCTTCATTTTTCTGTTGTTTCGTTTTTCAACAGACCTAAGGTCACTGCAAGCACCAGCCATTAGCCTAATTAGACCCTGGGAATGAGAAAATGGAGGGAGCACTCCAATGGGGAAACAGAGGGGAGGGGCAAAGACAGTAATTGAAGCCAAATAATGAATATTAAACTCTTGTAAGTAATGTTTAATTAAGTTATTCTACGATTGAGGCTTTTTGCAAATATTACCATGGGATTCAAAGGAGTACATTAAGTGCCTGGAAAAATCACTAAACAGAGAACACAGGCTGCCTTCTTTGCCTCTAGTCTATGGCTCTGCTTAATCTGCATAGAAGTTCCATGAGCTAAAGGCGAAAGGAAGTCACAGAAACACATGTCCGCAACCCCCTGCTTTTGCCCGTACACCGTTTCCACACCATCCTGTGGCCCTGCAGCTTATCACCATGTTACAGCTGAAAACTTCTATTTGTCAAAAGATTGTATCGAAAGTGAAAAGGACAAACCAAAGCTTGAGAGGATTTTGCAAGCCACATCACCAAACTCAAGTTACATTTTTCAAAATATATAATGGTCTACTTACCCAACGGAAACACAGCAAAGGATATGAACAGGCAATTCACAGAAGAAAAAGATCTAGTTAAAACACAAAAAAAAAAAAAAAAAAAAAAACCTCAAGCTCACTTGACGTCAGAAAAATGCACAATCTGAGATGCTACCATGTCCTATCCATCAGATTAATGACAACAACAGAGAATGATTGTCTCATGATGCTAAGTGTTGGTGAGGATATGGAGAGATAGGAATGTTTAACTAACACACACTGGCACAGTCACACTAGAGAGCAATTTGGCACCGTACAGCAAGCTTGCTGGTAGGCTATGATCTATAGGGTTGCAAAGAACTGGACACAACTGAAGTGACTTTGCACTCATGCACAGCAAAGTTTAAGATGTGTGTACTTAAAACCTAGGAAATCAATTAAAAGTGTATATTAGATTCTTAGAGGTGTACAAAAATATTCGATGCAGCATTATTTATACAGCAGAAACTGGAAACAAACTCACACCCATAACAAGATAATGGGCATATAAATTGAGGAAACTTCATATAATGAAAAACTATTTAGGAGTAAAAGAAAATTAATATATGATATGAATAAATCTCTTAAACATAATTTTAAGTAGAACGCAAAACCTAAACAAAGTTTTCTTAAAATGGCAGAAGAATATAATACATTATGATATAATTCATGTAAAATTTAAAATCTACAGACCATAATATTTAGAGACACAAATACAGAATTGATGCCTTTTAACTGTGGTTCTGGAGAAGACTCCTGAAAGTCCTTTGGACAGCAAAGAGATCAAACCAATCAATCTCAAGGGAGATCAACCATGATTTTCACTGCAAGGACTGATGCTGAAGCTGAAGCTCCAATATTTTGGTCATCTGATATGAACAGACGACTCATTGGAAAAGCCCCCTATGCTGGGAAAGATTGAGGGCAGAAGGAGAAGAGGGCATCAGAAGATGAGATGGCTGGATGGCATCACCAATGCAATGAACATGAACTTGGCCAAACTTTGAGAGATGGCGAGGGACAGGGAGGCCTGGAGTGCTGCAGTCCATGAAGTGGCAAAAAGTAGGACACGACTGGGCAACTGAACAACCACAGCAATACATTACTATGCCTTCAGCATTTCATGATATCTTTAACTGGTAATGATCATATTTTTAAACAGGCCTCAACAAGATCCTATGCTCCTGGAAGAAGAGACTTGAAAATTCACCTGAGAATGGAAGGCCAGGTATGATCAGGGGGTAAAATGCAAGACACATTTGGGACACAATCAGATGAAGGAACTGAGGGCCATGAAATGTTGTTCTTGCTGAAATCTCTACCCAGAACACACTTGAAGTTCAAGTGAACTGAAAGCCACTTGATCCTGGAGCAATCACAAATGGGACCAGGAAAGCCAGCATGGTGCCCAACTCAGCCCTGCTAAGAGGACTTGAGGGTGGGAGATGGAAACCACTGCCCAAGAAGGATCAATTAGGTTTTTCTTGCCAACTGAATGGAGGCTAAACTCTAACTTTTCTCTGCATTCGGTATTTAACAGATACATCCAGATTCAGCTGCCGCGAGTATGGCAGTATTTTCTAAGAGCCTACAGAGGCCTCATTCTCTTGTTAGAGCTTGAGAATTCCTAGCAAACATTAGTCTTGGAGATTCTTACCATTGGCCAGAAGAGATGCTGCAGACACAAAAACTGCCAACAGAAATATTTGAACCTCTTTTAGTTGGATTTAACTGGAAGAAGTCTTAGGGAGGAATTGCAATAAATTTATATTTTTTATAAAGGATAGCCATGATAAATACATCTTTAGCTGGACTTTAAACATTCAGAGGGTGGTATTTTTATCCATAGAGGAACACCTACTATCTTATTTATTTATTGAAAAAAAAGAAGTAAAGAAACAGGCAGACAACCTAGTAAACTATAGTATTAGCTGACCTTGACTTTGGGTAGCCCGCTCTCTACAAGCATGAACAATTCCAATTCTATAATTAGGGGACTGGTCTAGACCAGAGGTCAGCCAAATTTGATCCATCGCCTATTTTTGTATGACTTGCAAGTGAAGAATGCCTTTTTGTATTTATAATTAATTTTAAAAAATAAAAACAAGATTATTTTGTGACACATAAAAAGTATACATAAATGTTAGTGTCCATAATACACTTTACTGACGTTGTTTTCTAATATACACAATTTTAAGTAATTTTTATTCAAGTATAGTTGATTTACAATGTTGTGCTAGTTTCTGCTGTACAGCAAAGTAAATCATACATATATATCAGTTCAGTTTAGTCGCTCAGTCATGTCCAACTCTTTACAACCCAATGAACCACAGCACAACAGGCCTCCCTGTCCATCACCAACTCCCAGAGTGCACCCAAACCCATGTCCATCCACTCAGTGATGCCATCCAACCATCTCATCCTCTGCCATCCCCTTCTCCTCCTGCCCTCAATCTTTCCCAGCATCAGGATCTTTTCAAATGAGTCAGCTCTTCACATCAGGTAGCCAAAGTATTGGGGTTTCATCTTCAACATCAGTCCTTCCAATGAACACCCAGGAGAACACCTAAAGTGGTCTCCTTTAGGATGGACTGGTTGGATCTCCTTGCAGTCCAAGGGACTCTCAAGAGTCTTCTCCAACACCACAGTTCAAAAGCATCAATTCTTCGGCGCTCAGCTTTCTTTATAGTCCAACTCTCACATCCATACATGACAACTGGAAAAACCACAGCCTTGACTAGATGGCCCTTTGTTGACAAAGTAATGTCTCTGCTTTTTAATATGCTGTCTAGGTTGGTCATAACTTTTCTTCCAAGGGGTAAATGTCTTTTAATTTCATGGCTGCAGTCACCATCTGCAGTGATTTTGGAGTCCAGAAAAATAAAGTCTGACACTGTTTCCACTGTTTCCCCATCTATTTGCCATGTCGTGATGGGACTGGATGCCATGATCTTAGTTTTCTGAATGTTGAGATTTAAGCCAATTTTTTCACTCTCCTCTTTCATTTTCATCAAGAGGCTCTTTAGTTCTTCACTTTCTGCCATAAGGGTGGTGTCATCTGCATATCTGAGGTTATTGATATTTCTCCCAGCAATCTTGATTCCAGCCCAGGTTTTCTCATGATGTACTCTGCATATAAATTAAATAAGTAGGGTGACAATATGCAGCCTTGATGTACCCCTTTTACTATTTGGAACCAGTCTGTTGTTCCATGTCCAGTTTTAACTATTGCTTCCTGACCTGTATACAGATTTCTCAGGAGGAAGGTCAGGAGGTCTGATATTCCCATCTCTTGAAGAATTTTCCACAGTTTATTTTGATCCACAGTCAAAGGCTTTGGCATAGTCAATAAAGCAGAAATAGATGTCTTTCTGGAACTCTCTTGCTTTTTTGATGATCCAGCGGATGTTGGCAATTTGATCTCTGGTTCCTCTGCCTTTTCTAAAACCAGCTTGAACATCTGGAAGTTCACAGTTGACATATTGTTGAAGTCTGGCTTGGAGAATTTTGAGCATTACTTTACTAGCAAGTGAGATGAGTGGAACTGTGTGGTAGTTTGAGCATTCTTTGTCATTGCCTTTCTTTGGGATTGGAATGAAAACTGACCTTTTCCAGTCCTGTGGCCACTGCTGAGTTTACCAAATTTGCTGGCATATTGAGTGGAGCACTTTCATAGCATCATCTTTTAGGATTTGAAACAGGTTAACTGGAATTCCATCACCTCCCCTAGCTTTGTTCATAGTGATGCTTCCTAAGGCCCACTTGACTTCACATTCCAGGATGTCTGGCTCTAGGCGAGTGATCACACCATCATAATTATCTGGATCATGAAGGTCTTTTTTGTACAGTTTTTCTGTGTATTCTTGCCACCTCTTCTTAATATCTTCTGCTTCTGTTAGGTCCCTACCATTTCTGTCCTTTATTGAGCCCATCTTTGCATGAAATGTTCCCTTGGTATCTCCAATTTTCTTGAAGAGATCTCTAGTTTTTCTATTCTATTGTTTTCCTCTATTTCTTTGCATTGATCATTGAGGAAGGCTTCCTTATCTCTCCTTTCTATTCTTTGGAACTCTGCATTCAGATCCTTATACCCTTCCTTTTCTCCTTTGCTTTTCACTTCTCTTATTTTCACAGCTGTTTGGAAGGCCTCCTCAGACAGCCATTTTGCTTTTTTGCATTTCTTTTTCTTGGGGATGGTCTTTATTCCTGTCTCCTGTACAGTGGCATGAACCTCCATCCGTAGTTCATCAGGCACTCTATCAGATCTAGTCCTTTAAATCTATTTCTCACTTCCACTGTATAGTCATAAGGGATTTGATTTAGGTCATACCTGAATGGTCTAGTGGTTTTCTCCACTTTCTTCAATTTCAATATGAATTTGCCAATAAGGATTTCATGATCTGAGCCACAGTTAGCTCCCAGTCTTGTTTTTGCTGACTGTATAGAGCTTCTCCATCTTTGGCTGCAAAGAAGATAATCAATCTGATTTCAGTGTTGACCTTCTGGTGATGTCCATGTGTAGAGTCTTATCTTGTGTTGTTGGAAGAGGGTGTTTGCTATGCCCAGTGTGTTCTCTTGCCCTGCTTCATTCTGTACTCCAAGGCCAAATTTGTCTGTTAATCCAGCTATTTCTTGACTTCTTACTTTTGCATTCCAGTCCCCTATAATGAAAAGGACATCTTTTTTTGGTGTTAGTTCTAGGAGGTCTTGTAGGTCTTCATAGAACTATTCAACTTTAGCTGCTTCAGCATAACTGGTTGGGGCATAGGGTTGGATTACCATGATATTGAATGGTTTGCCTTGGGAAACGAACAGAGATTATTCTGTCGTTTTTGAGATTGCATCCAAGTACTTCATTTCGAACTCTTTCGTTGACCATGATGGCCACTCCATTTCTTCTAAGGGATTCCTGCCCACAGTCGTAGATATAATGGTCATCTGAGTTAAGTTCACCCACTCCAGTCCGTCTTAGTTTGCTGATTCCTAGAATGTCGATGTTCACTCTTGTCATCTCCTGTTTGACCCTTTCCAATTTGCCTTGATTCACAGACCTAACATTCCAGGTTCCTATGCAATATTGTTCTTTACAGTATCGAACCTTGCTTTTATCACCAGTCCCACTCACAACTGGGTGTTGTTTTTGCTTTGGGTCCATCCCTTCACTTATATTTATATATATATATATATATATATATATATATATATATACTCTTTTTTCATATCATTTTCCTATATTACAGAGTATTGAGTAGAGTTCCCTGTGCTATACAGGAGGCGCATATTAGTTATCTATTTTATATACAGTAGTGTGTATGTGTCAATCCCAATTTCCCAATTTATCCCTCCCTCTCCCCCTTGGTGACCCTTAATTTGTATTGTGCTTGGCTGCTTCTGCACTGTAGTGGCAGAATTGAGTTAATGGGATAGAGACTATAGTCTCTATATTTACTGTCGGACTCTTTACAAAAAAGATTTGTCAATCCCTGGTCTACAGTAGCAATGTCCAAAAAAAAAATCTTATCATGTTAAAGCTGAAAAGGACCTCAGAGGTAATCTGACTCTGTGCTGTCTGGCATAGTAGCCTTTGATCTCATGAGGCCATTGAGCACTTGGAATGTATCTGGCCAAATTGAGATGCACTGGAAGAATGAAATGCACATCCAATTTTGGAGACTTAGCAGGAAAACAATAATGTAAAATATCTCACCCCAAATTCTTTATATTGATTACACATTGCATTTGGTGGATAGATTGGGTTAAATCAGATGTATCATTACAATTGATTTCAGTTCTTTTTCTTTTTTTCTTTAATGTGGCAACTGTAAACTTTCACATTTCATATCTGTCTCTCACTTTGCTGTGTGTCTTCAGTCTTTATGGCACCTCTCTGTGCTCCTCCTGGGGGTCTTGGCTTGGGTTTTCTCCACCTCCCTACCCTGGGGAGACCTTATGAGACCTTCTGGAATCCTCCTCCCAGCCCTGTCCAAACAGCCAGGACCTCCTATTAGAGGAGGTACATCAGGAGTAGCATAGGGATGTGAGGACAAAGGGCTTCCGAGGTGGCAAGTGGGCAAAGAACCCACCTGCCAATGCAGGAGACAAAAGATGCGTGTTCGATCACTGGGTCAAGAAGATCCCCTGGAGGAGGGCATGGCAATCCACTCCAGAATTCTTGCCTGGAGAATTGCATAGACAGGAGAGCCTGGCGGGCTGTAGTCCATAGGATCACAAAGAGTCGGACACGACTGAAGTGACTTAGCACGCACACACATGAAGATAAAACCTAAGTGAACCAAGGGATACTCTGAAAAGATGTAAAAAAATGTAAAAAAGATGAAAAAAAATACTCTGAAAGATGATTCAGAAAATTTGAAATTAAGGGAATTGAGGAAATTAAGGAATTTGAGCATTAAGGAAAGCTTTTGAGAAGACATTTTTGACAAAGAGATAGCAGAATTCCTGGGATTCCTAACTAAGGAGGACCACTGGTCATGAGTTGAGGGAGAGAGTTGGAAATTGAAACAGAATCCAGAAAAGCAGGCTAGGACCCCAGGAAGACTGGGCTCTGGCTCCTGCAGAGCTTCAAAGGAAGCTGGCACAACAGTCCTGAGTGGGAGGTGGGACCCTGTATGACATATCACCAAAGCCTGAAACCTTCCTTAGTCATCAGGATCCAAATCAGGAGATGGGGCTGAAAGGGAGAGATGGGGTTTGATGCTTCAAACCTGAGTTTCTTCAGAAAGTGCATGTCCCCGATGCAAATGAAAGTAGAAATATGTGATTTTTCCCATGTCCCCGATCCTGGAAGAGTAATGAAATAACCTCTGTGCAACACTGCAGTGGGCTGGGCTAGAAAAAGAGGGAATTATCAGAGGTGGGCTAATCAAGCATACCTCAAAAAGTAGAATACATTATTATTATAAAAACAAATGCCCATTATAATTTGTTCAAACCATACATTGTTGTTGTTCCTCAGTCACTCAGTTGTGTCTAACTCTTTGTGACCCCATGGACTGCACCACACCAGGCTTCTCTTTCCTTCACCATTTCCTGGAGTTTGCTCAAACTCATGTCTATTGAGTCAGTGATGCCATCCAACCATCTCATCCTTTGTCACTCCTTTCTCCTCCTGCCCTCCGTCTTTCCCAGCATCAGGGTCTTTTCCAATAAGTTGGCTCTTCACATCAGGTGGCCAAAGTATTGGAGCTTCAGCTTCAGTTATCAGTCCTTCCAATGAATATTCAGGACTGATTTCCTTTAGGATTGCCTGGTTTCATCTCCTTGTTGTTTAAGAGACTCTCAAGAGTCTTCTCCAGCACCACAATTCAAAAGCATCAATTCTTTGGCACTCAGCCTTCTTTACAGTCCAACCCTCACATCTGTACATGACTACTGGAAAAACCAAACTGTACACAGAAATATAGTAAAAACAGAAGCTATCTAAAGCTTCTCAACCCAGAAATAATGATTTGGAGACCATTCTTCATTCCTGTCTTGACGTATCCTGGATTACTGAATAGAATCATATCCTACAAGCTCATTTTCTCATAAACATCATCTGTGTGTGTGTGTGTGTGCGTGTGTGTATGTGTGTGTGTGTTTATTTGAGATCAGTATCTTGGTGGGGGGAGACTTGTAAAGGCTTACTCCTTTCCTTTCTCCTCCCAACCCATATACTTATATAAGAAAGATTGTCATTATTTTACAAAAAAGATCATTTTTACACACTTTTCTGCATTCTGCTTGTTTCACACTTTGTATAAATTTCTCCAAATTATTGGATTGAGAGTTCATTCATTTTTAATGTCTGCATAATATTTATAGTATGGGTGTACTGTAACTTATTCAATTATCCCCACTGATGAGCACTCTCTTTGAAACAATTTTACATATGTACTCTTACTCACCACCACTTTTATTTCCATGAAATAAATTCCCATAAGTGGGAGTGCTGGGTAGAAGGGGATATGCATTTTTTAATTTTACTAGCTATTGCCAGATTGTTTTCTAAAAAGACTGAAACAGTTTACATTTCCTTCAGCAATGTGTGTGTAAATTCCCTCTGCCCTGCATTTCCTCCACTGGTAGATATTATTGGTCTTCCTGTTTGCCAGTCTGAGTGTAAAGCGATAATTCAAAATTCTACTTTCATTTGCATTTTTCTGACTTGCAGTAAAGTTTGAGCATTTTTAAAATGTGTTTATTGGCCTTTAGATTTGCTCTTCTGTGAGTTGCCTATACAAATCCTTTATGTGTTTCTCTGTTTGGTTACCTTTTTGTTGGTTTTTAAGAGCTTTTTGTATATTACAGCTATGAATCCTTTATCAATGTGATTTTTTTTTCCTAAATTTATCATTTGACTCCATTCTTATTTTTACAACTAAATTGCAGCATGCTGTTTGACCCAGGGGATAGGATAAGAATCAGATATTCAGGGCCTTCCCTGGTGGTCCAGTGGCTAAGATTCCGAACTCCCAATGCAGGGAACCAGGGTTCAATCATTGGTCAAGGAACTAGATCCCACATGCTGAAACTAAAGAGTTCACATGCCACAATTAAAGATCCCACATGCAGCAACTAAGACCCAGCACAGTCAAATAAAATAATTAATTAAAAATTTTAAAAGAATCAGAGATTTTAAGGGTACATAGAACAGACAACATTATGCTCCAGATCCCCTCTGAGGATGGTGGATTGGTTGGCTCAGGATGACAGAACAAAGAGCCACAGACTGGAGGCTTATACGACAGAAACTTACTTTCTCACAGTTCTAGAGCCTGGAAATCCAAGGCCTAGGTGCAGAGGGTAGGTTTCTGGTGAAGCCTCACTTCCCAGCTTGCAGATGGCCACCTTCTTGGTGCGTCCTCACAAAACCACTCTTCTGTGCTTCTGAGAGAAAAAGAGCAATCTCTAGTGCCTCTTTTCTCCTAAGAACAGCAGTCCTATTGGATCAGGGCCCCACCCTTAGAAAATCATTTAACCTTAATTACTTTCTTAACCTCAGATCATGGACGTGAGTCTGAGTGAACTGCGGGAGTTGGTGATGGACAGGAAGGCCTGGTGTGCTGTGATTCATGGGGTCTCAAAGAGTTGGACACGACTGAGTGACTGAACTGAACTGAACCTCAGATATGCAGATGACACCACCCTTATGGCAGAAAGTGAAGAACTAAAGAGCCTCTTGATGAAAGTGAAAGAGGAGAGTGAAAAGGTTGGCTTAAAGCTCAACATTCAGAAAACTAAGATCGTGGCATCTGGTCCCATCACTTCTTGGCAAATAGATGGGGAAACAGTGGAAACAATGGCTGACTTTATTTTGGGGGGCCCCAAAACCACTGCAGATGGTGATTGCAGCCATGAAATTAAAAGATGCTTACTCTTTGGAAGGAAAGTTATGACCAACCTAGACAGCATATTAAAAAGCAGAGACATTACTTTGCCAACAAAGGTCCATCTAGTCAAGGCTATGGTTTTTCTAGTGGTCGTGTATGGATGTGAGAGTTTGACTATAAAGAAAGCTGAGAGCCAAAGAATTGATGCTTTTGAACTGTGGTGTTGGAGAAGACTCTTGAGAGTCCCTTGGACTGCAAAGAGATCCAACCAGTCCATCCTAAAGGAGTCCAGTCCTGGGTGTTCATTGGAAGGACTGATGTTGAAGCTGAAACCCCAATACTTTGGCCACCTGATGTGAAGAGCTGACTCATTTGAAAAGATCCTGATGCTGGGAAAGATTGAGGGCAGGAGGAGAAGGGGACGGCAGATGATGAGATGGTTGGATGGCTTCACCGACTCAATGGACATGGGATTGGGTGAACTCCGGGAGTTGGTGACGGACAAGAAGGCCTGGTGTGCTGCGGTTCGTGGGGTCGCAAGGAGTCAGACACGACTGAGCAACTGAACTGACTGACTTTCTTTAAGGCCCCATCTCCATATACATGGTCTCATTGGGAGTTAAGGTGTCAATATCTAAAGTTGATGGTGCACACAATTCAGTTTCTGATGCATGGGTTCTACAGAAATGAATAAACTCAGAGGGAAAAGGAGGGCTTCCCAGGTGGCACCTGTGGTATAGAATCTGCCTGCCAATCCAGGAGATGAAAGAGACACTGGTTCGATTCCTAGGTCAGGAAGATCCCCTGGAGTAGGAAACAGAAACCCACTCCAGCATTCTTGCCTGGGAAAATTCCATGGACAGAGGAGCCTGGCAGGCTACAGCCCACAGGGTGGCAAAGAGTTGGGCATGAATGAGCACATAGAGTGGAAATAGTATATCTGAGTGACATTCATTCTTGCAGCAACTCCATGCTCTAGCAGGACAATGAAGCAGCTGGATAATCCCCATTCCTCAAAAAAATGGCACAGAAATAGCAGAGGAGCCCCTGGCCTAATGGGACCAGGGACAGAAAGCAATCATGTCTCATCAGAAGCCTGCCTTCCAGGGGCCCAGCACCAGGACAGGGGAGTAGCCACGCCTGGATGGACACCTGTGGGAAAGGATGCCTAAAGGCTATGAGCCTTGGCTCTGTGTTAATTCCCTAGAAGGTAGGTGGGGAGTAGGGGGCAGGGGACCACCAACTCACTGGACTTCGGCTTTCTTCATTCTGACAGAAAAGAGTCCATTTGGTGCAGCCAGAGCACAATCAAGAAACACGTGTAGCAGAACACAGCCCAAGTGAGACCATGCAGCCCCTGAGCTGGGCAGCGCTGGTCCTGGGCGACGAGCAAAGGCTCAAGGAGGGCTGGTGTCTAGCCTTCGTCTCGCTAGAAGAAGTGTCGAGTAGATACTTCTATCTGCAGCTCCATCCTACTTAGCACCCCTTCATCTCATCAATTCCTCCAAGAGCCATGGCGGGAAGTGACCTTAATTGGAAATGAGGACTTCAGCTCTCCTTCCACCAAGTCTCCTTCGAAGGAACACTTGGCATATTGCTCTCATGGACTCCTTTAACCTGACCCTCCAATTTATTCCCCATTAAGGTGGGTACTTTAATGAGGTTATTTGTGGCTGTTAGGCAGAGTCAAGAGCCCACGTGCTTGGGGATGTAGCTGCCCGCTGCACCACACCAGTGCCTGGGTCCTATCCCAGGGGGCACATGCCAATGCCTGTTCACATTTGAGAGCACAGGCACAAGTCAGAAGGAGAACTGGATCAATTACACACCTGAGGTTTCATGTCCTGATTCTCAGACTCTATAATGCTGGATAGTATTGGCCCCACACCATGAAATGGAGGAGACAACAAGCACCACCTGCCCTGGATGTGTGGTGGGGAATATGGTACAGAGGAGAGAAGGACAAGGGGACCCAAGGCCTGGGTGCTGCCATCCCGGGTCCTGCTGTGACTGAACAGTCATGTGATATTTCACAACACGTCCCCAGTCTAGGACTTGACTTCCCTTCTTCAGTCCTGCCGATATATCCAGGTGACACAGTGGTAAAGGAACCACCTGCCAGGGCAGGAGATGCAGGAGACAGGGGTCCAATCCCTGGGTGGGACGTTCCCCTGGAGGAGGAAATGGCAACCCACTCCAGCATTCTTGCTTGGGAAATTCCATGGACAGAGGAGCCTGGCAGGCTACAGTCCGTGGGGTCACAAAGAGTTGGACACAACTGAGCGACTGAGCTCACATACACGCTAAGCTTTAGGAGGGCTGCACGTACTGCTTTTCTAGATTAGGTGTCTCTGTTGTTTTTGTTATGACCTGCGCTTCAGATGGTATTGTTTTGTTACTAGCATTGTCACATTGGAGCTCAGATCCTTGGAGAAAACTGAAGGTGACTTGCTTTTGTTTTCTTCTTTTGGATCAAATGCCTCCCTGGCTTTTTATTTCCTGGAGTTTCACTTCTGAGCACTCAAAAGTGTTAGCGTTCCTTGGATGCGAGCACCGACAATTACATCTGGAGCTGTTCTCTCTTAATAGTCTGCCCTCCGTCTGAGAAGTTTATCAGTTCTCTTGGAGAGTCCCCACCGTGCCATTAGCATTTGATATGGATGTCACAATTTGCAAGCCTTTTTATCTTTGGAAAAAGCAGAGCAAGGAAAGCAAGCCAGATCACTTGGTCCCCCACTCGGAGTTGCAAACTGATTTTATTTGTGAAACTGGCTTAATTTAATCACCGAGACGAGTGATCCAGGTGATGTTCTCATGCAAGCTGGTGACAGGCCAGCCTTCCTCCTTGCTCTCCCAGGCACACATGGGAACAAGCTAAACTCACGCACGCTGTCCTTCCTCCACACTCATCTACCCACAAAGGAGAAAATGCCATCTGTGCAATGCGTGCATTCGTGCTCAGTCGTGTCTGACTCTTTTCAACCCCATGGACTATAGCTCACCAGGCTCCTCTGCCCAAGGGATTTCCCAAGCTAGAATGCTTGAGTGGGTTGCCATTTCCTTCTCCAGGGGCTCTTCCTGACCCAGCATCAAACCCGTGTCTCCTGCTTCACCTGCACTGGCAGGCAGATTCTTTACCACTGTGCCCCCTGGGAAGTACATCCGGGCAGTCGTCCTCAGCACACACTGTAGTGGGGCACTTTGTGTAAGGGACAGAGAGCAGAAATATGGGGATGACGTAAGGGCAGCCAGAGACACGGCACCAGGTAATTTAACATGAATCTCCTATATCCTTACAGCGTCACATCATTGGCAGGGCATTTGTGGGCACACCATATCTTTCAGTCTCTCACATCTCAAGGGCACACACTGTTACTTCTCCTTAGACTGTCCCCATCTGTGCACCTGCCAACACCTTAGGCCAACGTGGCCAACTTCTCCTCCTTCCCAGAGAAATCTCTGACAACCCCATCTACGTTAGGAACCTCTTAGGACTTCCCTGGTGGTCCAGTGGTTAATATCCATGCTTCTGATGCAGGGAGTACTGGTTCAATCCCTGACCCAGAAACTAGGATGCCACATGTCTCAACATGACTAAAAAGTGAAAACTTGATAAATAAAGACATAAATAAATTAGGAACCTCTCCCGCCATTATTCTCCATCTTAACACTCTATTTGTTTTTATAGCACCTAATTATTTTTTGTGTATTTATTTACCTCTTGATTACCTGTCTTTCCCACTGAATGATAAACTTCTTAAAAGAAAAGAATCCAGTCTGTTTTGTTCATCTGGGATTACCAGCCCCCAACAATGCCTAGCATACAGTCAGCACTCAAATATGTGTTGAATAAATCAACTTGATTTTCACAACAACTCTGCAGCTATAGCCATTTTGAAAATAAAGAAACTGAGATTCCTAGAGGTTAGGTGACTTGCAAGTTGCTAATAGCTAGTAAGTGGCGGAGCCAGGATTCCAATCTCATTCCATGCCCTTGTTTACACCACGTTCTTTGAGATAGTCATTCCCTGTGATATGACTTGACCTCTGAACTCCACTATAGCTCCCAGCCTCAGAAAAAGGAGGGAGATTTTGATACACACACACACACACACACACACACACGCCTTTGACCTAACCCTTAGCTTATTAGCCACAAAGGACCAGGTGGTGAATTTCACTCTATCATATGTGCCATAATCACATTATCTGACTTACAAATGACCGTGTGAGAACAATTAACATCTCCAGGGCCTTTAAGATGGAACACACAAAGGAAAAATGACAGAATGTTATAATTAGACAAGACATTTTGCATATAGGGAAACTGAGGCTCCATTGAATGGGAGTGATTTGCCCAAGGTCATTACAGAACCAGCATTGGGTCTCCTCATTCTTGGTCCAGTAACCATTTCCATAAAATCAATCACAGTGAACACACAATAAATTGTATCTGGAGACCAGTCCTGGGTGCTCATTGGCAGGACTGATGCTGAGGCTGAAACTCCAGTACTTTGGCCACCTCATGTGAAGAGTTGACTCATTGGAAAAGATCCTGATGCTGGGAGGGATTGGGGGCAGGAGGAGAAGAGGACAACAGAGGATGAGATGGCTGGATGGCATCATCAACTCGATGCACATGAGTTTGAGTGAACTCTGGGAGTTGGTGATGGACAGGGAGGCCTGGCATGCTGTGATTCATGGGGTCGCAGAGTCGGACATGACTGAGCGACTGAACTGAACTGAACTGAACTGAATCACTGATCATCAATGCTGATAGTGTTCTTCATCTGGCTTTTCAAAGCTTGATCGCTGAACAATGTGTACAGGAAAGCCTGCTCTGATTTTGTGAGAATGTTTCATATGTGAAAGTTGGGCTTCAGGTGTGTTTTGCAAGTTGCTAAGTATTTGTGTTAAGCTATTGCTTCAAATAGTCAAATATTGCTTCAAGCCTGTGTCTTTTTCTTATTCTTCCAACTCAGCCTCTCACATTAATGCAGTAAGTAGCCAGCATTGCTCCTAAGCATTGTTAAGAGATGTGCCCAGCTTCCCAACTGATCAATGTTCTTTCTCCAATAAAAAAGTTAAGGGCTTCCCTGGTGGTCCAAAGGTTAAGAATTTGCCTATCAGTATAAGGGACACTTGTTCGATCCCTGCTCTGGGAAGATCCCACATGCCACAAGGCAATTAAGCCCATCCACCACAACTACTGAAACCCTCACACCCTAGAGGCCGTACTCTACAATAAGAGAAGCCACTGCACTGAGAAGCCCACACACCTCAACTAGAGAGTAGCCCCTGCTCACCACAACCAGAGATAGCCTGAGTGCGCAGCAGCAAAGACCCAGGGAAGCCAAAAATAAAATAAGTGAACAAATAAATCTTTCTTTAAAACGCTTAAAAGATGACATGTGTATGCTGGGAAGACACTGGTCTAGAGATGCAAAAGAAGTTTTTGCACAAACTTGGGTATCCTAGCTTAAAGAATTGGAAATTAAAAGGAAAGATCCCTAAAAGAGGAAGATTATCAGAAAAAGAATCCCAGAGACTTTCCTCCAAAAGTATAAGCAAAGAACACTACCAAGATAGAGACCAGCTCTGGTGGCTGAAGACAGAGAACCAGACTTAGCCCACATACCAGAGAGAGGCTCGGAATCAGATTTCAGATCCATTCTAGAAACAAGCATCACTCAGCTCATACATAAGTCTGCTGGCCATGCCCTACAGAGGTTAGCATGGTGTACATAGACAGTCCATGGCTATACAGGCCATCTCACACACATGTGTGCACATACCCACATAGGTATACACATGTACACACATGTGCACACTCAGTCACATGTCCTGTTCTCTTGCTCATGATACTCCCTCTGCTTGGAATAGCCTCTCCCACTTGGTGCTCTGGAAAGCCTCTTGAAGACTCAGCTTCCATGGCCTCTTCTCCAGGCACCTTCCCTGGTTCCTTCCGTCTCTTCCTGGGACCTCTCCCATGTTCTGTTGTTCCCAGAACAACACTCTGTGCTCACCCCCATGACAGCCCAGCATCATGCCACAATTACCCACCTGCACAAGTGGCTTCCCCACCAGACTCTGTGAGCTCCTTGAGAATCAGGGCAGTGTCTTGTGTGTCCTTGCGTCTCCATCACAGGACATGGTGCTGAGTCCCCTGCAAATGGTTGTCAAATGGTTAAATGGATGGATTTCCTTGCTTGGGAGTGGAGATGCTAGGATCGTCTCCCAGACTATACTACATAACATAACATGACATGTTTTATCAGAAATCCTGATAACATTAACACTTGTCACACAACCAGGGGATTTTCACCCCAATTAAATATGGCTGTGGAGTCCAGTTAAACAATGGGAGGTAAAAACAGAAAGATAATAGGGAAGGAAGGACACTTTATTTGTGTCTTGGGGCCACCTTAACAAGTACAAACTGGGGACTTCACCAATAGAAATTTCTTTTCTCATGGTTCTGGAAACTGGAACTTCATGATCAAGGTGTGAGAAGGGTTGGTTCCTCTTGAGGGCTGTCAGGGAGAATCTGCTCCAGGTCTCTCCTACAGTTTCTGGTGCTTGGCTGGCCATCGTTTGCCCTCCTTGCTCAGATCTCTGCTTTCACATGTCACTGTCTGTGTCACCTCACAGGCTGTCTCTGTGTATATCTGCCTCTGTCTCCTAATTTTCATCCCTTTTTTAAATTGTATAGTTGATCTACAATGTTGTTAGTTTTAGGTGTAGAGCAAAGTGATTCAGTTATATATATATATATATATATATATATATATATATATATATATATAATTCCCAGGTGGCTCAGAGGGTGAAGAATCTGCCTGCAATGGAGAAGACCCAGATTTGATCCATGGGTCAGGAAGATCCCCTGGAAAAGGGAATGGCTACTCACTCCGGTATTCTTGCCTGGAGAATTCCATGCACAAAGGATCCTGGCGGGCTACAGTCCATGGAGTTGCAAAGAGTCAGACATGACTGAGCAACTAACACTTTCACTTTCTTATGTACACACACACACACACACACATATACATATACATATACATTCTTTCAGCTTCTTTCCATTATTAGGTTACTACAAGATACTGAGTTGAGTTCCCTGTGCAATGCAATAGGACCTTATGGTTTATCTATCCTATATACAGTAGTGTGTATCTGTTAACCCCACACACCTAATTTATCCCTCCCCTTCCTCTTTATGTAAGAATACCAGTCATATTCTCAGAGAAGGCAATGGCACCCCACTCCAGTACTCTTGCCTGGAAAATCCCATTGGTGGAGAAGCCTGGTAGGCTGTAGTCCATGGGGTCGCTAAGAGTCAGTCACTACTGAGCCACTTCACTTTCACTTTTCCCTTTCGTGCATTGGAGAAGGGAATGGCAATCCACTCCAGTGTTCTTGCCTGGAGAATCCCAGGGACAGGGGAGCCTGGTGGGCTGCTGTCTCGGACACAACTGAAGCGACTTAGCAGCAGCAGCAGCAGTGACCTCATATTTGCTTGATTACTTCAGTAAAGAGCCCGTTTCCTAATAAGATCACATTCTGAGATACAGAGGGTCAGGGCTTCAGCAAAGCTTGGAGGGGGACACAATTCAACCCATGAGTCCATACTCAACACTGGCAGACTAGAGGCATACAATCTTAGTTCTTTGACCATTCTGTCTCATTTTCCTCTGTAAAACTGTGGAAGAATTTGTGCTCGTACTGTTGTGGATTTGACAAAGTGGTTTTGGTTTTTTTGTTTGTTTGTTTTTTGTTTTTTTATGATTTCTTCCTTCCTCCACCTACTCTGTGGAATCCTCTACTATTAGTTCATTGTAACCCGGCTGCTACAGAGCAATCCTTCCCAAAATACTTGCATGTTCATTTAGATTCTTAAAGATGGGATGGGCTTCCCTGGTGGCTCAGTGGTAAAGAGTCCACCTGCCAATGAAGGAGATGAAGATTCAACCCCTGGTCCAGGGAAGATCCCCTGGAGAATAGGGATGGGAACCCAATCCAGCATTCTTGCCTGGGAAATCCCATGCACAGAGGAGCCTGTCGGGCTACAGTCCATGGGGCTGCAAAAGAGTTGGACATAACTTAGCAACTGAACAACAACAGAAGATGGAATAGATTTCAAGATCCAAAGATGTTCCCCCATGATAGTGGTGTTCCAGACACAGTAGTAGAAGAGGTATGGGAGGGAGGGGGTGTGAGTGAAAGAGACAGAGCGCTAGAATTAGGAACATCAGGACAGTCCAGCTGTGTTCCCTGCCTCCTGCCTCCTGGGGACATCATGAGGTCAAGGGAAATCCCAAGCGACAGTACAGGAGAGGATCCAGAGGAACAGATTGTGGGTGCAGCTAGGTGTGGTGCCTGGAGTTGCAAGGCTGCCACGTGAGATATATCCAAACCACATAACTACATACACAGTGGGTGGAGAGAAACACCAGGTCCCAGTGAGGGCCATCAGCGTGGGGCATTGCTGTCAGCAAGAACATGGCCTGAGGTCTGGATACAGGCTCTAGTCCAGCACCTCCACTAACCCGCATGTGAAACTGGACCATCTCTTCCTGATTCCATAGACTCACTTTCCCCATCAGTAGGATAGAGACTAGGATGAGGCAGAGGTGGGATTGCAAGGCTGATTTGTAGCCCCTTCCCATTTGTACACCCATCTCCAACATCCCCTCCTTGCCAGGAAAAACTATCACCACAGCAGCAAACAAGGAGAAAGGACAGCAAAAGCCAGCCAAGCCTTCATCTGCTCGCTCACTCTAAACAGAAATCACTTACCCTAAACGGCAATCAGTCCCCGATGGCCTCCTTTCCAAACGCCCGTGTATGACAATGAGTGATTTGTAACAACATCCAATCAGGCGCACCTAACCTTCCTGTAATTGCCTGTCCTTTTCAGCGTTCTTAAAAGCTTTCCAGTGGAAGAGAACAGAAGCTCCTTGTCAGAAGGAGGCTATTATACAGAGGAGAGAGACAGCCCCCCATTCCCTTCCTTCCTTCCAGCCCAGGCATGCACCCCTCAGTCCCCACACCCGGCAGAGGGCATCAGGAATCAGCATCTGCCTGATGTCACCATGGAAGCAGCACCTACCTGTTGGTGTAAGTCACCAGCTATTCCCATCCCCACCCAGCTTCCTTATTGACACTCAGAACCCTGAGGGCCAGAGCAGCTCATGGCAGGCCATGCAGAGTTCCAGGTTTGCTTTCAGGCTGGAAGAGGTGACCTCAGCAGCATTTTTAGTTCACACTGAACATCGCTATAAAAATAAGCAAGATAGGACACCGGAAAGGTCCAGGCTCTTGCCCCGAGGTTATAAGGACCAAGGCAGTGCTCACCCCAGCAGGCTGGGATCCTGGACACGCCATGCATCCATGCTGTGTGCTCTGAACAAAAAGATGGCACCCTACCACTGGCCTAGGAGTGCCAGGAGTCTCACGGGGTTCTCTCAGACCCACCACCAGCTCCTCTCCAGCGATGCCAGATAAGACTGAGGACAGGAAATCACACAGCTCAACACCGGGATTCAGAAGTCTACCAAGTTACAGTCAAAAAGGGCACAAGAATGAGGCTGGAGGGTCCTGGGGGCTAAAACTATGGGTTGAAATTCTCCATGAGAGGAAAGTCATATGGACTATGCATTAAACTCAGTTGCTACATCACGTCTGTTTTGAAAACAGGAGATTTCTCACTCTTCCAGCCACACACACTGTGTGTGTGTGTGTTAATCAGTCATGTCCCACTCTTTGTGACCCCATAGACTGTAGCCCCCAGGCTCCTCTGTCCATGGGATTTGCCAGGCAAGAATACTGGAGTAGGGTGCCATTCCCTTCTCCCCATACACATCACGCTCACTCTGAATCCCTTGACTTAACTGAATTTACACGCTCATCCAACAGGTGTTTGTGGAACATCTGGGTGAGAAAGGGCCGTGCTAGGCAGGCACTATAGAGATGGAGGGAAACCGTGACACAGGTCTTGCCTAGCTTGCTGTACACTGGGGAGTGTGTTGGGGGGCAGGGAAGCCTTATTCAGGTGACTGATGACTGGTCTAGAGTGATACAGTTTACAGGAGGATCAAGGCCAGGGCACCCACAGGGAGGAGAGATGGTGTCAGTGGCCCTAGTTGGGTGGGAGTGTGGAAGTCAGGAAGTTGGGTGATGGGTAAAAAAAGGAGGGGGAAGGATGGCAGGAGGTTTGGGTAAAAAGGGAGGGGAATGGCAAGAGGTTGGGTTTCCAAGAAGGATATGACTGAGGGCAGCATGGAGGGTGTGGCCAGCAAGGCACGTGGGGGCCAGGGCATGTGGGGGTATAAATGCCCACTGAAGGGTCTGAATCTTCACATCATAGAGCCTCAGAGCCAGAAGATTCTAGAAAAGTTGTCTGGTCCGACTTGTCTCCTGTGGCCGAGGTGGCCCCTCACCCATATGTTAGGAAGCTGGACTGTTGTTTTTCCCTCATTGAGCACAGTCTCCTACAAAGAGAGATACTGTGTAAGTTCTCTAAGAGACCATGTCTCACACTGGTTTAGACCCTAGACCAAGACCCAGCAGGGAGCTGGGAATGGCACCTGCTCCCAGGTCTGCTGACTGGCTGATCTTCCAAGAGAATAGAAAATGCTTCCTTTAGGGGTAACACATTGCTCCTTTGCCCCTTATCCCACGGCTCTTGGAAGGTAGAAAGGGAAAAATTGCCCAATTTCCTTTTGAACAGAGCCCTACTATCTCTTCTTTTTTGTGCTCGGCTGGGATGGCTTCATTCCAGATGACGCTGAGCATGCACACATGCACACACAAACACATACACGCATGCACACCTAAACATGCCACACACGCATGCACACAAATGCAGTCCCCCACACATTAACACAGAAGTGGGAGCATTCTGCATGTGTTTCTAAAATGGGGTCTGTGCACTAACCATTGTCCAAGCATTAAATCTTTAATAGTCTCGTGTCCTCAAAATATAGGTCAAACTGACATCACCAAGAATCCTCTCCCAGCCCTGCTACGAGCGTGTACATGCACACACATGCATGTGTAAAGTGACAGACATGGCAAAGAGCCTGGGGGAGAGAGGAAGCATATACAGATGGTCCAAAACAGAAAGTGATTGGTGATGCAAAGAAAACCAGGCCTGGAAAGACAGACAGACTAACCAACAGAGAGTAACACACGCAGACGAGTGAAAGCGAGGGACAGTACGGTAACTGACAGAGTAGATGCTGCTTTCCTACCAGAGCCATGAGCTTCCGCAGACCTTCATTCAGACTTGAGCCCTGCTCTGTTCTCCAAGAATGGCCCAAAGAAAGGGAATCTTTCCTTCCAGTCTTTGCAAAATAGTAACTATTTTACCACCAGACTAGACTTCCCTCCTGAATACACTTCCCAGCCTCCACCTCCCACTTCACACCCTTTTCACCAGCGCTGGAGGTCAGTGAGGCCCAGGTCCACCCACCTGTTCCAGGAGGGAGAGACAGTCCACAGTGTCCCTCCCCCGGGCACCCCTGCCATCTGCTGTTTCCCGCAGCCTCTCTTCACATCCACTCTGTGGGATCCTGAAGAAACTGTTCTCAGCAACTCAGCCCAAAATATCCTCTCCGCCACCAACTCAATCCTACTCTTCCCTTAAGGTCCACCTCCTTCAAGACTCCTTCCCTGGGATTTCCCTGGTGGTCCAGCAGTTAAGACTTCCCACTTCCAATGCAGGAGGCCTGGGTTCTATCCCTTGTCAAGAAATTAAGATCCCATATGTCATGTGGCATGGACAAAATATAAAATAAAAATTAAAAGGACCACCGCCCCCACTTGCCCACCTGCTAGCGCAGCCCAGTCCAGCCTGCCTCTCCTGCCCCAGGCATGGCACAGTGGGCACTGGGGGCATTGAAGAGCTCACACCTGGTAACTCCCTGCTTTGCCCCTCGACCCAGCCTCAGACCATAGGACTGCTATAGATAGGGCCCCCAGCTCTGTTTCTCTGTGCCTATCCCCTCTACCCAGCCTTTAGGAACTGCCTTGTTTCTGCTCCAAGATTAAGAAGCATCTATGAATGGACCAACTGATAAAAGGAGCTTATATTTCCCTAAAACATTGCCTTTTATCCAAAGCCCTGTGGACTCATGAGGGAATTTCTCTTCCCTCATCATCTTCTCTCACATGAAAAGTTTACCGTTTCAGTCTAGTTCCTTTATGAGCACAGTCCTTCCACCCGCCGCCTGCCTCAAGCATCAGAGCAGTGTCGTTACCAGTCCATGCCCTGCACACCTCACCACCATCAGGTCCCTGGTGTCTGTGGAAGAAAACAACTCCTACAGTGTCACAGAGGAGCCCATGGCAGGCCCAGCATGCATTAAACTGCAAAACTCTTAATACACTTTGAGGGACTTCCCTGGTGGTCCAATGGTTAAGACTTTGTGCAGCCAGTGCAAGGGGTAGGGGTTCAATCCCTCATCAAGGAACTAAGATCTCACATGTTGTGAAGAGTGGCCAAAAGATAAAAATAAATGAAGGAGTCCCCATCCAAAGAAATCCTTTGATATTTTCCCATCACCATCCATTTTCTGTTTTTCCCTACCAGCTACAGGTAGCCCACACTCCCCTTCCACTCTAACCATCATTTATTCCATCTTGGTAGGAAATGGGCTGATTAACTCATTTCCCCTCACACCCACAACTGCATCTCCTTGCCAAGCTGTGAATTCTGCCCAGATATTGAATTCCTTAAAAGTAAAAGCCACTGCTTTTTCATCCTTGTATTCCTAGAACCATGCACAGTTATTGGAATTAGTCGACAAGCAAGAAATGTGGCAGGATGAAAGAAAAGGATGGAAGGAAGAGAATGGGGAGGAAGACAAGAAGGAAGAAATGAAAGGAAGGAGGGAGGGAAGCAATGGACCAAGGAATCAAGTTTTGGCTGAACTTCAAGTAGAAGTCCATCTCTCCACCTGGCCCAGGACAGATGTCATCTGACCAACGACATCAAACCCTTTCAGCGCGTCTCTCTGTTCCTCAGTGTCCTCATCTTGACTGATGCTGATAAAACAGGACCTGCCTCAGAGGGCCCTGCTGCCTCTGCTAAATCGCTTCAGTCATGTCCGACTCTGTGCAACACCATGGACTGCAGCCTATCAGGCTCCTCCATCCATGGGATTTTCCAGGCAACAGTACTGGAGTGGGGTCCCTTTGCCTTCTCCCCCAGAGGGTCCTGGTAAAGCTTAAATAACCTACTGTGCACACAGCTCTGGGAGCAGCGCCTGCCACACAGTAAACCATCATGCATTAACCACTGTCTTTATCAGTCTCATCATCATGGGAATGGACTGTGTGGGCCACACAGGCCCACACCAGGTTGCAAGAGGCAGCCTCGTCTTGTTAGCAGAGTCCTACTCCAGGTGAAGGTACAGACCGGCAGGAGCATCTTCACCACGTGCTCAGCTGTCTCCCGTTGTGTGCACTTGAATTTGTGGTTTATGGGGGCTAGCTGGGTGTGTGCTTTGTGCCTCATGGTGTAATAACTTTGCCGGGAACTTACTGCAAACACTGAACCACAATCATGCTTCATTGATGCCTCTTTGTTGGAAATCAAAGAACAGGTGAGCAAAGTTTCCAGACAACTGAAACTGATGTTCTTAAGCATAAGCTTACTTTCTTTTGTTTTTTCTTTTCTTTTTTTCCTTCTTTCCTTTTCTTTCCTTCCTTCTTCCTTTCTATCATTCTTTATTTCTTTCTTTCTCATCCTATCACTTTTTTCTTTCTCTTTTCTTTCCTTCCTTTCTTTCTTTTTTATCTTTCATTCTGTTCTTCCTTCCTTCCTTTCTCTTTTTCTTTTTCTTCTTCTTCCTTCCTTTCTTTCCTTCTATCATTTGGGTGAAAGTAATTCCCCATACATCCTGACTCCATTATGACTCCATCATTGTTCAGTGACTGGCAGCAGCTCAGGTGTAGTGGAAACGACACTGGACCCCAAATCAAAATGCTCTGCAGTTTGGTCCCCTCTGGTCCCAACACCCAGCCACTGTCACAAATAAAAGATATCATGTCTGTGAAAGTGCTAATAATTGAGTATTCACAGAGGGGCCCTGGAGAATTCTGGAGGCTTCAGAGCCATTTACTCTACACTAAATAGCCACCCCCCTCCACAATGCTGAGCTGTAATTCTTCCAACTCTTCCACTGCTGTTAGCTTTTCTGGTTGGAGTGCCCCCAATGCCTTCCAACTCTGCTTCCAACTCTTACAGCTCTCCTCACCCTGTGACCACCACTTCCTATCAACCACACAATCCTAACCTACCCGTCACTTTCCAGCCACTTGTCCTGTCCTCAGGGATGGCCACATGAGTGCCCAGAGACCCTCCAGCAACTCAGGAGCTACCTGCATAGTCCAGACCTCGAGGGGCCGTCCATCTGTTATCTGAAGCCCTCCTCCTGTCCCTCCCAGCAGGGTCAAGGCCACTACTCATAGCAAGTGTTCAGGATGAAAAAAACAGGGAAATTTATTTCTTTCTGCCACAAAGAAAGCCATTACAAAACCACTCAGCTAGGAAGGAAGAGTTCACCAAGCACACAAACCCCGATAAGCATCTCCTTGCTTGCTTAGACTTTTTCCACCCCTTACACACAATTCTGAAACTAGGAAAGTGACTGGGTCTTCAAGTAGGTTTAATAATCTCCCTGGGACATTGTGGGGAGATAAGGTTTCAGGCCAGAGCTCACGGCAGCCTCACCATCCGCGGCTGCACAGGCTGTTTGTAGCTCGCTTGCTGTGGGACATCAGTCCTCAGAAGAACCTAGGCCTCTCTTGGAAACCGGGATCAGACTGGGAAGGAGTCCTGCCCAGACTCCCCTACACTCTCAGAGGACTGGGGGTCTGAAGCCCCTGGGACTGCAAAGGCTCCTGGAGCCCTGCTGGGGACCTGGCCTGGGCTGAGGTCAGGCTGACACAGCAGGCTGCAGCCATCCATCTGCTTGGCCAGAAAAACATATCGAAGCCTTCACAGCCACTGTGTCAGCACCTCTATGCTATGAGGTGCTCCAGGGCCCCAAATTCATTTTAATTTTCAATGTAGAGAGTGGTCATTTTCCTAAATAGGACGAAACTCCCTGCTTTCAGAAACAGAATACACAGAGCACAGATTAGTCTTTTTGGTTATTCACCCACATGATTGTTATGGAAGCGCCGTGAAGATGCGGACTTTTGTGTCTCTGCTCCCGACCTTGTCCTCGGTGCCTAGAACCATGCCTGGCATCTGCAAGATGCTCAGAAAACATAAGCAAGGCACCTTCCCATGCATGGCTCTGGGCACCAGAGGACAGATGGGTAGATTTCTCTGTTCCTGGCAGAGCTCATGGTCCAGCCTGTGATGTTTACACTCGAATAGAGTGACTCCGCAACACAGGCTGCCCACTAGGGAACTTTTTGAGCCACGGCATCTGTGTTTTAACATCTGTCTTCCCATTCTCTTTGCTAGACTGTCAGTTGTCACTTAAATTGCATGGAATTGTAAACAGGATGTGAAGTTGAGATCATTCTCAAGAAGGGCAGGTGTGTGGCTAGACAGCACCTCTCCATCACAACACAGAGCTTTGCGTGCCTCTTCCCATTCATTCCAGCTGGTGGTGCTGACTGAAAAGAAGCCCTTCAAACCCCTGATCCAATACAAGAGTCATGTTTTGCAGGTGAGGAGGCTGAGCTCCAAAAGTGAAGTGACACTTCAGGTCAAGCAGCACAGGGAAGCAAGATAAGACCAGTGTTCAGGTCTTCTGAGTCCTAAGCCAGAACTCAAGGCTCCGAGCAGCTGTGAGCCTGCTTCTCTCATCCTGGCCACAGACTCACCCTAATTTTCTATTGACTGGGGATGGGGTAGGGAAGATAAATGAGCTTGTTAAAACTATTCCTAGAGTGGAAAATATATAGACATTGTTCCTACTTGCTCAGCATCATATGTCATCATGAAAATGAAAATAAAGTTAATGAGGCACCACTACACACCTATTAGAATGACCCGAATCCAAAACACTGACAGCATCAGATGTTGGCAAGAACACGGAGCAACAGGAACCCTCATTTGTTGCTAGTGGTGACGCAAAATGGTACAGCCACTTTGAAAGAAAGTTTGGCAGTTTCTTAAAAAACTAAACATACTCTTACCATATCATCCAGCAATTGCACTGCTTTCTATTTACCCAAATGAGCTGGAAAACCATGCCCACACAAAGACCCGCAGATAAGTTTATAGAAGCTTTACCTATAATTGCCAAAACTTGGAAACAAATATGATATCCAACAGGGGAATGGATAAACAAACTGTGATACATACAGAAAATGGGATATTATTCAGCAATAAAAGGAAATGTGCTATCCAGTCGGGAAAAGACATGGAGGAAACTTACATGCTTATGAGTATGTGAAAAAAAGCCAATCTGAAAAGGTGACATGCTGTATGATTTCAGCCTTATGACATTATCAAAAAGGTAAAACTACCAGAGACGTAAAAAGATTGGTAGCTGCCAGGAGGTTGCAAAGGAGAGAAAAGATAGATAAACTGACAGAGCACAGGGGATCTTTGGGGCAATGAAACTATTATTCTATCTGATACTGTAATGGTAGATACATGTCATTACATGTTTTTCCAAATCCATAGAATGTACAATATCAAGAGTGAAGCGAGTGTCAAGTACAGGCTGTAGTTAAAAATAATGGTTCAATATTGTCTCATTAATTGTAATAAATGTACCACCCGAATGCAAAATGTTGATAGAGAAAACCAAGAAGAGAAAGAGGGAATGATATATGGCAGCTCACTGTACTTTCTACTCAATTTTTTTAAACCTAAAAGTGCTCTAGAAAATAAAGGCTTTTAACTTAAAAAAAAAAAAAACTCTGTCTAGAGTGAAAATATATAGGCACTGTCTTCTTGGTAAAATCATGAGCTTTAGTCCCTGGGTCAGTGACACTTACTGGGAGCAGGAGACGGGCTGACTGATCTCTGTCATCTGGTCCAGCTACAGTGAGTGTCAGGATCTGAGTGTTAACTTGAACACAGTTCTTGATTCTAAGTACCCTGCACCTGGTACTAAGCCAAGCTGACACTGAACAGAGAAGCTGTGATCTGGGGCCATCAGGGCTGTGTTTTAAGAGTCCTTTCCACTCCATCAGTTGACAGAGGAGAGTGTGTTGACCATGTCTCAGCATCCTCTATATCATGAAAATGACTCCGGATGCCTGATCTGAATCCCACTGCCAGGCTCGGCCCCTCCTCTCCTTGCTCTACCCTTAGGGATCCTTGGTAAATGCCAAGAGTCCTTCAGCATCAGAATGCAACCTGTTGGGGGGATTGAAAGTAAGACCTCCACGGCAGAAGCCACTCAGGGACACGCAGCAGCCTTTGGGCTAACGTATTGACACAGCATCACGTGCAGGCACAAGCGATAAAGACTCATCATTTTGCTAAAGCCCTCTTTATTCACCCTGTACTTTTCCACACATTTCATTTCCCATCATGGCTGACTGCCTTGAGCATTCATGTGAAAACAGATTTTTGCCTGTGTGTGTTACTCCCCGTCTCCTCCCAATAATGCAGTTTATTGGATTCTCAGAAATGACAGAAACACTTGGTGTGTTCATGAGGGAGAAATAAACAGAAAGGGAAGTAAAATAACCAGTGACACAGACAGGGAGAGGGGCCGGGGCCTGTCATTTGCTGGGAACAGTGAATTCAAAGCTGTCATGGGTCGGTAGAAGGGTCCCTGGTGAAGACGTCATTTAACAGATGAGGAAACTGAGGCCCAGAGAGGTGAGTTCCCCCAAGCTCTCTGTGTGGAGGAGGATGACTGCTATTGGCTCTTTATTGATTTCTTTATTTTTTTAACCAGAAACGATTAGAAAACAATATATTTATTTATTTACTGTTCTATATTGGCATACCGCTGGGTCAGGAAGATTCCCTGGAGTAGGAAATGGCGACCCACTCCAATATTCTTGCCTGGAGAATCCCATGGACAGAGGGACTTGGTGGGCTACAGTCCATGAGGTCACAAGGAGTCAGACGCTACTGAGCACCTGAGCACGTATGAGCACACATGCGCAGTGGATTAACAATGCTGTATTAGTTTCAGGTGTACAACAGAATGATTCAGTTATACACACATATGTGTCAATTCTTTTTCAAACTCTTTTCCCATTTAGATCATGTGCTAAGTCACTTCAGTAGTGTCCGACCCTATGGACCGTAGCCCCCCAAGCTCCTCTGTCCATGGGATTCTCCAAGCAAGAATACTGGAGTGGGTTGCCATGCCCTCCTCCAGGGGATCTTCCCAACCCAGGGATTGAACCCACGTCCTTTACTTCTCCTGCATTGGCAGGCACCAGGCATTGCTAGCGTCACCAAGGAAGCCCTCCATTTAGGTCACTACAGAGTATTGATCAGAGTTCCTTGTGCTATACAGTAGGTCCTTGTTGTGTGCCTGTTTTAGACACAGCAATGTGTACTTGTCAATTATGGGTTCCTTTCTTATCAAGGCCAAAAAGCATGAGGAAGTATTCTGAGCAGGGCCGAAGAATATGGGATTGCATATTATGGGGTTGTAACAATGGGTCACTGATACCATTTCTCATCAGGGTCTTTCTGAGTCACTTCTTTCTCACTCACACAGTAGAAGGCCCACAGGTCAGTAGAATGAGAGGTCAAATGTGACAAAGGAGGACAGAAACAGCACACTTGGGGCACCATGATGGCAGGTCCAGTGTGTGGCTGGGAACATTGCATGTGTTAATTCCAGTTCCCAAGATCATCCTCTGAAAATCTTTCTAGAACAGACTCTGTGGTCCCAAAGCAGGATACCCCAGGAAAGATATATCATAAGAGCCAGTCTTGACTGAAGGCTTATTATTTGCTATGTGTTAAGCACTTAAATCTCTTGCCTGGAAACTCCCGTGGATGGAGGAACCTGGTAGGCTGCAGTCCATGAGGTCGCTAAGAGTCAGACACAACTGAGAGACTTCACTTTCACTTTTCACTTTCATGCATTGGAGAAGGAAATGGCAGCCCACTCCAGTGTTCTTTCCTGGAGAATCCCAGGGATGGGGGAGCCTAGTGGGCTGCTGTCTATAGGATTGCACAGAGTCGGACATGACTGAAGCGACTTAGCAGTAGCAGCAAGCACTTAAATGGTGGCCCAGTGTTAAAGACTCTGCCTGTCAATGCAGGAGATGAAGGTTTGATCCCTGGGTTGGGAAGATTTCCTGGAGGAGAAAATGGCAACCCATTCCAATATTCTTGCCTGGAGAATTCCATGGACAGAGAAGCCTGGAGAGTTACAGTCCATGGGGTCACAAAGAGTCAGACATGACTAAGCGACAAAGTACATCAGATACACAAGCACTTAAATGCTTTAACTCATTTAAATCTCACAAGAGGGAACTTCCCTGGTGATCCAGTGGTTAAGACTTCGCCTTCCAGTGCAAAGGGTGCGAGTTCAATCACTGGTAGGGGAGCTAAGATCTCACATGCCTTTTGGCCAAAAGAACAAAGCATAAAACAGAAGCAATCTTGTAACAAATTCAATAAAGACTTTAAAAATGGTCCAAGTCAAAAAAAAAAAATCTTAAAAAAAATAAATCTCACAATGACCTTAAGAGGTAAAGATGGTTATTCTCTCTCTTGCCAGATTACATAACTGAGGCACCCAAAGGACATGGGGACTTCCTTGAGGTCACAAAGCTAGTCAGCCATGGGTGGGGCTGGGTTTTATCCCAGAAGTCTTGCCCCAGAGCTGAGGGCCTGCATGCCTCCCTAGCTTTTGAAATGTCCACTCACCTCAAGCCAGGCATGGCGTGAGTTTCTTCCACAAATGGAGCCCAGATGAGCTCTTTTTAAGAGTTCCTCCTACATCATCTTATTTGGTTATCACAATATCCTGCAAAGTGGGCAGAACAGATACTTGTCCCCATTTAACAAAATAATAAAAACGAAGTAGTAAATCCCTGGTCACACAATGGACAGGTGGCTGTGCACAGATGAAGGTCTAGGTGGCTTCACTTCATGGCTGTTCACCCTACCCGACCCTGTCCCCCACTCCCCTGAACCCAAGACATCCCTCAAGAGAATTTCCGAGTCTAATAGCAGTCCTACTCAACTCCAAGTGGAATGTCCTAAGTTTTGAGAGAAGGGGAGGAGAGCTTTATAACAAACAACCAGTCCCATCTCTGCTGCTGCTGCTGCTTCTAAATTGCTTCAGTCATGTCCAATTCTGTGCGACCCCATAGATGACAACCCACCAGGCTCCCCCGTTCCTGGGATTCTCCAGGCAAGAACACTGGAGTGGGTTGCCATTTCCTTCTCCAATGCATGAAAGTGAAAAATGAATGCCTGGTTATTTCTCGGGTTTTCTATATAGGCGCTGCAACTCAATAAGGTTTGCTCCAGGAGCTATATCCTCAGTTCAGTTCAGTTCAGTCGCTCAGTTGTGTCCGACTCTTTGCGACCCCATGAATCGCAGCACGCCAGGCCTCCCTGTCCATCACCAACTCCTGGAGTTCACTCAGACTCACGTCCATCAAGTCAGTGATGCCATCCAGCCATCTCATCCTCTGTCGTCCCCTTCTCCTCCTGCCCCAAATCCCTCCCAGCATCAGTCTTTTCCAATGAGTCAACTCTTTGCATGAGGTGGCCAAAGTACTGGAGTTTCAGCTTCAGCATCATTCCCTCCAAAGAAATCCCAGGGCTGATCTCCTTCAAAATGGACTGGTTGGATCTCCTTGCAGTCCAAGGGACTCTCAAGAGTCTTCTCCAACACCAAAGTTCAAAAGCATCAATTCTTCATTTGGGCTGGTTTTGGGGGAGACCATGGGAGAAGAAAATCACACTCATCATATCCTCAAATCTCTTTTCTTTCCTCCTCTATGCACCTTCCCCAGACTCACCTCCTCTTTCCTTTTCCTCCCAGTCACACAGCTTTTGAACAACCCCCATCAGCACAATGTGTTAGTAATTGTTCAGTGAGGGTGACATTTAGATTCACAGTCCTGGAAGAAATTGCATGGATTTGGATTCACCAGAACACTAAATTTAACCAACCCTGAGGGCCCTGGGGTGGGGAGGGGGAAGTAGAGGAGGAGAAGTGAGGAGAAGATTTCAGCCTGGGACTAGTCCTGCAAAATGCAGGTGCTGCATCAGCCTGGGCTGCCCTTCCCCGCTCAGCAGGAAGTGGGGAAATGGAGCTTCAATCAGCCCACATTCACCTTTCCCTATTGTCAGGTACTTGCTCTGAAAGCCCCTAATCATTTCTTTTATTGTCTGGCTTAACACAAAGCAGAGCAAAGCAGTGTCAAAGCTGAATATCTCTCATCAGAAAGCCCCAAGGTATGTTGATATATGTGTATAGACATATGAATATATGCATGCCATCTCTCTCTCTAACATACACACACATACACACACACACCCCTCGATTAAGAAGGATGTGGTGAAGGGAAGCATGCAGAACAGAATCCCCATACTCAAGCTTATTCCTTCTCCTATAAAATGAGAACAGTGAGGAAGAAACCCTGATTTTCATCTTCCCATCTCCCAAATGTCCTCCTTAATGAGACTTTCCCAAGACTTGCATTGACAATGGATGTCCAGTGTGCCCTTGTGCTCATTTGTGGAGTGTGTATAGTCTAAGCATTCTTAGAATTCAGAATCACCAGGATTTTTTTGCATTGCCTCAGTGTCTCCTTTTGGCCAAGGGATGTGAAATGTTGGCAAAGTAACTTCAGCTTTATCTCCTTCCTCTGTTCTCCAAAGATGGGGACTGACATATATACACTATTGATACTATGTATAAAATAGGTAATTAATGAGAAGAACCTACAGTATAGCACAAGGAATTCTATTCAATGCTCTAGGGTGGCCTCGGAGAAGGCAATGGCACCCCACTCCAGTACTCTTGCCTGGAAAATCCCATAGATGGAGGAGCCTAGAAGGCTGCAGTCCATGGGGTCACTAAGAGTCGGACACGACTGAGCGACTTCCCTTTCACTTTTCACTTTCATGCATTGGAGAAGGAAATGGCAACCCACTCCAGTGTTCTTGCCTGGAGAATCCCAGGGACGGGGGAGCCTGGTGGGCTGCCGTCTATGGGGTCGCACAGAGTCGGACACGACTGAAGTGACTTAGCAATTAGCAAAAAGGGTGGGCTAAATCCCAAAAAGAAGGGATATATGTATACAAGAAGGCAATGGCACCCCACTCCAGCACTCTTGCCTGGAAAATCCCATGGACAGAGGAGCCTGGTAGGCTACAGTCCATGGGGTCGCTAAGAGTCGGACACCACTGAGCGACTTCACTTTCACTTTTCACTTTCATGCATTGGAGAAGGAAATGGCAATCCACTCCAGTGTTCTTGCCTGGAGAATCCCAGGGATGGGGGAGCCTGGTGGGCTGCCATCTATGGGGTCGCACAGAGTCGGATATGACTGAAGCGACTTAGCAGCATAGCTGATTCACTTTGCTGTACAGTAGGAATTAAGACAATACTGTAAAACAACTATAGAGTTAGCCACTCAGTCATGTCCGATTCCTTGTGACCCCATAGACTGTAGCCCACCAGGCTCCTCTGTCCATCAAATTCTCCAAGCAAGAATACTGAAGTGGGTTGCCATGCCCTCCTCCAGGGGATCTTCTTAACCCAAGGATCAAACCCGGGTCTCCTGCATTTCAGGCAGATTATTTACCATCTGAGCCACAAGGGAAGCCCAAAAAGCAACTATACTCCAGTAAAAATTTAAAAACAACAACAGTCATTGGAACTTAGGCAGGACTCTTAAAAATAAAAAGAGGTTAGATCCGCCTGTAAGATTTAGAGAAATAAATCAATGACCTACAAATATTTGCCTTTCATGTGGAAACACTTAAGCCCCCATAAAGCTTAATACCCTGGGCTATTTTGTTGTGTAATAAGATGCAAAGCAGGAACCAGATGTAGCAGAGTGAAACAAACTATTGTCTTAACAGCTGGAACCAGCATGCCTCCTAGAGAGGGAACAGTCTTTGCTGAGGAAAATACTTCTTGGAAGACATGGTGTGAATGATGGATTGCACTAACATCCCCAGCTTCCCATGCTGTGAGTAGCCATGTCCTTCTGCAGTGCTTCCCACACTGACTCCAGGCAGGGCCATGTGAATGAGAAGATAGCAAAGAGATGGAAGCAGAGGCTAGAAAAAATTCTTGCACATCTTCACTTTCTTTTTTATCCTGCGTATCCACCACCATGAGAACACGTCAAGGACTGGCCTGAGAGTAGATGAGAGCCACATGGAAGAAAGTCAAAGGCATCCTTGACCAACCAAGAGGACCCACGAGCTGACAATCTATACATGAATGTTCCCAGCCAAGGTCAGCAGGACCACCCAGCTGATCCATAGACTCATTAGAAACAATAAATGATTGTTGTCAAAGACATAGAATTTGGGGGGGGGGGTTTGTTACACAGCACTAGTTAATACGCTTGGCTTGGAAAGTAAGTCCCAGAAGGCACTGGGTTACAAGGATCAAAGATACCATTAAACTGCAAGGAACAAGAGTTGGGAATAAGGGAAGAGCAGAGTAGAGAAAGAAAGGCAGGAAGGAAGAGGGGAAGGCCAAGTGAAATGATAATTCGAGATGGCTAACGTTCAATTCTAAATTGTTTGTTACTCCAATATAGGCTTCCATGGTGGCTCAGACAGTAAAGAATCTGCCTGTAATTCAGATCCACTTGCCAATGCAGAAGACACGGGTTCGATCCCTGGGTCAGGAAGATCTCCTGAAGAAGGGAATGGCTACCCACTCCAGGATTCTTGCCTGGAAAATCCCATGGACAGAGGAGCCTGGTGGACTACAGTGTATGGGGTCACAAACAGCCAGACATGAATGAGCGACTTTCACTTTCACTCCAATATATCCATCTTTTATTCAGTAAAATCTGCCTCCTATGTAAAGACTTGTGGATGTGAGTGAATGAGTGTTTATACATCTGTGTAACTCATAGAAAAAGCATGAGTTCCATGTCTGAGTCAACATGAGATGGAGGAAAAACACTGAGAGGGTCCACAACTCATTTGGTGACAGAACAGGCTCAGGGACTGTGAGAATGTACATCCTTCGGGGATTTGCAGAAGTCTTGGGGAAAGCACTGGGCTCCTAAACATGTAACAAGAGTTTATGTCAATCTTATCTCAGATAGGCGTACCAGCTGACTTCCAGGGTAAGGACCTGACACATATTCTTAGGACCCATCTTCATGTGAGCTCCCTGCTGGATGGAACACAATTTTTAAAATACCCAGTCCCGAGTTCCCACTTTTCCTAGCTCATCCTCATACATCAATGCAGTACATGCACACACATACATACACACACACAGAGCATAGCACAGCACACAGATTCAATACCCATGAGCCTCTCCTGGGCTTCTTGGAAGTCTCCCAAGTCAAGGGGAACTCACCATGAAGCTAACAGAGCTTAAGCTTCAAAGCTTCTCATGTCCATGATGCGTTCCAAAGTTCAATATCCAAATTTATTCACAAAATTCTGTATTCTTTTTCTTAAAAGATCACAATAACCTGAAGCACCACAAAGCTTGAATCCACCTCTACTCTAACAGCTTCAATCAAACATCTAGCTCTCACACCAGGCTATTCTCACTTTGAGCCACACACAGACTCTGTGGCCATGGGGTTCTACTCAGGAATAAGCAGGTGGGCGTGCACCTCACCAGACCCCACCATTAACAGCAAGGTACCTGGGCTTTCCAGATGGCGCTGGTGGTAAAAGAGCCTGCCTGCCAATGAAGGAGATGTAAGAGACATGGGTCCAATCCCTGGCTAGGGAAGATCCCCTGGAGGAGGGCATGGCAACCCACTCCAGTATACTTGCCTGGAGAATCCCATGGACAGAGGATCCCTGCGGGCTACAGTCTATTGAGGTCACACAGAATCAGACATGACTGAGCGACTTAGCACACACACATGCACCTGGAACTCCACCCCTGCCCCATATGTCTGCTGACAACATGGAGTCATCCTCCTTTATTGTCACAGTTAAGACTTTTTAAAAAATCCCTATCCATAGGTAGTAGAAAAAGACATGTCCTAGAACTTTGTCAGAGACAAAGTCAGAAATCCATGGTCACTTTTTTTTTCCTCCTTCCCTTCCCTTCATCATTATCTGTTCTCCCCTCTTTCGTTTTAACCTCTCTACATCCTCCAGGACCATCTCCTCCCTCTACATAGCTTTAAGCACATCTGCCTGCTTAACAGATAGCTACATCTCAACACAACAAAAAGTCATCTGTCCAAACACATCTGAACATCCTCCTGCTTACCTCCCGCAAAAGAATAACACAGCTCACCACCTTGGCATTCAGTCTGGAGACCATGGAAACACAAACTTCTTCCTCTGTGTTCACCCCCACATTCAACCAATTACAAAGGCTTTTCCACTTTCCATTGGAACATGCCTCCATCCTGTCCACTCCCAGTGTGTACTGTGACCACCTATGCTTGGGCCTGGACTATTGTCCCTGGCCTGGCCACCCTGGCCCCAGCCCCACTCCCCTCCAGTTTATCGTCTACCCGGAGCCAAGGTGATAGCTCTAAGATGAACATGTAACTCTGATTCCCCCATACCCTCTTCAGTGGTCCAGCACCAACCACTACCATCTGAGCTCCTTTATTAGGCATCAAAGGTCTTCCAAGATTCCCCCCCACCACTACCACCATCACCCCATCCAGCAGCCTCAACTCTCCCTTCAGCCCTAGTAACTCCCTCGGGTATCCCAACCTCCGTGACTGTTATCATTTCCTGTCTCCTGGCTATTTTTTTATCGTAAGGTGCTTTGTGCCCTTCCTCTATCCCCATTCTGTTTATCAAGATTTTTCTGACGCCCAGCACACCCCCTTCCCAGATGGACTGCTCATTCACTCCCTCAAGCGCTGCCTTTCATTTATACCATCGTCTTTCTTTCACCTAGTAGTTAATAACAGCTGTGTAAATCACACATCGCTGAGGGTCTCCTGGTACTTACCATTGGCTTAAACCTCAATTTGTGGCCAGTGGAAATCCAAAACCCAGCTTTAGATTTCTATGAATTCCTGGGAAGCTACAACTTCATGGTCACCCATGATTATGGGCTTTTACTTTTATTGAATGAACAGAATAAAAAAATAAATATCTCCACAAGGCATTAATGAGTATTGACTACTCTGAATGTCCTTAGACCATCCACACCAGGAAATTTCCGTTACATCTTCACCCCCAGGGAGTCCACCGACTAACAGCCACTCCTTGGCTCCTCTTCCTGCCCCCTCCCCTAGCTCCACCCATCAGATTCCCTTTAGGAACCCCCAGTTATTTCTTCCTTTATTGTGCAAAACCCTGCATCATGGTCTGACAGCCTAGGTCTGACAGCCAAACTCTGCTGCAAGATCACAGTCATGCCATGAAGCCCACAAGACCCATCTCTAAGGCTGTAAAAAGCAAAATTAATTCCCTTTCAAACTGTCCATCTCCTCCACAGACTATGCCCTCCCGCCAGCAGAACACGCTTTATTCACCTTGATATCCCCAGGGTTTAGCACAGCATCTGACACATAGCATGCCTGCAACAAATGTTTGCTGAGTTAATAAATGAACACATTCACAAATGATTCTGCTGCCCACCCCACCCTCACTGTCTGGTTGCCTAACCCTCGGAAGAAGTGATACAGCATGAATGGAGGACAGAAGGCTGGAGAAGGTGGGTTCAAGATGGTTCAAATTTCCTTCCTGCTTCCTCCTGGACCTCACATTCCCCTCCTGAAGACTGGTCTCTTTCCTATCAGA
The DNA here is from genome assembly GCF_029407905.1 of Bubalus kerabau. Taxonomy (NCBI): domain Eukaryota; kingdom Metazoa; phylum Chordata; class Mammalia; order Artiodactyla; family Bovidae; genus Bubalus; species Bubalus kerabau. The sequence continues at coordinate 135,121,353 of NC_073627.1, forward strand.
TGCATCATTTCTGCCACCTTTAGTGGTGGATCAGCATATTTCTGCATGAAATAAATGTTATTTTCTGGTGCACCCAGGTTTCATTAGTCCTCCTGTCAGAAAGAATCAAAGAAGAGGCGATGAGAGCCTGGCAGAAAGGGGCTTCTTGCTTACAGAAGGCAGAAAAGGCTCATGGTACCCAAGGAAAAAGAGGGAGGAAGGGAAAGAGACGGAAAACTCACTTCCTCATTTAATCAAGTCGAAACACGGATTATATGAGGTTGAAAAACAGTCACCTTGTTCTCGCTCCAGTCTCTTGCTCTGTCTGGGGCTATAAAACCCTTTGCGATTTTATCTTTTCATAAACTTTTATTGAATCTGATGTTCAAGGGGCCGTGGAAGATCATCCAATTAAACTCCCCCCACTAATCCTACTCTTAAACCTCAGCACTAAACTGATGGGAGATTAAAAGCTAATAAAGATGACAAATGAGAGGTGATCTGCAGGTTGATAAGGGAAATGGAGTCTGGTGGGGATTGGCCAGAAAGGAGCCAGGCTTGATTCTAGAAAACCCAGGAGTAGAGGGGGCTTTCACGGTGGCAAATGGCAAAGTCCTGCTCAGTGATGCTGTGATCCTGGGCTAAGACAGGCTGCCCAGGACTGTGATACAACAGGAAATGGGTTGGACTTGGCACAGAAAACCTGGTCTGAAATACCAACTTGCTGTCACTAACTGTGGGACACAATGGATCCAGGGTCATGCTAACTTGCCATTCCTAATACAAATACTATCCTAACAACTGCCATACAGCGGCCCCTTGTAGAGCACCAATCACATGCCAGATATCATCATATGAATGTAAGTCACGCATGAGTGTGAAAGGAGTGTTACCCCAGGTAACTTCTTTCCTCACCTTAAGACTCATCCCTTGGGATTTTGACATCTCAAAAGAATCCATATATTCCTCACCACCACCATTCCGAAATGCAATTTTTAACTACAGGGTAAGTGAAAAATTGTTAATATCCATGCCAGATAGTTTATATCAATTTATTTAATCATTCCACAGGCATCTATGAAAACCTTTCTTTGGCAGACTCTTTCATAAATATGTATCAAACTAATCCTCACATCAGCCCTGAGAAGTAGGAATTATTTTCTCATTTTAATTAATGAGTACACAGAGGCTTAGAGAATCTGAATGATTCTCCTGGAATCACAAAGCTAATAGTGACATGGATGAAATTCAGACCCACATGGACTTGACGCTTGAGTTTGACTCCTCCCTCTGCTCCATCCGGCCCTGATTAGTATCCAGTCTAGTGGGTAGGAATGAGACCCGTGACTATACGGGATAGACACACTGTCATGGTAGTTTCCCAAGAGCACATTTCAAGAATGGATTCATGGAAAGCACAGCATTTCTTTTCTGGGCTTTCAGAGGTGCTGAGTTGTGGATGTTGCAGAGAGGGACTTTCCAGGTGAAAGAACAGTGTGACCAAATGTAAGAGAGGAAACAATGGAGCCTTTGGAGGGGGGTGGTTTGGTTGCATTCTGTAGATTTCAAGAAGAGAAGACATGACATTAAATGAACGTTGTGTGCTCCTGGAGAAGCAGTCTATCACACCATCTTTCCTTCCTTCTCAAGGGACCACATCATTTGCTGTTGTTATTCAATCACTAAGCCATGTCCAACGCTTTGTGACCCCATGGACTGCCAATGCAGGACCACATCATAGGCCACCTAAAAAAAAAGCATGACAGCTCTTCTCACAGTTGACAGAAAAGGCAAGTTTCCAGAGTGGAGCAGGAGGAGCTGGAAGTCAGAAGACAGGGTAGGGTTCCGCCACTCCCAGCCCCCACCTCCTTTCACATGTCCCTTTGTTCCTAAGGAGAACAAAAGAGTTGAAGGACTGAGTTCTTCTCCTGGGTAATTCCATCAGCACTTAGTGAAGAATTCACATTGGCTTAAACCACCAGGCCTCTGCAGTATTCTGAATCATCCTAGCCCACGTGCACTTGAATCTTAGACAGGAATGATGTGATAGTTAATTTTATGTGTCGACTTGACCGGATCAGGGGATGCCCAGATCTCTGGTAAGGTGTCATTTCTGTATATGCCTGTGAGGTTGCTAATGCAGAAGAGATCATCATTTGAATTTGTAGACTGAATTGAACAAAAAGGTAGAGGAAGAAAAGATTCTCTTTCCCCCGATCCTTCCCCCCACACACACACCCCTGCCTGACTGCATGAGTTAGAACACTGATCTCCTGTTGCCCTCAGTGCCCAGGCCTTTGAACTAACCCACCAGCTTCCCAGGGTCTCTAGTCTGTACACAGTAGATTGTGGACATTTTCAGTCTCCATAATCACTTATAATATGAGCCAGTTCCTTATAATAAATATCTCTCTAGGTATGTTTGTGTTTGTTTGTGTATGCACGCATACATAGATAGATGAAGATGGAAATGTGGGTAGGAAGATGGAGATGATTGTGGAGATGGAGATGACGATAGAGATGCAGATATGGACGTGGAGATGGGATAGACATAGAGAGATCCTATCAGTTCTGTTTCTTAGGAGAATCCAAATGCAGATTTTGGTATTAGGATTAGTTCTAAATGGATGGAATTCTAAAGATGAGTTTCCTGAATTGGTTCTGGGGTTTCTTGAACAGACCCTTATCTCATTAGATTTAAAGAGACTAAAGACTCTATTTCCAGTATAGAAAGCGCACTGAGAGGTCATAACAAACAAACTACCTTCTTCTGAGGCTCCACTAGGTACCGAGTTCTTTCACTCCTTGAATCTCGTTTTTTCATCACAGATATACAATGTAGCTTTGATTAACCTCACTTTTCCAGACAACAAAACAAAGCACAACTAAGGCTCAGCGAGCAAGAGACTCAGGGACACACAGCTGGTTCAAAGTCTTATTTGTCAGCATGAACTTTTTTCCCTACATCAGTTGTTCTCAGTCCTGACCAGTCATTAGAATAACCCAGAGACCCCACCCCAGGTAAGTCTCTGGCAGTGCAGTCCAGGCCTTGGCAGATTTTAGAAGCCCCTCAGGCAGTCTGATGTGCAGCCAAGTTTGACAACCACCGAGCAAAATTTGCTTTTCTCAAAGACAACAGCCTTGAGTCCATCCACCGCAATGCCGTCCCCCACCTCAGCCTCACCTACCGAGCAAACCCAGCCCATGCCTGACTATTTTTACAAGTTAATATTCATTTCATCACATTTAATTAACACAGGGAGACTGGAGCTGTCTCAGCATCGCACCCAGCTAGCAGGAGCCCGTGCCTCCCTCGGAGTTCAATCACAACACTGTCTTACACAATTAGCTTCCTTACTCCTGATCTGAAGGGTCTGTGCCCATAAATATCAACCAATTTTATTGATATTTGTAATTAAAACCACCAAACGGGTCACACTTGGTTGAGCAACTTTGCAACACACACATCCATAATGGGAACATGAGCATATTTGTATGTGACATTCGATAGATCATAATCCTAGGCATTTCTCATTTTCAGAACATCCTGTGGGTACCAGCTAATTAAGGCCAGTGCGTCTCCTGGGACAAGGGCGTTTTTTTGACATACCTCTTGATTGTCTTTGTTCCTGAAGTTTCAGGAAATCTGAGGGCTCAGAAAGAGGGAGCAGGCTAAAAACCACAGGGAGTAAACAGAGGCTCTCCATTTGACCTTGCCCATCTCTCAAGTTCCATCTTATCACAGCTTCTCTTTTGCAGCCTCCTAAGGGGGAAAAAATTTTTTTAACCAATGGCAATAAGAAGGTGGCACTAGTCATCAAAACCTGCCTACCAATGTAGGAGACAGAAGAGATGCAGGTTTGATCCCTGGGTTGGGAAGATCCGCTGGATGAGGGCATGGAAACACACTCCAATTTTCTTGCCTGAAGGACCCCATGGACAGAGGAGCCTAGTGGGCTACAGTCCATTGGATCGCAAAGAGTTGGACACACTGAAGTGACTTAGCACATTCACCAAGCCTCCCCAGATGCTCTAAGTCTATTTCCTAGGATTTTCTCTCTTGGCTTGACTGGTCCCTTCCATTCAAAAAATTAAGTGGACAAAGTCTGATTCATCCCTTGGTTCAAAACTTTAGCAGATAGAATTCAGTTCAGTTCAGTTGCTCAGTCGTGTCTGACTCTTTGCAACCCCATGAATCACACAGCACGCCAGGCCTCCCTGTCCATCACCAACTCCCGGAGTCCACCCAAATTCATGTCCATTGAGTCGGTGATGCCATCCAACCATCTCATCCTTTGTTGTCCCCTTCTCCTCCTGCCTTCAATCTTTCCCAGCATCAGGGTCTTTTCCATTGAGTCAACTCTTCATATTAGGTGGCAAAGTATTTTTGCCAAAGTATGGCAAAAACCATAGCCTTGACTAGATGGACCTTTGTTGGCAAAGTAATGTCTCTGCTTTTTAATATGCTATCTAGGTTGGTCATAACTTTCCTTCCAAGGAGTAAGCATCTTTTAATTTCATGGCTGCAATCTCCATCTGCAGTGATTTTGGAGCCCAGAAAAATAAAGTCTGACACTGTTTCCACTGTTTCCCCATCTATTTCCCATGAAGTGATGGGACCAGATGTCATGATCTTAGTTTTCTGAATGTTGAGCTTTAAGCCAACTTTTTCACTCCCCTCTTTCACTTTCATCAAGAGGCTCTTTAGTTCTCCTTCAGTTTCTGCCATAGGGTAGTGTCATCTGCATATCTGAGGTTATTGATATTTCTCCTGGCAATCTTTTTTTTTTTTTTTTTTTTTAATTTTATTTTATTTTTAAACTTTACATAACTGTATTAGATTTGCCAAATATCAAAATGAATCCGCCACAGGTATACATGTGTTCCCCATCCTGAACCCTCCTCCCTCCTCCCTCCCCATTCCATCCCTCTGGGTCGTCCCAGTGCACCAGCCCCAAGCACCCAGTATCGTGCATCGAACCTGGACTGGCAACTCATTTCATACATGATATTTACATGTTTCAATGCCATTCTCCCAAATCTTCCCACCCTCTCCCTCTCCCACAGAGTCCATAAGACTGTTCTATACATCAGTGTCTCTTTTGCTGTCTCGTACACAGGGTTATTGTTACCATCTTTCTAAATTCCATATATATGCGTTAGTATACTGTATTGGTGTTTTTCTTTCTGGCTTACTTCACTCTGTATAATAGGCTCCAGTTTCATCCACCTCATTAGAACTGATTCAAATGTATTCTTTTTAATGGCTGAATAATACTCCATTGTGTATATGTACCACAGCTTTCTTATCCATTCATCTGCTGATGGACATCTAGGTTGCTTCCATGTCCTGGCTATTATAAACAGTGCTGCGATGAACATTGGGGTACTCGTGTCTCTTTCCCTTCTGGTTTTCTCAGTGTGTATGCCCAGCAGTGGGATTGCTGGATCATAAGGCATGTCTATTTCCAGTTTTTTAAGGTCCAGACGGCTTCACAGCTGAATTCTACCAAAAATTTAGAGAATAGCTAACACCTATCCTGCTCAAACTCTTCCAGAAAATTGCAGAGGATGGTAAACTTCCAAACTCATTCTATGAGGCCACCATCACCCTAATACCAAAACCTGACAAAGATCCCACAAAAAAAGAAAACTACAGGCCAATATCACTGATGAACATAGATGCAAAAATCCTTAACAAAATTCTAGCAATCAGAATCCAACAACACATTAAAAAGATCATACACCATGACCAAGTGGGCTTTATCCCAGGGATGCAAGGATTCTTCAATATCCGCAAATCAATCAATGTAATACACCACATTAACAAATTGAAAAATAAAAACCATATGATTATCTCAATAGATGCAGAGAAAGCCTTTGACAAAATTCAACATCCATTTATGATCAAAACTCTCCAGAAAGCAGGAATAGAAGGAACCTACCTCAACATAATCAAAGCTATATATGACAAACCCACAGCAAACATTATCCTCAATGGTGAAAAATTGAAAGCATTTCCTCTAAAGTCAGGAACAAGACAAGGGTGCCCACTTTCACCATTACTATTCAACATAGTTTTGGAAGTTTTGGCCACAGCAATCAGAGCAGAAAAAGAAATAAAAGGAATCCAAATTGGAAAAGAAGAAGTAAAGCTCTCACTGTTTGCAGATGACATGATCCTCTACATAGAAAACCCTAAAGACTCCACCAGAAAATTACTAGAACTAATCAATGACTATAGTAAAGTTGCAGGATATAAAATCTCCTGGCAATCTTGATTCCCGCTTGTGCTTTCCTCCAGCCCAGCATTTCTCATGTTATACTCTGCATATAAGTTAAATAAGCAGGGTGACAATATACAGGCTTGACATACATACTCCTTTTTCTATTTGGAACCAGTCTGTTGTTCCATGTCCAGTTCTAACTGTTGCTTCCTGACCTGCATACAGGTTTCTCAAGGGGTGGGTCAGGTGGTCTGGTATTCCCATCTCTTTCAGAATGTTCCACAGTTTATTGTGATCCACACAGTCAAAGGCTTTGACATAGTCAATAAAGCAGAAATAGTTGTTTTCTGGAACTCTCTTGCTTTTTCAATGATCCAACGGATGTTGGCAATTTGATCTCTGGTTCCTCTGCCTTTTCTAAAACCAGCTTGAACATCCGGAAGTTCATGGTTCACGTGTTGCTGAAGCCTCGCTTGGAGAATTTTGAGCATTACTTTACTAGCATGTGGGATGAGTGCAATTGTGCAATAGTTTGAGCATTCTTTGCCATTGCCTTTCTTTGGGATTGGAATGAAAACTGACCTTTTCCAGTCCCATGGCCACTGCTGAGTTTTCCAAATTTGCTGGCATATTGAGTGCAACACTTTCACAGCATCACCTTTTAGGATTTTAAATAGCTCAACTGGAATCCCATCACCTCCACTAGCTTTGTTCATAGTGATGCTTCCTAAGACCCACTTGACTTCACATTCCAGGATGTCTGGCTCTAGGTGAGTGATCACACCATCATGATTATCTGGGTCGTGAAGATCTTTTTTGTACAGTTCTTCTGTGTATTCTTGCCACCTCTTCTTAATATCTTCTGCTTCTGTTAGGTCCCTACCATTTCTGTTCTTTATCGAGCTCATCTTTGCATGAAATGTTCCCTTGGTATCTCTAATTTTTTTTGAAGAGATCTCTAGTCTTTCCCATTCTATTGTTTTCCTCTATTTCTTTGCATTGATCACTGAAGAAGGCTTTCTTATCTTTCCTTGCTATTCTTTGGAACTCTGAATTCAAATGGGTATATCTTTCTTTTTCTCCTTTGTTTTTCGCTTCTCTTCTTTTCACAGCTATTTGTAAGGCCTCCTCAGACAGCCATTTTGCTTTTTTGCATTTCTTTTTCTTGAGGATGGTCTTGATTCCTGTCTCCTGTACAATGTCACAAACCTCCATCCATAGTTCATCAGGCACTCTGTCTATCAGATCTAGTCCTTAAATCTATTTCTCACTTCCCCTGTATAGTCATAAGGGATTTGATTTAGGTCATATCTGAATGGTCTAGTGATTTTCTCCACTTTCTTCGATTTCAGTCTGAATTTGGCAATAAGGAGCTCATGATCTGAGCCACAGTCAGCTCCCGGTCTTGTTTTTGCTGACTGTATAGAGCTTCTCCATCTAGGTACCAACATCCGGTAGTACCATGTTCTTGTGTCTATGTTGTCCTAGTTGTAGCTATACTCACAGGTTGTTTGGGATCCTAATTGGGTTACCAAGAAATTACCAATAAGGTGATCCATGAGCAGGGCAGAGATCCAGAGCAAAGCATTGCTACTGGTTAAGGATTAATAGGCATGTTTGAACTTGGAAAACAAAATGAAGCAGGGCTACCAGAGTTTTGCCAAGATAGCACACTGATCATAGCAAATACCCTCTTCCAATAACACATGACACAACTCTACACATGGACATCACCAGAAGGTCAATACCAAAATCAGATTGATTATATTCTTTGCAGCCAAAAAGAGGGCAGGAGGAGAAGGGGATGACAGAGGATATGATGTGGTTGGATGACATCTCCAACTCAATGGACGTGAGTCTGAGCAAATTCTGGGAGATAGTGAAGGACAGAGAGGTCTGGCAGGCTGCAGTCCATGGGGTCGCAAATGAACAACACAAACACAACTGAGCGACTGAACAACAACAATCAGTATAATAGAACAGAAGTCATGGCCACTCACAGGACCAGCAGAGACCTAGGGTATCAGCTCTGTTCACCTCTCATTTTCCCTTTAAAACCTCAGCACTCACATATACCCAGGGAGATTTAAGACCTTTTTCCCCAAATCCCCTAACAGCACTCTTACAAGAAACAATCAGTCTTTGAGAGAGTTACTAGGAAGTCATTCTATCCCAAAGGACAGGATCTTGAGTGCCAAGGTGGGAGGATTATTCCTCTGGTGACTTAAAATACACCCCTTCATTTCCAAACCCCTCAAGGGTAGAAGAGAATTCCAGGGGCAGCAGGAAGACTAATGGAGAGAGAGAGAGCACAGGGATGGATGAAAGCAGACTGCTAGGCAATGTTAGAGTGACAGCATCTTTACTGTGTAATGACTGATGCCCCACCTGCTTTCCCAAATGATCAGAGACAGTTACAGTAATAGGCTCATATCCAATAAAGCCATTAAAGTAGAAATAAGGAGGACATATAAAAGAGGTTGACACTGAGTAGCCAAGTTTCCCATTATCCCAAGAGCCAAGGTAGGGACAGTGGGTCTAAGTGAGAACGAGGTGTTTCATATCACAAGACAATAATCCAATCTGCATTTAATCTTTGAGTCTTTGGAACCAGACCTTTCTCTCTCCAGCTGCCTAACTATGATGAGTTTTACTGTCCAGCAAGTATCTCACCAACCATGGCTATGAAATCAGAGGCTTTGAGAGCCAGAAAGGACTTTCTACATCACTGAGGAAAGCTTTCTACTAAGTCCAGGAGTTATTTTCAGAGCAGCTGTATCAGAGTTGTACAGCATTACTTGAATACCTCTTAAGACAGGGAACTCATTACCTGATAAGGTATTTCTCCTGAGAGTCCATTCTACAGCTACACAAGTTGCATCATTAGTTAGAAGTCTCTTTCTTAGATAAAAACAAAACCCACTCCTTTGGAAAAAACTACCAGTCACTTCCGAACCTGATTGAACTTCAAAATTACCTGGGATGCTTTTGAAAAAAGATTCTGGTAGGAGTATTAATTTTAAGAAATTATCAATACTATAAATATTAAGGAAACAGTGTGACATTTTCTGCTAAAGCTGAGCACATGACTTTACAATCCTCCTCTTGGGTACACACCTAACATAAATATTTGTACACACACACCAGAGACCAAAATATTCTCAGCATTATTCACAATAGTCAAAAACTGCAAACAACTAAAAAAAAGTCCATCAGCAGTAGAATGGGTAAATTTGGATATATTCAGAAAATTGAATATTCTACAGCACAGCTGTCCTAAAGCATCTTCTGTGATGATGAAAATATTATATTCTACTGTGTCCAATATGGTAGCTTCTTACATGTGGCTATGAAAATGTGCCTCATGCCAAAGAGGAACTGGGTTTTTAATTTTATTTCATTTTAATCAATTTAAATTGAAATAGCCACATGCTCCTAATGACTACTGCATTGGATAGCATGGTGTAGTGAACAGAACGGAGGAAAAGAACACATTCTATGTATAATAACATGAATGAATCTCGTCCAGTAAAAGAAACCAGACCCTAAAGAACGAATATAGTGTGATTGCTGTTGTTCAGTCACTAAGTCATGTCTGACCCTGTGATCTCATGAACTGCAGCCTTCAAGTCTCCTCTGTCCATGGAGTTTTCCAGGTAAGAATACTGAAATGGGTTGCCATTTCCTTCTCCAAGGGACCTTCCCAATCCAGGGATCGAACCCACGTCTTTTTCACTGGCAGGTGGATTCAGTGTGATTACATTTGTAAAAAGCTCAAAATAGGTAAAATGGGGATAAGTGTATCAAAATGAAAATTAAACCACAAATTTAGGGGTTCAGGCTTAAGTGGTAAAACTTTGGATGGGGAGCAAAGAGTAGAATCACAGGGTAAGGTTTTGCAGACTGATCAGGTCCTATTATTTACTGATGACATCAGTGTTTATTTTGTGATAAATCACCAAGATATTTTTTTTGTTTGGGGCACTTACCCTCAATGTGATTTATATTTCACAATTTTAAAAAATGATTAAAATATAAATTACCTTTGCAACTTTTCTGTAAATCAAAAATTATCCCCAAATTAAATATTTATCTTTTTAAAAGAGATTTTCAATGCCCTACTCCAGATTTGTTGCATTAGATTTTCTAGAATGGGTCCAGGCATTCATATTTTTAAAAACCCTGGGGGTTGGACCTATACCCAATATGTTGTAGTAGCCTATATTAGAAAAGAATCTGAAAAAGAAAAAAATATGTGTGTGTGTTGTTATTGTTATTGTTTAGTCGCTAAGTTGTGTCTAACTCTTTGCGATCCCATGGACTGTAGCCTGCCAGGCTCCGCTGCCCATGGGATTCTCCACGCAAGAATACTGGAGTGGGTTGCCATTTCCTTCTCCAGGGGATCTTCCCAACCCAGAGACCCAACCCACGTCTCCTGCATGCCCTGCATTGGCAGGCTGATTCTTTACCACTTGGCCACCTGGGAAGCCCCATATACGTGTGTGTGTGTGAATTACTCTGCTGTACACTTGTAACAAACACAGCATTGTAAATTAACTATCCTTCAAATAAGAAAAAAAAAAAAAAAGCCCTGGGGAAATTCTCTTGCATGGCCAGATAGAGAAGCATTGCTTTCTCCTCTATGTAAAGACTCTTCTCCAAAGCTAAATGGTCCCAGAATCTTCTTCCATTCCTAGAATGCTTCAGTTTTCACTCCCTGAACACCCAACGGCCCCTAGGGAATCACTGTGGAGATGACCTACCAAACTACGTGGCAGAGCATGGTACCGTAGCCGCATTCTTCACACAAGCCAGCAGCCATTTCAGCCGTTTACAGCCGTGTGAATAGCTGGAGAAGGGCGGAAGGGGAGGAGTCTCGAGGATGACTAACAGGTAAGGTGAACTCTGATGGCTAAAGTGAGTCTTAAGAGTCTCAGTACAACTGGGGGAAAATTCGGGAGACCTGGGTTCGATCCCTGGTTGGTAAGATCCCCTGAAGGAGGGCATGGCAACCCACTCCAGCACTCTTGCCTGGAGAATCCCCATGGACAGAGGAACCTGAAAGGCTACAGTCCATGGAATCACAGAGTCGGACATGACTGAGCGACTAAGGACACAGCAAAGGACACATATAGCCTCTTAAACTCCCACTAGATTCTCCTATGTCGATTTTCACCCTCTGCCCACATTTATTTGTCTTTACATAATGTAGATCAATTTTCACTTGCACAAATCAATTGCTAACCCCAATACAAAGCTATAGAATCAATTGCTAACATCTCATTTTAAAGCTACTTAAAAATTCTACATCTCACAATTTTATTTTAAAACCAGTTAAAAACATACAGCAGAAGTTTTATGTATGGCATTTTTCTTTTAAAATCTCTATAATATTCCACTGTGCTATTGACATTTATAATACTAAATATAAATTTTATCTCAATAAATAAAATATATTTACAATAGAAACTTAAATTAGCTAGTTTGTTCTTTAACTGGATGCTGAGGTATATAACTCAAATGCTCTAACTTTTTTTTTTTAATACATGTTTTCTTCAGAGGAGGAAAATCTTCTCAAATATCTTATCCCCACTTCTGTTCTCTATTGGGTTAAGTTGCATTGGACATCATGAGGACATCATTTATTGAGAAATCATTGTCATACATCACTGTATAAGCCTAAGGCACATAGCATGATGGTTTGATTTACATACATTGTTGATGTTCAGTCTCTCAATCGTGCCTCACTCTTGGCAACCCCATGGACTGCAGCACACCAGGCTTCCCTGTCCTTCACTATCTCCTGGAGTGTGCTCAAACTCGTGTCCATTGAGTCGATGATGCCATCCAACCATCTCATCCTCTGTTGCCCCCTTCTCCTCCTGCCCTCAATCTTTCCCAACATTTGCATCAGGTGGCCAAAGTATTGGAGCTTTAGCTTCAGCATCAGTCCTTCCAGTGAATCTTTAGGGTTGATTTCTTTTAGGATTGACTGGTTTGATCTCCTTGCAGTGCAAGGGACTCTTAAGAGTCTTCTCCAGCACAATTTGAAAACAGCAGTTCTTTGGTGCTCAGCCTTCTTTATGGTCCATCTCACATGACTACTGGAAAAATCATAGCTTTGATTACAGCCTTTGTTGGCAAGGTAATGTCTTTACTTTTTAATATGCTGTCCAGGTTTGCCATAGCTTTTCTTCCAAGGAGCAAGTGTATTTTAATTTCAGGGTGGCAGTGATTCTGGAACCCAAGAAAATAAAATCTGTCACTATTCCCACTTTTTCCCCAGCTATTTGCCATGAAGTGATGGGACCCGATGCCATGATTTTTGCTTTTTGAATGTTGAGTTTTAAGCCAGCGTTATCACTCTCCTCTTTCACCCTCATCAAGAGGCTCTTTAGTTCCTTTTTGCTTTTTGAAATTAAAGTGGTGTCATCTGCATATCTGAGATTATTGATATTTCTCCCAGCAGTCTTGATTCCATCTTGTGCTTCATCTAGCTCAGCATTTCGCATGACGTACTCTGCATATAAGTTAAATAAGCAGGATGATAGTATACAGCCTTGACGTACTCCTTTCCCAATTTGGAACCAGTCCGTTGTTCCATGTCTGGTTCTAACTGTTGAATCTTGACCTGCATACAGATTTCTCAGGAGGCAGGTAAAATAGTCTGATATTCCCATCTCTTTAAGAATTTTGAACAGTTTGTTGTGATCCACTCAGTCAAAGGCTTTCACTTCGTCAATGAAGCAGATTTTTTCCTGGAATTCTCTTGCTTTTTCTATGATCCAATGAATGTTGGCAATTTGAATCTCTGGTTTATCTGCCTTTTCTAAATGCAGCTTGTACAACTGGACGATCTCAGTTCATGTGCTGTTGAAGCCTAACTTGAAGCATTCTGTCATTACCTTGCTAGCATGTAAAATGAGTGCAATTGTACACACATTAAGAAAGGATTACCCCAATAGGTTCAGCCCAACATCCATCTCTCGTGTAGATAGAATGAAAAGAAAAGAAACAAGGAAAGAAAAAAGGGAAAGTGCTCTCCTTGTGATGACAATCCCCAGAATTTATTCTTCCGACTCCTCTCCTATGTACTGAACAGCAGCATTAGCTATAGTTACCATGCTGTACACTACCTCCATGGGACTTATTTATCTTGCAACTGAAAGTTTGTACCTTTTGACCACTTTCTTCCATCCCTGCTCCCCCACACATTCTGCCTCTGGTAACCACAGGTCTGATCTCTTTCTCTATGACTCTGGTTTGCTTTTTTTTTTTTAATTCCACATGCAACTGAGATTGGACAGTATTTGTTTTTCTCTATCTGATTTACCTCACTAGCACAATGCCTTCAAGGTTTATCCATGTGCCAAAAATGGTTGGATTTCCTCATTTTTATGGCTAAATAATATTCCATTGTGTGTGTGCATATATATATATATATATATATATATATATATATACACACACATATATAAACACTCATCTTTATCCATTCACCCAGTGATGGACAGTTAGATTGTTTCCATGTCTTGGCTATTGTAAGTAATTCTGCTATGAACATGGGGGTACAACTATCTTTTCAAATTAGTATTTTTGTTTCCCTTGAATATATTCCCATAAGTGGAATTGCTGGATCATGATATTGTGCTATTTTTAATTTTTTGAGGATCCTTTATACTGTTTTCCATAGTGACTGCACCAATTTATACATCCACCAACAGTGTAAAAGAGTCCCTTTTCTCCACATGCATACTAACATTTGTTATCTCATCTTTTTCATGATGGCCATTTTAACAGTTTTGACGTGATATCTCATTGTGGTTTTAACTTGCATTTCCCTAATGACTATTGGTGTTGAGCATCTTTTCAAATATCTTTTGGGCTTCTGTATATCTGCTTCAGAGACACATCTATTCAGGCTTTTGGCTCATTTTTAATTGGGCTATTTGGGGTTCTTGCTATTGAATTATATGAGTTATTTATACATTTTGGATATCAATCTCTTATCAAACATGATTTGCAAATATTTTTCCCACTCTGTAGATTGTCTTTTCACTTGGATCATTTCCTTTGCTGTGAATAATCTTTAATTTGATGTCAGCCAACATTTTTGTTTTTTATTTTATTGCTTGAGCTTTAGGTATCATATCAAAAAAATTATTAAGACTCATGTCATGGAGTTTTATTCCTATATTTCCTTCTAAGAGTTTCATGGTTTCAGGTCTTGCATTTAAGACTTTCCATCCATTTCAAGTTAAATTTCATGACTGATGTAAGACAGGGTTATACCTTTGCTTCCAGTATTATCAAGAAATGGTTAACAGACATAACCACATAAGTTGAAGATGTACTGAACAATGGTTTTATTTACATATATTGAGAAATTACTACCACAATAGATTTAGTTCCCACCCATCATCTCACATGGATACAATAAAGAGAAAAGAAAAAATATTCTCCTTGTGTGAGAACCCTTAGGATCCAATCTTCTTTAACAACTACTGGTTCTTTTTAGAGACGATCCCAGAAATTACCAAAAGAAAGACTGATCTATCCAAGTGACAGCATTATCACGCAGCTACCTCATCTTCAACAAGTTTCTAAACATGATTGTGGCAATATTACTCTTCTCATATGTATTTCCTTTTTATTTTATTATTGGAGTATAATTATTTTACAATGTTGGGTTAGTTTCTGCTACAACAAACTGGATCAGCTATATGCAGACATACATCCCTCTCTCTTGACCCTCCATACCCCATCCCACTCCTCTAGGTCATCACAGAGCACCGAGCTGAGCTCCCTGTGCTACACAGCAGCTTACCATTACTCATATTATTATGCCACTTCTTTATCCCGAGAGGAAACAAGGCTGATTACCATTGTAAATCTATTATTATACATTTGGAGAAGAGGCAAGAGGCAAGAAGTTAGTGATTTGATTTTTTATAAAATTTTTAAAAATTAGTCATAATAACAGAATCTCTTCCTCTAATACATGATGCCTAAATTGATTTCTAAAGTGAAAAATATATTTGAAATTATTTTCATGAGACTTCATTATAATTCAGAAATTCTGTTTGATCAGAAAACTTATTGCATATAACATTGTTAAAACCATAACAAAAAAATTGTACTTTTCACTTTAAGCATTACATTGCTTGTGCTTTCATTAACATCAAAGATATATATTTTGATTTTTCTATAAAACCAGTACATGAATTAATAGACACAATCTTGATGATGAAATGTACATATTATAAAATAACCTGTCACAAGAAATAGGTAAAATGCAAACTGTAAATTCTTTATCCCTTTTTCTTTATCCTTTCTTGAGTCTTTGAGTAAATTTCTTATTCCCTCTGATCCACAGTTTTCTCACATGTAAAATCACATTAATAATAGTATTTGCCTTATAGAAAAGATCTTAGCCTAATACTTGGCACAGAACAGTAATTTAATTCTTTATTATTTTTTTTCCTTCCTTCCCTTCTTCCCTCTCTCCTTTTAAAATAGAGATTTGGGGACCTACATACAAGATTATTGTTCGGGATAAAATTATATAATACTTGTGATAGCATTTGTGAAGTATAAATTAGTACCTACCTTTTTAGAAATTATTAGATTTGGACCATAAAGAAGGCTGAGCACCAAAGAATTGATGTTTTCGATTGTAGTAATAGAGAAGACTCTTCAGAGTCCCTTGAACAGCAAGATCAAACCAGTCAATCCTAAAGGAAATCAACCCTGAATATTCATTGGAAGGACTGATGTTGAAGCTGAAACTCCATTACTTTGGCCAACTGATGCAAAGAGCCGACTCATTGAAAAAGACCCTGAATGCTGGGAAGGATTGAAAGCAAGAGAAGAAGGGTGCGTGCTGCAGAGGATGAGATGGTTAGATAGCATCCGCGGCTCAATGGAAATGAATTTGAATACATCCCATGAGACAGTGGAGGTCAGAGGAGCCTGGTGTGCTGCAGTCCATGGGGTCGCATAGAGTCGGGCACAACTTAGCAACTGAACAACAACAAATTATTATTTAGAATGCTTAAAACTTCAAATATGTAATTAATAAAAACTAATATTCATTGATTATCCAGGATGTTCTGGGGACTTTTGACTACTTTGCAGGCATTATTTCATTTAATTCCCATAGGAACCTAGTGGAACAGGTACTGATTTGTTCACTTTCACAGATGAAGAAAATGTGGTTCAAAATGCTAGTTAATACAGAGAAGGTCATGTGCCTAGTAAGCAGTGAAGTCAGGATTGAAATTCAGGCACTAAGAGTACAGAGGTTTTCCTCCTAGCAAGTGTGCCATGCCACCTAAATAGTCATTGCATTTGCCATCATGTCATTAACTGCTGTGATGAGGGCCACTGCCTGCTACTCCAAAAGCTTAGGCAACAGGTGTGTACACAGCAGCACACAAGCAAGACAATATTTAATTTAAAAGATTCTATGAAATTCTTATGGAAAAAGAATTTCATCTGTTCCTGCTGTCCCAGGCCTCAGCTAACCATCAGACTATGATCACATCAGGTTGTAAGTCTTTGGTGGATCCACTGGGTGGCTCAATGCATGAGAAATGCTCATTTTTCCAGGATGGGGCCTGCTTGCTCCCATCCACCCTGAAATGAAGTTTGTCTTGCATTCAGTTAGCTGCTTCCTTCAGGCCCTTCCGTTGGGTGAGTTTTTCCCAGATCAGTCCCAGCAAAGCCACCAATGCTGGGGCCTCTCCACCTGTCCTTTCCTCTTGGAAGCTACAGATATCAGGAAGGCAGGGTTGAGCAGGAGGGGCAAGATAAGAGATTCCTCTGAGAGGCAGGTGATGGATTACACCCTAGCCAGACACCTCAGAGGGCTCATTCTAGGAAAGTCAACAAAAGCAAAGAGCAGCAGGCTCTCTCCTGCTAAGTCGCTTCAGTTGTGCCCAACTCTGTGCGACTCCATAGATGGCAGTCCACCAGGCTCCCCCGTCCCTGGGATTTTCCAGGCAAGAACACTGGAGTGGGTTGCCATTTCCTTCTCCAATGCATGAAAGTGAAAAGGGAAAGTGAAGTTGCTCAGTCATTCCGATTCTTAGCGACCCCATGGACTGCAGCCCACCAAGCTCCTCCATCCATGGGATTTTCCAGGCAAGAGTACTGGAGTGGGGCGCCATTGCCTTCTCCTCATGTCTCTCCTGGGAACTTCAAATCAACTCTGAAGCAAGTAGGTGGGATCACCACTCTGCCCAAAGCCAAAGCCTCCATGGACACCATAGTCACATGCCTCCTAGTGTCTTCTATCATGTGGCCAATAGGCAGCTCCATAGGCGTGGTGGGGTTTTGGGGGTTTTATTAATGGTATATTATTTATTTATAAACAGAGGATAATTGCTTTACCATAGTTAATTTCTGCCATCCATCATGGGCAGGTTTTCTTATTCCCATTTTTAGAGGAAGAAACTAAGGCCAAGAGAAGCACTGGGTCTCTAGGCTGCATCTCCTGGCCCAGCTATGTGCTGCTACAGCCACACCACCAGCTGCCCTGATGGCCTCTGTCAACAGATCTGGCCTTAAAGTCATAAAAATGTCCTGTAAAGACCCACTGGGCAGTGAATAGAGACTAACTTTCTCTAGGAACAGGGAGAACTCAGATAATGCCAGGAAGCGGGACTTTGGCAATTATGGTGGCCTCCATGGCTGGCTTCCAAACACCGTAGCAGGAGTCCAGTTGAGTTTAGAGCATCAGGAAAAGCATCTGTGAAAAACATGGGGAGAGAAAGCCAGACCTCATGGAATAACATTCAGAGAAGGCAGAGTGGGACATAATTAAGCCTAATTGTGTAAGCGTTGCCATGCTTTCTAGAGAGAGGGGTGCCAAGGTCTCGTGTTCCCTTGCACTCCAGGCAGCCCAGAGATTTCCACCTGAAGGTCACCCTCATTAACACTGCCCAGAAGAGCCATCCCTCTCCACATCCAGCTGTTGCAATCATAGGACCTGTTCCCAGGCATATTAGACCCATGAATAAATCCGTGCATGTGTGTGTGTATGTGTGCACGCATGTGTGTCAGTGCATGAGGGCATCCAGGTGGGTGTCTGTGCCCGAGTGCGGGTGCCTCTGCGTCTGGACATGATCCATTTGCTTCTGGTAGTTTACGTGCTTACACAGTCAAAATTAACGGAATCAAGTTGAGATTCAGATGACATCACGCTGGTGACTCACATCTTGATAGATGGATAGATCAGCCCTCCTCCAGCCTGTATTCCTTTCAAGGTAACCTTGATTTGTCACACAGCCTCCAGGGAATGCCAAGAAGGGGGCTTTCTCATAGACATTTGGCTTGGCCATGTACAGTTAGCAATCATGGCCTGTGGGGAGAAGAGGAGGGCAAAGATCAAAGGTCAAGGCTAGTCTGCCCCAGGGGCCAAGGGGTGAACTAATTAGTGGAGTCATCCATTGCTGGGCCAGCCAACATCCTGCAGGGGAGGGGACTCCCAGGTGTGATCTCAATGTAGACTGCGTTGCTCTGGCTCCCTGGACATGACCTCTTTTCAGCAATATTTTTCTTGCGCAGCCTTTCCCCCTGGAAAGTGAACAGGTACTGAGGAGGAGCAAATGGTGAAAGCAACTGGAGAGCCTGGCAACAATAGAACAGGGGTGCAATTATGCAATCATTTCTGCTACTCGGATGTCTTGGAGGGAAATTTTCATTGGGAAAATGCAAAGAAGAGAGGATGAGTCACACTCTATTGAAACGCAACTTGCCCCTGAATGTGGTCCAGAGGTCAGACTGACATGGCTGCACAACCTCCAGTTCTCAAAGTCCAAGGGTAGCCACCAGAACCTTCTCTTCCTTCTCTCCCTGCCTAGCATTTTCCTTCCTTGTGCCAGCTCCTTCCTCTGCCTCGAGTTTGTAAAGGTATTCTGTCCTACAACTTTAACTGCAGACACAGAGCCAGATTTGGAGGGAGGGATTGTTGTTGCTGTTTTCATTTTGGGTTTTTTTTGGGGGGGGGATATAATTGCTTCATGGGGAAACAGTGGAAACAGTGTCAGACTTTATTTTGGGGGGCTCCAAAATCACTGCAGATGGTGACTGCAACCATGAAATCAAAAGACGCTTACTCCTTGGAAGAAAAGTTATGACCAACCAAGATAGCATATTGAAAAGCAGAGACATTACTTTGCCAACAAAGGTCCATCTAGTCAAGGCTTTCAAGATTGCTGGGAGAAATATCAATCACCTCAGATATGCAGATGATGCCACCCTTATGGCAGAAAGTGAAGAGGAACTCAAAAGCCTCTTGATGAAAGTGAAAGTGGAGAGTGAAAAAGTTGGCTTAAAGCTCAACATTCAGAAAACGAAGATCATGGCATCCGGTCCTATCATTTCATGGGAAATAGATGGGGAAACAGTGGAAACAGTGTCAGACTTTATTTTTTGGGGCTCCAAAATCACTGCAGATGGTGACTGCAGCCATGAAATTAAAAGACGCTTACTCCTTGAAAGGAAAGTTATGACCAACCTAGATAGCATATTCAAAAGCAGAGACATTACTTTGCCAACAAATGTTCGTCTAGTCAAGGCTATGGTTTTTCCAGTGGTCATGTATGGATGTGAGAGTTGGACTGTGAAGAAGGCTGAGTGCTGAAGAATTGATGCTTTTGAACTGTGGTGTTGGAGAAGACTCTTGAGAGTCCCTTGGACTGCAAGGAGATCCAACCAGTCCATTCTGAAGGAGATCAGCCCTGGGATTTCTTTGGAAGGAATGATGCTAAAGCTGAAACTCCAGTACTTTGGCCACCTGATGCGAAGAGTTGACTCATTGGAAAAGACTCTGATGCTGGGAGGGATTGGGGGCAAGAGGAGAAGGGGACGACAGAGGATGAGATGGCTGGATGGCATCACTGACTTGATGGACGTGAGTCTGAGTGAACTCCAGGAGTTGGTGATGGACAGGGAGGCCTGGCGTGCTGCGATTCATGGGGTCGCAAAGAGTCGGACACTACTGAGCGACTGAACTGAACTGAACTGATAACTGCTTAACAATATTGTGTTACTTTCTGCTGTACAACAGAAAGTATATATACGTATATACATGTATATATAAAGTATATATATATGTATACATATAATCCCCTCCCTCTTGAACCTCCCTCCTGGCACCCTGATCTCAACCCTCTACGTCATCACAGAGCGCTGAATGGAGCTTCCTGTTCTCTACAGCAGCTTCCCACTAGCTATCTATTTTACACATGGTAGTATATATTTGTCAATCCCAATCTCCCAATTAATCCCACTCCCTCCCCCCCACCATGTCCACATGTCAAAAAGACACATGCACCCCAATGTTCATTGCTGCACTATTTACAATAGCCAGGACATGGAAGCAACCTTAATGCCCATCAGCAGGTGAACGGATAAAGAAGACATGGTACATATGTACAATGGAATACTACTCAGCCATAAAAAGGAACGGAACTGGGTCTTTTGTAGAGAAGTGGAGGGATCCAGAGACTGTCATACATAGTGAAGTAAGTCAGAAAGAGAAAAACAAATATTGTATATTAACAAGAATATGTGAATTCTAAAGAATGGGACAGACGAATCTATTTGCAAGGAGGGGTTGTTAGATTCAACCTTGAATAGAGACAAGGTCAGATTTAACCAGGGGCTTCCCCAGTGGTTCAGCGGTAAAGAATCCACTTGCAATGCAGGAGACATGGTTTTGATCCCTGGGTCAGGAAGATCCCCTGCAGGAGGGCTTGGCAACCCACTCCAGTATTCTTGCCTGAAGAATCCCATGGACAGAGGAGCCTGGTGACCTTCAATTCATAAGGTCAAAAAGAGTCGGACATGACTGAAGCAACTGAGCACACACAGCATGCAGGTTTAACCAAGCAATCTGGGTTGTTTCAAGAAAGCTGCTTGTTGGTTTGTTTTTCAGAATGATCTGGCTCTAGAAGCCCACGCTGTCTGAGTGAGCATGGGGCAAGCATCAGCCTTAGGGGCAGTCAAATTTGTCCTCAACTGTAGGTAGACAGGACATAAAAACTGTCTTCCAGAATTTGGAGATCTCTTATTGATCATCCTGTTCAGTCTTCTCTCCTGACAGGTAGGCACACAGAAAGATGAAATAGTCACATAGATACTGTGAGTGGTGGATGAAGGATGAGTGCCCTGGGCTCCCAAGATCACCAGCCAGGAGTGCTTCGTCTCATACCACTCTAGATTCTTGAAGCTCTGCTCCCTCTGCTTGCTACTGCTGCTGCTAAGTCACTTCAGTCGTGTCCGACTCTGTGCGACCCCATAGATGGCAGCCCACCAGGCTCCCCGTCCCTGGGATTCTCCAGGCAAGAACACTGGAGTGGGTTGCCATTTCCTTCTCCAATGCATTAAAGTGAAAACTGAAAGTGAAGTTGCTCAGTCGTGTCTGACCCTCAGCGACCCCATGGACTGCAGCCTACCAGGCTCCTCCGTCCATGGGATTTTCCAGGCAAGAGTACTGGAGTGGGTTGCCATTGCCTTCTAGAGTTACACTATTACAATCATTGATCATATATCAAAATATACATTTGATCAACTCCTTCAAGTCTAGTCATCATTTCCATTGAAGGCTCAGTCATATACTTGGTAATACAAGAAATAATAATCTTGTGAAACAAGCAAAATACAGGTATGCTAATACTACAGCATTTGCAGAGTGTAAGATGCTCCCTCCAGCTAATCCAGAAAAATGTCAAACCCTGTTTTACTAACAAAGCAGGGAGCAGGTAAATTATGTGAAGATGAGCCCCAGGGGATATATATAAGGCAAGGGATGTGTCTATGTCATGCACAAGATCACTGGCCAAGGCAGGAAGTCTTGTGGATGCCTCTCCTTGGAGATCTGGCTCCATCACTCCACCCTACATCTGAGAATGGCTCTTGCCACTCTGAAGCAAGATGGCAACCTCTGCTCTTCCTCTATGCTATGCTATGCTATGCTATGCTAAGTCACTTCAGTCGTGTCCGACTCTGTGTCACCCCAGAGATTGCAGCACACCAGGCTCCCCCGTCCCTGGGATTCTCCAGGCAAGAACACTGGAGTGGGTTGCCATTTCCTTCTCCAATGTATGAAAGTGAAAAGAGAAAGTGAAGTTGCTCAGTCATGTCTGACTCCCAGCAGCCCCATGGACTGCAGCCCACCAGACTCCTCCATCCATGGGATCTTCCAGGCAAGTGTACTGGAGTGGGTTGCCACTGCCTTCTCTGGCTCTTCCTCTAGTGAACAGAATCATCAACAAGGCATGTGTCCCCAGGCCCTCTCATTCTTCTTCCAACCATTTGGTCACCAGTCCACTTCTGCCTCAAATGTCGCATGAGTCTCCACCTCTCTGCTGCTCAGGATCTCTGATCCAAAATCACTCCCATCCCATTTTCCCTGAACCTCACCCCATTCTCTGCACCTGAGCCCATCTCATGTGTCAAAAATCCCATGTGTTTCTCAAGTCCTACATTCTCCCTGAAGTCTTCCTTAGTCCCTCCGCTAAAGCATGTATTTTCCCTTCTCCCCGTGTCTTTAACCCTTTGTATGCCCGTCATCATGGGATAAGTGGTTCAGTCCAGAATAGCATTCTTGAAGGGAAGCTCCTAATGTGACTTAGCCATTTATAGAGGCTCTAGAATGTTAAGTCTAATAGTTAGTAACATTCAATTGGATCACCTAGAACCACATACATACATTTCTTTCACTTAGGATTTTTTTAGTTTTTTATTTTGTATTGGAGTATATAGCAATGGCACCCCACTCCAGTACTCTTGCCTGGAAAATCCCATGGGTGGAGGAGCCTGGTAGGCTGCAGTCCATGGGGTCGCTAAGAGTCGGACACGACTGAGCCACTTTGCTTTCACTTTTCACTTTCATGCATTGGAGAAGGAAATGGCAACCCAGTCCAGTGTTCTTGCCTGGAGAATCCCAGGGACGGGGGAGCCTGGTGGGCTGCCGTCTATGGGGTCGCACAGAGTTGGACACGACTAAATCGACTTAGCAGCAGCAGCAGCAGCATAGCCAATTAACAATGCTATGATAGTTTCAGGTGGACAGCAAAGGGACTCAGCCATAGATACCCATGTGTCTATTCTCCCCCAAATGCCCCTCCCACCTAGGCTGCCACACAACATTAAGCAGAGTTTGCTGTGCTATGCAGTAGTTCCTTGTTGGTTGTGTGTGTGTGTTAGTGACTCAGCCATGTCTGACTCTGCAATCCCATAGACTGTAGCCCACCAGGCTCCTCTGTCCAGGGGATTCTCCAGGCAAGAAAACTGGAGTGGGTTGCCATCCCCTCCTCCAGGGATCTTCCTGACCCAGGGATCGAACCCGAGTCTCCTGAATTGCAGGTGGAGTCCTTACCATCTGAGCCACCGGGGAAGCCTCTTGTTGGTAATCCAGTTTAAATATGGCAGTTTGTATGTGTCCATCCCAAACTCCGTAACTATCCCTTTCCCCTTTCCTTCCCCCGGCAATCATAAGTTTTAGAAACAACAAATGGATTGGTCAAAAATGAACTTATGCAAACTCTGAAGTCATACCATGCTCATGAACATAAGCTGCTCAGAAACAGAGATCCCCTCTTCTGCTCCTCATAGCATAGCATCACATGCTTCTATCTCTTTTAATCCACATGCAATTTCAGAAAAATTGACCAAGGACTTGTTATAGGGACTGCACTGGGGTAAGCAATAAAGGGGCTTAGAACTTGGTTTTAAGGTTCCCAAGTCTTTTCAGACAATAAATAAATTTATCTTCAAATGGGTTTCCCAGGTGGCACAGGGGTAACCAATCCACCTGGCCATTGCCGGAGGTGCAAGAGATGCGGATTCGATCCCTGGGTCAGGAACATCCCTGGAGGAGGAAACGGCAACCTACTCAATATTCATGGCTGGAGAATCCCATGGACAGAGGAGCCTGGTGAGCTACAGTCCATGGGGTCATAAAGAGTTGGACATGAGAGCACAGCAGCACATTACGGATGAAAGATGCTTCCATCCGCAGGGATATTTTCATTTTGGCAGAAATATCCTGGCACCTGTGACTCTCAACCCAAAAGAAAAGACACCCAGTGCTGGCTATTCAGCCTTTGGAGTAGGCCAGTCAATGACACATTTGAGACAAGAGCTGCTTTTTGGTTTCTTCAAGTTTTTTTAAGGTACCTCTTTACTCCCTTATACATCACTCTTCCCTGGATGTCAGCCACTCTGACCGCCAAGCACACACCCGTGAGAGAAGGCCCTGCTCCATGCAATGACTGCACCCAACATTCTTTATTCCTTTAATCCCTAAGACGGTAGTCAAGAATGAGCCTCAGGGGCTGGGCTCCCAAAAAAGCTCTCTCCAAGGGCAAGCAGGACATCCACCAGGTGCCTCACCCTCAACGCAGCCCCTGCCAACCGCTCAGTCCTCTGATTACAGGAAGAAATTGCTTCCTCCTGCTTCCTAACCAAAGCCCTCCTCTGACCCTAATAACAGGGCTGGTGAAATCAGCAATTCCATTTACACAGCCAGAACCACACACACTAAAATCAGCAGGTCAACCACAGAGCTGCATTTAGCAAAGGCAGGTAAGATTTAAGAAGAGAAATGACTTAGAATGGTGAGTGGGGAGGCATTCAGCCATGAACTTGACTTCATAATGTTGTCCAAAGCCAGCGCTGATGATCAGTTTTACGCTCCTTGATAATAATACCAACATTTAAGTTGCTTCTATCATCCCCCATAATGAAGTTGTTCCCTTCTAAATTTATCATTTACGAGCACTCTCACCCACAGCATCTCATTTAACCCTCACAGCAATCCTATAAGGTTGAGTGCTGTCATATTCCAGAGACAGACAGTGCAACAGTGGAAAGAGCAGAGGCCTTAGAGGCAGAGCCTGAACTTCAGTCCTAGTCCTGTCTTTCCGCTGGGCAATCCTGCTCCTCAGGTAATAAAAAACTCCACTTGAATGCTTCCTGGAACTTCAGGACAATCAGGTGCTCGGCTCCTCTCGGCCTAGGAGAGTCTTAACACTTCTTGTTTAGTTGCTAAGTTGTGTCTGACTCTTTTGAGACCCCAAGGATTGTAGACTCCAGGCTCCTCTGTCCATGGGATTTCCCAGGCAAGAATAGGACTTGTGACAGTCCAAGTTCCTAGGACTGTGACAAGAAGAGGTACTGGAGCTTTGTTCTTTTAAACACCTGTCAGTAGGCCTGCCTTCTATTAAGGACGCCCAGGTAAGTATCCTTCTCTCTGCTGCTGCTGCTGCTAAGTCACTTCAGTTGTGTCCGACTCTGTGCGACCCCACAGACGGCAGCCCAACAGGCTCCCCCGTCCCTGGGATTCTCCAGGCAAGAACACTGGAGTGGGTTGCCATTCCCTTCTCCAATGCAGGAAAGTGAAAAGTGAAAGTGAAGTCACTCAGTCGTGTCTGACTCTTCGTGACCCCATGGACTGCTGCCTGCCAGGCTCCTCCATCCATGGGATTTTGCAGGCAAGAGTACTGGAGTGAGTTGCCATTGCCTTCTCCAGCTCTCTGCTGCTGCTGTTGCCGCTGCTAAGTCGCTTCAGTCGTGTCTGACTCTGTGCGACCCCATGGACTGCAGCCCACCAGGCTCCTCTGTCCATGGGATTTTCCAGGCAAGAATACTGGAGTGGGGTGCCATTGCCTTCCCTGTCTCTGCGGCTAATGACTGTTTATTGTCCACTGTGGGCGTGGTCACAACAGACCATTGGTCTGGCAAGCTCATTCAGGTCAGAAAGAATGGCTTTAGAGCAATCACTCTAAAACTAAAATCATCTTCACAGGAAAACATCCAGCAGCATCCGATTGTCCCAACAATTCTGTACCACAGTTCAAATTGTTAGCGGGGAATAGAATGTGTCAATAATGCATCTTGGCGGTTTTAACCAGGAAGTTACATTGCACAGAATTTAAAATTCTAGTGGGAAGTATTTCTCAAAGAGTGTTTCAAGGATTCTCCCCAAAGGAGATCTAAATGGGTTGATTTGTGCCCCCCTTAAATGATAAATCGTAGTGTTAACCCTAAGCTTCCCTGGTGGCTCAGTGGTAAAGAATCTGCCTGCCAGTGCAAAAGATGTGGATTCAATCCCTGGGTCAGGAAGATCCCCTGAAAAAGGAAATGGCAACCCACTCTCAGTATTACTGGCTGGGAAATTCCATGGACAGAGGAGCCGGGCGGGCTACAATTCATGAGATCTCAAAGCGTTGGACACAACTGAGCGACTAAACAGAACAAGTGTTAATCCTGCTACCTACCTGTGAACATGACCTTATTAGGAAACAGGGTCTTTGTAGATGTAACCAAGTTAAGATGAGGTTACAGTGGATGGAGTAGGGTGGGCCCTAGTTCAATATCACTGGTATCCTTAGAAGAGGAGAGAGACACACAGGGAGGGCACTTGGTGTGATGGGGCTGCAAGCCAAGGGATAACAAGGGCTGCAGGCACCACCAGATGCTAAGAGGAAAGCATAGAACAGGCTCTCTCTAAAAGCCTTGAATAGAGCATGGCCCTGCTGACACCTTCATTTTGGACCATGGGAGAACTGTGGGAGAACTGTAGGGGAACTGCTGTTTTAAGTCACTCAGTTTATGGTATTAAGTTGCAGCCATCCCAGGAAACAAATGCAAGGTCTATATAAGCTTTTAAAAATGAAGAGTTCACCAGTGCCTTTCAACCCAGGAAAATTTTTGTTAAATATCCCACCATAAACCAGTTAAATCATAGTCTCTGAGGGATGGGTATTTCTAAAGTATTTCTTTAGAGCACCCAGGAGATTCTGATGCACAAAACAAAATTGAAAATTTTTCCTTACCTAAAAATTTCCCAGCACTGCTTATATCCTGTGGATTACTTTACTAAGAGAAGATATTTAGGATGCAGAATTTCTCAAGGTTTTTGGACCACAGAAACTTTTTTTTTAACATCTTCTTCAATACATGTAGCAGATTGGAAAATACAACTATCTTTTATTGGGTTTTTTACAGTCTCAGTGGGTAACACCTGCTTTGAAACCTTCCCAGGCCAAAATTATTGCTGTGATGCTCTATATTACAGAACTTCTCCTTCTTTCACCTATGTGTTCGTGTTCTAGAATAGATCAGGTCTTCTTACAGAGGAAGTGTGAAAGTACTGGGTCCATTTATCCAGTCACATTTCTTGAGGAGACTCTTGTATTATTTTCATTTAATAATCCTTGAAACTGTCCTCTGTCTACTTGATTGCCAAAGCACACGGCACTGTCTTTAAATGCTAACACTGGCTAACTGTGCTCATTCTCATCAAGATATGATTTCAAATAGGCTGTGTTCAGTCTGTGTTAGACACAGTTGCAAAAGTATTTTGTGTGTGTGTGTGTGTGTGTGTGTGTGTGTGTGAACACGCCTACATTTGTTTATGCAAGATGTCCCAAAACTCACGCATTCCATTATCTCATTAAACAGGTGTTCTTTTTTAATTGAAGTAGAGTTGATTTACAATGCTATGTTAGTTTCAGGTGTACAACAAAGTGGTTCATATATATGTGTGTGTGTGTGTGTATGCGTGTGTGTTTGTGCTGTGCTCAGTCGCTTCAGTCATGTCTGTCTCTGCAACCTTATGGACTGTAGTCTGCCAGGCTCCTCTGTCCATGGGATACTCCAGGTAGGAATACTGGAGTGGGCTGCCATGCCCTCCTCCAAGGGATCTTCCCAACCCTGGAATCGAACCTCGATCTCCTCCACTGCAGGCGGATTCTTTACCTCTGAACCACCGGGATATATATATATATATATATATATATATATAGTGGAGGCCAGGGAAGCCTGGTGTGCTGCAGTCCATGGGATGGCAGAGTCAGACACGACTTAGTGACTAAACAACAACAAACAACAAATATATAAAATATATGTGTATAAAGTCTTTTTCAGATTTTTTCCATTATAGGTTATTACAAGATATTGAATATAATTTCCTGTGTTATGCAGTAGGACCTTGTTTTTTTTAATCTCTTTTATATATAGTAGTGTGTATCAGCTCATCCCAAACTCCTAATTTATCCCTCATCCCTCTTTCCCCTTTGATAACCATAAGTTTGTTTTCTATGTCTGTGGATCTATTTCTGTCTTGTAAACTTTTATGGCTCTCAAACCAGAAAAACTTGTACTACTGCTAAGCAATTTTTTTTAATCTTTGAACATTGTTAATCCTGAGGTGATTTTCCTTTTCACACTGGCTATGAGAATCTTAAACTCAACTTAGCATCTTATCTCTAGAAATCACTGATAACATAAGACGTGCATCTGTGTGTTCAAATACTATTTTGGATGACTTCAGCTATTCACCATTCAACTCATACAACAAGCATTCCTTTGCTATTTCTGGGAAGCATTGTTACAGCAGGAAAAAATAAAAAAGGAACAAAAAGTGCCGAGACTCAGCTTCTGAGCTTCAGAGGCAACTCCTGAGTCTCATAGAAGAGAGAACAGAGGAGAAGATACATTTTTAAGTCTCAACTAGCATGTCCATATCAAATGCCACAGCCCTTAAGGGATCATGGCATAAAGTTTATGCTATAAATTATAAATTTGGAAGCTACTGATAAAGTGCCAGACTACCCTGTTCTGACCAGCTGATGCTTCCACCGGCTGGAGGATGGGAGTGCGTGGGGGGAGGAGAGGGGACAAGCTGCAGAATATACAGACTCCAACTCCATTCCACAGCTTCCCAGGTGGCACTAATGGTAAAGAACCTGCATTGCCAGTGCTGGGGACATAAGAGACATGGGCTGGATCCCTGGGTCAGGAAGACCCCTGGAGGAGGGTATGGCAACCCACTCCAGTACTCTTGCCTGGAGAATCCCATGGACAGAGGAGCCCAGCAGGCTACAATCCATAGGGTCACAAAGGAGTCAGACTGAAACTGAAATGACTTAGCATAGCATAACATATTCTGTGCCCTCCCCCTCCCCCAGCCCAAAGCCAACAGGACAATAGATCCGGAAGAAGCAGAAAGCTGGGTGCAGCCTAGGAGGGGCTATTCAGGGGGGTCCCCCACCTCTCCTGCCTGCATGCCAGGGCAACCCCACAGCAGAAAGGGCCTGGGACAGTCCTCTGAGGCCTTGCTGTCTAGAGTGATGGAGGATCAGGTCCCGAGTACTCCTGTTCTCTTATTTCCTTTCTTTCTTTCTATTTTAATTGGCAGATAATTACTTTACAATATTGTGATGGTTTTTGCCATACATCAACATGAATTAGCCATAGGCATACATGTGTCCTTTCCCTTATGAACCCCCCTCCCACCTCCCTCCCCACCCCCTCCCTCCAGGTTGTCACTGAACACCAGCTTTGGGTGCCCTGCGTCATACATCAAACTCCCACTGGCTATCTATTTTACATATGGTAACACATATATTTCAGTGCTACTCTCTCAATTCGTCCCATCCTCTCCTCCTCCCACTGAGTCCAAAAACTGTCCTCTACGTCTGTGTCTCCTTTGCTGCCCTGCACTAGAATCGTTGGTACCATCTACCTAGAGCCTATTGTACAGAGTAAAGTAAGTCAGGAAGAGAAAGACAAATATTGTATTTTAATGCACATATATGAACTCTATTCTTAAACATAGTTGATGGAGGGCAGAAGCCCCAGAGAGGCACAGTGTCTCAGAAAACAGGTGCCTGAGCTAATTCTAGCAGACTGCTATCAGAAACCAGGTGGCAACACCTCCCGAAAAGCAAGGATGACCTTCTCAGGCCACAAAACAGGTATGCAAATATGGAAGGTTCTTAAATTTCCATAACTCATCTCACGTTCTAACCCAAGTCTCTGTACTGCTGAGTAGTGAAAATTTCGTTGTTGTTGAGCAGCCAAGTCATGTCCGACTCCATGCAACCCCATGGACTATAGCCCACCAGCCTCCCCTTCCATGGGATGTCCCAGGGAAGAATATGGAGTGGGTTGTCATTTCCTTCTCCAGGGGATCTTCCCAACCCAGGGATCAAACCAGTGTCTTCTGCATTGGCAGGTGGATTCTTTACTGCTGAGCCACCAGGGAAGCCCAGTGAAAATTTGCTTCTAGTCAATTCAGGGTCTTCCAACCCATGGGGTATATTTTCCCTCCACTGCTTGTTTCACTGAGGAGTCGATGTTCTGGGGTGCTGGGCACAGTGCCTTGGTCACCTCAGGCTGCTATAACAAAACATCACAGGCTGGAGGCCTGAAATAACAGACATTTCTTTCTCAGAGTTCCAGAGGCTGTGAAGGCCAAGAGGGAGGTGTTAGCACATTTAATTTCCAGCGAGGGCCCTCTTCCTGGCTTCTAGATAGAACCATCTTTCAGTGTCACCAAATGACCTCTCTGTGTGAACAGGAAGAGAGAGAGCTTTGATCTCTCCTCTTCTCATAAAGACATTACTCCCAGGAACTCCCTGGAGGCCCAGTGGCTTTCACAGCCATGGTTCAATCCCTAGTCAGGGAACTAAGATCCCACAAGCCACAGAGCTCAGCAAAAAATAACAAAAACCAAACAAACAAAACACTACTCCTGGGAAGCTGCTGGATAGCACAGGGAGCTCAGCTTGGTGTTCTGTGATAACCCAGATAGGTGGGATGAAGGGGTGGGAGGGAGGTCCAAAAGGGAGGGGGTATGTGTATGCAGATGGCTGATCCACTTCATTGTACAGCAGAAACTAACATTGTAAAGAAATTATACTCCAATAAAAAATAAAAGTAAATATCATATTAACAAAAAAATTATGGCATGGAAACAGCAATCCAGGAGAATAAAGGAACACAGGTAACTTAAGGAGGAAATGGAGTGATCCAAGGAAATAAATTTCAAGACAGTTTCTTAACCAGAAATAAGTGCTGAAACCAATGTGAGGGGTCTGGTCATACTCAGCATTACCACACTCACTGTTTTTCTAAATCGCCATTCACCCTCATTGGTGACAATCTGCAAAGAGATAGTGATCTGAAGAGTTTATCAAACATTTCTCTTAAATTTTTTACTTCTATTCAGTGAGTTATTGGGCCAGTCTCCATTTTTGAACCTAGGTCCCCAAGCAAAGTGGGAATGCAGAGGGAGACAGAAACTTGCGACTTTGTTGTAGAACTGATGTTCCCTGAACTGCAAACATTAATTTTTGTTGTCATCCAGGCATTTTTTAATTGGAGTATAATTACTTTACAAAGATGTGGTACACATATATAATGGAATATTTGTTGTTGCTGCTGTTTAGTTGCTAAGTCATATCCGGACTCTTTTGAGATCCCATGGACAGTAGCCCTCCAGGCTGCTCTGTCCATGGGATTCTCAGGCAAGAGTACTGGAGTGGGTTGTCATGCCCTCCTCCAGGGGATCTTCCCAACCCAGGGATCAAACCTGTATCTCCTGCACTGGCAGGTGGATTCTTTACCACTGAGTCACCAGGGAAGCCCATAATGGTGTACTATTCAGTCATAGTAGTACTATAAAAAAAAAAACTGGGTCATTTGTAGAGATGTGGATGGACCTAGAGTCTGTCATACAGGGCATAGTTAATTAGAAAGAGAAAAACAAATATCATATATTAATGAATATATGTGGAAACTAGAAAAATGATACAAATGAACTTATTTGTAGGGCAGGAATAGAAACACATGTAGAAAACAGACATGTGGAGGTGGAGGGGAAGGAAAGGTGGGATGAACTGGGAAGTTAGATTTGACATAAATACACTACCACAAATATCAAATACCTACATGTACTAGGTAATGAAACGCATTGATTATTGCAAGTGACGAGCCACCATGCACCCTCTAGCCTTTTAGCATCAGGGCTTACAGAGGAGTCAAACTCATCCAACAAGGAAAAAATGAGGGGAGGCTTATCCAGTGGGTGCCATGGAGAAATTAGCAACAAGTCAGAGGTTAGGCCAGCGCTAGAACCATACGTCTGCTCCCTTGATCTCTAAAGCGGGTGTCTACCTCTACACACAAACACACGAGAACTAAGTACAACCCCATGTTTCTATGACAGTTTTCCAATGTAACCAGCCAACTCCAACTCATGAGACTGAGTTGAACAAAGACATATCCGAGCCAATTATGATTTCTAGGCACTGACATGGGTGTAGGAATGACAAAAACAAAATGTCCAGGGAAAGATTGGATGCAGCCAGGTGATCTGTGTGTTCTCCAGACCTACCACACTCCAAAAAGAGTCTCACCTTTTAGCTGCTCCTCACTGACCGGCCTCTGAAATTTTGAAGGCTTCCGAAGATGTCCCAGTTTCTTTTTAGACCTGCTGGAGATAAGTATTTCTGATTTACCATCTCTGCAGTCATAGCTGGACCCAGCGAGGCCTCTTTCCTGCTTCATCCTGGCCACCCTCGTGACTGGGAACCAGCTCTGAGGCTGGCACTAGGATGCTTGGGGTTTATTTCTCTGAAATAAATTAACCCCAAAAAATGACATATAAATAGAACATTGCGTGAGTCAGGTAATTGCAAGGCTCCCCCTGAAACACAATCATTTGCAAATCTCTATCAAATGAGAATAGAAAATTTCCCTGCAAGAGGAAGCAAAGACAGAGACATGACCTAACTCTGTGACTAGAATCTTGATTCCAGTAGCACAGGTCCCACTTCTGGTGAGCTTTTTCTAGGGACCTGAGAAGTAGAGTCTAGAAATTATTCTGCAAACTGGAAATTATCCTGGAAAGTAGCCCATCATCCTCTTTCCCCAAGAAAAAGCCCTAAAGCTCTGTCCCTGCTTATGAACACTGATAATGGTGATTATCACCATCATCATCATCAACCCACTGTTGTCATAAGGTCTCCCACGTGGACCAAGTCTCTGAAATGGAAGAGGAGGTATCTCTATCAACCCAACAAAGCAGGACGTGTTTTGTACTCTCCGCCATTTACTGTCATGGGCCCAAAACCTTGGGCTTCCCTGGTGGCTTAAGCGGTAAAGAATCTGCCTGCCAAAGCAGGAGATAGGAGATGCAGTTTCGATCCCTGTGTCAGGAAGACTCCCTAGAATAGGAAATGGAAACCCACTCCAGTATCCTTGCCTGGGAAATCCCATGGACAAAGGAGCCTGCCGGGTACAGTCCACAGGGTCGCAAAGAGTCAGACACGACTGAGCACGAAGTGGTCCCTTATTTGGAATTCAGACTCAAAAGACCGGAGACTGCCTCAATAACTCCCCAAATGCCTTGGAGTAGTCAGGCACTGAGAGAAGTTAACAAGTAGAAGTTTATCCAAATGTGATCATGATCATCCAGTTTTTTAAACTCAAAAAAAAAAAAAATCATATGGATGAAGTCTGATTTTCACAGAGTGTCAGTGGTATGCAATTTGACTATTTATGCATATCTCTACTTTATACCTTTTCTAAAGTCATGTAAACCAGTTAATTTATCATACATAACATATCACGTAACATATCACGTAACATATCACGTAACATACGTGCCTGTGTGCTCAGTCACTCAGTCATGTCTCACTCTTTGTGATCCCATGGATTGGAGCCCACCAGGCTCCTCTGTCCATGGGACTCTTCAGGCAAGAATACTGGAGTGGGTTGCCATTCCCTACTCCTAGGGATCTTCCCAACCCAGGGATTGAACCAGAGTCCCCTGCAGCTCCTGCAGTGGCAGGCGGATTCTTTACCACTGAGCCACCTGGGAAGCCTGCAGTAACATGATGTGGGATTAAATAGAGCCTTTTGTAGCAATCTATGGTATTAAAAGACGCTTACTCCTTGGAAGAAAACTTATGACCAACCTAGATAGCATATTCAAAACCAGAGACATTACTTTCCCAACAAAAGTCCATCTAGTCAAGGCTATGGTTTTTCCAGTAGTCATGTATGGATGTGAGAGTTGGACTGTGAAGACAGCTGAGTGCCAAAGAATTGATGCTTTTGAACCGTGGTGCTGGAGAAGACTCTTGAGAGTCCCTTGGACTGCAAGGAGATCCAAGCAGTCCATTCTAAAGGAGATCAGTCCTGGGTGTCCTTTGGAAGGAATGATGCTAAAGCTTAAACTCCGGTACTTTGGCCACCTCATGCAAAGAGTTGACTCAGTGGAAAAGACTCTGATGCTGGGAGGGATTGGGGGCAGGAGGAGAAGGGGACAACAGAGGATGAGATGGCTGGGTGGCATCACCGACTCGATGGACATGAGTCTGAGTGAACTCCGGGAGTTGGTGATGGCCAGGGAGGCCTGGCATGCTGCGATTCATGGGGTCGCAAAGAGTCGGACACGACTGAGTGACTGAACTGACCTGAACTGATGGTATTAATAAATCCTTACTTCTCCACTCTGGGCTAGCTCTGGAACTGAGTTCCTCAATGGTCAAGAGAATTATGAAACTGGAGACTTTCCCTGGAAAGGAAAGATGAAGAGGAGGAGGAGAAGCCTGAGGAGAAGGAGAAGAAAAAAAAAGAAAAACTATTCCTAGTGAAAGGGATCCCTGTTAAATTCTCCAGAGACTGGTGCCTCAGAAGTAGGTGGGAAAAGAAGCCATGAAATCCAGTCTAAAGATAAATGCCTTGTGAAAAAGGCTAAACCCACACTCAGACCTGGGGCTTTCCAGGTGGTACACTTGGTAAAGAACCTGCCTGCAATGCAGGAGACTGCAAGAGATGCAGTTCGATCCCTGGGTCGGGAAGATCCCCTGGAGTAGGAAAAGGCAACCAACTCCAGCATTCTTGCCTGAGAAAGCTCATGGACAGAGGAGCATGGGCTACAGTCTATGGGGCTGCAAAGAGTTGGACATGACATAGCAACTAAACAACAACATAGCTGCTTTACAGTTGTGTCCATTTCTGCCATATGGCAAATTGATTCAGCTACGTGTTTATGTATATCCCTTCTTTCTTGGATTTCCTTCCCATTTAGGTCAACACAGAGCACTGAGTAGAGTTCTCTGAGCTACACAGTAGATTCTCATTAGTTCCCTATTTTATACACAGCAGTGTATATATGTCTGACTTCCCTCTACCACCATTCTAGATTTAATACCTATATGGAAGAGGAAACATTAGACAGGTGATACAGAGAGAGATAGACAGATAGGTAGAATGAACTTTGGTCTCATCACTGTAGAAAAATCAGCAAGAATAAGAGGTACTACTCACCTCCTCTTCTTCCTCTCAACAGACTATGTAAGGCTCTGAATCCTAGAAACTGTGCTTCTCTTGTCCACAAAATAAGGTTAAAAGACCTTTGTTTTCAAAATTCATGTGATCTTGGAGCCCAGAAAACCAAAAAAAGAGATGTCTGGAAAGAGGACTAGTACTAGGGCTTGGGATCGGGTCAGCAGAGAGAGAGTAACGTGACACAGGCAGAGCTTAGAGAAGGTGTGAAAGACTCAAGACTAGAAGCACACAGGCTTATGGTTTCTGGGAGTAGCAAGCTCTATTTCCTGCTCACTTGCATGCACATAGGAGGGGTCAGGACCTCAGAGGGCAATGCCTCTGTCGGCTGCATCGAGGTGATTAGAACTAAGTATGGGTCTCAGCAAAGGCGGTGTGTGCCAGCTAGCAAACTTCAAGGGACTGTGTGGGCTTGAAAACTGGACAGTGTCATCTGAACTAAAGACCAGAGGGTGCCCAGCAAATAGTCTGCACTTTTTAAGATTTTATGACTCACAACTCAAAGCAGGCATAGAGCAGAGGGGAATGGAGCCCCAGTTGTGGCTAAGATTGAATTTTCCATTGGCTTGGCAGGATGTGGGCTCAGAATAAATTAAAGAGTTAGAGGGAAGAAAACTTTCTTTATATCTCATGTTATACGTAGAGTAAAATTCATCTCCACTAAATAGAGTTGAGCTCTGCCCCACACACAACCAAACTGCACTCGGATTATACTTTTTGGTTAAGTCCCTGCGCGACAGCTGGCAGCACCCCAGTTGGTTCAGATCCTGGGCTGAGCTCCCAAACAGCCCTGAACAGCCCAGCCTGGCTGGTCCCAGACATTCCAAGGCAGATCTACCTTTAAAATGCGTGCATGTGTGCTCAGTGGTGGCCAACTCTTTGTGACCCCATGGACTGTAGCCCACCAGGCTCCTCTGTCTATGGGATTTCCCAGGCAAGAATAATACTGGAGTGAGTTGCCATTTCCTTCTCCAGGGGATCTTTTCAACCTGGGGATCAAACCCAAGTCTCCTGCACTGCAGGCTTTACCACTGAGCCACTGGGGAAGCCTGAACCATCACTAGTTAGAAGTTAGTATTTCATGGGTTAATCCCTTACTATATTGTGGCTTTATAAGGTCAGAGTCTCAAAGCTTTGTCATGAATGCTATCCACCAAGCCCCTC
The DNA here is from genome assembly GCF_029407905.1 of Bubalus kerabau. Lineage (NCBI taxonomy): Eukaryota > Metazoa > Chordata > Mammalia > Artiodactyla > Bovidae > Bubalus > Bubalus kerabau. The sequence continues at coordinate 135,157,880 of NC_073627.1, forward strand.
AGCTCTGAGCCGGCACTGAATGCTCAAAAGCCACCATTCCTGCCTCAAAATTGCAAACTGTAGCCCTCGATCAGCTTTGTTTTGTCCCTGTTTTTGTCATCTGTAAGGACTGAATCTGATATGAGATTACAAAGTAATAAGACTGACTTTTAAACACATCACAGATCCTATGAATCCAGATGAGCGCTGGCTTTCAGTGATTTCGCCATGGGAGGCTGGCCACACGTGTACTACAATGAGGCTGTCACTCCAGGCACCAGGACTGGAATTTCTCTGTGGAAATTGCCTGCAGGGACAATTAGACAATTACAGAGGAAAACAGAAAATCAGTCCCACCACTCGGTGGCACTAATGGCTCTCAAGTGTGGTTCATTGTTCCCGTGTCAAGCCTCCCAGCCCATGTCCTCTTCCAGGGTGTGTGTCTTAGACATCACTACGTAGCCCAGGCAGTGTACAGAACCCAGTATGCAGGAAGCACTTCATAAATGCTTGGTAAATAAACAGTGGGCTCCTTATTGGTCCGGGGATTATTTTTTTTCTTCCCCCTCTTTTTTTTCCACCTTCTCCACTGTTGTTGTTGTTCAGTCGCTAAGGCATGTCTGACTCTTTGCGACCCTATGCACTATAGCCCAGCGAGCTCCTCTGTCCACAGGCTTCTCCAGGCAAGAATACTGGAGTGGATTGCCACTTCCTTCTCCATGGGAATCTTCCAGACCCAGGGATTGAACATGTGCCTCCTGTTTTGGCAGGCAGATTCTTTACCACTGAGCCACCTGCGAAGCCTGTCTTCTCCATTAAATACTCATTATTTATCCATATCCTCTTTTTCTGGCTGCAGAAGTCACAATAAAAAATACTCAAAGAGGGAACTAGAACTGACCACAGAGCATAGAGGGACTGAGGTTTCTATATCCATGAGGATAGGCTGGGCTAGACTATAACATGGCAACCAACAAACCCCAAATCTCAACGGTTTAAAATGGTGAAAGTTCATTGCTAGCTCATTGTAGTGGTATGAAGTGTGGAGGTAAAGGTGGGGGCTCTGCTTCATGTAGGCAGTCGTCAACCTAGGCCAACAGAAACCACCACACTCTCAGCAGACACTTCAGGGCACATACAGTACAGGAGGGATGGCGAGGCTGGATTTGCCACACCAGAAATCACTTTGTGGCAAATAGATAGGGAAAAAGTGGAAGCAGTGACAGATCTTACTTTCTTGGGCTCCAAAATCACTGCTGACAGTGACTGCAGCTGTGAAATTAAAAGACACTTGCCCCTTGGAAGGGAAGCTATGATTAACCCAGAGAGTGTATTAAAAAGCAGAGCATCACTTTGCCAACAAAGATCTGTATAGTCAAAGCTATGGTTTTTCCAGTAGTCATATACGTATGGATGTGAGAGTTGCACCAAAAACAAGGCTGAGCACTGAAGAACTGATGCTTTCGAATTGTGATGCTGGAGAGACTCTTGAGAGTGCCTTGGACTGCAAGGTGATAAACCAGTCAATCCTAAAGGAAATCAATGCTGAATATTCATTGGACAGACTAATGCTGAAGCTGAAGCTCCAGTACTTTGGCCACCTAATAAGAAGACCCAACTGATTGGAAAAGACCCTGATGCTGGGAAAGATTGAAGACAGGAGAAGAGGGCAACAGAGGATGAAATGGTTGGATGGCATCACCAAATCAGTGGACGTAAGTTTGAGCAAACTCAGAGATAGTGAAGGACAGAGGAGCCTGGTGTGCTGCAGTCCATGGGATCGCAAAAAGTGGGACACAACTTAGCGACAGAACAGCAACAAGAACAGCCTGAAAATAACATAATTTCACCCACAGCCCATATGGCCCACTGGTCTCATGACCCCACTGTAAGGAGGAACAGGGAAATAACTGCCATTATCCTATGTGCCTGGAAGAGGAATACCAGCAAGATATGGGTAGGCATTTGAATTCTCTACCACAAACCAGGTCTGGACATCAGCAACAGCAGATCAATGAACTCATCAAGCATGGTATCTAGTTACATTCATGGCTGCTCAGTGGATCATGCCTCCCAGAAGCTATTCCTTTGCTTCATTCACTCTCCCAATGACTATGAACTTGGCCAAGTTACTTTCTTTGGCCAACGGGACATCAGCAAATATAATGCAAGCTAGGGATTTATAAGCAGTTGCACATTGAGGCCAGCTGTCTTGGAATGCTGCCACTACCCTGTAGAAAGTCCAGGATATCTTCTGTAGAAGCCACACAGAAAAGAAGAGAGGTCCCTCCCTTGATAGCCCCAGCCAACTGGAAGATGCACACGAGGCCATCTCCATCAGCCAGCTCCCAGATGAACTGACAACTGAGTGTAAGCATATGACTGAACCCAGCCAACACCATGTGGGATGGAGATAAACCATCCAAGATAAGCTTGCCCAAATCACTGAACCACAGAGGAGTGAGCAAATAAATGGTTCTTGTTTGAAACCACAAAAACATGGAGTGATTTATTGCATAGCATTAGGTAACTGCTAAAGCAATTTCTATCTAGAAGACGGGTACTTCCATAACAAAAATCTAAACCATGTGGTGTTGACTTTGGGACAAGCCAGTGGATAAGAGCAAGGAAAGCAGTGAGTAGACTGTTAACAGAGGCTGGAGAAATGGTAAACAATCTTCTGCTGCTGCTGCTGCTAAGTTGCTTCAGTCGTGTCCAACTCTGTGTGACCCCCATAGACAGCAGCCCACTAGGCTCCTCCGTCCCTGGGATTCTCCAGGCAAGAACACTGGAGTGGGTTGCCATTTCCTTCTCCAATGCATGCAAGTGAAAAGTGAAAGTGAAGTTGCTCAGTTGTGCCCGACTCTTAGCGACCCCATGGACTGCAGCCTACCAGGCTCCTCCATCCATGGAATTTTCCAGGCAAGAGTACTGGAGTGGGGTGCCATTGCCTTCTCCGGAACAATCTTCTACTGTATGCTAAAAAGGTAGTGAGGAAATTGTCACTAGGAGCTGGGAAAAGGACAATCTATGTTACATGATGGCAGAATTATTGGCCAAAATGCTGTCTACAGTAATTTAAATGATATAAAAGACCTGACTGAACTAATGGATTTAGGGAAGGAAATTTGTAGACACAATGCTGAAAGCATCAGTTGGGTTCTGCCTGTTGTGTATGATACTGCTGCTGTTTAGTCGCTAAGACTGTGTTCAACTCTTTGTGACCACATGGACTGCAGCCCGCCAGGCTCTTCTTTCCATGGGATTTCCCAGGCAAGAATACTGGAGTGGGTTGCCATTTCCTTCTCCAAGGGATCTTCCCAATCCAGGGATCGAATCTGTATCCCCTGCATTGGCAGGCAGATTCTTTACCACTGAGCTACCTGGGGAGGCCCTATGTATGTTAAGATACCAACAAAGAGAGATAAGCCAAAGGAGACACTGTTCTGTATTCAGGCTTACTTTAGGAAAAGAGGAGAGAGTCCAGAATTTTCCAGTTTAGAAAAAATTAAACTGTTTTTCATCTCTAGTATCTCCAGCCAGGCAAAGATTCTCCAGTAAGAAATGGCCCCAGCAAAACAATCAAATCAGATCTATGCTTGTAAGCCCTCTGAAAGGAAGTGCCTAGGAGACCCTTTCAATGAGACAAAAGGACTTCTGAGAATCTTGAGGGTATTGGCCCACAGCGAATGACATGCTCAAAAAAATATATGGACAAAATTCTGAAGGGATAGGGTGAATCCCACTAAAATTCCTAGGAAATGCATACAATTTTTAGGATAATTTTATCAATAAAAGCACAAGGTTAGACTGAAAATGAAAGAGATAATTCACAATGAAAAGAGGCCACTGGACCTCCACTTTCTACAAGCAGGAATCAGACGACAAGGCTACTTAGCTACAGACATGCATAATTTCCTATGGGTAAGAAAATGCATCTCAGAGGATGGAACTAAGAGCTCAGCGGGAAGACCTAAAAGCCACAGAGAACAGTTGGCTAGGTAACCTTCTCGGGAAGTAAAATCAGGTCCCAATCAAGAAACATTTTCTGACCCATATAGGGGAAGCCATAGAGGATGAGATAGTTGGATGGCATCACTGACTCAATGGACATGAACTTGGGCAAACTCCAGGAGATAATGAGGGACAGGGAGGCCTGGCATGCTTCAGTTCATGGGGTTGCAAAGAGTTAGACACGACTTAGCAACCAATAACATCAACAAGGGGAAGCCAGTGTGACCAGTTGGACTTCATAATTGCTGTAGCCTAATGACTGCTTTGTGGTTCCCATCCTCTCCATTTTAAATAGGAGTATCTATCAACAGGGTCTATCTAGTTGCTTTCTCATGACTGTGTTTTAGAGGTGTGAGAATAGAATACTTGTCTTTTAAGTTCAAGGTGGCTGTATCAAGAGAAGCTGCAGAAGAGGTCTTATCTATATGATAATCTGGAGCAGATCATCAGATAATGCACTTTCAGCTTGATATCATCATGAGATAAAACCTTGGGGGTTTTTGGAATGGCAAGTATATTTTGCACATGCCAGAGAGCGATTTGCTGAAGCCAGAGGATAGACTGTCACATACGGTTTTCTACAGACAACCTATTTCTTCCATCCCCAATGTGAATCTGCAGCTCCTTCCATTACAAGGTGAAGCCTATTTCTCCACCCCTTGAATCTCAGCTGGCTCCATGACTTGCTTTAGCCAATCAAATGTGGCAAAAGTGATATTGTGTGGGACTTCTGAGCCCCAACCCCAAAAGGTCTAACAGCTTCTGCCCTCATTCTCTTGCAAAGTGGCTGTCACCACACAGAAGAAAAGCTGATGTCATCCTGCCAAGAAGGGAGAAACCATGTAGCAGAGAACCAGACACCCCAACCAAAAGCCCTACCTGGGGACATGCGAATCAGACCAGACCAAGATGTGAATAAATCCATCGGGACATCCAGCCTCCATTGGGATGCAAGATGAATGCAACCACAAAATTAACCCCTAGCAAGACCAGTAGAAGAACCACCCAGCTAAGCCAAGCCCATATTTAGTTTCAAAGCCATGAGCAAATAAACAATTGTTGTTTTAAGTCAATATCTTTGACATGGTTTTTGTACAAATAGGGCTTCCCTGGTGGCAGGGTCTGTAAAGAATTCCCCTGCAATGCAGGAGACCTGGGTTCAATCCCTGGGTCGGGAAGATGCCCTGGAGAAGGGAATGGCAACCCACTCTATCATTGTTGAATGGAGAATCCCAAGGACAGAGAAGCCTGGATAGCTATAGTTCCTAGGGTCAAAAAGAGTTGGACGCAACTGAAGTGACACGCACATGTACATATAATGTGCTTAATTGCCCAGTCATGTCTGACTCTTGGTGACCCCATGGATGGTAGGCTGCCAGGCTCCTCTGTCCATGGGATTCTCTAGCCAAGAATACTGGACTTGGTAGCCATTCCCTTCTCCAGGGGATCTTCGTGGCCCAGGGATCGAACCTGGGTCTCCTGCATTTCAGGCAGATTCTTTACCATCTGAGCCACCAGGGAAGCCCTATGTACAAATAAGACTAACGACTTAGTTAATGTGTCTTTGCTATATAAAAGCCAACCATTGGTAAATACTTCATAATACACAGTCTTTATTTGATTTCATCCCTGATTTGTATCATAGTTGTTGTTATTACTTCTGCTGGCTGCCCGTAGATAAAGAAATAGAAGTTCAGAGAAGTTAAGTAACTAATCAAGGCTGTGCAGCCTGCAAGTCAACCAGGACTCAAATTTTCCAGTTCTAAAAGCCAAGGGACTAGCTTCAGTAGTTCAAAGTCCTGGATCGAGAGAAAGTGCACTTGAGGAGACACACTTGAGGAGCCTTATCTTCTTCTGAAACTGATGCAGATCATGAGATAATGGATGTCATGTCTGATGCCATGTTGAGAAATAATTTTTTGTTATACCACTGGTGCCTCTTAGATGCTTCACATAATATTAACATAGTCTTGGAATTCAAACCACTAGAACTTGACGACTGTGAATCAACAGCTTATCTATGGGCAGCTGGACGAGCATGGAGATGTATGAAGTAGACAGATGTTAATGAGACCAAGCACATCCCTGCTTCCAGGCCTTTGCACTTGTTGTTTTCACTGCATGAGCCACTCCCCAAGGAGCCCATGGGGCTTGCACCTCTCCATTCTGTTAAGTTTCTGTTCTATGTTGCCTTGTCTGTAGGGTCTTCCCTAGCTATCCCAACTGGAAAGTGAAAGTGAAAGCCTCTCAGGCTTATCTGGCGCTTTGCGACCCCATGGACTATACATTCCATGGAATTCTCCAGGCCAGAATACTGGAGTGGGTAACCATTCCCTTCTCAGGGGATCTTCACAACCCAGCTATTGAACACAGGTCTCCCACATTGCAGGCGGATTCTTTAACAGCTGAGCCATCAGGGAAGACCTAAAATACTGGCATAGGTAGCCTATCCCGACACAAGATTCAAACCGAGGTCTCCTGCACTGCAGGCAGATTCTTTACCAACTAAGCTACCAGGGAAGCCCATGGCTGCCACAGCTGGACACGTGCACAATCTATTGCTCTTTCTAGTTTGCTTTGCTCCATAGCACTTACCATCCTTTGATATGCCATTTGTTTTACTGGTTTGCTTGTTTATTTATTTACTGTCTGCCTCTCCCCATGAGGATGTAAGCTCCACGAAGTCAGGGATTTTCATTTTATTTTAATAGTGCATCCCCAGGGCATAGAAGAGTTCCTAGAATGTAGTAGGTGTTCTGTAAATGCCTGTTGAGTGAATGTTGTTGTTGTTTTAGTCACTCAGTTGTGTCCAACTCTTTGTGACCCCATGGACTGTAGCCCACTTGGTTGCTCTGTCCATGGGATTTTCCAGGCAAGAATACTGGAATGGGTTGACATTTCCTCCTCTAGGGGATCTTCCCAACCCAGGGATTGAACTCCCTGGCTCTCTGTGAATTCTGTTTTCTGCACCTCTTGTGAAATCAACATTCCCTCGGCCTCTGAAAGAAACTGCTGGCCCTCTTGGAATCCTAAGAAATTGGGCTATTCAGTCCCAATGCCCCCAGTATCCTGAGCCTTGGACCCCAGAATTTCAAGGCATTCATTCTTCCCTGTCTTCCTTTCCCCCTTTTCCATGAGCCTTCCATGGAGTCCCATGGCCACTGCTTCAGCTCTTCTCTAACAAGAGCTCACAGATGCACATAGAAAGATATACAAAACGAGGTGATAGGGATTACCTGGTGGTGCAGTGGTTAGAACTTTATCTTCTAATGTAGGAGGTGCAGGTTCAATCCCTGCTCAAGGAGCTAAGATCCCACATGCCTCAAGGCCAAAAAAAAAAAAAAAACACAAAGCATAAAACAGAAGCAGTACTGCAAAAAATTCAATAAAAAATTTTTAAATGGTCCACATTAAAAAAAAAAAAAATGAGATGATGAAAGGGGAAATGTCAGAGGCTTCCTAACAGATTCCAAGCAATGGAGGTGGAGAAATGAACCTTCCTAGTGTTTTCCTCCCATAGTACAGGCGGAGATCCTTGGAAAAATCCTTGGACAGACGACGCCATAACTGCTTGTTTCTACCCCAGTATCTTTGCTAATGCTGCAGACACCTGCACACACACACACACACACATGCACACACACACACACATACATCCTTATCTAAAATACTAAACTCTAACCCCAGATCAACCCCATAGTTCAGAACACATTTATTCCTTGCTATTTATTCTCCCCACACTAACATTGCTTTTTCTCCTTTGGAATGCTACAGCAACATTTATGGTCCACAGCAATTTATATCCATCAAGGTCCCAGCAGCAAACAGATGTCACAGTCAGCTGGGATGTCTAAAGAGATGTTTTATAGAAGATCTATTTACAGAGGTGTGAGCAAGGGTTAAAGAACTGTGATATTTTGAGTCCTCTGGGAAGAAGACACAAAGACAAGAGTAAATTTGCAAAGAATTTTTTAGGGAAAATATTTACAAGGAAAAAAAAATGGGTAAGGGTCCAGATAGAGCTGGAAGAACAGTCAGACTATAAGGTGAGTCTGACCCTAAAGAAAGGCCAGAGGAAGAGAAGGTTAAGTAGAAGCATCCTAAAGGGTGATACAGTCTGAGGAAAGCTCAGGATTCCTCCAGCCAATGACAGATATCAGAAGACTCTGTTTCCCTTAAGAAAGGACAGGTGTGACCTGCCACATCTGTCATTGGCTGGGAGCAGCCCTTGGGAAGTGGGGCCTCATGCTAATGTGATGATGGACTTAACATCCAGCTCACTTAGTCACTTGTGTTCCCTGTACTCAGCAGTCCGCAAGGCACATTCTTGTGGTCACCACAGTCTATCCCTCCCACCAAGCAAATCTTCTTCTCTACAAGATTTGGAAAGCAACTCCAACATGGTTCCAGGTCTTATTTTGTTTTGTTTTGTTTTCTTAGGGGGAATTAGAAGAGGGAGATTAGTGGGATGAACTATTGCCCCCATCTTTGCAATTGACTATGGGGCCAGAACAAATACCAACCTCTCCCTTCTCCACTACGCCTTCTCAATTTTCCTCAACCTTAGCTATGGCTCACCAAAACTTTGGCAGGTTTTGGTGGCTTCCCGGGTGGTGTGACCCAAACCTTCATTCCTCAGGATTGTGGACCCATAATGATCACTCATTTCAGGCCAGGGTGCTGGCCTGCATGCACTCAACCTTTGCAACGTGGCTAAGGAGCACAAGGACAGACCAAGTGGCTCACCAGGTATGTCAGCCTACTCAGGCTGCTTTTAACAAGAAATCACAGACTGGGAGAGGGAGGGCTTAAACAGCAGAAATTGTTATTCTCTCACAGATCTGAAGAATAGAAGTCCAATATCAAGGTGTCAGCAGGGTTGGTGTCTGATGAAGGGGTCTCCCTTTGGTTGTAGACAACCACCTTCTTGCTATTTACTCCCATGACTTTTCCTCGGTGCCTGCACATACGGAGAGAGCTCTCTGGTTGTCTCTTCTTGTAAGGACACTAATCCTAACAGATTAGGGTCCCTTCCTTAGGAACTAATTTAACCTCAATCACTTCTTTTTTATTATTTCTTTTTTATTATTTTTAGCTGCACTGGGCCTTCCTTGCTGTGCAGGCTTTTCTCTAATTGAAGAGGGCGGAGGCTACTCTCTAGTTGTAGTGCTTGGGCTTCTCATTGTAGTGGCCTCTCGTTGTGAAGCGTGGGTCTAGGACACTTGGGTTTCAGCAGCTGTAGCACTCAGGCTCAGCAGTTGTGGCTTCAGGTTCTAGAGCACAGGAGTAATAGTTATGGGGCCCATGCTTCGTTGCTCCAAAGCATGTGCGATCGTCCCCGATCAGGGATCAAACCTGTGTCTCCTGCAGTGGCAGGCAGATTTTTTACCACTGAGACACCAGGGAAGCCCTCGATTACTTCTTTAGAGACCCCTACTTCCAGATACAGCCACACAAGAGGCTAGGGTTTTATCATATGAATTTTTAAGGGACACATTCAGTTTATAACATCTGGATACCATGTGTGTTTTTTTCCTGCTACTATTGTGTAAAAGCAGATCCATATCTTCCTGCTGATCAAGGTCACTTGCCCCTGTTACCGCAGTGACTCCTTCCCTTGCCTGCTGTCTCTGGGAACAATGAGTCTAACGTGCCCTGACAAGCACCTGCAAGTTGTATTCAGTGGTATACTTGCTGTGACCCGTGACAAGTGTGCACCTCTTCAGCAATCAGAACCTCCAACCCTGCAGAACCCAAAGTTGCAGGGACAGAGCATATATTAGTAACATCCCCCCATGGGTCATTGGTGTGATGGTAAATAAGGCCACTCCTGCTGCTACTCCTTGGTTCCTGGACACTTGCATTCTTACTGGAGACTGAAAAACACATGAGTCACTGATTTAATAAATACAACCTGCAACCCTGAATGATGGCATCTAATCCCTTCAGAATGTTTCCTCTAAGCTAGGACTTCCATTGTCTCAGTAGAAGGCTACTTCCTTGTTTCATGAGAATGGCTGCCTCTGAGAATGTAGTATGTAATAAGACAAAAGTATCCCCTGGTCATGGCCCCAGTCTCACACTTTCTTCAATATGAAGTGGATCTTCTGATTAGATGCTGCACTGTGTGGGATTCCATAACTCTGGATCAGTCGTCCTATAAACCCCTAGATAATAATGCTAGCTGAGGTTTGGCAGGCGGGAAAGGCAAACCCATACCCAGCAAAGATATTTATCCCTGTGAGAAGGAATCATTGCCCCTCTCAGGGTGGACGTGAGCCAGTGTAGTCTGGCCAGTTGGTTTCCTCCAGGAATAGAGCCAGGATGAATTGGTTTCTTCTGCTAACAATTTGGGCATTCAAAGAAGCAGCAGCTAGATCAGTCTTGGAAAGTGGAAGTCCACGCTATTGGGTCCACACATACCTTCCTCTCTGATACTTCGGCCTCTCCACTCAGGAGCCCTTCATGCCAGCCTGGGGCAGCTAATGATGAAGTCTGGCTAAGGTTCACAGAACAAGTCATTCAGACTACTTGGTTGTACAGTTGATGGTGGATGCTTACTGGTGAGCATTAATACAAACCAACTTAGTGGTGAATGTGATATAAAAGTCTTCACACATCACGTCCACTCCTACATGTCCACCACACACCAGCGCCCCAGACCTCACTGCCTGTGTTCCTCTATTCCTTTCCTTTTCTGACCCAAGACCAGGCCGTTGACCATCCACTTTGGGCCACTTTTCTTTTCCTACAAATACAATCAGGTACACTGCTTACGGTTCTACCCACTGGGAAGATCTTCCCTTTTCTACTGTCTTTTAGAAAGTGAAAGTGTTAGTTGCTCAGTTGTATCCAACTTTTTGCAACCCCGTGTACTGTAGCTCACCAGGCTGTTCTATCCATGGGATTTCCCAGGCAAGAATATGGAGTGGGTAGCCATGTCCTCCTCCAGGTGATCTTCCCTGACTCAGGAGTCAAACCGAGGTCTCCTGCATTGCAGGTGAATTCTTTACTAACTTTTAGGGCCACTTTTAATATGGGAGAAAAGTGGTTGCTGTCCATTTTGACATGCACCCATGTATTGAGTTAATCCAACTGTAAACCAAGCTGAGGCTTTTTCCTCTTCTTCCAGCTGGTCTTTTGTGATTCTCCTCTGTGGTAATAGACACAAGACAGAAAAAGGCATTGGTCCAACTGTGGTGGGCTACAAGCAGGTCTGGACTACCTAATCTTGCACATTAGTCATGCCCTCTAGTCCTAACCAGCCTCAACCTCAGATGTACTATTTCCACACCATGATGGATGCCTGCTGGACCTGTCTGACTTCATGACTTGGAGCTCTGACAGAACCCAGCTCATAATGGGCAGTTCCGGATGCATTGTCCCTTGATGACTATGGCCAAGTACTCTGTTTCCACCAGGATACAGTAACGTGCCAAGAGCTATTTCTCAAAGGGTGCATAATTCTCCACTGCAGATGGCATGACTTTGCTCCAGAATCCCAGGGGTCTGCATTGTGATTCTCCTGCTAGAGTTTTACCATAAGCCAAGGTCACCCCCACCTATCCTTCCCTCCTCCAATCGACTCTCTGGTCCCTTTCATCTTATTTATTTATCTCAAGACTCTGTGCATTGACTTACATAACATTCTGTTAGTTTCCTGGGGCTGCCATAGTCAAGTACCATAGACAAGCTGTCTTAACAGAAACTTATTGTCTCACAGTTACGGAGCTTAGAGGTCCCAGATCAAGGTGTGGGCAGGGTTGGTTCCTTCTGTAGGCTGTAAGGACAATCTATCCCATGCCTCTCCCCCAGTTTCTAGTGGTTTACTGGCAATCTTTGGCATTCATTACCTTGTAGAAAAATCACCCCATCTCTTTTATCGTCACATGGCATTTCTCCTATGCATGTGTCTGTGTCCAAATATCTCCTTTCTATAGGGATGCCAGTCATATTGGATTAGAGGTCCACCCTAAACCATTATGGGGCTTCCCAGGTGACGCTACTGGTTAAGATTCCACCTACCACTGCCAAAGACACAAGAAACTCAGGTTCAATCCCTTGGTCAGGAAGATCCCCTAGAGGAGGAAATGGAAACCCACTCCAGTATTCTTGCCTGGGAAATTCCATGGACAGAGGAGTCTGGCAGGCTATAATCCACAGGATCACAAAAGAATCGGATGCAACTGAGCACGCACGCACTACTCCAGTATGATCTCATCTTAACTAGTGACATCTGCAACAGTCTTATTTCCAAATATGAAAAACATTCAAAGGCATTAGGGCTTAGGACTTCAATATATGACTTGTGTGGGACACAGTTCAACCCGTAACAAATATCTTGATGTTCTCTCCTCACTGTAACACCTCTCTCTGGTGCTTCCTTCTTCCTGGGATGATAACTGCCTCCTACACCATTCAGACACCACAATTCTTTGAATGTGGACCACTCAGTGGGGATGCTAGTGAGCATGTGGTCCCAGGAGCAGCCCTCCCACTGATGCTCACATACTCACCACAGGCCCCGTCCTTGCCAGATCTTCTGGATCCCAGAACAACAGGGTGTCCCGAAGCCTGTCACCCTTCCTGACTTCAGGACATCCATTTCCCCCTGAAGCCCTCTCTCCAGACTTGACTGTGACACACCACATTTGACATTTTTCTCACCAGACAGAGCATGAAAAGGCACTGTTGAAAGAAGCCGTGTCCTCCCCCGAAAGCATGGACTGGACAGAGCTGAGAAAGAGCCCAGATGACTTTCATCACTCTCATCATGCCTTTAGAAACTCCCAATTCTACCCTGCCCCTAAATATTCTTACAAACAAGCAGTACAATGTAATAAGAAGAGCGCTGAGTTTGGAGGACAACTGAGATGCAGCCAGGCTTTGTCATGTAGTACCCAGACAGCCGTGAGTGAGTCACTTTACCTCCTGATTCTCATCTGTAAAGCAAACAGGCAAGTGAGGGACTGTTAGATGATCTCTAAGATGCCTTCAAACATGAATGACCTAGGGCTCAAGCCCAGCTGGTCATTAACTTTTCCAAAGAAGAAGGAATATATTTTCTTAGGGCAGTTTATTTGAAAATGTCCCTTTTCCTCAAGATCACTAATTATTAGAGAAATGCAAATCAAAACTACATTGAGATATCACCTCACACCAGTCAGAATGGCCATCATCAAGAAATCTACAAACAATAAACGTTTGAGAGGGTGTGGAGAAAAGGGAACCCTCCTACACTGTTGATGTGAATGTAAATTGGTACAGCCACTATGGAGAACAGTATGGAGGTTCCTTAAAAAGCCAAATACAGAACTAACATATGACCCAGCAACCCCACTCCTTTGGCATATAGCTGGAGAAAGTCATAATTCAAAAAGATGTGTGCATCTCTATATTCATAGCAGCACTATTTACCAATACATGGAAGCAACCTAAATGTCCATCAACAGAGAAGTGGATAATGATGTGGTACACATATACAATGGAACATTACTCAACCATAAAAAAATAAATAAATAAATAATGTCATTCATAACAACGTGGATGGACTTAGAGATTGTCATACTGAGTGAAGTAAGTCAGACAGCAAAAGACAAATATCAGATGATATCACTTATATGTGGAATATTAAAATAATGGTACAAATAAACTTATTTACAAAACAGAAATAGAATTACAGATATAGAAAACAAACTTATGGTTACCAGGGGTAAAAGGGGGCAGGGATAAACTGGGAAATTTGTATTGGCACATACATACTACCATATATAAAATAGATAGCTAATAAAGACATACTGTAAAAACAGGGAACTCTACTCAACACTCTGTGATGACCTACATGGGAAAAGAATCTAAGAAAGAGTGGATAAATGTATAACTGATTCCTTTACTGTATATCTGAAACTAAGAATATTTTAGTTGCAATTTACAATATAGTAAATCAACTATACTACAATAAAATTTTTAGTTTGCATTAAAATTGATCATTAATATTATTTTTATTAAAAGAATCAACAATATTTTTGTTTTTTAAGTAATTTATTTTTAATTGAAAGATAGTTGCTTTACAATATTTTGTTGGTTTCTGCCATACAACATGAATCAGCCAAAACCATACAACATGAATCAGCCATAGCAATAAATTTTTAAAATCTTAATTTAAAAAAAAAATTAAGAACAGAAAATGTACCTTTTATCTGAAAGTAATAGTGAAACTGAGGACAGAAGACACTTTGGTTCATATTTAAAATTCAGGATTTTGGGTATGTGTATTTCCTTAAACAGTTTTCCAGTTATCTGTCACTGCATAATAAAACATCTCATAACTTAGTGGCTCCAAACAATAACTGATGTAAATCCCTCAAAGTTCTGTGGTCTAGCTGGGCTTAGTTGTGTGGTTTGGGGTCTCTCAGGAAGTTGCAGGTAGCTGGGCTGACCCACTGATGCAGGCTGGCAGGTGAGGCTGGCTGCCAGCAGGCCACTCAGCTGGGGAACTAAGCAGAGCATCTACCTGAGGTCTCGCCATGCACCTTAGTCTGGGGGTGGGGGAGGTGGGTGGGTTCCAAGAGGAAGTATCCAAGGATGAGAGTTCCAGAAGGGGAAGCAGAAACCACAAGCCTCCTCTGACCTGGCCCTGGAAGTCCCAGAACACCACTTCGACCACATTCTGCTCACCAGAAACTAAAAAAAACCCACATTTGAGGGGAGAGGAACTGATTTCACCTTTTGATGAAGAAATGTCCAGACCACTTCACAGAAGAGCATGTCAGGAGAAAGAACCATCACATCCAACTTTGAAAAATGTAATTTACCACAGTATGGAAATCTATCATATATGCCTATATGATAGAATGCATAGACATGCATAAAAAAAAACACCAAGAACACTTATCTCAGGATCAAAGAGCTTTAAATTTTTTGAAAAGCACTTATGCAGTATTTCATATATATATACCAGGTACTTTTTAAAGCACCTGAACACATATAAACTCCTTTAATCCTCACAAACTCATTCAAGCCACTCTATTACCACCATTTTACAGATTGAAAGACAGCAGCACAGAGAGGTTAAAAAAACTGCCTAAAATCATACAGCTAGTGAAGCACTAGAGCTGGAATTTGAACTCAGGCAGTCTAAATCTAATCTATATACTGCAATTATGGGGCATGTTTATTTTTTTATTAAGCTTTCTGATTTTTCTACAATTTTATTGTTCTTTTCCAATTTTTATCAATGAATGTGTATTATTTTACAAGTCAGAAAAATGGATACTCACTGATACTGAGAGAAGTTTAGGCGAATGGCTGTGCAAAGTCATCTGTGCATTGTTTGGCCATGAACAGGGTATCAGAGACTTAGCAGTTCAGTCTAGAGTGAAGGGGGAATGGGAAAGCAGAGGTAGCTTCTGAAGGAAACAATGAGGTGTAATTCCTGCCCTAGTGATATCCACCAGGGCTCTTGACCTTCCCCAATGAATAGAAATTGACTAGAGGCCACTTTTTACTTTCATGCACTGGAGAAGGAAATGGCAACCCGCTGCAGTGTTCTTGCCTGGAGAATCCCAGGGACGGTGGAGCCTGGTGGGCTGCTGTCTATGGGGTCGCACAGAGTTGGACACGACTGAAGCGACTTAGCAGCAGCAAGCAGCAGAGGCCTGGAAAGAAATCCAGGTGAGGCTTTAATGGGGGTCCCTGCTATAGCAGGGGCAAGTGAGAACAAAGGGTTCCCTTGCTTGCTTGATGGGGGGCAGTGAGGGGCTAAGCTTGTTACTTACATGCGGTGAGGATACAGTGTGTCCAAGGGTTGGGTGGGAGGGGTGGCTTAAGGTGTTTTACCCACCCTTTAGGTGGTGTTGTATTCTGTGACATTCTCAGAACCCTGGTTTTGCTTCCAAACCCTACTTTTGCTCTGGGTTCTTCAAAACTGGCAATTGGGTTTTTTTCATCTCCTTATCATCTGTCGGGACTTTGCTGATGGCTCAGTGTTAAAGAATCTGCCTGCCAATGCAGGAGACACAAGAGATGCGGGTTCGATCTCTGAGTGGGGAAGATGCCCTGGAGGAAGGCATGGCAACCCACTCCATTATTCTTGCCTGGGAAATCCCATGGACAGAGGAGCCTGGCAGGCTACAGTCCATGGGGTCACACAAGAGTCAGACAGGACTGAGCTGGCTAAACAACAGCAACAATCTTTACAACAATCTTTTGTCCAGAGTTTGTCCCAACTGCAGTTATTTTTAGTCTCATATAGTTTCTTTGTATTTTGTTGCTGGAGGAGAGGTTTGTCCGCGCATAGGCATTGCAGCACTGTAGCAAAGGCTCCCAGGTCCCAGCCTGTCTCAGAGACTCAGAGTGCCTGATACCTTCTAACTGATGTAGCTGGGCTCACTCCAGTAAAATCATGCTGGTGACATTCCCAGCTTCAGATCTTCAAATAAAATCTTTTCAGATAAACAGCAAACACTTCCACTGTACAAATGTGTCCACTGTATTGCATGGAATACATTTAAACTAAACATGCATTTGAGTTTTATCTAAAACTCATATTTAACAGAGCATTGTGTGTCTTTATTTGCTGAATGTGGCAACTCTGCCTGCTGTGAATGTGGTGAGGGGCTCTGAGCCCACCAGGAAGCCTGCAAGAATGGGTGAGCCAACATGACCCAGAGGCAGGACTTCATGAAAAAACTCAGCTCCATGGTTTCCCTAATGGAAACTGAAGGGAAGCTCTGAAATTAGGAGCATACCCAATTGAGGCTGTTCTGTGCTTGTGCCTGACAATTTAAAAATAAGTCAGAGGAACAAAATAAGCAGGAAGAGTGGAAACCTTTTATTTGAACTGCCTCCTCTCCTTCTACTGTGTCCTTAGGCTACATTTCTTTGCTGTCACCCTAAAGTGTAAAACTTTGCTCCCCATGAGGAATGATGAAGAAAAGGAGGGTGCCCTGGACTATGGGGAGGTGGACAATGAAAAGGGCTTAAGGTTTACTGAGATAAAGCGTGTTAGTCACTCAGTCCTGTCCAACTCTTTGCAATCCCATGGACTGTAGCCTGCCAGGCTCCTCTGTCTGTGGAATTCTCCAGGCGAGAATACTGGAGTGAATTGCCATTCCCTTCTCCAGAGGATCTTCCCAATCCAGGAATCGAACCCAAGTTTCCCGCATTGTAGGCAGATTCTTTACCTTCTGAGCCACTAGGGTAACTTCTAGTTAAATCTGGAGAGGACTTTTCTTCCTCTCTTATGGTTAAACCTGGGTGGATCACAGATTCTTAGTGACAGCACATATTTCTGTGGGCATGTCTTGCCTGAGGGGTCTTTGAAGAGTCCTCTTTCTTGAGGTTTTGGAGGGAATAATTTAACTCTGACATCAGTTGCAATCCTATTTTCTGGGCAGGGTGTGCTAGTACAAGGACATTGACTGCTGGATTTGCATCCCTGCACTCCATATTCTGACCATGACTTGGACATGTAATTTAACCTGTCTGGGCATCACATTCTCTCTTTTCAAAACACAACAGTCTCTCGGTTAGTCTTCCTCCCCTTTTCATTCTTCCCAGTCATTACTCCTTCCAGATTCTCCCTTCCCCAACAGAAAGGACATTTCCCAATCCCATTTGCCTGCTCTCCCACCACTCAATACTCTCTGAACCCTTTGTAGCTTCTCCACTCATGCCCTCCTCTCACTGCCACCTCTCCCTGTGTCCACCGGTCTTTGGCTGAGAACATTCCAACTCTTCCTGCCTAGGGACATTAGCTCATTGCTGGATGCAGGGAGTGGCAGGTACCTGCAATTAGGAATGCCAGGAGGGTCTTGCAATGCACCCAGTGCTGGATCAAGAGCAAAATCCAGAGAAAGAAAGGATGTATCTTGTGAACACTTTTTACATGACATGAGTGAGTGAGCAGGATGCTTACAGCCACCATTAGAGTGCAATGAAGCACTCTAAGTTGTTGCACTCTAAGTGCAAAGTTGATGTGTTTCAGCAGTTTATATCTGCAAAACCACTCTGCCTGAGGGAAGCCATAATCTTGCCCTACATGTGTGTGTGTGACTGCACATGCGTGTGTAAGTATACATGTTTCAGAAACTCCAAGTGTCTTCAGAATCTTCATTCAGACTAGCAATTCCACAGGATCCTGAGCTCCAAGTCGTATCACAGAGTTCCTTGATCATTGCCTTCCCAGAAGGCCACAGAATATCCAATCTTTTTCCCAGGACGCTGCTCCCAGAATTAGCCCTCTGGCCAAGCTCTGGGAGGGATGTGTTGCATCCCCAATGTTCAAAGCATTCTGGTAAGAGCTGTACCATCCTGCTGGTGGTTTAGTCACTAAGTCATGTCCAACTCTTGCAACCCCATAAACTGTAGCCTGCCAGGTTCCTCTGTCCATGGGATTTTCCAGGCAAAAATACTGGAGTGGGTTGCCATGTCCTTCTCCAGGGGATCTTCCCAAACAAGGGATCAAACCCGGGTCTCCTGCCCGGCAGGCAGACTCTTTACTGACTGAGCTATCCTGCTATTTTAAGTAGAAACGATCCCCCTTCCCACTACCACCCCATCATCATTTTGTAAAGAGGCCAGCCCCAGAGAACACTTTCATTATCTAATCATCTTAACTTGCATAATTATTTCCCTAAAAGGACAATTAGCAGATACACCTCTGGGATTTAAAATATATAGATAGCACAGCCTAATACAAAAAGTGTATCACAGAAGGGAGAAGAGACTGAAACACAGAAGGAAAGAAAAATGAAAAGACGAGGGAGAAGACGGGGGGTGGGGGGGAGTAAAAGGAGCATCGCAGGAGAAAGGGGAAATGAACAGAAAGGAGAAGGGCAGGGAGAGGACCAGGAAGAGGGAAGGAGAGAGAGGGAGGTACTGGCAGGAAACCTGGTAAAGCTGGTGAAAATGAGTGTCAGCACCCCTCCATCCCAGCAGCCTGAATGCTTCTCCTTCTAACCGTATGCTTGCCAGAGAACTCATCAAAAGTCACTGCAGCCAGAATCCCCAACCCAGAGTACTTCTCTTGGTCCACTTCCAGCGTGGCTGCCCAGGTTCTGCCCCATTGCCTAAACCCAGGGCCATCTCACTGTCTCATCCTCCAGGTTGACAATGTGTCTACTGACTGGCATGCTGCTTCCTAGGCACCACCCTTGGCTCCGGGGAGTAGAACTTCTAGAGGAGTGACTCCCACTCTGGTGCCCAGGCCACACTTCTGGATGAATGCTATATGACTCAGGCAGAGCCCTGTCCTGAGATACTCCTTGTCTGGCAGGGAGCATCAGACATCAGACCCCTCTTACCCGCTCTTGTGCCATTCCTGGACAGTATGAGTGTGCCATCAGGAACAGACTTGGAGAACTGGAGATTCTGTGACAGCATTAAAGTTTCTCATCTCCTGCAGGTTTCACGCGGCAGGTATGATGAGGAACAAGCCCAGAGTCTGACAGGTGGGGCTGCAGAGTCCCAGCACCAAGTAGTTCCCAAACCCTCCAGACCTCAGATGTAAGCTAAGAGGTGGAAAAGAAGCAGGAATCCGAAATACAGAACAGGGAACTTTAAGCAAATGCTAATAAGACTGACAAACTTGATTCCGTCCCACCTCAATTCCCCTGCACCTTCCTGGCTCTTCAAGATGGGTTAGAAACAACACCATTGCTCTGGCCCCAAGTTCCTGTATATCCATTACACCTTGCCCATGCCTTTGTACCCAGTCCTTCTCTAAGTCAACCTTCTTTACATTATTCCCATCTGAGTGCGCCAGCTGTTTCCTCTCAGCCCAAATGATACAGTGTTAATAAGTGTTAAGAGGGGAAAGGAGTTCTGTGGCCAAATAAGGCTGGAAAAGTCTGGTTAAATGTAACCAGGGAGAGAACAAGATGGCGGAGGAGTGGGTGAACGTGCAGTACATCTCTCTCCATGGATACATCAGGAATACATACAGAAGTGCATGCAGAACACCAGCTGAGAGTGGACAGGAGTGCCTGACCAGTGGAAAAAAATATATAGACCCATGCAAAACTCAGTAGGATGAAGGAAGTAGGAGGAAAAACAGGAGTGTTAGTACGACCGGGCCTGCCCTCGGCAGGTGGGGGAGCTGAAGCAGGGGTCCGATCCCCACATCGGGGCAATTGTCTGAGTCAGCAGAGAAACATCTGAGGCTGAGAGTGAAACAGCTGAACTGCAGCAGCCTAAATGGAATGAGAATCAGACAGTCCTTGCTGCAGCCATACATACCCCGGACAGGGTGCAGGTCCCCTGGAAGGCGCAACGACTGGAAGCTGGAGCAATCCCAGGGCGAGGGCTGCTGTTGACTGTGGAGAGATGGATCGAGGGGATGTGAGGGAGAGACTGTGGTGGGAAATGCCTGTGGAGGAAAGCCAGGAAGCCATGGAAGCAAGGCGATACTGCTGAGTCACACGTAGGGTTGCAGCCATCACCACAGCCTCTCTCTCCCCACACATCAGCATCGTCAGCTGAGCAGCAGAGAGACTGGCCCATCAAACGCCTGACGCACTGAACTACAGAGTAGGACTCCACCCAGGGGGGCCCTGAATGTGACTGACACCCTGAACAACAGAGAAGGACCCCAGGCAAGGGAGCCCACTAAGTGCCTGAATGGACAGAGCTACAGAGAAAGACTGGCCAAAGAGGCCTTCTGATCGCCAGCTACAAGAGCCTTGAAAAAAGACTCTGATAGGGCCATAACTCCTGTGGCGGAGGCACTCCGTGTCCCTGCATACTTGGTGCCGCCAGGGTCCCCACAAGCCAAGCAGCTGTGCCACCTTCATGCTCAGCTCTCACTGGGGCAGAGCTGCCATAGGCAAAAAAAAAGTCTTGCATCTATGTGCACAGGGTCACTTCAGTAGTGTCCCACTCTTTGCAACCCTGTATACTATGCCCTGCCAGGCTTCTCTGTCAGGGAAGGGGGTTCTCCAGGCAAGAATACTGGAGCATATTGGCCTACACTGGTTGCCATATCCTTCTAGAGCACTATATTTCCCGCTGCCCTAGCCGCCAAGGTACTCCCTGCTGCCCTAGCCGCCAAGGTACTCTCCTGAGCACCTCCTGCTGCCAGAACCCTTGCAACCCAAGCAGCTGCACCACCTCCACACCTGGCCCTCACAGGGGCAATAGGAACATATATATCAATAATTACTTTAAATGTAAATGGATTAAATGCTCCAACAAGAAGACACAGACTGGCTGAATGGATACAAAAATAAGATCCATATATATGCTGTCTACAGGAAACCCACTTCGGACCTACAGATACATATAGACTGAAAGTGAGAGGATGGAAAAATATATTCCATTCAAATGGGCAGCAAAAGAAAGCTGGAGTAGCACTCCTCATATCAGACAAAATAAGCCTTTAAATAAAGATTACAAGAGATAAGGAAGGACACTACATAATGATCAAGGGAATCAATCCAAGAGGAAGACATAGCAATTGTAAATATCTATGCACCCAACATAGGAGCACCTCAATACATAAGACAAACACTAACAGACATAAAATCAGAAACTGACAGTAACACAATAATAGTAGGAGACTTTAACACCCCACTCACAGAGTCAGACATAACTGAAGTGACTTAGCAGCAGCAGCAGCACACCAACAGACAGACCATCAAAACAGAAAACTAATAAGGAAACACAAGTCTTAAATGATACATTAGATGAGATGGATCTCATTGATATCTTCAGGACATTCCATCCAAATGCAGAAGAATACACCTTCTTATCAAGTGCACATGGAACATTCTCCAGGATAGACCACATCTTGGGTTACAAATCAAACCTCAGTAAATTTAAGAAAATTGAAATCATTATCAAGCATCTTCCCCGACTACAATGCTATGAGACTAGATATCAATTATAAGAAAAAACTGTAAGAAACACAAACACATGGAGATGAAACATGTTTCTAAAAAACCAACAGGTTACTGAAGAAATCAAAAGGAAAATCAAAAAATTTCTAGAAACAAATAACAATGAAAACACAACAACTCAAAACCTATGGGATGCAGCAAAAGTCGTTCTAAGAGGGCAGTTTTTAGCAATACAATTCTACCTCAAGAAACAAGGAAAACATCAAATAGACAACCTAACTTTACACCTAAAATAACTGGAGGAAGAAGAAGAACAACAACAACAAAAAATTAGTAGAAGGAAACAAATCATAAAGATCTGAGAAGAAATAAATGAAAAAGAAATGCAAGAAACAGTAGTAAAGATTAATAAAACTAAAAGCTGGTTCTTTGAGAAGATAAACAAAATTGACAAATCTTTAGCCAGACTCCTCAAGAAAAAAAGAGAGAAGAATCAAATCAACAAAATTAGAAATGAAAAAGGAGAGGTTACAACAGACAATGCAGAAATACAAAGGATTATAAGAGACTAGAATGCAAAACTACATGGCGATAAAATGGATAACCTGGAAGAAATGGACAGATTCTTATAAAAGTTCAATATTCCAAGGCTTAAACAGGAAGAAATAGAAATTATAAGCAATCCAATTACAAGCACTGAAATTGAAGCTGTGATCACAAATCTCCCAAAAAAACAAAAGCCCGAGACTGATGGCTTCACAGGAGAATTCTATCAAACATTTAGAGAAGAGCTAATGCCTATTCTTCTAAAATTCTTTCAAAAATTGCAGAGGAAGGAACACTTCCAAACTCATTCTATGAGGCCATCATCACCCTGTTACCAAAACCAGACAAAGACAACACAAGAAAACTACAAGCCAATATCACTGATGAACATAAAGGCAAAAATCCTCAACAAAATTTAAGCAAAAAGAATTCAGCAATACATCAAAATGCTCAGACACCATGATCAACTTGGGTTTATTCCAGGGATACAAGGAGTCTTCAATATATGCAAATCAATCAATGTGATACACCATATTAACAAATTGAAAGATAAAAACCGTATGATCATCTCAATAAGTGCAGAAAAAGACTTTGACAAAATTCAGCGCCCACTTATGATTAAAACTCTTTAAAAAATGGACATTGAAGGAACCTACCTCAACATAGTAAAGGCCATATATGATAAGCCTACAGCAATTATTCTCAATGGTGAAAAACTGAAAGCATTCCCCCTAAGATGAGGAACCAAGATAAGGGTGTCCACGTTCACCACCATTATTCAACATAATTCTGAAAGTCCTAGCTACAGCAATCAGAGAAGAAAAAGAAATAAAAGGAATCCAGATTGGAAAAGAAGAAGTAAAGCTCTTACTGTTTTTGGATGACCTGATATTGTACATAGAAAACCCTAAAGATAGTATCAGAAAATTACTAAGAGCTAATCAGTGAATTTAGCAAAGTTGCAGGATACAAAATCAATATACAGAAATCACTTGCATTTCTATATACTAACAATGAAAAATCAGAAACAGAAATTAAGGAGTCAGTCCCATTCACCACTGCAACAAAAAGAATTAAATATCTAGGTATAAACTTACCTGAGGAGACAAAAGAACTGTACACAGAAAATTATGACACTGATGAAAGAAATCAAATATGACATAAACAGATGGAGTGATATTCCATGTTCCTGGGTAGGATGAATCAATATTGTGAAAATGACTATATTACCAAATACAAACTACAGATTCATTGTGATTCTTATCAATTACCAATGGAATTTTTCACAGAACTAGAACAAAAAATTTCACAATTCATATGGAAACACAAAAGACCCTGAATAGCCAAAGCAGTCTTGGGAAAGAAGAATGGAGCTGGAGGAGTCAAACTTCCTGACTTCAGATTATACTACAAAGCTACAGTCATCAAGAGAGTATGGTATGGTACTGGCCCAAAAACAGAATTATAGACCAACAGAAAAAGATAGAAAGCCCAGAAATAAACCCAAGTACCTATGGCTACCTTATTTTTTACAAAGGAGAATATACAATGGGGCAAAGACAACCTCTTCAATAAATGGTGCTTAGAAAACTGGACAGCTACATATAAAAGAATGAAATTAGAACACTTCCTAACACCATACACAAAGATGAACTCAAAATGGATTCAGTTCAGTTCAGTTCAGTTGCTCAGTCGTGTCCGACTCTTTGCGACCCCATGAATCGCAGCACGCCAGGCCTCCCTGTCCATCACCAACTCCCAGAGTTCACTCGAACTCACGTCCATCGAGTCAGTGATGCCATCCAGCCAGCTCATCCTCTGTCATCCCCTCTTCCTCCTGCGCCCAATCCCTCCCAGCATCAGAGTCTTTTCCAATAAGTCAACTCTTCACATCAGGTGGCCAAAGTACTGGAGTTTCAGCTTTAGCATCATTCCTTCCAAAGAAATCCCAGGGCTGATCTCCTTCAGAATGGACTGGTTGGATCTCCTTGCAGTCCAAGGGACTCTCAAGAGTCTTCTCCAACACCACAGTTCAAAAGCATCAATTCTTCAGTGCTCAGCTTTCTTCACAGTCCAACTCTCACATCCATACATGACCACTGGAAAAACCATAGCCTTGACTAGATGGACCTTTGTTGGCAAAGTAATGTCTCTGCTTTTGAATATGCTATCTAGGTTGGTCATAACTTTTCTTCCAAGGAGTAAGCATCTTTTAATTTCATGGCTGCAGTCACCATCTGCAGTGATTTTGGAGCCCAAAAACTAAAGTCTGACACTGTTTCCACTGTTTATCCATTTATTTCCCATGAAGTGATGGGACCAGATGCCATGATCTTCATTTTCTGAATGTTGAGCTTTAAGCCAACTTTTTCACTCTCCTCTTTCACTTTCATCAAAGGATGAAAGACCATTTAAAAAAACTATAAAACTCTTATAGGAAAACATAGGCAGAACACTCAGTGACATAAATCAAAGCAAGATCCTCTATGGCCCAGAGTAGAGTAATGGAAATAAAAACAGAAGTAACCAAGTGGGACCTGATTAAACTTAAAATCTTTTGCACAGCAGAGGAAACTATAAGCAAGGTGAAAAGACAACCCTTAGAATGGAAGAAAATAATAGCAAATGAAACAACTGACAAAAGATTAATTTCCAAAATATACAAGCAACTGGTGTAACTTAATGCCAGAAATGCAAACAACCCAATCAAAACTTAGAAAAAAGACCTAAACAGACATTTCTCCAAATAAGACATACTGATGGCTAACAAACATGAAAAGATGCTCAACATCGCTCATTATTAGAGAAATGAAAATCAAAACTACAATGAGATATCACCTCACACTGGTCAGAATGGCCATCAGTAAAAAGTCTACAGACAGTAAATGCTGGAGAGGGTGAGGAGAAAACGGAACCCTCTTGCACTGTTGGTGGGAATGTAAATTAATACAGCCACTATGGAAGATCGTATGGAGATTCCTTAAAAAAAACTAGGAATAAAACCACCATATGACCCAGCAATCCCGCTCCTAAGCATATACCCTGAGGAAACCAAAATTTAAAAAGACACATGTATCCCATTGTTCACTGCAGCACTATTTACAATAGCTAGAACATGGAAGCAACCCAGATGTCCATTGACAGATGAATGGATAAAGAAGTTGTGGTACATATACATGATGGAATATTACTCAGCCATAAAAAGGAACACATTTGAGCCAGTTCTAATGAGGTAGATGAACCTAGAACCTATTATACAGAGTGAAGTGAGTCAGAAAGAGAAAGATAAATATCATATTCTAACACACATATACTGAATCCAGAAAAATGGTACTGAAGAATTTATTTACAGGGCAGCAATGGAGAAACAGACATAGAGAATAGATTAATGGACATGGGGAGAGGGTGAGATGTATAGAAAGAGTAACATGGAAATTTATATTAACATATGTAAAATAGATAGCCAATAGGAATTTGCTGTATGGCTCAGGAAACTCAAAACAGGGGCCCTGTATCAATCTAGAGGGTTGGGATGGGGAGGGAGATGGGAGGGTGGTTCAAAAGGGACAGGATATATATATGGCTGATTCATGTTGAGGTTTGACAGAAGACAACAACAGTCTGTAGAGTAATTATCCTTCAATAAAAAAATAAATTAAAAAGAAAAAAATTGTAACCAGGATTTCCAACTGCAAATGATAGCCATATAATGTACTAAGATATCAGTGTGCTTTTCACTCTCATTACTGTAGAAGACTCAAAAGGATTGGGGTGCCTCCTTGCCCCCATGAAGTTGGCTAACCTTATTCTGAGTCTGATTTCCAGTTCCTCACAGTGGGGTTAACAGAAGATTATATCTCAGAGCCAAAATCATGGACACTGATACTGAGAGAGTCAATTCCTAGGCAGGTTGATAAGAAGTCCAGGGGCCCCCAAGGAGACAGGGGTCTGGAATTCTCAAGGAGGAGGAAAGGACAAACTTTTTTTTTTCCTCTTCATTCCTTAGGATTATGTAACAATAATGTATGCTGCTTGAGGACAGTTTCTGGAAAAACCTTCTGGCTAATCCTGTTATCTTAAAATGTAAATTATGGCAGTGGGTCTAGTATGGCCTTTACAACCTTCAGACATTCTTTTGATTCACTGTAATAAGTAATTAAAAAGTATATAACTCCATTGCTAACACTAGTGAGTGTGCACTCTTCCTGCCCGCTTCTGATGTCTGTGTCAGAAGCTTTCTCTATCTCTTTTATACTTTAATAAAACTGTATTACACAAAAGCTCTGAGCAATCAAGCCTCGTTTCTGGCCCCATATTGAATTCTTCTCTTCCAGAGTCCAAGAATCCCGGCATCTTTCATGGTTCAGCAACAACCTTTCAATAGCAAAAAGCTGGTTCCCAACTGAGATGTAACTTAAGAAGTGGAGACCAATAAAAGCGGAAGGGCAGGATTCTCAGGCCCACACTGAAGAAAATAAAAAACAAAGATGAAAAATAGGAAATAAAGTGAGAAGATAATCCAAGTTCAATAATTATCTAACAGATATTCCAGACAAAAGCAGGTAAAAACATAGAGAAGAAAATCATCAAACACGTGATACAGAAATGTTTCCCATGAACTGAAATATATGAGTCCCCTGATTGAAATGGTTCTCTGATTGCCCAACAAAGCAAACGAATAAAGATCTCACATCTAGATTTTAGAACATCACAAGTAAAGATCATGTCTGAAATGCTTCCAAAGAAGAAAACTGTCACATCTAGAGACATGAAATATGAATAACAACTGACTCCTCAATAACCACATGGGACACTAGAAGACAAAATTCTGAGGGAAATTTATTTTCAGCCCAGAATCAACTGAACTATGATTCAAGTATGAGGATAGAATAAAGATATTTTTAGACCTACAAGACACATTCAGGCATTTCAGTAAGCAATTAGTAGGTAGTAGAAGGTATAAGGAAGAAAGCCAAAAAGAGAAGGACGTGGATCCCAGGAAACAGGGCTCCAGACAAGAGAATGGGAAAGTAAATCCTAGGAAGACAGAGAAGGTGAGTCCCAAACAACAACTTTGTAACAGTCCCAGAGAGCAGCTGATCCAGATGGGGACAGACAGAGTGCTAGCTTCAAGGAAGAATGACTTTTTTTAAAAAATCATCAAGCTGTTGCAAAATCTGATGTGAGCACACAAGAAAGAAAACGTAATTATAGTATACTACTTGGTTCAGCAGTACACCGATTCATGTACTGTAACCATGTAAATACTGAATATTGGCTCAAACAAAATTTGTGATCTAACTACATTGTTAGGATGAAATGGTGCTTAGAGAACTGAAGTGTCATTCCCCACAATAAGAATGTGCACTCCTAACCTCCAAGAGAGGAGCAAAGTAGGCATTTCCCCTCAAAATGTGTCTAATTACAGAAAACTTTTGTAGTCAGGAATCCTGTGAGGCTGGTGTTCCGTGGAGTATCAGTGAAGGATTTTGTCCACCATCTCCGATTCCCCCAACTCAGGAGCTTGCTATGTGGTAAGGGGACCCAGAACCCTGGTGTCACAGTACTCGGGCATGGCACAACTTAACTCTACCTCTGAAACCTCAACACTGCTCTCTCAGACCACACTTCCCATCTGGCCAAAAATTCCATGATTTATATTGTTCACTTAACACTTGTTCAATTGTTAAAGTTCAGCTTGCTTGTATCTTTTTAAAGTGTATAATGGTACTGTAACGCTGCTATTGTAATCAGTGTCCATTGAATGTACTTTTAAAATGATGTGGCAGTTTATTTTTAAGATAGATTTATAAGTTTGTCATTACAAAATGCAGATGATTATATTCTTTGCAACTGGTAAACTAATGATGAAAACTTACATGTCAATTTAAAAATATATGAAGGAGTATTTTTTAAAGCAAGTTTCCTGCTCTCTGAATTCCATTATAACTGCTTTTCAACCTCAGTGATACCTGGCTCTTCAGAATTACATCTTCTCCCAGTATCTTCTCTTGTCTTTCCTATGCTAAACTTAGGTCAAGAGTTTCAGCTCTCCTTCCAGCAGGCTCCCGTTTTTTTCTCACACTCTCATCTTTCTGTCACACCTGCCCTACACATTCTTTTCACTGCAACTGTACCTGCACATCTGAGCAGTGCTAAAAAAATGATAAAACCATAGGGGTTGGACACCTGGTGATATTTTCCAGTCTCAAGTGGGCCAAAGCACACACAAGAGCCTTTTTATCTGTCTGTGTCAGCATCCTTTCCCATTCACAGTCTTCCTGATGTCCTTAAACCTGTAGCTTCTTCCGTCCTCTTTACCTTTCCTCCTACTTCATAGTGGAAGAGGTATCTGCCTTTAGGTTCACAGCCAATTCCTCCACCTGTGCCCTTGGTCCCATCTATTCCTACTTCAATCAATGGCACTCATTTATTTACATCCTGAGCTGCTCCCCTCCACTTGCCCCTTCACCTCAAGCCTTATAAATCTATGTCACTTGTAATTATTACCTTATCTTGCTCCCATTTTATTCTGAGCTTTGAAGGGAAAAAATCTGCCCTATGTCCCCACTTTCCTTTCTTGTATTCACTTTTTAATGTAAAATGCTGCACAGTTTTCTGGCTTCTTCATGCCAGGGAAGTTATTCTTACCAAGGACACCTCCCAACCACCAAGTGAAATGGATGCTTCTTAGCTCTTGGGTGCCAAGTCTGACTCTTTGCGACCCCATGGGCTGTAGCCCACCAGGCTCCTCTGTCCATTGGATTCTCCAGGCAAGAATACTGGAGTGGGTTGCCATGCTTTTTTCCAGAGGGTCTTCCCAACCTAGGGATCGAGCCCAGGTCTCCTGTATCTCCTGAGTGGGCAGGAGAGTTCTTTACCACCAGCACCACCTGGAAAGCCTCTTAAATAACTCTATTCTTTGGTGTATTTGATAATCTTGACCAAGAATTCCTTTTTTTCTATGGCCACACCCTTCCCTGGTTTTTACTCCTTCCTCATTGACAACTCATTCACTCACCCAGAAAACATTTCTTGAGCACCTCTTCCATGCATGGCTGGACATAGGAGCTCATGATCTGGTGGACAAAGGCAGTTGGGAATGCCAGAGTGCTCAGAAAAGTGCTATAGGGACAGGGACAGAAGTTTAGGTGTCAGAGAAGGCAAAAAAGAAGGAACTGTCATTACACTTAAGAGGGAAGACTTCAGAGAGGAGCTGAAAGATGAGCATTTGCCAAAAAGACAGGAGAAAGAGTGACATCCTAGCAGGGGAGCTGAAGAAGCACAGGCTGGAGGCCTGCAGTGGCCGGGATGCTCCCCTGCCCTCCCTTCCCCACCCCTAGTTGTGTGGAGTGGTTGGGGCATGGGAATAGGGGCCGCGCATCACTAGGCCCTCTTCCTCTGCTTGTTCCCTAAAGTCTACATCACCACGGTCGCCCCCTCATCTCTGTCTTCTTCCCATCTCAGAATCTCTCCTTGAGTGGTATGAAGTCCACCCCCACCTATATGGACAAAATGAAACCTCTTCCTCCTTTTATATCCTGTTGTGGTTGATAGTGTACTCATTCCCCAGGAGTCAAAGATGGAAATCTGGGGGTCATTCGTGACTCCCACCTGTCCTTCCCTCCACCAGAAATATCAGGGTCCCATCAATACCAACCCCACATCCCTCTGCCTTCTATTCCCCATGGCCACTGCCATGGCCAACCTCTCAGCTCCTCCAAAGAGCTATTCTGAAGCCTCCTAATTGGTCAGTCAGTTCAATTGCTCATTCATGTCCGACTCTTTGTGATCCCATGAATCGCAGCACACCAGGCCTCACTGTCTATCACCAACTCCCGGAGTTCACTCAAACTCATGCCCATTGAGTCGGTGATGCTATCCAGCCATCTCATCCTCTGTCATCCCCTTCTCCTCCTGCCCTCAAGCCCTCCCAGCATTATAGTCTTTTTCAATGAGTCAGCTCTTCACATGAGGTGGCCAAAGTATTGGAGTTTCAGCTTTAGCATCAGTCCTTACAATGAACACCCAAGACTGATCTCCCTTAGAATGAATTGGTTGGATCTCCTT
Source organism: Bubalus kerabau (assembly GCF_029407905.1). Lineage (NCBI taxonomy): Eukaryota > Metazoa > Chordata > Mammalia > Artiodactyla > Bovidae > Bubalus > Bubalus kerabau. Next base: position 135,188,326 of record NC_073627.1, read on the forward strand.
GCAGTCCAAGGGAATCTCAAGAGTCTTCTGCAACACCACAGTTTAAAAGCATCAATTCTTCAGTGCTCAGCTTTCTTCACAGTCCAACTCTCACATCCATACATGACCACTGAAAAAACCATAGCCTTGACTAGACAGACCTTTGTTGGCAAAGTAATGTCTCTGCTTTTGAATATGCTGTCTAGGTTGGTCATAAGTTTCCTTCCAAGGAGTAAGCGTCTTTTAATTTCATGGCTGCAATCACCATCTGCAGTGATTTTGGAGCCCCCAAAAATAAAGTCTGACACTGTTTCTACTGCTTCCCCATCTATTTCTCATGAAGTGATGGGACTGGATGCCATGATCTTAGTTTTCTGAATGTTGAGCTTTAAGCCAACTTTTTCACTCCCCTCTTTCACTTTCATCAAGAGACTCTTTAGTTCCTCTACACTTTCTGCCATAAGGGTGGTGTCATCTGCATATCTGAGGTTATTGATAATTCTCCCGGCAATCTTGACTTCAGCTTGTGCTTCTTACAGCCCAGCGTTTCTCATGATGTACTCTGCATAGAAGTTAAATAATTAGGGTGACAATATCCAGCCTTGAAATACTCCTTTTCCTATTTGGAACCAGTCTGTTGTTCCATGTCCAGTTCTAACTGTTGCTTCCTGACCTGCATATAGGTTTCTCAAGAGGCAGGTCAGGTGGTCTGGTATTCCCATCTCTTTCAGAATTTTCCACAGTTTATTGTGATCCACACAGTCAAAGGCTTTGGCATAGTCAATAAAGCAGAAATAGATGTTTTTCTGGAACTCTCTTGCTTTTTCAATGATCCAGAGGATGTTGGCAATTTGATCTCTGGTTCCTCTGCCTTTTCTAAAACCAGCTTGAACATCTGGAAGTTCACAGTTCATGTATTGCTGAAGCCTGGCTTGGAGAATTTTGAGCATTACTTTACTGGCGTGTGAGGTGAGTGCAATTGTGTGGTAGTTTGAGCATTCTTTGGCATTGCCTTTCTTTGGGATTGGTATGAAAACCGACCTTTTCCAGTCCTGTGGCCACTGCTGAGTTTTCCAAATTTGCTGGCATATTGAGTGCAGCACTTTCACAGCATCATCTTTCAGGATTTGGAATAGCTCAACTGGAATTCTATCACCTCCACTAGCTTTGTTCATAGTGATGCTTTCTAAGGCCCACTTGACTTCACATTCCAGGATGTCTGGCTCTAGGTCAGTGATCACACCATCGTGATTATCTGGGTCGTGAAGATCTTTTTTGTACAGTTCTTCTGTGTATTCTTGCCATCTCTTCTTAATATCTTCTGCTTCTGTTAGGTCCATACCATTTCTGTCCTTTATCGAGCCCATCTTTGCATGAAATATTCCCTTGGTATCTCTAATTTTCTTGAAGAGATCTTTAGTATTTCCCATTCTATTGTTTTCCTCTATTTCTTTGCATTGATTGCTGAGGAAGGCTTTCTTATCTCTTCTTGCTATTCTTTGGAACTCTGCATTCAGATGGTTATATCTTTCCTTTTCTCCTTTGCTTTTTGCTTCTCTTTTCACAGCTATTTGTAAGGCCTCCTCAGACAGCCTTTTTACTTTTTGGCATTTCTTTTTCTTGGGGATGGTCTTGATCCCTGTCTCCTGTACAATGTCACAAACCTCCATCCATAGTTCTTCAGGCACTCTATCAGATCTAGTCCCTTAAATCTATTTCTCACTTCCACTGTATAATCATAAGGGATTTGATTTAGGTCATACCTGAATGGTCTAGTGGTTTTCCCTACTTTCTTCAATTCAAGTCTGAATTTGGCAATAAGGAGTTCATGGTCTGAGCCACAGTCAGCTCCCGGTCTTGTTTTTGCTGACTGTATACAGCTTCTCCATCTTTGGCTGCAAAGAATATAATCAGTCTGATTTTGGGGTTGACCATCTGGTGATGTCCATGTGTAGAGTCTTCTCTTGTGTTGTTGGAAGACGGTGTTTGCTATGACCAGTGTGTTCTCTTGGCAAAACTCTATTAGCCTTTGCCCTGCTTCTTTCTGTACTCCAAGGCCAAATTTGCCTGTTACTCCAGGTGTTTCTTGACTTCCTACTTTTGCATTCCAGTCCCCTATAATGAAAAGGACATCTTTTTGGGGGAGTTAGTTCTTAAAGGTCTTGTAGGTCTTCATAGAACCATTCAAGTTCAGCTTCTTCAGTGTTACTGGTTGGGGCATAGACTTGGATTACTGTGATATTGAATGGTTTGCCTTGGAAACAAACAGAAATCATTCTGTCTTTTTTGAGATTGCATCCAAGTACTGCATTTCGGACTCTTTTGTTGACCCTGATGGCTACTCCATTTCTTCTGAGGGATTCCTGCCCACAGTAGTAGATATAATGGTCATCTGAGTTAAATTCACCCATTCCAGTCTATTTCAGTTCGCTGATTCCTAGAATGTCGACGTTCACTCTTGCCATCTCCTGTTTGACCACCTCCAATTTGCCTTGATTCATGGACCTGACATTCCAGGTTCCTATGCAATACTGCTCTTTACAGCATCAGCCCTTGCTTCTATCACCAGTCACATCCACAAGGGTATTGTTTTCGTTTGGCTCCATCCCTTCATTCTTTCTGGAGTTATTTCTCCACTGATCTCCAGTAGCATATTGGACACTTACCAACCTGGGGAGTTCCTCTTTCAGTATCCTATCATTTTGCCTTTTCATACCGTTCATGGGGTTCTCAAGGCAAGAATACTGAAGTGGTTTGCCATTCCCTTCTCCAGTGGACCACATTCTGTCAGACCTCTCCACCATGACCCATTCGTCTTGGGTGGCCCCAAACGGCATGGTTTAGTTTCATTGAGTTAGACAAGGCTGTGGTCTGTGTGATCAGATTGTCTAGTTTTCTCTGAGTATGGTTTCAGTATGTCTGCCCTCTGATGCCCTCTTGCAACACCTACCATCTTACTTGGGTTTCTCTTACCTTGGACGTGGTGTATCTCTTCACGGCTGCTCCAGCAAAGCGCAGCCGCTGCTCCTTACCTTGGACGAGGGGTATCTCCTCAGGGCCACCCTTTCTGACCTTGAACATGGAGTAGCTCCTCTCGGCCCTCCTGTGCCTACACAGCCACTGCTCCTTGGATGTGGGGTAGCTCCTCTCGGCTTAATTGGTCACCCTGCCTCAAATCTCATCCTCCCTCTTCATGTGGGTCACTAGATGATCTTCCTAAAGCAGACAGGATGGTGACCCATCCCCCCACTTCCAGAGACCCCCCAACAATAGTAGACCAAACACACTCCCTCTAAGGGAGCCGTCCAGGACCCCAGTCCAAAGACTTGTTCCAATGCTCTAATGATACTTCAAAGGCTTCCCTTGTAGCTCAGCTGATAAAGAATCTACCTGCAATCCAGGACACCAGGGTTTGATTCCTGGGTCAGGAAGATCCTTTGGAGAAAGGATAGGCTACCCACCCCAGTATTCTTGGACTTCCCTGATGGCTCAGACAATAAAGAATTCACCTGCAATGAGAGACCTATGTTCGATCCCTGGGTCAGGAAGATCCCCTGGAGGCGGGCATGGCCATCCACTACAGTATTCTTGCCTGGAGAATTCCACGGACAGAGGAGTCTGGCAGGCTATGGTCCATGGTGTCACAAAGAGTCGGACACAACTGAGTGGCTAAGCACAGCACAATGATTCTTCAAATAAGCTAGCTACTGAACTACTCAACTTCTTTTCCAAGGTGTTCAAGTAAAATCAATGCTTCAGAAAGATTTTTTTTCCCTTGGGGCTTTAGTTGCCCTTAACTGTACTGCCTTGAGCCACCATCTGGATCCCTTCCCTGACTGAGGAGCAGCAAAGCCAGCCCCCTAGCTTGGCACGTAAACCTGTCATGGCCTGGCCCCTGCCTGGCCTTCCAGGATTAACTTTTACCTCTCCACAACTCACTTTCTTTCCCAGCTGTACCCTCTGTGTATCCTCAAATACCACACAGGGCCTGTGTAGAAAAAAATTTAGCTCATTACACTCAGGTCCAAAAACTGTCTTCAACCAGAGGGCTCCTCTTACTTTAATAGTCCAAGGTATCTGCACTGCAGTGGACTTCTAGAAAACTCATCATATTGTATTTTTATTTTAATTTAAAAATTAAATATAATACACACGTGTATTATTTGGAGCTTCCAGGTGGCCAATGCAGGAGGCTTAAGAGTTTGATCCCTGGATTGGGAAGATCCCCAGGAGAATGAAATAGCAACCCACTCCAGTATTCTTTCTGGGAAATCCCACTGACAGAGGAGCTTAGCAGGGTACAGTCCATGGGGTCACAAAGAGTCAGATACAACTGAGCAACTAACACTTTATATAGTAAACATGTTCATTATTTTAAAAACAAGCAATAGATAACTAATAAGAACTAGTGTATAGCACAGAGAACTTTACTTCATATTCTATAATAACTTAGATGGATAAAGAATGGATTATCCTTTCCATTCTCCCAAACATTCACTTTGCTGTAAACTAACCAACAATATAAATCAAATATACTCCAATAAAAAAATTTTTTTAAATATAAAGAATGCAATGTTTATCAAACTCCCACCACTATCTAGAAATAGCCAATGTTAACACATAAACTTCACTTCAGACATTTTGTATGCATGGAACTTTGTGGTGGCTTATATGTGTCTCTCTGGCACACCATCAGAGTTTCTCCAGGGTCCCAGCACCTGCAAATGCCTGGCTGTGATGGGGAAGGAAGGAGCTCCCCAGCTCACGTCCTCTGGAAACAGGACTCCACCCGTCCTGCATGAGCCTCCCCCTTCACTGACCAGTGGCTTTAGCTCCAAACCCCAGGCTCACCCAGTCCCCCAGCTCCTCCCACCCCCATCACCCACCTTCACCACCTGTTCTCCAGCCTGTGCTCTGGAGTAGAGACTTGTCAGGTGAGCCTCTGGTGGCCCTTCTAATTACAGGGGAATTGACAGGATGGGTTGGAGAAATGTGTATTTTTAGCTGTGGTGAAGAGAAAGGAGATCAAGAGAGGAGATTTTCTGTAAGAACTTTCTCAGTTCTTCCTCCTGAACTCAGCGGGTTCCCTGGGTCTTGAATTTGCAAAATTTCAAAATGAGAGAGAGCAAGAGAGAGCTATTGGGAAGGGCTGATGCGAGAGCAGGAAAATGGTTAACACTGCTGTCAGAACATTGGTTTGGGAGAGGTTTACAAAACAGTGAAATGTGTTTACTGTTAAATGTTGGAAAGCTAACAAGAAATAGATACAGAAGCACCGTGACGCTAACTGCCTTTGACACTGGTGATGGCCCTTTGGTTGGAACAAATTCACCCGGTGCCGGAACAGATTATTTCACGTGTCCGTTGTCTTGAGAGCCACACTTTGCAAATATTCTAATTCCCAAGTTGGCTCATCTGTCCACTTATTGATTATTTGAAGGCAGATTGGGGTGGAAAAGCAGCTGGCAGCAAGGATCCTGCAAGGATGGAGGGGCTGAAGGAAGGGAGGATGAAGTGGCTGGTGGAGATCGTGCCCAGCTCCAGGCCCTCGGGCCATCTGGAGGCAGTGACCCATTCTGATCTGCCCCTGCAAAATCATTTAATCTTCCCAATGACACAGGGAGATTGAAAGAATTACCCACACTCTACAGAAACAGAGGCTGATGCAGCCGTTGAGTGGCAGGGGTAGCATTTTGGCTGAAAGTCCATGCACCCCTCACTGCCTGACTTTCACTGTGTTCAGCTCCTTGAGAAAGAAAATCAAAACCTCTTCATGCTGGTGACCTGAGCCAACCTCTCACTACAGGTAGGCCTACAGAACTCCTCTGCAGACACATTTTGCCCTTGACCAGCTTTCTTACTAACCAAGCTACCAAGGAAGCCCCCATGGACAGAGGAGCCAGGCGGGTCACAGTTCATGGGGTTACAAAGAGTCAGACACGATAGAGAAGCTAAGCACAGCACAGCTTTCTTACAGGCACAGGGTCCAAATTCAGGAACATGGGGATGAGACTGACTCTGCCTCTTGAAATCAGTGCTTATTTGCCTTTTCTTAGCAACTGATATTTTTAAAATACATCAGTTTCAAATGTATTTTTGAAAATAGGTAGCATTACTATAGGGCTTCCCTGGTGGCTCAGACAGTAAAGAACCTGCCTGCAATGCAGAAGACATGGGTTTGAACCCTGGGTGTGGGAGATCCCTTAGAGAAGGGAATGGCTACCTACTCCAGTATTCTTGCCTGGAGAATTCTATGGACAGAGGGGCCTGGTGGGATACAGTCCTTGGGGTCGCAGTGTCAGATACGAGTGAGTGGCTAACACTGCTACTACTAGCATTAATATAGTTCAAGAATGCCAATTCCCATGGACTGGTTGCAGCTGCCTGAGTTAAACTCTGAGTTGAGATGGGTTCTCAGGTCAAGTACAGGTTCAGTGGGAAAGAGTCCAGAGGTCAATACATAATAACTACCATGTGTACAACTGAGTCACATCTTAAGCACATTTAATTCATTCAAATGCAACCACTTAGGCTCTGCTCCTGCTAAGTCACTTCAGTAGTGTCCGACTCTGTGCGACCCCACAGACGGCAGCCCACCAGGCTCCACCATTCCTGGGATTCTCCAGGCAAGAACACTGGAGTGAGTTGCCATTTCCTTCTCCAATGCAGGAAAGTGAAAAGGGAAAGTGAAGTCACTCAGTCATGTCCAACTCCTAGCGACCCCATGGACTGCAGCCTACCAGGCTCTTATGTCCATGGGATTTTCCAGGCAAGAGTACTGGAGTGAGTTGCCATTGCCTTCTTCGACTTAGGGTCTATACAAATGCAAAAGAGAAAGAAAGAGGAATTTTTAAAATGTGGGTGACTCTACCCATCTTTACACTCAATGAACACATGCCCACAGTGAGGGGGTGATTGGTTCTCAGGCCCCTCCTGCATCTCCTGGTGTGAGTATCTCACAACACTCAGTGGGATTCTGGTGAAATGCCAAGTACTTGCATACGGTAGACTCACAATGCAAACCAAATTAACACTGTCCTGTTCTAACACAGAAACTTTCTCAGGGATTTTCCAGGCTGGTTTTGTTTCTATACAGTTTCATAAGGAACCCCTTACTCACATGAGATGTAAATCCACGGTACTTGCCATCCTGGTGGAGTGAAGCTGCACTGGTCTGGGATTTACAGCTGCTGGGTGTACCACTTACTACTTTTCCAGTCACTTAACAGTTTCCTAAACTTCTCTGCAGGCCTCACTGGAAATAAAAATCAGAACCATGAGGTATCCCCCAGAGCCAAGAGCTGAGAAAATGCCTCAGCTCTGTTGTTCTTCCAAGCTCCAAATGTATTTTTCCACTCCTCCTACTAGCGGAGCCAACTTGGGCGAGTGAGTCACCTTGGTACTCTGTCTGTTTCCTTATCTCTAAAACAGGGCCAAAAAGCCATTAAAGGTTGGTTTCATAGAAAACCCAATAAAATGATATAGAGAAAGATATTTTGAATTTTAAAAAGCACTCTGAAAAGGTATTTTTGCTTTGATTGTTGGTGGGTTTCTGTTTGTGTTTTTAGGCTGCTGTTGTTGTGTACCAGAATTGCACAAACCTGATTCTGTTACTAGTCTACTTAAAATCCTTCTGCTAGAGACTGAACATATGTGCCTCTACAGAATTCATATGAAGCCCTAAATCCCAATGTGATGGTATTTGGAGGTGGTGACTTTGGGGAGTGGGGGCGGAAATCAGAGTTAAATGAAGTCATAAGGGTGGGGTCCCCATGATGGGATTAATGCCTTTGTAGAAAAAAGAAAAGACTTGATCTCTCTCTCTTTCTTTTACTCTCTCTCTCTCTGCTCCCAGTATACACACCAAAAAAACACCATGTGAGGCCAGAACCAGGGAGAGGGCCCTCACAAAGAGCCCAACTGTGCAGGCACCCTGATCTTGGACTTCAGCCTCCAGCACTGTTGGAAATAAATTGTTGTTCAAGCCACCCGGTCCATGGGATTTGTAACAGCAGCAGGAGCTGATTAAGGCATCTTCTCTGACTACCCATGCCCATGGGTTAGAGACCACACTCTAGCCTCGCACACAATGCCCTTTGTCAGCTGTTCTCAGTGTGTCTTTCCAGGCTTACCGCCAATCCCCACCCCCATTCCCACAATCACATGCCTAACTTCAGTTTCATCAACAAGCCATATTCTAAATAATTCTTACCATTGTGCATCTGTTGGCAAATGATTTAGACTTCAAGAATCAATGCAAATATCATTTCTCTGTGAGGCTGGATCAATCACTCTGTTGTCTGTTCTTGTGCCCATTTCTATTGTAATGCTCATCACATCAAATTATCTCTGAGTGCGTAAATACCTTTCTCTCCCAGTTGACTGTGGGAGGCATGAGAAGCTCTCACTCCTTTAATTCATGTCAATCCTTAGAAAAGAGCTCAGTAAACTGATGGGTAGATGAATGAATGAATCAAGTAAGGAATTGTCCATTATTAGGTTATGTGTTTATGACTATCTTCAGGCAGCTTTGAAAGAGAGGAAAATATTGTTAATATCAATTTGACATGGAGATTCTACCATTTTCCACTGAGAGTAGATAGTTTAGATATGATAAAGGAACAAAAGGTCCCATTTTCTCCATCCACCCAACCTGTCTGCTGAGTCTCCTCCATGTTCCCAATGCAAAGAACAGGCTTGGAAAACCCCACTGGAACTCCTCTTTGCAAAGAGAATTAAGGGTGAAAACAGCACTTACCATATTGATCAAGTTGAAGCAACAAATACTTCTGATTTTGTGCCCTTTAAAAACCACTTGTTGAACTTACCACTAACATGGTACCCAACACAAGATCTTCCCATTTTTAAGTGCCTACAAAGATCCTGACAAAATGAAAATCTATAACAAAGGAAACTAAAAGAACTTTACAGGGAAGTAAGTAGATGTATATTAAGCGGAAAAAAAACTAGCCAACTTTTGCCCTATGAAATATTAAAGTTCTGTGTCATATGAAGCAAAGACTCTTTTTTAAAAATTTAGGATGACATTTCATGCTTTCCCCACTCTCTAACCTCTGACTCTAAAACTCAGAAACCCAGGTCTATGCCAAGCATAAATATGAGGAACCATCCCTTGGTGCTGATGAGTTTTATCTGGAGAACTGTTGCTCAATCTCTTGCTCCCTTCTACTGGACCCCAATCTTAATTTCTGCATCTTTTTACATCTCTTCAGCAACAACCCTTACAAAATCAGTTGTCAGAAGTAGAGGGCAGCTAGGAAATGTATTTCTTCAGGTATTCCATCCACTCAGCTTATCAGAGAACAAGACAGGAGAAACAGAAGAAGATGCCTTCTAGGTAAATTATTACTAGAGTTTGGCACTTAGGCTAGAAGCTGCATGCACAAAACCAGTCAACAACTTTAGCTTTGGGAAAGTCAGTATTAGGGGTTTTGCCTCAAATGAACAAAGACCATGGAAACTGATATGCACAAATGTCCAACAAAAGAATACAGGTTTTAATTTTTGAATATGAATAAAATTTTCAGTGCAAGAAAATCGCTTGATTTTCTTGAGAAATGGGACATCATCTAAGACCCAGAGGAAGAACATACATCTAAAGAGATGATCACCTCTAGGCACCAGAAAAAAAATTCTGTAAATTTGTATCTTCAATACAATGCAACTAGTCATTGCCTTTTATGGAACAGAATGAAAAGAGCTGAGATTTAAAAGATAACGGACTAGAAAAGGGAAATAAATAAAATATGGAAATAATTACAAATCTTCTAGCAGTCTAATAAACTAGACCTGAATGAATTATAAAAGTCATCTTTTAAAGCATTTTTGAGTTTTCAAGAAAGGAAACCTACAAAAGAGAGATGGAGAAAGAGAAAATAGCTTGAGGCAAGGAACATAAAGCCAGGATTGTTGCATATCTAAATTCTTGCATCTGCATTAAAATCAAGAGACTAAAACTTGTGAGCCTATGCTAGTTGAGAGAAATGAACGTAAACATCTTTCATTAAACTGAGGTCCTTCAAAGAGGCTGAAGTGATCCTAGGTCAGTAATGCTGCTTGCTTCCCAGTAGAAGTAAACACAAATCCTCTCTGAATGAAAATAACCTCACTAGAGATTCATGGCACCTGACTCCAGTACTCTTGCCTGGAAAATCCCATGGACGGAGGAGCCTGGGAGGCTACAGTCCATGGGGTCGCTAGAGTCGGACACGACTGAGCGACTTCACTTTCACTTTTCACTTTCATGCATTGGAGAAGGAAATGGCAACCCACTCCAGTGTTCTTGCCTGGAGAATCCCAGGGACAGGGAAGCCTGGTGGGCTGCCGTCTGTGGGGTCGCACAGAGTGGGACACGACTGAAGCGACTTAGCAGCAGCAGCAGCAGAGGTTCTCAGTATTCCCACATATTAGGATCAACCAAAGATTAAGCTCATAATAAAAAATGTTATCCAATTCCACAGGGAAATAAGTTACCATGGTTAAGAATAAGTAGAAATAAAATACAACACATTGCAAAACCTACTTGAAGAAAACTAAAAAGAAACTCTAATGAAAGAAATAAAAAAAAAGAACTAACTGAATAGAGAGATATTCCATGTTCATGGATAGGAAGACTTAACATTGTCAAGATGTCAATTCCTTCCAACTTGATCTATAGATTCAGAACAATTCCCAAGATTTCAGCCAGTAGTTTTGTAAATGTCAATGAATTAATTCTAAGGAGACTGATACCATTTGACTACAAAACAACATAAAACTACATCAAGAAAGTGTGTTATTGGTGAGAGAATAGACAAATAGACCTATGAAACAAAATAGAGAGTCCAAAAACAGACGCACACAAACATAGTCAACTGATCTTTAACAAAGGAGTAAAAGCAATACACTGCTTGAATAACTGGACATTCATGAGAAAAGAAGAAGAATTTAAACACAGACCTTATACCATTCACAGAAATTAACTTAAGATAGATCATAACCTTACATGTAAAATGCAAAACTATAAAACTCCTAGAAGATAACATGAGAAAAATTAGATGACTTTGGATATAGCAATGCCTTTTTAGATGTATCACCAAAGGCAAGATCCACCAAAGTAAGAATCTATAAGCTTAACCTCATTAAGATGAAAAAAATTCTGCTTTACAAAAAGCAAGAGAATGAGCAGACAAGTCACAGATTGGGCGATAATGCCTGCAAAGGACACACTGAGATAAGACTGTTATCTAAACTATATAAATAATTCTTAAAACTCAACAAGAAGAAAACAACTTGAGTGAAAAAAAAAAGTAAGCCACACTGTAAAATACTATTTTATAAAGCCATTAAACACTATATTATTTCAAGATACATACTTCTGGTAAGGGCTTCCCTTATAGCTCAGTTGGTAAAAAATCCACCTGCAATGCAGGAGACCCAAGCTCAGTTCCTGGATCGGGAAGATCTGCTGGAGGAGGAATAGGCTACCCACTCCAGTATTCTTGGGCTTCCCTTGTGGCTCAGCTGGTAAAGAATCCGCCTGCAATGCGAGAGACCTGGGTTCAATCCCTGGGTTGGGAATATCCCCTGGAGAAGGGAAAGGCTATCCACTCCAGTACACTGGCCTGGAGAATTCCATGGACTCTATAGTCCATGGGGTCCCAAACAGTTGGACATGACTGAGCGACTTTCACTTCTGATAAGCTATTTCTTAAAAGTGAAGAAATAACAAATACAAGTTAAAGATGGGGGTTATCAATGGGGTTGAAGCAAGCAGAGGAATACCTTTGATGCTATGGTTAATATTCCAGTTCTAAACTGGATGATAGAGTCAGTTGTGAGTTATCATATTAATATCATAATTCATGACTTACAGAACTTACATGTTAGTTCTTACATATACATTATAGTCTATATGTATATGTATAATGTATACATTATAATGTATATGCTACATAAAATTCTAAAATGAAAAAGAAATTGCAAGAAATTTTCAAATACAACATCAGAGTTAAACAAAGACAGAAAGCACTAAAGAGCAGTCCTGACTATGCTAAAACAAAATCAATGCTATGAAATATACATTTCAGAAGACTTTTCTAATAAATGAAAGAGCCCAAAGAAAAAAATACAAAGAACACAATATGGATATGGAAGACAGTGGATGGAAATAAACATAACTGGAGTTGCTGAAGGAAAAACAAATAAACAAAAAATAAGCCAATGAAAAAGTAGTAACGCAAAGACAAAATTAAAGAAAACTTTCCTGAAATGAAAACAACTGGATTTGCCAGACCAAAAGGAGTCACTGACAATAAAGTAAAAAGAGAGGGAGAGAAATACTTCAGTGAAAATGTTTAATAAAGTAAAACAAAGCCTCATAAAAACTTAGTCAAGGAAAATAAAAGAGCTCTCTTAAAAAAGATAGCAAATTAACCTCAGAATGTGCCTCCTAAATTTAAATGCCAAAGAAAATGAAATCATAGTGACAGAGTTTTGAGAGAAAAGAGTTAGTAACTGAAAATTCCATGCTAATTAAGTTGTTACTTACCTGTGATGGCAACAGAATACATTCTTAAATATACAACAAAACAAAGGAAGCAACAATGAAGAAGGCATGCTTTGAATGAGTGGTAAATATTGAAATCATTAAGACACAGATTCAAAGGAAAACATCTGCTCCCAATGTAATTATAAAACAAAAGGAAATGTCAAAAATAATTATCAAAAGAAGATGCATAATGTAAGATGATAGTAAATCAAAATAATTAATCCAAACATTGCAGATTAAATTGATGCATTCTCTTGGTAAGAGAATAATTGATGGAGAAAGCAAAATACGCTAGTTTCTTAATAATATCTCAGAAGATACTAGATAATATTGATAATGTTAAATATTTAGATAATATTAGATAACTGATACTTGACTGACAATGATGATTAGAGGTATTCTTATGTATGTATGTAAGTATGTATTCTTATGTAAGTATGTATTCTTAGTCAAAATTAATCATTAGAGAAGAAAATAAAAGGGCTAAATCAATTATTAAAAATAAAGCAAAGTATATATATTTTTAAATACAAAAGTGGCAAATAAAAACAAAATGGCAAAAGGAGAACAAAACTTATCTGTGATAGTAATAAATAGCAACAGGATAAACTCATCTACTGAAAGCAAAAGACATTCAGATTTTATTTTTAAAAGAATCCAATTATAAATTATCTCCAGGATATACATTTACAATGACACAAAAAGGTTAAAAATAGAAACATAAACAGAGATGTACCAGGCTAATGCAAATAAAAAGAAAGCAGAGTCCATAAGATTAGTATTAAAATAGAATTCAAAGCAATATGCAATTAACTAGATAAAGAGGATCACATTTAATGATAAAAAAACAAAATCCATGAGGCAGATGAAATAATATAAAATGGCCGTTTGGAATAACATAAAATCAAAATTAAAACTATTTGAATTACAAGAAGAAGTTGGCAGAAATACATTAGCAGCATGATATTTCTTAATATCCACCTTGATAGGTATTTCTGGGCCTTGATAGAACAAACATGAAAGATAAGAATCTAAAGAATGTAATCAATAAAAAACCAATTTAAATTCTTCATTAAACCTGGCACTTTATGGAGGATATACCTTCTTTCGTGGTGTCCATGAACACTTACAAAAGCTGATGATATCAGTTCAGTTCACTTCAGTGGCTCAGTCGTGTCTGACTCTTTGCAACCCCATGGACCGCAGCACGCCAGGCTTCGCTGTCCATCACTGACTCCCAGAGTTTACTCAAATTCTTATCCATTGAGTCAGTGATGTCATTCAACCATCTCATCCTCTGTCATCCCCCTCTCCTCTTGCCTTCAATCTTTCCCAGCATCACGGTCTTTTCCAATGAATCAGTTCTTCTCATCAGGTGGCCAAAGTATTGGAGTTTCAACTTCAGTATCAGTCCTTCCAATGAATATTCAGGACTGATTTCCTTTAGGATGGACTGATGGGATCTCCTTGCAGTACAAGGGACTCTCAAGAGTCTTCTCCAACACCACAGTTCAAAAGCATCAATTCTTCAGCTCTCGGCTTTCTTTATAGTCCAACTCTCACATCCATATGTGACTCCTGGAAAAACCATAGCTTTGACTAGACGGACCTTTGTTGGCAAAGTAATGTCTCTGCTCTTGAATATGCTGTGTAGGTTGGTCATAGGTTTTCTTCCAAGGAGCAAGCATCTTTTAACTTCATGGCTGCAATCACCATCTGCAGTGATTTTGGAGCCCAGGAAAATAAAGACTGCCACTGTTTCCCCATCTGTTTGCCATGAAGTGATGTAACTGGATGCCATGATCTTTGTTTTCTGAATGTTGAGTTTTAAGCCAACGTTTTAACTCTCCTCTTTCACTTTCATCAAGAGGCTCTTTCTTCTTTGCTTTCTGCCATAAAGGTGGTGTCATCTGCATATCTAAAGTTATTATTATTTCTCCCTGCAATCATGATTCCAGCTTGTGCTTCATCCAGCCCAGCATTTTGCATGATGTACTCTGCATAGAAGTTAAATAAGGAGGTGACAATATACAGCCGTGATGTACTCCTTTCCTGATTTGAAACCAGTCTGTTGTTTCATGTCCAGTTCTAACTGTTGCTTTCTGACCTGCACACAGATTTCTCAAGAGGCAGGTCAGCTGGTCTGATATTCCCATCTCTTTAAGAATTTTCCAGAGTTTGTTGCAGTCCACACAGTCAAAGGCTTTGGCATAGTCAGTAGAGCAGAAGTATTTTTTTATGTATTTATGTTTTTTATGTATTTATGTTTTTTAAGTATTTATGTTTTTCTGGAACTCTCTTGCTTTTTCAATGATCCAACAGATGTTGGCAATTTGATCTCTGGTTCCTCTGCCTTTTCTAAAACCAGCTTGAACATCTGAAAATTCATGGTTCATAGACTGTTGAAGCCTGGCTTGGAGAATTTTGAGCATTACTTTATTAGTGTGTGAGATGAGTGCAATCGTGTGGTAGTTTGAGCATTCTTTGGCATTGCCTTTCTTTGGGATTGGAATGAAAACTGACCTTTTCCAGTCCCGTGGCCACTGCTGAGTTTTCCAAATTTGCTGGCATATTGAGTGCAGCACTTTCACAGCATCATCTTCCAGGATTTGAAATAGCTCAACTGAAATTCCATCAGCTCCACTAGGTTTGTTTGTAATGATGCTTCCTAAGGCCCACTTGACTTTGCATTCCAGGATGTCTTGCTCTAGGTTGGTAATCACACTATCATGATTATTTGGGTGGTGAAGATCTTTTTTGTATAGTTCTTCTGTGTATTCTTGCCACCTCTTCTTAATATCTTCTGCTTCTGTTAGGTCCATACCATTCTGTCGTTTATTGAGCTCATCTTTGCATGAAATGTTCCCTTGGTATTTCTAATCTTCTTGAAGCAATCTCTTGACTTTCCCATTCTATTGTTTTCTTCTATTTCTTTGCATTAATCACTGAGGAAGGCTTTCTTATCTCTCCTTGCTATTCTTTGGAATTCTGCATTCAAATGGGTATATCTTTCCGTTTCTCCTTTGCCTTTCACTTCTCTTCTATTCACAGCTATTTGTAAGGCCTCCTCAAACAACCATTTTGCCTTTTCACATTTCTTTTCTTTGGGGATGGTCTTTATCCCAGTCTCCTGTATAATGTCATGAACCTTCGTCCATAGTTCTTCAGGCACTCTATCAGGTCTAATCCCTTGAATCTATTTGCCACTTCCACTGTATAATCGTAAGGGATTTGATTTAGGTCATACCTGAATGGTCTAGTGGTTTTCCCTACTTTCTTCAATTTAAGTCTGAATTTGGCAATGAGGAGTTCATGGTCTGAGCTACAGTCAGCTCCCGGTCTTGTTTTTGCTGACTGTATAGATTTTCTCCATCTTTGGCTGCAAAAATCTGATTTCAGTATTGATCATCGGGTGATGTCCATGTGTAGAGTCTTCTCTTGTGTTATTGGAAGAGGATGCTTGCTATGACCAGTGCATTCTCTTGGCAAAACTCTATTAGCCTTTGCCTTGCTTCATTCTGTACCACAAGGCCACATTTGCTGTTTCTCCAGGTGTTTCTTGACTTCCTACTTTGGCATTCCAGTCCCCTATAATGAAAATGATATAATGGACCCTTAAAAAAATACCTCAAAAATTTATTCAAAAGCAAAAACTATCATCCTCATTCTCAAATTTACACAATGATAAGACAAAAAGTCAATGCAGATGCGTGTAATGAATCAACTGGAAATTGTAAAATGCTCTCCCAGGTAGTTATGTAGCTAAGGATGATATCAAAGATACACTTGGAGAAAGCTTGGGTAAAAGAAGAGACAGCCTATGCTCTTGTAAAAAGGTTTAACATGATAATGAGCACATTTTTCCATAAAATTTAATTCATAAATTCAATGTCTTTCCAACCAAAATTTCAGTGATTTTTTCTTTTTAATCTGGAGAAACAATCCTAGAAAGTATATAATTGATTAATTGAGAGCTTCATTTTTATAAAAAATTATTTTGAAAAATAAAAATGGAAGGGAACCAGCTCTATAAATTAAAAATAAGTGATAAAACTAAAAACAACATTTGAAGAAGGTACTTACACAAGAGTAAATTTTATCTAAAGGCCTAAGAATATGTAAAATATATTTACATAATGCTTCAAATCAATGGGGAATGAGAAATATTATTAACAAATGGTGCTAGAAAAATTGATTAACAGGGACAGGAATAAGAAACTCACATCCCATCATCAAAATATTATACCTTGGTGACAAAAGAATGCAAATTGAAAAAATAAGGTGCTATTTAATAATTAGGGCAACCTGCCTTGGGGACAATTTGATAACACATATCACAGGTTTTAAAATATGCCTCACCTTTTACTCAGAAATTCAACTTTAATTATTGAGAATTTGCATAATGGAAAATAACAGAGATATGAATAAAATTAAACTGATAAAGATGTTTACTAGAATCTTAATAACATTATCAGAAAATTTTTTTTATTCATTTATTTAGCTGTGCCAAGTCTTAGTTGCAGTATGTGGGATCTAGTTCCCTGACCAGGGATCGAACTCAGGACACCTGCATTGGGAGCACAGAGTCTTAGCCACTGAACCACCAGGGAAATCCCTATCAGAAAATTTTAAATTGTGCAATATAAAGGAACTATTTAATTGAGTACTATGGATGCAGTCACTAAAAACATTATAAATATTTAATAACCTGAGAAAATATTTATAGTGTGGAGAAAGCTATATTGCATTGTTGCTTTTATGTAGACCTTATACAACTTTCTAGTAGCCAATTATACCCTCTGAGATAAGAATAGCATTTACAATCTGAATGTTTTTCTTTTTCTTACCTTATTGCACTTAGGCCCTCTATACAGGGCTGAATAGAACTATTGAAAGGTAACATCCTTGCCTTGTGCTCAGCCTTTGGAGGAGAGCATCTAGTATTTCACCACTAGTATGAATTAGCTATAGAAATTTTGGAAATGACCTTTACTGGGTGGAATAGGGAATAAGTTCCTTTCTAATCCTAGTTTGTTTGTTTTTTTTTTTTAATAGTACTAGATTTTATCAAATTTTTTTCTGCATGTATTGAGATGATCATGTGGTTTTGCCTTTTAGTCTGTTAATATTATGAATTACACTGATTATTTTTTAATGTGAAACCAACCTGTGTTCTTGGAATAAACCGTACTTCACCATAATGTACTATTCTCTCTCCAAGTAGTAAGCTGGGGAAATACTGGAAATTACACTGTTTTTCATCTCTCAGGCATCACTGTCCTTTGTTGCCTGAAGTCCAAAGACTTGAAACTGTGGTTTCGTATACACACACATATATATGGATGTGTGTGCATATGTACATGTGTAGGTGTGTGTGTGCATGTATATATATACACATGTGTGAGTGTGTATATATATGGATAGATAGATATACATACTGCATTTGCTTCACATAGGAGGATAAGTTAGAGCTTACCCTGTTTCTCTATCTTGCCAGGAGCAGAGAAACTGATTGATATCATTTATTTTATTCTTCAAGAGATATAAGCTCTTTAGAAGCCAGTTCTAAAGAATTTTTGCCAAATCAATTTTATGTCTGAGTCTCTGAGAAAGACACAGACAAGAGCTATTCTGAATGAAAAAGCATGTTTTCTAGTATGTTAATTAGGACTACTTGAAACAAAAGAGGACAAATCAAATATAAAAATTAACAAAGTCTGTGTAGAAAAGACATCATCCAAAAAAGCTAATAGTCGAGAGAAATAAGTCAGACAGAGAAAGACAAATACTGTATGATCTTACTTATATGGAAACCTTAAAAAAATGAACTCATAGATACAGAGAACAGACTACTGAATCCCAGAGTTGGGGTGAGGGGGTGAACAGGTGAAGGGGATCAAAAGGTACAAACTTCTGGCTATAATATAAAAAAGCTTGGGGGATGTAATGTACAGCATGGTGACTATAGTTAACAATATTGTATTTATATTTGAGAGTTGACAAGAGAATAGATCTTAAAAGTTCTCATCACAAGAGAAAAATCTGTTAACAGTATGAGGTGACAGTAGCTTACTAAGCTTACTGTGGATCATTTCGCAGCATATACATATATCAAATCATTGTGTTGTACGCCTTAGTCCAATACAATGCCGTGTGCCAATTGTATCTTAATAAAACTGGGGGGAGGGACTTTCCTGGATGTCCAGTGGTTAAGACTCTGAGCTTCCAATGCAAGGAGTGCAGGTTCAATTCCTAGTCAGGAAACTAAGATCCCACATCCTGTGCAGTGTAGTCAAAAAAAAAGAAAGCCAGAATGCACAAGATATGAAGTCCAAGAATATTATACAAGAGCATAGAGAAAAGAGTGAGAACTTATAAAATATAATCTTAAAAAACCTGGGGGGGAATTACCTCCAAGAAAAAGAGAAAGATCTGCAGTAGCAGTTTTGCTATCTTCAATTAAAGAGTTGTTTGATGTTACAACTCTTGGGCTTCCTAGTGTAAATAGCTGTGGCTCAGAGGTTAAAGCGTCTGCCAGCAATGCGGGAGACCTAGTGTAAATTCCTAGTGGCTCAGAGGTTAAAGCGTCTGCCAGCAATGCGGGAGACCTGGGTTCGATCCCTGGGTTGGGAAGATCCCCTGGAGAAGGAAATGGCAACCTACTCCAGTATTCTTGCCTGGAGAATCCCATGGACGGAGGAGCCTGGTAGGCTACAGTCCACGGAGTAGCAAAGAGTCGGACATGACTGAGCAACTTCACTTTCACTTCACTTTGATGTTACAAAAAAGAAGAGAGAGAGAAAGAAAGAAAGAGAGGGAGGGAAGAATGAACAAATGAAGGCATGAAGAAACATAAAATGAAACAACACCAAAAGCTTAAAACAAAGGCTTAGAGAAAAGATACACTGAAAAAATAATAAATGAAGTTGATGAAACTGTATTTTTAAGTATCAAACATTTAATGAAGCAAAGAGAGACATCATTTGATATTTTTAAAATGAGCAATTTCCAATAGATCATAAACAAAATAGCCTGGAATACATAAAGGAAACAGAATAACAAGGATAAATTGACAAATTCATGATTACAATCAGAGATTTCATATCTTTTCCTCTCAGAAGTTGATAGGATAATCAATTATTAAGGTATAGATTCTTAAAACATGGAGAAAGAATCTTATACCCAATACAGTAACTGTTTTTTCAAGTATGTATAAAGATTTACAACAAAATGACCATATATTAAACCAGAAAAGATATCTCATCACTCGCAAGAAAAGTAGCCAGATGTTAAAATGGGAGGAAGTATTTGCTGTCTATAGAACTGAAGAAATAATCTATAACTACGGTTTCACTATCCAATAATTAAGCAACAAATTAACTTAAAAAATAATTTCACTGGGTTATTTTTATTCTTTTAATGTGGCTACTGGAAAGTTGTGTGGCTCATTCTATATTTCAATTAAACAATGTTGACCCAGAATATACAAGGAACTCATGAAAATCAACAAGGAACAAATAGCAAGAGTAACCTCAACAGAAAAATGGGCAACAAATACAAACAAGTTATTTACAAAGGAGAAATCCAAAATAATCCATATGAAGATCTGCTCAAAATAATTAAGATTGCTGTTAGGAGTGTTGCAATTGGAAGAGAACACAATAAGGTATTTTGAAGTTCTCAATATATTGTCCCATAATTTGATTCTGGTATGTTTGTGAAGATTTATTGAGCAATAAACTTATGATTTGTACAAAGGTGTCCTTCGCATATGTTTAAACACCTACTCAATTGCATGACAAAATGATTTTCGATGAGGTTGTTGGAATACATGGAATCAGATCAGATCAGATCAGTCGCTCAGTTGTGTCCAACTCTTTGCGACTCCATGAATCGCAGCACGCCAGGCCTCCCTGTCCATCATCAACTCCCAGAGTTTACTCAGACTCACGTCCATCAAGTCAGTGATGCCATCCAGCCATCTCATCCTCTGTCGTCCCCTTCTCCTCCTGCCCCCAATCCCTCCCAGCACCAGAGTCTTTTCCAATGAGTCAACTCTTCGCATGAGATGGCCAAAGTACTGGAGTTTCAGCTTTAGCATAATACATGGAATACATACATACATATGTTTGCCAGACAATTACCTAAATGATTTTACTACGTTATACATCTTTAATATAGCATTTATTTTTTTATTTTAGACTTTTTATTTTGTATTAGGGTATAATTGATTAACTGTGTTGTGATTAAAGTTCTGAAACAATGTTCTGAGTAAAGGGACTCAGCCATACACATACATGTATCCATTCTCCCCCAAACTCCCCTCCCATCCAGGCTGCCACATAATTTGAACAGAGTTCAATGTGCTGTACAGTAAGTCCTTGTTGTTAATCCATTTTAAATACAGCAGTGTGTATATGTCCATCCCAAACTCCCTTACTATCCCTTCCCCCCATCCTTCCCACTTGTAATTATAAATTCGTTCTTTAAGTCTGTTTCGTTAGTTCATCTGTATCATTCTTTTTAGATTCCACATTATAAGGATGTCATACAATATTTCTCCTTTCCTGTCTAAGTTATTTCATTCAGTATCACAATCTCTAGGTCCATCCATGTTGCTGCAAATGGCATTATTTTATTCTTTTTAATGACTGAATAACATTCCTTTGTGTACATATACCACATCTTCTTTATCCTTTCCTCTGTTGATAGATATTTAGGTTGCTTCCATGAAACATCTTTTTAATAAATGTATTTGATGCTTTATCAGCCAGAAAAAATAATAATTAAGAATAAGAGAAATCCAAGTCAAAGCAGCATTGAAAAATACATATTGACAAAAATGTAAAAGTGAATAATGTCAAGAGTTGTTAAGGATTTGGAGTTACAGGAACTCTTTGCACTGCCATGAGGATGTGGACGGGTGCTGCCATTCTGGGAAACAATCTGTCACTACCTGGTCAAATTAAGTAGATACATACGCTATGGCCCAGAAATTCCACTCTAAAGTCTATATCCCAATGTAATTCTTAGACAGTGACAAAGGGGTTTAGTCACTGTGGTGACCTAGAGTTGGAGGCAACTTGGGTATATGTCATTGGAAAAGAGAATACAAAATATACTATGCAGTACTTGAAAGCAGTAGATTATATTTAAACAGAGCAATTCAATGGACCTTAAAAATATAATGGGTGGTGAAGAATATATGAAATAAATATGTATATATGAGATACATCACTCAGCTAGAGCCAGATATCCTGGAATGTGAAGTCAAGTGGGCCTTAGGAAGCATCACTACAAACAAAGCTAGTGGAGGTGATGGAATTCCAGTTGAGCTATTTCAAATCCTAAAAGATGATGCTGCACTCAATATGCCAGCAAATTTGGAAAACTCAGTAGTGGCCATAGAAAACGTCAGTTTTCATTCCAATCCCAAAGAAAGGCAATGCCAAAGAATGCTCAAACTACCACACAATTGCACTCATCTCACACTTTAGTAAAGTAATGCTCAAAATTCTCCAAGCCAGGCTTCAACAGTCTATGAACTGTGAACTTCCAGATGTTCAAGCTGGTTTTAGAAAAGGCAGAGGAACCAGAGATCAAATTGCCAACATCCTTTGGATCATTGAAAAAGCAAAAGAGTTCCAGAAAAACATCTACTTCTGCTTTATTGACTATGCCAAAGCCTTTGACTGTGTGGACTGCAACAAACTCTGGAAAATTCTTAAAGAGATGGGAATATCAGACCAGCTGACCTGCCTCTTGAGAAATCTGTGTGCAGGTCAGGAAGCAACAGTTAGAACTGGACATGGAACAACAGACTGGTTCCAAATCGGGAAAGAAGTGCATCAAGGCTAGTTATTGTCACCCTGATTATTTAACTTATATGCAGAGCACATCATGAGAAACGCTGGGCTGGAAGAAGCACAAGCTAGAATCAAGACTGCCGGAAGAAATATCAATAACTTCAGATATGCAGATGACACCACCCTTATGGCAAAAAGTGAAGAGGAACTAAAAAGCCTCTTGATGAAAGTGAAAGAGGAGAGTGAAGAAGTTGGCTTAAAGCTCAACATTCAAAAAACAAAGATCATGACATCCAGTCCCATCATTTCATGGCAAATAGATGGAGAAACAATGGAATCAGTGACAGACTTTATTTTCTTGGGCTCCAAAATCACTGCAGATGGTGACTGCAGCCATGAAATTAAAAGATGCTTGCTCCTTGGAAGAAAACCTATGACCAACCTACACAGCATATTGAAAAAGAGAGACTTTACTTTGCCAACAAAGGCCCATTTAGGCAAAGCTATGGTTTTTCCAATGTCATGTATGGATGTGAGAGTTGGACTATAAAGAAAAATGAGCACTGAAGAATTGATGCTTTTGAACTGTGGTGTTGGAAAAGACTCTTGAGAGTCCCTTGAACTTCAAGGAGATCCAACCAGTCCATCCTAAAGGAAATCAGTCATGAATATTCATTGGAAGGACTGATGCTGAAGCTGAAACTCCAATACTTTGGCCACCTGATGCAAAGACCTGATTCATTGGAAAAGACCCTGATGCTGGGAAAGACTGAAGGCAGGAGGAGAACGGGACAACAGAGGATGAGATGGTTGGATGGCATCACCAACTCGATGGACACGAGTTTGAGTAAACTCTGGGAGTTGGTGATGGATAGGGAAGCCTGGCGTGTTGCAGTACATGGGGTCACAAAGAGTCGGACACGACTGAGCAACTGAATTGAACTGATATGTATGATACTATATATATGATACACACAAATACACATGCATATAAAACAATGCCCGCCTCCTTTTCTGACCACACCACAGAGCATGCAAGTTCTTAGTTCTCTGACCGGTGATCAAACCCATATCCCTGCAATGGAAACACAGAGGCTTAATCAGTAGACTACCTGGAAAGTCCCAAAACAATACTGATTTTGTAGGAACATAGTCTAACATAGACTTACATATTCAACCCATTAGAATAGAGTTTTCTCTGGAGTGGAGGGTCTTGGAAATGGGTCATGAGAAGAGAATTAAGGGATAATGATAATAAATAAGTGCAAGTTTGCATACACACAGCAGAGAGCTTCTGTGATGATAAACCTTGAACCAGGGATACAATGAACTCATTCTTCAACTTTGATTGGAAAAAATGCTGCAAATTGTTGCATCTATCCCAGAACAAGTACTAAATTTGACCACCTAATATTTCTGAGTTTCCTGTCATCCAAGACAAGAAGGAAACACACAAAATTACAAATCTGGGTTATGTCAACAGAAACACCACTATTTGTGAGATGAGACAAACTTTCAGTTCAGTTCAGTCGCTCAGTCATGTCCAACTCTTTGCAACCCCATGAACTGCAGCACACCAGGCCTCCCTGTTCATCACCAACTCCCAGAGTCCACCCAAACCCATGTCCATCGAGTCAATGATGCCATCCAACTATCTCATCCTCTGTCGTCCCCTTCTCCTCCTGCCCTCAATCTTTCCCAGCATCAGGGTCTTTTCCAATGAGTCAGGTCTTTGCATCAGGTGGCCAAAGTATTGGAGTTTCAACTTCAACATCAGTCCCACCAATGAACACCCAGGACTGGTCTCCTTTAGGATGGACTGGTTGGATCTCCTTGCAGTCCAAGGGACTCTCAAGAGTCTTCTCCAACACCACAGTTCAAAAGCATCAATTCTTCGGCGCTCAGCTTAATTTTGTCCTAGCACTAAACTCCCAACATAAAATCTACCTTAGAATTAGCACTAAGGATTTTTACACTGTGTTCAATGAAGCCCTTTAACAAGAGATCATGCAGGAGAATGTGAGGGTAAGAAAAAGTCTAGAGAAGGAAAAGCAGGGTGAGAGGGAAGACATGGCTCTACAGCCTCTAGCTTCCACTTCAACCATGTTCATCTATTATAAGCATGAAGTTTCCACATAAACTTGTCTTTGAAGAAAGGATTTTGTGATTAAAAAGAAAAAAGTCAGAGCCACTCTCCTAGAACTTTATATAAGATGTTGAACAATACAGTGAGAGTAGCCTCAACAGCGGTTATACAAAAGTTGCAGAGTAGTCTTCATATCATTGTTTCTTTTATCAACACTAGATGAAAACTGAAGGCATAATATTAGATCACCTCTCTGAAAAGATACTTCTATGGGAAACTAAAGTAATGTATTAAGGATGTGTGTCTTTCTGGTAACAGAAATCACAAAAGCAAGAATAAGCTTAGAGAATCCAGAAGAATTGATGGTTACTTTCCTTTGGGATAACTCTCCAAGGTCCCTGTCAGGCTGCTTTCAGGAGATTTAACAGGTTAAGTACTCCAAGTTAACAGATATGTTCAATTATTGAGTGAAAGGGAGCCATTGATTTTAAGAAAAATTGAAGTGTTATTAAACACAAAGAGCCCAATTTGTATTTTTCTACAAATAGAAAGTCCCCTAGCTCCTCTCCAATGTGTCAATGTGCATGGGCGTATACAAAAGAATACACACACACTTGCGTGGAAGTGGGTTGCAGAATCATTTAGGCATGTGTGCTCAGTCGCTTCAGTCATGTTCAGCTCTTTGCAACACTATGGACTGTAGCCCACCAGGCTCTTCCATGGGATTCTCCAGGCAAGAATACTGGAGTTGCCATGACCTCCTCCAGGGGATCTTCCTGACCCAGGGAGTCGAATCCACATCCCCTGCATTGCAGGAAGATTCTTTACCCACTGAGCCACCTGGGAAATCCTAGAATGACTTATCAGTTCAGTTCAGTCACTCAGTCATGTCCGACTCTTTGTGACCCCATGAATCGCAGCACGCCAGGCCTCCCTGTCCATTACCAACTCCCAGAGTTCACTCAGACTCATGTCCATCAAGTCAGTGCTGCCATCCAGCCATCTCATCCTCTGTCGTTCCCTTCTCCTCCTGCCCCCAAACCCTCCCAGCATCAGGGTCTTTTCCAGTGAGTCACCTCTTCACATAAGGTGGCCAAAGTAATGGAGTTTCAGCTTTAGCATCAGTCCTTCCAAAGAAACCTCAGGGCTGATCTCCTTCAGAATGGACTGGTTGGATATCCTTGCAGTCCAAGGGACTCTCAAGAGTCCCACACCACAGTTCAAAAGCATCAATTCTTTGGTGCTCAGCTTTCTTCACAGTCCAACTCTCACATCCATACACGACCACTGGAAAAACCATAGCCTTGACTAGATGGACCTTTGTTGGCAAAGTAATGTCTCTGCTTTTCAATATGCTATCTAGGTTGGTCATAACTTTCCTTCCAAGGAGTAAGCATCTTTTAATTTCATGGCTGCAGTCACCATCTGCAGTGATTTTGGAGCCCCAAAAAATAAAGTCTGACACTGTTTCCACTGTTTCCCCATCTACTTGCCATGAAGTGATGGGACCAGATGCCATGATCTTCATTCTTTGAATGTTGAGCTTTAAGCCAACTTTCTCACTCTCCACTTATAGGTAGGGTCAAATTTCCACAGAGAACAGCTTGCCATCTGCATAAATACTTGAATAGTGGCTCAACTGAAGTCCTATGCAGCCATCCCAGGAAAGGGAAAAATTCGGGGGGATTGCCTTCACAATTTTAAGATCAGTCATAACAAATCTACTTGACTATTAAAGACTCTAAATATTTTTCTAATTCTTCTTGTAGACTATCAGAGGGCAAGATATCAGACCCTAACATAGGATCAGGGACCCTGGACTGGATTCAGGGGTAAACAAAATTGGCTTATAGGGTGTCAAGCACAGACTCAAGGAAGACTAGAAAGCTGGCTCATGGACTTTCAACTTTTGGCAATAGTGGCGTGGCTAATATTGAACTAATATTCATGCCAATGACAATCATAAACTCTAGACAATATATTAAAAATAACACACAACTATTTGAAAGCCTACAGAGTGACCTATAGGGAGAATCTAGAGGGGTAAGACAATGAAGGGGAGGTCTCTCATCTTACTATGGCTTCTGTAACAAACTCAGTTGTTTAAACAACAGAAAGTTATTGACTCACAGTTCTGAAGGTTGGAAGTCTTAGTGTGGGGCAAGATTGGGTGCCTCTAAGAGCTGTGAGAAAGAATCTATGTGATGCCTCTCTCCTAGCTTCTGAGGTGTGTTGGCCATCACTGACATCCCATGGCACGTAGAAACATCATCCCAATCTCTGCCTTCATTTTCACATGGAGCTCTCCCTATATGTGTGGGCCTGTGTCTAAATGTCCTTTTGGTTAGGACTCATCCTAATGACCCCATTTCAACTTAATTATCTCTGCAAAGACCTTGTATCCAAATGTCACATTCTGAAGTCCTGGGGGTTAGGACTTCAACATATGAATTTGACAGGACACAATTCAACCCATAGCAGTAAGAAAACTGGATGATAATGGCACTTACCAGACTTTTCATCTCCAGGTACACCTGGGTCCACATGACACACGGAAAATAGATTTTGAGCAGAAAGCAGTTGTCTTACTGGGCTGCAAAGTCAGAGATTGAAATGTAGGGTTGTCATAGTGGCTAGAAATTGAGGAGGGAAATTCCAGAAAAGAGTGGGCCACCAAAGGGTGAGGCACAGAATATGCATCAAATCTGCCTTCAAAATCTTTGCTGAATTCTAAATTGCTCACATGTTGAGTAAGGCTCTAATAAATCCAGTGAAAGCTATTACTTGTAGAGTAAAAGAGGTAAGAAGAGTCAGTTCAGGCTGCTATTAAAAAAAAAAAGTACAATGGTGTAGGTGGCTTAAACAAGAGATATGTATTGCTCACAGTTCTGACAGCTGGGAAGTCTAAGATCAAGGTGCTGGTAGATTAAGTTCCTGGTGAGAGCCTACTTCCAGGTTTGCAGATGGTTACCTTCTTGTTGTCCTCCATGGAAGAGAGAGAAAGAGCTCTGGTTTCTTCCTCTTCTTATAAGGACACTAATCCCATTTGTGAGTACCTCACCGGCTCAGATGGTAAAGAATCTGCCTGCCAATGCAGGACATACAAGAGACCCAGGTTCGATCCCTGGGTCAGGAAGATCCCCTGGAGAAGGAAATGGCAACCCACTCCAGTATTCTTGCCTGCAGAATACCATGGACAGAGGAGCTTGGCAGGCTATAGTCCACAGGATCGCAAAGAGTCAGACATGACTGAGCTACTAACACCCTCGTGATCTCACTTAAATCCAATTATCTCCCAAAGGTTCCATATCCAAATACCATGACATCAAGCCTTAGGACTTCAACATATGATTTTGGAGGAGGTATAAGCATTCAGTCCATAGGAGATATATTCCAATGGCTACCTCATGTTGAAGAGAGAGTTTGGGGTTCAAACTAACTTAGTATAGAGGTCTTTGGCAAACCCCAAAAGCCTTCCCATGGCAAGCCACCTAATGCAAAGAGCTGACTCATTGGAAAAGACTTTGATGCTGGGAAAGATTGAAGGCAAAAGGAGAAGAGGGCATCAGAGGTTCAGATAGTTAGATAGCATCACCAACTCAATGGATATGAATTTGAGCAAATTCCAGGAGATATTGAGCCATAGGGAAGGCTGTCATGCTGCAGTTTCAGGGTCACAAAGAGTCAGACGCAGCTTGGCAATTGAACAACAACAAGGGTGATAACTTTCAAAGCAGAGACTATATCTGAGCTTCAAACTGAGGGAAAAACTGAAATAGAGCCATCCTAGAAGAGCCTAAAATCAAATCTCCACAAATTGCACTGCTCTGTCAGTGATTATCTGCTTCATAGAATAAAACACTCTTCAGTGTAGAGAAACAGAAACCAGAATCTCTAGAGTATATCATCTATAATGTCCAAAAGATAATCAAATGTTGTTGGGCATGCAAAAAAGTAGAAAAATGTGATGAATAATCAATACATAAAATAATCAATAGAAATAGACCCAGAGACAACACAGATATTGGAAAGATCTCTTAAGTAACTGGGAGAAAAGGAAAGGGTTTAAATGAGGCATTTGCTTTGGGTGTAAAATTTAGGGAACTTCCCCCAAAAGTTCAATTATCGAAATAATATAATGCAATATTTTTAAAAATCAATATCAATGCAGATGTTAACAAACATCAAAAATTTAAATAAAGATAGAATCAATAGCAATGCCAAACTAAGTTTTATTGAAACATGGGGGAAAAGGAAAAATCAAAAATATTGATCCTGTCTTTATTTTTAATTCTTTTTCAGGAAAAAAAAAATGATAAAATATCAGGCTATGTTTTTCCAAATCTAGATAAAACGACACCAAAGAGCCATGAAGCCCAGAAATGTACCCATAGGACAGATACAAAGAAAACTTCTCTGAGGGGTATCATCATCAAATTGCTGAAAAAGAAAGAAAGAAATCACAAAAGCAATCTGAAAAATACACATAGCAACAGGGCACCAACAACTAGAATAGTGGCTGACTAATCAGAAAACAATGGAAAATGGAAAGTAACATAAGGGTGTCTTTAAAGTGCTGAAAAAATAAAAATTTAAAAATAAAAATATGTTATATCCATGGATATGTTTTCATATCCATGAAAGTTTTGAAAGACTGAAGGCAAAATCAAGATATTTTAGATCATTGAAAGCACAGAGTATTCATTACTAGCAGACCCATGCCACCAAAAAAACAAACAAAAATAATTGCTAAAGGAGGTTGTTCAGCACCAAATGGAACAGTGGATCTATAGGAAGGAAGAAGAGCACTGAAAATGGTAGCTACATCAGTAAATTTCTCTATTTTTTTCTCAGAGTTTTTCAAAGAAAATTGACTACAGCAAAGTAGTAATAATGTAATGTAAGGCTTATAAAATATGTAGAATTATGTATATGAAACAATAGAACAAAAGACATTAGGAATACATGTAATTACATTTTATGCAGATTCTTACATTAAACAAAGCATGGTATAATATTAATTTCAGGTGTATGTGATTAAATTAAGGATCAATATTACAATCCCTAGGCAAAAGACTTTTTTAAAAAAATACAAAGACATATTAGTTATAAACCAAATAAAGATAGATTAAAACAGTCCCATAAATCCTTGAGACCCTTCATTTTTTTCACTCTGTTCTCTCTGCTGTTCAGATCTGATTAACATTGTGTTTCTGCCTTCCTCTGACACTATTCTAGGAGACGGGGAGGCACTGCCCTTTATCGATAGGTGGGCATAGAAGTTCAGGTTCCCTATTTGGACCCTCAGGTGGGAGGGGTCTTGTTACCACTGGGCAGGGCTGAGAGTTCTGGGTCTCCACCAGGCCCCCCAGTGAAACCACCTGGCTGGGAGGATGGAGGATACATAGTCATATGCAGTTCTTAATCCAGTGCCTTAGACCAATCGGCTGTACTACCCAGTTTCACATGCAGTTCTTTGGAACTCTATGGACTATATGTAGCTGGTCAGGCTTGTCTGTCCATGGGATTTCCCAGGCAAGAAAACTGGATTGGGTAGCCATTCCCTTCTCCAGGGGATCTTCCCCACCCAGGGATTGAACCTGGGTCTCCTACATTACAAATGGATTCTTTACCATCTGAGCCACCAGGGAAGCCCCAGATGGGAAGCCCTGGATGGGAGGTGAAGCCTCCTTAATTCTCTCTGGGTGATCTCTCCTGACGGGTGGACAGCATGGTGACTGGAGTCCTCACTCTTCATTAGCCCTTACCTCCAGCCCCCACCATGGCACGGGCACCTCATTGCAGCCTTGCGAGAGTCAGAATCCTGGATCCCCACTTGGCCTTAGCTGGTGGGACAGGGCTATAGTCTCTTCCCTGGTGCTTGTTTGGAGCACAGTCAGTTCAGTTCAGTCGCTCAGTCATGTCTGACTCTTCGCGACCCCATGAATCACAGCACGCCAGGCCTCCCTGTCCATCACCAACTCCCGGAGTTCACTCAGACTCACATCCATCGAGTCAGTGATGCCATCCAGCCATCTCATCCTCTGTCGTCCCCTTCTCCTCCTGCCCCCAATCCCTCCCAGCATCAGAGTTTTCCAATGAGTCAACTCTTCGCACAGTTAGAGTCTAAATGTTTTCTGTCTTTCTTGGCACCCTTTTCCTGGTCCTCTGGCTAGAGAGCAGACTTAAGGCGGGAGTGGGTGTTTTTTTTTCTCTCTGCATCTGTTAACAAGCCTGGGTTGCCTGTCTCTTTAGCTCCAAATCTGGATATAAAAGATAAGAAGACCGAGGGAACTCACCATTGGATCTTTCCTCGGGTCCCAAAAGCCCTTGGAGCGTGCCTTCTTTCCTCAACCTTTCAAAGTCTCCTTCTGCTTGTTTTATATATAAGGTCCAGGATCTTTTCATTGTACTTAGCAGGAGGAATAGGGAAAACTACATCTACTCCATCGTCCCAAGGTGGTAGTGCTGAATTGCTTTTCTCTTTTACACTGTATTCTCTTCCAGTGGAATACTTTGAGGACAAGATGCGAACTTCCTTCATTTTGCTTTCTTCAGCACCCGGCCATGATTGTACTAAAGAATGAATGTCTGAATGAATGTAGTGCCTACGGGCCCATAACCTTCTGCAGGAGCCAGCTCTTCCCACTCTGCTTTCCAGCATTTTACATGCTGAGACTGTGGGTATTTCTTCCCTCTGAGCATACGGCTGGGACCCTGAAATTCCACATTCTGTGTCAAGGGCTTACTCTCTGCTTTGACTGTGTGCTGTCTTAATGGTCCACCGTGGGGAAAACAGATCAGAGAGGAGGAAAGAACAAAGGCCAGAGTTCTACAGTGTCAGGAGGACATGCCCTTCGGCAGAAAGTTCCCAGAGAAGGAAACACCAGAAAGACTTGGGAAGGATTGTATCCAGATGTTTTCATCTCATCTCTCCATTTGCTGCTGCCTCTGAAGCTGCTGGGTTAGAGTCAGAGCAAACAAAGCAGGGGCACTTGGGGGATTTCTCAAATTGAAAGAAAATTGCATCTCATTAAAATGTGCGCACACACTCACAAACCCATCGAGTATGCAAGTTCTGGGTTACAAGAATTCCCACACTGCTGGGTAATTTATTCAGTTCCTATTCCCACTCTATTGAGACACACTGAAGTACAAACCAGCAAACATAAATAATGAACAGCTTTCGTGCCTTAATCAATCATAAACACCGTGTTAAGTCCCTCAGGAGAGACTTGTAATGAAATCCTCCATTCGTGGTTTGGGGTGCCCTTTTCTCACCTGGGATACTTGTGGGCCAGCATCTCCCCCTCTATGATGTTCCTGGAAGGGACAAATCCCAGTCTGGGCCAGTCAGTCTCACACACTCCCATCCTTCAGAGGAACAGATATGATTAAATCAGCCCTATACAATAGAGACAAAATTTAAACCACATAGGAAATAAGAAATTTTCTAGTAGTCACATTACAAAAAGCAAAAAGAAATAGATGAAATTATTTTTCATAATACATATTATACTCATAATGAAAATACTATTATTTCAATATGCAAACAATAGTTTTAAAAATTATTACTGAGATGTTTACAACTTTTAGGTTAAATCTTTGAGGTATAGTGTGTCTTTTGTATTTATGGGGCATCTCAATTTGGACCAGCGAAGTTCAAGTGTCAACAACTAGAGGTGGCTAGTGGCTACTGTATTGGATATATGCATGCATACATGCTAAGTTGCTTCAGTCATTTCCGAATCTTCGCAACCCTATGGACTGTAGCCCAGCAAGCTCCTCTGTCCATGGGATTTCCCAGGCAAGAATATTGGAATGGGTTTCCATGCCCTCCTCCAGGGGATCTTCCTGATCCAGGACTCAAACTTGTGTCTTTTACGTCTCCTGCATTGGCAGGCAGGTTCTTTACCACCTGGCATGGCCCACCATATTGGGTAGTACAGATCTAAACCATGAGTGAATAAATAAATGAGTGGGTGAGTGAAAGAATAAAGTTTGTGAGTGAATGTAAAACTGACCACTGGTTGGCCCCTCATGCCCATCACACATGCTGGTTGGAGGACAGTGGGCAAGAACTCAACACCTCATCATTATCACCAGTGTGAATATTCCTGCCTTATGCTTATACACCAGTTCACTCTTTCCAGACTTTTTTCCCATGCACACTTTGGTCTTCCCAACAGCCCTGGGAAGGTGGTAGGAATCTGTAGGAATGACAGGATCCCAGGCCTGATAGACAGTCCCACTCCCATCCCACCACCCTCTCAGCTGTAGACAGACAGACAATGCCCCAGAACCACCACCGTGAGAAATCCTGGGCTGAGGAAGCTCACCCTTCTCATGTCTCCTTGGCAGGAGTCACTTACCTCCACTGACTGCCTTTATGCTGCTGCCGTGTCTTGTTCCTCACTTGGAGAGTGGTACCTGCCATGTTTTACTCCAAAGGCAACCAGATCCATGGATGTTCTCTGGAGGAACTGCCTTCCTGGAGCCGGTAATAAAGCCCAGCCTTGTACTGTAGACTGTACTATACAGTTCACCAAGAACTCTCACACAATCTCTAATCTCTCTCTTTTCAGGACCAGCCCAGCCCAGCCATGCCTCAACCTGGAAGGACAATTCCAGTATGAGGGTCTTAGAGCCCAGTGTGGACTCAGGCAGGACGTTTTACCCAGAGCACAGGCAAGGGCCATTGAGTGAATGTACACACACACACAGGCCATGAGACCCAAAAGTCATATTTGTAAAGAATCAGGAGGCCGAGGTGGCCAGATTATTACAATCAGAGGGGAACGTGGAACCAGATGGGATTAGAGAGGGAGACAGGACACAGTCAGACATGTTGGCCTGGAAAGTGAAATTAACCCTCAAATTTCTATAGAGACAGAAAACAGGTTGTCTGAGGGCAGGGCTGGGGG
This sequence comes from Bubalus kerabau, assembly GCF_029407905.1. Lineage (NCBI taxonomy): Eukaryota > Metazoa > Chordata > Mammalia > Artiodactyla > Bovidae > Bubalus > Bubalus kerabau. Next base: position 135,221,671 of record NC_073627.1, read on the forward strand.
AGGAAGAATGGGGAGTGATTGGTTAAAAGGTATGAGATTTTCTTTCTGAGTGATGAAAAAGTCTTGGAACTAGGCCGTGGTGACGGTCACACAATATTGTGAATGTACTAAGTGCCACATTCTGTCAGATCTCTCCACCATGACCCACCCATCTTGGGTTGCCCCACGGGCATGGCTTCGTTTCATTGAGTTAGACAAGGCTGAGGTCCTAGTGTGATTAGACTGACTAGTTTTCTGTGAGTATGGTTTCAGTGTGTCTGCCCTCTGAAGCCCTCTTGCAACACCTACCGTCTTACTTGGGTTTCTCTTACCTTGGGCGTGGGGTATCTCTTCACGGCTGCTCCAGCAAAGCGCAGCCAATGCTCCTTACCTTGGACAAGGGGTATCTCCTCACCGCCACCCTTCCTGACCTTCAACGTGGGATAGCTCCTCTAGGGCCTTCTGTGCCCACGCAGCCACGGTGTGGGGTTGGTCCACCCAGCCACCTCCCCTGGCCTAGGGCATGGGGTTGCTCCTCCTGGCCACCACCCCTGGCAAACCACTTAAGTATTCTTGCCTTGAGAACCCCATGAACAGTTGAAAAGGCAAAATTATAGGATATTGAAAGAGGAACTCCCCAGGTCAGTAGATACCCAATATGCTACTGGAGATCAGTGGAGAAATAACTCCAGAAAGAATGAAGGGATGGAGCCAAAGCAAAAACAATACCCAGCTGTGGATGTGACTGGTGATAGAAGCAAGGTCCGATGCTGTAAAGAGCAATATTGCATAGGAACCTGGAATGTCAGGTCCATGAATCAAGGCAAATTGGAAGTGGTCAAACAAGAGATGGCAAGAGTGAATGTCAACATTCTAGGAATCAGCGAACTGAAATGGACTGGAATGGGTGAATTTAACTCAGATGACCATTATATCTACTATTGTGGGCAGAAATCCCTCAGAAGAAATGGAGTAGCCATCAGGGTCAACAAAAGAGTCCAAAATGCAGTACTTGGATGCAATCTCAAAAACGACAGAATGATCTCTGTTCGTTTCCAAGGCAAACCATTACATATCACTGTAATCCAAGTCTATGTCCCGACCAGTAACGCTGAAGAAGCTGAAGTTGAACGGTTCTATGAAGACCTACAAGACCTTTTAGAACTAACACCCAAAAAAGATGTCCTTTTCATTATAGGGGACTGGAATGCAAAAGTAGGAAGTCAAGAAACACCTGGAGTAACAGGCAAATTTGGCCTTGGAATACGGAATGAAACAGGGCAAAGACTAATAGAGTTTTGCCAAGAAAATGCACTGGTCATAACAAACACCCTCTTCCAACAACACAAGAGAAGACTCTACACATGGACATCACCAGATGGTCAACACCGAAATCAGATTGATTATATTCTTTGCAGCCAAAGATGGAGAAGCTCTGTACAGTCAGCAAAAACAAGACCAGGAGCTGACTCTGGCTCAGACCATGAACTCCTTTTTGCCAAATTCAGACTGAAAATGAAGAAAGTAGGGAAAACCACTAGACCATTCAGGTATGACCTAAATCAAATCCCTTATGATTATACAGTGGAAGTGAGAAATAGATTTAAGGGCCTAGATCTGATAGATAGAGGGCCTGATGAGCTATGGAATGAGGTTCGTGACATTGTACAGGAGACAGGGATCAAGACCATCCCCATGGAAAAGAAATGCAAAAAAGCAAAATGGCTGTCTGGGGAGGCCTTACAAATAGCTGTGAAAAGAAGATAAGTGAAAAGAAAAGGAGAAAAGGAAAGATATAAACATCTGAATGCAGAGTTCCAAAGAATAGCAAGAAGAGATAAGAAAGACTTCTTCAGTGATCAATGCAAAGAAATAGAGGAAAACAACAGAATGGGAAAGACTAGAGATCTCTTCAAGAAAATCAGAGATACCAAAGGAACATTTCATGCAAAGATGGGCTCGATAAAGGACAGAAATGGTATGGACCTAACAGAAGCAGAAGATATTAAGAAGAGGTGGCAAGAATACACAGAAGAACTGTACAAAAAAGATCTTCACGACCCAGATAATCACGATGGTGTGATCACTGACCTAGAGCCAGACATCCTGGAATGTGAAGTCAAGTGGGCCTTAGAAAGCATCACTACGAACAAAGCTAGTGCAGGTGATAGAATTCCAGTTGAGCTATTCCAAATCCTGAAAGATGATGCTGTGAAAGTGCTGCACTCAATATGCCAGCAAATTTGGAAAACTCAGCAGTGGCCACGGGACTGGAAAAGGTCAGTTTTCATTCCAATCCCAAAGAAAGGCAATGCCAAAGAACGCTCAAACTACCGCACAATTGCACTCATCTCACACGCTAGTAAAGTAATGCTCAAAATTCTCCAAGCCAGGCTTCAGCAATATGTGAACTGTGAACCTCCTGATGTTCAAGTTGGTTTTAGAAAAGGCAGAGGAACCAGAGATCAAATTGCCAACATCTGCTAGATCATGGGAAACGCAAGAGAGCTCCAGAAAAACATCTATTTCTGCTTTATTGACTATGCCAAAGCCTTTGACTGTGTGGATCACAATAAACTGGAAAATTCTGAAAGAGATGGGAATCTGATCTGCCTCTTGAAAAATTTGTATGCAGGTCAGGGAGCAACAGTTAGAACTGGACATGGAACAACAGACTGGTTCCAAATAGGAAAAGGAGTACTTCAAGGCTGTATATTGTCACCCTGGTTATTTAACTTATATGCAGAGTACATCATGAGAAACGCTGGACTGGAAGAAGCACAAGCTGGAATCAAGATTGCTGGGAGAAATATCAATAACCTCAGATATGCAGATGACACCACCCTTATGGCAGAAAGTGAAGAGGAACTAAAAATCCTCTTGATGAAGGTGAAAGTGGAGAGTGAAAAAATTGGCTTAAAGCTCAACATTCAGAAAACGAAGATCATGGCATCCAGTCCCATCACTTCATGGGAAATAGATGGGGAAACAGTGGAAACAGTGTCAGACTTTATTTTTCTGGGCTCCAAAATCACTGCAGATGGTGACTGCAGCCATGAAATTAAAAGACGCTTACTCCTTGGAAGGAAACTTATGACCAACCTAGACAGCATATTCAAAAGCAGAGACATTACTTTCCCAACAAAGGTTCGTCTAGCCAAGGCTATGGTTTTTCCTGTGGTCATGTATGGATGTGAGAGTTGGACTGTGAAGAAAGCTGAGCACCGAAGAATTGATGCTTTTGAACTGTGGTGTTGGAGAAGATTCTTGAGAGTCCCTTGGACTGCAAGGAGATCCAACCAGTCCATTCTAGAAGAGATCAGCCCTGGGATTTCTTTGGAAGGAATGATGCTAAAGCTGAAACTCCAGTACTTTGGCCACCTCATGCAAAGGGTTGACTCATTAGAAAAGACTCTGATGCTGGGAGGGACTGAGGGCAAGAAGAGAAGGGGACGACAGAGGATGAGATGGCAGGATGGCATCACTGACTTGATGGACATGAGTCTGAGTGAACTCCGGGAGTTGGTGATGGACAGGGAGGCCTGGCGTGCTGCGATTCATGGGCTCGCAAAGAGTCGGACACGACTGAGTGACTGATCTGATTTGATTAAGTGCCACTAAATTGTACGCTTCAACAATAAAAAAAGAATTAGTGTTAGAACTCAAATTCAGAGCTTGTCATCAAGACGAGCTCTCCTTCCCCATCGACTAAGCCTACACAGCCCAGTAGAGACTTTTTCTGAGGCTCAAGGACATCTTTGTGCTTGTGTGCTAAGTTGCTTCAGTAGTGTCTGACTCTTTGAGACCCTATTGACTGTAGCCCATCAGGCTCCTCTGTCCACGGGATTCTCCAGGAAAGAATACTGGAGTGGGTTGTGATGTCCTCCTCCAGGAGGTCTTCCCAACCCAGGGATGGAACCCAGATCTCTTGTGTCTCCTGCATTGGCAAGTAGGACTTGCACTTTCCCACTAGTGCCACCTGGGAAACCCAAGCACATCTTCAGAGACAGGCAAAATCAGGCAAACCTTGAACACCCTGCCACACCCACAGATAGGCACACGCAATCAACAGCAGAGCAACCTAGCAGAGAAGACTGGGAATCACCCACTGTCAAGTCTGGAAGATTTGATGCCTTCAGTCTGACAAGAGAGCACAGAGCCCAGCCAGGGCGTGAATGTGATATAAAGGGTAGCATCCTAAAGTCCTAAACTCCATTCCTCAGCTTGTTAGGGAACTTCAATCTTTGAAATTTGTAAACCTTTCTTGAAGTTATTTATATGCTCAGCTATTGCAGCTATCTCTTGGGGATAAAGAGTTGCATAAATTTATACTACTCACTGGGCAAAGCAGAATTCCCTTTAGTTCTCCTAAAATTATCTCCTGTCAAGTTTTATGGGGATGAAGGAGAAGAAGGAATTTAGGTCTAAGATGTCAGGATTCCAACACATACTCTCTCTTTCATGATCAGATTACCTTTCATCTCATCTTCTCTCAGACTTGATCTGTCCAGACTTAAAAACTCTAATTGCTCCCCCGTCTCTCTTGATCATTTTAGTTGCCTTTTCTATAGCTTTTACCTATTTGTCTTTCCTCTCTATCTCTCTCAAAAGGGAGTGATGAGAATCTCCTGAAGTATTAAGAGACATTGAAGCAGCAGCATCTACCATTAGTGAATCTGCAAAATGCCTGGCCCATCAGATGCATCCGTGCATTTAAAAGTGAAGGAAGTCAGAAAGAGAAAAACAAATACTGTATATTAACCCACATATGTGGAATCTGAAAAAAATTGGTATAGACAATTTCATTTACAAAGCAGAAACAGAGACACAAACATAAAGAACAAATGTATGGATACCAAGGGGAAAAGGGGCTGGGATGAATTGGGAGATTGGGATTGACATCTGTACACTGTGCTGTGCTGTGCTTAGTCGCTCAGTTATGTCTGACCCTTTGTGACCCCATGGACCATAGCCCGCCAGGCTCCTCTCTCCATGGGGATTCTCCAGGCAAGAATATTGGAGTGGGTTGCCATGCCCTCCTCCAGGGAATCATCCCAACTCAGGGATAGAACTCAGGTCTCCTGCATTGGAGGTGGATTCTTTACTGTCTGAACCACCAGGGAAACCCAAGAATACTGGAGTGGGTAGCCTACCCCTTCTCCAGGGGATCTTCCTGACCCAGGAATCAAACTGGGGTCTCCTGCATTGCAGGCTGACTCTTTACCAGCTGAGCTACCAGGGAAGCCCATATATACACTATTATGAGTAAAATAACTAATGAGCACCTACCATATAGCATAAGGAGCTCTACTCAGTGATCTGTCGTGACGTAAATGGCAAGGAAATTCAAAAAGGAGGGGATACATCATATACATATGGGGCTTCCCAGGTGGCGCTAGTGGTAAAGAACCTGCCTGTCAATGAAGGAGACATAAGACATGCGGGTTCAACTCCTGGGTCAGGAAGATCCCCTGAAGGAGGGCATGGCAACCCCCCACTCCAGTATTCTTGCCTGGAGAATCCCATGGACAGAGGAGCATGATGGACTACAGTCCATGGGGTCGCAAGGAGTAGGACCCGACTGAGCAACTTAGCACACACACATGCATATGTATACATGCATATGCACACATGCATATATGTATATGTAAATATAGCTGATTCACTATGCTGTACAACCGAATCTCACACAGCATTGTAAAGCAACTATACACCAATAATATTTTTTTAATTATAAAAAATAAATAAAATTCACACCCTCTTCATAGGCTTATAGGTCTACAGAGCCCTGCACAATCCAACCACTGCCTTCCTATCCAGCCTCATCTCATATCACTCTGCTTCTTGCACACAGAGCTCTGGACACTCTGGTTTCTTTCACATGCATCAAGGTTCTTTGAACCTCAGAGTTCTTATACATGTTCCCCATTTAACAGAAGAGACACTGCCTGTAATGGGGAAAGCACTCCATATGTATTTGTTGAGTGACGATGACTCACAGCTTAAGCACCTTCTAGGCTCTGGAAATTCAGAGATGAACAAAATGCCATCTTATCTCAAGGGAATCTCAACCTCCTGAGAAAGAGAGAAAAGTAAAGCAGTGAGTAACAACCACAAACAGCAACTGCATCTGTGCTATGGCAGGGACACAGCAGAGTTAGGGAACACAGAGCAGGGTCACATGATGGGTATCAAGAAAGGCTTCCTGGAGGAGGTGACATTTACCATGAGCTTGGAAGGATGAAGAAGAGTTGTCCAGTGGTGGAAGGGAAAACTTTTCTAGGCAGAACAAACCACATGAGTAGAGTCATTGAGGAGTGAGATGGCTCTGTGAGTAACCGGAAACAGGGCGATAGCAGATGACAATCTAGGAGACACATAATGAAGGATCTCAAGTAGCCAAGTCTTTTCAGAACCTCCCCAGAGCCCAGCACCAAAACATGTCCAAATAGGAACAGGGAACAGCCCTCTAAGAGCATGGAAACTCCAGATGGAGCTGCTGCCATCGATACTGCAGACTCAGGACTTCCCTGGTGGTCCAGTGGTTAAAGAATCTGACCATCAATGCAGGAGACATGAGGTCAATCCCTACTCAGGAAATATCCCACATGCCGTGGGGCAATAAGTCCTTGTGCCGCAACAAAAGAAGCCCCTGCAATGAGAAGCCTGAGCACTGCAAAAAGATAGTAGCCCCTGCTCACTGCAACTAGAGAGAAAGCCCTCACACAGCAACGGAGACCCAGCACAGCCAAAAATAATTAATTTTAAATAAAAGAATTTTTAAAAATCCTACAGACTTACTCAGTTTCTTTCATCTCCTTCCTGTGGAGCAGATACTCCTTGGTGACTCAGATTGTAAAGGCTGTCAATATTCAACACCCATTCACCGGAAACCCACAACATGCAGGCATTGTGGAGTGGAGAAGATGCAAAGAAGATTATCCCAGGCCATTCAATTTTTATCCACACACTGATGTTCTCACCCTCATTCATACACACTCACACCAGGAGAGTCATCCCTCACCCTTTAGTCCAAGACCAACCGGCAGCACCCTGCTGAGGACCGTCCCTCCTTTGAGTCTCCCACTCACTCTAGTACCTCCTTGAAGATGCCTGGGAGTCTACTGACCAGAGAATAAGTTTCCGTGATGACATGAGAGGGGAGGTTCAAACAAACCCACATGGGAGAGTTAGCATCTTGCCTAAAAGTCTCGGACAAGGTGATGCCCATGAGCAAGGGATCCCTTTTGGTTAAGTCTAGGTCCAGCTCTCCAACCAGCTGGAGTCCCTAGGAAGCAAAGCCTATTTGTCCTGAATCCCACTTGGGGACATTCACCTGGGTGTTTTGGACTTTCAAGACTTTGGGTAGGTATGTCCCCACTGCCTTCCTCGTGTGTCTTCCTGGAGACCTCCCACTGGCATCTTCAACCTCTGACTCATGGTCACCACCACTGTGAAGACCTCCTGGATCTCCTCAGTGGTGCCACAGCACATCTGGTCATCTGAAGAGGCTGATGCCACCCCCACCAGGTGGTGACCTCCCCAAAGACAGGGACCATATCATTCATCTCTCTCCCCACAGTATTAAACTTCATGCAGGCACATGGTAAAAGCTTGGTTAAGATGAATAAATCAGAGAAACCGAGGGGGTTTGTTCTTTGCGTAAAATAGATATTAATAGCTAGTGAGAAGCTGCTATATAACACAGGGAGCTCAGTTCAGGGCTCTGTGATGACCTAGAGGGGTGGGATGGAGGGGTAGGGGGGAGCTCAAGAGGGAGGGGATATATGTGTCCACACAGCTGACTCAGGGATTCCCAGGTGGCTCAGTGGTAAAGAATCCGCCTCCCAATGCAGGAGACACAAGAAACACGAGCTTGATCCCTGTTTCAGGAAGATCTCCTGGATTAGGAAATGGCAACCCACTCCAGTATTTTTGCCTGGAAAATTCCATGGACAGAGGAACCCGGCAGACTACAGTCCATGGGGCTGCAAAAAGTTGGACAGAACTGAGCACTCACACAAGCACATAGCTGATTCACACTGTTGTACAGCAGAAACTAACAACATTGTAGAACAATTAAAATTCCAATAAAAAAGAGGGGAGGCAAGTTCCTTTCTGGCTGATGAGAAAGTTGCTGGATTATAAGGTCAGCTCCCCAGCTGCCCTCATGCCTGGGGTACCAGTAAGCACTTGGGTTGATGGCTCTGCTAGAGGACATGCCTCCTGAAGACTGTACTTGCTGGTGGTGGATGGGCTGCTTTGCTGAACCACCTCACACAGACCCACCTTCCTTCAGCAGCAGTGAGACCCTGAGCTTAGCTATGTTGGCTCAGACCTGAAGCGTCCAGCTATTACCCTCTGCAACAATGGCCTCAGGGGCTAGTATAGAGAGAGAAGCACGCACAACAATTCTGAGCATCCTTCCAGACCACCTGGCCTCTGCAAGTGGTGCCACCAGAAGCCCCAAATCCTGCTTCAGACTGCAGAGCAGCTCCAAGCCAAAGCCCCATCTGGCCGCACCAGGACAGAGGGCAGGTCCCAGACAGAATGCTGTAACCCCCCTTTCCCCTTCTCCTCCCCTCAAGGTAAGACACTCCAGAGGTGATCCAGCAGACAATCATAAAACTACTCTCCAGGGTAGAAGAAGGCCGGAGATTGGGACCACAAGACTTGAAAAAGGACGCAGCAGCAAGGTCTCTAGGTTTTATTTGTCCGTCTCATATGTGCCAGACTGGGCATGGAAGAGTCCACAGCCCATAACCACTAGGTACAGACAGAGAATTCAAGAGAAAGAAAAGGAAGCTTGCTCTCTCTGGCAAAGGAGCTGGGACGGGAGAAGACCAGCAAGGTCTTGGCAGGGAAATCCTTACCCAGTGGCCCAGTCTGCCCACAGCAGCACCACCTGGGCAGGCCAACCCATTCCCACCTCATGAGGCAAACTGGATAAGTGTCCTCTTGTCCCACCACACCCACCTTCCCATCTCAAGGAAACGCTGGGGTCCATCCCCTGGCAGGCCCACCCTCCACCTCTGGGAGCTGCCTCTGGGAACCCCACACCTCGCACTCCTCTCAGATCAGCACCCAGGCTCTCTGCCCCCATTGCACCTGCTCACCAGGCCCCCACCTGTTCCAGCTACCATGCTGAGCCCTTAGGGGCACCCACACTGTACCTGCCACCCACTCTTCAACATTCTTTTATTTCCAGGTTACACTCTCTTGCAAGGATCCCTGAGCTACAGAATTTAATGGAACGCTCCAGAGTTTCTTCCTCCCCAGCATAAGTATATGCCCCTGGCAGAGCCAGAGGTTCTTGATAACAGCCCCTACACTCCCAAGGGACTTCCCTGGTGGCTCAGACAGTAAAAAATCCACTTCCATTGTAGGGGACCTGGGTTCGATCCCTGGATCAGGAAGATCCCTTGGAGAAGGGAATGGCTACCCACTCCAGTATTCTTGCCTGCAGAATTCCATGGACAGAGGACCATGGTGGGCTACAGACCAGGGGGTTGCAAAGAGTCAGACACAAGTGAGCGACTTTCACTTTCATTTTTTCCATTTTCACATTCTCTAAACACTCAGGGGCCCCAAGCCTCAAATCTGCCTGAGTCCTTTTCCATGGTCCTAAAAAACAGGTTCTTTCACGAGGCATCAGTTTACCCCATTAATTTTTCCTCTTTCCAGAACCCATTTTCAATTTAGCAGACATGTTTCGGGCTTCACTTGTAGCTCAGCTGATAAAGAATCCACCTGCAATGCAGGAGACCCCAGTTCAATTCCTGGGTCGGGTTGTTCCCCTGGAGAAAAGATAGGCTATACATTCCAGTATTCTTGCCTGGAGAATCCCATGGACAGAGGAGCCTGGCAGTCTACAGTCCTTAGGGGCTCAGAGTCAGACACAACTGAAGCAAATTAGCCCAGAGAGCAGAGTAGCACAGGCCCAGGTTAGCAGGCAGAGACCTAGGGGATGGGGAGTGCCCTCCCTAAGAGCCATAGTGGAGATTTGCTCCAGCCTACAAGTCTAGGGTCATCAACTTCATTTTGAGTGATTTAATTATGGTTAATTAAGTGGATTAACTGCTTTGTACTATATGAGTAGAAATAAATACCTCTTTTCTTTGGGTCTTAACACTGTTGTTTCAACCCCAAGTTCACAAGTGTGCTAGACATGTGTGTTCTAACCAGCTCTTCTCAGATGGCTGAAATTAGATAGAGCAAGACCAAGAAATCTGGAGAGGCTGCTGCTGTCCTTGAATGGTGGTGGGTGGACCACACTGTCAGGGACCTCACCACCGACATTGATGGATCCCTCTCAAAGGTTCTAGGCTACTTACACATATATTAATATCATCAGCTTATATGTTTCATAAGTATCACTGAACCCTGTGTGACATATAATCTCTTTTTTTGGTCCTACAGCTCTAAGGCAATGTCTCTCAAAGTATGATCCACAGATAGCCTGCAACAAAATCACCCCAGGGTGCCTGTTAAAAGGAAGATTTCTGGGTTCCACCGAGAACTTCTGATTCAGGGTCCTAGGAAGTGTGGCCAGGAAAACACATTTTAAATGAGCCCCTTGATATTTCTATTACTCCACATGTTTAGTAATTTTTAAATTTATGTTCTCCTTACCAGATCACGGTGATAATAATGATGATGTTGATAACGATGGCAATGGTGGCGGTGAAAACAATGGTAATGATGATGGTGGTGGCATGATGGTGATAATGGAAGATACAATAAGATTCCTTTACCTTTTTTTGGTGCTTTACTATTCATAAAGCTCTTTCACTTTCATAGTTATTTCATGTAACTCTCACCAGGACTGGATTGCTGCAATCTCATTTACAGATGATGAAGGCGCTGAGGTTTAGCGAGAAGTTAAAAGACTTCCCAAACTCCTCAAAGTACCTGCTCTGAGCCATTTCCTTTTCCAAAGGAGACAGTCTTACATGAGTCAATTCGCTCTGAGCCTATCCCCAGACACCACAACCTGGAAGCTGATTGAGCAGAACTGATTGGGTCTCAGCTTAAGACCAGACATCACTCAACTCAGGAACTAATCGCAGGACCCTGGGTCATGTTCCGTGCAGCCAGAAAGACTCCAACTACCTGAGCCAACCACTCCTTCTCTGGTTAAGACCTACAAACCTCCTTTCACACCCATCAGAAGTACCAGATGGTAGTCAGAAGACCTGGTATTAGATTGTTGTGACTGTCCCTCTGCTAACTAAATGGGTATCCCTAGATCCTAACAGAAATCTCATCCCCTATAGAATGACAAGTCATAATAAGATTAAATGAAAATTATGCTTGTGAAGGTGAAAGAAAAGTGAAAGTGTCAGTCATTTAGTTGTGTCTAACTTTTTGCGACCCCATGGACCATAGCCCGCCAGACTCCTCTGTCCATGGAATCCTCCATGCAAGAATACTGGAGTGGGTTGCCATTTGCTTCTCCAGGTGATCTTCTCGACTTAGGGTTTAAACTTGAGTCCCCTGTATTGCCAGCAGATTCTTTACCATCTGAGCCATGCATGGCAGATTATGCTGGTGAAGATGCTCTGTAATTGGAAAGTGTATAAGTATTATCTCATTTGACTGTTAGAATCATTATCGTCTTTTGGTCTCAGATTCAGACCTCCTTCCCTCTCCTCCCTGCCAACTCTCCTCTCCACCCCTGACCCAGCCACCACCAGCATGGCTGTAGCCCCCAACATCCCAGCAAAGAGTGGTTAGCAGTAATTCAAGGGTTGCTTTTCCTCCACAATTTGTAGTAGTTCAGAAAGGCAAGTCACAGCCATCAACTGTGTACAGAAAAGACGACATGTCACCAAAGGGATTGTTACCTTCTTGGAAGTCAAGCAACATAGATTAGAATGGAAATTATTTGGGATCTTCATCAGTTGGCTGAAATTGCTCAATGCTCAGCAATTCATTGAGGTTTGCTACCAGATTGTTGATCTTAGTGGTGAGTGTGTGTGTGTGTGTGTGAACAAATGTGAGTGTATGAAGGCATGAGTGTGCATGTGTATGAGTGTCCATGTGTGTGCTCCATATTTGGTTGAGGCTCAAACAGAAAAGAAGAGGCCACCTCAAGTTCTCAGCAAGCTGACATTGCACCAAAGATCTGGGTCTGGGGGCTTCCAGTTTCATTCAGTCTTGCAAAGTCCTCCCAGGGCCACAAAGAGATCCCTACCGGAAAGAAGGGTATGGAGGGAGAGGTTCTCAGTATGAGACTGCTGGGAAATTCTTCCCAGAATACAAAAAGCACTACAGCCAAGAACAGGGTAACTAGAAACCCAAGGACATCTTTAGAACCAGGCTCCCTGAACCCAATGTGCCCACCCCTGGTTCAAACTGTGTCTCATCCCCACCTGATCTGGGATCCAGGTTGCCCAGTCTCATCTGCTGGACTCCTGGGAACCAGGGCAGGAGTGTCAAATCAAGAGCAGGAATAAAAGCTGAGCTTTATCAAGCACTTACTATATGCCAATGGAGAAGGAAATTGCAACTCACCCCAGTATTCTTGCCTGAGAAAAATCCCATGGATGCAAGAACCTGGCAGGCTACAGTCCATAGGGTGGCAAAAGAATCGTGTCCGACTAAGCGACCGAGCACACTGCTATGTGCCAGGCTCTGTGTTAAGTGCCAACTGGAGATGCTGGCAGGAGATGCATGTTTTACGTCCATCATTTCATTTGATCCCACAAAACCCCTCTGAACTGGGTTCTGTTATTATCCTCAGTTAATAGGTGGACACACTGAAGCTCACCACGGGTGACTTATGCAAGGTCACAAAACCCATCACAGGGGCAGACTGGATTCCGTCTCCCATCTTACTCTAAAACCTGGCACATAATTGAAATTTGTCAGTGCAAACCATTACTCAGGGCCTGGCCCAAGGAGAGTGTAGATCTATAGTGCTATTAAAAATCGAAAGTTCTGTGGCTAGATTATCTGATTCAACACCCAGCACTGCAGTTCACCAGCTCTACTTTAGCCTTTCTGTGGCTCAGTTTTCCTGTTCATAAAATGGGTACACTCTGCTTCACAGAGCTATAAGAGGTGTTTATATGAAGTCATGTAGGTAAAGTCATCCGAGGTCCTGGCACAGGTAAATATTCAAAGGCAAGTATTTGAAATAGAGGGATTTAAAGAGGCTGAGAAGCCAAACAGGAATAATGGGACCATCCAGATATTAGCAACCACAAGAAGCCACTAGCCTCCTGGGCTGGTGGGACAAAGGCAGAGGGGCATTAAAGAAATCAGACTAGCATATACATTACAGGGGGTAAATAGCTAGCTAGTGGGAAGTTGCTGTATAACACAAGGACCTCAGCCAGTGCTCTGTAACAACCTCAAGGGGTGGGATGGGGTGGAGTGGTGAGAGAGATGTTCAAGAGTGAAGGGACATAGTATACTTGTGGCTGATTCACATTGTTATATGGCAGAAATCACACTGTAAAGCAATTATCCTCCAATTAGGACTTCCCAGGTGACTCAAGTGGTAAAGAATCTGCCTGCAATGCAGGAGACACATGTTCGATTTCTGGGTCAGGAAGACACCCTGGAGGAGGAAATGGCAACCCACTCCAGTATGCTTGCCTGGGAAATTCCATGGACAGAGGAGCCTGGTGGGCAATAGTCCATGGAGTCACGAAGAGTCAGACACGACTTAGCGACTAACACTTTAACTTCATGTCAGGGGTCAGGATCATTTAGCTTTATAAGTTCCTGGGGTCATGTTAAAGTTCTGGGGATTCCTAGAGGTGCCGACTAGAGCCCTCAGAGGCTTCCAGGGTCTCCTTTCCCAGGGAGATGGGAGGAAAGAGCAGGAAGAGAGAAAGGGGAGCGAGGGTGCTGGATCAGAGGAGAGGAGGAGGGATGCAAGAGAAGAGAGTGCGCAGGCCCCAGAGGCTTGGGAGCTGCCGTAAGTAGGCCAAAGGGTCTGGGCTGAGAATGTGTGATTAGCACCGCTATTCATTTCACCAGCTCAAAATAGGTTCTCTCCTCAGAGACCATCATCCCCAGGTCAGCCGCAGCTTCCGATTAGCCAAGGCTGCCACTGGGCTGCGACATGGGAGTAAACAACCCGCCAGAGGATGGGAGGGCCCGACACAGACCCCAGGGATCTGTGCTCCTGGAGGTCACTCCCCAGCCTCCCAAGCACGGGGGGCACCTCGTACTCATTGCTACTAACCACCATGACAAGGTTAGTTCAAGCCCATTCAGACAGCGGAGCCCAGCCAACGTGGCAGTAATTGGCAGGGCCTGGGGCCAGCCCTGGGGGAGACAGTGATCTGGGAGAATATCCTGTCTTCTGGATGTCATCCTCACTTATCCTCAGGGTGCTGTGGTCCCCCAGAGTCTCTCAGGGAGCTGTCTCACACTCCCTCCCGAGACAGAATCTGTCATGGTTAAAATCACACAGCCCCTCCGTTCAGACCCCTGTCATCTCTCGGCCTGGCCACCTCTGCTGCCAGACCAGACCATCACTTTCTGTCCTCCTGTGAAGACTCTTGTTCAACATGGGTGTTGGGAAGCAGGAGCCGGTGGGGACAGAGACCCAGAGTCACAGCAGCAGTTAATTGCCCAGGTGATGGCAGGGCCAATGCAGGGACGTGTCTGCCTCACAAGCTGCCTGGGTTCTCTGCTGATCATTAGGAGGAGGCCAGCTTCAGTGCCGTCATCCCACAGGGACACACGGTGGATGACAAGTCGGCCGGGACTGAGCACGAGGCAGCTTCGAACACAGTGGCGGCATCTCAGTGGCCTGAGGGCATGCTCCTCCTTGCCCCTTGCAGCCCTCACCAGCTGGCACAGCTAATTGGCAGCTATGGGAAGCCAGCTGAGATGCCATTTCCCAGGACACGTCCCGTTACCCAGCAGCCTTGATCGCCCTCTCATCTCGGTCCTGTCCTGCCAGGTCTCATGCACCCACTTCCAGAGTCCATCTCCTGCACAGAGCCTGTCCTGACCACACTGCACAAGCCGGGTGGTGAGGGGTGGGGGGAGTGGTCACTTACAGACGGGGAGATGGGCTGTGCCTGAAGAAAAGGGAGTGAGGAGCCATTTCTGTGCTGGAGTGACAGCAGACCGTGTCGGATGAGTTCCAGGCAAGGCGCAAGTGTCCAAACCAGCCGTGCCCCAAAGAAGGGATGAGTAGCAGCCCCAACCTTCTCTGGGGGATGAGGAGCTGGGTGGCACCTTCGATGGGCAGATGGAGAACAGGGGTATGAGACATGCTGCAGGTCAGTGGTCCCAAAGGAGCTGTCCACAGGCAGGTCACAAATTCCAATGGGGCCAGGCCAAGCCCACAAGGACTGAAGACAGTCGCTGCAAGAGGCAGTTTGGAGTGAAGCCCCCAAAACCAGGCCCAGAGAGCCGAAGAGCAGACTGAAGGACTGCTTCTCCAGCTGGTTCTGTAGCCCCAAGTGAGGTGCGCTCTGTACCTTTAAAGGACACTGGAGAGGACAGAGGAGCCCATAGAATGGCAAACCAGCAAGCGGCCAACCAGGCAGACAGGGCCTGGCTGTGGGAAAGATCCAGTGCTCTCCACCCCTTCCCCCAGCCCAGGGAGCACAGACAGTCAGACAGCAGCCTGCCCACCTAGTCCAGGAACCTCGATCAGCCCAGGGCTGGCGCAGCTGCTCCCCAGCCCAACCCAGCACAGCCCAAGCCCAGGAATGTGCTGGCCACCCTCCAGGCGACACGCAAGCCCTTGTGCTTGGGATGCCCAGAGGCTGCCTGTCCCTCTGGGCAAGCCTCCTCCCCACCAGGGCTGGGAGTGGGGCCCAGGATTTTGTCTTGGCTGGGGTAACATGATGTCTGCCCTTGGGAGCACTGTTGAGGAGGCTGGCCAGGTCAGCGGCAGCTGCCCACAACCAGCTGCTTTGGGCAGAGAGTGTGAGGCAACTCTCCATAAATCCACCACACACTGCACAGCCTGGGTGCCCAGAGATGCCCATAATCACACTGGGTAACACAGCTCCCCAATCTACTCCATGGCCACAGCACCCAACAAGCAATGTACATCCTGCTGATGAGTCTTAATTTCTAGCTATTCCATCTTGATCATTTTAGGGATTTGGGTTCACATAGGAACTCTAAGGGGGCTTCCCAGGTGGCTCAGTGGTAAAGAATCCACATGCCAATGCAGGAGATACAGGAGATGCAAGAGACTCAGGTTTGATCCCTGGGTTGGAAAGATCCCCTGGAAGAGAAAATGGCACCCACTCCAGTATCCTTGCCTAGAGAATCCCATAGACAGAGGAGCCTGGCGTGCTATAGTCCATAGGGTCACAAAGAGTCAAACAGGACTGAGCACAGACTCTTATATTGATCTTCCAAGAGTTTCAAGCAGCAAGGTGGCAGTAGCATGGTGGAACGAGTCATTTTCATTAAATTTAATTTTTTAAATTATGCAATAGCGGATACTTGTGAGAGGCTTTATGTAAAAATCCTAAGAACCAGAACATCATCAGGACCACAGTAGCAGACCCCTCTGCTCCTCCACTCCCCACTGCCTCCCCATCCAGGGAAAGTTTCATGAGCCAGGATTGGCTGGAACATATTGAAGGCCTATGAGGAAGGAACTTATAAAGTGGGGAGGGCCTCAGGGGAGTGAATGTTGGGAAAAGTGGACCAGGAAGGCTATGAACACAGGAGAGGCAAGTGGACAGCATCATCTACTTGCCCTGAGCCTGGAGGAAAGGAGGTGAGAGATGATGTCAACTTAGACAAGTTGAAAGTTGCTGAGAGTGGTTTTGTCCCATAACCCTCATCTTCTCTTCAACAGAATAATAACAATGAGGCTAATAATGAGGTGAGGACCTTGAGGAGAGTGAACTGACCAGAGACACATAAAAGCTATTGCCAAGCAGAATGGAGGGCCTGCACAGTGGATAAGTAGTGGCTCCATCCTCTTCCTAATTATGTAATTCACTCCAAGAGCTCTCAGCCAGCCAGGTGAGGGAGGTTGGATTCATCCAAGGTTCCAAAGTCATCCAACATTCAGGCGGTTGATCAAATTGGTGCTGATTAGAACTGGGTTACACAGATACACCCCTAGGATCTTGGCCACCCAGAGGAGAACATGACACAAGAAAGGGGATGGGAGGTAGCCTGGGGGCAGGGGGAAGGATCAGGGGACTGTACCTTAGGTCTGATGACACAGCCAATACCTTCTGTACGTGTCAAAGGAGCCCCGGAAAGTGCTCACAGGGTTTGCATCTGACTTTGACACCTATCAGCTGTGTGGCCTTAGGCAGATTTTTTAACATCTCGAAAGCCCTGTGAACTTATTCATAACACTTCCTCTCTCCTGGGGGGGCAGGGAGGTGTCACAAGGCTCAAAGGAAAGAACAGTGCAAGTTCATTGTATCATTGTAAGCTGTGTGCAGATGTCAGCCTTGATGAATCAGGCAGAGAGGTCATGGAAGTCTTCCGGTTTCAGGCAGGATTGGGGCTCAGCAAGTCATTCCTCCCCATCATCTGTGTGGCTGCTTTTTCCTCGCTTTGCCCTTGTCCTCCCAGAATCTCATTTGGCTGGTTCCTGACCATTCTCTAAGACCCACTGGAGTCAATTTGAATTCTAATTGGATCCTCCAAGGTGCCCCTCCAGCCTCAGCTGGGTGTCATCTATGAAATTAATGAGCGTGCTCTCTGTTTCATCATGTAGTTCATTGCTGGAAACATTAAATAGCCAAGGGCTCCAGATTTCAAATTGCTCCAAATGGCCTCTCGCACTCTCCAAGGTTTTGCATGTTTGTGTGTATGTGTGTTTCAAGACAGACAGTGGGAAGGCAGACTCCCTTCCTCCTAGATTTTAACCATCATTCCCACCCTAACCTGCATTCTCATCCAGAGAGGTGAGAATCAAGGCTCAAAAAGGACACCAGATATTTTGCAATAAAATTAAAGGCCCCCTGCACTTCCCCGGGGAGCCTTCCATCTCTATGCCCTGAGGCTTTCTTTAGGGGACCCTGGAACCACAGCCTTGACCCTAACTCCTATCCAGTGCTCTTCTTCTAGGGACCTCTGAGCCATGATTCTCTCCATTCATAATGTTTAGCACAGAAGTAATAATTTACTGCTGATAGAGGATTCTTCGGGCACCAGCTGGAAATATCTTGAAATGCAACCCAGTACCATATATCTGTCTCCACGCTGCTTTCTTACAAGTCAGTCCTGAGATATAGACCCTGGAAGGTGAAAGCATTAAGTCTCTCAGTCATGTCCTACTCTTTGTGACCCCACAGACTATAGACTGCCAAGCTCCTCTGGCCATGGAATTCTCCAGGCAAAAATACTGGAGTGGGTAGCCATTTCCTTCTCTAGGGGATCTTCCCCAACCAGGGATCGAACCAGGGTCCCCTGCACAGCAGGCCAATTCTTTACTGTCTAAGCCACCAAGGAAGCCTCCAGACCCTGGATGCTGGAGGCTGCATGCTTCTCCCACCTGCTGTCATGCCTCTTCCCTTCATGTCTGCCTGGTTCTCAGAGACAGCACCCAGCATTCATTCAATTGTATTCACTACCAATGCAGTGCCAACCTCGGGCACTGGCACACAGCCATGAACGAAACAAACACATCTTGTGCTACGTATGCTTCAGTCCAAGCTCTCTTCTATTCCCTATCTCCCTCTGACCTCCCAGCAGAGCTGGTCTCCACATACCACCCAGATCCTAGCTGGCAAATCCTCTGCTGACTTCTTGCCCTACATTATTAGGAAAATCCTCTTTCACTGCTGATCTTCTGCTTCAGTTCCAGCTCCTGACTCACCTCAAGGTCTTCCACGTCATCTTTGTCACCTCCCCTGTCCTTTTCTATTTTTAACCATCTCTGTATCTTGTGTCTAAGCAGGCATTGTTTCTCTCTGTTATAGCTCCTATCCTCTTTTCACTTGAACCATGACCAGCCCTCCTTCTCTCTTTCGCTTTATGTCTCTATTTTGCCTTTATTGTTGTTGTTCAGTCACTAAGTCATGTCCAATTCTTTGCAACCCCATGGACTGCAGCATTCCAGGCTTCCCTGTCCTTCACCATCTCCCGGAGCTCACTCAAACTCACGTCCATTGAGTTGGTGATGCCATCTAACCATGTCATCCTTGATCACCACCTTCTCCTCCTGCCCTCAGTCTTTCCCAGCATCAGGGTCTTTTCCAATGAATCGGCTCTTTGCATCAGGTGGCCAAAGTATTAGAGCTTCAGCATCAATCCTTCCAATGAATATTCATGGTTGATTTCCTTTAAGATTGACTGGCTTGATCGCTTTGCTGTCGAAAGAACTCTCAAGAGTCTTTTCCAGCATCACAGTTTGAAAACATCAATTCTTTGACCCTCAGCCTTCTTTATGGTCCAACACTCACATCCATACATGACTACTGGAGAAACCATAGCTTTGACTATACTTCCAGCTAATGAGTCAGCCAACAAGAATTCACATCTACAAAGCAACTCCTTTGTAACTCTACTCTCTGGCCCCCAAAGGAGTCTGGCTTTGGAGCTTCTATAATGGGGACAGTGCTCTACATCAAATGCTGGCACCTAAGTGTCTCAAACCCTTCCCCCAGGGTTTTCCTTGGGGAAGTTGGGAACGATTCCTTTGTAAGGGATCAGACCCAGTGCCTGTGAGGTCCACTGGCACATCAAATCCTTCAACAATGATGATGGCGGGCATACCTGACTTGGTGCTATTCACCAGAAATCCAGAAACGATTAAGATGCACATCAGTGCGTGAAACTAACCTGGAAACAGAGACAACAAGAACAAAGGCCATAGGCAAAGCACAGAGGAAAAGAAATTATTTTCTTTTCTTGAGGAGATCAGGAATATTTCATAGAGGTGACATGCTGGGTCCAAAAAAAAAGAAAAAAACAAGTAAGGAAAGTATAAGCAATGACATTGTCTTTAACTTGGAAATCTGTCAGCTCTGCAGAGAAATATTTTTTGCCCACCCTAGTGAGCACACAGAGGGCTGAAACTCGTATGTGTCTACATGCATCCAGCCACTCGTGTTTAAACATATGCCAGTGTTGTCAGCCCTGGAAGGAGAGGGTGGTGATATGTTTCCTCTTTTTCTAGATTTTTTAAAATTAATTTTTATTGGAGTACAGTTGTTTCACAATGTTGTGTTAGTTTCAGGTATACAGCAAAGTGAATTGGCAATACATACATATATATTCCCTCTTTTTTTGGATTTCCTTCCCTTTTAGGTCACCATAGAGCATTAAGCAGAGCTCCTTGTGCTATACAGAGGAAGGAACTCAAAGGGCAAAGTGAAAGTCGCTCAGTCGTGTCCAACTCTTTACTACCCCCTAGACTACAGAGTCCATGGAGTTCTCCAGGCCAGAATACTAGAGTCGGTAGCCTTTCCCTTCTCCAGGGGATCTTCCCAACCCAGGGACCGAAGCCAGGTCTTCCGCATTGAGGGAGGATTCTTTACCACCTGAGCCACAAGGGAAGCCCAAGAATCCTGGAGTGGGTAGCCTATCCCTTCTCCAGCAGATCTTCCTGACCCAGGAATTGAACCAGGATCTCCTGCATTGCAGGCAGATTCTTTACCAACTGAGCTATCAGGGAAGTCCTCAAAGGGCAAAGGGCAACCTCAAAGTCCTCTGGTGGCCCCACCTTCACAGTTTTTCTCTAGTTGATCCCATCTACCCAGCCATCTAATGGAAACCTTGTCAATCCTACTTTCCAAGCACCTCTTGCATCTGTGTATTTCCCCCACTCCACTGTCACTTCCTGAATTAGACCCTCATTGCCTCTCACCCCATTACTACAGCAATCTCCTAACTGGTCTCCCTGCCTCCATTCTGACCATCTTCCAAACTATCCTCCCTTTGAAGCCATGAGGTCCTTTCTGACACACTGATCATGTCCCTTTTCTTCAGTGGCTCCCCCTTGCCCTTTGCCTAAGGAGGCATTTCACGTCCCCCAGGTATGGCCGCTGCTGATCTCTCCAACTTGATATCTCACCACTGTCCCCATAAACCCAGGTTCAATGCTGCAGCCAGGCTGCATTGTTGTCTCCTACCTCTCACAGGCTCTTACAACTTCCTGAAATGCTTTCGTCCTTCCCACCCACCATCTCCTCTTTGCATGGCTGATCCATAGCATAGTCAACCTTGAGGTCTCAGCCTACTCTTCCAGTCCCCATTCCTGGCCACAGTCTGGGGTAGGTACCCACCCTCATTATCACAGGGTAACATGACTATCCATCTGTGCACCTGATTCCCATGGGACTCTCAGCTCAGAGAAGGTAGAAACGGTGTTGTGTTGTAGCCTGTTGTATCTGTGGCTCTAAATCAGTACTTGTTGAGTTAGAGGTGTTCAATACTTATTGAATAGCTGAATATGCCAGGACTCCTTAGTAAGGCTCTACCTCCAGCACTGACTTTCCAACTGAAATGAAGCATTTCAGTGGTTTCTCCTGAAAAATAATAAGAGTCCCAAACTACCAGAGGCAGAGAGGGCCTTGGAGGTCAGTAAGTTCAAATCTCAGGGGTCAACTGAAGGAATTGAGACCCAGAGAGCAAGGGGTCCCCTGAGGCTAGAAGGAGAATTCCCATGATGATTACTCTACATTGTACGTGGTCATTAGTGGTGCCAGCCCACATCCCACACAAAGCAGCCCCTCAAAGAGCCCTGTTACCAATAACAAAGCATTTGCTCACCCTCATCACATTTCTTGTTGACTCCTACAAAAAATTGGTTGGGCAGGTGACCCCAGTGCCCCCATTTTATTGATTAGGATATGAGGCTCTAAGAGTCCAAGCTGCAAGTCCCAGGGATGGAGGAAGGCTCCTCTGTATCCAGACTCCATCACCTCTCATCACATAGCATCTGGCCCTTTGCCCTTTCCCCACAATAGGGTTGGATGCCAACAAGGAGTGGGATGATGCAACTGACTCCCTGTTGCCATAGCAGCACGTATCCAGGATGCTGATAGCCCACAGACCCCCAGGAGGCAAGACCCCAGATGAATCCACCCTGTGTCCAGAACTGCCAGAGTAATAGGGCAGGCAGCAAGCAGCTCTCAAACTTGCCAGGTGCTTGACTTTATTTAAGAAAATTATTTTTCATTCAGTCTCATGGGCAATGGACTATGTCCTGCCTTTTTAAAACGCGATGGGCTAGGTGGAGCTGACCTGACACATCCCTCCCGTTTCCCCATGCACACTTAAACATTCTGCCAAAACTAATATCTTTATTCCTAAAACCTTCAATTCACGTAGGGCAAGCAGCGTCTGCCTGTGCTGTACAGAGCGTGCACTTCAGCCTTTATATTACCCAGAGGAATGAGCTGCTATTATGAAATCATTAAATTAATAACTTGGTAATATAGGCAGATATATAAAACAATCTGTTCATAGAACAAAAGAAATTACTACGTTCCAAACATTCATAATTTAATTTAACAGCAAATTAAAGTAGCATACATAATTTTAGCCTCAAAATGTCAATAGAATTATGTAAATACAGCACCGAGTTCTACTGCTCTGTGTGTGTGTGTGTGTGTGTGTGTATGCATGTGTGTACTTGTGGGTAAAAAAGGAGGGCAGGGTGCAGAGCTGACATTTGCCTCCAGTAGGCCTCTCTTCTTCACAACAGAGAAGCAATTGACAGAAATAGATGAGGTGCCCAGCTTTTAATTAAGAATTTATTAAACATGCAAAGAGCTGTAGAGGAAAAAAAGCTAGCAAGGCACTCTGCTGGCTGCCAGGACCGGGTGCTGAGCAAACAGTAAGAGCCGAAGGGTCCAGAGGAGCTGTGCCAGGGCACCCTTGGGAAAGGATGGCATCAGAGGCCAGCAGGCATCTTAGAGAGAAGACGGATCTTATGAAAACAGAGATGAAACAGTGGAATATGGAGATGCTGGCCTGTGTGGAATTCTTTGGAAAACCCTGGTGTCTCAGTGGTAAAGAATCTGCCTGCCAATGCAGGAGACGTGGGTTCAATCCCTGTGTCAGGAAGATCCCTTGCAGGAGGAAGTAACAACCCACTCCAGTATTCTTGCCTGGAGAATCCAATGGACAGAGGAGACTGGCAGGCTTCAGTCCATGGGGTCACAAAGAGTCAGACACAACTTAGTGATTGAACAAGGACGTGTGGAATTCTTTAGGGAGAACAACAAGAATAGGGGAGCTATTCTCGTGTCCCAGCATTTTGCAGGAGCTGCCTCCCACCTGGGGCAGCTGTGAGAGAGGTTAAGAGCAGAGTAAGCTGAATGAGTCCCGGCTCATTCTGGTCAATTTCACAAAACACCTGCCTTGCATGAACCAAAGGAATGTGAGCCAGTAGAATGCAGTGCCAGGGTCGGTGAAACACTCCACTGCAGAATCCTTGACTTCCCAGGAGCCCTGGAGCGACTCCTATTAGAGCTGGATAAGGTGAATGAAGTCGCATTCAACTCTTTGTGAACCCATGGACTGTAGCCCACCAGGCTCCTCTGTCCATGGAATTCTCCAGGCAAAAATCCTGGAATGGGTTGCCATTCCCTTCTCCAGGGGCTCTTCCAACCCAGGGATCAAACCCAGGTCTCCTGCTTTGCAGGTGGATTCTTTACCATCAGAGCCACCAGGGAAGCTGTTGGAGCTGGAAGAGCACAAAGGGCTTCCTCTGTGAGCTGAGTTTGCTTTCATCCCAAGCCTTTCTTACCTCTGGGGTATTATATCTTTTCCTGTTTTCATGAATTGTTTTCTGGGGATAATGGCTATCTAGTCTGATGGATTTTCAACACAGGAAGGGACCAGTGAGTCTGTAGAGCCCAGCTGCTCTTCAAAAAAATATATATATATACACGCGCGCACACACACACAGAATTTGGCACACAAGTTCAGGACCCTCAGGTATTCCACAGATGAATCCAATGTTAAGAATCTGGTCTAGCCGAAGACCTGAAGCATGGAACCTTTTTTACAAAGAGCAACATACATCTAGAGCCAGTATTTCACAGTACAGATTTTCAGTTGAAAATAAAGAGTTTCAGAGAAGGATAGTGGCAAAGATTGCACACCAGTGTGAATGTATTTAATGCCACTAAACTGTGTTTAAAAATGATTAAAACAGTAAATTTGTTACGTATATGATACCATAATTAAAGAAATAATGTGGGTAAGTTCATCTTCCCAAAAATGCAGACTCTGTTAAAACATGATTAGCTTGCAAGAGATACTCTCTAAAGCCCTCTCAGTCCCACTTCTGCCTCCCCTGTGAGTACATCACCACTCTTCACCCTGAAACCAGCTTCTCCTGAGTGCCTCACCTCAGTCCACATGCACATATATGCCCCCAAACCAGCTTAGAAACCTTGCTGTCTTCCCCTTCCCTTCCCTCCCATAAACCTCCAGATCCAACAGGCAAGCGTCTCAAATTCACCTTCCTCTTGGGCTTCCCTGGTGGCTCAGATGGTAAAGAATCTGCCTGCAAACTAAGAATTAATCTTCAAAATATACAAGCAGCTCATGCAGCTCAATACCAGAAAAACAAACAATCCAATCAAAAAGTGGGCAAAAGAACTAAATAGACAGTTCTCCAAAGAAGACATGAAAGTGACAGAAAGTGAAAGTGAAGTCGCTCAGTCGTGTCCGACTCTTTGCGACCCCATGGACTGTAGCCTACCAGGCTCCTCAGTCCATGGAATTTTCCAGGTGAGAGTACTGGAGTGGGTTGCCATTTCCATCTCCAGGGGCTCTTCCCTACCAGGGATTGAACCTGGGTCTCCTGCATTGTGGTCAGATGCTTTACCGTCTGAACCACCAGGGAAGCCCCAAAGAAGACATACAGATGGCTAATAAACCCATGAAAAGATGCTCAACATCACTCATTATTAGAGAAATGCAAATCAAAACCACAGTGAGGTATCATCACACACCAGTCAGAATGACCATCATCAAAAAGTCTACAAACATAAATGCTGAAGAGGGTGTGGAAAAAAGGAAACGCTCTCACGTTGTTGGTGGGAATGCAAACTGGTATGGTCACTATGGAGAACAATGGCCATAAAAAACTGGGAATAGAACTGCCATACAACTCAGCAATCCCACTGCTGGACATATACCTTGAGGGAACCAGAACTGAAAGACACATGTACCTCAATGTTCATTGCAGCACTATTTACAATAGCTATGACATGGAAGCAACTGAGATGTCCATCAGCAGACGAACGGATATGGAAGTTGTGGTACATATACATAAGGGAATATTACTCAGCTATAAAAAGAATGCATTTGAGTCAGTTCTAATGAGGTGGATGAACCTAGAACCTATTATACAGAGTGAAGTAAGTCAGAGAAACACCAATACAATATATTAATGCATATATATGGAATTTAGAAAGACAGTAACAACAATCCTATATGAAAAGCAGCAAAAGAGACACAGATGTAAAAAACAGACTTTCGGACTCTGTGGGAGAAGTCGAGTGGGATGATTTGAGAGAATAGCAATGAAACATGTATATTACCATATGTAAAATAGATGACCAGTGCAAGTTTGATGCACAGAGCAGGGCACCCAAAGCTGGTGCTCTGGGACAACCCAGAGGGATGGGGTAGGGAGGGAGCTTGGAGGGGGGTTCAGGATGGGGGGACACATGTGCACCCATGGCTGATTCATGTCAATGCATGTCAAAAGTCATCACAATATTGTAAAGTAATTATTCTCCAATTAAAATAAATAAATTAATTTTTTTAAAAAAGAATCTGCCTGCAATGGGGGAGACCTAAGACACCTAGGTTGGATCCCTGGGTTGAGAAGATTCCCTGGAAAAGAGTATGGCAACCCACTCCAGTATTCTTGCCGGGAGAATCCCATGGACAGAGGAGCCTGGCAGGCTACAGTCTATAGTGTCTCAAAGAGTCGGACACGACTGAGCAACTAACACTAAATAACACTAACCTTTCTCTCCATTGTCCCAGACACTGCTTTATTTCTGCTTCATAAAAGGGTAGCCCACTGTCTCTTATACTGACAATTTCGTCAGCCTCTAAGCAAGTTCTGCACCATTCCAGTCTCATGCAACCTTCCTCTCATCCAAGTGGTCTTCCTTACCCAGGTCCAGTTGGACTTGTTCACAGGTAGGTAGGCACTGGCAAACTGCAAGCATTATCTCATGAATGCCTCATCCTAGACAAATGCACTTCCATTGCCCCATTTACAAAAGAGGAAAATGAGGACTGGAGAGCTTCAGCCATTATGTCAAGGTTATGCAGTCAGTAAGTGGCAAAGCCAGGAGTCCCACATGGGCAATCAAACACCAGTTAATAATAAGAGCTGGCACCAACTCAGGGCCAACTATGGTTCAGAATGGTTCTAAATGCTTTGTACCTAACAGTTCATATAATCCTCATAATTCCATGAAAAAAAAAAAACATGATTATCATCTCCATTTTATAGGTGACAAGTTAAGGTAGAAAGAGTTAAGTAACTTACCCAAATTAACCCAGCTAGCAAAGAATGGGACAGAGATTCAAGTCCCCTGCAGTCTGGTTCCTCAAAGCACCTACCACAGGCAGTTCCCACAGGGTTAGACCATGCCCCTCCTCCAAACCACACAGAATAAACTCACCCTCTGTAACATGAGAATCAAAGCCCAGCCCCCACTGACCACAGTCTAGGATTCAGACACCCTGCTGTGATCAATACACTCTGTGGTAGCCATTACCCAACTAGTCATGCCTCCCAAACACTTCATGCTGCTGCTGCTGCTGCTGCTGCTAAGTCGCATCAGTCGTGTCTGACTCTGTACAACCCCATAGACGGCAGCCCACCCGGCTCCCCTGTCCCTGGGATTCTCCAAGCAAGAATACTGGAGTGGGTTGCCATTTCCTTCTCCAAGGCATGCATGCATGCTAAGTCACTTCAGTCGTGTCCAACTCTGTGCCACCCCATGGACAGCAGCCCACCAGGCTCCCCTGTCCACAGGACTCTCCAGGCAAGAATACTGGAGTGGGTTGCCATTTCCTTCTCCACAAACACTTCATATTAACCCTTAATCCTAGGGTGTCCTTCAGAACCTCTCTACCCATAAATATCAGGTTAATCTTTACAAAATTCAACTGACCATCATCAACTCTAGACCATGATATCCAGGACCTATTTATAATTCATTCATTCAACCAAAATGAATCAAACACTTTGGCCAATCTCTGTGCCAGGTGTTGGGGATACCTTGATACGTGGAACAGACTTGGGTTCCATTGTTAAAACAGTGGCAAACACATATCATCATTTGATCCTCTTCAACAGATCCTTGGATTATCATGAACAATTTATCTGTTTGTCTCTATTGCTATATGGAGGGTTCCCAGAAGTCAAGATGACACCTTATCAAACTCTGTGCCCCTTCCATGTACCTTGATCATGGTAAATAAACTTACAAAATGTATTTGATGAATCAATGTTTGGATGACTCAATAGGCCCCACTGAAATTACAAGTCTGATCATGTAGAATGTAGCCTCCCATAATGAGTCATGAGCTGGTGGAGTTGAGTGTCTTCATCTGTAGGACTGGCCTCTGTATGATCTGCTTGACTGACTCTCTTACTGTTATTGCTATTCATTGGCACAGCAGTCAACATTTTGCAAAATATTTTCACATCCATTTTCTCACTTGATTATTCATGGCAGGGAAAGATAATCTTTGCATTGGCTTGAAAATAATTTTCTATATGTTCATAAGCATATTTTGATTGCTTCTAATGAAGTTGTCAAACAAAAAAGACTCTAGAATTAAATGCAATGTCCCTAGAGTAAATATCTGAAGGGAGAATGCCTGGGCTTATAGAGACTTGGGAATGAACCATTATCTTTTCAATGGAGGCATTGACAAAGGGGACCGTGGTCAGGTTTAAGGGAAATAAGGTTACAAAACACACAGAACTTAGTACAGAGAAAAGTTTCCACAAATATGATAAAGGCAAAGTGTTCTATGCTAATAATGGTAGCAAGATAAGAATTAGTCAGGTGGCTCAGCTGTAAAGAATCTGCCGGCCAATGCAGGAGACCCCAGAGACATGAGTCGGATACCTGGGCCGGGAAGATCATCTGGAGGAGGAAATGACAACCCACTCCAGTATTCTTGCTGGGAAAATCCCATGGACAGAGGAACCTGGCGGGTGACAGTCCATAGGGTGGCAAAGAGTCAGACACGACTGAGCACGCACAGGCTTAGTTGCTCCATGACATGTGGGATCTTCCTGGATCAGGGATGGAACCTGTGTCTCCTGCACTGGCAGGCAGATTCTTTACCACTGAGGCATCAGGGAAGCCCCCCAAATTAAGCTCATTTCTAAGCCCTCAGTCTTTCCTGAAAGCATAGTTCCTTTTGAATCTTGCCTAGTCCTCCCTCAGATCCTAATTCAAGCCCTAGAGAAATGTTCCACACTTAAAAACCTACCCCTTTCTGGCTCTGAGTGGTTCATTCAAAAGTTCCAGTTCAACATTCGTATTTGAAAGACATGATGTTTTCCACTGGTTTGGAATTAATTTGCTGTAATTCACACCAGTGTATTTTGATTGCTTTTGATTAAGTTTAACAAACTAAAGAAGTCTGATGAAATTAAACATCAAAGTAAACAATCCTTTTTCTAAGGCTCCTTATGCATAATTATCAGCCTAGTCATTCTTGCTAAATATATCCATTATGTGACAGTCCCTATGCCTGGGTACTTGTAATTAATACAGAATCCCAAAATCGATTCTAGAGAAACACTCTAAAAAATCCAAGGAAGCTCATTTGCATAACTTCTAAAATATTTGAATGAATTGTTTTGAAACTGGAATGAAAAGAAAGGGGCTTTTACAGGTCAGGGTTTCTTTGTAAAAATAAATAAATAAAACAGGCTGCACATTTAATATTGGGTTTGTTGTAAAGAAAAATAGGACTTTGGTGGAGAGTATGAATAAACAGGTAAATGACTCTTTGGAGCTGTCACTTTGCAGAAAGCCTCGCCAAAATTAATGGCTAATAATTAACCACCCAAGCAACTAATGTGTTTAGAAAAGTTCACTGGCAGCTTTGTAATGTTGCTGAAAATGATGAAAATTATAGTTAATATCATTTTATTAAAATGTGGGAAAATAACTTAAATATGTGTATAAGGAGGGGAAAAAAGACCTCTCCATGGTTTCACGTACTTCCTTTCACCCAGGGAAATACAGAAAATAATTCCACCACTGGAACAGAGCTGCGCTCTGCAAAACTCTTTCTGCTGCTTTGAAGCACAGTGAATCTGGACACAGGATACATCCTCCTGAAGCCTCAGTGTCCTCATGGAAAAATAGGGCCCACCAGGTTTGCACCCAGAGCACTTAAAGCAGGGGGCACCTGAGTGCTCAGCTAGTCTCTCTTCTCTGTGGGTCTCAATTCCTCTGACTGCAACTCTTCTCCATACACATCAATTATTAATGGTAATAATAACCAGAAGAAGAATATTTATGAAGAATTTATCAGACCCTATGCTAAGCATTTTTCTTTCATTAGCACTTTTAATCATAACAATGACCCTGGGAAAAGGTTATCTCAGGAGAAAGTATCATCTTTTTCTAAAAGTTTAAACAACTTTCCTAATGAGAAAACTAAATCTTGGGGTGAGCAGTCAACTACAATGCAAAGTTGGCTTCTGAACTCAGGGGCCTGTGTCTTTAACTGTTGCATTATATGGTAGCCTCTGGGATGGGATTTCCAAGCTGGAGGTGCATGGGTGAGCTTCGGGAGGAAACATAATCTCTGAAAATATTCCAGAAATAGTTGTATATGTGAACACATTTCATGAAAGTTTCCAAAACTTTCACTTAGTTCTCAAAGGAGGCCCTTACCTACCAAACGTTAAACATTTTACACTGAGCCGAACTCAATAGCCTAGACTGTTTTGCTATCTAAAGTGTGGTCTGGCAAGAAGTAGCATCAGCATTACCTGGTAGCTTTCAAGAAAATGCAAATTGTGGGCCCTGCTCCAGACATACTAAATCAGATTCTGGCTCTTAGCAAGATCCCCAGGAGATCTCTGTGTCCCCAAAACAGCCTGCAAGAGCAAGGAAGGTCTTCCTGGATGAGGCAATGCATGAAATAAGCCCCACATAAGGGCCTCCCTAGTGCCTCAGTGGTAAAGAACCCACAAGACAGTTCAAGAGACTTGGATTCAGTCTCTACTCTGGGAAAATCCCACATGCCATAGAGCAACTAGGCCCATGTGACACCATTGAGCCTGTGCTCTAGAGCCCAGGAGCCGCAACTACTGAGCCCATGCTCCACAACTACTGAAGCCCTCATGGCCTAGAGCCCTTGCTCCACAATCAGAGAAGCTTGTGCACCACTAGAGAGTAGCTACCGCTCATTATAAGTAGAGAAAAGTCCAAGCAGCAAGAAAACCCAGCAATAAAAGTATTTATTTCAAGTTCCACTTTAAAAAAAAAGCTCCAAATGATGACTAATCATCAGCCAAGGGACAATGGAGGTGGATAAAGACATTTCAAACAGAAGGATATGCCCAAACGAACATATGAAGGATGAGCTCAGAGGATGGGCCAGGGAGCCACAGCAGGTTAAATGGCTGGTGAGTGAGGTGTGAGGCCTGGGGTTCCAGAGGCACAAGGTAGATAGGAAGGTTCATGCAGGCTGCAAGCTCAGTCACTTAAGTCATGTCTGACTCTTGGTCTGTAGCCGGCTAAGCTCCTCTGTCCGCAGGGATTCTCCAGGCAAGAATTCTGGAATGGGTTTCCATGCCCTCCTCCAGGGGATCTTCCTGACCCAGGGATCGAACCCACGTTTCTTATGTCTCCGGCACTAGCAGCCATGTTTGTTACCACTAGCGCCACCTGGGAAGCCCATTTTGTTTGGAACATACACAGAGGAGAGGGGAGTGGCCACTTATGAAGGAGCGTAAGGTAGTCAATGGCAATCCATTCCAGTACTCTTGCCTGGCGAATCCCATGGGCGGAGGGGCCTGGTGGGCTGCAGTCCATGGCATTGCTAAGAGTCGGGCACGACTGAGCGACTTCACTTTCACTTTTCACTTTCATGCATTGGAGAAGGCAAGGGCAACCCACTCCAGTACTCTTACCTGGAGAATCCCAGGGACAGAGGAGCCTGGTGGGCTGCCGTCTATGGGGTCGCACAGAGTCAGACACAACTAAAGCGACTTAGCAGCAGCAGCAGCAGCAAGGTAGTCAGATGCGTATTTTAGAAAATCACTCAGGTGACAGAATGGAGACTGAACACAGCCAACCCTTAAGGTGCTACTAGGAGGAATTGCCCCTCCCACCCTCTCATTGCTCCTCCAGCACCGGTTTGCTCCGCTCTCACACGAAACCTATCCACACCATGCCCTGCTACTGCTCCCAAATATCTGTGGCTTGAGTCTCTCTAAACTGGGACCAAACAGGTGACAAAGAACATCACTGACAATACAGTTAGATGCCAGCTCCCCGAGAACAGGCCTGCAACTGTCTCCTTGACCACCAGTCCCCAGTTCTAGAAGAGGACCTGGTCCTGAGTCAGTGCTCAGTGAGGATTTGTGGAAGGAAAGCGTAATAATGAGATTAAGTCAGGGTTTTTACCCCAGGAGCACTTAATCTTCCACAGACTTCAGTTCAGTTTAGTTCAGTTCAGTTGCTCAGTCGTGTCCGACTCTTTGTGACCCCATGAATCGCAGCACGCCAGGCCTCCCTGTCCATCACCAACTCCCGGAGTTCACCCAAACTCATGTCCATCGAGTCGGTGATGCCATCCAGCCATCTCATCCTCTGTCGTCCCCTTCTCCTCCACCCCCCCAATCCCTCCCAGCATCAGAGTCTTTTCCAATGAGTCAACTCTCGCGCGGATATTAAAAGTGCATGGTGAAAGGGACCTTATCCGGCTCCTGCAGGTCTGTCTGAATGTAGGAGTGCCTAGAAAATGCAACAGAAACTTGTGGCAATGCATTTGGCCAGTTAACAGTGTCTGTGAGCTTGAGACTGAAGGAGAATCAGGACCTGGTGTCACCCCTGGGCCCTCTGAGGCTGCAACTGGGGGCAGGGCCACAAGGGACCATAGGCCATTTTCCTTTTATTCCACAGCTTGTTCCCTGAGTCCCCTCACATTTGTACACCACAAGAGAAGCATTTATTAAGCATCTGTAATACACTAGAAAATACAGAGCGACGGGAAATATAAAAGGAAGGAAGTGGGAGCCCCGCACCTGGTGGTATAGACGTGGAAAAAGAGAGGCATGTGGGCCCCAACCCCCTATCCCCAAAAGATTCTCAGCATGAACACCTTTGCCTA
Source organism: Bubalus kerabau (assembly GCF_029407905.1). Classification (NCBI taxonomy): domain Eukaryota; kingdom Metazoa; phylum Chordata; class Mammalia; order Artiodactyla; family Bovidae; genus Bubalus; species Bubalus kerabau. The sequence continues at coordinate 135,253,924 of NC_073627.1, forward strand.
ACAGTTCCCCTTAGCCTCCTTTGGGACTGGCCTCACAGCAATCAACTCAGCCTTGGGGATGGGGGTGCTGGTGGGATAGTGGGATGGTGAACATGAGGTTGGTTGCCTTCAGCCATCATTCTGAGGCTCAGATAAGCCTTGGGTGTGGGTCCCAGCCAAGCTCTGGTGTCCCCAGTACAGTGCCCTGTCTGCCCACAGGGGCGCCCTTCTCCAACTCACAGAAAGGTGTCATGCAGGCTAACAGCACTCCTTTCACATCCAAGCCAGGGCTTCCTTAAAGACCAGCTCTGGGCTCAGCATGGGGAGTGACATGAAAGAGCAGAAATTTCATTGTGTGAGTGCCTAGAAGGGCCCACACACTGTGCTTCGAGTTGTACAGGCATTATCTAATTTCATTCTCCCAACCTGGTGTACTCAGATCTGTTTACAGATGAAAACTGGGGCTCCAAGCAAGAGGAAGATTTGATCCCTGAGTAGTGAGTGGCGGAGGGGTGCAGTTGGACTCACTTGTCTCTGTCTGACTCAAGCCCAGCCGCCTTCTCCCTCACCCAGCCCATCAAGCCCAGGATGCCCAGCCCTCCCCTCACACTGCCATTTCCTATTTCCTCTTTTATAGTAAACACTAAACGAGAAAGTAAAATCAATGAGAAATAATAAGCATTAAAAAAACGACTCCATAAAAAGACAGAAACAGTAAAAACATTAAAAGACTTAAGAACAGTAAAAACAAAATTATGGCTTTAAAAAAAACAGTGGGTGAAATCAGCACAGGGGACCAACCAAGGAGATTAATCTCAATGTTATCATCTCAAACAAAACTGTGCCTTAGAAGCAAATCAGAGGCCCAGTGCAGGGAGTACAAGTTTTAAAAGATGGGGGAGGATTTGGAGGTTGGACTCCAGTCCCTACACTCCCCTTATCTTGGTTGGCAAAGTCAGCATTCATTGCAATGATGTAGAAAGTCTTCCTGGAGGAGGTGGCATTTAGCTGAACTTTGAAATTGGGCATTTGAGAGGGCACTACTCCCAGGAGAGGAGAACTTTCAAAACAAAGTCATAAGAGCAGATGCAAACTATTATATATAAAATGGATAGACAACAAGGTCCTACTGCACAGCACAGGGAACTATATTCAGTATATCCTGTGATAAACTATAATGGAGTTTCTAAGGTGGCTCAATGGTAAAGAATCCACCTGCCAATGGAGGAGAAGCAGGTTCAACCCCTGGGTCAGGAAGATCTTCTGGAGAAGGAAATGGCCACCCACTCCAGTATTCTTGCCTGGATAATCCCATGGACAAAGGAGCCTGGTGAGCTACAGTCCAGGGGGTCAGAAAAAAGTCTGACATGACTAAGTGACTAAATAACAACAATAAACTATAATGGAAAAGAATATTTTAAAAAGAATGTTTGTATGTGTATGAAAGAGATGGGAATACCAGACCACCTGACCTGCCTCTTGAGAAATCTGTATGCAGGTCAGGAAGCAACAGTTAGAACTGGACATGGAACAACAGACTGGTTCCAAATAGGAAAAGGAGTACGTCAAGGCTGGATATTGTCACCCTGTTTATTTAACTTCTATGCAGAGTACATCATGAGAAACGCTGGGCTGGATGAAGCACAAGCTGAAGTCAAGATTGCCAGGAGAAATATCAATAACCTCAGATATGCAGAGGACACCACCCTTATGGCAGAAAGTGAAAAGGAACTAAAGAGCCTGTTGATGAACGTGAAAGAGGAGAGTGAAAAAGTTGACTTAAAGCTCAACATTCAGAAAACGAAGAGCATGGCATCCGGTCCCATCACTTCATGGCAAATAGATGAGGAAACAGTGGAAATTGTGGCAGACTTTATTTTGGGGGGCTCCAAAATCACTGCAGATGGCAACTGCGGGTGTGAAATTAAAAGACGCTTACTCCTTGGAAGAAAAGTTATGACCAATCTAGACAGCATATTAAAAAACAGAGACATTATTTTGCCAACAAAGGTCCATCTAGTCAAAGCTATGGTTTTTCCAGTAGTCATGTATGGATGTGAGAGTTGGACTATAAAGAAAGCCGAGAGCCGAAGAATTGATGCTTTTGAACTGTGATGTTAGAGAAGACTCTTGAGAGTCCCTTGGACTGCAAGGAGATCCAACCAGTCCATCCTAAAGGAGATCAGTCCTGAATATTCATTGGAAGGACTGATGCTGAAGCTGAAACTCCAATACTTTGGCCACCTGATGCAAAGAGCTGACTCATTGGAAAAGACCCTGATGCTGGGAGGGATTGAAGGCGGAAGGGGAAGGGGACAACAGAGGATAAGATGGTTGGATGGCATCACCGACTCAATGGGCATGAGTTTGAGTAAACTCCAGGAGTTGGTGATAGATCAGAAGGCCCGGCCTGTTGCAGTCCATGGGGTCACAGAGAGTTGGACATGACTGAGCGACTGAACTGATCTGAAATGTATGTGTATAACTGAGTCACTTTGCTGTACAGCAGACTGGCACAACATTGTAAATCAACTATATTTCAATTAAAAAAATAAAATTAATTTTTTTACAAAAATCATAGAGACAGTAGGGTACAGAATTATGGAGGAATGGGGTGGCAGTCTGGCTGACTGGTGCAAGCTCTTGCCCTAAGGTAGTGCAAAGGAGTCAAAAGTTGGTTTGGGGCCAGCCAGGGAGAACCTGAAGCCTCAGTCCAGTAGTGTGGACCAAGATCAAGTGACTCTGCCCCCTGAAACAAGGAGAGAGGACCAAAGGGTCCCTCCAGGAAGCTTCAAGGTCACCTGTGGCTCTGTCCCCGCTGGGGTGGGGAAGCTGAAGGGCAGCATCACTGAGTCAAGGTCGCAAACCACGTGAGAGACTTGGGCAGGGCCAGGCCCCCAGGGAGCTGAGTCCTTTGCTGAATAAGGACTTGGCCCAGTTTCGCTTCCCGAAGTGACTGTGTGTCAGGAGGATGCAAAGGTTCCTTTACACAACAGCAATTCTTCTTGGCAGGATGTGAGAAGTCTGGCGGGGTTGCCAACCGACCAAGGGATGGGCAATTAGAGTAGGGGAGAAGAGAGGAAAGTGGAGGAGGGGCAGGACAGAAGGGAGAAATGTCCCTCGTAACTGAGCAGGCTGTTAGCAAGTCAAGGTTCTGGCATAAAGTGCAAACTCCAGCTCCTACCACCATGCCCCTTCCTCTTCCTCCCATCACACTCACACACCTCACCCCTCCCCCATCCCCAACACATACCGGGCAAACACACTCATTCGTGCACTCACAAACTCACACCCTCACACTCACGGAGACATTCATACACTCCCCTCCTCTCACACGGACTCATACTCAGGTTACACGCTCACACGCAGGCATAATGAGCTAAACGTCAGGTCAGATTACTGAAGTTTTCATCCACCTCAGCAAAATTAGTTTAAAAAGGGCAATGGAGAGAATTTTTCCCCAATGCTATATTTATTCAATTTAAAGGACTACACATCATTCTGAGATTATGTCCCTTCTCTCTTCTTTGCGGCAGCAGATGTTAAAATATCCTCTCTTTTAGGAAAAGGTTGTGTTGACAGATGGCAAGGTGTTTTCCTTCATGTCCTTGACTCTTGCAACCTCATGGACTGTAGCCCACCAGGCTCCTCTGTCCATGGGGTTTTCCAGACAAGAATACTGGAGTGCATTGCCACTGCCTTTTCCAGGGGATCTTCCAGATCTAGGAATCAAACCCACGTCTCCTGCATTGACAGGCAGATTCTTTACTACTGAGGCACCTGGGAAGCTCCTTTAAAGAGATGTGCCATGTGTATGCTTAGTCTCTCAGTCATGGCCGACTCTTTGCGACCCCATGGACTGTAGCCCACCAGGCTCATCTGTCCATGGGGATTCTCCAGGCAAGAATACTGGAGGGGTTGCTGTGCCCTTCTCCAGGGGATCTTCCCAATCCAGGGATCGAACCCAGCAATTGAATCCAGGTCTCCTGCTTTGCAGGCAGATTCTTTACCATTTGAGCCACCAGGGAAGCGCCCCCCCCAACCCCCCCCCAAAAAAAATACGGAACTCTTCACAAATTTGTGTGTCAGTATTTAAAGAGATACTTAAGTTAAAATGAGGTCAGTAAGATGAACCCTCATCCCATATGGCTGGTGGCCTGGTAAGTAAAAGAGATTAGGACACAAATATACACAGAGGAAGATGACATGAAGACAGTGGAAGAAGAAATAGCTGTCTACAAGCTGAGGACAGAGGTCTGAAAAGAAACTAATCCTGCTGACATCTTGATGTTGGACTACCAGCCTCTGGGACTATGTTTAACCCCCGAGTCTGGGATGCTTTGTCATGACAGCCAAACTAACCCACCATGCCTCATAGTGCTTTACCTCACTTTTCCCTCATTCAAGCCTCATTAGAGCTCCAAGAGGGGCAGGACAAGGAATCATTGTTCCCATCTGAAAGTTGAGAAAGTAGAGGCTCAAAGAAGGTAAGTGCCTGGGAGGACACTGGACCCTCCATAATCAGGATCCAGGGCCCTTCTGGCTTCGCCATGCTTCTGTCTGCTCACCTGGGCAACACAAGGGCTCAGGCTGCCTCTCTAGCCTTAGCCAGGCCTTGGGAGGTGACTCTGGACTGTCTCACTCCCTTTATGTTCCACCCTCCCCCGCCCTCCAGCATCCCCGCAGGCCTCCTGCCCCCATCCTGCCCAATGACTCTGGGCTGCCTGGACCAGGCAGCATTCAGATGCCATCATTTCACAGGATGTCCAGGTCCACCTCTCCCTGCAGGATCAGTCTGCACATGGCTTGGTTGGCAGCTGAACTGAGGTTAATAACAGGCTGAGCGTGCATCCCACTGAGCTGCGGGGTGTTAATGGCTTGGTTAGGGGATGAGGGCGGTGGAAAAGTTCAGTTAGTGAAATGAATACCTGGCACCAGCCCTGGGGGTTGGAAAAGGAGAGTGGGAAGAGGGAGAAGCAGGAGGGGAGAGGGAGTGGGGGAGAAATTCAAACCAAAAAGGAAAGAAAAGAGGAGATGGAAGGAGAGAAGAGGAAGGTGTGAAGGAAAACAGAAGAGGTTGGGTAGTCCCTCATGTGGACCTTGGACCCAGCCAGAGCAAGCAAAATCCTTGGCTCCTTTATCCAGTTTTGTGACTATCATTTCAATTTGTGAATGCAAAACACCTTTCGGGACTCATGGGAAGTTGCAAACCACCAGACAGGGGACCACTCTATCAGCCCTCACTTTCCCTTCTCTTAGTATCCCTTCCCTTCCATCTGTATCCTTTCTGCACCTCACTCGTTTTCATGCTCCCCTTCCCCAACACTCCCTACAGCCCCCACACTTCTCCTCAGCAGAACAAACTCACATTTTCTCCTATCGATTTGCTCTCTCTCAGTATAAAGTGTGCAGAACAAGCAATGCACACAGAGTTCTTTCTGTTGGGCAGCATGGGGCTTGATGAATGGGCAAAGCGGATGCTGGAGGCTGTAGAAGGGTTGACAGCAGCACACACGTATCTTCACTATAATGCAGACGGTTGCACTCAATCGTGCATTTACACAGGCTGGGGCAATATATAGACATGTGTGTCCACTGACTGTAACTCACAGCAGCCTTGGCCCTTCATCCTGCCATCTTTAGGGACCTCACAGAAATGATACAAACAGTTCTCCAAACAATTCTGAAAGTTTTGTCTGTTTTTCTGAGCAGAAAACACTCAGAGGCACACTATTACCGGCTATCATTTATTGAGCATCTATTATGTGCTGAGGATTCATGTACACTATCTCTGATCTTTCTGACAAAGCTCTGAATAGCCATTTGTATCCCTATTTTAAGACAAGGAAACTGAAGTTCAGCAAGGGGAACTTCTAGGGGAAGTATCCACCTGTTCTACAGAAGGTCGGGGGTGGGTCTGAAGTCAAGGCCAGCTCTCTTTCCGATACACCACAGAAGAGGATCGTATCACCTTCAGTGTGCCTCCCAGCCACAGCCAGCTTGGTCTGTTCACTGCCATGAAATTAAACTTATCTAGCTTCCATACAGGCCTCCCAGGTAGCTCAGATGGTAAAGAGTCTGCCTGCAATGCAGGAGACTTGAGTTCAATCCCTGGGTCGGGAAGATCTCCTAGAGAAGGGCATGGCAACCCACTCCAGCATTCTTGCCTGGAAAATTCCATGGACAGAGGAGCCTGGTGGGCTACAGTCCATAGGGTCGCGAAGAGTTAGACATGACTGAGCGACTTTCACTTTCTTTTCACTTTTCAGGCTCCATACATCTTTCTGTTCTCAAAGCCCAGCATGTTTTTCGGGCACAAAAGGAATTCAATAAATGGTTTTGGATAATGAGGACGCCACAAGGGCAAACAAAATCCTGACTAACCAGAATCCTGCCAAAGGGAATGCTTGCAAAACTGAAACATAATTCGGGGTCTTTGATTTCATGTGAAATAGGCAAATTATAGCAAAATAGGCTTGTCTCTGTAGTTTTATGAAGAGCTCTCCTCATTTTAGGTCAGAGGACTGGACAGCCAATGGAGTGGGTTGAAGTATAATATAAATGCAAGCTTGCAGTGGGCTCGGTAGTGTCCTGGCTCCACACTCTGTATGTCCATCAACTATCTTGCTCAGAGAGAACTGATAAACACAAGATTGACCCCAAGGCCCAAGAAAACTCCTAACATTTGATGGATGTGGTATGTGGTATGCAAGAGGCATGATGTGGTCTTTCTTTAAGAGTACCACATTAGGTATTGAATGAAATCTATAATTATACTAACAGTCCCACACGTACATCACAGTATAGGAACCAAGGCAGGAAAACAGAGACTACAAGAAAACTGTCAAAGTCAGAGTGGAAAAGTACAGTCTGTTGAGTTAACTCTCAGTTAACTTGACAATTCAATTACTCAAGCTAACCAGTCTCAGTTAATCAAGGTTACAACACAATTGGGATTGATTCTGCAGATTACTTATACCCTGATGACTGATACGTTCCATAAATATGTCCTTCCTAGATGTAAAATAGATGTGTAGCTTTCAGTTCTCATCAACTTCATGCCACCAGCTCCTTGTATTAGCAGCTCCTCTCATTGCCAAGTACACCTCTTTCTGAGTGTATTTCTGAGCATGAGGAGTCGGGGGCAGTGAGAAGAAAGAAGGGTAGAGAGTCAGCCAGGCCTGACTGAGCTCAACCTCGGCCATCTGCTTACTACCAGCTTTACAACACTGGGCAAGTTGATTTGCTCTTAGGGCCTCAGTTTCCTCATCTTTAAAGGGGATATAACAACATCTACGCCCTGGAGTTTATTATTTATTCATATATATCCTCACTTTCCCATCTCTTTCAGAATTTTCCACAGTTTATTGTGATCCACACAGTCAAAGGCTTTGGCATAGTCAATAAAGAAGAAATAGATGTTTTCTGGAATGCTCTTGCTTTTCAGTCATCCAGCAGATGTTGGCAATTTGATCTCTGGTTCCTCTGCCTTTTCTAAAACCAACTTGAACATCTGGAAGTTCACCATTCACGGACCACTGAAGCCTGGCTTGGAGAATTTTGAGCATTACTTTACTAGCGTGTGAGATGAGTGAATTTGTGCAGTAGTTTGAGCATTCTTTGGCATTGCCTTTCTTTGGGATTGGAATGAAAACTGTCCTTTTCCAGTTCTGTGGCCACTGCTGAGTTTTCCAAATTTGCTGGCATATTGAATGCAGCACTTTCACAACATCATCTTTTAGGACTTAAAATGGCTCCACTAGAATTCCATCACCTCTACTAGCTTTGTTTATAGTGATGCTTCCTAAGACCCACTTGACTTCACATTCCAGGATGTCTGGCTCTAGGTGAGTGATCACACCATCATGATTATCTTGGTCATGAAGATCTTTTTTGTACAGTTCTTCTGTATAGTCTTGCCACCTCTTCTTAATATCTTCTGCCTCTGTTAGGTCTATACCATTTCTGTCCTTTATTGAGCTCATCTTTGCATGAAATGTTCCCTTGCTATCTCTAATTGTCTTGAAGAGGTCTCTAATCTTTCCCATTCTATTGTTTCCCTCTATTTCTTTGCACTGATCACTGAGGAAGGCCTTCTTTTCTCTCCTTGCTATTCTTTGGAACTCTGCATTCCAATGGGTATATCTTTCCTTTTCTCCTTTGCTTTTTGCTTTTCTTCTTTTCACAGCTATTTGTAAGGCCTCCTCAGACAGCCATTTTGCTTTTTTGCATTTCTTTTTCTCGGGGATGGTCTTGATCCTGGTCTCTTGTACAATGTCATGAACCTCTGTCCATAGTTCAACAGGCACTCTATCAGATCTAGTCTCTTGAATCTATTTGTCACTTCCACTGTCTGATCACTTCATAGGAAATAGATGGGGGAACAGTGGAAACAGTGTCAGACTTTATTTTTGGGGCTCCAAAATCACTGCAGATGGTGATTTCAGCCATGAAATTAAAAGGCGCTTACTCCTTGGAAGTAAAGTTATGACCAACCTAAATAGCATATTGAAAAGCAGAGACATTACTTTGCCAACAAAGGTCCGTCTAGTCAAGGCTATGGTTTTTCCAGCGGTCATATATGGATGTGAGAGTTGGACTGTGAAGAAAGCTGAGCACCAAAGAATTGATACTTTTGAACTGTGGTGTTGGGGAAGACTCTTGAGAGTCCCTTGGACTGCAAGGAGATCCAACCAGTCCATTCTAGAAGAGATCAGCCCTGAGATTTCTTTGGAAGGACTGATGCTAAAGCTGAAACTCCAGTACTTTGGCCACCTCATGCGAAGAGTTGACGCATTGGAAAAGACTCTGATGCTGGGAGGGATTGGGGGCAGGAGGAAAAGGGGACAACAGAGGATGAGATGGCTGGATGGCATCACTGACTCGATGGACGTGAGTTTGAGTGAACTCCGGGAGTTGGTGATGGACAGGGAGGCCTGGCGTGCTGCAATTCATGGGGTCGCAAAGAGTCAGACACGACTGAGCAACTGATCTGATCTGATCTGATCTGAATGGCCTAGTGGTTTTCCCTACTTTATTCAATTTCAGTCTGAATTTGGCAATAAGGAGTTCATGAACTGAGCCACAGTCAACTCCTGGTCTTGTTTTTGCTGATTGTATAGAGCTTCTCCATCTTTGGCTGCAAAGAATATAATCAATCTGATTTTGGTGTTGACCATCTGGTGATGTCCATGTGTAGAGTCTTCTCTTGTGTTGTTGGAAGAGGGTGTTTGCTATGACCAGTGTGTTCTCTTGGCAAAACTCTATTAGCCTTTGCCCTGCTTCATTCTGTACTCCAAGGCCAAATTTGCCTGTTTCTTCAGGTGTTTCTTGACTTCCTACTTTTGCATTCCAGTCCCCTATAATGAAAAGGACATCTTTTTTGGGTGTTAGTTCTAAAAGGTCTTGTAGGTCTTCATTGAACCATTCAACTTCAGCTTCTTCAGCATTACTGGTCGGGGCATAGACTTGGATTACAGTGATATGTAATGGTTTGCCTTGGAAACGAACAGAGATCATTCTGTCATTTTTGAGACTGCATCCAAGTATTGCATGTCAGACTCTTGTTGACTATGATGGCTACTGCATTTCTTCAAGGGATTCTTGCCCACTGCTACTGCTGCTAAGTCACTTCAGTTGTGTCCGACTCTGTGTGACCCCATAGACCGCAGCCCACCAGACTCCCCTGTCCCTGGGATTCTCCAGGAAAGAACACTGGAGTGGGTTGCCATTTCCTTCTCCAATGCACGAAAGTGAAAAGTGAAAGGGAAGTCACTCAGTTGTGTCTAACTCTTCATGACCCTGTGGACTGTAGCCCACCAGGCTCCTCCATCCATGGGATTTTCCCGGCAAGAGTACTGGAGTGGGGTGCCATTGCCTTCTCCTTCTTGCCCATAGTAGTAGATATAATGGTCATCTGAGTTAAATTCATCCATTCCAGTCTGATTTAGTTCACTATTCCTAAAATGTTGATGTTCACTCTGGTCATCTCCCGTTTGACTACTTCCGATTTGCCTTAATTCATAGACCTAACTTTCTAGGTTCCTGTGCAATATTGCTCTTTACAGCATTGGACCTTGTTTCCATCATCGGTCACATCCACAATTGGGTGTTGTTTTTGTTTTGGCTTCGTCTTTTCATTCTTTCTGGAGTTATTTCTCCACTGATTTCCAATAGCATAATGGGCACCTACTAACCTGGGGAGTTCATCTTTCAGTGTCCTATCTTTTTGCCTTTTCATACTGTTCATGGGGTTCTCAAGGCAAGAATACTGAAGTGGTTTGCCATTCCCTTTTCTACAGATTGGTTCCAAGTAGGAAAAGGAGTACATCAAGGCTCGATATTGTCACCCTGCTTATTTAACTTATATGCAGAGCACATCATGAGAAAAGCTGGGCTGGATGAAGCACAAGCTGGAATCAAGATTTCCGGGAGAAATATCAATAACCTCAGATATGCAGATGACACCACTCTTATGGCAGAAAGTGAAAAGAACTAAAAAGCCTCTTGATGAACATGAAAGAGGAGAGTGAAAAAGTTGGCTTAAAGCTCAACATTCAGAAAACAAAGACCATGGCATCTGTTCCCATCACTTCATGGCAAATAGATGAAGAAACAGAGGAAACAGTGGCAGACTTTATTTTGGGGGGGTTCCAAAATCACTGCAGATGGTGACTGCAGGCATGAAATTAAAAGATGCTTACTCCTTGGAAGGAAAGTTATGACCATCCTAGACAGCTTATTAAAAAGCAGAGACATTACTTTGCCAACAAAGTTCTATCTAGTCAAGACTATGGTTTTTCCAGTAGTCATATATAGATGTGAGAGTTGGACTATAAAGAAAGCTGAGTGCCAAAGAATTGATGCTTTTGAACTGTGGTGTTGGAGAAGACTCTTGAGAGTCCCTTGGACTGCAAGGAGATCCAACCAGTCCATCCTAAATGAAATCAGTTCTGAATATTCATTGGAAGGACTGATGCTGAAGTTGAAACTCCAATACTTTGGCCACCTTATGCAAAGAGCTGACTCATTGGAAAAGACCCTGATGCTGGGAATGCTTGAAAGTGGGAGGAGAAGGGGATGACAGAGGATGAGATGGTTGGATGGCATCACCAACTCAATGGGTATGAGTTTGCGTAAACTCTTAGAGTTGGTGATGGACAGGGAAGCCTGGCATGCTGCAGTCCATGGGGTCACAGAGAGTTGGACACAACTGAGCAACTGAACTGAACTGATCCTCACTTTGCTCCAGGTAAGTTTGAAGAGGGCTTATGAGATCACATTAAGACAAAAAGATAAAGGTTGAAACTCATGCAAAAAAGGAAAGGAATTAAGGTAGAAATGAAGCAGAAGCCATAAATGAGGCTGGAAAAATGAAGATGGTAAAGATCAAAGAGCTGGCCACACATAATCTCAAGTGTTATAGAAGCTAATGTGGAAAGGGAAGGTTGGTCATTTATGTGGTTCACAGTGTTTGTAAGAGAAACACAAGGTGACCAGAGTTATAGCCATACTTGGGGCTTTTCAGGTGGCCCCAGTGGTAAAGAGCCCACCTGAGAATGTGGGAAACATAAGAGACATGGATTTGATCCCTAGGTTGGAAGATCCCCTGAAGGAGGAAATGGCAACCGACTCCAGTATTTTTGCCTGGAAAATCTCATGGACAGAGGAGCCTGATGGGCTACAGTCCATAGGGTCGGACATGACTAAAGAGACTTAACATGCTTGCATGCATGCATAGCCATACTCGAACTAGGACAGAGAAAATGGTATCTGTGGAAGCCTCTAAAGGAGGACCCTACAAGATGCAATGAGCAATGCCTTTGTAGTAAACACCACCGAGATTTTCTAACCATTCCCAATATGGATTAGGAGCAGAGCACCCCTCAAAGGCCCATCTAGTGAAAACAATAGGATTCAGGGGAGAGAATATAGGAAGGACAGAGTAATGAGATCTCATTCCCAGACTCTAGTGATAGGACTTGACCTAGGATAGATATCAGGCCCTTTAGAAGCCCACTGAGTACATATAGACTCCAGACTCCAGGTTTTCACTTGAACAATCTCCTTATGTATTGCTTTTCTTAGCAGAATTTTTTAAAGTCAATATTGAGAGACAATGAACTCAGGACTATCCACCCTGAAAAGCACCCAGAGTGTGGCTAGTCCCGGCTACCATTTCAAACCCATGCACCTTAATCAACAACAGAGCCAAAAGTGGAGGTGCTATCTTCTTGTAGGGCTGAAGAGCCCCTCAAGAATAATGACTGAGGAGAAGCCATTCTTTCACCAACTGGAGGAGCCAATGGCAGGCAAAACTGAGATTCTTCTTGATAAAGAGTCTTGGGCCAGTCCCAACACACAGATGAATGAGTGGGCAGGTCCACACCACGGAGAATGGACATAAGAATTTTAGCCTGGAATTTTTTAAGTTGGTATGCACAGAAGCACCATGTATGGGCTTTCATAGCAAATCCTTACTCATGCTAGGCTACTCTGGGAACTGTATAGGTACTAGGGAAAAGGCCCTACTGCTAGTCACGGGTGTAGAGGGTAGGCACAGGACCACATACTGGGGCTTAAGCTTCAGCACCAGTCCTTCCAATGAATATTCAGGGTTGATTTCTTTTAGGATTGGCTGGTTTGATCTCATTGCTGTCCAAGGGACTCTCAAGAGTCTTCTCCAGCACCACAGTTCGAAAGTATAAGAAACAGATTGAAATGATGGGCTTCAAAACACTTTCTGATTTTACTTCTCCATCAACTAACCCTGACTGCTGTTATGAAATTGTAGTACCAAGTCCATGCATGCATGCTAAGTCAATTCAATCATGTCTGACTCTTTGTGACTTTATGGACTGTAGCCCACCAGGCTCCTCTGTCCATGGGATTCTCTAGACACTGGAATGGGTTGCCATGCCCTCTTCCAGAGGATTTTCCTGACCCAGGGATCGAACCCGCATCCTTTATGTCTCCCTGCTTTGGCAGGTGGGTTCTTGACCACTAGAGCCACCTGTGAAGCCCACTGAGTACATATGGGTATCAATAACTGTGGGTCTTTGATGAGCTTGTGTGTTAGTTCATAATCAACATAAAGGCTAGAAAAGAGTCAACCAAAACCACACATGATCTAATATTGTTCCTAGTGGACTTTACCCCTGGTTGGTAATTGGTTAAAGACATTGTCTATGGTTGAAAAGCCTTATCCAAAAGTCTATTTGTTTCTCACGTTGATCTGAAAAAGCATTGATCTGAAAAACCCAGGCTTCATGAGTTCATCAAAGAGACACTTTCTACAAAATGTTCCCAAACTTGTAAGTGTGTATTCGGGAGAAGCAGAGAGAGGTCTCCTTTTTTAAGATGGGATAAACTTATCATCTTTGTCTAGCCAGTCAATCACTGATCATAGACTCAATAAAGCTGAGGAAGTTATTAGGGCAGGGAACCCACCATTCAGAGTCATTAATAGCTCTTAGCACAAAGGATCTTTCTCTGGCATGGTATTCAACTACAGTTTTTAATACAATGAGCTACTATTCTACACAAAGTGAGGGGCTTCACCAAGAGTAACTTGAGATCTGTTAACGTTGAGGTGGATGGTTTTTTAGAGCTGGGAGAACAAGCCTCCAGGATTCAGTTGAAATCCAAGCCCCACAGTCTTATTCCCCATGGTGCGCCTCATGTAATCATCCTAAAATCTGTTTTCATTACCAGATCTATCAATCATATTCGGGTCATCTCACTAAGTTTTATTACACCTAAGTATTTTCCAGGTAATATAAAATTTGAAACAGACTTTAAAGTCCCAGTTGGACACTTGATTTTTTGTTTGTACCAGTCTTCACTGATCCAGTTAATTTTGTGTGTGTTCATTTTTTGGTTCTGGGAAGGGGTTTGTTTTGTCTTGGTCTTGATCATTAAGTTGTTCTTGTCAAACTAAGAGCCAGGAGGGTAAGGCCCAATTTTGCTGGAACACTTAGCAACTAAACTCAATTTTAAGTTTTCTACACTCTGCCAATAAATGAAATCTCTACCTTAAAAAGCCTGGAAAGAAAATATGTTGAGATCCCCCAAAACTCTTTTGCCCACCCATTTCAGCCCCCTAACTTTTCCAGGATAAAATTGTTGACCCATGGGTTGGGACAGTCATGCCTACTATTTAAACAAGAGGGATATATTCCTTTTCTACCCAATCTAGATTATCCATCCTTTGGTTAATCTTTGTTAACCCAAGCTGGCCTGACTTCACAAAGAGTCAATATTACCAAAGGTGGCCCAGTAGAGAAGAGATGCCACTAAAACTTCACCCAGATGTATTCCTCAAGCTATCATTCCACACCATGGGTTCTATTCATAAATGAGTTTGTAGAGAAGGACAACTGTCTGTAAAATTTGTCACATGGAGATGTAATTTGCCCATCCCCCAGTGGCTCCCAGTGGAGCCCAAGCAAAGCTGCTGCCAATTCAGTTACTCAAGACTCCCCTTCTACCAACAACCAGCTCTAGCAGGAGTGCAAACAAATAGAGTTCAAAACACCATTTTTACAAAGCCATATGTCCAAACATACCTGACAAGGGAATCTGAGTGTTAAGACAAATCACATCCAGCTTTCCAGGGAACAAGATCAACTCTAGAAGAAAAATGTCCCTGTCATTTAGCTGGGAGATCTGACAGCCAATCCCTTGAGCTTGACAGAGATAAGAGTGGCCAGTCCACCTTTACTTCTGCCAAAGTTATTTTTTTCCCTGATGGCTGGAGAGATAAAAGACCTAAAGCCATAAACATGAATAGGTGAATTTGTAAAACCGAGTTTCTCTTGAAATAGAAAATATTATTACAAAAAAAAAAAACTTCAAAACAGGAAAAACCTCCAAGCTGTTATCTTTGATGCCCCACATGGCCATGTTCCTAGAATGGAACTGAAGTCACTATAGAGCTTTTCCCAGGATGGGTTCAGGGTCTAAAAAGTGCTGGCATGGGTTTTTCTGATTGGCTGGGAACCTTCCAAGGTATCTTCTTTCTATGTAATAACAAGCTTCCTATTTGCAGACAAAGACCAATCCCAGATGAAGGAGAGAGGGGCTTCTGAGGGGCTGAGATCCCCCTGGAAGCATTAACTGGGTAAATGAGCAGAGGCTGATGCTCATAGGCTGCTACCAGGAGAAGAACCAAGTATTTTTCCAGGAGAGCTGAGGGGTGGTAGTGAGACAATCCCTCAATCACAGATGAGCTAAGGAAAGGTTACATAATAGTGTTTGATATCTTCTTTGGAGGCTCAATTGGTAAAGAATCCACCTGCAATGCAAGAGAATGCCTGCAGTACAGGAGACCCACATTTGATCCCTGGATCAGGAAGATCCCTTGGAGAAGGAAACGGGAACTCACTCCAGTATTCTTGCCTGGGAGATCCCATGGACAGAGGAGCCTGGTGGGCTGCAGCCCATGGGGTCATAACAGTTGGACATGACTTAGCAACTAAACCATATAGGGAAGGGTTACATAATAGTATCTGATGGCAGCAGAGGGGAGATGCTCCCACCAGTTGAGGTAAAGACACAAACCACAAGAGGAGAGAGGTGCCCCAGTAGGGAACCCCATGGAGGCCTGATGGGGATTTGGAGCATGATCAATGTGGATTAGAAGCTCACGGTAGATGGAGCTACTTTCTAGTGACTATCGTATACTGTTGAGTGGGACCAAAGAGTCCTATAGTTCACCCTCGGAGCTAACCTTATGCTTCAAGGGCACGGAGCATTGTGCCCATGATCTAACAGAGGAAGAATACATCCTCCTAAGGGCTGCATGGAGCCACAAAACTAGGGGGCCTCTAACGCCTTTTTATAGCCACAGTGTGACTTTGGACCCAATGACATGGCGAGGGCGTCAGGAAGAATCACACAGCAGGATGGCCTTCTCACTGCCTGCCAAAAAAGGAAGTAGAAAAACTGGGCAATATATTGGAGTGACTCTCAGGGGTATCTACTGGAAATATCAACATTATATGATTCTTCATCAAGGCCAAGCAAGGAAAGCAACAGGCCTGTGTCTCCTGAGACATGACTTCTTCTTGCCATTCCTCCTGAGACATGACATACTGATGGGTATGTGTCTTGGTCAGCTTGGGCTGCCAAAACAATCGTAGATGGAGGAGGTTAAACAAGAGAAATTTATTTTCTCATAGTCCTGAAAGCTGAAAATTGGAGATCAGGGTGCCAGCACGGTTGAGTCCCTGAGGGAGCCCTCTTTCTGGCTTGCAGGTGGTGGTGATCTCACCACATGCTCATGTTGAAGAAAGAGAAACAGAACTCTGTTATCTCTTCTTAAACGGATACTAATTCCATCATGAGGGCCCCACTTTTATGACCTCATATAACTCTAATTACCTCCCAAAGGTCCAGGCTCCAAATACCATCACATTACCAGGGAACACATTTCAGTCCAGAGTAGTATATTTTGCCATAAACCCAATCACTCTCTTTTATGAATCCACATTAGCAAGCAATACTGTTTCAACATGTCAGCCTTGATATTAGCATAGTGAGGGTATGGTTTGGTGGAGCCTATTGAAAGACATAATAAACAAAATGATTGGATAAAATAAATGCTTATGAAATATTAGTCCCACACTCCAACTCCTTTTCCCTTTTCTTCCAGAAAAGAATTTCTAAACCCTCTCCTCTGTAAACCTCAAATGTCTTCCATTTCCTTTGCTCTAAACCAATTAAAACACTCTGGTTTCTGGAAACTTCAAAGAGGACAGGTCACTAGCTCATGAAATATTTTTCTGGCACCATGCAAAGAATGGAAACTGAGAAAGAACAAGAGATACTCTCCACCCACAGGATATACAAAGAGCAGAGATCCCACTCATTACCAACATGTATTTCTTTTAATTTTTTTCATTAAGCTTTTTATTTTGTATTGGGGTATGGCTGATTAACAATGTTGTGATAGTTTCAGATAAACAGCAAAGGGACTGGCCATATATTAATACGTGTATTCATTCTCCCCTAAACTCCCCTCCCATCCAGGTTGCCACATAACACTAAGCAGAGTTCCATGTGCTACACAGCAGGACCCTGTAGGTTATCCATTTTAAATATAGCAGTCCAGTATATATTTCTTGGAAACAACACTGTGCTAGATGCAGAAGAATAGAATGAGGAAGGTCCTCAAAGAGTTCACATTACCTTCATAGGGAACATTAAAATTATAACTTATGTGGTTCTGATTGTAAGTGCTAAAATGGCTTGGAGGAGGGAGAGATCCGAGTTAGCCAGAATAATCAGAGAAGAATTTATGGAGAAGGTCACATGGGAGTTGGAGCTTGAAAGACAAGTAAATATTTCAGAAAGGAGAGAGAAGAGTTTTGTCAGACAGAAACCAGCACGCAGAAGCATGTAGGCACAGACCTGACGGGGTAGGGAACGTGAGCAGATCTCTGTGGCTGGAATGGTGGCCAGGTGCTAAGATGCATTCATTCACTGACTCATCCTTTCTTTCATTAATAAACATTTATTGATCATCTGTTGTACATAGTCACTTCAGTCATGTCCAACTCATTGTGACCCCATGGGCTATAGCCCACCAGGCTCCTCTATTCATGAAATTTCCCTGGGCAAGAAAACTGGAGTGGGTTGCCATTTCCTTCTCCAGTGGATCTTACCAACCCTGGAATCAAACCAGCTTCTCTTATGTCTCTTGCATTGGCAGGTGGGGTTCTTTACTTCTAGCACCACCTGGGAAGCCCAATCACCTGTTATGTCATAGGAAATATTCTTGTTAAAGAGAACTAGATAGTGAACAACAACAAAATTTCCTTCACTCATGCACCTTTTATAAGAAAGAAAAACAAATAAATATATATTCCAGGTGGTGATAAAAACTATGCAAAAACAAAGGAAGATTAAGGTTTCCAGTCAAGTAAAAGGTATCATTAACATTCTGCCTAAAACATTCAAAATATTAACAAAATATACAATGTGATTTTTTTCCACTTTTAAATTTTTAATTGGAAGCTAATTGCTTTACAATGTTGTATTGGTTTCTGCTGTACAACAACGTGAATCAACCACATGCATACATAGGTCCCCTCCCTCCGGAACCTCCCTCCCACACACCCCCTCCACCCTTCTGGGTCATCATAGAGCACCAGACTGAGCTCCCTGTGTTATATAGCAACTTCCCAAAGAGGTATCTATTCTACTTGTGGTAATATGTATATTTCAATGCTACTCTCTCAATTCTCCCGATCTTCTCTTTCCCCTGCTGTGTCCACAAGTTCCATTTTCTATGTCTGCATCTCAATTCCTGCCCTGTAAATAGGCTCATAAATACCATTTTTCTAGATTCCATATATGTATACTATGCAATGATTTTTATTTTTGCAATTATCTTTAAGATACTGAACCTCAGACAACAATGGACTGTGATTCTTGAAAGACAAAAAGTAAATAAAGGGAACCCTACAATATTCCCAGGTAGGTAACTCTACTAATAAACATATAAAATGTAAATATTCTGAATACTCCAAATAGAAGACATGGATGGTCAGACTGGGAAGAAAACAAAATGCAACTGTATGCTACCTACAAGAAGCACAAATATGATAAAAGCAAAAGATGGAAAAAGATATACCTTGCAAACACTAACCAAAAGAAAGCTGGAGTGGTTATAATAACAGCAGACAGAGTAGATTACAGAGTAAAGAGTATAATCAGAGGTAAAGAAAGATACCTCATGATGACAAAATCATCAGTTCATCAACAGGACAAAACATTCATCAAAAGATGTGTACACTGTGTGTGCTTTGTCACTCAGTCATGTCCAACTCTGTGACCCCATGGACTGTAGCCCACCAGGCTCTTCTGTCTATGGGGATTCTCCAGGCAAGAATACTGGAGTGGGTTGCCATGCCCTCCTCCAGGGGATCTTCCCAACACAGGAATCGAACCTAGGTCTCCCACATTGCAGGTGGATTCCTTACCATCTAAGCTACCAGGGAAGCCCAAGTGAAAGTGTTAGTAGCTCAGTCATATCCGACTCTTTGTGACCCCATGGACTGTAGCCCACCAGGCTCCTCTGTCCACAGAAGTCTCCAGGCAAGAATACTGGACTGGAGTGGGTAGCCATTCCCTTCTCCAGGGGATCTTCCTGACCCAGGGATCAAACCCGGATCTCCTGCACTGCAGGCAGATTCTTTACCATCTGAGCCACCAGGACACCAATAATAAAGTCTTCAAAATACTTGAAGCAAAAACTGATAAAACTATAAGGAGACAATTTTAGTCAAGAATTTCAATACTTCTCTCTCAATAATTGATAGAAAAAGTAGATAGAAAAGCAACAAGGACATAGAAAATTTAAGCAACAGTATCAATGAACTTGACCCAATTAATATTTATAGAAAATGCCACACAACAAATATAGAATACACATACCCTTCAAGTGTGCACAGAACATTTCCTAAAATAGACCATATTCTAGACCACAAATTTAAAGTTTTAATAAATTTAAAAGGATTCAAGTGATACAAAATATATTTTCTGACTACAATGGAATTAAATTAGAAATCAACAACAAAGGTCTTTGGAAAGCCCTGAGACATTTGCTAACAAACTTCTAAACAACTCACACTCCAAGGAATAAATCAAAATGGAAAACAGAAAGCATTTTGAACTGAATGAAAATGAAAACACAACATAGTAAAATTTGTAGTATGAAATTAAAACAATACTATGGGGAAATGTGTAGCACTAAACACAATTTCGGTAGGAAAAAAAAAGTCTCAAAACCTCAGTTTCCACAGTAAGAAACTAGAAAAAAAATAAATAAATAAACTAAACCCAAAATAAGTAGAAGGAAATAATTGATAAAGATCAGACCAAAAATCAATGAAATAAAAAGCAGTAAAGCAGTATATTAAAAAATCAATGAAACCAAGAGAGGGCTCCTTGACAAGATTAGTAAAATTGATGATTTTCCAGCAGGCTAATCAGGAAGAAAAAAAGAAGAGATAAATTACTGATATCAGGAATGAGAAAGCTAACATCAACACAGATTTTATAGATATTAAGATGATGATAAGAAAATACTATTTTAAAAACTTTATGTCAATAAACTAGACAACTTAAATGAAATGGGTATATTTCTTGAAATACAGAAACTATTAATACCAAAACCCAATCACAAAGAAATTGAAAACTTGAATAACCTTGTATCTATTTTTAAAAAGTTCTTTCCACAAAGAAAATTCCAAACCCAGATGGTTTCACTGACAAATTCTATCCAAATTTTAAGGAAAAAATAATATCAATTCCATACAAACTCTTAGAAAACTGAAGAAGAGACATATTTCCCAACTCATTCTCTGCAGTCTTTATTACTCTAATACCAAACCATTACAATACCAATACATTACAATAAAACTATAGACCAGTATCCAAAACAGCAGATGTCCATATGCAAAAACAATAACAAAAAATTCCAATCTACATGTTATTGAATAAGATAATAAATGAATGCTCTTTTAAGTCACTAAGTTTGTGATAGTTTATTATGCAGAACCAGAAAACTTATACAATGAAGAAAAGTTTTGAACAGACACTTTGCCAGCTAAGACATATGGGTGGCAAATAAGCACATGAAAAAAATGTTAGACATAATTAGTAATTAAGGAAATTCAAATTAAAACCTCAATGAGCTACCACAACACAGCTTTTGGAATTACTGAGTGTTGGCAAGGATGAAGAGGAACTGGACTTCACATACAATACTGGTTTATCTGTAAAATGGTACAGATACTTCAGAAAATAATTTGACAGTTTCTTGGAAATTAAACATATGCCTACCATATAACTTAATCATTATGTTTTGAGGTATACCCAAAAGAAAGGGAAAAACGTGTTCACCCAAAGCCTTTTACATGAATGTCCACCATATCTTTTAAAGAATCCCCCTGACAAGCAGGAGACCTGGGTTTGATCTCATGTTGGGGAAGATCCCATGGAGAAGCAAATGGCAATCCACTCCAGTATTCTTGCCTGGGAAATCCCATGGACAGAGGATTCTGGCAGGCTACAGTCCATGGTGTCGCAAAGTCGGACACAACATAGTGACTAAACAGCAGCAGCCACCATATCTTTATTTGTAATAACCAACAATTAGAAATATTCCATGTGCCAGTAGGTGAATAGATCAGCACACAATGAAATAATATTCAGCAATAAAAAGAAATGATACTCATTATGACATGGATGAATCTCAAAATAATTGTGTTGAGTGAAAGAAGCCAGATTACAAAAGAATACATACCATACGACTCCATTTATATGAGTCCTAGAAAACGCAAGCTAATCTGTAGCAACAGAAGGCAGATCAGCAATTGCTTATGTGTGAGGAGTGGCAGGAAGAGATTACACAGCAACAAAAGTAGACATTTGGGAGTAATGGATGTTTCATTATCTTGATTGTGCTGATGGTTTCACTGATGGATATGTCAAAACTTATAAAAATGGTGTAGTTTAAATATGCATGTGTGCCAATTATACCTCAATAAAGCTGTTAAAGTTTAAAAATAAAAAGAAGAATTAGTGGATAGAGAATAACAAAGGTGTGTTTTAGGTGGGACGTTCACAGAAGGCTCTCTGAGGAAGTGTCATTTGTGTCGAGGCTTGAATGAAGTAAGGGAGTGAACAGGACAGTGGGCGGAAGAGCATCCCAGGCAGACAGAACAGCAGGTGCAAAGGCCCTGGGGTGAGATCATCTCAGCACATTAGGGAATAATGTGGTTATGACCCAGTGAGCAAAGGACAACAGTGAGATCAGAGGGTCGAAAAGGCCCAGATCACGTAGCACTTATCTGAGTAAAATTAGAATGTATTGGATTGTTTTGCACTGACTCCTAACATGATCTGACAATGTCTTTAAAGTATCATTCTACACAGAGAACAGGCTTGTGGTTGCCAAGAGGGAAGGAAATAGAGGAGGGGTTTGGGGAAGTTTGGGACTTGCAGATGCAAACTACTGTACATAGAATGAATAAACAACAAGGTCTTACGGTATAACACAGGGAATTATATTCAATATCTAGTGATAAACCATAATGGAAAAGAATACCGAAAAAGATTTTACACATATATACATATATGTATGACTCATTTTGCTGTACAGCAGAAATTAACACAACACTGTAAATCAACTATACTTCAAAAAATTAAAAATAAAATAAAATTATCATTCTAAACCATAATTATCCTAAGATAGAGGAAGAGATGGTTGGATAGCATCCCCAACTCAACGGACATGAGTTTGAGCAAATTTTAGGAAACAGTGAAGGACAGAAAAGCCTGGCGTGCTGCAGTCCATGAGGTCGCAAAGAGTCAGACATGAACTAGCTGCTGAACCATAACAAACTGTAAGAAGAACAGAAGCAAAGAGATGAGTTAGTGGACTCTTCCAAGAGTTAGGAAGAGGTCATGGTTACTTGCTCCAGGATGGCTGTGGGGGAGGAGGGAAGAAGGAATTCAGTTCAGTTCAGTCACTCAGTCGTGTCCGACTCTTTGCGACCCCATGAATTGCAGCACACCAGGCCTCCCTGTCCATCACCAACTCCCGGAGTTCACTCAAACTCACGTCCATCAAGTCGGTGATGCCATCCAGCCATCTCATCCTCTGTCGTCCCCTTCTCCTCCTGCCTCCAATCCCTCCCAGCATCAGAGTCTTTTCCAATGAGTCAACTCTTTGCATGAGGTGGCCAAAGTACTGGAGTTTCAGCTTTAGCATCATTCCTTTCAAAGACCACTTAGGACTGATCTCCTTTAGAAGACTGGTTGGATCTCCTTGCAGTCCATGGGACTCTCAAGAGTCTTCTCCAGAGCCACAGTTCAAAAGCACCAATTCTTCGGCACTCAGCTTTCTTCTCAGTCCAATTCTTATAATTGGGGTGGGTTTATTTCAAACATAGAGAGAGCTTCCTTGTTCTGCTGATGTATTAGGTATAGAGAATGAGAGGAGAGACATCAAAGATGAGTCTAAGGTGTTTGGTCTGAATATCTGGTAAAAGTCACTCTCCCATTACTGAAATGAGGATGTGATTACCAGTTTCGATGTGTTCAGCTTCAGTTAAGTTCAGTTCAGTCACTCAGCCGTGTCTGACTCTTTGGGACCCCCCTGAATCATAGCATGCCAGGCCTCCCTCTCCATCACCAACTCCCGGAGTTTACTCAAACTCACGTCCATCGTGTTCAGCTTAGGATATGTTAAATTCAGGTTGCCTATAAGACAACCAAGCAGCAGTATTGAGCAAGCTGGATATATCTGTCTGTAATCAGGGGAATGGGGTTGGAGCCGGGATTGGAGATATATATATATAAGTAGAAACATAGAGAAGAACTAAGCACTGGGGAACTTCAATAGTAAAAGGTTAGGAAGAGGAAAATCCAGCACAGATGACTGGTAAAGAAAACAGGGAGTGTGAGCCAAGAGGAAAAGGTGTTGCAAGAAATACAGTGGTCAGCTGTGACAAATGCTGCTGACAGGTCAACATGAGGACTCTGCACTGACCATTGAATTTAGCAATAGGCAACCTTGGCAAGAGCTTCCCTGGTGGCTCAGATGATAAAGAATCTGCCTGCAATGCAGGAGACCCAGGTTTGGGAAGATCCCTGAGTTGGAAAGATTCCCTGGAGAAGGGAATGGCTGCCCCCTCCAATACTCTTGCTTGGAGAATTCTGTGGATAGAAGCTACAGTCCATGGGGTCACAAAGAGTAAGACACAACTGAGCGACTAACACTTTCACTTATTTTCAACCTTGGCAAAAGCTATGCTAGGTGGTAGGAATGAAGGCTTGATTGGAATGATCTCATGGGAGAATGAGAGGCGAGAAAGTGTAAAAAAAAAAAAAAAAGCAAGTTACTGATAAGTTTCACTGTCAAAGCCAGCAGAGAAGTTGAACAGCAGCTGAAGAGGGATGTGGGGGTCAAAGGAGATTTTTTTAAAAATTGAAGATATTATAGCATGTTTGTATTCTGATGGGAACACTCCAGTACAAGGCAGAGAGGTAAAAATTAATGATGCAGGAGAGAGAGAGAGGACAATTGCAGGAAAAAGTCCTTGAGCTGTGGGAACAGTACAAGATAAAGATGAAGAGATGAAAAGAAATGAGCTGTGCCAGGTTTGTGCCCAAATCTACCATTCCAGATCCAAGACCAAGACCTAAAATCGATGAGTGCCTATATCTTAGGCATTCCTGGTTACTCTTCTCAGCCATCCTAGGAGGTAGTTATGTTTAGCCTCATTATGGTCATGGCAATTGAGGCTCGGAGAGATGTGGTAACCCTCTGCATCACCCACAGCCAATCATAGTTACAGAGAGCCTGCAGCAGGATATCAAGAAGGCTTCTCCCTCTCCCTCCACACCTCCTATCCTGCTCTTCATGACAACATCCAAACACTGAGCCTGGGTCTGAGGCCAAGACTGTGCAAAGCACACTTTTACTCTCCCCAAACTGAGCTGCAGTTCGGCTACACAGGGCGACGTGGACCTTTGGCTTTTTTATCCCTCTTTTTCCCCAGAGGTACAAAATGTGAATACTAAAGCCAAAATAGATCTCAGAAAACACCCAGCCCACTCCATTCCCATTTTATGGAAACTGAGGCACCAGGTCACAGAGCCCATGGTCAAAGATGAACAGAGCAAATTGTCAACTTTTTGCCCATGAGCCATCAAACATAATTCCTTCCTTGTCCCCAGAGCGGTGAGTGCACATGCCCATGTATACAAAATCGATTTGAAGATGCAAATTGGCTACATTCAATTTCATCCAACTGTCTTCAAAATTTAAGAGCTCTGCTGACATGCACAGAGCAAAGAGTAAATTGTCCTCCTGAGAGAAATAGTCTTCGAAACAGCCTCCTGTGTCCCTGTCCAAGGTGCTGGGCCAGCAGAGGCTGCGAGGAAGGAGACTGTGTCTGCCAAGTTCAAATGTAGCTGGGGTTTGGAGCAGAGGCAGATACAAAGACCATGTGAAAACCTTCTGACTTGGAAATGAATTGACACCTTCACCTGGGACTCCCAGTGAAGCAGTATTCCAAGGTAAGCCCATGTTATGCAGGAGATGCCTGAACTTCCCCCACTTTCTCTGGTTTTAGAGAGAAGATGGAAGAAGTACAATTTTTAAATGGTACTGTGACCCAGGGACATTCCCTGAGTGTCAAGGCCTCCAGCACAGGAAACCAGTTGCCCCAAGACCTGACCCTCTGACTTGGCAAATGGATTCACACAAACGTAGATCAATCAGAGCTTCACAGATTGATTAGATCAGTGGTTTTCCAGCCCTCTTTCAGAAGCAGAAATATTGTTTCAAACACAAGCTGATCCAGAAGACAGCAAACAAAAGTGACCATGCTTGAGTTGGGAGTGGAGGCATAGCAGCCCACCCTTTGGTGGATTCCAGAGCCTGGAGGCACCTCTATTGCATGTAGGGTTTTCAGAGAAAGAGTTAAAAATCACTGCATTAAATGAACTCCCTAAATGTCTGAAGAGTTGTGCTCCATCTCACTCTTCAGCAGATCAATAGCCCTGATCTCAGTCCCTAATGAATCACATATCATATGCCCCACCATCACCACCCCCAACCCTTGGTAGCAAGCCCTCTGCCCCAGTTGCAAAAATCTTTGGTCACTGACAGACCTGGACTGTGCCAAGTTTTCTGATCACAGTGTGCTCTTTCTTGCAGCCCACTTTCTGCTTCTTAATGGCCAACATGGGTTGGCTGTCATCTCAAGTCCCCAGCCTGCCTGGTATACACTGGGGAATGACCTCAAGCCACTGCCTCTCTTAATGGACTTTTTGGACTTTGAATGTACCTCTCAGTAAAAGATGCTGTCAATGACCTCCCCAGATCCCCATTTTGGTGACATCCTGCTGCCAGCATATATCTCTCTCTGCATGAGAGCTTTCCTTCATCTTGAAAATCCACAGGGCAGTCTGGAAGTTCTGAGTCAATATGCCCAGGAGAAGCCATCAGCCAATTATCCTTGGGTGAGAGAACTCAGAGGAATGCCCTCATCTGTTTCCAGATTTCCTAGTAGAATTGAGCCCAGGTTCCCACAGCAGTGGGAATAAAGCTAGTGGAGCAGATGGTAAAGAACCTGCCTGCAGTGCAGGAGACCAGGGTTCCATTTCTGGGTCAGGAAGATGCCCTGGAGAAGGAAATGGCAACCCCCTCCAGTATTCTTGACTGGAGAATCCCATGGACAGAGGAGCCTGGTGGGCTAGAGTCCATGGGATCACAAAGAGTCAGACACGACTGACTGACTAACATTTTCACTTTTGCTTTCCCACAATGGCAACCTGAAATATAATATACCCTTTTCAGCTTTCTTCCTTCCTTGTACCACTTCCCCTCTCCCCTTCCAGTGTTCCTAAGATCAACTCTCAAAGAAACTGCATGCAGGCATGATTTCCCCAGTGGCTAAGCAACAAAGAATCCACCTGCAATGCAGGAGTCATGGGTTCAATTCCTGGGTCAAGAAGATTCCCTGGAGGAAGAAATGACAACCCACTCTAGTACTGTTGCCTAGGAAATACCATGGACGGAGGAGACTGGTGGGCTACAGTCCACGGGGTCATAAAGAGTTGGACAGGACTTAGCAACTAAACAACAACAAAGTAGAGTCATTTTGATAGTCAAGCGGCAGCCTTTGCTACACATGTGCAGGCACGTACACACACACACATGCACACACACACATACACGCATGCACACACAGTGACAAGAGAGTAAAACTGCAGTGATATCAACATCTTAGATGAAATGACAGAGACTAGCATCACCCTCAAAGACTTAAACGATACAAGGCCCCTTAAATTCATCAGCAAATCTGATGGATCATGAATATGACAATCTGCTAAGTCGCTTCAGTCATATCCTACTCTGTGCTACCCCATAGATGGCAGCCCACCAGGCTCTCCGTCCCTGGGATTCTCCAGGCAAGAACACTGGAGTGGGGTGCCATTTCCTTCCCCAATCCATTAAAGTGAAAAGTGAAAAGTGAAAGTGAAGTCGCTCAGTCATGTCTGACTCCTAGCGACCCCATGGACTGCAGCCTACCAGGCTCCTCCGTCCATGGGATTTTCCAGGCAAGAGTACTGGCGTGGGTTGCCATTGCCTTCTCCAGAATATGACAATGGACCATCATAAACATAAGAGTGGTAGCCTCGTTGCAATTTTTTTGCCAGATACCTTTGGCAGAACAGGTCCACACAGCCGTCAATCTGTGTTTGTGATTATTGATCAGGTGAATGCATTCTTTTCAAGCCCCTTCTAAAAGAATCAAAACAAGTTTGCGTTCACTTGGAATGCATAGCTTATATTTTAATGGTCTTACCCCAGATCCACTTAGCTCTTCTGCTCTCTGCCACCTTCTAACTCAGAGGAAGTTTGGCTTTCTAAACATGCCACAAAACATCAAACTGACCCATTACACTGGCACTGGAGAAAGCAATGGCACCCCACTCCAGCACTCTTGCCTGGAAAATCCCATGGACGGAGGAGCCTGGTGGGCTGCAGTCCATGGGGTCGCTAAGAGTCGGACATGACTGAGCGACTTCACTTTCACTTTTCACTTTCATGCATTGGAGAAGGAAATGGCACCCCACTCCAGTGTTCTTGCCTGGAGAATACCAGGGACAGGGGAGCCTGGTGGGCTTCTGTCTATGGGGTTGCACGGAGTCAGACACGACTGAAGTGACTTAGCAGCAGCAACACTGATACAGCATCATAACAGGTCTGGGGAGCAGGAAGCAGCACCCACTCAGAAGCCCTGCTAAGATGTGTGTACCAGGGATGGGATACGAGCCCTACAAAGACCCAGAAACCTGCCACATATGTGAAGTTTTTAAAGGTCCAGTAATCCTGGGATATATGAGGTAGTTCCTCCTAAGAAAAGGAGGGCCTTCCCAGGTGGCACAGGTGATAAAGAACCCGCCTGCCAATGGAGGAGACATAAGAGAAGCCGATTAGATTCCTGGGTTGGGAAGAGCCCCTGGAGAAGGAAATGACAACCCACTCCAGTATTCTTGCCTGGAGAATCCCGTGGGCAGAGGAGCCTGGTGGGCTACAGTCCATGGAGTTGCAAAGAGTCAGACACAACCGAAACGACTTAGCACAACAGCACAAAAAAGGAGAAGCCAAAGGAGGAAACAGACAGAACAGGCTCCATCTTGAAAGCAGGACTCCATCTTGGGCCCTACTGTAGACTTTGAGCTATATGCCCAGTATCTATGGAAATGACATACCAACTGGAAAACCAGGCCCCTGGAAGGAAGAGCCCCAGAGCTCTCCATTGTCTAAAAGAATACCCTAATTATCCGTGTAACCAACATACATTCTATTATGCTTATTGGGGTATGACCATAAGCTTATTAATAATTGTCCACTGTTAACTACCTAGGCTTAAGGCATATGAATCATGGGTTAACTTTGACTGTATCTTTCTTTTTCCTTTGTTCAGACTAGTTACAGGGAACCTCATACACTTAGGGTATGTAAGGTTTTCACAAAAACTAGTCGGGGTCCTTGACTAAGAGGAGACTCTGCCTTGGGCCTACCAGTGTAATAAACTGCACTCCACTATCTGCATTGTCCTTCTGAGTAAGTTTGTTTCCAGCAACGCGTGGCTACAACAAAATCAATGGATCTTGACCATCCCACTTTTAAGAGAATCTTACCAAAAGACCTGGCAGATTCCATGAGACAGTATCTGGGATAGGTAATGTTGTTTGGAGTCTCTGGGAAGCTTAAACAAGGAAGTCACAGGACAGAAATTTAGGATTCAAGCAAGGCTGTGCTATTTGCAGCGAAATGCTCTTCTCATCATCCAAAATGCAGCTTTGTAACCAAGCAGGACCCTAAGGGGTCCAACCGGGAGGACCTTCTCCCATATCCTCTGCTTTAGCTCCTCTCCAGGAAGTACATAGATAATAGTATTTGAGGCAAATTTCCTGAGTTGTTTCAGAGATCTGAACCACCCCGCCCCATCCCCACCCCCACACACACCAAATGGAGGAACTGCTTGCTGACTAGCACATAGCCCCAGGCCAGGCCTCCTGGTGCCTAAGAAATGAAAGTGAAGTCGCTCAGTTGTGTCCAACTCTTTGCAACCCCATGGACACCAGGCTCCTCCGTCCATGGGATTTTCCAAGCAAAAGTACTGGAGTGGATTGCCTTTTCCTTCTCCAGGGAACTTCCTGACGCAGGGATTGAACCCGGGTCTGCCGCATTGTAAACAGACGCTTTACCATCTGAGCCACCAGGGAAGGAAGGAAGGATAATGCTAACCCTTGAGACACCATCCTGCTGCCTCACCATAAACCAATCAGAGAACTGGGCACAAGCTGATCACAGACGCTGTGACTCCCTTCCCTCAATTCAGTTCAGTTCAGTCGCTCAGTCATGTCCGACTCTTTGTGACCCCATGAATTGCAGCACACCAGGCCTCCCTGACCATCACCAACTTCCGGAGTTCACTCAAACTCATGTACATTGAGTCGGTGATGCCATCCAGCCATCTCATCCTCTGTCGTCCCCTTCTCCTCCTGCCCCCAGTCCCTCCCAGCATCAGAGTTCTTTCCAATGAGTCAACTCATCACATGAGGTGGCCAAAGTATCGGAGTTTCAGCTTTAGCATCATTCCTTCCAAAGAACACCCAGGACTGATCTCCTTTAGAATGGACTGGTTGGATCTCCTTGCAGTCCAAGGGACTCTCAAGAGTCTTCTCCAACACCACAGTTCAAAAGCATTCATTCTTCAGTGCTCACAGTCCAACTCTCACATCCATACCTGACCACTGGAAAAACCACAGCCTTGAATAGACAGACCTTTGTTGGCAAAGTAATGTCTCTGATTTTCAATATGCTATCTAGGTTGGTCATAACTTTCCTTCCAAGGAGTAAGTGTCTTTTAATTTCATGGCTGCAATCACCATCTGCAGTGATTTTGGAGCCCAAAACAATAAAGTCTGACACTGTTTCCACTGTTTCCCCATCTATTTGCCATGAAGTGATGGGACCGGATGCCATGATCTTAGTTTTCTGAATGTTGAGCCTTAAGCCAACCTTTTCACTCTCCTCTTTCACTTTCATCAAGAGGATTTTTAGTTCCTCTTCACTTTCTGCCATAAGAGTGGTGTCATCTGCATACCTGAGGTGATTGATATTTCTCCCAGCAATCTTGATTCCGGCTTGTGCTTCTTCCAGCCCAGCTTTTCTCATGATGTACTCTGCATAGAAGTTAAATAAGCAGGGTGACAATATCCAGCCTTGATGTACTCCTTTTCCTACTTGGAACCAGTCTGTTGTTCCACGTCCGGTTCTAACTGTTGCTTCCTGACTTGCGTATAGGTTTCTCCCTTCCCTCACCTGCCCTTTAAAACTGCTTTGCTGAAACATTTGGGGAACCTGAGGCTTCTCAGGGCTTAAGCCACTGGTCTCCTTGCATTGCCTTGCAATAAACTTTTCTCTGCTCCAAACTCTGATGTTTCAGTGTATTTGGCCTCACTATACATTAGGCCTACAAACTTGCGTTAACAGTTTTGAACATACCACTGGGCTCTGGCAGGGATTGAAAACCTGACCGTGAGACTGAGGTAGGAGATAGACACGCTCCAGGTTAGTTCAATTGCTCAGTCATGTCTGACTCTTCAAGGCCCCATGGACTGCAGCACTCCAGGCTTCCCTGTACATCACCAACTCCGGGAGCTTGCTCAAACGCATGTCTATCAAGTCAGTGATGCCATCCAATCATCCCATCGTCTGTGGTCCCCTTCTCTTCCCACCTTCAATCTTTCCCAGCATCAGGGTCTTTTCCGATGAGTCAGATCTTTGTATTAGGTGGCCAAAGTATTGGAGTTTCAGCTTCAGCATCAGTCCTTCCAATGAATATTCAGGACTTCTTTCCTTTAGGATGGACTGATTAGATCTCCTTGCAGTCCAAGGGACTCTCAAGAGTCTTCTCCAACACCACAGTTCAAAAGCATTAATTTTTCAGTGTTCAGCTTTCTTTATGGTCCAACTCTCACATCCATACATGACTACTGGCTTCAGGTTGGACATTTACAATCAGCCAGCCTCCTCTTTGCATTTCCTGAGGCAAGAAATAGGTGAGCTCCAGTTGAGGAATTTATAACCAGTCCACTGTTTGCTCTAGGAAATGGAACTAACAACAGAAACAGGGTAAATAGCCAGTCTTTGTCTCCTGTAAATGTCTCAAGGGAATAATCATGGCAAGGACAAAGAGAGGCAAAGACTTGTCTGAGTAAAGAATAAGGCAGACACCACACATGCACTATGAAGACAGCTTACAAACAGCTATGAAAAGAAGAGAAGTGAAAGGCAAAGGAGAAAAGGAAAGATATACCCATTTGAATGCATAGTTCCAAAGAATAGCAATGAGAGATAAGAAAGGCTTCCTCAATGATCAATGCAAAGAATAGAGGAAAGCAATAGAATGGGAAAGACTAGAGGAACCTATATGCAGGTCAGGAAGAAACAGTTAGAACTGGACATGGAACAACAGACTGGTTCCAAATAGGAAAAGGAGTACATCAAGGCTGTATATTGTCACCCTACTTATTTAACTTATATGCAGAGTACATCATGAGAAACGCTGGGCTGGAAGAAGCACAAGCTGGAATCAAGATTGCTGGGAGAAATATCAATCACCTCAGATATGCAAATGACACCACCCTTCTGGCAGAAGGCAAAGAAGAACTAAAGAGCCTCTTGATGAAAGTGAAAGAGGAGAGTGAAAAAGTTGGCTTAAAGCTCAACATTCAGAAAACAAAGATCATGGCATCTGGTCCCATCACTTTTTGGCAAATAGATGGAGAAACAGTGGAAACAGTGTCAGATTTTATTTTGGGGGGAGGGTTCCAATCACTGCAGATGGTGACTGCAGCCATGAAATTAAAAGACACTTGTTTCTTGGAAGAAAAGTTATGACCAACCTAGACAGCTTATTAAAAAGCAGAGACATTACTTTGCCAACAAAGGTCCATCTAGTCAAAGCTGTGGTTTTTCCATTAGTCATGTATGGATGTGAGAGTTGGACTGTAAAGAAAGCTGAGTGCCAAAGAGTTGATGCTTTTGAACTGTGGTGTTGGAGAAGACTCTTGAGAATCCCTTGGACTGCAAGAAGATCCAACCAGTCCATCCTAAAGGAAATATGTCCTGAATATTCATTGAAAGGACTGATGCTGACGCTGAAACTCCAATCTTTGGCCACCTGATGCAAGGAACCTACTCATTGGAAAAGACCCTAATGCTAGGAAAGATTGAAGGCAGGAGGAGAAGGGGACAACAGTGGGTGAGATGGTTGGATGGCATCACTGACTCAATGGACATGAGTTTGAACAAGTTCCAGGAGTTGGTGATGGACAGAGAGGCCTGCAGTCCATGGGGTAGCAAAGTGTAGGACATGACCGAATGACTGAACTGAAGTGAACTGTACACATGCCCAGAAAGGTTCCTTGGAGTCAAAAGTAAAGGGATAACTCCAAGCCATAATGAGTCTTGCTCCTCCCAGAAGCCTTCACTTTGAGATTCATCTTGGCTGAGTGGTGTGTGCACACCCCAGGGGAAGGTTCCAGGGTAGGTCAGGTGTGGAAAAAGAAACCAGATATTTGGCATGAAGGAAGACAAGGACCCTGAAGAACTGACCTACATTAATGACTTAACCACCTCTTTAGTGCGCTCCTCCTCTCTAGGGAGAATGCCCACATTCTTTCTCTGGGGTTCCTTATGCCAGCTAACCAGCAGGCAAAGAAAGAAGTTAAGGAAGTGGCAGGGGAAATTGACACTTGCCTGGAAAATCCCATGGATGGAGGAGCCTGGTAGGCTGCAGTCCATGGGGTCACTAAGAGTCGGACAGGACTGAGCGACTTCACTTTCACTTTTCACTTTCATGCATTGGAGAAGGAAATGGAAACCCACTCCAGTATTCTTGCTTGGAGAATCCCAGGGACGGCGGAGCCTGGTGGGCTGCCATCTATGGGGTCACACAGAGTCGGACACAACTGAAGCGACTTAGCATAGCATAGCATAGCATAGCATGGCATCATGAGGAGTTAAGGTTTCTGCTACACAAGAGAGGCAGAAAGGGTGATGTGTGGAACTCAGCCAATTCACTGGGAGTGTACACCTTGATAACCATGAATGGGCAGTTGTGGCCACCAATGGCCTGACAAAGTCCCAGTGCCCCGGGGTCCCAGTTTCTCAGGGATAATGGCTTGGCCCCAGAATAGCAAAAATGCTGATGAGCACAGGAATTTAGAACTGGTGGTAGAAATAGCAATATGATGAAAATCAAGTACATCCTCAGAACCAACTGCAGCAGTAAAACTTCAGTTTGTTTCACTAACCCTCAAGCTGTCTTTTTCTCTCTCTCTCTCTTTTTTTTTTTTTTTTTTAAGAATGTGTGATCAGTCACCATTTGGAAGCAGCAGTGAAGACACAGTAAACTTCACTGGGGCAGGAATGGCTCTGGGCTTCCCCGGTGGCTCAGGGGTAAAGAATCCATCTGCAATTCAGGAGACACGGGTTCGATCCCTGGGTCAGGAAGATTGCCTGGAGAAGAAAATGGCAACCCACTCCAGTATTCTTGCCTGGGAAATCCCAGGGATGGAGGAGCCTGGTAGACTACAGTCCATGGGGTTGCAAAGGGTCAGACACGACTGAGTGACAACAACAATAAACAAGCCATGGACCAGAGAAGATGCTATCCATTCCCTGCCTGCATCCCCTAAGCATTACTGACAGCATCTCACTGCACTGGCAGCTCTCCTTTCAAACCCCTCAGAAGTGCTGGGCAATCAACACAACCAGAAGCAGCATCTGCCAATGCCGCAGGGCCGGAAGTGCTGAAGGACTCATTCTCGGTTTCTCTGCCCCTCTGGTGGGGTAACTCTGTGTTTCATACTGTCTTCTAGAGTTCCCCAGGAACTGAGTCGCAGTTTCCCAAGGATGTCACCTGCTTAACAGCATACCCTTTATTGGCTTTCTTCCCTCCCATTCCCTCATCAGTTCCCAGGACCAAACTCCTAAATAAACTGCTGCTAAGTCGCTTCAGTCGTGTCCGACTCTGTGCGACCCCATAGATGGCAGCCCACCAGGTTCCCCGTCCCTGGGATTCTCCAGGCAAGAACACTGTAGTGGGTTGCCATTTCCTTCTCCAACGCATGAAAGTGAAAAGTGAAAGTGAAGTCGCTCAGTCGTATCCGACTCCTAGCGACCCCATGGACTGCAGCCTACCAGGCTCCTCCATCCATGGGATTTTCCAGGCAAGAGTACTGGAGTGGGTTGCCATTGCCTTCTCCGCCTAAATAAACTACTTGCCCGCAACTTCTTGGCTTAGAGCTTGCTTTTGAAGAAACCCAATCTAAGACATTCCCCCAAGCAGTACAATTTCAGTTCCCCCCCTGGATTCATCCTCTTGAGACTCTGCATGCTTAGCTTAAGTTCCAGGCTCCCTCATAGATGACAACTTCTGCCCCTGATAGAGGCAAATTCTGGGGTCCTCTCCTTTTAGGTTGCTTTCCAGACCCCACTGCAGTCAAGTTCTCCTGCTTCTTAGCAAAAAAGCCTCCTGCATCACTGCCATGTCTGGTCAACATTACCCAGGAGGCACAGGAAGCCTGGAGTAGCCAACATCCTATACCCAGACTCAGAAGTTGCTTGAGTTCCAGGTCTGGGAATTCTCTGATGCATGTTAGGGAAAATGGTGCAATCTGCCAAAGAGCTAGACTTTCCCTGGAAAAGGGCATGCATGGTGGATTGTGTGACTTCAGAAATTCCTCTCATCCATGCTCACTTCCTGCATCTCTATGCCCTTCCAGGAGTGGGGTGCTGTCCTGCTGCCCCCCTCAAACCAACAGTACCCATAAGATCAGTCACTATTTCCTCAAAAAATCCTCCTGATAGTTTAATCCCCTCAAGAGCACTCACTGTTCCCTCGGGGAGGGGACCAGAGTTACAAATTTTCACTGGGGACATTTCAGGCATTGCAACACTGGCACAGGTTGATATTCCGGGCTCTCAGGGCTTCTCTGTGTCTCTGAAATCACAGCACAGAGACAGCCCCTCACTCCCCTAAAGCCCTCGAGAGAGAGAGAGCTGGAGAACTCCTGCCTCATGAGTTCCAGCAATGGGTGAAGATAATTCTACCCTAAACCCCAACAGCCAGGGAAGGGGTTGGAGGGAGACCCTGAAGGAAATGGAGGACAAAAGAAGGCATCAAAGAGGATAAGATAAAATAGCGGGCATCAAGGTAGGGGCTCAGGAGAAAAGGAGGATGGGGGAAAAAAAAACTACACTCCCTTAGACACACAAAACACAGATACACACAATCAAAGAGGAAACCGCACCAGAGACCACAAATGAAATTTAAAGTTGTTATGGCAACTGGAACAAGTGGGTGGGCACTTGTGCCTACTGAATTTACAAAATTAAAGTAAGCATTGCATTTGCTAACTAATTAAATAATGCCTTCTAAACATTTCTAATCTCCCCCACAATCGGGCACAGAGGAGGACCGGGAACACAGAGAGCTGGAGTTCTTAATAATTTACCCGAGGGTCTGAGAACTGCCTCATGAGGTGGCTCTGGCTGAGGAAGGGGAGGGATGTGGGGAGTGGATTTGGGAGAGGTACCCAAAGCGTGAGGACGCTGCTTCCTAACTCCAGGCCAAAGCTAGTGCCAGGGAAGAGTAAGCCAACGGGTGAATGAAACTATCACTTAGAGCCCACAGAAGAAAGATGAGAAAAAGCAGGACAAGTCTGGCACTGTGTGTCCTTGGTCTCAGTCATTCTGTAGTCCCTTCCCCCAACCCCTGTCCAAGATGACAACAGAAAGAGGCTGCGTGACTTGGGATCCCAGAGAATCTGCAGGGACCAGAGTCCTAGCCCTCTGCCAAGGCATTGTGAAACTCAAAGACACCAGTCACATAAGGCCACTAGATGGAGGAGACATTTTTCCTCTGGGGGTAAGGGGTGGATTGGTTTATTTTTTAAAAAAAGAAAAAAGGAAAAGAAATCTCTACAGGAATCAGATGTGCCATCTTAGCAGCTCTTCCCTGGGGAAATAAATTACACATAGCACTGTACACAAACACAGCTCCAAACGCAGACCCAGCTGGCAGCACGGTACCACTGCTCTCCCTGGGGAAATAAATTCCAGTGTCTATATATCTCTATCTATAGATACATACACAGAAAAGGTCACACCATGTCTCCTTTAATGCTCCTTTCACTTGAAATTAAACAATAATTGTTTTGGTGTTTAGTCTCCAGCAAGGGAACAGAGTGGATGAATTGGAAATCAACCATGAAGCAGCTTACCTAAACACACAGGCAGGGCGAGCCTTCTTGTTCTGCCCTCGGGCAACACAAGAGAGGGTGTGGGACACCAGGATGCAGGGATGTGTGTGACGTGAGCATCCGAGGAGGCCCTACCTGATGCAGAAAATCCAGCCAGGACCTGGGGATGTGTGGGTTATCCCTCAGTCGGCTGGGGCTGCACTGATGCTTTGCTGTGTCAGTAACGGTAGTAGTGATGCTGACACGTATCCCCAGGAAAGGACCTTCCACAGGTGTGACCAGCCCAGCTTACAACCAAGTGTAAGTTCCAATGAATTTGAAAGATTTGGAGGCAGAAGTATAAGGGAGCAGGACCGTCTATGAGGCATTCCCAGAACACATCCCACCCCATGTTCTCTGCCTGCATCTTGTCTGTACAACTTTAGCCAAAGAATTAATTTAATCAGAAAAGTGCGAGAATGCAGAAGTAAAGGAACCCAGTCAAAGAACACAATACTAGTTTAGCCACTAAACAAAGTTAAGAACTTTTAATTCCTCCTCACAGACTACAGATAATATTCTGAGCCATATTCTTTGAGTTTCTTGCAGATACTGAAACCCCTATCAGGTGAAAAAAGTTAACCACATGATGACCAGATTATAACCATAACACAAACTGCTCCATCGTACAAAATTCCAAGATCTGGCCTCAAGGAAATGAAGCCACCCTGGAACTGGAGATTAGCTGCACTTGAAACAATCAAGATGACACTGATCAGACCACTGAATGACCAGTTTCAGGATGATTGTCAGAGCTGACTGCGCTGTTCTGTGCATAGACCCTGTCCCCCCGACCCCATGCACCCCTGAAATTCTCCTTTAAAAACTCTTGCTCCCTCATCGACAAGGGGGAGTTGGCCTTTTGGGACATGAGTCCACCTTCTCCCTGGGATTGCTGGCTTCCTCAATAAAGCTCTTTCCTTTTACCCAACATTTGTCTCTCAGTATTGGATTGTTGAGTGATGAGCATCTGAACCTGAGTTTGGTAACAGAAGTAGTCTCATTTTACAGAGAAAAAACCAAAGCAGGAACTGGTGACAAAGGTAAATGCAAGCTCCATGAGGGCAGTGGTTTTGCCTCTGTTCACTGTTACAAACAGTGCTTGGTTCATACAGAAAGGAGGAAAGGAGGGAGGGAGGGAATGACTAGGTGCCCTGTTCCTCTGTCCACTCTTCTCTCAACTGACCGTCTGTCTTCAAGGGCACGGGCACAAGGGTGTGGCAGCACTGAGCCAGGTATGTGGCAATAACAGGTCGTGCTCAGAGTGGAGCTGGAAGGGTGGTGTTGGTGGCACCAGAGCCACATGGCCTGATTCCATGTAGTCATAGGCTCTTGGCTCTCCTGTTCACAGAATGCATCCTTCCAGACCCCTCTGCATGCCCCTCTCCCAGCACCCCAATCCATGTGGACCCCTCCCCTCTCTGACTCCTCCCAAATTCATCTGCCTGCCCTGAGGTGACATGCACCTTGTCACCTCACTCTATCCCATACAAGGCACACCCTGTGCTGGTTCACCATTTGTGGGTATGTATACACAGCCATCCGCCCTGTCTCTCCAGCAAGAGAGTAAGCGTTTGCTTGGGTGGTGCTATGTGCACGGGTCATTGATGAATTCTTGATAGGTTGATGGATGGACCTATAGGTGAACATAGGTAAACTAACAGAGGCAATGGGATTTCCTGGAAGACAGGAGTCAGACCCCAGGACAAGCTGGTGGGGACACCAATTCTGGGATTCTGTTCCTGCAGTGGATGCAGGCTCCAACTGATGCTTTAAACAACCTTTGGCCCATCCAGAGGAGTAGCGTGGTTTTAAAGACCCAATACTCATTTCTGCTTCAGCTCAGAGGTCCCCTATATATATCTGCACTCTATGACACCTCTTTTTCTGGCCATATCTCCCAGCACCTCTTCTCACAAAGCCCTCTAGCTTCAGAGGGTGAGCCTCGCTTAGACCTGGGCATCTCCTGGGATGAGGCCTCCTGTGGATGCTCCCATGGCTCCAGATACTGACATTGAGGCAAGAGCATCAGTGCACCCTTATCCTGGAATCTGGCTTCAGGTAGGCTGGGACCCCAGAGCCCCCATCTGCCGTGGTCTCAGGGGCAGAAAGAATACCACCAGGACAGAGATTCCTCAGAATCAGGAAACTGGAGACACGCCAAACCTTCAGAACCCAGGCCCAAACTGAGAGGCCCCTGCAGGCCCTCAAGGCCTAGTGGTCTTGGCCTTCTTTGTCAGAACAGGGCTGAGCGGCACAGCATCTTAGGAAGGAGGGGCTGCGTGTGCCCTTTCGCTGGCTGTTTGTTCCAGTAAAACTAGGCCCTGTCCTTCCCAATCAGCTTCTGGGCCGTGAGTCCCCAAGGAGAGGGGAGGGAGCAGTCAAGGCACAAGAGAAGATGTCAGTTCCCATCGAGGTCTAGCACTGTGAGCAGGGAGAGGGGCGGCCTAGTACACACTCTGAACTCCGGCATCCTCGCCTCCGTTCCCTTCAAGCCTCGTCTGAGGCCGCAGGCAGGGGAGTGCATGAAGCTGGCAGGGCAGAGTGGCCAGTCAGCTGCACACTGGTGGTGAGGCATGGGTCGTGCCCAAGGCTGCACCTCACAAGAGAACCAGAAGAGACACGGTGCTGTGTGCCAGGCATTGCACCAGGCTCGAGTCAGTGGAGAACAAGAGTGACCCAGGCCACGCCCTCAGGGAGTCCAGCCCTCGGGCCCCGCCCTCAAGGAGTTCATGCTCTAGAAACAGGCATTGGCGATTCCGTGTAATGAGTGCTTTGCTGTAGAAGGACGACGGGGCTCTGTGAGAGCCGTGGGGAGAGGGGAGAGGGGAGACGAAAAGCTGCTAGGACAGTGATGCTCTCAGATGGAGGGGGCAGTTAGGCACACGGCAATGTGGCACAGGCGCCACAGGTGTGAGCTTGGGAGTGGGACACGCCTGGATCCACACTGGCTCTACATGTACTAGCTGTGTGACCTCAGGGGAGTAACGACTTCTCTGTGTCTCAGTTTCCTTCCATAAAATGGAGATGGGAAAGATTCAAGTTCCTGTCTCACAGGGCAGTTGTGAGAATCAAATGAGAAAATGAATACAGGGAAGCCCTTGGCAGAGTCAGCTGTCGATGATGTCAGCTTTCACCTTTGCTCTTACTGATACACGGTTGCTATTACTGTTGGTAATAAGAATAATATCGGCAGCAACGGCGGCTGTTGCAGTTGTTGCTGTTACTGTTGGCGTCTGCAGAGTCTCCCAGCAGCTACCTGGTTGCTGTCGGCCAGAGCAGCCTGGGCAGAGTAGGAGGAGGTAGGTGAGAGCTTAAGTAAGTGACCCCACTGCAGAGCTCTTGGAGCACCTGAGAAGTTACCTGGACGGGACACTGTGAAGTCAGACACAATCGTTGGTCAGCATCATCTTGATTAAGTAGAGTTAATCTCCAGTTCCAGGGAGGCCTCATTGCCTTGGGGCCAGTTCTCAGAATTGTGTAAGATGGACCAGCCATCTTACATGGTTATAGTCTGTGCCATGGTTATAGTCTGGTCAGTATGTAGTTAACTTTTTTCACCTGGTGGGGGTTTCATTATCTACAAAACACCTTCAAGGATATGGCTCAGATGGAAGGATATAGAAGGATATCTATCGCCTATGAGGAGGAATTAAAAGTCCTTGACTTTTTTAGTGGCTAAACTATTATTATTTTGTCTTCTTTGACTGCATTCCTCTGCTTCTACATTTTCTCCAGATCAGAGTCCCATCAGCCCCAGGGTGGTGGTCCAGAATGAATTAAATCACACCCACCCCCTGATCAGGATCAGTCTAGGAGACACCACCCTACAAGGGGTCAGAGACCTAACAGTGGGAGATGGAAGGGCACAGAGACAGGGCCCGTGAGGAACAGGAGTCCAGCAGGACTGACCTGGACAGAGGCAGTGGGAGCTTCTAGACACTAGTGCTGGACCATTGTATTGGCAGGGACCATCCATTGTAAGGCTCTTAATCTGGTCCCTGTTTGGAGCAATTCCAAAATCTGATGAATGCCCTGGATCTCCTGTCCTAGGGGAATGCACATGTGCTTCTATAGGAAAGTTCAGGAATCGAAGGACTCCCATGAGGTCATGAACACTAGAATAAGAATTGCTCCAGGTATAGTCCAGAGGCGGCCAGGGGATACCTACAAAAATGCCCACCCATGTTGTCAGTAATGAGAATATAAGTGCCTCGCTAGGTCCCCACCTTGCCATATCCCCTGCTGTTTTTTTCAAGAGGGACACGTAGACAGCTGACATTGTCCAGAGTTCCCTGAGATGCAGATGGCTCCCTGGAGTTTGATGGAAGTTCATTCGGTGTTCCACTACCATTTCCTGTGTGTCAGGCCAGGGAAAGGCACTGCAGGGGATACAGGATCAGACTAATCCTCAGGGAGCTCATGATCCCTGGGGAGAAGGTCAGCATGAGCACAGCTAACCCCAAGTCTGGGCACGGAATAGCGGGGACTGTAGAGGGACAGGCGGAGTCCCTGGGAGAAGGGAATCATTGCCTCTGAGGCCCCCAGGGGTGGGGTGAGAAAAGACTTCACGGAAGAGGCAGAGAAAAGGTATTGTTGAAGATACAGCAGAATGGCTAGAATTCCTATAGCATTTTGCAAATAGATGGGGTATAATAACCACATTTTATAATTTCTCAATTGAATGTTTTTGACATCATGTAATCTTGCTGACACTGGAGGGACTGTCCCTCCACTCTAGCCAATTCCTGAGGATAGGAAACCACCCGGTCCAGGGCTCACACCCCCAAACTCCTCCTTATATGAAGTTCTGACACTACCAGGATCCCAATCCCCCTGCCCTAATCACCCCAGAGCCAGGTAGGTACCAGATTACCAGATAACATGGGAGAGTCCCTATGCTCCAGAGCCTGCAGACATTATTCAATCATCCAGTCTTAAACCTAATTACCCTGCTTTGCCTATTACTTCCTGCATGTGTGCATGCCAAGTCGCTTCAGTCATGCCTGACTCTGCAATTCCATGGACTAGTGCTCACCAGGCTCCTCTGTCTAAGGGATTCTCCAGGCAAGAATACTGGAGTGGATTGCCATGCCCTCCTCCAGGGGATCTTCCCAACCCATGTTTGGACCCACGTCTCTTACATCTCCTGCGTTGGCGGGCGGGTTCTTTACCACTAGCACCACCTGGGAAGCCTTAATGCAGAAAGCACTTGAAGACTCTTGCCCTGGTATTCCACCCTCCCCCACCTCCCTCTGCCTCCTGATCAACCCTGGTGCTTCCACATGTGTTCTCCCGGCATGGCCTGTCTCCTATTTCTAGCAATCTGTGAGTATGAAAACATATTTCCTCACTGCAGCCCTTTCTATGTCTGTGTGTCTTACCTCACCTGCTCCAAACAAACCCTGGGCATCCTTAACACACAAGGTTGCTTCCCCTAGGGGGAGGGCAGGCTGGCTGAGCTTGACCCCCAGGAATCAGTAAACAATGGAGTGATGCAGAGATTTTTCTCATGGGACCAACTAAGTAAAGGAAGAGGACACTGTAAGAAAAATAAGCCTGGACCTGCCTACCTTTCATGTCAGAGCAGACCAGTGCCCCGAAGATCTACCGAAAACCTCTGGAAGCTGTGTGACTTCACTGAGTTTATGATCCTTCATCTCAGAAAAAGCTCTAAACAACAAGCCCTCTGGGTGTATTTAAAGACAGCCGAAAAGGACTAAAAGATTCTACTTGGGAATCTTCCTAGGAGGACACCCATCGCTCCCTCCACGCGTAAACGGGTCCCTCGATGCCTGTGATGGCATCTGTTGCTAATGGAGCATGTGAGGGTGAATCCCACAGAA
Organism: Bubalus kerabau; assembly: GCF_029407905.1. NCBI lineage: Eukaryota > Metazoa > Chordata > Mammalia > Artiodactyla > Bovidae > Bubalus > Bubalus kerabau. The sequence goes on from NC_073627.1 coordinate 135,296,163, forward strand.
CCGAGTTGGGGAGTTGGAGGGGGGGGCAGTTGGCCACCAGAGAATAGAAGAGCACACCAACCCAGTCCCCAGGGTCTGGGAAGAAGAGAGGCTTTTACCACATTCCGTGGCAGGAGGCTGGGGTGTGTTTTTCCTGAAATCTCTGCAGGGCCCTATAAGGGGCTGTGGGGATGATGAGCAGAAGAAAAGGGTGCTGGGTACATGCAGGGAGGCAGCCAGGGTGAGGCGGAGGGTAGGGGGCAGGATTCAGCACCTACCAGAGCCAGATTCCACCAGCCAGGGCTGCAGGGAGGGAAGAAAGGCCCCGTCTCTCTAGCTGTGCACTGCAGCCAAGACAGACTCAAAGGCCAATCCCATGAGGTCAGTATATAGAACCAAGAGAGCCGCAGGGCAAAGGGGGAACACTGGGCCAGTCATGACTCTCTGGGGTCAAAGCCACAGTGCCGTTCCCTCCCTCCCAAGCCCCACAGCCAGGAAGAATGGGCCCCTTTGAGCACTCCACTGAAGGTCACAGGGGCACCTCTTCCAAGGCGCTCTGCATATGTGGGGCTTGAACCAAGGACTTCCTGCTGCCCAGAACCCCACTGGCTCAACAGGGCCCATTGTTGGAGTCGGGGGGGTGGGCAGGGCTGGAGGCCTGGGGGATGGAGGGTGGCTCTCAAGAGCCCAGCAGTTTGATGGCGCGCACCCTGCATCCAGCAACCACAGCCTAACTCAGGCAGTATTCTTGGACTCCCTCGTGGGGTTCCAAGCAGCAGGTTTTCCTCTATCATCAGGTGGAGGACTCCCACAAAAATGCTCACCTGTGGTCAGCAATAAGACCAGCCCGGCCTTGCTGGGTCCCTGACTTCATGTCTCCTGCCACATCCTCACTTCAGGTCCTCTATAACCCCAGGAGGTACGTGTGCAGAGCTGCAGGGTTATCCCACACCACGCTCCCACCCTTTGCATCTTGCATGTGTCTGAGTGAGGACACCCAGGTGGAGCAGTTGGTAAAGAACTCACCTGCCAGCACCAGAGACGTAAGAGATACAGTTTTCATCCCTGGGCTGGGAAGATCCCCTGGAAGAAGAAATGGTGACCCACTCCAATATTCTTGCCTGAGAATCCCATGGACAGAGGAGCCTGGAAGGCTACAGACCACGGGGTCGCAAAGAGTCAGACACAACTGAGCACACATTTACACACTTCTGTCTGAGTCACTGCTGTCCCAAAATTCCTTCCTGCCTTGACCCCTAACTCACCCTGACCTTCCGCCCTCAGCCATCCATCTGCCAGTTCAAAGCTGATCCCCAGCGGCTGGCCTCCTAAGCCAGACTGGACTTTGTCTCACCTGTGCCTTTTGGCCTCTTTCCAGTAGAGTGCCATCCATCGTATTTATATAGAGTAGCCTTTCTCTCCATCTCTTGTCCTAATTTTAATATTAATAGCATCCCCTTTCACCCCTAGAAGTGCTCCATTTTAGAAGATAAATGATATAGCCAGCCTCCCTCTCAGGCATCCTTCAGCTGCTCCCACTTTCCCCCCCACCCCCACCCAGAGCAATCCTGAAACCTCAGGCCTAGGTGACACCCCTTCCTGGTCACATGTGTGGCACTTCTGTCCCACCTGCCACGTCAGCAGGATGGGAACCAGCTGGCCGGTGTTATCCCATTGTGCAAATGAGGACAATGAGATGGGAGAGAGAGAGTGATCTACCCAAATCACTGGATGGTTAGCAGCAGATCTCAGGCTACACAAGGGCTTCAGGCCAGATTTCCCGCTATATGGCAAGCCATCTTCATGACCACAGCCCCTGCTGCTGCTAAGTCGCTTCAGTCGTGTCCGACTCTGTGCGACCCCATAGACGGCAGCCTACCAGGCTCCCCGGTCCCTGGGATTCTCCAGGCAAGAATACTGGAATAGGTTGCCATTTCCTTTTCCAACGTATGTATGCATGCATGCATGCCAAGTCACTTCAGTCGTGTCCAACTCTGTGTGACCCCATGAACAGCAGCCCACCAGGCTCCCTGGTCCACGGGATTCTCCAGGCAAGAATACTGGTGCCATTTCCTTCTCCACTGCCCCTGCCACATCTCAATTGCGGTCTGGGCTACCCACTCGAGATTTCGCCTTTGCTGTCTGGCATTGTTCTGGAGTTGCTTCATGGATAATGGGCTGTCTTGTGCCAGACTGTAAGTCACAGAGCCCAGGAACTGTGTCTTTTCCTTTTCTTGGTCTGGGTACAGAGGACACACTCAAGAATCAGCTCAAATGTTGCTGAGTCCTGTAGCCTTCAGGCATCCCCCTGATGATTGGCCAGCCTTGTTCAACACAGGTGACTCAGTGGTGACTACTTGTGGGAACACTCTCTCTCAACTGCCTTGTAGTTCTTTTGTCAGATCCTGTCTAGACTGCGCAGGGCCATGGGTAGAGAGGACCCCTCACTGCTCTACAGAACTGACAGCCCACCACAGAGACACTCCTCCAGGGAGATGGACTTCCCTGGCCAGAGAGCACAGCTGCCTCAGCAAAAGGTGCTAGGCCTCCATTCTGTGTATGTGTGTGCATGCGAAGGCACTCAGTCATGTCCAACTCTGTGTTGCTATAGACTGTAGCCCACCAGGCTTCTCTGTCCATGGGATTCACCAGGCAAAAATATTGGAGTGGGTTGCCATTTCCTCCTCTAGGGTATCTTCCAGACCCAAGGAACAAATCCACGTCTCCTGAATTGACGGGTGGATTCTTTACCACTAGCACCACGAGGGAAGCCCCCATTCCATGGTCCCAGACCCAGGCCACAACTGGACCACTGCTTTCAACTTTCAAAGTCAGGTCACTCTCCATCCCGTAACCCTCCCAGCTCACCCTGTTTGATCCCCATTGGGTACGTGGCCTCGGAAACTCTCTTCCCTTCTCTGAGCCTCTGTCTCCTCATCTATAACATAAGAGGTGTGGACCAAGCCCGTGCTGCCCAATAGAAATATAATGTGAGATGCATATATAATTTTAAAATTTAAAAAGAAATGTATGAAATTAATTCTAAGAAGTTATATCATTGAATCCAACTTAGATATGTAGTAAATATAAAAATTTTTAATGAGAACATTTTACATTTTTTTTTACAAAGTTTAAAACCTGGAATGTATTTTATACCCACAGCACATGTCAGCCACACTCACATACTCAGTGTACGCGGAATGTGGAATGGGACGGGGACCCAACCTCTGATTCTGTATCTTTGTATACATATGTGTCAAGTGGCCATCATATTGGACAACACAGGACAAGAAGATCCTAACATCCCTTATCATTCAGGTGATTTCTAACCTCATGATAACTCCTCTATGTGTACCTGCTGCCAGACCCTCCATCACCAGCTCTTTCTACCTGTTCACCAGGAGATGCAATGGCATTTCCTGCCCTGCCAAGCTCCCCAGACAGTGCTTCATCACCCAGGGCTGACCTTGGTGCTCCCTGGATATGACATTTGGCCTGCCTGCACTTCCAAACCACAGAGGATCTTGGTCCAGTGCCTACTTCTGTCCAATGTGTGAGTTTTGATTTCCAAATCCAGGAAATTTTGAGGCAGCCACTAGGCTCACAAACCTATGGAAAAGACTGAAGAGAATTGGAAGCCCCCATACATGGCAGTCTTTCTCTAAAGCATCTGTGAGCATTTGCATCATGCCCAGCATGAGGCCAGCACTACGCCAAGTCTGAGGACACCTAAAAAGCTAGGTGATAGTCAAATCTTCCCTTTAGACCCTGACCTGATGTGCATGCGATAAATAGCTGAAGGATGACATAAAAGGATATATACTAAAGTGTTAAATTGGATCCGTACCATCAGAAGTCATATTAGTTGGGGGGTCTCAGCAGGAAACAGATGGCACACTCAAGCTGGATAATTGAGGAGAGTTTAATGAGAGTACTGTTTTAAAATATGTGGGAAGGGATTAGGAAAAACCACAAGGGATAACATGTATCACTTCCCTAGACCTGAAGAGGTTGGGGAAGGAGACACTGAGAAAGCAGAGAGGACCACTGTGTGAGAAGGTCCTCTTGATAAAATCTGCAACAACTGAAGGCAACCTCACAGAGAATATATACTCCTAGCTCACTCTCCCCCCACTCTTGCATCTTCTGTTGGTTCATCCCATTGGCTAAACCCAACCTGAAGCCAAAGGGAAGGGGATCCAGGTAGGTCACCCTCCCAGCACAGAGCAGGGTAGGGTAGAGATGGAAAGACCAGTAAAGGATTTCCAGCCAGGGGACCAGGATGCAAGCATCACAGATGGTAAGTGCAAGGGACATCAGGGAAGTTTCAGGGTTAGGGGCCAGTTCTGAGGAGTCAGGGATAGGCCTGGGTCCTAGCAGAAGACTGGGTTCTAAGGGAGGAGAACCTTTTGGCTTAGACAGCAGAGTCAAGGGCAGATGCCATGAGCAAACTCAGACAGCTGGAAGTGAGTTGTCCCCCAGGGTCAGGATAGACTTCCATAGGGATCTAAAAGTACTCCTTCCCTCCCCAGCTCCAAGATCACAAAATCCCAGGCTTCCTTCCTGGAAGGGCAAACTTGAACAAGGCCCCACGAGACCTTAGTAGGGTGGATGGAGAAAATGGATAACAGTTGATGTCTGATACTCCTGTGGTGAGTGAGGTCTGAGGCAAAGCAGCAGATGTGCTTCATGGTCTAACACAGAAGGGTACATGGTTCTAGTCTCTAGATGAAACCTGAGAGAGTAAAGGTCTAATAGGAATCAGAGTAACAACTAGAATAGTCCTGAGTATGAGTATGGTACCTTGCATGAGGTCTTCACGTAGATTGTCTTAACAGTGATAAGAGGGAACAGAAGGAAGTTGGAGAGACAAGTAACAAGCACAATGAATATCAAATATGTGCTAGACATTGTATACATGGCATCATATGCTATACGTGTTCATAGTTCCATTCTTCCCATTATACAGAGCAGGATACTAAGGATCAAAGGGGTTAAGCAATTTGTCCAAGACTGGAAAGTCATGAAGTAGAATCGGACCAAGATCCAAACTCTGATTCTACATCTCTGCGTACTTACCACACTCATAGAGAGAGGGCCATGCAAGTCAGCATCAGATAGGCTCTGGACACTAATTGCTTTATAAGAGGTCAGAGCACTGAGTGATTAAGACACCATTGTTACAAGGGTCAGGACAAAATTTGGGCTACAGACAATAAGTGCTGGAGCTCAGAGAATGGTAGCCTGAAAGAGCAGATGAGAGGAAATTTCAGGGTGGATGCAGGACATGAGCTGAGATCTTTGTGCACCCAAGTCCGGTTTCCATGGAGACCAAACTCCCTCCTCTGGGAGCTGTGACCCACCCTCTTCCTAGTGCTCACAATCCAAATTTCCATACCATGCAATCAGACCGCCCAAAAGCAAAATTGTAAGTGTACAGGAAGACATATTGGGTTTAAATTTAAAGCCTGTGTGCCCTGCCGGTCAACCGAGTGAAACAATGAGTAAGCTCCAAGTTTACTACCCCAGTCACCGGGAGTGGAGTGAGGCCAGGACATACATGTTCTACCAAAGTTCATGACAACATTTTTACCTTAGTTATAAAGGAGAATGCTTTTTTAGGTTGAACTTTCCTATTTGTAACCTCTTTGGTTTGAAAATGCAGGTCATCATTTCCTATCTGGGCTGCATCGACAAGAGAAAAGAATCAGATGGAAAAGAGTGAGTTGGTGTTCCCGGTGGATTCATGACTGAATTACCAAATATGGTTGGTCTGAGCCCATCTGATTTGGTATTTAAGTGGATTTGGGGATTGGTGATGGCAGCAAGGGAAAAGAGAATAAATGGATCAAAGGACAGCTCCCATAAGGCACTGAGAAGGTACGGTCAACTCGTGGCTTTGGATGGGCTGGAAAAGACATCTTCCTTGCCTCTGAATCTCCTGGAGAACCCTGAAATAGTGCCAGTGCCGGGACCCTATCCACAGAGATTCCAGTTTTGTGATCTGAGATGGGGCTAGAAATTAATAGGCTTTTTTTCTCCTTTTTTTAAAAAATCAAAGTATAGTTGGTGCACAATATTATATAAGTTATGGTTGTACAATATAGTGATTCACAATTTTTAAAGTTATACTCCATTCACAGTTATTATAAAATATTGGCTATATTCCCTGTACTATATAATATATTCTTGTAGCTTATTTTATACTTAATAGTCTGTACCTCTTAATCCTTTAACTTTATACTGCCCCTCCCTACTTCCCTCTCCCCTTAGGTAACTGCTAACTTGTTCTCTATATCTGTGAGTCTGTTTCTTTTTTGTTATATTCACTAGCTTGTTGTATGTTTTAGATTTTTAGATTCCACATATAAGTGATATCATACAATATTTGTCTTCCTCTGACTTATTTTACTTTAGCATAATACCCTCCAAATCCATCCATGTTGTTGCAAATAGCACAATATTTCATTTTTATAGTGAGTGGCATCCTATTGTGTGTGTGTATATATATGTATATATATAATATCAGTTTCTTATACATATATATATATAACCGAAGAAATATATATATATATATATATATATATATATGTATGTATGTATGTATGTATACCAAAGTTGCTTTATCCATTTATCTGTTGATGGACACTTAGGTTGCTTCCACATCTTGGCAATTGTAAACAATGCTTCTATGAACATTGGAATGCATGTATCTTTTTGAATTAGTGTTTTGGGGTTTTCCAGTATATTCCCAGCAGTGGAACTGCTGTGTCATAAAGTAGTTCTATTTTTAACTTTTTGAGAAACCTCCATACTGTTTTCCACAGTGGCTGCACCAATTTACATTCCCACCGACAGTGTATGTGCTCAGTCACTCAGCCGTATCTGACTCTGTGTGACCCCATGGACTGTAGCCCGCCAGGATCCTCTGTCCATGGGATTCTCCAGGTAAGAATACTGGAGTGGGTTACCATTTCATTCTCCAGGGAACAGTGTATGAGGGTTCCCTCTTCTCCACATCCTCACCAACTTTTGTTATTTGTGTTCTTTTTAATAATAACCATTTTGACAGGTGGGAGATGATATCTCACATGGTTTTGATTTGCATTTCCTGATGGTTAGTGATGTTGAATATCTTTTTCTGTGCCTGGAAATTAATGCTTCTTAAAGTCACTTCAAGTGCAGCCAGAGTTGAAAAACACTGATATAAATCTAACTCCATCCTCTCTGAAGCCCTGCCTCCTCTTTCCTTACTCCCCAGTTTCTTGGGCGTCAGCAGGAGGCAGTGTGTGATAAAGCAGCCCTCAGGATCGCTGCTCTCTGAGCGGTAGGGTGACCAACCGTCCCTGTTTTAAAGCTGAAAGTCCAGCATCCTGGGAAACCCCTCAGTGCCAGCAAACCTGGAGGCTGGTCACCCTGCTTCCAGGGTTGCTAGTCTCCCTGACCCTAACATCTCCCAACTCACCTACCCAGAGTAGGAAACTGCCTTCCTCCTTGATCTTCCTGCTCATCCAAGGCCTCACAGACCATCTTGAGGATCCTAGGGCCCACCAGGCCCCATTTGGCTTCCATGTCTAGTCCTGGATCCCTGGAGCTGCCCAGTTCTCCTGCTACCCCAGCCTCAGATGTCCCACACATTTGAGAAGGGACCGGGGTACGCTGAGGCCATCTGCTTGGCAGTCCCTGGGTTGATTTGCCCCATATCTGAAACTGCACCACTGGTTCTAATGTGTTCCTGCCTGCAGTCCTGCGGCTCTAAATCCAGGAGCCATTTACTAAGCAATGTTCATATTTATTTGTGAAATTATATGGACTTTTATAGCACACTTACAAAGATGAATAAATCCCTGCTCGTGTGGCCCAATTTGTTGTTCTAACCTGACATTTTCGTGTCATAATCACCTTTCTTTCAGCTGGTTATGGCCAAGGCTGTTAGGGATTTATTAGAAGCATTTTATAATGTGCTTTACAAGATGTTGTTGGAGGCTGTGACTTTGTTTATGGAAGAGAGAGGGAGGTGTGGAGGAAAGGGGGGATGGAGAGAGGAGCCCGGGTAACTTGGTGCCTCTGGAAGCATCATCCAGGGATGAATTTAATGGGAACTTTCCTTCCACCCCCATTCCCAGTCCCAGACACTTCTCACCCACCATTTGAAAAACTTTGATGTCTCACTTCTTCAATATTATTGATTTTCAGAGATGGAAAAAAAAAGAAAACACAGAAGACACAGACATCAAGGAGATTTTAATATAAGACTGGGGATGACAGGACCCTCCTTTATAGCCTCTGAAATATCTGAAAGCTTTACTAGAAGTGACCTTTCCACCTTCCAGCTTTCTCTACCAAAGATGGGAAAGGAGAAAGCAGGTGGGAAATCACCTTTGCCATAGCTTTCCAAGCCCTATCTGAGGGCGGCAAATGGCTCTCCTGGTGACCTGCTCATCCTTTTCTAGGGAGGCTTATGCTGAAGATGGTGGGGGAAGCTCAAATGGCCATACCAGATCCACTTGATAAATTACCTACTGAGAGCCTTTAACTGAGGAGCTGAGATGCACAAGTCATGGTAGGCAGCTTCCAGGAGCTCACCTGGGAGCAAGAAAGGGGTGTTTGCCAGCTATATACAGCTCCACATGTCTGTGCTTTCATGCAGACCTTTGAAAAAATCTCCAGGAGTGGGCCTTCCTGGTTAAGGCTCAGTGCTTCCACTGCAGGGGGCGTGGGTTCAATCCCTGGTTGGGGAAATAAGATCCCCTACTTTGGCCCATGGTAGGGCCAAAGTAAATAAATAAAAACTAGGACCTATCACAAAATACATAAAAGCTACGACCTATCACAGAATAAATAAAAACTAGGACCAAACTCTGCTCTATGCTCTATAAAGATCTATATGGGAAAAGAATTAAAAAAAAAAAAAGACTAGATATGTGTGTGACTGATTCACCTAGCTGTACAGCAGAAAGTAACACAACATTGTAAATCAAGTATACTCCAATAGAATTAAAAAAAGAAGAAGAAGAAGCTCCAAGCAGCTAAAGTGGGAATGACAGTTTCGTGGGTCATAAGAAATCAGAAGGGTTTCATACACCTTTGAGCTGGAAAAATAAAGCTTTCTATGGATGGACAGGCTTTCCATCAAAGACTGCCTCATGCAGATGACTGTACAAAGGCTTGGAGGTCATTACTCTCTCCCCACCTCGCTGTTCAGCTCTGCCAGGTACCAGAGGCTTTACTAAGGCTGAAAGACCATGGCGAGCAAGGCAGGTAAGGGCGAGAGTCCAGGGGCATTTCCCTGGGACCTGGAGTCAACCAGGCAAAGACCAGAGAAGATTACAGTGAGCATAGGCAAAACACTCTCTGACATACATCACAGCAGGATCCTCTATGACCCACCTCCCAGAATATTGGAAATAAAAGCAAAAATAAACAAATGGGACCTAATTAACCTTAAAAGCTTCTGCACATCAAAGAAAACTATTAGCAAGGTGAAAAGACAGCCTTCAGAATGGGAGAAAATAATAGCAAATGAAGCAACTGACAAACAACTAATCTCGAGAATATACAAGCAACTCCTACAGCTCAACTCCAGAAAAATAAATGACCCAATCAAAAAAATGGGCCAAAGAACTAAATAGACATTTCTCCAAAGAAGACATACAGATGGCTAACAAACACATGAAAAGATGCTCAACATCACTCATTATCAGAGAAATGCAAATCAAAACCACTATGAGGTACCATTTCACGCCAGTCAGAATGGCTGCGATCCAAAAGTCTACAAGCAATAAATGCTGGAGAGGGTGTGGAGAAAAGGGAACCCTCTTGCACTGTTGGTGGGAATGCAAACTAGTACGGCCACTATGGAGAACAGTGTGGAGATTCCTTAAAAAACTGGAAATAGAACTGCCTTATGATCCAGCAATCCCACTGCTGGGCATACACACTGAGGAAACCAAAAGGGAAAGAGACACGTGTACCCCAATGTTCATCGCAGCACTGTTTATAATAGCCAGGACATGGAAGCAACCTAGATGTCCATCAGCAGATGAATGGATAAGAAAGCTGTGGTACATATACACAATGGAGTATTACTCAGCCATTAAAAAGAATACATTTGAATCAGTTCTAATGAGGTGGATGAAACTGGAGCCTATTATACAGAGTGAAGTAAGCCAGAAAGAAAAACACCAATACAGTATACTAACGCATATATATGGAATTTAGAAAGATGGTAACAATAACCCTGTGTATGAGACAGCAAAAGAGACACTGATGTATAGAACAGTCTTATGGACTCTGTGAGAGAGGGAGAGGGTGGGAAGATTTGGGAGAATGGCATTGAAACATGTAAAATATCATGTATGAAACGAGTTGCCAGTCCAGGTTCGATGCACGATGCTGGATGCTTGGGGCTGGTGCACTGGGACAACCCAGACGGATGGAATGGGGAGGGAGGAGGGAGGAGGGTTCAGGATGGGGAACACATGTATACCTGTGGCGGATTCATTTTGATGTTTGGCAAAACTAATACAATTATGTAAAGTTTAAAAATAAAATAAAATTAAAAAATAAATAAATAAATAAAAGTCCATCTGGTGAGCAGAAATGGGCTCATCATAGCAGCACAGTGGCTCAAAAGAAGACTGAAGAGGTGACCAAGACCCAGGTAACTTTGGTAAAGTGTGCATACTTTATTCCAAGTAAAAAGGCAGAGGTCTCATTTTGCATTTTTCAAGGATCCTTGACCCAGTGTCAGTTAGCACCCAGAGCACCCAGACCTTTCTTTCTGATACAATTCTCCAATCAAAGCACTCCAGGACTCCTGGAGAAATTGCTGATTCTTGGGCAGGGTCAGGGAGCATACAGGGGAGCCGATAACATCTTGTAGATACAGGAAGTACAAACTGCTCAAAAAACAAAGAGATGAGAGCCTTTCAAATGGGCAAAGGAGTCAACCTGAAGGAGCTCCCAAAGTCCAAAGCTAGAACAACATGAGACCCAAATGAACAACATCGTGTTGGATTATAATGCAAAGTATGAAATAAACTCCCATGACTCCATACTGACATATATAAATGATGAATTAATAAGGGAATGAATGAATGAGAAAAGACAAGTCTCCCATACAAAAGCCCACATAATTGTGTAGATTATCTCGCCCCCAAGAGATGCAATTCAATTCCCTCCTGCCCTGCCCCTTGAATGTGAGCTGTTCTTAGTGACTCCCTTCCAAAAAGTAGAATTCAGATAGTGAGGAGAAAAAAGCAAGAGTCCAGTGAACAAACCTGGCACACACTGCTGCCTCAGGTGACCAGGGTCAGCGCCAATAGTGACACATTGCATTGCTAACATGTACCTTTGATGTGAGGTGAAGGGAAGGGCACCTCACCCCTGCCGTCTTCCTCCCTAAAACTATGACTCCAGCCTATATTGTTGTTATTTAGTAGCTCAGTCATGCCCGACTCTTTGCGACCCCATGGACTGTAGCCTGCCAGGCTCCTCTGTCCATGGGATTTCCCAGGCAAAGCGTAAATGGAATTTCCCACCAGTTGTGTCTGGGTTATCTGGGGCTATCGGGCAGCCAGAGCTGTGGGGTCATTTTGGGTGGGTTGCTCCAAGCTGTGCTCCCTCACTGTTGGAGAGATCGCCTTATAGGATGATGAAGATTAAATGCAATGACCCTGGTCATCAGAGCACAGTGCCTGGTACACTGATAAGCATCTATCATGTGCAGTGTTATCCAGGAGGCTGTTAGATAGCCACTCATTGCAGAGCACAGGAAAGGGGCGCAGCTAGAGACAGGGGACTTGGGGAAGCACGAGGTGCTCTCCATGGGGACCAGGAGGGTCATCAGAGGGGCAGAGCCAGGGCCATCAGGAACCTTCCAGAGGACTCAGCTCAGGGGCTGCCACTTCCAGGAAGCCAGGTACATAAATGCCCCTTCTTGGTGTCTGCACTGCCAGGAGACATGAGCCTTCAGGACAATTCCAAAGCACTGACCTGTCTGCTGATCTGATTTCCCCAGAACCTGTAAGAGGGACAGGAATTTGCAGCAGCCTTGGGATTTCATAAGATAGTGAGATCCTTCCAATCAGATAGAAGAAGCTTCGTGTTTTTTCTGCAGGTCAGTGTTTTTTTAATAATTCTCTGCAGACCTAAGACACACAAGAAAACTCTTCAAGGGCAAACGCGGGGCCTCATTCATTTCTGTGTACCAAAAACCTGAGGCTGGGTTGTGTTATTAGTTCAAAGTAAGGTGGAGAGAAGGGGAGAGGCAGGGAGAGAAGGGGAGAGGCAGGGAAGAGAGAAGTGGGGAGGGAGAGGGAGAAAGGAAGAAAGGAAGGGAGAGAGGGAAGGAGATGGGAAGGGAATGAATGAATGAGGGGAAAGAGTGTCTGGGTTTTTCAATCCTGAAGGAAGTATTTCATGTCCCCCCAACTGTTAAAAATAAACTGCTGAGTGCCTGGTCCCTCCAGTTATTTTCATCAGAGGGGGAACCAAGATTTAAGTCCCCCGCCAGGCTACCAGGCCAGCCTTGTACCTATTCCAACCTCCAGACTCTCAGAGACCAGGACCCCCACAGAACCCACAGGAAATTCCTCTCCGCTTCCGCACCTACATCAGCACCATCCCCCAAGTTCAGCCAGCAGCCATGGCCCTTCCCTCTGGGCCCTGGAAGGAGCCTGGAGCTTCCACGATCCACCACGGTTTATGCTCTTTGTGTATTTATATTGGGCTTATCATTATTTATTATCATTATGGCAATTTTTAATTTCCTCATCCTCTCTTTGGAAATGATGCCACGGGAAAATAGTTTGACTTTAATCAAATGGCTAGGTCTGTGGAGAACCAGAACAAGTCACTGAACCCTGCAAAGACAGATCATCCCTCAGCCTGACTGAAGATTCTGCCTCCTCCCATAGCCCTGAGGCTGTCCCTGTGTGTGCTCAGTCGTATCCAACTCTCTGCGACCCCATAGACTGTAGCCCGCTAGGCTCCACTGCCCATGGGATTTCCCAGGCAAGAGTACTGGAGTGGGTCGCCATGCCCTCCTCCAGGGGATCTTCCCCACCCAGGGGATCGAACCCACGTCTCTTGCACAGCAGGCAGACTTTTTACCACTGAGCCATGGGGGAGGCTGTCCCTGGCTTTCCCCAGGCGTCCTATCACAAGATAGCTGATCATGAGCAGGACTACATTTCAGGCTTTTCTAAAGAGCCCCCACATCCATGTTCAGAGCCCTCCTTGCTCAAATCTCATGATAGAAAGGAAGCCAATGCTCTGAGCCCCATTTAACAGATGAGCAAACTGAGGCATCAGAGAGGGCTCTGCTTCCCAGGTTCATGCTTGAGAAACACTCTGTCCTCCTGCACTTTCACTCACTCTGGCTTCTCCTCCTTTCTTGTCTCCCCACCCAAAGCAGCTTCCAGGAACCTCCATTCCAACCCTGGGAGGTCCTATTCTGGTGACCCCAAACCTCTTGAAAAATATACACAGAACCGGGTGTGTAAATAGGACTCTTCAAAGAGACTCGAAAGGGCTAAGAACTGTCATCCCATTCCCTACTTAGAAGTTGTGACATCAGCCCAAAGGGACAATCCCCATCAGTCATCCCCCAAGTGTGACCAGCACCACCAAGACTCCAGGCAGGGCACCTTTGGGGCTCACAAAGCAGGACCTGCCCCAGGGGTAGCTGTATTAAAATGTACCTGTGGGATTTTTTAATTTTTTTATTTATTTTTATTTTTGGCTGAGCTGGGTCTTCATTGCTGCATGCAGGCTTTCTCGAGTTGCAGCAAGCAGGTGCTACTCTTTACTTGCGGTACACAGGCTACTCACTGCAGTGGCCTCTTGTTGCAGAGCACAGGCTTTAGGGGCCGGGGCTAAGTAGTTGTGGTGCACGGGCTTAGTTGCTCCAAGGCATATGAAATTTTCCCGGACCAGGTATGGACCCATGTCCCCTGCATTGATAGGCAGATTCTTAACCACTGGACCACCAGGGAAGTCTACCTGTGGGATTTTAACTTCTTGAGAAGACTGAGTGATGATGCAGAGAGCCTAATACCATGGAAAGATTTCACTGTTACTCACAGTTTCCTCAGAAATGAGAGGCATGGCACGCATGCAGGACCACTCAGGGAAGCACCAGGGTTGTTCAGGAGGGGAAAGCCCAGGACACAGTCCCAACTGTGTATTTCATGGAGGAGGCCAGGAGTGACTGCTGACAACTGGCTAGCTTGTATAATGTCAGCATGTGCTGAGCTATAGTGTGGTCTCTTGTTGTCTGGTACCTAGCCCTGGGCTAAGGACAGGGGAATATTGGCTCAGTGGGTAAAAGCTAGATAAAAGAGGTGTTTGTGGTATGAACTTGGGCTTGGTTGGTTTGTACATGAAAGGTGCATTCAGAGGTACATTGTTCTATTATCTCTAGGAATCAGCCAGCCCTGGGAGGGGCGGTCTCCCCCCAGCCAGGAGGCGCCCAAGATGTCAAAGCATCATGCTGCTGCTGCTGCTAAGTAACTTCAGTCGTGTCCAACTCTGTGCAACCCCATGGACTATCGCCGGCCAAGCTCCTCTGTCCATGGAATTTTCCAGGCAAGAATACTCGAGTGGGTTGCCATTTCTTCCTCCAGGGAATCTTCCCCACCCAGGAGTCAAACCCAGGTCTCCTGCATTGCAAGCAGATTCTTTATTGTCTGAGTCACCAGGGAAGATGTTATTACCATTTTACCTTGATTTCACCCAGATTTGTGTGGAAGAGGCAAAGGGGACACGCAGAGCAAGATATGGGGAGATGTATGCAATGGGTCCTGCCTTCCCCGTGGACCTTTCAAAAGCCAGAAGTCCCCAGTAACAGGTCACCCCCAGCCCATCCACTCCGAGACACCCTGTGTATTGGGGGACACACACAGTCTGAGTGGTGGGGCCAGAGCCTATCACCGTCTCCCCTACAGAAGCCCCATGATGTCTAGGAGACACACTGGTGAGCCAGCTTCTAGGTCTACCTCACTCCATGTGGCGCCACCCGCTCAGCCGCCTGGGTGGGCAGGGTGGGAACAGCCACACACATGCCATGAGACAGCCAACCCACCTTCCCTAAGAGCTGCAGCTGCTCACACACTCTCTGTGGCTCCAGGGGTCCCAGAGGCCCTGCTGCCGGTGTGCCTTCGTCTCCCCACTCCCAGGAACCTAATGTACACAATCCTCCCTTAACTCTTTCCTTCACCCTCTGGTTTTGTTCAAACGCCCACCTCACTGTATTACTGATAAAATGAGCTTCCTTTCTTTATGCTGAGAAGGTGTAATGTGTGTGTGCATACTAAGTTGCTCAGTCATGTCTGATTCTTTGCGACTCCATGGACTGTAGCCCGCCAGGCTCCTCTGTCCATGGGATTTTTCAGGCAAGAATACTGGAGTGGGTTGCCATTTTCTCCTCCAGGAGATCTTCCCAATCCAGGGGTCAAACCTGCATCTCTTACATCTCCTGCATTGGCGGGCGAGTCCTTTACCACTAATGCCACCTGAGAAGCCCATGAGAAGGTGTAAACTTCAAAAAAAAGCAAACTAGGGTGCAAATCTCATCTCCACAGTACCTTAGCAGGTTAGTACATGTCTCTGAGCCTCAGCTTCCTCATCTATAAAATGGGAATCATAAGATCTTCCTTGTAGGATTGTTGGCAATCAAATGAGACAGCATGCAACAGCTGACCACAAAGCAGATACCTCAAAAGAAGGTGAGGGCATCCTTTATGTTCCTAAGCCATTTGAAGCACAGGTGCTGAGGGCCTTCAGAGTTGGGAGAGAGCGTGGCCAGATTTCTGAGGGAAGTGATGTCTGCCCAGGGGCAAAAGGTCTGGATGGGAAGGCCGGGGACCATATTCCCCTTCCCAGTTTGGCTGAAGATGTTCCCACTTCTGATCTCATCCAAGGAGACCTGCCCCCAGCAGGCTGGCCAACTCACACGCACAGGTTGGCCCTCCAACAATGCAGCTGCCCAGACCCCAGAGGGAGCCCGAGACATTAGCTAGCCACGCTGGCATCCAGACCATATGTGCAACGTGTGTGTGTGCATCACAATCCAATGGGGTAATAATTAATCATCGTCTTTGGCTGGCAGGTCGTACATCAGTAATGCAGAATGGATGATATAATTGCACGGTGTGCCTAATTATAGACTACAGTGAGGATAATAATAGGAGTAATTAACCTGGTAAACACTGAACACAAAGGGGATGTGTGGAGAGTCTGAAGGAGAGGGACACTGCTGGCCTGTCACCAACAAGGAGCCTCTTGGCAGAGGATTGCAGTGGCTCTCATTCAGGGATAACACCCTGCTCACAGTAGGTCCACGGAGAAGCAGTTCTGGCCTCCTGGCTGGAAATGCCAGCTGCTCGGGTGTCCCTGAGGTGAAGGCTGTCTCGTAAAGGATTCCGTTGGAAGTGGCAGCCAAACTGGAGACCTGCTGATACATGAGCATCCCTTTGTGTCACCAACATCTTTCTTAATGCCTCCACCAAGGCCAGGGCTTCCCAGGTGGCTCTAGGGGTAAGAAACCCACCTGCCAATGCAGAAGATATAAGAGACACAGGTTCAATCCCTGGGTTCAGAAGATCCTCTGGAGGAGGGCATGACAACCCACTCCAGTATTCTCACCTGGAGAATCCCATGGATAGCAGAGCCTGGCAGGCTACAATCCATAGGGTCACAAAGAGTCAGACACGACTGAAATGATTTAGCACACACGTACCACCAAGGCCAGAGACCTGGGGCCGTGCTCCATATCTTGGCGATGAAAGAGCGGGCTGCCTGGTGAATACAGTTAAATCCCTGCGCAGGCTCCAGAATGAAGCTCTCCCCCATCCCCTCATGGCAAGCGCTGTCCCTGGCCCCGGCTGGGTGGCAGGTACTGCCATGACACCTGCTGCCATGACCTGCTCCTGGCTGGTCATACAGGATCCTTTCAAGTGCACAGCTTTCAGTGTGGCCATCGGGTACCCGCACTCTCTTCCAGTGTCTTCATCACTCTAGTGTCCCCAGCAACAGGCAGCAAAAGGAACCAGAAGTCCAGAGGGGCCCCATGCTGAGTCGTCACCTGGCTTCCTCTCCTTTGGGGGCCCTCCCGCTAGTCCTCCTTAACACCCTCCACAGGAAGCCTCCCTCTGGCCACAGGGCAGATTTCTCACAGCTGCTCTGAGTACAGCCCACTGCCCCAGCACACGTCCCAGGCCATTTCTGGTCTGTCAGCCACATTTCCCTCTTAGAGGCCATGCCCTAAGTATAGAGACATCTCCTGCATCTTCCGTTTCTCAAAGAGTTCGGGGCACAGCATAGGTTTTCATTAAAACTTTATCAAATGAGTAAATGATTTACAAAATGCCCTTCCTGGATCCCCCACTACATACCAAACTTGGTCACTTTCATTTAATCCTCGCAACAACCCTCCAAGGTATGTATTATTATGCCTCTTCAGGAATTTATTATTAGGCCTTATCTAAGGAACCACAAAGCAGAGAAATTAATTTGTAGGAAACCTGGGTTCAACCCCTGGGTCAGGAAGATCCCTGGAGAAAGAACTGGCAACCCACTCGGGTATCCTTCCCTGGGAAGTCCCATGGACAGAGGATCCTGGCAGGCTACAGTCCATGGGTTCACAAAGAGTCAGATACAACTGAGTGACTAACCCACACACACAAGGAACCATGAAGCAGAGGAATTAATTTGTTTACGGTAATATAGCTGGAAAATAGCAAGGCTGGAATTTGAGCTGGGCTCAGACACAACTGAAGCGACTTAGCAGCAGCAGCAGCAGCCCATTCCCCCAGCATCTTTTTTCACTGCACCCTGTTGTGGCAAAGATAGTTGAACTGGCCATTTCAGCTTCCATAGACTAGGGATATGGTGTCTGATGGCAGCCACATCAGCAACAGATACTACTACACCCAAAACGTGCGAGCCCTGGAGAAAATTAAAAAGGTGTTTGCAGGTGGCTTCTTTTCAACAAGTTCAAACAGCACCCCAGTGTTTGAGTTGAGACAGTGCTAGCTGCTATAGCAGACAGACCCAAGCATCTTAGGGGCTTCACTCTTTTTCTCTTAAAGTCCAGTTGGCAGGTTGGATGGGAACTCTGCACTTCCCAGTCATTTAGGAACTCAGGCTGACACAGGGGCCTCCATCTTCAATGTGGGATCCTGATTGTTCAGGTAGCCAAAGAGAGAAAGGGAGAAATGCAGGGGGTGGAGGCGGGGCACATGGGAGGGTTTGGGAATCTGAGAGTGGAAAGACTTTGCCACAGAGCCCCTCTGCCAGTGGGGACCCACAGCCTACTGAGCACCAGTGAATGAACACTGGGCTGCTCCTGGGGATACTTGGGCCCCCTCTCCCAGCATCTCTTGATTTAGAATCTACTGCCAATTGTACTTACTACTATTGACAATGCAACTAAATTAAAGATTATGCCAAGTAATAAACTGTAAGTATAAAAAGGACATTGGTGATTCTAAGTAGAACATTGAACACTTTTAGGGGGACTTGATGAGACATAGCATTGCAAGTATTATTAAATAAGATACAGTGAGACCCCTAACAGGGACTGGGGTTGGGGAACAGACCGGGAAGTGGTAGGAAGAATAATCACAAAACTCTAAAATTCTGCACTCATGTTGTTTTGCATGGGGCTTGGAGTTTTTGCTCCATTTTTTTTAAAAACCCAGATTAGACTTCTTAGGTGATGTATCATAGATGTGGTTAATACAATGGTTAATGCAGAAAGGATGAAGGGGAACTCCAGTTAGCAGACCCATATTCAAAGACTGGCCTTTGACGCTTCATCGAAGGACTGGCAAATAAGTGCACATTTATATACTTCAAATTAAAATGCCTAAGATACATACATATCATTTTATTTTCCTTTATTTTTTTTCTTTCTTTCTTTTCCACACTGTTTCAGCAATCTTTTGGGGTTTTTTTAGGGTACTTTTTAAAAAAACTTTTTATTTTGTATTGAAGTACTCTTGCCTGGAAAATCCCACGGACGGAGGAGCCTGGTGGGCTATAGTCCGTGGGGTCACTAAGGGTCGGACATGACTGAGCAGCTTCACTTTCACTTTTCACTTGCATGCATTGGAGAAGGAAATGGCAACCCACTCCAGTGTTCTTGCCTGGAGAATCGCAGGGACAGGGGAGCCTCGTGGGCTGTCGTCTACGGTGTCGCACAGAGTCGGACACGACTGAAGCGACTTAGCCGCAGCAGCAGCAGCATAACTGATTAACAATGCTGTGACAGTTTCAGGTGGACTGAAAAGGGACTCAGCCATACATATACATGTAACCATTCTTCCCCAAACTCCTCTCCCCCCCAGACTGCCACATGACATTGAGCAGAGTTATCTATGCTACACAGTAGGTCCTTGTTGGTTACCCATTTCAAAAATAGCAGTGTGTACATGTCCATCCCAAACTTTCCAACTATCCCTTCCCCCTATCCTTCCCCTCAACAATCATAAGCTTGCTCTCTAAGTCCCTGAGGCTGTTTCTGCTTCAGCAGTCTTTCTGGATTGACCTGCCAGTGCCTGTCACGTGAGCACATGCTCTGTCCTTGGAAGGACAGGCTCCCATGGGAAAACATGGACCCAGAGAAGCCCATCCTACCATCCTATCTCCAA
Source organism: Bubalus kerabau (assembly GCF_029407905.1). Taxonomy (NCBI): domain Eukaryota; kingdom Metazoa; phylum Chordata; class Mammalia; order Artiodactyla; family Bovidae; genus Bubalus; species Bubalus kerabau. Next base: position 135,315,800 of record NC_073627.1, read on the forward strand.
CATCTGTAATGTCCAGCAGTCAGGGAGCCCAGTAACCACGCTATGAGGCTCAGCCAATGGTGACAACTAAGAGTCCACCTTGGGGCCCTCTTGACACATCACTTTCCTGTAGAAGCCACAAGTTTTCAAAGCATAGCGTCCTTCTCAAACAGTTAATACACTAGTCAAAGGCCTTACCCCCCACTTAAGATCAGTGAATGCACTTGGCATCCTGCCTGGTGCAGCCTCGGGGGCACACTCTGCTGCCTTCACTCTGCCTGCCGGCTCCAGGCCAAGCCCATGCTCAGAAGCACACACACCTGCTCTTCCATTTACTCAGTTGTTCCACAAGCTACTAGAATCAGGGCTTACCTATGAAATGATGAAGACAGTCTCTGCCCACTGTCAAGTAGAGGAGACAGAAGAAGGCTATGAATACAATGTCCTCAGGGCTGGAATAGATGATAAGGGAACAGAGAGGAGAGAATAACTCAGGTATTGATTGGCTAATGCTAAGCTCATAGTTGTGATCGGTCATGTGTGTGCACTCAGGAACACAAACACACACATTGTTTATCTGACCTGTAGCAGCTATCAACAGCCTACAGTGTGCTCAAGAGCAGAGAACTCTAATACTCCAAAAGAAAGTGAATTTGAGAGAATTACCTGGTGGTCCAGCAGTTAGGATACTGCACTTTCACTGGTGAGGGCCTGGGTTCAATCCCTGGTGAGGGAACTAAGATCCCATAAACCACAGAACATGGTCAAAGAAAATTTTTTAGGTGAACATGAAAACTCCATGGCTGGGTTTGCAAATGCCTCCCTCTGGTACTGCCTGCAGTTACTGGGAGGCAGGCAGAGCTGTGTCCTCAAGGCCAAGAAGCAGTCCCTTCTCCCCTCTGGAGTGACTCCTCTGGAACATGTGCAGAGGAGAGCAGGGAAACTCCAGGAGTTCCAGCCAACACCTCCACACAGCCAGCTCCCCAAAGAACCCCACTCTGACCAGGACCCTCCTCTGCGAGATACATGGCAGTGATTCTGTCGTCTGCAGGGCTGATGAAGTCTTCACCCCTTAGTTAGTGCAAACAGGGCTTCACGATTTGTCAGCTACTTCATCTCATCTCCCAACATTTTGAACTCTAATTCCAATCCACTTTTACACACACATATGCTTCCCTGGGGGCTCAGATTTAGAATCTGCCTGCAATGCAGAAGACCTGGGTTTGATCCCTGGTTGGGAAGATCCCCTGGAAAAGGGAATGGCACCCACTCCAGTATTCTTGCCTGGAGAATCCCATAGACAGAGGAGCCTGGTGGGCTACAATCCACAGGATCACAGAGTCAGACAGGACTGAACAACTTTCACTCTCGCTTTTCACACATACCTTGACCTGACCCATGATTCTGTTATACAACTCCCCATGCCAGGTAGTTTTTTGTTCCTTTGTTTTGTATCTTTGATTTGGTCCTGGCTAACTCTTACTCACTCTTGGAGATCCGACTCCAACACCACATCTTTTTGGGGGGCATGCATTACTTTATTTTTTTTTTAATTTTCATTTTATACTGGGGCTGAGTGCTGAATAATTGATGCTTTCGAACTGTGATGTTGGAGAAGACTCTTGAGAGTCCCTTGGACTGCAAGGAGATCCAACCAGTCCATTCTGAAGGAGATCAGCCCTGGGATTTCTTTGGAAGGACTGATGCTAAAGCTGAAACTCCAGTACTTTGGCCACCTCATGTGAAGAGTTGACTCATTGGAAAAGACTCTGGTGCTGGGAGGGATTGGGGCCAGGAGGAGAAGGGGACAACAGAGGATGAGATGGCTGGATGGCATCACTGACTCGATGGACGTGAGTCTGAGTGAACTCCAGGAGTTGGTGATGGACAGGGAGGCCTGGAGTGCTGCGATTCATGGGGTGGCAAAGAGTCCGACATGACTGAGCAACTGAACTGAACTGAACTGAGGGTGGCCTCATGGCCAAGAATCAGCCTGCCAATGCAGGAGACACGCGAGACGTGGGTTCAATCCCTGGGTAAGGAAGATCTCCTGGAGGAGGAAATGGCAACCCACTCCAGTATTCTTGCCTGCAGAATCCCATGGACAGAGGAGCCAGGCAGGCTACAGTCCATGGGGTCACAAAGGGGTCAGACATGACTGAGTACTGAGCACATGCACGCACAGTTTTTTAACAATGTTGCTTCATTTCAGGTGTACAGCAAAGTGAATATTGTATATATATAATATTTATTATATATATTATTTATATATTCTTTTTCAGATTCTTTTCCCATTTAAGTTGTTACAGAGTATTGAACAGAGTTCCCTGTGCTATACAGTAGGTCCTTGTTGGTTATCTATTTTAAATATAGCAGTGAGTACATGTCAATCCCAAACTCCCGGTCTATTCCTCCACCTCTTCTGGCAGGGCTTCCTGAAGACCCAGCCCCTCCATGTGCTCCAATCAAATCCAGTGCCTATGCTCCCTTGTTACTCACCATATTGTATGAGCCTCTATTTATATACTGCTAGAGGACTCGGTCCCTCTGGCCCCCCAGCAACACATAGCCCACCCCCAGCTCATGATCAGGGCTTAATAAATATCTGTCATCTGAGGCAGACAGCCTAAGGTGACCTCCATGCCATGTTCTCCACAGCATGAAATCTGCTACATGGAAGGCCAGATTGTAATGAGTACCACTGGGGAGCATCCCCTCTGGGTCGAGAGTGAAAGCAAGAGTTTGAGCACCCTCAACAAATGCATCCTGACCCACTGACCTGAGTACACGGGTTGCTTGGTAGGCAGAGCTTAGAGAAAAGGATGGGGTCAGGTTAGCACAGCCTGATGGTAAACTCTCACCAGGGCCTCTATCCTGTTGGTCTCTTCCCTTGCTTACTCACTTTCAGGCTTGAATTGCTTCCCAAGGAGCAAGAAGCACATGTGCTGTCCAGCTGCCACAACCATTCAGTCCTCTGTGCAAGTGTGTCTCATTGTATATTAATAAATCAGCACTCTGGCTTATCAGTATGAGTTCTGTGAGTTGAGTGAGTGGAAATCAATTTGCCCAGGCCTGATGCCCCCTGGAGAAAGGAAGACACATAGCTTCCAATCTCAGAACAGAGGACCAGGGCTGCCCACAGTTACCCGCAAGGCAGGCTGCCCAGCACTGACCAATTCCCACTTCTGTACTATTCCCATATCACATAGCAACTCTGTGAATAATCTCAGAAGTCCTGACTCAAAGTCAGCCAATGCATCAGTCAAAAAGAGGATCATTCATCATGACCTGTTAAAAATAAAAGAGGGCCTAGGAATCGTCTAGCAAAACCTTGGCATTTCACCACAAAGAACTGTAAGGGGATGTCTGCAATGAATCCCAATCCATCTGGGGAGTGAAAAGAACGTAAGAGAAGTCTGCCTGCCGTCTATGGGGTCGCAGAGTCGGACACGACTGAAGCAACTTAGCAGCAGCAGCAGCAGCCTACGGGCCAACTCATACGGACATACGGCAAAAACCATCGCAATGTGGTAAAGTAATTATCATGCAACTAAAATAAATAAATAAATTTTAAAAAGAAACTGAAAACAAAGAATATAAGAGAAGTCTATTCATCTGAGGAGCTTACAGAGGAATGTGAAAGTTCCGTGTTATCACAGAGCCAGATAAGCAAGGGTTCAAATTCCAGTTTTGTCGCCTACTAGTCAGTTGTATGGCCTTGAGTAAGTTAAGGAACATCCTCCAAGCATCTATTTCTTTTTTGGTGGGGTGGGGGGAGGGTGTTTCTTGCCTTTAGGAATTTTAACTTTGTATTGTGATAAAATACACAACAGAAAAATGCACGTCATGAGAGCACAGTTCACTGAATTTGGAGCATCTGTTTCTTTACCCGTAAAATGAAATGAATGGCTCTATGGCTCTATTTCCCAGAGCCATAGATAATTGAGATATTGTATGTTAATTGAGATATCAATTAATAGTTAATTGAGGTATCACACGCCTCATATATATAGAAGGTGCTCAATAACAGTTTCTTTACATAAACCAAAGAATAGAATGAGGACATAATTAAGGGCTAAACTGTGATGTGCCCTCTAAGGACTGTTAAAAGTTCAAAAAAGAGGAAACAGCCATTTGGGGCTTTATCTAGAGCAAATAATGGATTTACAGAGTAGTTCTTACTGGTCCCCTCTGGAGTTATTTCACACCCATTAAAAAACACCCAAAGCTCCCCTGGGTCCTACAATCAAACTGTTCCATAGTTCACCTACTCTCACCCTGTTATAGGTTGAATAGTATCCCCTCAAAATCCACATGCTGAAGTTCTAAACTCCCAGTATCTCAGAATGTGATCTTATTGTGGAATAAAGTCTTTCCATATAGAATTAAGATGAAGTCATACTGGAGTAATCCAATATTACCAGTGTCCTTTAAAAAGGCAAAAAATTGGACAAAGCCACTCACACAGGGAAAATGCCCTGTGAAGGTCAGAGTTATGCTGCCACAGGCTGAGAAATGACCTGCAGCTGGGAGAGAATGGAAGCTTGGAACGGGTCCCTCCCCAGGGCCTTCAGAGGGAGCATGGCCCTACCAAAACCTCGTTCTCAGACCCCCAGCCTCCAAAACTGTGAGGCTGATTTGTGTTGGGTTAAGCCAATCAGGTTTTAGTACTTGGTTATGACAGCACTAAGGAATCAATGCCCAGGTCATGCCTACCGTCACCACTGCCATCCGGCCATGAGGGGCCAATGGGGAACCTGAGGGGACTTACACTTACTCTCTCAGCTCAGGACTACAAACTAAGAAAGCTCCCAGCCCTCCAAGAGCTCTGGTCTTCTCTTCCCATCTGCCAGGAGGAGGGTAGGAAATAGCCTGCATTTCAGGTCCATGATTCCTGAAGACAGATGCCCCCCTGTCTTCAGGCATGTCTTCATGGCATCTACCTGATGCCATGGCAACAGGTAGACAGAATGGCTCAGGTAGCAGAATGGCTCAGGTAGACAGCATCCAGGTCTCCAGTCCTGACCAGTTCTAAAGCCCACTACAACCTCCCTTCCCATGGCTCTCCAGCCTCTGCTTAAGAACAGAGAAGTGTGGGAAGTGTATTAAGTTCAGGATTCCTTAAAAAAAAAAAAAGAAAAGCTTTAATCAATGCAGTTATTCCTATAAGTAAGCTAAATCCAACTCTTTATTCCTATAACTTCCATCCTTTAGCCTAATATCTCTGCCCTCTGGGGTCATATGGAAAAGAAAAGGAAAAATCCAACCCCACATTGTCTTGGCAATTCTTTCAGCACTTGAAGACTTTGACCATGTGCCTCCCCATCCTCTCGTTTCCTCGCAAAACATTTCTGTCTGCTCACCATCTCCTCCCTGTAAGACAGGTGCTGTGTGTTCACACATCCATGTGTCCGTGGAGTCCATGTGGGACTCCATGTGTCCTGATCACTGTTTATTTCAGTTTGGGGCTTTATAGTTGGGTTTGTCAGGTCATGACCCTCCCCCATCTCTTTTTCCATCCAAGATGCTCCTCTGATGAAAGGCTACTACAAGCTGGGCCAGGGGATGGGTGTATCAAGAGGATTAAGACATGGTGTCAACCAGACCGCAAGCTCTTAGCAAGCAGGGTGACCCTGACTATCCACACAAAAAGAACACTTAACTCAAACCGGCAATAAGTGCAAGTTAAAGAAAGAAGAATATAAAGTACCCTCCAATATTGATGTCAGACTCCCAGAAAGCTCAGTTAAGCATAAGATGATTGTCCCCAAAAGAGGAAGAAAGAGAAATCCGAACTGACCTGAAAACAACCCCTGACCTCATTTGAAGGCGCCTTTATTTTTAATCCAATACCCAGGAACCCTTCTCAGGGTGTAAATTCCCTGAAAAGCCAAATCTTTCCAGGACATGAAACTGTTGGCTGCCCTTTTGAGGGCTGAGAGCAAAGAGCTCCAAAATTTATGCACTACATTAAGCGAGATGCCTGGTATCCAACTAGGTTAAATTGCTTTCTATATTTAAATTGCCTGCTAGCTGGTTAGATGTGGGAGCCACAGCTGTGAAATGGATAGTTCCAGCCAGTAAATAGAAAGGAATAAATCCTAATGGATTAATCTGTTATAATTAGACAATTCTAATTTGGGGTCATATGGAAAAGAAAAGGAAAAATCCAACTTTGACATGGAGCCCAACTCTTCCGAGAAAGAAGAGAGGGGGAGGGGTGAACTTCAGGTGTGGGGACAGGAGGCAAGAGAAGAGCAAGAAGAGGAAAGGGGATGTCTGGGGAGCAGAAGAAGGTTGTCAACCATAAGCCAGGAACACCTAAGAGTTGAGATGGGTGGACAGAAGGTATGAATAAAGTCTCTCTCTCCACAAAAGAAATTCACACCAAAACCAGAGGGTTAAATTATAAGAAAGGAAATATAATTTATTCTTGCACAACACAGGTTTGAACTTCACAGGTCCACTTACACACCAATTTTTTTTTTCAATAAATATATTGTCCATCCTAGATTCCACAGCCGCTAGCACTTCCCTGTCCAAGGGTGCTTCCGCTTCTGCGGGTTCAACCAACAGCAGATCACGTATCACTGTTTACACTCCAAGGTTGGTTGAATCTGCAGATACTGGAGGGCCGACTCTGGGACTTGAGTATCCATGGATTTTGGTATCCATGGAGCCCCCCCACCCCACCCCCAGCCAATTCCCCCGGGGACACTAAGGGGCCATTGTACACAGTAGTGAACTCCTTCCTCTCTCCTCCCTGTCCCTCCCTTTACCTATAAAAGTTCTTTCCTTCTGCTTCTCAAAGGGACAAAGCCTTTGGGGAAGCTTCCTGTGGTATCAGAAGAGTGATGAGATCTCTCGGGCAGTTGAGTTGGAGTACTTCTTTCGGTTCTTTTCCTCCTCCTCCAACTCTGCCTTCTTACTAAGACCAGGAACCCATGAAGAGAGTAAAGGCCCAGCAGTGAGAGGCTCCCAGTCACAGTCTCCAGGTGACCTAGGGTGAGGGTGAGGAGCAGAGATCCAGGGTGAGGCAGACTGGAGGATGGAGCTGGTAGTGGGACAAGGTTGCAGCTTTCAAGTTCTGGAAATCGCTCTGAGCCCTAGAGCAGGATGGTGAGGCTGTCCAGAGCATAGTGTTAGTCACTCAGTCATGTCCAACTCTTTGCAGCCCTATAGACTGTAGCCCACCAGGATCCTCTGTCCGTGGGATTCTACTGGAATGGGTTGCCATTCCCTTCTCCAGGGGATCTTCCTGACCTGGGGATCGAACCCACCTCTCTTGCGTTGCAGGCAGATTCTTTACCATCTGAGCTACAGGAAGGCCCTGTCCATAGCATAACAATTTGTTTATTCAAGTCTAACTAAGTTCAAGTCTTATCAAGCTGGAGTTCCAGGACAGTTTTGAACACCTAGAGGCTCCCTGGACCATCTCCAGTATCAGAATGGCTCTCTCATCCAACTCATTGTGCCTCCATTCCAATACAAGCCATGGGCTCCAGCAAAACTGACCTCTTTATTCAAAGAGAAAGAAAGTAGTCAGGGAGCTAAAGGTGTGGCTGATGAAGAATGGGGACCAAAGATAACACAGGCTCAGAGCTTCTGGCTCAGTGGACAGATTTTCTTAGCAACACACAGTAATACACACAACGTGCTTAGAGGTACAACTCTGGGTCTATCTGGAGGTTGAAAGGCAGAGAAACTAAGATAGTCCAAAAGTTTAGATGATGCGCAGTGGGGTGGGTATAAGCTGAACTCTTGGTTGAGTGACTTACTAGGGGTACCAAGAGCCAGGAAATCATACTTGGGCACCGTATTTGGCAATTGGATGCTGCATTTTGCCAGCTTCAAGGTGTGTAGCCTTAAATGTACAATACTGTCCTCCTGCATCAAAGCAAATCAAGTATCTTCTCATCACCCATCTGCCCAGAGCTATGCAAAACTGTAAATCCAAAGTCAGATAAATAATCAGAAATTAAGACAGTGGGAGTAAGACCTGAACAGCATGAAAAGATCTAGAAATGGAGGTGACCTGCTTCAGGTATCCTGTGTGAGCAACCCTGGGCCTCTGGGCAGTGTGCCTCAATAAAGGGCCCCCATGTGGGACCCCCAGTAGAGGGAATGGGGTCAAAGGTGAGGGTGGATGGTGACAAGCTGCATCCAGCGTCTCTCTCCTCTCTTTCACCTCTGTGCGTTGCTTCCATCTTCCCCTGGTGCCAGGAAGGCCACCTTAATCCCATACAATCAAAGCAATACTCTATTGGAATAAAACTTGAATAGGGATAGAAGATCAATGAATGGGAAAACTGAATATTGTAAAAGATAGTCAGTTCTTCACGTGTTGATTTATAAACTTAGCGTGACTATAATTAAAATTGCAAGAGGATTTATTCTTTTAAGCTTAACTAAGTGATTCCAGTGGTCATCTGGAAAAATAAACATGCAATAATTTCCCAAGAACATCAGAAAAAGAGGAACTCCCAGTGGCAAGTATTAAAAGAGGGATCAAATGGCATGGAACTGATATAAGGATCAACACATTGTTTACAGAAAGTTCACGAGTAAGTAAATATACACACATATATGAATTATTTTAAATATTAGACGACATCACTAATCTGTCGGCAAAGGTTAGCATTAACATTTGGTTAATTTTTTTTTTTAATTTATCATCGAAATTAATTCCAGATGGATGGATTGTGTAACTCATAAATCATAATGAAAATAAATAAATAGAAAACGGAAGTAAAAATTTAATTTATCTTAGGGTAGAAAAGACTGTTTAAGCATAAATAGGATTGAGAAAACATTCTATGCACAAAACTAAAGCTTGTGCATGTCAAAATCCCTGTTATAAACAAACAGGTAAATGATACATTGAAATAAAATAAGGATATATTAATAATTAATCAATCCTTTCTATATTATATAGAGCATTCATGTTTAAAAATAAAAACACGTCAGTTAAAAGTAGGCAAAGGATTTAGATTTCTCCATAAAAATACAAATGGCCATGAAATGTTTTTAATAGTAATATCTAGTGCCATAAATTGGTCATGCTCAACCAGTGCTGCTACGGAGTATAAATTGATTAAAACACAAAATAAAACAAAACACACACACAAATGTTCTGGAAAGAACTTGATAGTATGCATTAATAGCAGGAAACTTACTTCTAGGAATGTGTCCTAAATAATCAGAGATCTAGGCAAAGACTTACAAACAGTGTTTTTTCATGGCAGTATTATAAGAACCAAAAATTGAAAATAATCCTCAAGACCACTAGATACTGGTTTTTAAAAAAGCTATAGTGTGTATAGTGTGTGCACAAAGTAGATGATTACAACCATTCGAGATCAATGGCATTGGAAAAGTCTCAAAATATAATCTTAAAATTTAAATATCAGAACACAGACTGGAAATGTAATAAGTATGGAGTTCTGTTTTTTAAAAATGTATTTTTGCATAGAAAAAAAAAAGACCGAAAGGAATTCTTTAACATGTTCTTTATGGTCATCTGAATGGTAGGATTGGGGTTATTTAATTTTTATCTTTATATCATTCTGTATTTTTTCAAATGTTCTATACTGAATGTATTTCCTCTTGATAATTAGAAATTTAAAGCAATCAAGCTTATTGAGAAAAGATTAGTTCTCCAGTGTTCCAGAAAGAGAAAAAGGCAAGAGGTCAGAAAATGCTTCTGAAATCACTCTGAAGCTTCCTCCTGCGGCACTAAATGGAGCACCCAGGCTTTAACTGGGACTGACAGCAGGATTATTTATAAGAATGGCCAGCCTGCCACTCACTCACCTGAGAGGAGCCCCTGCTGATTTGCTCCTGCCCTAAATAAATCAGACCTGCGAGCCAAGCCTCACTGCCTGCGCTTATCCATGTAAATTAGCTTGATTTGATGTTCATAATTGCTCTCCTCTACTGCCACATGCATGTGTGCATGCACACACAGAGAGACACAGGCACACACCTGCTGCCTCCTCTCAAGTGGCCGGCACCCACCGAGCTGTCATCATGCCCAGCTTTTCCAATTCAAACCCTCAGCCTGGCCCCCGCTCAGGCTATCCCACACATTCCATCACGGCATTACCGAGTTTCTGCCCACTCCCATGCCCATCTGCCAATTCACATCCTACCTTGAATGCAAGTGCCTCTACAATTCCCAGCCAAAACCACGTGAGGACCTGCTCTGTGTCACCATTGTGCACCAGGGACAGAAACAGAGAAAGCAGGAGTCATTGCCCATGAAGAGGTAGATATCCAGTGTAGCAGCCACACAGAGAATGAGATCTTTTGAAGCTAATGAGCAGAGTGCTATAAAGCAGAGAGATGCTGGATGTTAAGTGATCATGGAGGACTTCCTGGAAGCGGTGGCACCTGAGCTGAGTCTAAAGTGTTAGTCGCTCAGTCACCCTTTGTGACCCCATGGACTGTAGCCCACCAGACTCCTCTGTCCATGGGATTCTCTAGGCAAGAATACTGGAGTGGGTTGCCATTTCCTTCTCCAGGGGATCTTCCCAACCTATGGATCAAACCTGGGTCTCCTGCATTACAAGCAGATTCTTTACCATCCAAGCCACCAGGGAAGCCAAGGCTGTGTAAAAATCAAGCAGAGATAGTGGGAGAGAGTGGAGGAGAGTAAATGAAAGCCCAGAAGTGCAAAGCCGTTAAAGCAATAGGAAACCCCAAGCTGGAAGTTCGGCATTCAAGGAACTGAAAGAGGGAGGAAATGAAGGAAGAAGAAAAATGAGATGGGAACATCAAACAAAGACCAAGTCATAAAAAGCATCATGTTCCTTGCCAAGAGCTGAGTATGGTCTAGGACCTCCACACAGCTGTCTCCCTTCTGCCTGCCCCCACTAGTCTGCCCAAGAGCAGTTCTTGGACTTTAAGCAGCTAAGCATCAGGCATGCACTTCACCCAGCTGGCTCAAGGAAAACAACTCTGGGGTCTGGCAGGATTCCCTGGTTCCCCGCTCTGTCTGCAGTCCTGACTTGTGACTCCCAGGGACCTCACTTGCTTCTGGATTACTGAAACCTGGCCTGGGTTCCCCAGCAGCCTCTAGGGGCTGCCAGTGGTGGCCCTCTGCTTGATCCAGGCCATTCCTCTTACGAACCCTGCCCAAACACACTTTCATCTCCACCCTCTTCCAAAACTGTTCTCGTCAGTGTCACCAATGAGCTCCATGTTGCTAAACCCAAGGCTCACTCTCCACCCTCATAAGCGAAACTCAGCCGGCCATGCCCTTCTCCCCCGCCCACTTCTTCATTAGCCCTCCAGGACACCACCCTCCTAGCTTCCCTTCCACCATTGCTGGATTCTCTCACCTAATCTGTTTTTCTGGCTCTTCCTCATCCAGAACTCAATACAGCTGTTTCACTTGGATGAATAATACTTATCTCAAACTTAATACATCCAAAGGTACTCACATCTCTCCCCCATGCACCCTCAGAAACCCATTACCCCAACTTTCCACAACTCAACTGCTAGCAAATCCATTTTTCCCATCGGAGTGGAGTGTCAGTCGCTCAGTCGTGTATGACCCTTTGCAACCCCATGGACTGTAGCCTGCCAGGCTCCTCTGTCCATGGGATTTCCCAGGAAAGAATACTGGAGTGGGTTGCCATTTCGTTCTCCAAGGGATCTTCCCTACCCAGGGATCAAACCTGGGTCTCCTGCATTGCAGGCAGATACTCTACCGTCTGAGCCACCAGGGAAGTAGCTGGATCAAAAACACTCTAGCAGAAATTATAGAAGAGTTTCAAGTGTGAATTAGGCAAAGATTTCCTAAATGGTTTACAAAATGTACAAATCATAAAGGAAATACTGATTACATTACAAATAAGGACTTCTCAAAGAAAAAATTATTAAGAAAGTGAAAGGCAGTCAAGAGTGGAAAACAATATTTGCATTTTATATAATCAATGAAGGAATTGTGCCAGGAATACATAAAGAATTCCCAAAGCCAAGAAGAGAAAAAAAGACAGGCCACCCATTTTATTTAATGGGCAAAAGACTTGAACAGGCATTTTACAAAAAATAAACACATCCAAATGGTGAATAAACACATAAAACCCTGCTCAATCTTATTAGTCATCAGGGAAACGCAGATTAAAACCACAATGAGACATTACTGTACCCCAGGCGGAATGGCTAAAATGAAAAAAACAGACAATTTCAAATGTAAATAATGATGTGGAACTGGAGGAAATTGGTATGAACACTGTGTAAAACTGTTTGGCAGTGTCTATTAGAACGAAGTGTATTTGCGTATCCCATGACCTAGAAATTTCACACTTGACATCCATCGAGGGAGAGTGAATTGTCACAACGTGCAGCATCATGAATTTATGTCGTCATTTCAAGAGAGGACATCAGGCAAAAAGACCACAACCCTTATGATTGCGCTACAGAGTTTTAAAGCAGACAAAGACTAATCCTGGTGTTCTAGTGCAACTTCATGGCGACTTTTGGGAAGATCCACGAGGTGACTTCTGGGTACCTGCTCACAGTGGTCAATTTCTGGATCTGGATGGTGGTTAATCGAAAGTATTCACTGTGTCAGACTTTGTTGTTGTTGCTGTTCAGTCTCTGAGTCATATCCGACTCTTTGCAAGTGAAATGTAGCACACCAGGCTTCCCTGTCTTTCACTGTCTCCTGGAGTTGGTTCATTCTTGAGTCAGTGATGCCATCCAACCACCTCATCTTCTGTTGTCCCCTTCTCCTCATGCCCTCAATCTTTCCCAGCATCAGGGCCTTTTCCAATAAGTCAGCTCTTCACATCAGGTAGCCACAGGATTGGAGCTTCAGCTTCAGCATCAGTCCTTGCAATAAATATTCAGGATTGATTTCCTTTAGGATTGACTGGTTTGATCTCCTTGCTGTCCAAGGGACTCTGATGAGTCTTCTGCAGCACCTCAACTCAAAACCATCAATTCTTTGGCGCTCAACCGTCTTCATGGTCCAGCTCTCACATTCATACATGACTACTGGAAAACCCATAGCTTTGACTAGATGGACCTTTGTCAGCAAAGTGATGTCTCTGCTTTTCAACACGCTGTCTAGGTTTGTCAGACTTTACTGTTCTCATTCTCCTTGGAAGTAAAGTCCGAGATGGGCTTTCTATGGGGCTCCGGGCATCACCAAGAGCATCCACCACATCCATCTACCTTTGCACTCATGGTCTGTGTGCCTGCCATAGGGTATCTTTGGGTATCTTTCAGGGTAGGGTATCTTTCAGCCCCATGGTTTATAGCAGTGGGTGGGGACAGCTTGGGAACCAACCCGAAATTCTCATTTGCTCACATCATGCATCCAATCCACACTTTTGTGATTCAAGACAGATCAGGAATCTGACCACTTCTCACCACCTAAATGGCTACAGGAAGGGCTTCCCGACCTGGATTACTGCCTTTGCCTCATTACAGAGCTCCCAGCTTCCATTCTTGCCATCTACAGTAGGTCACAACATACTGGGTAGAAGGATGCCTTTAAAACATGGCTCAGATCACATCCCTCCTCTGCTCAAAGCTGTTCAATAGCTCTGCATTTTACTCAGGGAAATAGGCAAGTCCCTACAAGGCCCACAAGGCCCTACAATGTGATCCAGCCCCGTTATGTCTCCACCATCCTCTCCTTCTTCCCCGTACCCACCCTGTTCCTCTGCTCCAGCCACAGGGCCTCTCTGATACTCCTGGAACCAAGCCCATGCCTGCCTCAGGGCCTGGGGCCTGGCCGTTCCTTGGCTTGCAAAGGCTTCTCCTCAGAGATTTGCAGAATGGAATCTCCCACTTCCTGCCTGAAATCTTGACTCAGCTATCACATCTCAGGGAGCCCCAACCTGGCTACCCACTCCTGTTTGCACCTCCAGTCCCTCTTGCCTCACTGTATTTCTTTTTTCTACAGCACTTCTCTTTTAATATACTACATAATTTACTTATTACATAGTTATTAATTAGGAGATCGGGATTAATATATACACAGTACTATAAATAATTTAAAGGGCCTACTATATAGCTCAGGAAACTCTACTCTTATTCTTAATAACCTATATGGGAAAAGAATCTGAAAAAGAATGGATACATATATGTGTATACTGTTGTTTAGTTGCTAAATCGTGTCCAACTCTTTGATCCTACAGACTGTAGCCTGCCAAATTCCTCTGCCCATGGGATTTTTCAAGCAAGAATACTGGAGTGGATTGCCATCTCCTTCTCCAGAGAATCTTCCTGACCCAGGGATTGAACCTGTGCCACATCTCCTGAATTGGCAGGTGGATCCTGGTGGCTCAGATGGTAAAGAATCTGCCTGCAATGTGGGAGACCTGGGTTCAATCCCTGGGTTGGGAATATCCCCTGGAGAAGGGAATGGCTACCCACTCCAGTATTCTTGCCTGAAAAATCCCATGTATCACAAACCTGCTGCTGCTGCTGCTAAGTCACTTCAGTCGTGTCTGACTCTGTGCGACCCCTCAAACACAACTGAGCACGCACACACACACATAACTGGTTCACTTTGCTGTACACCTGAAACCTATACAACATTGTAAATCAACTACACTCCCATAAACTTTTTTTTAAACATTTATTGATTATTGACATCTCCTCTCACCCCAACACACATACACACGAATTGCATAAGGTGTGGGTCTGCATTGTGCCCCTAGCACCTGGATCCACATGGAATTCCCCTGGCACATGGTGGACCTGATGCAGTATTTGTGGAATGAGCGAGCCTACCCTGCACCCTGCTCTTGGGATGATGTGCAGAGTCTGGCCCTCCCACACTGCTGCTCTGTTGGGGACCCTCTCTGTCCTCACATCCCACACTATGGGCCACATGCCCCATCAGATGTTCTGTATATCAGCCATTCAGTCTGACTTCTTCCTTGGTTCTGGAAAGTGCTTTCTCCACATTACTTTATAGACCATCCCTACATTCAAGAATGGGCTTCCCTGTTGGTTCAGATGGTAAAGAATATGCCCCCGCAATGCGGGAATCCCGGGTTTGATCCCCAGGTTTGGAATATCCCCTGGAGGAGGAAATGGCAACCCACTCCAGTGTTCTTTCCTGGGAAATCTCATGTACAGAGGAGCCTGGCAGGCTACAATCCATGGGGTTGTAAAGAGACATGGCTGAGCAACTAACACTTTACATTCAAGGCTCTAGTTAAGCGTTGAGCATGTTTTAGGCAGCTTTCATACTCCCCACAGGCCCAAACAGTGCCAGCCATGGAGTAGGTGCCCAATAAGTATTTCAAGAAGAAAGAACAAATGTCATTTAAAGTGAATTTAGAAGGCAGCTCCGGCAATAACTTTAATGGGGCTAATGAAATTATATTGTGTTCACCCCCAAAAAGAACCCAGGGGACTTCAACAAAAATTTCCCCTTCAACTAGCAAGCAGGTGATAGGTGGAAAGTAATGGTAATAAACTGCTGAAGTTCATTCTGGTTTTAAAAGTCCATCTAGTACTCACACCATGCTGGCCTGAGATAATCAATGGCTTGGAGCATGGTTGAGAGGTCAACCCTGGCTCTCAGGGCAGATGGAGACAGCATCCCCCTTTGCCGTGATGGATGGCAGCAACCTTCAGCTCCTAATTGTTCCCAAAGAATTCAGGTATGAGTCAAGCCCCAAATCACACACATGGGGGAGAGGAAGGACAGAAGCCAAGGCGAGAGGTTCAGTCAGCAAAATTGGAATCACTTGAGAAATGGAGGCGATAGAAGCCCCCATCTGAGCCTGCCCTATAAAAGCCCAAGTGATGGATTTTCTTCTGCCAGTTGACTTTTTTTAAGTGTCTCTCTCATAAGTCATTAATAACTAATTTCACAATCGCTGCATCATGTGACAGTCATAAAATATTGCCTGCACTTTTCCCAGCAAATTTTAGTATTGAGCCAATAATTGAATCCAAATTATCTATTAAGTTAATTCTTTAGTAGACAATATTTTACACTTGAAGTCATTTTTCACAAGTACTCCAGAATGAAGTAATTGTGAAATTAGCAATGACTTTCCCCCCTCCTGAACAAGTAAAAATAAAATCGCTGGGTTCAGCCCGGAGCGTGTCAAGCTGTTATGAATTCTTTCCTTTCATGTGTTGCCTCTTCCTAGTTAGAACTAGCTCTGAGTCCTCAACACTCAGCAGGAAGACAACAGGACACGGCTTCTAGACCGTGAGCTTCTTGGGCGCAGCTATCCTGAGACCACCTCAGGTGCGTCACGACATGACACCCTCTCCAGCCAGACTCTGGCTTTTAAGAAAACTCGGTTCTTTCTGTCTTTTAAGACTGGTACAGCGTGAACCTGGGGAATCCGGCCAACTGACTCCTCCCCCTTCTGAGGTCCAAGTTTCCACCCACAGGGATGGACACCCAGAGCCAAGTTTGTGCCAGTGACCCCACCCTGAGCCTTCTCGATGTCTCATTGCTGACCACACAGATTATAGCAGAGTGGACACCTGACCCTGGCTGAGGCCAGCAGAGTCCTTCTTACAGGAGTTTGAACTTGAGTGAAAGAGGCACCAGTTAGTCTCTGCTGGCCCTTTAAATTAAGGATATGAATTTTTAATGGACTTTTCACTGGATTGCTATTTCACAGCTCCCAGATGGTCATGGATCTGGTGGGGTTGGAGGAAAAAATTGCAAGAGGGAGAAAGGGAGTGAAGAGAACACTCAGCGTGAGGCCTGGAAGGGAAGGGGGACAGGAAGTGGAGCAGGACACCCCCACCACTCACCAGGGTACCCCACCCCCACCACCATGCCCTTCCCACCCCCATCCTCCTACACACACAGCCCCACCTCACCCCAAACCTGATTCAAGTTCTGGGCCCTCTGACAACCAAGCCATACATTCTGCCCCTGGGTTTCATGAAAATACCCAAAGACCCAAAAGTTAAAAATAGCTCTTGATCAAAGCACTTCCTGAGGATTTAAGTGAAAGGGGGTGCTGCACCCAAGAGAACCAGCAAAAATTTCTACAAAGTCCCATCAAGACTCCCGCTCAGACATCTCCACACCTTTCTCTTCTGCCCTCCACCAAATGCTTCCAGATTTGTGGCACCTATGGATGCCACACGACTTCTCCCCTCACCACCAAACACTCATGTGCAAATAAAGTGACTTTGTTAATCTCTCACACAGAGTGCCACTTGGAGCCATTGGCAGGACATCAGAGTCCTGCTGATAGACAAGACATGTTATGAGCTAAAAAGATTTGCTACTTAATGCTTTTGTTTCTGGCAAATCTATCATCAAGTCCCCCCTTCTTGCAGTTTTTGTTATAATCAACCAGAAGGACTTTGCTCCAGAGAAAATTCCTAAAGCCTGCCCATGCCTCTGCCTTTGTTAGACATGCAGGAACTGCGTGAGATTTGAGGCCAGACAGACCTGGGTGCACACATCAGCTTCTTTAAAAATAAAACAATGAATATCAGGTTTCTCCATTCAGTTGCTGTAGGTGTTGCTTTAAGTTTGGGGTAAGCAGTCTTTCCAGAGTCAGAGTTGTTGTTCAGTCGCTCAGTGATGTCCAACTCTTCGCAACCCCATGAACTGTAGCCCACCAGGCTTCCCTGTCTTTCAGTATCTCGCAGAGTTTGCTCAAATTCATGTCCATTGAGTCGGTGATGCTATCCAACCATCTCATCCTCTGTTGTTCCCTTCTTCTCCTGCCCTCAGTCTTTCCCAGCATCAGGGTCTTTTCCAATGAGTTGGCTCTTCGGATCAGGTGGCTAAGTGTTGGAACTTCAGCTTCAGCATCAGTCCTTGAAATGAATATTCAGGATTGATTTCCTTTAGGATTGACTGGTTTGATCTCTTGCTGTCCAAGGGACTTTCAGGAGTCAGAGAAGTCCCTTCGATTCCCAGTTTCTTGTGAAATTTATTATACTGATGATTTGTTATAAATATGTGCTGAACTTTATCTTTTTATTGGCATTATCCTTACAAAAAAAGGTATTAAACTTATCAAATGTTTCTTGTGTCTCTTGAGTTAATGATATGATTTTTTTTCCCTCCTTTGGTCCATTAAGGCGGTGAATTGCTAGACCTTCTGCTGTTAAAACACCCCTGCATTTTCACATAAACCCGACATGACTGCGGTGATTGTTTTTAATACACTACAGGATTCTGTTAGCTAATGTTTTATTTAGCATTGTTTTCATCTATTTTTACAAGTGATAGATATCTATATTATTTTCTCTTGCCCTTTCTTAGTTTAAGAGTAACAGTTAAACTACTTTCATTAAATAAATCAGATAGCCTTTTTTTTTTTTTTTTTTCCTTTTTCTACTTTCTGGAACAGCTTCTGCAAAAGGGGTTTCTTAACTCTATAAATACTTTGTGGTGCTCAACAGTAGAGCAATACGGGCCCATAGCTTTGGAGGGAGATGGGAGAAGTTAGCTGTAATTTTAATTTCTTTACTCATGACTGGTCTGTTCGACTTTTCTTTTTATTCTTTGTCAATTTTGGTATTTCTCATTTTCCCAGAAAGCTATCCAATTCATCCAATTGTTCAAACTTGTGAGTGTTTTATAATACTTGTTCATAATACTATTTTATTATTTTTTAAGTCTGTTGTGTCTGTCACTTTATTCTCGCTTCCAGTTTTATTACATCTCTTTTTTTTCTTCTCAATCTTGTCAGAGGTTTGCCTATTTTATTAATCTATTCAAAAGACCTACAATCAGGGGACTTCATGGCAGTCCAGTGGTTAAGACTCCACGCTTCCACTGCAAGGGGTGCAAGTTCAACTCCTGGTAGGGGAAATAAGATCCCACATGCCTCGTGGTGCTGCCAAAAAAAAAAAAAAAAAAGACCTACAATCAGCTTTCCTAAGCTTCTGTGATTTTTAATTGTAATTTGCTATTTATTTATTTCTACCTCTCAATCTATTATTTCCTTTTTTCTTAAGGTTTACTCTGTCATTACTTTTTCAGACTCTTGAGATAAGAACTTAGCTCATTTGTTTCCTGCCTTCTCTGTCTTCTAATAAATAGATTTAAACTCTGTGTTTTGACCTAAGTGCTGCTTTATCTGCGTCCTACAAATTTTGCCATATGGTTTCTTAATTCATTTAGTTCTAAATATTTGGCATTGCCTGTATTATTCCCTTCCATAATCTGAAGACTTTTTTACTACTGCTGTTCTTTCAGTTTCCAGGCATACATGTTTTTGATTTTTTGTTGTTGTTTTTACTGATTTCAAGTTCCACTATATTACAGTCAGAGAACATTATCTGAGTGATGTCAGTCCTTTGGAATTTATTGAGGCTGCCTTTGTTCACTGATTTAGGGTCCTATTTATGAATGCTCTACACATAATCAAAAGAGTATACATTTTCTGTTAGGTTTTACGTTATATATGTGTATATAACTATACACAGAAACTTAAGCATGTTAAACAAGTCATTCAAATCTTCTTTATACTTCATAAATCTTGTCTGTTTGTTCTATCAAGTTATAAAAGAAGCATGTTTAAAATATTCAGGTGAAATGGTTGAGATATCTATTTCTCCCTATGTAGCTATCCCTATTTGCCATATGTGTGCTTATGTATAAGTACACATGTATATATTTGATGGTATATTGTTAGATGTGTGCATATTTTTCATGATTACAGTTTTATGATCTTTTATTCCTCTTACTGGAATGTTCCTCTTCTTTTTTTCCTTGTAAATTTTCTTTTGTTCCTGTTTGCTTGTTCTATCTTCTTATACTGCTTTATTTCCATTCTCTTGTGTCTCTTGTAAAAAGCATATTCCTAAATCTTGTGTTTTTAATCTACTTCAAGAGTCTCTATATTTTGAATTATGAGTTTAATCCACTTATATCATTGTAAGTTGATGTTATATTAAAAATTATGTTTGCTATTTTATTTCACATTTTCTGTACTCTTTCTTCCTTCTTTCCTTCCCACTGGATAGATAAAATTTCCTCTCCTGGTTAGAAAGCTCTACCCTCTATTTTAATGGTTCTGATGCTAATTTTCTCTAGTTATTCAGGCCAAAAATATTGATGTCATCCTTGAGGCCCCTCTTTCTTTTCACCAACCCATCAGAATATCTTTTTAGTCCTACCTTCAAAATGCATTCAGAATCCAAACGCTTCTTTCTCACCACCTCCACCCTGACATCACCCTGCTCCACCCCGCGCCACCAGCATCTCTCATCTGAACCAAAGCCATCTCTTCAATGGTTCTGCAGTTTTCTACCTTAGCTTCTAAACTCTATTCTCAACACAGAGCCAAATTGATCATTTTCAAATTTAAGAGAATTGGGACTTCCCAAATGGTCCTGTTGATAAGACTCCACATTTTCACTGAAAGAAGTGCAGGTTCGATCCCTGGTCAGGGAACTAAGATCCCACAGGCCATATGTCACGACCAAAATAAAATAAAATAGGCTAAGGGGAAAAAAATAGGACAATGTTGGAGCTTTTAAAAAGTAAAATAAAATGTAACACATGTAGCTTCTCTCTTCAAACCCTCCATAGTCTTCTCTGTTACTCAAAGTAAAAGCTATGGGCCCACCCTCTCAGGCACTCTCTGCTACCAATCTCTCTTTGTCTTTCTTCTGTCCAGATATACCAGTTATCTTGCTGTTCTTCATATACACCAGGAATGCTCCTACCCCAGGGCCTTGGCACTGGCTGTTCCCTGCTTATAAAACACCCTTCTCCACCTATCCACATGGCTAACTCCCTCACCTCCTTCAGGGTTTGGCCTGAGTACCTTCTTCTCAAGGAGACCTGCTCTGCCCATCTTATTTAAATTGTAACCCTCCCCACCCTGGTACTTCCAATCTCCTTTGTGCATGCATGCTAAGTCACTTTAGTTGTGTCCCACACTGTTGGACCCTATGGACTGCAGCCTGCCAGGCTCCTCTGTCCATGGGATTCTCAAGGCAAGAATACTGGAGTGGATTGCCATGCCCTCCTCCAAGGGCTCTTCCTGACCCAGGGATCAAACCAGTGTCTCTTATGTCTACCTACATTGGCAAGTAGGTTCTTTGCCACTAACACCATCTAGAAGTCCCCAATCTCCTTTACACCAACCCGTTTTTTGCATAGTACTTCAGTTCAGTTCAGTTCAGTCGCTCAGTCGTGTCCAACTCTTTGCGACCCCATGAACCACAGCATGCCAGGCCTCCCTGTCCATCACCAACTTACAAGCTTCTAACAGACCATTTTATTTGTTTGTTTACCACATATATTGAATATTGTCTGTTTTCCCTTGCTCCATGAGAATAAGAATGCTGTGGCCACAAATCTGCTGTTCAGAGCTCTGCTGCCAGAAGTGCAACTGATTCACAGTCTCAGCTCCGCCCCATGGAATCCACCACCACATCGGTATTGAGGCCACATTTCCCAGAGCTGCTCCCAGCTAGCGGCCAAGCACAGCAGGTACTAAGGCAACCCTAATCCACAAAAAAGGCAGGACTCCTCTGAAGCCGAACTAGGTTCAAGGACTCCCCACTAGCCAGGCCAAACCACCCCTGAAACTGTGCTTCAGTCCTCAGCTTTTCCTCCCCCAAGCCTCCTTCCTTCCTCATCTCCCTCTGCAGGGGTCAGTTCTGCATCCCAGTATGAAGGTACCCCTTACCCTTCCTTGCTGCTTCCCCAGTAGACCTAACCCCACTGTGGCATCTTCTCAGTGGACCCAGACTCACATGTCTGTTTGTCTCCTGATGGATCCCAAAGCAGGAGACACGAGTTCAATCCCTGGTGAGGAAACTAAGATTCCACATGCAGCCAAGGCAACTAAGCCCAGGAACCACAACTGCTGAGCCTGGTCACCTCAACAAGAGAGAGATGGAGTTTTACACTACAACTAAGACCCAATGCAGCCAAAAATAAATAAATAAAAATTTTTAAGAAATTAATTTTAAAAAGAAAAAAGAATTTTTCAAACAGCAGACAAAGAAGGAATGCAGGCTTTCAATCAAGCATGGGAATATAAGACTGGACACTGGAAAGAGACTTCTGGAATCAAAATTTTTCCATAAACCCTCCTCCCCTCACCCTCAAGTGAATGGAAGTGAGCTCTCTTCCAATCCCATAAACCCAGGAGTGCCTTTCACGCCTACCATTGTTGCTGTTGTTCATTCACTCAGTCATGTCCAAGTCTTTGCGATCCCATGGACTGCAGCAGGCTTCCCTGCTCTTCACCATCTCCTAGAGCTTGCTCAAACTCATGTCCATTGAGTCGATGACGCCACCCAACCATCTCATCCTCCGTCGTCCCCTTCTCCTGCCCTCTATCTTTCCCAGCATCAGGGTCTTTTCCAATGAATTGGCTCTTTGCATTCCATACCAAGGGCTTTTTTATACTCAGAGCAATGGAACAACAAATTCTTAGCCAATTATGTGTGCTTTACAACTGGGGAGGGGGCAGGGGAGGAAGGAGGGAAGGGAAGCATGATGAAGTCCCCCTGAAGCTTCAATGCCCCAAAAAGTGACCCTCCAGGCATTTAATCACTGAACTGCTCCAGGAAGGAGCTGTGATCATGATCAGAAGTGGAACAAATGTCTGTGTCACTAACTGACCAAGGAACTACTCTCCTTGGAGGGCTGGAGTAGAACCTAAAAGCCCCTCCTCTTGTTCATCCAGGCCAAGACCCCCGACCCCTCAGCGGGCATGTGTTTACAGCCAGCTCCATGGTCCCAGGGTGCATGGTGGCCTCCAGCACTTGCCAACCAGCCAGCTGCAGCGTGGTAAGCAGGTTACAGTGGAGGGTGGAGATTGGCCTCTGGCTGCCAGTAGCCTCCCTCATTTACTCTAGTGTGTTCTCACTTCCAGAAAAGAGTTGGGGAGGGGAACATGCCAGAGAATGCTTCCTAGGGTGAGGCTTACCAGCCAACCAGCTCCCTTCCAGGCAAGCACAGCCTGGCTGGATTTTCACTGGGGTTCTAGGCACAAGTTTCCCCCACCCCTACAGCATTCCTCACCTTAGACCCCTTCCCACTCCCACCAAGCCTCATTCATCCTAGCTGGGCCCTGTGTCTTGGCAGCCCCACTGCCAACCTGCTTTGTCTACCAGCAACAGCCACACCTTACCAACAGCCTGCCACTTAGCCGGTGCAGGGTTCCCACGGGTGCCATGAACTCACCATCCCCCTTTTCCCGTGATGAGGGTCAGAGCCTTGTTTTCTAGATCTGCCCTCTGCCGTGCCCAGGCTGCTCCTCCCGTCACCACTACTTCCCCTCACCACCCCAACCCTAATTTCACCCGGAGATTATCAGGCAACCCTTAATCTTATCTGATCCTGTTGGGGAGCCCAGCCAACCCCTTCCCCCCGCCCCAGGGCTGTCCCTGCCTCTCTCTATGGACCTTATTGTGTAGCTCTAACTACCTAACAACTGCAGTGTAATTACATCCCCCCTTCCAAGCTGCCAGCCCAGCAGCTACCGGGAATTATGTGCTACTTAAGGGGAAAGCGTCGCTAATAGAAAACAGTAGATGAACAAGGGCTGTTGCAGGCACCTCGCTTCCTTTTCTTAATTTACAACAAACCTCTGTTTATTGAGCTGGTAACATATTTGAACACTGACTCATAAGAAGCGCTTCTCGCAGACACCGTATATCTGGCAAATAATTCCCCTTCCACTGAGGTGTGTACAGAATTCAGCGCAGGCAATTTACAAGGCTAGGCAGAGAGGGGCGTGCAGGGGCCACTTAAGCTGTGGGCCAGACAGCACAGCAGTTGGAGTGCCCTGCAGGGTGGAGGATCCACACAGGAACAGGGAATCCACTCCTCAGGCCCCCACCACTCCCTGGTGGCAAAGGGAAATGGGAGCAGAGGGCATATCTGCCGTGCCTATGGGTCTGTCTCCCAGCTCATGTTTCTGGGCCTGTTCTCTCCTTCTTTCCTCTACCAATTCCATGAAGAAGGCCAGGCAGGTGTGATCATGCCCATTTTACAGATAGAAAAACAGAAGGCCAGAAAGCAAAAAGCAATAGTGGCTCAAGGTCTATAGCTTTCCGCTTATCATCTGTCCCATGCCCCCAGGGGAACAGTCATACCTCCTTTCTCCTGATCAGGGAGGGAGAAAAGAAGGGGCCAGTGGGCCCCCTCCAGTCCCTCCAGCTGGCAGGAGATGCAGCAGGGAGTCTGTGGCCGAGAGAGAGAGAGAGAGAGACGTGGCCATTAACAGTGAAGACGGGAAGACGAAAGGCATGTGATTGGTGTTTTGAGTGCGTTATGACAGATAAAATTAGAAATTAGCTTCTTTCCACAGCTTTTGGCCTTCAAAGCCCTTGAAAAACAGCTGCTAATTAAACCTCTATGAGGGTAAAAGGACACCTTCTTCCCCAGCCCCAACCCCACTACACACACACACACACAAACACACACACACCTCTTCAGAGGAGAAACTAAAGGCTCCCAAGGCTGTGCCATATTCAGGGATGTGACTATAGGGCCTGGGTTATCCCAAGGAGATGCATTATTCGTGGGTGCCCTCCAAAGCCAACCCCAGGCATCTCAAACCACAGCATACCAGGGAGGTAACAGAAAGAAGCAGAGAGAGTGTGGGGCCAGAGTTCAAAGTCTGAATACTGGGGGTCATGCTTGGACAGCCTGATATGCTAACACCCACCTCCAGCCATCCAGCAGATTGGAAACAAGAAGGGGCTGGGCCTCTCTCTGCCCACATCCTCTCAAATCTCCCTCTGTGAGTCTGTTCCTGGCTCAAACTATCTCCAGCTAACTTCATTAGCTGGATTGGCTAAACCCTCTGAGCTTCAGTTTCCTCAATGATAGAATGAAATGTCTAACAATCACATGGACTTTTTTAAGGATTAGGTGAAAAATATGAGCCATTTGGCCCCGTGCCTGGCATACAGTAGGTGCTTAATAACCATTCAACTACTTCTCCTGCCTCTTCACTCTTCCTTCCTTTGCTAAAACGTGTGTGTGTGCTCAGTTGCTCAGTCGTGTCCAACTCTGCAACCCCATGGACTGTAGCCCGCCAGGCTCCTCTGTCCATGGGATTCTCCAGGCAAGAATACTGGAGTGGGTAGCCATTTCCTTCTCCACGGGATCTTCCCGACCCAGGATTGAACCTGTGTCTCCTGCATCTCCTGCGTTGGCAGGCGGCTTGTTTATCCCTGAGCCACCTGAGAAGCCATTGCTAAAACGTAGTAGCTCATTATCTCCAGAAGGTTTCCCCACCCCACCCTGAGTTCCAGCTCTCCAGAAACAGACCCTAATGTTCAGAGGCAAGATTCACATGGGGTGACTTCCTGAGAAGAAGGAGCAAGCACCAGTGGGGCTTCACACCAAATCCCAGGAAGGTAACCTCAGCGGATACTTCCAGGTTCAGTGGCACACCTAAATTGTCTTGATGGGGAGACCGGACCTGAAGCTTACACTCCTGTATCCCTGGTTACAGACAGAAACCAGGGGTGGTGGCAGTGCTTGGGCAGCTTCCGGACCCTAGGGGATCCTCCTCAGGGACCAGTGTAAATGGTCCAATTGGACCCTTTACTTCCAGTTGGAAGTAAATCTCCCTGGAGCCAGGAACAGACTCACAGAGGGAAATGTGAGAGGATGTGGGCAGAAATAGCCCCAGCCCATTCTTGGTTCCAACCTGCCAGATGGCTGGAGACGTGTGTTACAGAGCATATCAGGATGTCCAAGCATGACCTCCACTATTCAGAGAATGCCTTGTCAAACGTCAGTACAACACCCACACAGACACTCTCTAATCTTTTCCCAGCAGCGTTTCTGAGAAGTAGACAGGGCACATAGTACTGTCTTCTCTTACAAAGAAAGCGAGGTCCAGAGATGCGTGATGAATCAGCCCAGGTCACAAAGCTAATTAATAGCGATCTAAATCCAGGCTTCTGCACTCCCAGTGACGGCCTCCTTCCAAAAATAGTATTCAAGAGCATGCACGCACACACACCATATGTTGATCGTCTGTGTGAGATTTTTGTCTGTTTTGCAGAAGTAAGGTGCAGATTGATGATTTGGAGAAGAAAAAGAAACTGGAGCAGTTAGGGGCCACAAGAAAGGGTCCTTCCCTCCAGGACACACAATTCTCTGGTTAGGTTCACAAGTTCGTTTGTGTAGAGTGGAAGTAATCCTGGAGAGAACGAATCCATTGGGTTGTTCTCTTCTCAGCATCAGGACACCATGGGAAGATGAGCTTGGTAGTAAAGGAGAGAATATATAACCTTGGCTGTAGGCCATTGGGCTGCCCTGGTGGCTCAGATGGTTAAGAATTTGCCTGAAATGCGGGAGACCTGGGATCGATTCCTGAGTCGGGAAGATCTCCTGGAGAAGAGAATGGTTACCCACTCCAGTATTCTTGCCTAGATAATTCCATGGACAGAGGAGTCTGATGAACTGCAGTCCATGGGGTCTCAAAGAGTTGGACATGGCTGAGTGACTAACACACACATACACACACACAAACACACACACACACATAGACTGTATACAGAGCCTGTGGCATTCATCACTTTATTAATGATCTTTCTATCGAAGTATAGTTTGTTTACAATGTTGTGTTAGTTTCTGGTGTACAGCAAAGTGATTCATATAAATAGATGATAGACAGAGAGAAATAGAATATATGTATGCTTTTTCAGATTTTTTCCAGGGTAAGTTATTGCAGGATATTGACATGAGTTCCTGTGCTACACAGTAGGTCCTTGTGTGTGTCTGTTAATCCCAAACTCCTAATTTATCCCTTCCCCACTTTCCCCTTTGGTAACCATAAGTTTGCTTTCTATGTCTGTGGTTCTATTTCTGTTTTGTACATAAGTTCATTTGTATCATTCTTTTATATCCCACATGTAAGTGGTATGATACGATATTTATCTTTCTCTGTCTGACTTCGTTCACTTAGGATATTCTCCGGGTTCACCCATCTTGCTGTGAATGGCATTATTTTATTCTTTTTTTATGGTAATAATCTTTTTCTCCACTTGACCATCAGCTCCTCAAAAGTAAGGCCACCTGCACTTTCCCACTCATGTCCCCCTAGCACACAGAGGCACTCAGTCAACATACTTGGAGAGAATAAATGAGCCCAGGGCATTTGAGAGGAGGGCTTCGGGGGTGGGGATGGGGCAGTACTCAGGAAATCAGAGCTTGTGTTAACAGGTATGAGAGGTCAAGAGAGGGTCAAACAGAGAAAGGACACCCTAAGAGCTTGGGAGAGGGAATCCAAGGAAAGCAGGAACGGTCCAAAAGCATCCTTCTTTGACTGCCACGAGATCCTCCCTGTGAGCCATTCCCTCCAAACAGCTCTCATACATGCCAGTCCATTTGCGTTCTCAGAACCCTGAAAGCCCCAGAAAATAGGAGAAATTTCCAAACAGCTCCCATCTCTGTGGAGGCTCTCCAGACCTCCCTCCCTGCTCCCCAGGAGTTGGGGAAGCTGAAGGAAGGGAAAGGAAAAGATATGGACGTGGTGAACCCTCTCCACTGCGGGGCCCCTGGAGAGCCACTGCGGGCTCATCAGCCTGGATCCCTCTTCTAGTGCTTTGGCTCCAGATCTGGGAGAACAGGCCAAGAGAGATTGAAGGGATGTCAGGAAATGGGGCCTGAACTCCTGCCCTAATTTAAAGAAAAATAGGGGAGGAGAGAAGTCTGTTTCCAGATGGGATTGTTTATTCTCCATCTGACCTGAGGGTACACAGTCTCAGTGAGAAGGGACCCACGGCTGTGATAGGGGGCAGGTCTCCCCACATGTATTTCTCTGTCCACCTGGGGACAATGGAGCTTCCTCTTAGCCTACCTGGTGCCCATCTTTGCACTGGGGGTGTGAACTAAACCTCCTGGCACCATCAAGTCCTGCAAAGGCTGCTCTCTCCTCCAGGGCAAGGGGCCCAGAAATGCTGCCTCTCAAAAGGGGTTTCCCTTCACCCCAAATTCCCTGCAAAGAGGTGCCAGCACAGGACAGGTGCCAGGTAGGAATTTGAGTCCCAACTGGGAAGTGTTCTGGGGATGACCTGGGGCAGCCCCCCTCACCCCACCTCATTTCACTGGGGTGGAAACTGAGGCTCACAGAGAAGGTCCCCCTTCTCACAGTCATTTCCCTCCTACACAGAAAAGATGTGCAGCCAAGCGGGTGTGAGAGGCACAGGCAGATCCAGGGGTGCTGGGGAGACGGGGGGGGGCGGGGGGGGCGGGGACCGCTGCTCCTGCCAACACCTCCCACCTGGTACCCACCACGAGCCCAGTCTAATCTCTGGCGCAAAATTCCTTGCTGTCAGCAGCATATCAAAAACCTCACATTTTTCCAAGACACACTTTCATTAGTCTTTGGGGACTCCAGAGAGGAAACAGATTTTTTCCGTCTGATGCCAAAAATCCAAGCTGGAAAACAGTGGCCAGAAGAGAGTGGGATAAAGGGCCAGGCTTCGGAGGACTGTGACTATCCCTGTGGACAATTGGCTAGCCTGGATCAGAGTCCGGCTCTCAACATCTTGCCCTTTTGGTTGTGGGAGCTTAGAGAGCTGAGCAGAAAGGCTACTCAGCCAGAGCCCTCCTGGGGCCTCCCGGCAGCATCATCAGTGGGCCGGGGGACTTAAGGGGCCCACACTGGGCACAGGTTCTCCACACACACCTCTCCAACTTCCAGAGAGCATCTCAGAGCCTCAAAACTGTCACCTGAGGACCAAGACCATGTTCCCATTTCCCCAAACTTCCTAGCTCCTGCATGGTCATTATTGAGGCCCCTCCTTTCTGCTCCCCCATGAAGATTAGCAATCAGCCTCCATAAGGAAAAGGGCTTGTGTGCTTAGATCCAGAGTCAGCAAGGAGGTGAGGCAGCCAAGATGACCCACATATGCGACACACAGCCCATGGGGCGTGGAGAAGAGCCCAGAAGGAGAGAGGAAGTGGAGTCGGCCTGGAGCTGAGAAATCTCCCCAGGGTCACTCACAGAACGAGGGTCCCCCCCTCATTGTCTCCTCTGTAAAAGTGGAGGGAGAGAAAGGACCAGAGGGATTTTTTTTTAAAGCATTTCTATCAATTTATCTTGAATAAGGTTTAGTGGGTACAGAAGGGACCTCTCTGGATGAGTGGATCAGAGAATCCACTGGAGCTCCAAGAATTCCATGGAGCACTGGGCAGAGTGGGGTGTATTTTGAAAATGTATATCCCGGGTATACACAATTGTGCATGAGTGTGTGTCTGTGCTCAGTTGCTAATTCATGTCTGACTCTTTGCAACCCCATGGACTGTAGCCCGCCAGGCTCCTCTGTCCATGGGATTTCCCAGGCAAGAATACTGGAATGAGTTGCCATTTCCTCTTCCAGGGGATCTTCCTGATCCAGGGATCAAACCCATGTCTCCTGCATTGGCAGGAGGATTCTTTACCACTGCACCACCTTGGAGGCCTAGAGCATAATAATTTCATACTTTAAATTCTTTTTTCGATTTTTATTTTTTTACTCACACTCCTGTACAGCACATGGCATCTTAGTTCCCCAACCAGGGATCAAACCCGCCACCCTGCATTGGAAGCATGGAGTCTTAACCATTGGACGATCAGGGAAGTCCCCAATTTTCCTATTTTAAAAACAATAAGAAATGTCTGTCGTTTCTATAATGTAAACTGTGGAAGAGAAAGTCCAACAACATGCTTTTGATTGCTGGACCTGGGCATCCAAGTGTCCCATGATCCTCTGTAGCATGCAAGGACCAGCCTTGTGGGGAACAGGGCAGGATCCCCAGGGGAAGGAGGGAGATGTTCCCACTCTTCAGATTTGGACTTCGGTTTTCAAGTTTGAGAACGATGGCACCACACTCAGGACCTTCATGGGGACAGTTTCATCTGATTGGCTCCCTGTGGCCAAGGATGAGACTCAGCACTTTCCCAAACCTCCCCTCAAAGGATAACGCAAGATTGATGGGGAACCACATGTTCCCAGGGCCCACCATAGACAGGGACCTAGGATCTGGATTAATTTTAACAAATAATCCATATGGTTCTTATGATCATGCAGGATCAGGACACTCAGGCTTCCAGGACAAGTCAGGTAAATATATTTGTATTCATCAAAGTGAAAGTGAAATTCGCTCAGTCATGCCCAAATCTTTGCAACCCCATGGACTATACAGTCCCTGAAATTTTCCAGGCCAGAATACTGAAGTGGGTAGCCGTTCCCTTCCTCAGGGGATCTTCTCAATCCAGGGATCAAGCCCAGGTCTCCCACATTGCAGGCAGACTCGTTACCATCTGAGCCACCAGGGAAGCCTATATTCATCAAAAACCCAAGCTAAATAAAGAAAAGCCTGGCTCCATACCTCCCCTATTTTCCACCACAGAGAACCATTTGCTTCCTTTCTTGTTTATCTTTCCAATGTTTTTTATGCAAAGAAAAAGTACAAATGAATATATATTTTTTCTTCTTTCCTCCCATTCTTTCACATAGACATAATACTATTTACATGGTCAGTACCTAGTTTTGGTCACAGAAGATATCCTGGAGATCTCTACATGTCCATACATGGAGATTTTACTCTTTCTTTTTAACCACTGCACAGCTTTCCACTATGTGGATGTACCATATTGAATTCATCCAGTCCCTTGTGCATACTTGTCATCCAGTCCCTTGTCTACTCTCATAGACAAATGCTGCAGTGAGTGATTTTGTACATAGGTGATTCCATACTTGTGCAGGTGTATCTGTAGGAGAGATTTCCAGGAGTGGGATCGCTGTGATGTTGGTAGACATTCCCAGTGTTCCTTGCACAGAAATATTTCAGGTTATACTCTGCTGGCAATGGCAGTGATCAAGCACTTCCCCCACAACTTTGCCAACACTGTGTTTTGTCAAGATCTCTAATTTTTGGTATTGATGAGCCTATTTGCAGGGCAGAAATAGAGATGCAGACGTAGAGCACAGTCCTGTGGACACAGCAGGGGAAGATGAGGGTGGATGAATAGGGAGAGTAGCATTAACATATATATACCCCCATGTATAAAATAAACAGCTAGTGGGGAGCTGCTGTACAGAGTGGGGAGCTCAGCTTGGTGCTCTGTGATGACCTAGATGGGCGGCATGGGGGCAGGGAGGGAGGGCCAAGAGGGAGGGGATATATGTATACATATAGCTGATTTATTTCATCGAACAGCAGAAACTGACACATTTTAAAGCAATTATCATCCAATTAAAAATAATAAATAAAGATCTTGGATTTTTGCCAAGTCTGAGAGATGAGAAGTGGTATCTCTCAGTGTAGTTTTAATTTTCACCTCTCTCCCTATGAACAGGTTGTCAATCAGTTCAAAGATTAAGGGACCATTTGCATTTCTTTTTTGTGAACTCAATGTGTGAGCCTCTATTGGCTTGTGGATCTTCCTGATTTCTCATTGTATTTATCTTGGAGGGGTGAGCTCTTTGTGATATGTGTTGCAAACACTTTTCTCTCAGTTTGTCTTTTGCCTTTTGACTCTGCTTCTGGTGTTTGGGGCATGCATACATTTTTTATTTTTATATAGTCAAATATAGCCATTTTTTCTTTGGCTTTGAGACTTTGAATCATAGTTAGAAAAAGCCATCCTCTCCAAGGTGATCCCATGTTTCCTGAAAGCATTTTTATGTCTGCATTTAACATTTAAATCTGCTCCACTTGGAGATTTTCCCAATGCATGGTGTGAAGTACAGAGCCAAATCTGTCTTTTCCCAAAAATGGCTAGTCTGTTGTCCCAGTATCCTTTATTTAAAATTCATCTCTATCATCTTGACTTGAGACGCCACCTGTATCATTTACTAATGTCTTATGTGCATCCTGGGCTATCTTGGGACTGTTCTGTTCATTGGTCCACTTACCCCTTCCGATGCTACACAGATTTAATTACTGAAGCTGAAAGTAGTTTCAGATTGTCTGATAGGACTGGTCTCCTCTTAATGCTCTTTTTTTTTTAAGTTACTTCTTGAGTGTTTTACTTATTTATTTTTCTATATAAACATAATACCTTGTTTAGTTCCAGGGGAAACAAAATTTGTTGGCATAGTATTGGGATTGTATTAAGTGTATAAATGAATCTATAAACTATTGATCTTTTCATATCAAATCTCCCCGTCCAAGAACATGGAGGGGATCTGGGATGGGGAGAGAGAATGAGTTTTAACTGTGGGTCGTGTGGTGGGCGATAAGTGTGGTGAGGGTTAAGTCTGATTTTATCACATTCCCCCAGGCATTCCTGGGGTGATAGTGTTTGGAGCCAGAGTTCACCCCCATTGCTCCTGCGTGCTTCATAGCTTCAGTGATATCTGACTCTTTGCAACCCTCTGGACTCTAGCCCACCAGGCTCCTTTGTCCCTGGGATTCTCAAGGCAGGAATACTGGAGTGGGTTGCCATGCCCTCCTCCCGGGGAACTTCCCGAACCACAGATCGAACTGGCGTCTCATGTCTCCTGCATTGGCAGCAGGTTCTTTACCACTAACGCCACCAAGGAAGCCCCCATTGTTCCTAGTTCACTCCTGTTACCTGAGATTTTATAAGAGACGTTGAAGAATTCTATCAGGACACACCAAACATGTGCTCTAATTTCAATCATCTCCTGCATGTAGAATTAAGGATTATAATTGTCCAGTGTCAGGGACATCCCTCGTGGTTTAGCAGTTAAGACTCTACCCTCTAGTGCAAGGGGTGTGGGTTGGAGTCCTCGTTAGGGAAATAGGATCCCGCATGCTATGCGGAGTAGCCAAAAAAAAATTTTTTAATTAAAAAAAAAAAAAGAACTGCTGAGTGTCACTGTGGGGAGTAAAAACACAGGAATAAAAGTTTCAAGTGTAGTGGGTGCTTCCTACCTACTGAGACTGGGGAGGGGGCTTACAAGGAGGGACTGATCCCCAGATGCCCTGGAGCATATGGCCAGGTTCAGCAGTTTGCAACTGTTTAACATGAGGACTGGGATCCTAGGACACTGACACCAAAGGGGGTGTGCAAAATGGGTTTTAAGTTTTCAAATTTAGAGAGAAGGGTTTTAATGGACAGTAGAGATGGGCCTCAGCAAGACATTGAAATCCAGGAAATGTCCCTCTCATGTCTTTCATGTAGGCCCGTCCCCCCATTCATCTGAGCCTCCTGCAGACATATGAAGCTCCTGCTGGAGTTGGGCAGGTCATATTCCAGCCACCAAACAGCTCAAGATGCTCAGAGGCAGCAATGACTCTCTTCTCTCTGTGCCTTTGCACATGCTGTTTTTTTCTCCTGGGTTATCCCTTTCCCCTTGGCTACCTGTCATCTCTTGTCCATTCTTTCAGACTTAACGCAAACATCCCACTGCCTCCATGAAGCCACCCTGACACTTTGCTGTACACCAACAGTCACTGATGTTCAGCCACCCTCCTGGGAGTGCACCTCTACCTGCTACATCCTTCACTTACTGTGCCCAATGATATGCTTCCAAGAAGTCCCCCCCATTAGACCCTGAGTTGCTCCAGAGCAAGGACTTCCTTTGCATTTCAGGGCTGATGCTGGTGGTAGTTTAGTCACCCAGTCGTGTCTGACTCTTTGTGATCCCATGGACTGTAGCCCGCCAGGCTCTTCTGTCCATGGGATCTCCCAGGCAAGCACACTGGTGGAAATGTGTTGCCATTTCCTTCTCTAGGGTACCTTCCTGACCCATGGATCGAATCCAGGTCTCCTGCATTGCAGGCAGATTCTTTGCCAACTGAGCCACCAGGGAAGTCCACATTTCATTGCTGGACACATAGAAAACATACAACATATGTCTGGGAAACAATGGAAACAGTGACAGATTTTATTTGGGGGGGCTCCAAAATCACTTCAGATGGCGAAGGCAGCCATGAAATTAAAAGACATTTGCTCCTTGGAAGAGAAGTTATGACCAATCTAGACAGCATATTAAAAAGCAGTGACATTACTCTGCTAACAAAGGTCCGTCTAGTCAAAGTTATGATTTTTCCAGTAGTCGTGTATGGATGTGAGAGTTGGACTATAAAGAAAGCTGAGAGCTGAAGAATTGATGCTTTTGAACTGTGGTGTTGGAGAAAACTCTTGAGAGTCCCTTGGACTGCAAGGAGATCCAACCAGTCCATCCTAAAGGAAATCAGTCCTGAATAGTCTTTGGAAGGACTGATGCTGAAGCTGAAACTCCAATACTTTGGCCACCTAATGTGAAGAACTGACTCATTGGAAAAGATCCTGATGCTGGGAAAGATTGAAGGCGGGAGGAAAAGGGAATGATAGAGGATGAAATGTTGGATGGCATCACTGAGTCAATGGACATGAGTTTGAGTAGGCTCCAGGAGTTGTGATGGACAGGGAAGCCTGACATGCTGCAGTCCATGGGGTCACAAAGTGTTGGACACGAATGAGCAACTGAACTGAACTGAACAAAGCGATAAGCAGGAGGCCTGGGATTCAAATCCCAGCCTCTCTTAGCCTGGAGAATCCCAGGGACGGGGGAGCCTGGTGGGCTGCCGTCTATGGAGTCACACAGAGTCAGACACAACTGAAGCGACTTAGCAGCAGCAGCAGCAGCCTCAGTTTCCATGCCTATAAAATGGAGCAATCTCATAGGAGCCTGAGGGGTTCAGTCCATGGGGTCACAAAGAATTGGACACAACTGAGTGAATAACACACACACACACACACATCATAGGATTGCTATTAGGACTAAGGAAGATAACCCATGTAAAATGCCTGAAAGGCACGGAACTAATGCTGGCCACTATCACTGCCATTAATGAGATTTAAATTAATGAGGTTTGAAGCTTGAATTTAATATTAAAAAGAGGGAGGATCCAGGGCTGGGCTCAGAGTTGCATTTTCTGTAGCTCCTTCCACCCATTCCAGTAAATGTTCCTGCTCAAATAGAGGCCCAGACATAGAGAACAGGCTTATGGACAGGGCCAGGAAAGGAGAGGGTGGGCAAATTGATAGAGTAGCGCTGACATATGTACACTACCGTGTGTGAAGTAGATAACTAGCGGGAAGCTGCTGTGTAGCACAGGGAGCCCAGCTCAGTGCTCTGTGATGACCTGAAGGGGTGGGATCGGGGGTGGTGGGAGGGAGGCTCAAGAAGGGAGAGATTTTTGTATATTTGTGGTTGACTCATGTTGTTGTACAGCAGAAACCAATGCAATATTGTAAAGCGATTATCCTTCAATTAAAAATAAATTTTAAAAAATGTTCCTTCTCTAACTGAGGTGAGAGCTTAATAAGCCGGGCCCCAGCAATGCAGACAGACTCAGAGTTTCCCAGACTAAGTGTCCTTTGAAGCAGCTGCCGCAGTGACAGAGTGGTGACAGAGAGCTCCTGAACTACCACAAAGTCTCCGAAGTCTGGGTTAGCGTCCCGGTGACAGGCAGGGCCCAGCAGGGCAGAAGCACAATTGCAGCTCCGTGGGTTTTCCAAGCCTTCGTCAGAAATGCTTGCTGAACAGCAAATCCCAACTTCACATACGGCCCCATTGGAAAAGCGCTGACAAAGGCCTGGTTATGTAACTGAGATGGCAAATCATTAACACAAATGCTCCCCAACAGAAGCGAAAGAAACACCCCCTAAGGCCCAAGTCATTCTCCAGAAGGAGATCACACAGAGAGTTGCTTGCCTGGCCCAAGTATGGAGAAAGGATTTTCCTCCCCAGAAAAGACTTCATTGAAAACCTTAAGAGAACACCCCGCCAAACTCAAGGAGCCAGGCCAAGGCCTAGGGAGCTACCCAGGGCCAGGGCTGTCGAGTCTTTTTTCCTCCCTGGGAAGGCGTGGGGAGAGGCCAGGTGCCAGCAGGAGTTCACGGGCACCAGGCACTCGCACGTGGAAAGGGGATGCCCGTGCTACTGGAGGGCCCACGGGGCACCTTTTTAGGCAACTCTTCCTTGGGCTCCCCATGGTCACCACACAGCCAACTCTGGATAAATGATGTTAAAAGAATATATTTCTCCTACATCTCAAGCTCTGGGTCCTCAGGAATTTCCAGAGGACCAAGAGAAGAAGTGGGTCACCAAGGCACAGGAGAGGGTGGTGGGCAGATCACCTCCCCCTAAGCAGACCCACCTGCCTCCTTGACTTAGTCAATTCCTCTGCTTGAGTCCAAGAGACATGTTTCCTTCGGCTAAGAGTTAACACCCAGCTCCCAGCCATGTGGAGTTAGTTCCCACATAGATTATAAATTGGTGAGGGCTTCATTAAAAGCCGCTGGATAAATTGGCTATGCTTTAAAGGCCCTTAAATGTGAATCTAATTTTATATTGCTCTTTGAGTTGGGAAAGTTCCTAAATGTCAGTCCATGTGTGTGTCCAAGCGGCTGCCCTTAATGGAGGCTCATGTAGACATGATACACCTTCAGGGCAAAATTCAGAGCCTTCACGCCACACACCATCCCCTGCCTCCACCCAGCCACACAATTCAGGCTGTCTGAGCTTCTGACTTTGAACCCAGCCCCAGAGAAGAATCAAGGCCTTCAGAGTGACCCCAGGTCTCCCCCTGATGCCATCCTCCTATATAAGCCACGAGAAGGTGGCCTCACCAAAGGCCAGCCCCCGTCAGCTTCCGCAGGCTGGACTGGGTCAGCTTCCACAGGCTGGACTGGCTGGGACTCAGGTTCTGATCTTCTTTAGAGCAAACTTCAGACGTGGTGCCAGCTGCTCAACACAGCCTCTGGCACCTTCCCTCCAGGCACGGGGCAAAGAGCACTGAACCGGGCTCCCAGCCTACAGGGCCTCTCCCAGCCCCACTACTCACTGGCTGAGGGAGCCCCACTCCATCACTTAACCCCTCTGGCCCTCAAGCTTCTCTCAGGGAATCCAGATGAAAACCACTGCCAGCCTGCTTCACACAGTCCTGTGAGGAGGAAATGAGATCAGGCTGTGAAATAGCACTTTGGAAACACAGAACTCCACGCCTATACCTCGGGTAATTACTGTAGCTTCAGGAGGGTGCCCCGAAGCCACGTGTTTGGAGGGCCCATAACCCCGGGCCAGACTCAGTCTGTTCCCTGCGAGGGTCTCTGCCTGCGGCCAGGTAGAACAACATAATGACTGGGAAGGTATCCTTGCCTGAGGTAAGGAGGCTGGGGTTTCAGTCAGCCTGGCCACCCAGCACCTGCCTAGACCCCAATTTATTCCACTATAAAATGAGGGCCAGATTGCCTCACCTCAAAGGCCTCCCCCAGTTCTCTGTGCTACTAGATATATAGAAGTAGACTGATATTTGTCTGGACACTTTTTCCAATGGTTGTTGTTATCATTTCATCGCAAAGTCGTGTTTGACTCTTTGCAACCCCATGGACTGCAGCACACCAGGCTTCCCTGTCCTTCACTATCTCTCGGAGTTTCCAATGGTGTCAGTTTATTCCAGGATTTGCAGAGCCAATGAACCCAGCACTAGGTCAGGGAGTCAAGATGACCCAAGAGGGGCTAGAAGTCAAGTTAGAACACAGGACACATGGAGCACGTCATTCATGGTACCAGGGACTCTACTCCACTTATAAGTTTGCTGAGCGCTTCCATGGGGTCAAGGACTCTGTACACACTTTGCTTACATGGTCTTTTTGCATCTTCCAGGACCTCACAAGGGAAATTCTATGACCTCCATTTATATAAATAAGACAGTGAGAGATTAGAGGCAAAGCTACTTGCCCAAGTTCACACAGCTATGAAAGGACAGACCAGAAAACCCATGTCCTGCTTCACTCAAAAATCTATAGTCCTGAGCACAAAACCAGGTGCTTGCTGGCTCCAGTTGGCAAAGAAGGCTTTGAGGAAGAGAAATGAATAGTTATTTATATGTTCATTGATTTATGTTCCCCACCCCACATAATGCCAAGAAGCTTTTAAAGTTCTGTTTATAATAAAAGGTGTGTAATAATTGTAAAAGATCAAAGCCCAGAGAGTAGAAAGGAAAGGTGATGATACCTGACATTTGAATTATAATGTTCTGTTTAATCATTTGTTCATTCATTCATTCATTCATCTATCCATTCAATAAGCATTTATTGACTATCTTATAAGGTACAGACCCTGTGTGGGATGTACTGAGCTGAAAGAGACCCTCCCTGACCTCAAGAAACTGAAAACTCTGTGTGTGTGTGTGTGTGTGTGTGTGTGTGGTGTGTGTGTGTGTGTGTGTGTTGTGTGTGTGTGTGTGTGTGTTGAGAGAAAGGAAATGAGACAGTCAGCCTTACAGTGTTCTCTGGAAGGAAAGCATGAACACCAAGAGCATGGGAGTCAGCTTCTTTCCCAGACTTGGGGAGTCAGAGGTTTCCTTGAAGGATGTGTTGGAGATGTTGGCAAGTCCAAACATTTCAGACATCGTAACTCCTAAGCATGAAATTTAATTGAGTTTTCTGGCAACCAATGCAGAAAGGGGAACTATGATCTATCCCACAGAAGTCTAACATCAAGGGAGGCTTCACTTCCCTGTACTCAAGCCTAAGGTCATCTACATCCATGTTCTAAGGACATGGTCTATAAATGGCAATGTCTTCCAGAATGGGTGTGCAGACACTGCAAACCTCCATCAAGTGGCTGTGACTTGCAGTAATTCCCCAAGAGAGCCTAGGACACTGGACCACCCACTAGTGCATACGCTGGAGCAGGAAATCAGACTAATGCAGTTGCCCTATGTGGCTTTCCAGTTCTCCAACTTGGTGCGGCAATTGAGCAGAAGGATGTAGGAGTGGGCAGTAAGGAAAACAGGAAGTGAGAAGGGAACATGTTTTTGTTTTTTTGAGAGCCTGTTATGTACCAGGCCCTGAACTAGGTGCTTCATCCAATACTTCAAAGTGAGTTCTTCAAAGTGAGTGTCACTTAATCCTGTTTATAGGTGATGAGTTGAGTCACATAGAGGTTAGTGTCTTCCCAAGGTCACATTGTGGCTTTCCTGTTGGTTCAGATGGTAAAGAAGCTGCCTGCAATGCCAGAGATGCGGGTTCAATCCCTGGGTCAGGAAGATCCCCTGAAGAAGGGACTGGCTACCCACTCCAGCATTCTTGCCTGGAGAATTCTATAGACGGAGGAGCCTGGCAGGCTACAGTTCATGGGGTTGCAGAGTCGGACACGACTGGGTGACTAACAAAGTCACACTGCTGGAGTTCACTGCTGAAGGCCTACAAATTGAGCTGGCCCTGCTTAAGACAGCCATTTTCTTGAGTTGATCACCCACAGCTCTCAGCCACTGTTCATTCTAGATTGCCTGATCACCTGGTCCAAAGCACTCACCTGATGGAAGAAGAAACTGGGGCTGACAGATGCAAGTGACCCAGACCAGGAGGGGACCACAGTCTTGCTTGCCTGACTCCCCAGCAGATAACCTTCTCCCTTATACCTTTTCTCTCCCAGCCTTGCTCATCCTGGCAGAGCCGCCAGCCAAGAGCCCCCACTAACCACTACTTCTCAGTGGTAAGATGCTTGTTA
The DNA here is from genome assembly GCF_029407905.1 of Bubalus kerabau. Lineage (NCBI taxonomy): Eukaryota > Metazoa > Chordata > Mammalia > Artiodactyla > Bovidae > Bubalus > Bubalus kerabau. The sequence goes on from NC_073627.1 coordinate 135,355,151, forward strand.
GGACACTGCCGCCCTTTGCCTGCCCTCTGTCTCAAAGACATGGCCACTTTTTGTAGCCCAGAGGGCCACACATAAAATTCCTCAAAGAAGACATCCAGGACCCTATCTAAAGGGAGATGGTGTCCAAAAATCCCATCCATCTTTTATCAAGAGACAATCCACCAACCGCGGGGAAGCCAAGAGCAATGAGAGGGGGAAACCCTTCCACCCACCTCCCCTGTGGATGTTTCTCTCTTCCCATACACTCTGACTCCAACTTCTCTGAGTTCATGTGCAAACAGCTAATGACATGTTAAAAAGCCAAATGAGGGACTTAAAGAAATTCACTAGTTGCAAATTATCACAGGAAGAATGCCTTCACAGGAGCCATGGAGGGAAATGGCACCTGGCAGGAGGGTAGGCATACAGGCAACAGGACCCACCGGCTGAATGGGCTTCCCTCCAACAGCTGCCAGGACTGATCATGGTTCCTACGGTAACCTGAGATCACAAGAAGCTGCACGGATGCAGGGCCAGGCCAAAGAGGCTGTGTTCATACGGGTTGGTCATTTCTCCGTCCACTTCTTCGATTAGCTAGTCAGTCAGCTTCCCATGAAGAAACTCAGGGTTTGGGTTCAGAGAACTGTGTAAGAGTAAACAATTAGACCCAACATCTGTGTTCTGTCAACAAGTAACTTCTACCTGTGTGCATATATATATATATATATATATATATATATAGGGATATAATAAGGGATATATATACAGGGAAATAATAAGGGGTATATATATATATATACAGGGATATATATATATAGGGATATATATATATATATATAGGGATATATATATATATGGCTTCCCTGCTGCTGCTGCTGCTGCTGCTAAGTCGCTTCAGTCGTGTCCGACTCTGTGCGACCCCATAGACGGCAGACCACCAGGCTCCCCAGTCCCTAGGATTCTCCAGGCAAGAACACTGGAGTGGGTTGCCATTTCCTTCTCCAATGCATGAAAGTGAAAAGTGAAAGTGAAGTCGCTCAGTCATGTCCGACTCCTAGCGATCCCATGGACTGCAGCCCACAGGGCCGCTCCGTCCATGGGATTTTCCAGGCAAGTGTACTGGAGTGGGGTGCCATTGCCTTCTCCGATGGCTTCCCTAGTGACTCAGAAAATAAAGAATCTGCCTGCAGTGCAGGAGACTCATATTCAATCCCTGGGTCAGGAAGATCCCCTGGAGAAAGGAATGGCTAACCACTCCAGTATGCTTGCCTAGAAAATTCCATGGACAGAGAACCCCAGGCTACAGTTCACAGGGCCGCAAAGAACTGGACATGACTGAGAGATTAACACACATATATATACTCATGTATGCATACCCTGGGGGCCCCTCACTGCAGAACAGGAGCACCAGAAAAAGAAAACCTATATGATCCCTTAGTCCTGAAACCAGCAGAGCTGATCCATGGAGCTCCACTAAGCACTCTTTTAAGTATAAAATCATTCTTTCTCTCTCTCAGAAGTCACTCAGTCGTGTCTGACTCTTTGCAACCCCATGGACGGTTCCCCACCAGGCTCCTCCCTCCATGGAATTCTCCAGGCGAGAATATTGGCCAGGGATCGAACCCAGGTCTCTCTCATTGCAGGCAGACGCTTTAACCTCTGAGCCAAATTAGCAAATATTAAAAGCTTATTATTAGCAAATAATAAAAGCTTAAAACTGGCCATTCCTGGTCTGTCTCATGTGTCTTCAAAAGTCAGCATCTTTGTGACATGTGACCAGAAGGAGATGGAAGAACTTTGGCCTCTGACCCCTGACTCCAACCTCCAACCGATACTCCTCACTCTCCATCACTGATGGCTGAGAGGACAATTATCCTATGAAGACCACTCACCCAAATGGAGTGAGCAAGTTATGTTTGCTTGAGTGAGCTAGTTACTTTGTGAAAAGCAACTTTTCACCAAGTTGTGTTTGTCCATCAGAGCGCTTTGGAATCTTCCCATTTCATCATCCTCCTGGGATTATATCTATTTCCTCCCCATTACCGGAGGCAGCTGTTGATCTCAGTTCTAATGGTCTGGTGATTTTCAACAAGCTCCTTGTCCACCTGCTGATGGCCTTTCTCAATCACAAACCTGAACAAGCAAGACTGGGTTTTCCCCTTATATTATCAGTCGCTCCCACTTAGTAAATAACCTCCCTGTTCCCCGCCTCTCCCTCTCTAACCAGGCTCCTCCTTAACCCTTCCATGCACAGGCAAGTAGGTGCACTGGGTAGTTTTTTGCTTACTAACTTCCCAGCTTATTTACCAAAACATCTGGCCACAGTGAAGAGCAAGCATGCACTCTTGGTGCAAATTCAGAAAGAGACTTCTGAAAGTCTGGCTTTTGCACTGGAATTGTCATTTTTTTTTTTACCTAGGAGTGTGAACCTGGGTAAAACAGGACACTAGGTTATTCAAAAAGAGAGGATGCAAAAAATCCAGATGACAGTCAGCTTGATGATAAGATAAGTTTCCTGAAAGGAACTCAGCTGAACTTGTTTAAACAGATGTCCGAGTCTCCATCCACTTCCAAGAAGCTCTCCCAACAGGGTTCCCTTCAACCCCATCATCAGTTCCAACCAGGCTGAGATCCACAGGGCTTCGATGGCTAACTCTCTTTGTTCCACCCACCAGAAGGGAGTTTAATAAGCAAATTAACTCTTAAATGAGATCTTAGGGTATGTAACCACCTAAGTAATTCTTTCAAATTGTGGTGCTAGAGAAGACTCTTGAGAATCCCTTGGACAGAAAGGAGATGAAACCAGTCAATCCTAAAGAAAATCAACCTTAAATATGCATTGGAAGGACTGATGCTGAAGCTGAAGCTCCAATCCTTTGGCCACCTGATGTGAAGATCCTACTCACCTGAAAAGACCCTGATGCTGGGAAAGACTGAGGGCAGGAGGAAAAGGGGGCAACAAAGGATGAGATGGTTCGAAAGCATCACCGACTCAATGGTCATGAATCTGAGCTAACTCCAGGAGACTGGGAAGGACAGGGAAGCCTGGCATGCTACTGTCACGGGGTCACAAAGCACTGGACACGACTTAGCAACCAACAGTAGTATAATCCGTCTGAAGGTGGTAAGTGCTTTGGAAAAGTTGGGAAGTCCTGAAGTAGGGGGCAGGGAAAGTACCTTGGACAGGGAGGCTCTCTTCATTTGCTGACATCTGAGTGGAGACCTGAAGGAAGGAAGCGGGGGAGAGAGATAGAACAACCCCTGCAAGGACCCTGAGGTGGGAGCCAGCCAGGCGTGGTCAAAGAACAGCATGAGGCCAGTCTCTGAAGCAGAGTGGGCAGGGAAGAGCAATTGGAGGGGAGGTGGGAAAGGCAGCCAGGACAGACCTCATCAGCCTCCCAGGCCATTACAAGGGCCTCACCTACTTTACACATCATACTGCATTTGTTAAGCAGGACTCTATAGTTTAGATTTTTTTATTCATTTAGCTGAGTCTCCCTTAATTCCCCAATTCAGACAGTGAAAAATCTGCCTGCAATGCAGGAGACCCCAAGTCCATCCCTGAATCGGGAACATTCCCTGGAGAAGGGAATGGCTAACCACTCTGGTATTCTTGCCTAGAGAATTCCATGGACAGACGATGGGGTCACAAAGAGTCAGACACGACTGAGCAACTAAGACTTTCACTAACTCCCTAATTAATTCAAATAAGAGGAATTTGGTCCCAGATTGATGGAGGGATGCAAGAAAATGCATAATGAAATCTGAAGAGGCCAAAACTGGGGGGGATGGCAGTACCTGGACAAACCACAGGAGTGAGGAGGCTGCTGAACATACTGACGTCAACCTCATAGTTTCTGCTCTCAACTCCACTCCCCATGAAAGGGAGCGGACCCTAAGCAGGGACTAGACCAGACAGTGAAATGAAAGTGAAGTTGTTCAGTCGTGTCTGACTCTTTGCGACCCCATGGACTGTTGCTCACCAGCTCCTCCATCCATGGGATTTTCCAGGCAAGAGTAATGGAGTGGTTTGCCATTTCCTTCTCCAGGGGATCTTCTCCACCTGGGGATCAAACCCAGGTCTCCCGCATTGCAGGCAGACGCTTCACCATCTGAGCCATGCAGATGCGATGATAACGACAGGGCGGCCAGTTCAGGGACTTTGCATGGATATGGTCCCTTGCGATCCTGCTCAATTGCATCTGGCCACTGAGAGGAAGAGCAGCCTGACCTGAAGCAGAGGACTCTGGGAGAGAAGGCATCACCTCTCCAGGGTCTGCAAATGCTGAACAAAAACACCCTCACCAGAAGGTGACACTGGAGAAAGCCAGCCAGGCAGAAGGCTCAAAAGAAGGAGGATAAAACCAGAGTTCCTGGGAGAGAATGATCATGATTCCAAGCATGTGCCCAGTGGAGTTCCTAACAGGACATGGCCACGGGGAATCAGCTAACCTCGGACACAGCCAGAACCCAGAGCTCACATCGGTGGTCAAAACCCCTCACCTGCCTATCAAAAGTAGAGGAGTTGCCTCAACAGTAAGGAAAGGAGTTTAGAGGCCACAGCCCCGGCCTGACAAAGAGGGTGGAGAGAGAAGGGGAGCAGATTTTCTAGGGAAGCAGCCCCCAGGGTTGGAAGTTAGAGGTCCTCCAGACGATGAACAGAACCCGAGGGGATCCCCAAGAACACCCATCTCCCACTGGAAATCAGTCACATGACCAGTTACACTTGTTCAGGGGGACACTCGCAATCCTCCCACTGTTCTGAGATGTAGAGTCCAGAGTCCACATGGAGATGCCCAGGACAGGGCCAGACTGAGCTGCGCCCCCGATGCCTGGGGTAGAAGGCCCAGCCTGCTCTCTGAGTGGGGCCCCTTTCCCCAGACAGACTCGGGACAGATGATGGGGTGGAGGGGATGAAGTCCCACCAGCCAGCCGGTGCCAAAGAGTGATGAGGCCCACACCACTAGCTCAGTCCCACCCTCCCCGGCAGCAGAGAGCGACCCAACAACTCTGCTCCCCCAGACTGCCCTATCTTTTTCACAGATACCCTAGGGCTGGACAGAGAGATGCATGGGCTTGGATGAGTTTGAGGGGCTCTTGGAGGGGGTCATCACTGTCCCCTGGGATGACAGCGTCTGTGGACCATTTCTGATCATCAAGAAAGTCAGGTCTCTGCGCTTTGGGAGAAAACATGATTTCAGCAGCCCCCCAGGTAGAAATGCGACAAATACACTTTTGGGGGGCCGGCCTTTTTGTCCTTCATGTCACTGTGGCCTTGAGCTCACCCAGCTTTCTAACACAGGGAGAATTAAGAGTGATTTCAGGTTTCTGGGGCCCCTGGAAAATAAAAGGCCTTTCATCTTGCACTGAGGATAAAAATGAAGGATGGACTGGGCCCGTAGTGTCATCCTACAAGGATTTGTTTGGCCAACAAGGCTGGACTCTGGTTTGAAATGCAGGAGAGTGAGAGCTACGGCCTTTATTTTAAATTGTCAACTTCCCGAGCATGGGTGGGCAGGGGATGAGGGGAGAGAGGTCAGCCCACCAAGCAGGCTTGGAAAAAAATTAAGGGGGAGGTTTTCCTGAAAGCCTGTCTTCCGGGTGCAAGAGCTTCAGCACTTGAATCATGCCAGCCCTGGTGACTCCGCAAACTCCTCCTGCAGAGATGTTAGATGAGGATTACTCACTTCCGCCCAGTGGGTGGTCCCAGTGGAGGAGGATCTGTCACCTCTGACAGCCCAGCAGGACCCAGGTCAAAGTGGTGACTCAAGAGCGCCCTCCCCAGGAAGGGAGGCCAGGACCGGCTCCATGGGTGTTCCCCCATGGGTGTGGACTGTCATCTGAAAAGAGGGAATGAGGCAAAGCGTGAGGGGCACCACCATCAGCCATCCCTAGAATGAGCCCCAGGCAGCAGTCTGCAGTTCTGCATAAGATGCTTGGTGAAAAACTGGGGCAACCAAGCAGAGTGGCGGTGTTTATTGAAAGAGAGATGAATTCCATCTCCTTCCAAGTTATTCAGCGCCAGGCTGGTGAGTTCAGAAATAGCTGGCAGTCATAGAATCACAGAATCCTGTTGTGGACGGGAACCTCAGAGAGCGGTGCCTCTGACCCTTCCCTTTGTAGACGAGGAAAGTGGGGCCCAGCTGGGTTAAGGGACTTGCTGATCGCCGTGCAGGGGCTCTTGGGGCCCTGCTGCCCTGCTGGGCCTTCTCTGCATTCTCGAGTGACCTTCTCCCCTCCCACCCATGGAGCAATAGCTTCCCTCGCTCTGGACCCCAGGTCCTGCTCCACCTCAGATGCCTTTCTGCAAACCAGGGAGTGATGCCCCCTCCTGAGGGTCCAGTGGGATGCTTGGGTGCATGAATTAAGAGCAGCTGAAGTTCAAACCCATAGACAAGACACAACCTCAGAACAGTCCATGCAGCTGCCTCGCTCCAGACCACACCTGCGGGTGTATGACCCACAGGCTACCTGGATGATTCCTCATAGCCCCTGCCGGAGGTGGGGCCTCTCCCCTAAGCATCCTCTTCCGCAGCTCACCTGCCTCCACCTCCCCATCACAGTGGCAACCTGCCCTGTCTTCCACCCACCTGAGGGTGATTAAAGCCCCATCATCCACTTCACTCCCTGCCACTGAAGCCCTGTGGTCAGACAGCCTGGGATTGAGAGCTTGGGCTCAGAGGTCATCTAGAACACGGTGGGCAAACGGCAACCCAGGGGTCAGTTTCAGCCTGGACCTGTTTCAATGAATCCAGTTTGATTGGAGCACAGTCAGCTCCATCACTTACATATTGCTACTGGCTGTTTTCAAGCTACAATACAATGGCTGAGTTGGTAGTTGCAACAGAAATGGCATAGCCCAAGAAGCCTATTACATTAATTACTTGGCCCTTGATAGAAAAAGTTTGCTGATCCCCAATCTAGAGCAACCTTTCTGAAGCTCAGGGAAGCTCAATGACTTAGCTAGGTGAGCCAGAGTTAGAATCCAGGTCCCTGCACACCCTCTCCAGGAATACCCAGACTTCTGGAGGATAGAATATGGACTTGAATTTGTCCTCAGACTCCCTCCATATTGACAGCCCTTTTTTCCTACAGGGAAATCACAGGCAGATGGTTCTGCTCACAAAGCATCAAGGTGCTTTGACTCTGAACCCATTCCCAAAAGCTAGAGTTGAAAGTCTGGGGCTCCCACTCTGCAGTGAGTTCCCAAGAATCCCTGGGAGCAAAGCCTCTCTGGTCTGGCCTTGGGCCCCACCAGGGACCCCATGCCAGCCTGCCTCCTTCAGTTTCCAAAACACTGTCCTGGCAGGGTATTCCATTCAACCCCAACCTCTTAGGAGGCAGGGCTGCTGGCTGCCTTACACAGATGAGAAACTGAGGCTTAGATTGAACATGGCCACCCATTTAGTGAGCAGCACATTTGGAATTCAATTCAAGGTCTGCCTCAACGTATCCTCTTTCTGATCCTTGAGCTGCGTGGCCTCTTGAAGGCCTGGTGGAGAGAGCCAGGCCCAGCTAGAGCCTGGGGATCAAGTCCTCGGAAGGCCTCGCAAGAGCCAGGTTGGGTTTCCTGGGAAACCTGTGCTCCAAACAGGGCCTGGGGTGCAGAGAACTAAGGTAACAGTTTTGTCTCTAATCTCTGAACAAACAAGGGCCCAGCCATGAGGCTCACACACTAGGGGCACCCAGGGCCAGGGCATGGCCCCCTGGATGCCAAGTTCTCTGAGCCTCTGAACCAGCCTCCTTGGATTCCCCACCACCACTTTGGGTCTCTGCTGGGCCTTTAGCCTGGCTGAGTGGTCCTAGCTGCATTGAGAGGAGGGCAGCAGGAGCAAGAGCCAGGTCAGAAGCTGAGGTCTGGGTTCTTAGCAGAACCAAAATCATCCCAGGTTGGAAGCTTCCCCCAGGGGGAAGAAGCATCTTTATGGGTTTCAGTCTGTATAACACACTAGACCCTAGAAAACAGAATAAAATAGGCTTCTAAATGGATGCATGCCCCAGATCAGGAAACCCCATGAGACTAATGACCAAAAAAAAAAAAAAAAAAAATCCTTATTTTATTTTATAGACTTTGCTGACTCTGGAGTAAAGGCACAGTGGGCCTATACATCATGTGTTTGACTCCCCAAAAGAACCCTAGAGTAATTCTGACTCTCTGGTGGTGGCCCCTACCAATCTTGCTTTGATCTTTCCTGCTTCTCTTCCCATCTCTGCCCCCCAAGCTTAATCTCAATGTCTAGGCCCAAATGTCTTAATGTTACTAAGATCCATTCAAATCATTAAACTAATTAGCATTAAGATAGTAAAACTTTATTCTTCACAGTTTTATTTACATATTTTTAGAGGGTCATGGAGAACAGGAATTGTCTCAGCCAAAGGAATGAATGTTTAATGGTAAAATTTTAGCTATGGGATACCTGAATGGGGAGATGTTTTAAGTCACAGTAAAGCTCTCCAGCCTCTATTCCTCCTTCATAAAGGCACCTCTGTTTCCTTTGGGGAAATCATCTCTCCCCATGATGCAAGGGCTTATCTCCCATTAAGGATGCCAGAGTGAAGAACAGGGAAGCCTGGGATACTGCAGTCCATGGGGTTGCAAAGAGTTGGACCTGAGTTAGCGACTGAACAATGTGACACCCAAGAGGGGGCAGGAGATAGGCGCAGGGCCCCAGTTCAGCCAGTTGGATGATGGTTGTTGTCATTCATCACAAAGGGGGCAGCACTCTGACCTTGTAGATTCTGCTTTCTGTTCTTTCAAATGTCTTTTGGTTCCTGCCCAAAACTTCTTGGGTCCCCCACCCCCCGCCCACTCTGTGGCCCACCTTCCCCAAAGGCTTCTAAGTGAACCAGTCTTTGCTGTTTGCAAAGAACATGGATTCCCAACTGAAGGGCCATTCCACCTTGCTCTACCCACAGGAAGGCTAGCGGTAGCTGGGGAAGAGGGCAGGCTGGCTCATCGCCCCTCCATCAGAGGCTGGGACCCAGGAGGCCAGGTCCCTGCCTTCACAACCACGTGAAAAAAACAGGAGTTGCCACAGGAAGACCAACTGTGCCACCTCACAGGGCCAAGCACGCATCCTTAAAACAAAAACATCCACGGGAAGTGACATCAGGCTGTCTCCCATCCTCCATCCCCACGGCTACTTCCATTCTCCTCCAGTTTGGGGCCAGCAGGCATTGGCCTGTTCAGGACGGGAGGGAAGAGATGACAGGTGAACAAACCAGTAGGCTCAGCACAACCAGGAACTCAGACCCAGGGAAAGTAAAATCGTGTCCATGCAGAGCCCCAGTACCTGCCCCGAGGACACACAATGGACAGACACACATGTGCACACGTGGACACTCACGTTCTCCCAGGGCTCCCCAGGAAAACAACAGAGACGTTGGCACCGGGCCAAGAACAAACCAGGGGAGGCAGCACATCCAGAGTGAAGCAGAAGGCAGACTGCTTCCTAGTACGTTTATTGGAGCCTCGGCTACGCGCGATACCAATCAGGAACTCCCCTCCACGACCCCGTCAGCCCGACTGGGGCAGAAACACAGGGAGCCCACCTCCTTTTCTTCCCCCGTTATAGACAACATTATTAAAAAAAATAAATTTTACAATAATACATTTTCGCTCATCTGTTAGGGTATTATTTCCATAGGTTCTTAAAAAAAGGAAAGGAGAGGGAACCACACGATATATGTAAACGGATGTGTATATACATATATGTTGAGAAAGGAGCGCGTTATGTACATACAGAGGGCAGTGGGCATTTGTCTCAGAAATGAGAAGAGAGAAGGTGGGCGAGTGAGGCAGGGAGGAGAGTGATGGAGGGAGTCGCAGAGACCAGAGTGTGGTGCCGGGAGACGGCCCACGGTGGTCTCCTCAGTCTCAGCGCCTGGCCCCTCCCTCCAAAGGGAGACCCACCGAAGGGACCCACAAGAAACCAAGGGAGTGGACAAGGAATCATTTCTCTCTGATTTCAAAGGAGGTTCTTTGCCACCAAGGAGGAAGAAGCCGCCTTGAGGTGTTCCCAAGTTTTGCTCCCAACCCCCAGCAGGGTCTCCCAGGCAGGTTGGGCTCCACAAGCCTCCCCGGAGCTGCCCAGCCCTCCCCTCCATACTACAGTGGGGATCAAGGGGAGAGCACCACACCCATCCACAGGTCAGATCCAGCCCTCAGAGAAGGGAGGCGAAATAAACTCCATCCTGGAAGCCAAGTAGAGGTGCTGACGGTGCCCAACTGGACCCCCAGGGGCCAGCCTTGCTGCCCTGCTGCCTGACGCCCCCCGCCAGTCCCCAGTAGGTCCCCTTACTGGGGAGCTTGAGAAGAACAGCAGCCATCCTGGCCCCGCCCATGTCCCTGGGCAGTAGGGGTGTCGTCTGGTCTCATGTCAGCAGGGTCCAGAGAGGAAAACCCCCAGAGAAAAGTGAAGGGTATCTCTAGACCTGCCGTGTGCCCTACTCGACACGGGATTTCCCCGGCCAGGGGGGCCTCTGGGCCAGCTCTCAGGCTGCCCGCCTGCTTGTCTGTTTGGTTTAGAAAAACCTCCAAAGAAGAAACCTGGGAGGAGACAGATTCAGAGACAAAGTGGGAAAAAACATCTTTTTTTTTTTTTTTTTGCGAAGTGTGTGTGTGTGTGTGTGTGTGTTTCCATTTTGTCAGGCGGGTGTTCTCATCCGTGTAGCTTTCAGAAATCTCCCGATGGGATCCCCAGAGCCTACAAGGCCAGCTTCAGCATCAGGAAGGATGCAGCAGTCAAGGCAGCCGACGGTCTGGCTCTGCGGGGGCCTGAGTTAGGTTTGATCACCCTTTTACTCCCTGGGATGATATTGGTTGTGAGCTGCGGCCAAGCAGGAGAGAGAAGCAGAGAAAAAGACAAATGAGTCAGTAGGGCTGGGCTTCCCTGGTGGCTCAGATAGTAAAGAATCTGTCTGCAATGAGGGAGACCCAGGTTCAATCCCTGGATGAGGAAGATCCCCTGGAGAAGAGTTAGGGTTAGGGTCCCCGCAGGAGACGCTGCATGGGAAGGAAATGGCAACCCATGCCAGTATTCTTACAAGGGAAATCCCATGGACAGAGGAGCCAGGTGGGTTACAGTCCATGGGGTCGCCAAAAGTCGGACACGAGTGAAGCGACTTAGCATGCACATAGATATAGTCCTGTGCTGGGTCTCCCTCAAGGAAGGGCCCAGGTCCTTTTCCATCTCTCCACCTCTGTGGAGTGTCCCAGAACCAGCACAGAGCAGGCTGCTGGGTGCACATGTCTATAGAGTCAGGAGGAGCTTGCCAGGATCTCGCCTCAGAGCAGCCTGAGTAATTCCCTCAAGAGACAAGGAAAAGCCCTGGCAGTAACTTCTACACCCATCCTCACCCCCCACAGAGTGAGCGCCCACCCTGGTTCAGGCAGCCTGGAAGCTGAGCTAGCCCAGCCTGTGTTATGGAATCTGGGGGCTCCAAGTCCAAGCCTCACCTAGAAAACAACCCCCCCTCCCTGCTCAGCCCCTGCACCCACCCCAACTCTGCCCCTCACTCACCTCTGTGAAGCACATGCTTAACTCTTTGGAGTTATTGGCCTTCAGCCCCTGCTCCTGTGGGAGAGAAGGCACTAGTAAGGGTGGGTCACATGGCTGGGTCTCTGGCCAGGCTTTGTCCCCAGATTCAGATGGGATCCCACATTTCGCAGCCGTGCCATCCACTGCTGGCATCGCAGGGTACACAGAAAGAGCACTGGCAACACAGGGACCTGTGCCCTCCTCTGATACCCGCAGTGATTAAGTCCTGTCTCCTCTGGGCTCCTGAAGAAGAGAGCTCTAACTCTGCCCTCCAACTGACAGCATCATAGAGTGATAAGGTGCTCCCAGGTTTGACTACCACATTCAGAGCTCCACTTGACGAGGCAAGGACCATACTTTTTTTTTCCTTGCATAACAGCAGCTCAATAAACATTACACAGTAAGTACCCTACATACAAACAAGTTCCATTCTGAGAACACGTTTCTAAGTCCAATTTGTTCATTAAGTCCAACAATGTTTGCCTAGGTACCCAACTAACTCGGCTATGCGGTTGTTGTTATTCTTCAGTTGCAAAGTTGTGACTGACTCTTTGCAATCCCATGGACTGTAGCACACAGACTCCTTTGTCCTTCACCGTCTCCCAGAGTTTTCTTAGATTCATGTTCATTGAGTCAGTGACGCTATCTAACCATCTCATCCCTTCTCCTTTTGCCTTCCATCTTTCCCAGCATTAGGGTCTTTTCCAATGAGTCGGTCATACAGTACTGTACTGTAATAGGTTTATACTTTTCATACAAATAATACATAAAAATAAGCAAACACACAAAAATAAACATTTTTAATCTCACAGTTCAGCACCTTGAAAAGTACAGTAATATAGTACAAGAGCTGGCATACAGGGGCAGGGACTGAGCGAATAGGCAAGAAGAGTTACTGCCTGCAGAAGGGTGAGGAGATGGGAGATGGTAGAAATGAAGGATCAGCAGCAATAGGAGATGGAGAGCAAGCTGCAATTTCACCTACACCTTACATGACTAGACATATGAACACACATTCACATTTTTGGAAGTTTGATACCCGAAGGTTCGTATGTAGGGGACTTACTGTACTCAGTTAACATTTGTTAACTGTCATCCATTAACAAGTCTGTGACTGAATAGATGAGAATGAATGAATGAATGCTGCAGATCAGAACTGACACCTGAGTGCCAGCTCCAGAAAGATCATGAGTCCTCTCACTGGGCTCATGGGGAAGACAGCTGTGATTGATTAGTGATGTCTGCCACTGGAGCTGGTTAGGCAGGCATCTGGCCATGGTATCAGGTGTTAGCCATTCCTCTGAAACAGATGTCTGGCACCTGGGAGCTCTGTGGTCCAGGTGAGGAATGAGAACCAGAGGGTGTGCATGAAATCAGCCTTTTGTTGCCATTATCATAATAGTGATCCATGGGAACCAGCTGGGAGTGTGATGATTCTATCCTGGCCATTGGCTCTGGCCACCAGAAGCAACTGGAAAGCCCAAGAAATTATGCCTAAATCACTGCTTCTGGCCAGAAGTACTAATAATACCTTAAACATTACAGGGCATCTGGTCAGCTAAACAAGGCCCCAGCTGTCACACAAAGGCCCCAGCCAAGAGCAGAGTCACTACTGATGGAGGAGATGTGATCATGGTGACAATGAGCACAGCCGAGGTGGAACCAGGGACAAGACCTAGGAAGATCCTGTTTAAGACCACAGCACCAGGAGCAGCAAGTGCCAAGATCTAGCCCGGCCAAGCCACCAACCAGGGACTCTGCAGAAGGGTGTCTCCTCAAAGGCTCTACAGGATCCAGGGACTGGATTCTACTGCCCAGGATCAAGTGTCCAAGGAGATGCGAGCATCGGGCAAGGAAGAAGGGGAGGGAAGGAGCAGAGGGAGGGAGGGAGGGAGAGAGTAGAGTAGAAGGGGGAAGAGGGAACTGACAGCCGGAGGGGGGGGGGGGAGCAGAGGAGGAGGAGAGGGAGCAGGGGAAGGGGAGGAAAAAGAGGGGAAGGGGAAGGAATAGGAGAGGGCCCTTCACCCCCTCCTCAGACCCATGTCATTGTGAGAAAGGGATGCCATCTCCCAGGGCCAGGGCCAAAGGACTCCGACCCAGTGTGTGGTCTCCCGCTCAGTGTGTGGTCTCTGGTGGGGCCACAGGGACTTGGTGGGGGAAGGACTGGCCCCATAAAGATCAGGACAGGACCCTCCTCAGGCTCTATCAGTGACCCACCTGGGATCCATCACCCACAGAACTTGCCCAAGCCCTTCTGAGCCAATGGCATTTCTGCCAGGCAGGCTTTAGGGTTGACTTGGCCCACAGTGAGCGTGTGCTGAGAGGCCCAGTGACACACTGGGCTTCCTCTGGCTGTCCTCAAGAACTGCCTTCATGTGCTGCAAAATCCAGCTGATAGATGCTGTCCTCAGAGACCCATCCCAGCCTTCCCCTTTTAGACTGCAGGGTCCTAAACCTTGGTGTCCCTGCTATGGATGAGCCCTGTTATCCAAGGAAGGAAGGGCCCCAGAGACCACAGCCCAAGGCTCCAGTTGGTTCAGCCACTGACCCCAGGCGAATCCCTTCATCTACTGGCACCTCAGCTTCCTCGTCTATAAGATAGTGATCTACAGTCAAGCAAACCTCACTGACCCACCGTGAAGATACATGAGACCACGCATATGGCACAGCAAAGCCAAGTATGTGTATGTGTGTGCTCACTCAGTCGTGTCTGACTCTTTGTGACCCCATGGATTGTACCCTGCCAGGCTCCTCTGTTCATAGGATCTTCCCAGCAGGAATACTGGAGTGGGCTGCTACTTCCTCTGCATAGACAAGTTAAAGCCCCCTTAACCTCCAAGCATGACTCAGAGCCAAGCGGAGCCTGCATCCAGCACACTCCCAGGACTGGGGCTGCAGGGTGAGACTGGGTTTAGGTGGTGGACTGTGGCTACCCCAGCTCTGGAAGCAAAGCCAGGGAGAAGCCCCAGCCCCATGGATATCCCACCCTGCCACCTGACTTCCAGAAAACCCAGAGAAGATAGTGAAGGCATGAAGGTTCCAGTAGCCTCCCCCAGGGGTAAGCCCAAGACATCCCCCCCATCCTCAGTCCTAGGCACACAGAACAGTGCAGGTTTTTGCTGGTCAGCCGACCTTTTCTGCCAGTGGCGGATGGAGGAGATGTAGAGCTACAGAGGTTCCACTACCCAATGGCCAAGGCTTAGGCTCAAATTCACCACCTCCCTCATCATTAACTCTCCCACTGCTCCCCACAGGCGGTTCCAAAGATGAATGAGTCACAGCCCTGTTCACAGCCCGATGAGAGAAATAAACACCCACACAGTCAACTCCATACCAGTTCAGCTAAGGCGGGGGGGAAGGGAGAGTCTGTGTTCTCCCCAAGCCCCCCCCCCCCAGTCACGCTGCAGGCTGTCCTCTGAGGCCACACCCCACCAAGGCCACCTTTGATGTCCATCTCAGCCGATAATCTTGGCAACAGGGAGGGAAGAGGATGGCAGCAGAGATAAGGTTCATCCTTCTAGAAATTTCTCCCACAGAGGCCCTTTGCCCAGGAAGTTGGAAGGAAACTATTGCCTTCCTCATCTTTCTGGCCACCTCTATCCACACTCCCAAAGCTACATCTGGCAGTCCCAGGGTCTTGTGGGTCCGGCCCAGGCGCAAGGGACCAAATATAGTGTTGTCTCTATGGGAAGGGCTTCCCTGGTGGCTTGGATGGTAAAGAATCCACCTGCAATGCAGGAGACCGGGGTTTGATCCCTGAGTCAGGAAGATCCCCCAGAGGAGGGCATGGCTACCCACTCCAGTATTCTTGCCTAGAGAATTCCATGGACAGAGGAGCCTGGCAGGCTACAGTCCATGGAATCTGAGCAGTCACCACCACCACCACCTCTATGGGAAAACTTCTGGCTGCAACTGGCCGATCCTGTCTCCTGCTTCTGTTCCTGCCTCCACCCTCCCCACCCCATCCCCTGCCTCCAATCTCAGTGCCCCTGGCCTCAGTGCCTCCCCTACACATGCCCAGGAACTCCTCATCCTCCCTTCCCTGCCACCTCCCTAATACAAGCCCTCCTTTCTTACTGATGACTATCGACTATCACTGACTGTCGCAAAGATCTGCTAACAGTTCCCCAGTCTCCTTCGCTTGACAATCAATCTCCACCTGCTGTCAGATTATCTTCCCAAATCACACTTCGCATCACGACATCCCAGTTCAAAAGCTCAGCAACCTCTTCACAGTCACCACTTCATCCTGCAAATCAGGTTTGACTCACCACCCGCTCCTTCCCATACCAGAACTCTGTGTTCTCACAAACTCATGATCTGTGTTCCTTTAGGTCAGGGGGCTTCCATGATAGCTCAGTTGGTAAAGAATCTGCCTGCAATGCAGGAGACCCCGGTTTGATTCCTAGGTTGGGAAGATCCACTGGAAAAGGGATAGGCTATTCATTCCAGTATGCTTGGGCTTCCCTTGTAGCTCAGGTGGTAAAGAATCCACCTGCAATGCAGGAGACCTGGGTTCAATCCCTGGGTTGGGAAGATCCCCTGGAGAAGGGAAAGGCTACCCCCTCTAGTATTCTGACCTGGAGAATTCCATGGATCATATAGTCCATGGGTTCGCAAAGAGTCAGACATGACTGAGCAACTTTCACTTTCACTTTCAAAGGTCAGGGGGAGATGTTTCTACAAAGGGTCAGAGAATTACGATTTTAAGCTCTGCCGGCCATCACGTCCAACCCAACACAACTCTGCCTACAGCACATGGACCATATGTGACAACTGGGTGGGGCCATGTTCCGTAAAACCTGATTTATCCAAACAGGCAGCAGGCCAGACTCGGCAGCAGAGCCCCTCCTCAGCTGCTCTGCACTGTCCTGACTCCCTGCCTTGGCTCCCTTCTCTCCCACTCCTCCCCATTCCATGTGTTTGCATCCCTACATCATCCATCAATTCTCCCTATTCCTCCTGGCCCAGGAGCAAGGTCCACCTGCTCCATGAGTTCTGTGCTTCCAAAGCAGCTTCCTCCTCTGGATCCCATAACGCCTTATCTGTCCCTTGGTGTGCTCATCACTTCCTGCCCCATAATTCTCTGAGCCAGCATGCACTCTGACCCTCCCACCAGTATAAGGACCAAGGTACAGGCCTCACATGCTGGTCAGCCTCAGTGTCTGCAACAGAGTGACATGCGGTGAATTTATGTTCAATAAATGAGTGAAGGCACTGATGGATGAATAAATGAATGACTACAAGAAAGAGATGAAAAGAAGAAATATGTTAGCCTCTCAAAGCTTTGAATTGGGCCGAGTCTGTAAATAAGAAATATACTGTCTACAGCCATACCACCCTGAATCTGCCTGATCTTGTCTGATCTCAGAAGCTAAGCAGGGTTGGGCCTGGTTAGTACTTGGATGGGTGAAATATATGCATAATAGGCATACAGAAACACTGATGGGCCTCTGGGGCCCATGCTCTGATGGCCACAGGCCTGTGTGCCCAGTAAGAGAACCATCCAGAGAATAGGGAGGAGGAGGGGGAGATGGAGGTGGGACTCTTGGCAAGCCCATCAACTCATTTTTAATTCCCCCAAATTTCATGGGCAGTAGCAAGAGTGAGAGCAGAAACTGGCTGATAGAGACAAGGAATGCAAAGGAGAAAGTCCGTTACTAAGGTCCTGCAGCCCTGGGGAAGATGAGACTCCAGGTGACCTGATGGGGCCCTGCAAACTGGCCCAGAGCCACCCACAGGGAATGCCAAGGACACTAGAAACAAACCAAGTCCAGGGACAGTGGGAACCCACTGCCAGTGTGCCCTGCCCATACTGCGCCACCCTGGTGCAGCTCCATCACACCACAGCAGACAGGACAGCCTGCTACCCAATCCTCCTGCACCCTTGACAGAAAGACTTCCCCTTCATACCTCACAGCACACAGAAGGCACCAATGAGAGGGAGGGAAGCTGAATCAAGTTGCCTGCAACAAAACAGACCATTTTCTAGAACAGAGAGCTGGAAGTTCCCACAAATTGAATGCTCAGGACCCTGGGCTCTTTTTGTCAACCTGTGTGGGGCATCCACTTGATGCCAGGTGCTAGGCACTTGATTGTAAGGGCTACCAAGGGGGCGATTTTTCCAGTAGTCATTTATGGATGTGAGAGTTGGATCATAAAGAAGACTGAGCATCGAAGAATTGATGCTTTCAAACTGTGGTGTTGGAGAAGACTCTTGAGAGTCCCTTGGACAGCAAGGAGATGAAACCAGTCAATCCTAAAGGAGATCAACCATGAATATTCATTCAAAGGACTGATGCAGAAGCTGACGCTCCAATACTTTGGCTACCTGGTATAAAGAGACAACTTACTGGAAAAGACTGATGCTGGGAAAGATTGAGGACAGGAGGAGAAGGAGGGTGACAGAGGATGAGATGGTTGGATGGCATCAACGGACATGAGTTTGAGCAAGCTCCGGGAGATGGTGAAGGACAGGGAAGCCTGGTAACCTGCAGTCCATGGTCTCAAAGAGTTGGATACAACTTAGTGACTCAACAATACCTAAAGGGGCAATGCAGCTCCTGTCCTCCAGGGATGCTCGTCTGGTTGGGGGAGCAGAACACATCCTGATGGGGGCCAGAGGGTGTCAAACAGGAGCCCTAAGCAAGGAGAAGGCAGCTTGGCCAGAGCTGAGTCAGGAGACCACCCAAGGGACAGCATCCAAGGAGGATTCAAAGGCAGAGAGCTGAAGAGAGGGGAGGGAGACACCCTCCACTCAGAGGGACTGACAAGTTCAAGGGCCAGCATCTTGCTCAGCCTGGACCTTGGGCCTACACTAGGGGGTACACCATGGGCTTCAGAAACAAAGGGCCCTGGATGAGGGTACGAGGTAGAACAGCCTCCTATGGATTCTCCGCTGTAGGGACCATTGGGTAGAAGAGACGGAATTCACACTGGGGATGTGTGTGTGTGTGTGAGAGAGAGAGAGCAGGGACAGAAGGAGATACCATTCTGCAGATCCTGCTGCACTTTCTCCAAGCTCCAGACAGCACTAGGCTGGCAGGGCCACCCGGAGAGGGGACCACAGCCAGGAGTGGAAACATATAAGAGCCAGACTCTAGACAGTATCAAGGACCCCAGACAGAGGGCCAGCTCGGGGTCTGCCCGGCTGCCAGCTCCTCTCTGGTACCTAAAACCCCCACGTTTCTGTTCAGCAGCCCTCCACGGGGACAAGAGTTCCTCTGTCCCCAGACCCCGCCCCCACTGTGGGAAAGTCCTCTGGGGGAGCAGATACAGGGAAGGTGACAGCACAGTGCAGCCAGAAGAAAGCTGTCCGGAAGGCAGAGGCTGGGACAAGTCACTGTCCTCACTGGGCTTCCCCGCTTTGAGGTTTGGGAAGCAGCTCTGAGAGCCCTTCACTCCTGACATCCAATCACTCATGCAGGGTCACCAGCTGGCTGCATCTCTGAGTCAGTGAAGAGGGTCCCTAAGGCTTCCCCCAGGATCCACCTGTGGAGGAGGAGGACAGTTAAATAACCTCACCTCTCTCTCCAGGGGTGTCTGGGATGCACAGCTTTCCTCTCCCTCCCTCCCCGGCTCAGCTCCCCATCTCTGCCCTCAATCAGAGACTCCCTTATGTTGCCATGGGTTGCAGTCATTCCCAAGGGCCACCACAGAGCCCCTCCAAGCTAGAAGAGCTGAGGAAGGACAGACCACCCACACCAGCATCCAGCCAAGCTAAGGGCAGAGAGGCAGCCTTATTCACTCAGCACTTCCAGTAGTAACAGTAGTCTTTAAAAGACTAAAGCAGAATCAGAGGGACTTCCTGGCAGTCCAGTGGTTAAGACTCCACACTTCCACTGCAATGGGTGTGAGTTCAATCCTTGGTGGGACAAGATCCCACATACCAAAAAATTTAAAAACAAGAAAAAAAGCACTTCCCTTTCAGTTTCTGAGAGAAGAAATGGGGGTGTAGGGATGGTGATGGATGGGTCCCTCTCCTGGGAAGGCCACCCATGCTGTCCTTCCCAGAGTGACTTAGTCAATAGACCTAAGGGGGTCTACGGGAGACAGGCCTGGAGGATCCCCCAGCCAGACAGCTCCCTGCACCCCAGGATTCAAAGCAGCTAACATATAGGTAAGGTTCCTCATACACATCGTCTTCCATAGAGATCATGCATTAACCGCCCTGTAATCAAACCGAGTGTAAGATGAGACCCCAGACAGTGAGCCTGCAGCCCCAAGCTGGAGCTGAAAGAAACCAGCCAATGGTTCGGCAAAGTACTGGAGGGAAACAGGGGTAGAAAATGGAGTCGGAGTCATTGTAGAGGACTGCGGCAGACATGAGACCCCAGCTTTGAACTTTTCCATGCCTGCGGTGACTCTCTGAGAGGCTTAAGGAGGGTCCACGGCCCCCTGAGTGGGCATCTCCCAGGTTAGCCAGCCCCGAGGGGCTGGGGAGGAAGGCTGGCAGTGCCCAGAGGGACCTGGGGACCAGACCAGAGCCTGGTCACCTGACAGGTGGCACAGCCCCACCAGCCGAGTTGCCCGTTGCTCTAGCATGAAATTGAGCTGGTGACCGTCTGTGGAGCGGCCCCTGAGCCCCGCCAGCAGCCGCTGAAGCATGTTCAGCGTGATTAGGAGCTGCCCAAGGGTGACGTGCACGCCGCAGCCCCAGTCAGGAGGGGTGGCCTAACGGAGGGGAGCGGGGCGTGCAGGGGCCACACTGCGCAGGCCTGAGGGCACTTGGAGGTCGGGTGTCCACAAGGAAGGGAAGAGGGAGTGGGCTTCCCAACCAGGACGGGCACCAGCAGGGGATGCCCAAGGGGCCTGGATGCCTCTGCCGGGCCCCATCCCTGCTCAGGTCTCATCTCAGGACTCTGAAAGCCTGATGCTCTTTATCTCTGGCAGTACTAAGGTTAGTGTTAGTGTTAGTTACTCAGTCCTGTCCAACTCTTTGCAACCCTATGGACTACAGCCCACCAGGCTCCTCTGTCTATGGGATTTCCCAGGCAAGAACACTGGAGTGGGTTGTCATTTCTTCCTCCAGGGGATCTTCCCAACCCAAGGATCAAACCTGGGGCTCCTGCATTGCAGGCAGATTCTTTACCACTGAGCCACCAAGGAAGCCCTACTGAGGTTATACAGACCATCAAAAATTGCATATATTTGCAAATTCCCTGATGGTCCAATGGTCACGACTCTGCACTTCCACTGCAGGAGGCCCAGGTTTGATCCCTAGTCAGGGAATTAAGATCTCACAATGCTCGAGGCATAGCCAAAAAATGTTGTATATATTTAAGATGCACAATCCAATACACATAAGTACTATGAAATATTCACCATGAGTTAGTCAACACATCCATCACTTCACACCTCTACCATTACCTTGTTTGTTTGATTTCTTTTTTGTGCTGAGCACACCTAAGGTCTGCACATCTAAAGTCTTAGCAAGTTTCAAGTACCCATACAACACGTCAACTACAGTCACATGGCTGTAGCCAGCTCTCCAGGACTTATTACTCATCTTGCAAGAATGAAACTTCATAGAGCATGCCTACTGGTGATCCCACCAGCCCACCCCACTCAGACTACATCTTCATTGCCCTACACAGCCAGGCTTGTTCTTGCTGCCCCCACAGCCATGCTCACACTGAGCCCCATTGACTGGACTCCAGACCCCACCCCTCCTTGGGAATTCCAGCCCTAACTCCTGCCTGAAACATCCCTTATGCCCCACCATCCATGCCCTCGCTATTCCCTCCCTCCTCTGCTTCCCCTGATATTCTGCACCAGATCCTCTTTTAAACTCTTTCTTCTAGGGTGTGAGTGTGTGCACAAGTATATATAAGTGTGTGTGAGAGAGTGTATGTGAGAGAGGGGTGTTCTGATCAGATCAACATCCTAGGCAAAGACTCTACTATAGCAAATGGTATGATGGCACGAGGGAAGCTCAGGAGAGACAAAGGCTGAGTGGGGAGCCCTGTGATGTGTCTCCACAGTGCCATCCACGTGGTCCCCTCTTGTGGCACTGACCACACCCCATATCTGGTGCTTGTTGAACTGTCTGACCCTCAACAATACCCCCAAGGACCACAAAACACAGGACTTTGTCAGCCTCATTCACCAATGTCTCCTTAGCACCTCACATAAGATCTCGACCAAAATGTGTGCATCACACGCATTAGATGGATGGACGGATGGATAAACAAATGAACATCATGGGTTGTGGAGTCAGAGGTAGGTTTGAAATCTTATTCCACCACTACTGAACCTGTCACTGCTGTGTGACCCTGAGGGTGTGGCCTAACACCCCTGGGCTAGCTTCCTGTATGTAAAACAAGAATGCCAGCATCTCATTGTGTGAGAATTCAATGAAATAGGTAGAGTCTGCTAGCTAGTCTACAGTACCTGGTCATCAGTAGATGGCAAGTGAATGTTAACCATCTCCTTTCTCTGGCACCCCTGTGGTATGTAGTACAATCCTGCGATAGAACAGGTGTCTGATACTTGCAAGGTGATGTCCAGTGAGTGAATCATGGAAAATCAACTCCCACCAGCTCTTTCTTGGAGAAGGCAATGGCACCCCACTCCAGTACTCTTGCCTGGAAAATCCCATGAACAGAGGAGCCTGGAAGGCTGCAGTCCATGGGGTCGCTAGGAGTCTGACACAACTGAGCAACTTCACTTTCACTTTTCATTTTCATGCATTGGAGAAGGAAATGGAAACCCACTCCAGTGCTCTTGCCTGGAGAATCCCAGGGACAGGGGAGCCTGGTGGGCTGCCGTCTCTGGGGTTGCACAGAGTTGGACACGACTGAAGCAACTTAGCAGCAGCAGCAGCAGTTCTTTCTGCCTCTAGCGTCCTGACCCAAAGGGAGGAGGTTGTGTGCCCCATCCCTGGTCCCGTCTGTAACCTCCCACCCTGCCCCTGACATTAGATTCTTCTCTCAGCCCTCCACCTGCCCCAGCTCCATATCCCCAGTGCCCGAGCTATAGCCCCTCACCTGGACAGATGTGCAGGTACTGATGACACTGGTCCCCAGGCTGGTGCTATCACTGAGGTCATCTGGCAACGAAGGCGTTTTGTCTACCCGAGGGGCCTGTGTGGCCTGGAATGGGGGGCTTTTAGGGGACAGGTTCACATCTGTACCATTGCCAAAGGCCTGGATGGCATTCCCTATGGGGAAAGAGAGCAGGGAGACACAGAGAAATCAGGGGCCCCTCCATCACTCTGCACCTCAGCTGAAGGTATCCCAACAGCTACCTTCCCTGTGATGGCCCGGAGCTGGGGGCAGGGTGGAACTTGTCTGAACTAACTTGGCTGAAGCTCCCTTTCAGATACCTAGCAAGGTCTCATACCCAGAGAAGAAAAGAGCAGGAGGGAAGCTGGAATAGAAGGAGATGTACTGGATGAGGAATGAAGGGGAACAGAGGAGAAGCGGGAGCATGGGGAGCCAGGCAGGGAGGAGCAGGCCGTGCCCAGGGCATGAGCTGTCTTCTCTGCAGCATTCGGTGCTGCAGGCCATGCCCCCCACTGCATGCCGATGGCCCCCAATGCAGCCCCCCTCCCCAGGTGGCCTCACCCACCCTCAGTCAGTCAGTTACACTGATTCACTCAGGACTAACTACTGAGACCTCTTGGACAAAATTGTGTCCCAAGCACCCAACCGTATACACAAGACCTACAGGAAGCTCCACCTCCAAGCCCCAGAGGCACCTCAAGTTCCTCAGGTCACCGCCTGACTAGGCGCCACTCCCTCCACTGGAACACTGCCCGCCCCCCCACCCCAACAATTCCAGCACTGAAGGTCTGCCATCTCTTTTCCACTAAGTCACCCAAGGCCGAAACCTCAGTCACCCAGGACACTTCCCTAACCACCCTCTTGCCGGCCACGAGCTGACCTCTGAGAGGTCGCTCCACCCATCTCTCCTCCCCATCCCACCCCCAACACTGCTCTGGGTCAGTGGGCACCGTCCTCCGCCCGGGGCACCTGCTACATCCTCTAGTGGACTCGGTTTTGGGTCACCTGTGAGAACCAAATCCCCACCCTCACCCCCTCCACACGAGAAGCAGAGAGCGAGCCTTCTGAAATCAGATCTGACCACGGCACCACCTGTCAACACCCCTTCACCAACCCACATGCCACCTCTGCCACCTGCAGGACCCTAAGATCCAAACGCCTTCAAGTCTGCTTGCCCCCCTCTACGAGGAGGACTCTCTCCACCTGTCCAGGTAACCCCAGGTATCCTCGCGCTCTGTGGCAAGGCTAAGTGGTCCACAGGTTCCCAAAACCCATCTCTGCCTAGAGAAGACCAGCAGGCCCTTGCTGCCACTTCAGCTGACCAGTGCCCAGCAACCCCCACTGTGGGTCAGCTTCCGAGAAGCCTTCAGGGACCCTTATCTCCAGGATGTCTTGGGCATCCCCACCCTGTGCTCCGGCAGAACCCTCTGCAGACCTCCACCCTAGCACAGCGCCCCCTGTACTATAATGGCCATGATGCTCTAATGGTGCCCCCTTCAGAGGGTGAGCTGCTCAATGACAAGCCCTGTGACTTCCATCTCTAAACTCCCGGTGCTGTCAGAAAGGCAGGATGGACAGATGGACAGAAGGAAGAAAAGAGGAAGGGAGAGGGGGAGGAGATCT
Organism: Bubalus kerabau; assembly: GCF_029407905.1. Classification (NCBI taxonomy): domain Eukaryota; kingdom Metazoa; phylum Chordata; class Mammalia; order Artiodactyla; family Bovidae; genus Bubalus; species Bubalus kerabau. The sequence continues at coordinate 135,379,299 of NC_073627.1, forward strand.
TCCAATGGGTGGGAGGTGGGTGTCAGACTAGAAAGACCAGGCAGATGGAGCTTGTGGCTGACTTCTCTCTCTGGCCTTCAGATTAGAAGGAGTTTGATGACTTAAGACTCCAATTCCCAGGGGAAATCAATCCTTAAAGGGAGAAGTTAAAGAAGCTGAGACCTCATCGCAGGGCAGTCCCCAAAGGAACCTGGTGAAACCACCAGGATAACAGACTAGAAATCTTCAGCCTTAATGTGACAAAGATTGAGGCCTCCAGGGGCCTCCAGACAGCTCCAGGGAGTATGTCCAGGAGTGCAAAACCCACAGTCTGCGTAGTCAACCCCCCTACTAGAGAAGCCCCGCAGGGACCACCAGCCACGGCAGGGGGAAGGAGAGCAGGACCCGGCACAGTTCCAGGGCCCCCAGGACAGGAGGGGCGGGAGGGCTCCTGACAGGGCGGATGCGGGCGGACTCACGGAGGCATGGGTTCTCTGTGAAATCCTTCAGAAACTTCTCACACTCTTCCTCCATGTTTCCACTCCCACGACAGCTGCACCAGGGGGACACCACGATGCCCGTGGGGCTGGAGTCCACGTAGTTGGGTGTTATATCGAACCCTGGGCAGGCAGACAGGGAGGCCGAGGAGAGAGGAACAGTAAGGCTTCTCTCCTGGCCCCCAGACCCTAGGCACATCATAGAGGAGGCCTGGGACCCGTCCCCCACCCCACCACCTGATCCCTAAACACATATACATCACAGCTCACGATCCAAACCACGAGGGTCGGCAGGGAGGTCATGGCATAGAGGACAGCAGAGGGGATACCCAGGAGCCCCCACCCAGAGCACGGGCCCTGGCTCTCTCCTACACCAACAGCCAGGGAGACCAAGACTCTCTCCCGGGTTTATATCCCAGTGCCAGCATTGACCAGCAGGGCGAACATGTGGAAGTCACTCAGTTTCCCTAAGCCTCAGTTTTCCCATCTGTAAAGTGGAGCCCTAACCCCCACCCAGAAAGCTCTGTTTTGAGATTTACATAAGACAGTCCACATTAACTGCTCAGTGCAGAGCCTAGAATGTCACACAATGAGCATCACCCTTCTTATTTCGGAAGCTTCGTAAGATTCTTGGGGCTCCTCCCCTGTGATAAAACCCCAGCTTCCATCACAGCTCTTATCTTAAACCAGGCAGAGGAGGAACTGGACTTCAGTCCCTAACTGGGCCAGGGGCAGCCAGGAGCCACTGAGATCCCGGGCTGGGGTGGCTTACCGATCATGCCAGCGTAGGAGCCCAGACATGCTTGGTAATTGTCGGTGGGGCAGCTGGTGAGCGTCTGGTAGGAGGCACGGCAGTTGGCATGGAAGTCCGCCAGCCGGGACCTGGGGTCAGGAGAAGACCATGGAGAAAGCAGGTTAACCTGGCTGACCTCCCGTCTCCTCCAGGGCAAAGCAGCTCCTTCAGAGCCTCCCAGGGCAGGAGGAAGCCAGGAAGGACAGAGAGAAGGAAGATGGGGGGAAACAAGTTTTGGGGGTTTCAGGCTAGGAACTCCTTGAGGACAGGACTTCCTGGAAATCGAGGCATCCAGTTTTGTTGTTGTTCAGTCACTCAGTCATGTCCAACTCTTTGTGACCCCGTGGACTGCAGCACGCGAGGCTTCCCAGTCCTTCCCTATCTCCCAGAATTTGCTCAAACTCATGTCCATGGAGTCAGTGATGCCATCCAACCATTTCGTCCTCTGTCGCCCCCTTCTCCTCCTTCTAGTCACCCAGTTTAGGCAAAGCCTATTCTGAACAGATCTCTCACTTGGAGGAACACAGAGAGAACCCAGGTGGGTTTGCTGACAATGTCCGGGACTCAGACGGGAAGGCCAGGCTCTGCTTCCTGCTTGGTCACACTCCTGGTGACCTTTCCCAAGTCCTTCAACACATTGTTACTGCCACCCTACAATCCCTGCCCAGGGACTTCCCTGGGGGGTCAGTGCTTAAGAGTCCACCTTGTAATGCAGAGGATGTGGCTTTGACCCCTGGTCCAGGAACTAAGATCTTACAATGCCATGGAGCAACTAGCCCGAGAGCCACAAGGAGAGAGAGTTTATGTGCCACAACTCAGGATCTGCATGATGCAACAAAGATCCAAAGCAGGCAAAAAAATAAATAAATAACCCTTGCCCAGCCACCTCATAGGGCTTCCCTGGAGGCTCAGATAGTAAAGAATCTGCCTGTAATGCAGGAGATCCAGGTTTGATTCCTGGGTTGGAAAGATCCCCTGGAGAAGGAAATGGCAACCCACTCCAGTATTCATGCCTGGAGAATCCCATGGACAGAGGAGCCTGGTGGGGTACAGTCCACAGGGTCTCTAAGAGTCAGACACGACTGAGCAACTAACACTTTCAGCAGGATCCTTCTAGGGGTCAGTGGGACCAACTCCCAGGGAGGTTAAAAAAAAAAAGAGTCCCCCTAGGATGAGACATCCCTCAGGCATTCCTGACCCTTCTCTTCTACATCAAATCAGAGCAGAGCCTCCAGGGCCGTCCCTCCACTAGCTCCTCAACCCTGCAAGGCACAATCAGCATTTTCTTCCCCTGGTGACGCAACCTGTCATCACCTGCTCCTCTCTGTCAGCATGGATAAAACTTCCTTGTACCCACCTGCACACAGCTCTGTGTTTCCAGAACGACCGTGAGCTGCCGGAAGGCAGCTGCTGTCTGAGCCTGTCTGTCCCCAGCCCCTAGCACCTTGTGTCTCGGAGTTCACAGGAGGCCTAGGGCACCCAAGTCTAACCTGCACAGGTATTTCTATTCCTTCTTCCTTCTGCCCTACTGCCCCGGCCCCAGGGCTGTTGCCATCAGCCTGGGCTGGGACCACTGCCTGCCTCCCTACTACTCAGGCTGTAGTGTATGAGAACACTACAGTGGCCACAGGAAGAACCATCCGCCACCCTGCCCACGCTCTGTCCATACCACAATGTTTCTCACAAAGCCACCTCAAAGATCACCCCCAATGCAGCTCCCCTGCTCCTCCACTGGAACTCTGTCCACATCAGGAAGGAGAAGGGAGAGAGAAAAATGAGAAGTTGAGAGAGACCAGGAACACGACAGCCTAAAAGGAACACCCTCAATGGAGGCGTCCACTTAGGTCCTCCCACGGGACAACTCCGGATTTGCCAGGAGGCACCACAGTCCCAGGAAAGGGGGTATAGGAGAAGGAAGAAGCAGCTCTCCAGAGCAATTTGACCCCAAAGAAGCCTCATGTGTCCCTGAACTCCTGCAGCCTGCAGAGACAGCAAGGGCCCGGAGATGGAAGGTGAGCTCCAAGCTGAGAGCCAGGGGGCGGGGTCTCGCTTCAGCTCCGCCCCTAACTCACTGCAAGACCTCAGATGAGTCCTTGCTTCTTGCGGACTCATTTTCCTTATTTATCCAATAAATAGAAACTGTTTTCACAGTCAGGGAAGATGACAACGTTCTGGAGATGGATGGTGGCATGGTTGCACGACAATGGGAGTGCACCCAATGCCACTGAGCTGTGCACTCAAATATAGTGAAAATGGCCAATTTTATGCTATGTATAACTGACCACAATCAAAACGTGACTTAAGCAGAGGTCCATTCATACCCACTTTTTATGACCAAGTCCTCACAAAAATTCTGAGATATGCCAAGCGGTTGTTAGCACCCATCCCCCTTTACAGAGGAAGAAGCTGAGCCTCAGAGGAGCTGAGTAACTTGCCCAGGACCCCAGAGCTTCTAAACAGCAGAGCCAGAACTCCAGCCCAGAACTCCAACGACAAGGGCAGCCCCTTCTGGCAGGCCCCCCACCCCCATCCCACTCCTCTACAAAAGTATCTTGTCCTCCATAGGAAAAGAGAAGGAAATTTGCATTGTCTCCACCCTACCTCCTGCCCATAAATCACACACTCTATCTGCTCACCCAGTCCCCCAAACAGGGAAAAACAGTACTTCCAACCAAGCTCCCAGCCACTGCAGAATAAGACTTGGTCTTGAATGGTCAGATCAGCGTCTGTCCTGCTACACAAGCCCAGCAAATCAATGAAGGTCAATGAGAGGTGGTCTCTGCCCACACCCCAGACCTCCAGAGACCTGCCAAGGAGCCAGGAAGGGACATGGACTTAAGCAAGGAGGATCTGGAGCCAACAAACCAAAATCTCTAAGCAGCTATCACAGGTTGAATTGTGTCAGCCAAGGAGCCACATGGCTTCCCTGGTGGCTCAGATGGTAAAGAATCTGCCTGCAAGGTGGGAGACCTGAGTTTGATCCCTGGGTCGGGAAGATCCCCTGGAGGAAGGCCTGGTAACCCACTCTAACATTCTTGCCTGGAGAATCCCCATGGACAGAGAAGCCTGGTAGGCTACAATCCATGGGATCATAACAAGTCGGACAAGACTGAGAGACTAACACACACACAAGGAGCCAGATGCTCATCCCCAGTGCCTGTAAACCTGACCTTATTCAGACATAAGCTCTTTGCAGATATAGCAAGATGAGGTCACAATGGATTAGGGTGAGCCCTCTGTCCAATGTCTGGTGTCCTTATAAGCAGAAGGGAAGAGACACAGACACACGGTGAGAATGCATGTGAAGATCCAGGCAGCACTTGGACTGATGCACCTACAAGTCCGGGCTTCCCAGGTGGTGCCAGGGGTAAAGAATCTGGCTGTCAATGCTGGAGATCCGGGTTTGATCCTTGGGTCAGGAAGATCCCCTGGCGGAGGAAAGGACAACCCACTCCAGTATTCTCACCTGGGAAAACCCATGGACAGAGGAGCTTGGCGGGCTCTATAGTCCATGGAGATGCAAAGAGCCGAACACGACTAAGCTACTAAACATCCACACACCCTTACAAGTCCAGGGACGCCAAGGCGTGCCAGCAACACCAGAAGCTAAGAGAAAGGCATCGAACAGATTCTCCCTTCAAGCTTGCAGAGGGAGCACGGTCCTGCCAACACTTGGATTTTGGACCTCTGGCCTCCAGAACTGTGAAAAATCAGTTTCTGGGTTTTTTCAATTGCATTATAATTGCTTCACAGTGTTGTGTTAGTTTCTGCTGTACAACAACGTGAATCAGTCATATGTATACAGATATCCCCTCCCTCTTGGACCTTCCTCCCACCCACCCCTCTAGGTCATCACAGAGCCCCGAGCTGAGCTCCCTGTGCTGCACAGCAGCTTCCCACAAGCTGTCTATTTTACACATGGTAGTGTATCTATGCCAATTCCAACTCCCAATTCATCCCACCCTCCCTCTCTCCCCATGTCCACATGCCCATTCTCTACATCTGCATCTCTATTCTAACCTATACAAACAGCTTCCCCTGTACCATTTTTTCTAGATTCCACATGTATTTGTTAATACATGATATTTGTTTTTCTGACTTACTTCACCCTGTTTGACAGACCCATATCTTTTCAGTTTCTATTTTGAGCCACCCAGTCTGTGGCACTCTGTTAAGGCAGCCACAGGGCACTAACAGAGCACCTTCAAAGAATTCATTGTTTGCTGTGGCCGAAGGTCTTCCTCTAGAAGGAGCCAAGGGGATGTGGTCAGGCCCCAGCAACAAGGAGCACTGCAGCTGGGCAGCAGGAAGCCACGGCTGAACTCCTGCAGGGTGCAGGGCTGTGAGATTACCAGCAGAGATGCTAGCTACCATCTCCTCCCCACCAAAGAGAAGTTAAAACAAGATCTCTTAACCAAAATACAGAAGTCCATGCTAATGCCATTTGATCACATGGAGAGCCCAACCCCCTCCTACATCTCCTCAAGGGCTCACTGTCAGTCCTGCCCCTGAATCCCTTTCGCCCACCAGCCACATGGACTTCCCCCACCTCTGTGCTCCAGCTACATATCAAGTCTGCACAAGGCAATTTCATACTGAATTGCATACAGACCTACTGATATGGCCCTGTCTGCTCCCCACAACTGGAACATACATTCCCAGAGTGGAAGACTCTACTGACTTCTTCATCTATATCCTCCAAACGCCTTTGGACTCGTGGGAGATACCCACTCATCTTTTTTCCAAATACGTATTGATGCCCCGCCATGTGACTGAGAGACCAATGATGGGAATGGCACACATGTCAGTGAAATGTCAGAATGGACATCCCAGCCGATGGGGTCGGGGCTGAGTGCCCACCAGGCCTGGGGCCAGGCCTCCACAAAGGTCAATGCCAGCCCAGTGTCCTGGAGGAGCGTGATGCCCACTGCAGCAGACCTGAGCGACCTCCCCATCCTACATGCGGGCCTCATGTCCCTTCTGCAAGGGTGGGTCTCCAATCACTGACACGGAACGTTGAGGTGCTTAGCAGCCTCACGTCCACGATGCCCCTCAAAATATAACCAGACCCCAGCCTAGAGACAGCGGGAACGTGTGAAAATGAGAAATTGATGCCCACAGGGACAGACATGGTCATCCAGAGAGAGCGGGTAGGTGAAGGAAGGAAGCCAGGACGCAGAAGGGGAAAGAGTTCCGATGCTCAGTGAGAAGGGGACGACAGATCCAGCTGCTGGGAGAGGAGGAACAGCTGTCACACGGCTGCGCACAGTCCACTGCTTGCCCGACACGTGACCTGGGGCAGGCCTGTCATGTCTCTGGGCTCAGCGTCCCCAGTTATTCAACAGGGTGGGCCGTGCCGGCCTAGCTCCCTCGTCGGGTCTGTTAGAGAGCTGGGCACACAGAGGAGGCACCGTCCTTACCTTTTTTCTCTTGTCCAGACATCTTGTCCCCAGCACTGTGCCTGCCACTGGCAAACAGGAAATAGCTTTTCCTGTGTTTGATGTAGAAGAAATACCTGTTCGCCTTGTTGTGGTAGGTCTGGACCCCACACAAGATGAGTGTATCAGGGAGAGCTGACAGCTCCCACCGTCTCTCCATCCAGCTCCGGAGTCGCTCTACTGGACCCAGATGAACAATGGCCTCCCTGCCCCACTTCGCTCTCCATGCCACGCTGAGGACACAGGAGCAGCAGGGGGCTGTTGGCCAGATCCAGGGTGACCAACGAGGAAGGGCCACCTCGCTCCTCCGAGGCTGTGGCCTATTTCCTTCACAGCAGCCCCACGGCTGCCTTCAGAGCACAGGGAGGGTAGAGAGTGGAGCAGAGGGGAACGGTGGAGGGAAAGGCAGCGGCTAGGCCTTCTGTCACTCTATTTCTTCAGCCTCAGCATCCTTGGCAAGCCAGAGTGACCACTTAGGAGGACGCCATGTCCAAGTCTCCAGGAGGCCTTTGATTGTTCAGCTTCCCTCTGTCCCTCAAGACACAGCCAAATCCACATAGCCCACTCCCTTGTCCAAGCAGCCGTCTCCATCCACCGGCATTAGAGACCAGCGGCGTCAATTTCCTCCAAGCCGGCAAAACTCTCAGCTCCAACCACAAGTGAATCAGCCCGGTCCCAGTAGGTACAGTCTCCAAGGCAAATGTTATCCTTTCATCACGCGTGGCAAGCCAGCTGGGGATCTTGGGCCAGCTGCCACTCTTCCCTACAGATGGTGTGAGTTCCCCACTCTCTTGGACTCCATTCTCATTTCCAGGAACAGACTTTTCCTCGGCCAGCCCCATTGCTTCCCAGATGTTTGCCTTGAAGAGGCCCCATAGGATAGATGGCATAAGACAAAGCACGAGAGAAAGAGAAGACAGACAAAGGGGAAAAACAGAGAGCCAGCAGAAGAACCATCAGTGAACACAAGCCAAGTCCACTCTCAGTGAGATGGAGCAAAGACTGCCAAACACATTCAGGGCAGCAGGTGGATCTATCTGAAACACGCAGACCTCTTTGGGTTTGTTTCATCAGCCACTGTAGCCTATTCAATCACAGGAAAGCAGCAGGAGAGGAAGAGAGACACTTGACCCCCGATTTCATTAAACAGCCACCAGATTAAATGTAGGACATCCAATTAATTTGAATTTCAGATCAACGATAATTTTTTTTTAGTATAAGTACATTCCATGCAATATCTGGGACATACTTATACCAGTTTCTTTCTTTTTTTTTTTTTTTTCAGTTTCTCCAGCATTCAAGTTTAACTGGGTAGCCTGTATCTTTGTTAGATCTGGCAACCCTATCTGATGGGCTGATGTGCTCCTGCAAAGGGAACACGAGGCAAAGCTGGAAGTGCCATGGTCAACCCAGACAAGCCAAACCATCCAGACCTGGCCAGCGGGAGAGGGTGGACTTCCTATAGCTCAGTAGTTCTCAAAGTGTGGTCCACAGACCCACAGCACCAAGTGTAAAAGTGGGAATTTGTTAGAAATGCAGATTTTCCAGATCCCACCCCAGATATAACAGATATGAAATCCAAAGGCAGGGGCCAGCAATCTGCACTTTACCCAGCCCTCCAGGTGACTCTAATGCAGGAAAAGTTTAGGGATGCAACAAATGGTACCGGCTTCAGAGCTGGGCTTGCAGGGACCCTTCAGGCCCACTCCCTGGTCTTAGCTTTAAATATGGACACGTTATCACCCAGTCAATGGGAAAAAGTAATGCTTCAGGCTGTAGCCCAAGAAGGTTCACAGTTAGATGGCTAGGCGTATGCACGTTTGTACACACACAAACACACACACACACATACCTATCCCCATATAGAACAGTCACACTTGGGTACACTTCCCAAGTGGTGCTAATGGTAAAGAACTTGCTTGCCAATGCAGGTAACGCAAAAGACATGGGTTCAATCCCTGGGTCAGGAAGATCCCCTGGAGGTGAAAATGGCAACTATGTCCAGTATTCTTGCCTGGAGAATCCCCATGGACAGAGGAGCCTGGCGGGCTATGGGGTCACAAAAGAGTTGGACATGACTAAGCACACACACACATCTCAATTCTTTGCTTTGACCTCGTCAAGAAAGCACAGGTACCTGTTATGAACGAATCTCTCCCTTGGTCCAGGTTGCAAACACCTTCTTTGCACAAAGGCTTTCTCCAATCTGTCTTGCTTAGAATAATACTATGGTAAATTGCACCCCAGAACCCCAAAGTGTTCCAATGTTGGCCAATACATAGCTTTAGCGTCTGAAAGTGAAAGTGTTACTCACTCAGTCATGTCCGACTCTTTGCGACCCCATGGATCACAGCCCGCCAGACTCGTCTGTCCATGGAACTCTCCAGGCAAGAATACTAGAGTGGATAGCCATTCTCTTCTCCAGAAGATCTTCCTGACCGAGGGATCAAACCCGGGTCTCCTGGATTGCAGGTGGATTCTTAACTTCTTAGCCACCTGAAGATCTTGTTAACTTTGCCAAAGTCCCATTTATCAGGTTAGACCTGTTACATTGCTGCCACAGAAATCAATGAGTTTCTACTAGTTTAGAATCACAGGAGGAGGACAGGAAGCTAATATTTACTGAGGGCTTCCACTCTGCCAGGCATGGGTGTTGCATTTGACTTTCTGAACAATCCCAAGAAGTAGACATATTTCACAGCAAAGACACAACAACTCCAAGAGGCGGGTCACATGTTCCACGCCCTATAGCCAGCACAGCAGGGCCAGGTGCCTACCAATGAGAACGAGGTCTTTCTGCAGCTTTGCAGCCATGACCCACCACGGCTAACGATGCTTCTGGGGGCAGCCACCAGCGCTGCCGCGTGCTAATGAGCAGGGCACTTGAATATTTCATGGAGGGGAAAAAGGATTCCCAAGAAATACAAATTACTCATGATGGGCTTCAGAGCTGATTTAGGGGAACGTAGAGGAAATGGCTTTAATAGACCCAAGTGCTTCTGGAATGGCTTTCCGAGGTTCCCTCCAGCGATGCAGGGCATGGTTAAGCAGGCTCAATGTTACGTGACACCAAGACAGAGAGAAATGGATTTCCCCCATGGGCCTGCTTTCTGACACCTCCGGGGTTCACTGTGGACAGCCTGAGCCCCGTTCTTTCCTGCCTTCTCTCGGAGGCTGCTGCCACTTCTCTCATGAAATTACGAATCCACTTGGCTTCCTTCCCTCCTGCTTATTCTTTAAGTATACGTGGATATTTACTCTTTCTGCCTAGAATAGCCGCTCCCCTTAGGGAGAGCTATTCCTCCTCTGGCCAGGTAGTTCTTACAGGCTGTCAACCATATGCTCCACCTTCTGGGGCTACAGGTGCACACGTGACCCAGGCTGCCCCTGCTGCACAGGTCTCTCTTCCTGGCCACACTGACCATCTAGGATAAGGAAGCAACACAAGCTAGGCCAAGCAGAGCCCTGCCCTGAGGCTTTCCTATACAGCAAGGAAGAACTTTCTTTTCTTCCTGGTGATTAAGGCACCAGAGATGTGGGCCCAGAAAAACTGGGACCACAGATCTAGCCTCATGGTCACAATAAAGATACCACGCAGCTAGCCTGCCAAGAGAAGCAAAAGCTAGAGACAAGGAGAAACAGAGGGAGACCTATTTGCACTTGAGTCCAGGAATACACCCTTGCCCCTTCTATATTTTACTGAAAGCCAATAGATTACTTTTCCATTTTTCTTAGGGTAGTTGGGTTTCTGTCACTTAAAACAGAAAATTTTCTGACTACTACTTAGCTTTACTCTCTGATTTTATCTGATCTTCTTTGCCCAAGTTCAAAGCAACCACAAAAGGCACACACTGAAAGGGACACATATCAAAAACCAAACCCACAAAGGGTCTATCTAACCCATGTGAGACAGCCAGGATCACAAGAACACTTCAGTGCAAGTAACCTGGAAAATGGATGATGGTACTATTCATGAAGGAAGACGGACCTGGCCTTGGATTCTTCACTCAGCTTAACTAGAGAGGAATGGTTCCAATGGGTAAGCCACAGAAAGCCACATCGCTACTGAAAATGACAAGGATGCTGTTGTTGCTGTTCAGTCAACAAGTCATGTCCAACTCTCTGTGACCCCGTGGACTGCAGCAGGCCAGGCTCCTCTGTCCTTCACTATCTACCAGAGTTTGCTCAAATTCATGTCCATTGAGTCAGTGATACTGTCTAACCATCTCATCCTCTGCTGCCCCTTTCTCCTTTTGCCTTCAATCTTTCCCAGCATCACAGTCTTTCCCAATGAGTCGGCTCTTTGCATCAGGTGGTCAAAGTACTGGAGCTTCAGCATCAGTCCTTCCAATGAATATTCAGGGTTGATTTCCTTTAGGATTGACTGGTTTGATGTCCCTGCTGTCCAAGGGACTCTCAAGCATGTAGATTATACCAATATATGAAAATTCAAACATGAAATCATGTTAAGGGATAAAAAGCAGGAGACGATATACTTATGCACCCTAGGTAGAACAGGGGAAAATGGTGAGTGAACTGACACAATCCAGAAATAAATTTCAAAAGATGCTAATAGAATCCACTGTTCATTATGTGCTCTTTTAATAAAGTTGGTTTAAGATGGTCATTATTTCTTTACATTTAATTGAATGAGGCTTCAGGAATCCTGGGTTATTATAAACAATGATTTCTTGAAGTCTTTGGTTAGAGAAAATGTTACTGGTCCCAGAAGCACCAGAAACTGACCCTCGATCCCAAGAGAAAGAGGCTGAGAGAGCAAAGCTGCCATCTCAGAGTCCTGGCCCCTCACTCCAGGGCAGCCCTGAGTCCTAGGAGCTGGCAGGTAGGAGAAGAGCCTGATACCAGGCTGGGAAATGCAGACTGAACCCTTCTGGATGTGACTAAGACCTCAGGACAGGCTGCTGCCAAAAGCAGGATTTGCTCTCCTCCCCCAGGAAGTCCTAAATTCTATGAGAACCCCACCTATACACAGAAGCAGGCCCAGCCCTGAGGTCCGGTTTATGGCATCATGTCATGCTGGCTGGGTCTGAACCCTGGCTCAGCTACTCGCTAGCTGTTTGGCCTTGACTCTGTCATTAAACCTCTTCTAGGCCTCCATTTCCTCATCTGCAGAAGGGAAGGGACCACAGTACTTACCTCCAAGTTTGGGAAGATCCCTTGTAGGAGGGCATGGCAACCCACTCCAGTATTCTTGCCTGGAGAATTCCATGGATAGAGGAGCCTGGTCGGCTATAGTCCATGGGATTGCAAAGAGTTGGACACAACTGAGCAATTAACACTTTCACTTTCACTTTTCATGCTCAGGATGGGCTTCCCAGGTGGCGCTAGTGGTAAAGAACACATCTTCCAATGCAAGAGACACAAGAGACATGGGTTCAGTCCCTGGGTTGGGAATATCCCCTGGAGAAGAGAATGGCTACCCACCCCAGTATTCTTGTCTGGAGAATCCCACGGACAGAGGAGCCTGGTGGACTACAGTCCATGGGGTTGCAAAAGAGTCAGATACGACTGAAGCGACTTAGCATGCACACACACACACCCATGATGCTTCTCCATCCTCTCCCTTCAGGCCAAAGGAACAAAATATCTCTGATCTATTAACAAGCATCTCCTTCATTTATACGGTCACACAAAGTACTTCCACTAACATCACCAGGCTTTACCCTGAAGCTAGCATTATTTTTGCTGCTTTACAGATAAGGAAATAGAGTCAGAAAGAGATTAATTAGCTCACTTAATATCACAGCAGCAAGGCAGAAGTTGCTGTTGTTGTTTAGTTGCTCAGTCGTGTCTGACTCTGTGACCCCATGGACTGTAGCCCACCAGGCTCCTCTGTCCATGGGATTCTCCAGGCAAGAATACTGCAGTGGGTTACCATTTCCTCCTTCAGGGGATCTTCCTGACTCAGTGATCGAACCTGGGTCTCCTGCACTGCAGGCAGATTCTTTGCCAATGGGGAAGCCCAAAACACTTAGCTTCAAATCTTAGCTCCAAAGCCAGTGGGTCTTACCCTCCACCCCACGGCCCCCACCCTGACCAGACCTTCTCTTTTCTCAACCCAGTGTTCTGTCCCCTCATTCAGAAGCTACAGAAAGAGGGAGGTTTATTTCTCTTTCGGTGTCATCTCAGGGAATCAGCCACCCCTCTTTTCCATCGATTCTGAAACTCACCCAGGATCCTCTCTCTCCTCCAGGTAAGCCATGAGGGCATCAATAGCAAATGACCTAGAGGGACTTCCCTAGTGGTGCAGTGGATAAGAATCCACATGCCAATGCAGGGACTATGTTAGAAGATTCCACCAAGCAACTAAGCTTGTGTACCGCAACTTCTGAGCCCTCATGCCCAGAGCCCATGCTCTGCAACAAGAGAAGCCACCACAACCAGAAGCCCATGTATTGTAACAAACTGTAGCCCCTGCTTGTAACAACTAGAGAAAGTCCTGTGCAAAGTAATGAAGACCCAGCGTAGCGCAAGGTAATGAAGACCCAGCACAGCCAAAACGTAAATAATAATAAAAAGGAAAATAACCTGGAGGGGACTTCCCTTGTGGTCCAGTGACTCAGACTCCATGCCCCCAGTGCAGGGGGCCCAGGTTCAAACTCTGGTCTGGGAACCTGATCCCATATGCCACAACTAAGAGGTCTCCTGCCACAACTAAAGATCTTGCATGTCGCACAGAGTATCAAAGATCCTACGTGCCACAACTTAGACCCAGCAGAGCCAAATAAATAAAATATAAAAAAAGAAAGAAAGAAAAGAAAATGACCTGGAGATCTCTGTGGTTGGAGCCACTGGACCCCAGGTGATCAGAAGCGATCAGTTAGAACCAGGCCACCATCAAAAGACTAGCAAAAGAGTGACCAATAGAAGCCTGCTTTAGGAGAGGACAGAGAGAGTCTGGATGGGGCAGAAGCTAACCTGAGCCCACGTGGATCTCCCACCCGGGGCCCAGAGATGGGAGCCAAGGCCACATCCTTCCTCTAGACATCATCATTGGATACAGTCCTTCCTGTTCTCTAAAAACACAGACAGATGGGCAGATGTCCTTTTATCCAGTTCCCGTCCCCACAATCCCTTCACCTGTGTTCCAAACCTATTATTACCTGGTAACAGGAGAAAAGAATTAAACGTATGCATCATTTGATTTTAATTGAAGGACTGTTCTATTTCATTGAACTGCTAAGTAAGCTGAACAAGAGATTGTGTTTACATAAGCAAACCCTGAGTCACTATAGACTTGCTGTCACATTAAGTCAATACTTATGAAGGCTCTCTATTTAATTATTCAGTGAGGATTGACTTATTATTGTGTTAAGAGTGTGGTTAGCCTTGAGCTAGGTAGCCAGTCAGCTGAAAGGTTTCTTTGGACTTTCTCTGAATGCTGATATGGTTCGTGCTGGTGGTAGGAGGCTGGCTTCTTCCCTCTTTCCCTCCCTATGGCCACCCTCTCTTCTGTTCCAGAGCAGAAAGCTCCAGGTTCACCTCCCTCAAGTCCATTAAGTCAGGGCGTAGCAGGTGATCCTGCAGTGGCCAGGGACCAGGCAAGGTCCCAGTGGCCAGTGGTCAGGCCCTCGTGTGATCTTCCTAAGCCCGGGGATTACTCCTAAGACCCTGACACGTTAGGGCTCGTGAGCTAAGTTGGGGCTTCCCTGGTGGCTCAGTGGGTAAAGAATCTGCCAGCAATGCAGGAATCACAGGAGATGCGAGTTTGATCCCTGGGTCAGGAAGATCCCCTTGAAGAAGCCATGGCAATCCACTCCAGTATGCTTGCCTGGAGAATCCCATGGACAGAGGAGCCTGGCAGGCAACAGTCCATAGCATCACAAAGAGTCAGACATGACTGAAGCAAATTATCAGGCATGTATGAGCTAAGTTGAACACTCTCAGCCTTCATCCTTCCCATTTTAAGCTGAAGACCTCCCACTAAAAAGACCCAGATCCCTCCCTAGCTTCATGAATTCCAGCATTTCCCCCTCCCTCCCACCACAGAATGTTTCTCAACCTTCGCCATCCACCCAAACCCTATGATTCCAGGGCATGTTGTTACAGAGACTCAGATAGGTTCTGACATCAAATTACAGTTCCTGAAATGTAACATACAGACGAAAATCCAGCCTAAACTGCAGACCAGTGTGAGGGGCACAGTGATGGAAAGCAAAATGCCAGGCACCAAATGACCTGGGTTCAAGTCCCAGCTCTGCAAATCACAAAGGGTACAAGCTTGGGAGTGTTACCCCACAGTGAGCATCCTCATCCAGAAATAAAGGTCTAGTCATTTCTGGGAAGGGTCACTAAGGTTCCCATACAGCACCAAGAACTGTGCCCAGCCTGCTGGTCTCAGCTTTTTGTGGGACTTACTCTGACTCTGGTGACTACGGCCCCATTCATGACCCCTGAGAGAGGACTTCCTAGGATTCAAGAGCCCAGCATTTGCCACCCTAACTCCCACCCATAATTGGGACCGTGATGACCTCTCCAATTCACCTCTCCTCCTCTTCCTCTCCCTTGCCCAAACCCTCACAGAGAAAGCAAATGGCACATATTCCCCAACCATGATGGTTCACAGATCCTTATCCTATGGTCTCTTCCTGTTGGGAATGCCTTCCTCCAACCACATGCTCCTTAACTCCTTCCAGTTCACCCTTCCAAACCCAGTTCAGGAGGTGGGGCTCTTCCAGAAAATCTTCCATAAGGCTTTGCCCCAACTCTCAACCTGTTTCACAAGCTCCAATTATTACATTTGCACCCCAATCATACCATAATTTGTATTTTTTTTTATCTGTTTGAATTCTTTCAGAACAGCCAACACTTTATTCATGTTTGAATCCTCAGTGCCTGGAGTAATGCTTGACACTGAATAGAGACTCAATAGCTATTGGATGGAAGGGGGAAAGGAGAAAGAGAGGAAAGAATGGACGGATGATGGATGAGTAGATGAATAGATGGATGAGTGGGTGGGTGGGTGGATGGATGGATGAGTGAATGGAAGGATGAATGGATGGATGAGTAGGGGGGATGGCTGTATGAATGAGCGGGGTGCGTGGGTGGGGGGATGGATGGATGAATGAGTGGGTGGATGGGTGGGTGGATGGATGAGTGAATGGATGGATGAATGAATGGATGGATGAATCAGTGGGTGGGGAGGATGGATGGATGAATTAGGGGGGTGCATGGGTGGGGGGATGGATGGATGAATGAGTGGGTGGATGGGTGAGTGGATAGATGAATGAGTGGGTGGGTGGGGGGGATGGATGGATGGTTGAGTGGGTGGGTGGGTGGATGGATGAGTGAGTGAATGGATGGAAGGATGGATGGATGGTTGGATGGATGAGGGGGCGGATGAATGGATATTTGAGTGGATGGGTGGATGAGCAGATAAATGAATGGGGACTGTATCTGAAGGCAGACTTTCGTCTAAGCATGAAGAGTCAAGAACTCTGAAACACCTCCCCTTGAAAAATAAAATTACAAGCAGCTGGCAGCAGGGCAAATGCATCAGCTTCACATTAACTTTCGCACTAAGATAGGTCAGCCCCCCAGAATGCCCTTGGGTGGGTCTGTCTCCCTCTGCTCCTCAGGTCCTGCCCACTGGTTATCAGGAGCTTGGAAAAGTATCTTTGCCATCTCTGGCAACAGCCATTCACTAAAGGAGGCCCCTGTGGTCTGCAGGAATTAACACATATCCTTAAGCATCGCTCTTAACACGAACAAGTGCCTTGAGGACCCACAGAGGAAAATTCAATGAGTCCCTGTGGAGAAAGGCTGGGTAAACTGTCCATTCTCACACAAGCAGAAGAGCAAAGGAAATCGGTGTCAGAGAAGAGTATGTGGGTGAAAACACCCACTGCCTGCAAGCTATAAACCCTGGCAACATCACAGTATACCTGTTAGTGCCTCAGTGGCTCCGATACTTACACAGAAGAGTGTGGCAATGAAATCACACATGCAAAAGTGAACAGTGAAAGCATAAAAGCAAAAGTACTTCTGAAAGACAGAACTCACTCTGTACAAGTTTATTCTTTTTCTCTCTGGGAATGATGAAGACAGAGTAAGAGCAGGGGCCGGAACAGGGACAGAAGGCTGATGTGACAGAGGGAGAGTAGCCTGCACCCTGCAGCCCAGCCTGAGCAAGACGCAGAAAGGACCGGGAGTTCGGGTCTGCTCTCCCACAGGACTGGGAGAACACACCTTCCCCCTTCAGACACAGAGGCCGCAGTGGGCCGTGGGCCCTCAGTCACTCCCCACCACCACCAGCATCCTCTTTCCAAACCTTCCAGAGCCCACTGCAGAGACAAGTATTTTTCCAATCAGGCAAATCTCTGGGCAGCTATGCCACCACTAGGAGTCTTTCTCATTATATAGACTAATGAGAACGCTGTGCTTCCCGGGAGGAATTCATCAAGGCAACATCTATTATAAACGACATTTTTCCTGAACAACAAAGGATGTGAGGCTGGGGAAACTAGTTAAAAGGAAATGTTTATCTGATTCCAGAAACCATTCAGAAATTAATGACCCACCCCCTTGCTGGCCAGCGCTCCCCTCTGTGCTCCGCCTCCCACTTGGACCCCCTGCCCTAGCCACCCACCTCCCGCCACTGGAGCCAGCAGGTAGGGGAAGGAGAGAGGTGCCTGCTCCCAGGAATACACTGCCCAAGGAGGAGAGCCAAATCTTAGGCAGCAGCATCACTGAAGCATATAAGACCAGATTATTTGTGGTCCCAGCTTGCTGATGCAAGATGAAAAATACAGCAAACTCTGGCTGCTGAACTCAGCTTTTTTTCCCCCTTTTCTTCTTTCTCCTTCGCTGAGGTTAGTGTTTTACAAAAAATGGCCTTAAAAAATAAAATCTATAAACTGAGGGGTTCCAACCTGTCAGCTTGAGGTCAGGCACATAAAATGAAGGCAGTATTCGGAGAGGAGAGAACTGAATTCGGGTCTTCTGTCTCACCTGCAAGCAGGATGTTCACTTACACGTGTCCTCACTTGCACACCCACATGAAGGCCATGACAGACGCCACGCACGCAGGTCACAAGCATCCCCAGGCAGAAAGTTCTCATTCCTCCAACTTGTAAGCCCTGAATCTTGAGCAGGTCCTTCCTGCTTCTAGCTCCAGTTCCACAACAGATGTCAGGTCCATGACTGACATCACAGGACCAGGAGCCATGACCCTTCCACATGGGTAGTACGGGTACCAATGTTGGTTACAGGGAGATGCGGGCATCCCATGAGGAGTGGGCTGGGTGGAAATCAGAGGGAACATGGCAAATGACTCAGGGAAGGTAGGTGGTTATGGAGTCCCACTGCATTAGCCACCAGCCCTCTGAAAACTACTATAAATCAATGAAACATTAGAACCCTGGAGCTTCTGAGATTTGAACTGGAGCCTCTGGCTTCATCTGAGAAGACCAAGTGTGAAGGCAGTCCATTCCCAAGCGGCAGAAAAGAGATGGTGACTTCTATGTGAAGATAACACCAGGCAAGGAGCAAGAAGACTCTTAGTGAGCTCATCAAGGGTTTGAATGCATTTAAGTTGGGAAAGATGGAAGGCAGGATGAGAAGGGGATGACAGAGGATGAGATAAGTTTGACGTCATCTCTGACTCAACAGAGGTGAGTTTGAGCAAACTCTGGGAGATGATGAAGGACAAGGAAGCCTGGCATGTTGCAGTCCATGGGGTCACAAAGAGTCAGACACAACTTAGCAACTGAACAACAACAATTTCAGAATAAGCAGATTCTGGGGCTCAGAAAAATTCCCCACTGCTTCAACGGAGTCTCTCACACATACTCTGCAGGGCTCTACCAAGGCCGAGGTTCAAGTAGGGAACAGGACACAGGAGTACAAGGTACAAAGGGAAGAAAAGACCATGAATGGAAATTGAGACACAGGGAGGGGCAGACCCAGAAGAGACAGAAAGTCACCATAGCAACTGTGCAAGAGAAAGAGAAGTGGACCCAGCAGTGGAAAAATATATATGAGTGGGTTCTTGAGGCAGAGACTAGAGTAACATCCCCGAGTTTGGATGCAAAGAACCCTGGAAAGATGCCTTTTCAGGGCACGTGGGCAAACTTAGGCAAAAGGAAGTCCCTGAGGAGCCAGCCACAGACTGAATGTTTGTGTTCCCACAAAATTTATATATTGAAACAATCCTCAGTATGATGGTTTTAGGAGGTGGGGACTTTGGGAGGTGATTGGGTCATGAGGGTCATTCATGCTCATGAATATCATACAAGTTCTTTTTTTTTTTTAATTTAAAAAGATATTATTGAAGTATAGTTGATTTACAATGCTGTGTTAATTTCTTCCATACAATAGTAGTTGAATTTTTAACATGACAGTGCATTTGCAGTAGCATATAAGAATATTAATCGTAGACACTGGTTAATGGGTTTACCCTGTCAGCTCAGAGGTAAAGAATCCACTTGCACTGCAGCAGAGGCAGGCTCAATCCCTGGGTGGAGACCCCCTGGAGGAGGGCATGGTGACCCACTCCAGTGTTCTTGCCTGGGAAATCTCATGGACAGAGGAGCCTGGCAGGCTACACTCCATGGGGTTGCAAAGGAGTTGGACACAACTTAGTGACTAAGCAACATTGGTTAGTGGTAACACCGGTAATTACCAGGAACAAAATAATTATTATACATGTTCTTATAAAAGAGATCCAGAGAGCTTGTCCCTTCCACCATGTGAGGACACAGTGAGAAGACAGCCAAATATGAACTAGCAAGTGGATCTAACCAGACACCAATGCCTGTGCCTTGATCTTGGGCTTCCCAGCCTCTAGAACTGTGAGAAATCAATGTTTGTTGTTTATAAACACTACCCCCCACCCAGGATATGGTATTTCTGTTATAGCAGCTCAAATGAGCTAAGACAGGGTTCACCATCAAGCCCTCACTCTCTCCAGTGAGTTCAGGGGCAGGGCTCCCCAGGCCCACTTGGAAAGTTCTAAGCCCCCAGGGGAATTCTAAAATGAAGGTAGTGTCCTCATCCCATCAACCCCAGCTGCTCATTCTGTTGTCTTCCCATTAGGCTAGAAAGTGGCTTGACCATAACACCACTGGACATCCAGCACTTCCTGTAAAACAAACGCCAGTTCCTGAAGGCTGCCCCTGTGGCAGGCTCTTGCTGGGCAAGAACATTACCTTCCTGTGCAACAATCTGAAGGGCTGCTCTCTGGGACCTGGGCTCAAACATTATCCTCCTTGCTCCTAGGGTGGAGGGAGGAGGCAGCATTTCAGTGTGTCAACGAAGGCGGACCCCCCAAGGCAGCTGGCATACAGCAGGGCTGACATGGCCCTGGTACAAGAGTCAAACAGGGCAGGAGAAATGGATGCTGATAGGCACGGTGGGCAGAAAGCTGCAAACCATGACCCAGACCCACCAGGACACAAGAGGAACCATGTGTCACCAGGGTCTGCTCAAGGACAGCCACCAGAGGACACCCCAAGAGGCACAAAGCCTGAAGATATCAGTTCATCAGGGTGATGATGTCTGAGCCCCAGTCCCCAGGGGGCAGAGTCCTTCAGATTCCTTCACAGGCAGGAGAGCCTGACAGCATCCTCCCATAGATGGTCTTCATGGGGCCTGGCAATTCATGGTGGCCCTTCTTGCTGCCCCTTGGCCTAGATGTCCTTACAGGTAACCTGAATTTCATCTGGGTATTTCTGGGAGTGATACTGGGGTTCAAAAGAAAAAGTAGAATCTACCACCACACTGGAAATGGGGTACAGTGGGTTTTAATATATGTGAATGAATGTGGCAATGAGGAAGGTAGACCAGTTGTACAGCTGACAGGGGAGCTATCTCTTGACTACCCAGCTTCATTCTTCTGCAGTAGGAGGTCTACAAATAGTAGGTGGACAGGCTGTTAGAAGGTCTTAGGCAGAACCCTCTCAAACCAGGAGGCAAACTGGGAATGGCAATTAGAAATCAGGTGGCTGGTGATCTGTTGGCAAAGGATCGGTAAGGGGTGAAGGCTGCCATTTTAATGAAGGTGTCCAGGACTCTAAGACAATGGTAAGTCCATGTGTATAAAACTGAACAGAAATGAAATCAAAAATAATTATGTTCTGGGGGACACTCAGGAGTTGGCAGAGGATCCCCCGACCCACATTCTAGGCTCGAATCCAGGTAGCACACGTAATGGCATTCCAAAGAGTGTCATTTCTGGTAGAAGTCTCTGTGGGCCACACTCAGTGTTGACCAGGCTACCACAACCTGCTGCAATGGAGCCATGGCCCAGACACAATCTCTGGACACCTACCCTCCAGGCTAGGACTTTCTCCCACTCTCCCTCATACAGCAGACCTTCTCAACACCCATTGCTTTTGACCCCTCCTGCTCTAAAGGAAAGCAGAAGGCGGCAGCAATGGCCACAAATGAAAACAAGATACCACCCAAGCTTCCAACTTCAGAGCACAGCATGCCTGAAGAGAACTGGGAGAAGTTGGGGAGTCAATGATTAACATCATCTGTATTAATTCCAGCTGTAGTAGTGAGTGCGTACTCAGTCGTGTCTGACTCTGCGACCACATGGACTGTAGCCCGCCAGGCTCCCCTATCCATGAGGTTTCCCAGGCAAGAATACTGGAGTGGGTTGCCATTTCCTCCTCCAGGGGATCTTCCCGACCCAGGGATCAAACCTGCATCTCCTGCAATGGCAGGCAGATTCTTTACCACTGAGCCACCTGCTGCTAAGCTGCTGCTAAGTCATTTCAGTCATGTCCGACTCTGTGCGATCCCATAGACGGCAGCCCACCAGGCTCCCCCATCCCTGGGATTCTCCAGCAAGAACACTGGAGTGGGTTGCCATTTCCTTCTCCAATGCATGAAAGTGAAAAGTGAAAGTGAAGTTGCTCAGTCGTGTCCGACTCTTAGCGACCCCATGAACTACAGCCTACCAGGCTCCTCTGTCCATGCGATTTTCCAGGCAAGAGTACTGGAGTGGGGTGCCATTGCCTTCTCCAACTGAGCCACCTGGGAAGCCCTTAATACTAGTTAGTTCATCCCAAAGGAGGTTTCTGAGCCCCAAACTGAGGCATTAGGGCTGGGTTGTTTCAATCCAGCTCCCAACAAAGAGCAAGCCCTGCTCGCGCCACAAGGAAACCGGCTGTTGCCCCCCCACACACACAACTACACACTTGGGGCTGAGAGGCTCCGAGGTAGGCAGCCAGGTGGAAACCTTCACGGAATCCCTATGCCCAGCCCAGGGAGTGCCACATGGAGCTGAGCCAGCCCAGACACTCAGAATGTGAAACCTGCACTATGGAAACCTGTGGGTTTTTTAATGCAGTTTATGTTTCCTATATTTTTATGCAGTTTATGTTTGCTGTAATTATTTCCATCTCAGTCCTTACTGAGACCTACTGAACTAATAGTAAATAATAATAGCTAACAGTTCCAAGCATCTGCTGTGTGTCCACTAAGCACCTCTAAAAGTATTAACGGATTTAATCCTCATAAAATCCCCCACCAGACAGAGAAGGAAACCAAGGCCTGGAGAAACGACTGAGGCATGCCTGGGAAGTGCTGGGGGCTGGGACTTGAAGCCTGGTCTATCTGGGGTGCAAGCCCAAGGCCACTGGTCCTCTCAGAGGGGCAGATAGGCCTGGACTGCTGCTCCTGTGTGGGAAGGACATCACCCACTGGGGTTGGGTATGATAGGGGCAGCAGAAGCCAAGAGAGAGGCCTCACGGTGAGGTCACAGCCATGAGGGCAGAGCCAGTAGCTGCCTGACCTTGAACCTATTCCTCCTGTTTCCCTTCCCCCTCAAGAGTCACTGGGCTTTGTTGTCATGAGGAAGACTGGTCCCTTATAGGCCTACAGCACATCTGCTTTTCTTGGTTTTTGCCTTCAAAATGGTGGTCTTTCTCCGGCTCCTCTCTCTATCCAGGAAACCACAGTGACCCCTCACACACTGCAGAACAGACCCCAGCCCAACATCTCCCAATCAAGTGCCCTGGAACCCACTCTCCCACACCCTCTTCCTTCCTTAGAAATCCCCCCTTAGCATTCTCCACCCTTCCATGCAGCACCTGCTCACTGGAGGTCCCTCCTCTCTCTTATGGGAAATTGATGGTCATGAACTCTGCCTGGGCCCACCAGCCTTGGGGGTCACGGTCTTTCTCTGGATGATGACTCCCCTGGGGAGGTGTGGGGGACCCTGCTTTAGTGTGTTCATATTCCAGGGCTCTCATGGCAAGTCACCACAAACCGGGGGGCTCAGTGTAGTGAAAGCATTAGTCGCTCAGTCGTTTCCAACTCTTTGAGACCCCATGGACTGTAGTCCACCAGGCTCCTCTCTCCGTGGGATTTCCCAGGCAAGAATACTGGAGTGGGTTGCCATTCCCTTCTCAGGTGATCTTCCTGACCCAGGAATTGAACCCAGGTCTCCCGCATTGCAGGCAGATTCTTTACCACTGGACCCACCAGGAGAAATAACAGGAATTAATTCTCTCTCAGTTCTGAAAACTAGAAGCCTGAGATCAAGGTGGCAGCAGGGGAGGGGGCTTCCCCACCTCTCGCAGCAGCTGGTGGCTCCCAGGGATCCTCGGGGTTTCCTGGCCTGAAACTGCATCGTTCCCATCTCTCTGCCTCCATCCTTCTCCCTGTATGTCTGTGTCTGCCCCGTCCTTCTTTAGTGTTAGTTAGTGTTAGCGTTAGTCACTCAGTCGTGCCCGACTCTTTGCAACCCCATGGACTGCAGTCCACCAGGCTCCTCTGTCCATGAGATTTTCCAGGCAAGGATACTGGAGTGGGTTGCCATTTCCTTCTCCAGGGGATCTTCCCAACCCAGGGATCAAACCCGGGTCTCCTGCACTGCAGGCAGATTCTTTACCAACTGAGCTACAAGGGAAGCCCAACTGGCATGCTGCAATTGGCATTTAGAGTCCACACTAACCTAGTGTGGCCTCATCCTTATTAATTACATCTGCCAAAGAAAGAAAGTGAAAGTGAAGTCGCTCAGTCTTGTCCGACTCTTTGCGACCCCATGGACTGTAGCCTATCAGGTTCCTCCATCCATGGGATTTTCCAGGCAAGAGTGCTGGAGTGGATTGCCATTTCCTTCTCCAGGGGATCTTCCCGACCCAGGAATTGAACCCGGGTCTCCCGCACTGCAGGCAGACGCTTTACTGTCTGAGCCACCAGGGAAGCCAAGACCCTATTCAAATAAAGCCACATTCTGGGGTTCCAGGTGAACCTTCTGGAGTTTGGGGAAGGGCTATTCAACACACTTGCATTCACCCATCTCCTTCTCCTTACAGCAAGCACTTGACCTCACCTACTCCCAACGTCAGCGTGATTCAGATGCAGGCTGAGACCCTCTGTATCTGGCCTGAACAGCCACTCCTCCAAGAACAGGCTTTTACTCTCCAGTGTCTCAGTCTCTGAGACTACCCTGCCCGTGCTGGGAGAGGATCTGGGCCCCTCCAGCACAGACCCCAGGACCTGCAGCTCTGATGCCCTAGGGAAGTGATTCCCACTGTGCTCTCCCCCTGGGCAAGGACAGCTGTGGGCCCTAAGCTTCACTTCCTCTGGTTCCCAGACTCCAATCCTGCGTCATCCCAGGGCCAGGCGGGCCCCAGCATGGGAGCAAGGGATGCTGCAATTGGCAGCAGACTGGCTGTGTCAGGAGCCAGCTAGACTCACGCAGGAATGCTGCCCAGTCTTGTGTGGCCACCAGCAGCAGCCTCCACACTGTGCAGAACCCCGTCTTCAAGGCTCAGGTCCATCCGTGCATTCTGTTCATGCCATAGTGGTCTCTCTGCACTGGCATCCCATTTCCACCAACTGTGTGGATTCACGGCAAATATTTTGATTGCTTTCCAAAGGATAAACAGGCAGGGGTCATTTTAATAGTAAAAACACCAGCTGGATATTAAAACAAAAGTTTTTGAATGTTCCACACAGGCAAATGGCAGATAAATCTGGGCCACTCTTCAGCCCAGGCGGCCTCCTTCCACCATTGGAAGAATTCTAGAGAACACAGAGAAGGAGGAGACATCAGCAAATAAATTCCTACTCACAGGTGCACCTTTGTTGTGGTGGTTTGGTTGCTCAGTCGGGTCTGACTCTGTGACCCCCATGGACTGCAGCAGGCCAGGCCTCTCTGTCCTTCACCATCTGCCCGAGTCTGCTCAAACTCACATCCATTGAGTCAATGATGCCATCCAACCATCTCGTCTTCTGTCGTCCCCTTCTCCTCCTGCCCTCAATCTTTCCCAGGATCAGGGCTTTTTCTAATGAGTCAGCTCTTCACATCAGGTGCCCAAAGTATTGGAGCCTCAGCTTCAGCATCCATTCTTTCAATGAATATTCAAGACTGATTTCCTTTAGGATGGACTGGTTTGATCTCTTTGCTGTCCAAGGGACTCTCAAGAGTCTTCTCCAGCTCCACAATTCAAAAGCACCAATTCTTCGGCACTCAGCCTTATTTACAGTCCAACTCTCACATCCATACATTACTACTGGAAAAACCATAGCTCTGACTATACAGACCTTTCTGGGCAAAGTGATGTCTGTGCTTTTTAATACGCTGTCTAGGTTTGTCATAGCTTTTCTTTCAAGAAGCAAGCATCTTTTAATTTCATGGCTGCAGTGATTTTGGAGCCCAAGAAGAAAATAAAGTCTGTCACTGTTTCCATTTTTTCCCCATATATTTGCCTACAAAGTGGATTTGTTTGTCACTGCACATCCAGAATCTTCTCTACTGGCTCCCACCCTGCCGATGCCAGGCAGAGGCCCCAGAGCAGACCCAGTGCCAGGGTTCCAGCAAGGGTTGGTTCTGAACTTTCACAGTGAAGATAATCACCCAGGAAGCCATGGGGAAATTGGATCTCTGGGCCCCGAATCCAGGAAGCTGTCTCAAAAGGTTTTAGGAGGGATCTGGGAATCAGCCTTTTAATAAGAGCTACAAATAATGGAGATGGGGAGACGCATGTGGAGACCCTGCATGGTAACTGTGGCAACACAGCCTCTGGAGCCAGCCCTGCTTCAGACTTCTGCTCCACCCTATATCCTGTGTCATCTTGGGCAAGTCACTTAAAAGTCTCTGGCCCACAGTGCCCCTATCTGAGCACAGAGAAATAATAATCACATTGTAAAGAGCACTTGAGGGATCTCCCTGGTGGTCTAGTGGTTAAGATTTCACCTTCCAGATAGTTAGGGAGTTGCATGGACATCTACATGCTCTTATAATTAAAATGGGTAACCAATAAGGACCTACTATATAGCACATAGAACTCTGCTCAATGTTATATGGCAGACTGGATATGGCAGGGGGCGGTGGGGTGGGGTTCAGGGAGAATGGATACAGGTATATGTATAACCAAGTCCTTTCACTGTTCACCTGAAACTATCACAACATTGTTTGTTAATCAGGTATACCCCAACACAAAATAAATAGTTTAAAAAAAAAAAAAGACGTCACCTTCCAATGCAGGGGAAGATTCCCTGGTCAGAAGGCTAAGATCTCACATACCCCTTACAGATAAAAAAAAAAAAAAACATAAAACAGAAGCAGTGAAAGTGTTAGTCGCTCAGTCATGTCCGACTCTTTGCGACCCCATGGTCTATAGTCCACCAGGCTCCTGCATCCATGGGATTCTCCAGGCAAGAATACTGGAGTGGGTAGCCATTCCCTTCTCCAGGGGATCTTCCCAACCCAGGGACTGAAGCCGGGTCTCCTGCATTGCAGGCAGATTCTTTACTATCTGAGCCACCAGGGAAGTCCAATTATATATAGCAAATTCAATATAAAGACTTTAAAACTGGTCTCAGTTCAGTCATTCAGTCATATGTGACTCTTTGCGACCCCATGAATTGCAGCACGACAGGCTCCCTGTCCATCACCAACTCCCAGAGTTCACCAAGACTCACGTCCATCGAGTCAGTGATGCCATGCAACCATCTCATCCTCTGTCGTCCCCTTCTCCTCCTGCCCCCAATCCCTCCCAGCATCAGTCTTTTCCAATGAGTCAACTCTTCACATGAGGTGGCCAAAGTACTGGAGTTTCAGCTTTAGCATCAGTCCTTCCAAAGAACACCCAGGACTGATCTCCTTCAGAATGGACTGGTTGGATCTCCTTGCAGTCTAAGGGACTCGCAAGAGTCTTCTCCAACACCACAGTTCAAAAGCATCAATTCTTTGGCACTCAGCTTTCTTCACAGTCCAACACTCACATCCATACATGACTACTGGAAAAACCATAGCCTTGACTAGACGGACCTTTGTTGGCTAAGTAATGTCTCTGCTTTTGAATATGCTATCTAGGTTGGTCATAACTTCCCTTCCAAGGAGTAAGCGTCTTTTAATTTCATGGCTGCAGTCACCATCTGCAGTGATTTTGGAGCCCAGAAAAATAAAGTCTGACACTGTTTCCACTGTTTCCCCATCTATTTCCCATGAAGTGATGGGACCGGATGCCATGACCTTAGTTTTCTGAATGTTGAGCTTTAAGCCAACTTTTTCACTCTCCTTTTTCACTTTCATCAAGAGGCTTGTTAGTTTCTCTTCACTTTCTGCCATAAGGGTGGTGTCATCTGCATATCTGAGGTGATTGATATTTCTCCCAGCAATCTTGATTCTAGCTTGTGCTTCTTCCAGTCCATCGTTTCTCATGATGTACTCTGCATAGAAGTTAAATAAGCAGGGTGACAATATACAGCTTTGACGTACTCCTTTTCCTATTTGGAACCAGTCTGTTGTTCCATGTCCAGTTCGAACTATTGCTTCCTGACCTGCATACAGGTTTCTCAAGAGGCAGGTCAGGCGGTCTGGTATTCCCATCTCTTTCAGAATTTTCCAGTTTATTGTGATCCACATCCCCCAGAAAAATCTTAAAAATAAAAATAAATAAATAAAGAGCACTTGCGGCTAACTGAGTATGACAAGTCCTCACAGTGACAGGCACCTAACACACAGCTCCATCAATGTCACCTACCTTGGAAGGCACAGCCTTCTGGGCAAGACTGGTCTCCCCAGGGAGTGATATCCCTAGCAGCAGTGATAAGGGGAAGGGACTGGTCCCCTTGGGCAGCCAGGCCCCCTGGGGTCTGGCCAGCAGAGTCTAAGGCCTGTGCCCAGGGAAGCAGATGCCAAGTGGCGCCTGCCACGTGGAGTAGCCCAAGACCAAAGTACGACGGAGATAAGGCAGAGAGATGCTTGGTCTCAGGAAAACAGATACACCCCAGGCTCAGGCTAACCTCTGTGTTCCCTTCCCTAAGTCTCTCTTTATTTAAGTGTCATTAACAACTGATCCTAGTTGGGCTGTGAGAAAGTGGAGAGGCATCACCATTGGAGCTTGAGTATTAAAGGCAAGCAGGGCTTCCCCCACCCCATCACAGGAAGGAAGTGTTGATGGTCATCCCAGAGAGAGCCCCAGTGGAAGGGGGGCCCAGGAGAGGAGGGTAGGGGCCAGGAGACCTCCCCACCTTTTACTGTGGAGAGCCGGGGTTTCATTATTATTAAAGAGGATGGCAATTTCTTTACAGAAGTAGCATCTACAGTTCAGAGAAACTGAGAGAGTGGGTTGATAAAATTCACAGACTTGCTCTCCCATAGAAGCTCCCTCTCCCATGGGGACACACTTTCCTTTGCTCATGCACCCTCCTCTGAACACACACTCATCCCCCAGAGAATACACACGCTTGCACAACTAATCCCGTGCACAACTACTGAGCCAGCGCTGTAGAGCCCACACGCTGCAGCCACTGCAGTCCACTCGGCCTAAAGCCTGTGCTCTGCAACACAGGCCACCAACATGAGAAGCCCTCGCACTGCAACTAGAGAGGAGCCCCCGCTGGCTGCAGCTGGAGAAAGCCTGCACGCAGCAACGAAGACCCAGTGCAGCCAAAAATAAATAAATAAATCCTGTTGTTGTTCAGTCACATCGTGTCTGACTCTTTGCGACCCCATGGACTGCCGCACTCAAGGCTTCCCTGTCCTTTACTGTCTTCCAGAGTTTGCTCAAACTCATGTCCATTGAGGCAGTGATTCTATCCAACCATCAAAGAGAACACATGTACTTGTATCTCTCTTCCTCCCACCACCATCCCTAAAGGGCACCCCCTGGGTGGAGTCACCAGAGAATAGCTCTTTCCTCCTGTTTGCTCCCACAGACCCAGGGCCCTGCTCTCAGAGATGGACAACCTAGAAAGGGAGCTGCACCACCCAGGATGCTCTGGAAGGATGACCCATCATCTGGACCCCAACCAGGACATCTAAAGAGGGGACGGGCCAGTGGGCAGACCCCCAACATCCTCTCTTCCTGGCAAGAGGGGGAACTGTAAAGGTGTTTCTCTGGTTCTCAGTGTTTGGGGTCAGGAGGGACCTTGGAGACCAGTGAGCCGAACCCCTCCTCACTCCAGAAATGAGGAAGCTGCTCTGCATAAGCCCCTGTTTCTGCTCCTGTCCACACACCAGAAAGGTTGAGTCTGGCCTTGCACAGTCATCCAAGCAGAAAGCACTTCTCCCAACGGCTCAGCTGATCCAGTGGCGCCTCACCCGGTATTTCTGTCCCTGAACCTCCCTCCTGAGGCCACACACCCTCCACCTGCATCTTCCCATATAAAGTTACAAATCATGAGACAAAGGCACTTTGGACCTCACTGGGTGGCAGGAAGCTTACCAATGCCCTGACCCCACAGTTCTTCTCCATCACATACTTCCCTCTCTCCCGCCCAAATCCTGGTAAGAGGGCAAGTCACAGTCAATGCAGCATGTAAGCTGGGATAAGCATCATTTCCTTCATCCCCCTGCCTTTCAGATAAAGGAGCCAATGCTGAGAGGATACAGAGCACCCCTGAGGTTTCCCAGAGAGAAGGGGCTGGTTTAGGAGCAGGATCCAGGGTTTCTGGTCCAGGGCTCATCCCGTCCACCAAGCTACTGAAAGCACCCCAGCTCACACTTCCCTCATGTGAATATAAACTGGTACAGTCACTATGGAAAATAGTATGGAGGTTCCCTAAAAAACTACAAATAGAGTCACCATATGATCCTGCAATCCCACTCCTGGGCTTACATCTGAACAAAACTATAATTCAAACAGATACACACACCTTAATGTTCATTGCTACCCTGTTTACAATAGCCAAGACATGGAAGCAACCTAAAAGTCCATTGACAGATGAAAGGATAAAGAAGGTGTGGTACATACATACAATAGAATGTTACTAGGCCACAAAAAAGAATGAACTAGTGCCATTTGCAGCAACGTGGGTGGACCTAGAGTTTATCATACTAAGTGAAGTAAGCCAGACAAAGGCAAATATCATACAATATCACTTAAATGCAGAATCTAAAATATGACACAAATGAACTTATTTACAAAACAGAAACAGATCCACAGACACTGAAAACTAACTTATGATTACCAAAGGAAAAAAAGGGGGAGGGATAAAATAGGAATTTGGGATTAACACATACACACTACTCTATGTAAAATGGGCTTCCCAGGTGGCACTAGCAAAGAACCCAGCTGTGAGTGCAGGAGACAAGAGACACAGGTTCAATCACTGGGTCAGGAAGATCTCCTGGAGAAGGAAATGGCAACCCACTCCAGTATTCTTGCCTGGAAAATCTCATGGACAGAAGAACCTGCCGGGCTACAATCCATAGGGTCACAAAGAGTCGGACGTGACTAAAACGACTTAGCTCACATGCACGCAGGTGTAAAATAGATAAACAACAAGGACCTACTGTATAGCAGAGGGAACTATAGCCAGTATCCTGTGATAAGTCATAATGGAAAAGAATATGAAAAAGAAAAGAATGTGTGTGTATGTGTGTGTGTGTGTACATATATATAGTGCACCTCAGAAACTAATACAACATTGTTAATCAACTATATTTCAATTAATTTTTTTTTTTTTTTTTTTTACTTTCTGAAAAGAGGCCCTTGGCCATGCACTCTCTCTACCTGGTCCTTACAGCACCCTGCCTGGGTCAACCTCACTGCCACCATCAGCAACTCGGGTGCTCACTTGTCACACGATGCAGAAGCAACAGCCTTGGATGAGACGATATCCGCTGCTGGTGGGGCAACTGTCGCCCCTCCTAGGCCCAAACCCCCCTCATCCGAATCCCCAGGCCCACTGTCTGTGACAAAAAAGGTGTAATTGTGCTGCTGCCCAAGGTCAACAGGGAAAACCACCAATGATGAAGATTTGGCCATATCCTTTGCAAAGAGAACAGAGTTCGCCTCTCCTTATCCATCCGTGTGGCCAACTCTCATTCCAAAAGTCCTTAATATGCTCTCGTGTCCCTTTTCTTGTGTCCCTTCATCTTAAAATATATTTTTTTAATCTGAAAGGCTCTACCGTAACAGCACTTTTGTAGGTCACTTCTCAGGCAGCCCGCCAAGAACAAGGAAGCCGCCTGAGTGGAGAGTATAGTGTTTATACACTAGAAAAGATATTTTACTCCTAAGAAAATCCTTTATCACTTCGCTTCAGGTCTAATGGTGCCTAGTGCATAGATAATCTGAACACACAGGTGATCTGGTTTTTCTGTTCCAGAGAAAAGCAGGGAAAGAAAATAGGGGACAGAGGGAAACTCCCAGGGGCAGGGAGAACCTTCAGCAAGGAGTGACGGCAGACACAAGGGATAAGACAGAAATTCTAGAAAAGCAAAACACAGTGACTCAAGATTCACGGTGTCTGAGGCTAATTAGTACAGGGGCCAACAGTCTCCTGTAAGAAATACCTAAGGCATAGTGGGTGCCATCTGTGTGAATTAACCGGTAGTCAAGGAGAGCACTGTGTCATTAAGAAAAGGTTAAGTTACCTCCTGCAATCTCTGTTGCAGGCCACAGAGAGCATTTAGGATTCACCAGGCATTTCTGGCGCCCTGCATCATGCCAGCCCTGGGCTAGGGGCAGGGGTCTGTGTGCTGGCACAGCGTGCAGGCCACATGGAAGCTGCAGGCCGAAGAGCTTGATGCAGAAGACACGGAAGATGAACTGAATAATGACAGGTGCTCTCACCTTCCTCCCCCGATACCCACACGTTCCCTTGCGAAGGAGAGCAGGCATCTGAGGCCGGGAGGCCTGAATGTCCCTGCCGCTAAGAAGAGGACTTACTTTGTTTTACTTGGCTGCGCCATCTCAGGTACAGCACGCAGGATCTTGCTTCTGCCATGCGAGCTCTTTGTTGGGACTCTCTCATTGTCTAGTCGTGTCATGCCAGCTTAGTTGCCACAGGGCATGTGGGATCTTAGTTCCCCAACCAGGGATCGAACCCTGCACTGCAAGACGTATTCTTAAGCACTGGACCCACCAGGGAAGTCCCAGAGGAGGGCTTATTTTCAGAAACCTTCGAAAGGCAAACCAAGAAGAGGAGATGCCAGGGCTTGGTGATGGAGACGGAAGGCAGAGAAGCCCACTGGAGCTAGAGAGAAGGCCATTCCCCAAGTTGAAGGAAACCTGGACTCCTTGAGCCCTTGTGAGGAACCCCCAGGGGATGTTGAACTGGGAGCCCCACGGCCTTGAGGGTAGTGCCTGGTGGAGGGTCTCTCTGAGCAAGTCTGGGGTGAGTGGAGATGACAACTGTGGGGGCTGGGGGAGGGGGGCGTCTGGGCCACACGGTAAGGCTGGTGGGCAGGGCAACACCACAGGGTGGACCATCAGCTCCTCACCCCTGGAGGCTTCCCACGCCTGAGCCTAGATCCCGGGGAGGGGGGCGGAAGGGGCACAGACAAGGAAGCTACATTCACTGGGGCTGCATTTCCTGCCAGCCAGGCTGGGGCGGGGAGAAGCTGGAGCGACTAAGAAAGATCAGGAAATGCGATCTGACCCAGGAGTGTTGTCCAGTGAAATCCACACGTTACAACCGCAGTGCATTCTAAGAAGAGCTCTGAAGGGGGTTGAGACGAGCGGGTGTTGGCAACAGAGAACACAGCCTCCAGGAAGACAGAGAAACCTCAAAGAGCCGGTGGCCTCAAAGGGTCTGCTAAGATCAACAGGCTCCTTCCATTTCATTAGCAGGAAGGCCCAGGCAGGGGAGCCGGTTCCCACTGGACCCCAGAGGCAGGGAGAGCAGAGACAAGTTACACATCCAGGGAGGCTGGGGTCCAGGCGCCTGGCAGGAGGCCAGCAGAGGAGGCTGCAGGCAGGAGTCTGAGATGGGGGGTCTCAGATCCTAGATTCTTCTGATACCAGAGGCAGAAGGGTCCTGGGGTTGAGTGCTTTGAAAAGTTCATTCGGAGGACTTATCTGATGGCTGCTCACTGCCAAGCTGTTAGATTGCAAAATCCATTTCCAAATGGCCTGCTCATCTGGGAGGAGCTGCAGAGACTGTATAGCAGGAGCAGCCACCCTCCCGACGGTCCGCATCCATCTCCCAGTTTCCACAGGCTGCAGCCGTTCCCATTCTCCAGAGCCAGCCTCGGCCCCACGTGTGTGTGTGTGTGTGTGTGTGTGTGTGTACGCGCACTCATACACGCGCTCAATCATGTCCGACTCTTTTGTGACCCCATGGACTGTAGCCCACAAGGCTCTTCTGTCCATGGAATTCTCCAGGCAAGAATACTGGAGTGGGTTGCCATTTCCTTCTCCAGGGATCTTCCTGACCCAGGGATCATACCCGTATCTCCTGCATTGGCAGGAGGCTTTTTTTCACTGCTGAGCCACCTTGGAAGCCCTCTGCAATCCCTGACCCCCTATCAACTTACCAGGCACCTACTCTGGATCCAGCCCCCCAGATTGCCCACAGCCCAAGCTCAGGCAAAGATGGGTCATTTCTCATTAGAATGAGCAGATGACAACCCTGGCATTTATGCACAGCATCTGGTCAGAACCAAGGGAAGAAGCCCCCAGTCCTACCCCCGGCAGCCCCCACCCAGCACCCTATACCTGAGGATGTGTGTTTCAATCCTCCCAGGAGAAAGAAGACAAAGAGAGAGAAAGGCCTGGCCCCGTCCCCATTTTAACCACCTGACAGGTTACCGTGGGCCCAGCAGGACCCACAGCTGAGCTGGGGGCCACTGCAAACCCTGCTCGAGTTAAAATACATCTATCTGCAGCATTCAGAAAATAGCTATCTACAGTGTTGCTTTCAGCTATAATGGAAAACTGATGGCTTTTATCTCCCCAACTTTATGACTATTGATGGGATAGAGGCTGAGGTTTGATGACCATTTAATAGCCGACCCTGTGCAGTTAGAGGAGCATCAGAAAGCAATGAAAGCACCGAGATGATTGTCTGGCAGAGAATTCTCCACTGAGGTCCAGGAAGCAAAACAACCACCCTCCCCAGGCTCCGACAGAAGAAAATCAAAGTCATCATCATTTCTGTTTCTCCCCCCTCATTTCTGCCATTGACCTCTGGGAGGTTGATCCAGAGGGGAGGGAGGGCAGTGGGGGAACAGGAGCAATGCAGGTGTGAGCCCTTATGGAGAAAGGGAGAATGGGGAAGGGGCTCTGGACTGAGGATCCCCAGGATGGGCACCCCACGCCCCACCTCTCCCAGCCCAGCCTTCATTGTGCCATGGACAAACAGCTGGGACTCTGGCAGGACAAAAGGGACTCAGGACTGTCTGATGAGCTTCCTGCAAAGAGCTGGAAGGAAAAGGAAGGAAGCAGAGGTCTGGTCTAGCCCATGATCCAACTGGTCTTAGACCTTCTGTCCACAGCCAGAAGCCAAAAGCCATCTCCAGGGCTCTGCATGGACTCAAGCATTGAGTCTTTCCTGACATTCCGCCCCTTCCCTCTGTGGGGGAGACCTACCCATCTCTACCCACTTTCCTCTCCAGGGTACAGGCCTTTAAACATGACTGGGAAGGGCGGGAGGCAGTCAGAGGGGTTGGGGGCGGGGGGCGGGTAATGGGAAGGGGGAGATTCTTTGCAGCATTCCAAGTACCTTCCTGGATCTTCTCTCATTTCCTATTCTACAACAGCCCCATAAGGTAGACAAGACAGATTTGATTCTGTCTGTTCTTTAAATGACAGACTCAATGGACATGAACTTCAGCAAATTCCAGGAGATGGTGAAGGACAGGGAAGCTCGGGGTGCTGCAGTCTATGGGGTCGCAAAGAGTCAAACACAACTGAGTGACTGAACAACAACAAATTATTTAAATGGACTTCCCTGGTGGCTCAGTGGTAAAGAACCCACATGCCAACGCAGGAGACACGGGTTCCATCCCTGGGTCAGGAACATCCCCTGGAGGAGGAAATGGCGACTCACTCCAGTATTCTTGCTTGGGAAATCCCGTGGACAGAGGAGCCTGGTGGGCTACAGTCCATAAGGTCATACAGAATGGGACATGACTGAGCATGCAGGCACAGTTCCTTTAAATAAGGAACCTCAGAGATGTTCCAGGTCCCAAGTCTGGGACCCCAGTGTCTGACATCCCTGTCCAGTCAGCCCTCCACCATGCCAAGCCACCTCGCAGGACAGGGTGCTGCCCAGACCTGACCTTTTGCCTGAGTCCTGTCCCTTCCTAGCTGTGTGACTGTGGGCAGGTAACTCTACCTCTCTGGCCCTCAGCTTCTTCATCTCTAGAATGAAATTGGGGGGAGGGGGGGAAAGAGCTTCAAGCCTATTGCCAGGCGGAATTATGGGTCCCCCAGGCTCCACCTTCAGATACAAGGATATCGTGCTCTGTCCACAGCTGCCACCTCCTCAGAGAGCACACCTTCCTCCCATCCCAAATCAGGACGAGGCTCACTGCAGGCAGGGCAGGCCAGGCCCCACTCCGGCCAGCACCCCCGGCACACGGCCTCACAACAGGCTCCCTGCAAGCCACACCTCCTTCAATGGTACAGGAGACGGGGTGATCAGGCCAGTGGGTGGCCATCTCCAGAGCCCTCTCCCCTCATCTTGGGCCAGTGCAGGTGCTCTGGTGAGCTCTATCTGAGGCTCCCCTATGCCAACTCAACTTCCTTAAAGACACAGGTGCGAATTAAAACAACTAGAAAACAATGAGCCCAAAAAAGAAGGAGACAGAAGAGGTCGCCAAGAGGTGGCCAAAGTGGTTCCTCCTCCCTGGGAATCTGTGCATGAGTTTCCGGCAGGGGAAGGAGGAGGCAGGGGCCCCCAGACCTGTCTACCTGCCCAGATGTCTTCCCTGCACATCTTCCAGAAGGTAAAAGCCCACCTCTCCTGCTAGCACAGTTCCACACCTCCTTCCAATGGCAACAGAGAGAGCTGGCCGCTTAATGACCTTGGCTGCTGCAGCCCTGAGTCTTCTGAGCTCACTGCTCACCACTTGGGAGCTACTATCTGTTGATTTCTTAGGGATTTCCAATCATCTCTGCTGCAGCGAGGGGAGGATTAGCAAGTCGCAGGCAATGATCCTTGCTCAGTTACTTAAAACTCCCCCTGAGAAACAAACACTTAGAAAAGCGAATGGAGAAAATATGCCACTGCCCCAGACCTTCCTTGCTTCCAGGCTCAGCCCGTCAACACTCTCCAGCCCTCTCCACTGTGGCTGCAGCTCTGATCTCCACATTAGCAGCCAGCTGATTTTTTTTAACAATGCCAATACACATACTGACTCCTAAAACCTTCCACTTCAGGCATCGCCTTCTGTCTTCGGCTGGATGCTTAAGAGGCCTCTGCCTTTTCCATTCTCAAGTTGATGCCCTAGTACAGTCCTCATCCTGTGCACTGCCCTTAGAAGTTACAGGAAATGACTACCAGCTCCTGAACGGCCTGTCAGCAGAGAACAACCCAAACTCACAAATGGAAACTTCCCAGAAACACACCTACCCACCGAGAAGACCCCGGCTCAGCCCAGTCACCTGTCCTCCCCTGCATCACAAGGAAGGCCTGAGTCCACAAGACAACAGCTCTCTGGCTGCCTAAGTGTCCCCTTCTGTCCCAGGGCCCAGAATGTCTGCCCCCTTCCACATGCCAAGCTCCAATCCAATTATGAGATTCTTACATGACAGAGCAAATGTCCACATGCAACCATAGCAAGTTCTGCGTGTCACCCACAGAGAAAAGGAGACTGCCACCAAAACCAGTAAACCTGGACAAGCCAATACATTAAACATTAATATAGAGGGGAAAAAGCACTAATAAAACAGCATACACTACACAACATCACTGTTGTCAAAATATGTGGATGCCTAGTATTAAAGCCTGGAGGTACACATTCTCCTGAACGTACACTTATTTCAGGGTGATTTCAGGGTGCTGGACTTGCGGATAATGTCTACTTTCTTGAGTCGACCTTCCTGTCTTGGCAGAATTATGTTTTATGGCGAGCACATACAGCTTTTGTAATTAGCAAAAGCAGGAAAGTGAAGTTCATTTTGAAAACCAGGAGAAAAAGAAAAGGAGAAGGAAGATAGGGAAGGGGAGGGGCAGGGAGGAGAAGGGAGCACAGGGGCCTCCTGGTTCATGTGATCCATTCCCTTCATTTGAACTTGAGAGAAAAGAGATTCACAATCACACCAGCTCAGAAGGGACAAAAGTCCCAAACCTGACACTCCTGTGAGGCCTGGCAAGGGGCCCCCAGCCTCTGCTCTGTACCTCTTAGGATGGGGCACATGCGCTTAGTCGCTCAGTCATGCCCGACTCTGTGACCCTACGGACTATGGCCTGCCAGGCTCCTCTGTCCATGGGATTTCCCAGGCAAGAATACTGGAGTGGGTTGCGATTCCCTTCTCCAGGGGATCTTCCTGACTCAGGTATCGAACCTGGCTCTCCTGCATTGTAGGCGGATTCTTTACCATCTGAGCCACCAGGGAAGCCCCTTAGAATGGGGAACTCCTACCTAACAAGATAACTCATTCCAGTTTCCAACAAGATCATAGAGTTAGTTATGGGCCGAGGTAGTCGCAATAATATTAGGATTTAGTATAACTCCTAAACCAGGACTCTTCACCTGCCTCTGTTTCTTCCTCTTATTGAGCAACAAGTTTGGAGTCTGCTGGAATTAGGAACTGACAGGTGGGAGGCTGGGAGGGGCTGCAGGAGTCCCTATCTTCCCAGTGTCCCCCCAGAACATTTCAGAGCTCTAGTTACACACACACACACACACACACACACACTCCTCCCTCCACTGGCGCCTGTGCTCCGAGCAGGACATCGCTGTCTTCTGGGACATCCATGTCCAGTCTGGTTTCCCCTTCTGCCCCGTTCCGGAAGCTTCCTTCCCCCACAGCTGCAGGATCCCCACCCCACATCACCTAACATGGCTCTTCCAGCCACACGGCTCCCTTCCTCTGAACAACCACAGCAGGCAGTTTAATCCTTACAACACTTAATTAAGCAGGGCCTCCTCTTCATATTAAATGTTTCCACACGTGTGAGCCTTGTCTCCCCAAATGAGCTTACAAGCTCTTTGAAGGGACTAATGTTTACTGTGCGCCTCTGTGCCCAGAGGCTCTTCCTCACAGCTTTATTTCACTTAATCCCATAATCTCAATCTCAAGCTTCGACCTCTCTCCCAAACTCCCACGTATACATTTCCACTTGCCTGTTCCAAAGGCTTCCCAACAAATAAGTTCAAAACCCAAACACCTTCCCTCTATGCCCAGACTGGGGCTTCCCTGGTAACTCAGATGATAAAGAATCTGTCTGCAATGCAGGGGACCCGG
The DNA here is from genome assembly GCF_029407905.1 of Bubalus kerabau. Classification (NCBI taxonomy): domain Eukaryota; kingdom Metazoa; phylum Chordata; class Mammalia; order Artiodactyla; family Bovidae; genus Bubalus; species Bubalus kerabau. The sequence goes on from NC_073627.1 coordinate 135,417,580, forward strand.
GTTCAATCCCAGAGTTGGGAAGATTCCCTGGAGAAGAGCATAAGCAACCCACTCCAGTATTTTTGCCTGGAGAATCCAGGGACAGAGAAGCCTGGTGGGCTACAGTCCATGGGGTCACAAAGAGTCAGACCCGACTGAAGAGACTAACATTAACACTATGCCCAGACCTCCTGCTCCCATCTCTCAGGTAGTAATGACTTTGTCAGCCAGGCAGTCAACAGGTCAGAGACTGCAGTGTCCACCTGCCTCCTCCCACTCCCTCACTGTCCATATCCAGCTAGTTCTGGGAACTGGCCTCACCCCTCACACCCTCTGGCTTGGCACTCCTGATCTCAGGCCCCATCACAGTGGGCCCCTAGGACACCCCCGTCTCCAGCCCCTCTCTCCTCTGACCCATTGTGTGCACAGCGGCCAAAGGGATCTTCCTTTCTAAAGCACTAACAGTACTGGGTCTCCTGCCTTAAACACGTCGTGGCTCCTTGTTGTCTTCTAAGAAAATCAGACTCCTTGGCTGAATGCACAAAGGTTTTATAAGCTGATTCTCCCTTGCCTGCCCCTCCTTTCTGAGACACACATAACCCCCAAGAGAACCAGAAGGGCCACCTTCTAGAACAGGCCTGCTTGCTCCTCCTTCAAGCCCAGCTCAGACACCTCCTCCAAGCTGCCTTCCCTGATGGCCCCTGCCAGCCTTGGGCACTGGCCCTCCACCTCACAGCCTGCACAGCCCAAGGTTTAACTCAGCATCCTGGGTGCTGAGTACCTAGCAATGGAGCACCCCGGAAGTCCTGGGGAATAAGGGACCAAGCTTCCTTGTAGCTATAACTGTCCTGATTTTTACAAGAAGCACAGAGGTTGTGTGATGTTAAAAAACCCAGTCAAGTTCTCACAACTGCCAAGGTAAGGATCTGAAGCCAGGGCTGCAACTCCAGCCCCTCTGAAGAACACATCCAGGGAGTCTTTTCTTAAGCACCCCCAGCCCACCAAAGGCCAAGTGATGGAGAATTCCCATGCTTGGAGAATTCCCGTGCTCCGGAGGATCCTGCTGGACAAGTACAATGCATCCTGGGCCAGGTGCGAGCAGCTCTCCCCATATTTCCCTCTCACTCCATATGAATCAAACTTTATTCCCTGGGCTCCAAAATCAGTGCAAACAGTGACTGCAGCCATGAAATTAAAGATGCTTGCTCCTTGGAAGAAAAGTTATAACAAACCTAGACAGCACATTAAAAAGCAGAGATGTCACTTTGCTGACAAAGGTCCACACAGTCAAAGCTATGGCTTTTCCAGTAGTCCTGTACGGATATGAAAGCTGGACCATAAAGAAGGCTGAGCACCAAAGAATTGATGCTTTTGAACTGTGGTGCTGAAGAAGACTCTTGAGAGTCCCTTAGACAGCAAGGAGATCAAACCAGTCAATCCTAAAGGAAATCAACCCTGAATATTCATTGGAAGGACTGATGCTGAAGCTGAAGCTCCAATCCTTTGGCCACCTGATGCAAAGAACTGACTCATTAGAAAAGACCCTGATGCTTGGAAAGACTGACGGCAGGAGGAGAAGGGGGTGACAAAGGATGAGATGGTTGGATGGCATCATCCACTCAATGGGCATGAGTTTGAGCAAACTCCAGGAGATAGTGAAGGACAGAGAAGCCTGGCATGCTGCAGTCCATGAGGTCACAAAGAGTTGGACACAACTTAGTGACTGAACAAGAACAACCACTTGAGGATCTTACTGTTCCTTGGTGCTTAATTCAATGTCCTAGTTCTTCTCTAGGTGGGAGGGTGCTAATGGTGGTCTGCTATGCTTACTCACCTCAGACACCCTGGGACAATGGAGCCATTTGTAGGTCTCTGGGTCTTCTAAGATATCCCCTGAAAGGGCCCTGAGGAGGACAGCTGGCCCCAGAATACCAGGCTAATCTTACTTAAAAAGAAGGAGGGCAGGATTTCTCACCTCTGCAGATGCCACCCTGGGAAGGCAAAGACCACATCCTGGCTGGCCACAGGAGAAATCACAGCCCCAACCAGCACAGACTGGAGATCCGGCACAGGCAGCCTGGCGCACCTCTTAGGCACTCCTCAGGCTGTTCTAAGAATCCCTCAATGAAGAATGCTGAAGAAGCAAAGTTCCTCTTGGCAGCGCCAGAGTCATCTTTTCTAAGAGGGTGAGCCAGCTAGGTTGTTCAGAAGAGCCTGGCACTTAGAGAAAGGTCTCTTCCCACATTGTAAGGAGTCTTTCGGCTGTGGCTGGAGAAACTGAGCCCGTGGCCACGATTCTGATCAGGTTTCTTTCTTTCTTTGTTTCTTTCTTTGTGGCTATGCAGCTTGTGGGATTTTAGTTCCCGGGCCAGGGATTGAACCCAGGCCCTTGACAGTGAAGGCACGGAGTCCTGACCATTGGACTGCCAGGGAATTCCCTCTGATCAGGTTTCTGTCATCATCACTGCATCAAAATTGCTGTTGAGGAAGTCACCAACATCCGCCACTCTCCCAAATCCAGTGGTCACCTGCCTCTCCTCACCAGATGCTATTGGCAGCATCTGGCACACCTGTCCACGTCTTCTTTCTCAAAAATCTCCTTTGACTCCTGGTGTGCCATAAGAACACCTGCAAACCCTTACCATGCACTTCCAGGAGGGCAGGCACAGTCTTAGGGCCTCCTCTCATGCTAGCCTCTCCTTAGGAAAACCTACACAGTCCCCTGGCCTTAAACACCATAAATATGCCAATGACCCCCAGAACTTACAACACCAGTCAAGCTCCAGATAGGACTGTCTCAAAGGCATCTCAAAATTCACATGCCTGGAATGGAACTCTCCCCCTCCAAGACTTCGCCATCCTAGAAAGTGGCATCATCACCCACCAGGTGGCTCAAGCCAGAAACCCGTGAGCTCTCCTTGAGCTCCTCTGTCTCCCTCACTCCCACATCAAGGTACATCATTTCCATCTCGAAAATACCTCAGATTTTCCCACTTATCTCACTCCACACAGCCACCCTCCTGGCCTGGGCTGCTGTCATCTTTGATCTAGTGATACTTAAACAACCTCCTCTCTGGTCTCTCTGAGGTCATTCTTGCCGCCTCCCTTAATTCTCCACCCAGTAGCCAGAGTCATCATCTATTATCACACTTTAGATAATATTACTAGTTGACTTCAGAAGCTTCCTTCTTTTTATTTATTTATTTTTAATATTTGTTTATTCGCTTGGCTGTGCCAGGTCTTGGTTGCGGTTCACGGGATCCTCTATCTTCGCTGTGGCATGCGGGATCTTCAGCTGCAGCATGCACACTCTTAGTTACAGCATATAGGACCTAGTTCTCTTACCAGGGATCAAGCCAGGCCCCCTGCAGTGGGAGCGTGGAGTCTTAGCTACTGGACCACCAGGGAAGTCTCTAGATTTATTCTGAGTACACTTAGAAGAAAAAAAGCTTCTGGGGACCTCCCTGGGGGTCCAGTGGCTAAGACTCCACGCCCCCAATGCAGGGGCCCCAGGTTCAATCCGTGATCAGGGAACTAGATCCCACACGCTGCAACTAAGAGTTCACATACCAAAACTGAAGATTCCACGTGCTGCAAGTAAGACCCAGTGCAGCCAAATAAACGTTTTTTTAAAAAAAGAATAAATCCAGACTCCTTGCCCCAGGCTGGGATGGCCCCATGTGACCTAGCCCTGCCTGTAGGTCTCTCCCTGGTTCCCTCAGCTCCAACCACACGAGCCTCCTCTCACGGCCCCAGAAATGCCAAGTTTCTCCCCTCAACCAGTTCCTGCATGTGCTATTGCCTCTGTGTGAGATGTTCTTTCTCCCACCTGTCTTTCTTCTGGCTCCTCACTCTTCAGGTCTCAGCTTAAATGTCACCCCTGCAGATAAATATTCCCTGACCGCTCTGCCCAAGGAGGTCCCCTCTTCTTCCCCCATTACATTCTATTTCTACATCCTGCTCATTTCAAAGATGTTAATCATATACTTTGCTTGATTATCATATATACTGTGTTGCTTGTTAATCATATGCATTGTTTGCTTGATTATTGTCTATCTCCTCCATCAGACTATAAGCTCCAAGGGGATGTGGACCATCTCTATTGTGCTCTCCAGTATCTATATCCAGTGTCTAGCACAGTGCCCGGCACGTAATAAATATTTGTTAGATAAATAAATAAATTTTATATATGTATACATATATATAGTGGTACTTATATATATTCGATCTTCCCAGGTAGCACTAGTGGTAAAGCACCTGCCTTCCAATGCAGGAGATGTAAGAGACATGGGTTTGATCCCTGAGTCAGAAAGATCCCCTGAAGAAGGGAATGGCAACCCACTCCAGTATTCTTGCCTGGGAAATCCCACGGACATTGGAGGCCGGCAGGCTACAGTCCATGGGGTCACAAAGAGTTGGACACAACTGAAGTGACTGAGCACACATCCATATATTATATATAAGAATATTTTTTAAAGAGATCAAATTGGGAAGATAAAGTGTCAACAGAAAGCCACATGGTCAGTGCCACACGAAGGATGCAGACAAGTTCTAGGAAGCATCAGTGACAACAAGGTCCTACTGCATAGTGGAGGGAACTATATTCACCATCCTATGCTAAACCACAATGGAAAAGACTAAGAAAAAGAATGTATGTGTATGTATCACTGAATCTCTTTGCTGTACAGCAGAAATGAACACAACATTGCTAATCAACTAAACTTCAACAGAATTAAAACAAACAATGTCTACATAAAAAAATAGAATGCATCAATGGAAGGAGAGGCCATGAGAGGGCTCAGAGAGATGAGAACCAAACAGATGCTGAATGAAGTATAAGTCTAGGGCTTTCCTGGTGGCTCAGGTGGTTAAAAAAAAAATCTGCTGCAGCACAGGAGATCCAGGTTCAATCCACAGATTGGGAAGATCCCCTGGAAAAGGAAATGGCCACCCACTCCAGTATTCTTGCCTGGAGAATCCCATGGACAGAGGAGCCTGGCAGGCTACAGTCCATGAGGTTACAAAGAGTTGGACACGAATGAACAACTAACACACACATACCAGGTGCTACAAACTGAATGCTTGTGTCCCCCCAGAATTGATCTGTTAAACCCTAATTCCCCATGTGATGGTGTTTGGAGGTGGAGTCTTTGAAAAACAATTAGATCATGAGGGTAGAGCACCATGACGGGACTAGCAGCCTTATGAAAAGAGGTAGAAACACCCAGTCCCTCTGGGCGAGCACCAGCCAAGGAAGAGCACATGAGAACACTACTCTAAAGAGGACCCTCACCAAGAGCCCAACTGTGCTGACACCCTCACCTTGGATTCCAGCCTCCAGAACTGTGAGAAAGAAAGTTGGGTAAACGCTCTGGTCCATAGTATTTTGTTATAGCAGCCCCAGTGGATAGAGACAGCAGCAAGGAAAAAGCCCACATCTCTATCCACTGGGTGGAAGCAGAAATATCAAGAAGCCCAGTGAACGAAGCAGCATCTGGGTAGCTGAGAGCATGCCCTGCCCCACCCACAACAGCCAATCACAGGTGGCACCTCTAGTGTGAACAAACCTGCCTGACTTGTACTCTGATTCTCTCTGCATAAGCAGCATCCCCTCACAGTGGGCCATTCCTCCTGCCAATCACCCAGGGATGAGCGGGTTCTCACTCAGAACTCCACCAGTGGTAGCGTCAGCTAGACAAGGGGTGCATCCCGTCTCTCTGGGGTGTGAGCTTTAGGGAGCCCAGGTGTCCAGACACCAGCCCTGATGGTAAAAGGTACAGGTGCTGTCTGTCCAGTCATTCTGACCTCCCTGTAGTGGCCAGAGCAAGAAGTCATGGAAACCCTATCTTGCAAACTAAATATCTAGGCTGCAGCTTCTCTCTGTGTTTGTTTTCCCAGAGCCTTTAACAATGTTCCACATTCCAGCCTTGTGTCAATTTGCCACAGGAAATTCCAAGAGGAATACTCTGGGCACTCTTGGTCCAAAGATTAAGGGTGAGCAGAACCCCTAATAAGGCCAGTAGCAGAAGCCAGCATGGGATCCCCAAGGAGAAGATGGGTCTCACAGTCTCTGGCCAGACAAAGGATTCCAAGCCCCTCTCAAGCCCCTCCCCAGCCACTGCAACCTTGCTGGTTGAGTCTTCTTCAGGAGGATGATGACCTCTTTATCCCATGGCACTCCTGGGCACAGCTCTGCTCCAAGGCCAGATGGACCTCTGAACAAGGCTCATCCGTCTGTGGCTCATCTGCCCCAAGAAACAGCTGCTCTCTGCGCCACCAGGGTAACCCAGGGATGGCTTGGTAGGGAGCAGAGCAGAACTGGGATTTCAAGAGAAGCTGAGTGGAAATGCTACCATCTAGTTCACTGTGTGGCTCTTCCCCATTGCAGAGGCAGTCAGTCATGTGTGTCCTGTCACTGGACTGTCAAGGGCCTCTACCTACTTCATTAACTTTCCAATCCCAACATGAAGCCTGGCCCAGAGTGGATGATCAACAAACAGCCATCAAATGAATAAAGGAGGGACTTCCCTGTTGGTCCAGTGGTTAGGAATCGACCACCCAATGCAGGGTACACGCGTTCCATCCCTGGTCAGGGAACTAAGACCCCACATGCCATGGGGCAACTGAGTCTATGCGCCACAACTACTGAAGCGCGTGCGCCTAGGGCCTGTACTCCACAACAAGAGAAGCCACCACAATGAGAAGCCTGCCCACCACAATGAAGAGTAGGCCCCGTTCACCGCAATTAGAGTTAACGTGCAGCAAAGAAGATCCAGCTCAGCCAAAGATAAATAAATAAATTTTAAAAAATTTTTAGAAAATGAATAAAGGAATGACCCCAGGACCCCCATTCCTCCTGCTACTGGTGAACCAGTGGTCCCAGGAATGACTAGCTGGGTTCTAGCAGATCTGCCCGTCCATGATTCTGCCCCTTCCATGTCAGTGGCAGACATCACTAATCAATCACAGCTCCCTTTGCTAGATTCATAATCCTCTAGGCAGCCAATTCAAGTTGGACGTCTGGAGATGGAAGACGTTCTTAATTTGGGGGAGGTCAAGGAATCCTTTAAGAATCTAATGAAAGCAGCAAGTTTCTCCCCAGAAAATACACATAAAACTTTACATATGATTTCAAGATATTCAAGATCCTCTCCTTTTAAAGAAGGAAAGACTTGAAAGCCCCCCAACCACCTATGAAAATAACCATTTTGAGCTAATCTGCTGAAAACATCAGCCAACAGAGTCTGTAGAGTCCAAAAGGAGCTCAGGGACAGCCTCAGAGAGCCAAGAATCAAACCCAGACCTGCCCATCTACACTGCTTACAGATACCAGACACACTTCAAGCTAGACAAGGGGGCAAGGGTCTTGCTGAAGGGGCACCTCCCCACTCCCTGCAGACAGCTGAGACAGGGGACCCCAACCCCTCCACCTTCCCAGCAACACTCTCGGACAAGGACAATGTCCATTGCATAAAGGAGCCCAGCTAGGGTAGCCCCAGGCTGAAAACTATTTATACACGTCCTCAGCACCCAGAGGTTAAATTACAGCTGGAGATGTGGCACAGGGCCAGCCCTGAGTTATTTATATCCATATCCTCTTGGCAGACCAAGAAGAACAGGGCATTCTAGGGGGCCTCTCTAAGAAAGACCTACAGGCACACAGTTTACAAGACAGCACAATCACAATCATCCTTCCCATAGCCCCACAACCGCACCCTACACACACACACACACACACACACACACACACACACACACACACAAAGTCTGGACCATCCTTGCATTGACTGTAAACTGAGAAAGTAGAAACCAAAAGTTTGTTCTAAAAAGGAAGTAGGTCATGGCCACTGAAGGGCTGGGGTAAGGGAAATTAGCCAAATTCCGTTGAATCATTCCAGGAGATTCTCCAGGCTTTCCAGACTCCACATCAGAAGCCTTTGAAAGGAAAAGCCTCTCCTAGTCCTAAGTCCACAGCACTCAATGCCCATGAGACATAAACTAGATTAAAGTAGAAGGCAGGGTTCCCAGGGTGAAACTTCAAGATGAGTTGGACCCATGGCTCAAGCAGGAAGCTTCCACTCTCAGAGGCTCCCTCCCTCTGACCCCAAGCTGATCCTGGCCCAAAGAGCAGGGGAAGGATTTAGAAATGCTTCCAACACCCCGGGGCCCCAGCAGGAAAATACCCTTGTTTAACCAAAGCTTCTTCAAGCCCTTCTGTTTAGTTCTTAGTGACAGTCATAAGACAGCACAGCAGAGTCTGTTAAATATCACACGGGATGTATGAGGCCTGCTGCTAGGGGCAGTGCACAGCACATCAATGGGCTTGCTTTAATGTCGTGCCAGGTGAAGGGAGTCTTGTAGAGCTGCCCCCCACAGCAGTCCTGGGCCAAGATTCACTCAAACAAAAGCCTTGGCACAGCTGAGCCAAGTCCCAGAGCTGAAGGGTGACGGGGGGCCAACAGGTCCAGTGAAGTGCAAACTGGGCACTAGAGCCCTAGAGTGTGGGGCATGTTCTAGCAGATGCCTGCCACGGCCGCATTCCCAAAGAGTCAGCCCAGAGAGGCTCTCCCATGACCCCCATCAAGGCCAGTTCCACCCGTTAAAGTAACCAGGAAAGAAAGACTTGAGGGTCCCCAGTTCTTGCTCCAAACACAATGGCACTGGGCTCTCCCTCTTTCACAGTCAAGATGTCCACCTGTGGTGCCCATCAGGTGGGCAGAAACCTGGAGGTCACCAAGGCCAGGAGGGAAAGGAGGGCACAGTGGAGAACTACCTGGTCTCCAGGGGTCCCTCCCCAGGCACTCCTCACTCCCTGGGCTCATCACAGACCACAGAGGCAGGGTCCAGGCGTCAGTAAGCCAAGCCTGCAAGAGCATGGAAAGAAGTCAGCTCCTCTCCTTCAAACCCGTCCTTCCACCCCATCTACCTTAATGAGGCATCTCAGGTCATTTCCTCTTGTACCAGGAGCTCACCTCTCTGGAAACATGACCTCAAGTAGAAGCACACGGGGAGAAGGCAGACAGGAAAGCCGTGTGATGGACTTAGACCCAAAGACTAGGAAGTGTCCTGGGAGAATGGGGAGCATCCTTGTTTGATCAGTGAAGAAGCCCAGGGCATAGGCAATGAAACAGTCACCCAGGACTTCTCAGGAGACCAGGGGTAGGGCAAGCACAGAAGGTAGGCTTCCCGGCTGCAGGGTCACCATGGCAACCTCGTCCACCCACCTCCCACACTGAGTCACAGGCAGAGCTCCCCAAGGATACGTGGCCACACTGCAACGGATCCCCAGATCCCGCCAGACTCACCCTAAACTCAGGTTCTGCCTCCATCCCTGGTCCTCCCACTTGGAGGCGCGTGCTTAGTCGCTCAGTCGTGTCCGACTCTTTGCAACCCCATGAACTGTAGCCCACCAGGTTCCTCCATCCACAGGATTCTCCAGGCAAGAATACTGGAATGGGGTACCATTCTGTTCTCCAGGGGCTCTTCCCAACCCAGGGATTGAACCTGCATCTCCTGTGTCTCCTGCATTGCAGGCAGATTCTTTACCCGCTGAGCCATTGGAGTCCCACTTGCAGGACCACTCTTTAAATCTGCCTGGGGATGGGAGCTGGGTGGGACCGGAGTTGTGGAAGATGCATTAGAAGAACACCCTGGTTCTAGACCAGAAGCTCACCCAGCCACATCTGGGAGGACCTGGAACTTCCTACATGGGACCCAACTCGTAATCCAGACACCGCATGTTCCCTGGGACTCCCACAGTTGCCATTGTCTAAATTTACAGCATGATGCTTGGCACTCACAGGCTTGGCTCAGTGCCTCTCAGAAACTGTCAGCCCTCAGGTCCTGGGACACCTCATTCTTGATCCTCCCGATAGTCTTGTTTAAACCCCCTGCTCCATGCTCTCCCATCTCTTTAGGAGCTATGTGTATTGTCCTCCCTTGTTGTTCAGTTGCTCAGTCGTGTCCGAACTCTTTGCAATCCCATGGACCATAGCACACCAGGCTTCCCTGTCCTTCACTATCTCCCAGCGTTTGCTCAAACTCATCTCCATTAAATCAATGTGAAAGTGAAAGTCGCTCAGTCCTGTCCAACTCTTTATGACCCCATGGACTATATATAGTTTATGGAATTCTCCAGGCCAGAATACTGGAGTGGGTACCTTTCCCTTCTCCAGGGGATCTTCCCAACCCAGGGATCGAACCCAGGTCTCCTGCATTGCAGGCGGATTCTTTACCAGCTGAGCCACAAGGGAAGCCCAAGAATACTGGAGTGGGTAGCCTCTCCCTTCTCCATCGGATCTTCCCAGCCCAGGAATCAAACTGGGGTCTCCTGCATTGCAGGCAGATTCTTTACCAACTGAGCTATCAGGGAAGCCCACTCCAATCGTTTTTGTAGGCAATAAGGTATGTTTCTTTAAGTAAGCAAAAAAGAAAAGCCCACCTTATTCAGGCTTTTCCAGCCCCACAGGGATCAGTCCTTCTCCAAACTCTAGCTCATTTTCCAAACCAAGGCAGTGCCTCCCCTCAGCCACACAGGCCAGGAGCTCCCTTCCCTCTGTAGTCCTGTTCTCCCAGATCCCCAAAACAACCCCAATCCCATTCCTCCACTCCAGCTTCTTCATTGAGCTCCAGGACCATAGATTCAGATGCCCCCAAGACATCTTGGGCATGGCAATAGTCCATGCTGCACATTCAACATGCCTGTTGAATGGCTCCATTGCCCCATAATTATCAAACGAGGAAACATGGTGGCCACCATTCACATATTCATTCAACTCTGTTCACAGAGTGCTTGCCATGAGCCAGGCTCCATGTGCAGGACGAAGTGTGGAGTAAAGTGGAAGTGAAAATGAAAGTCGTTCAGTCCTGTCCGACTCTTTGCAATTCCATGGACTGTAGCCCACCAGGTTCCTCTGTCCATGGGATTCTCCAGGCAAGAATACTTAAGTGGGTAGCCTTTCCCTTCTCCAGGGGATCTTCCTAACCCGGGGATCGAACCCAGGTCTCCCACATTGCAGGTGTATTCTTTACCATCTGAGCCATCCCAAGTGTGGAGAAAACAAAAGAGAAATGGCCTTGCCTCCAGGGAACTTTCCACCAGTCCCCAGGCCTGTCATACACTGATACACTTCTAATACTGATGTGCTCATACACTTACACACTGATACTGATTCATGGATACTGAACTGACACACTTCTCTCCATGCCCACAGCCCCTATCTTATCTGGGTGCCCACAGCACCCAGACCAGGGTGCTACTTTGGAGGAAAACACTGGAGATAGGGTCCAGCTCTGAAACAATGGAGCTGTGCAACCTTGGGCAAGTTGCCTTCTCTATTTGATCATTTGGCAGATAAGTATGATAACAGAACCTTCCTCATAGCCTTGTTGCAAGAACTAATGAGATAAACTGTATAAAAGACTGCTGTCTGGGATGCAGTAAGCAGGCTCTGCTTATCTGCTTATCGCAGTTGCTATCTCCCCAGCAGCCACACCTCTGACCTCCCCTCCCCAGGACCCAGCTCCACGTGCACCCACCACCTACAGGGACCCATAACCCCAGGCTCTCTCCTACCCTCCAGCCTTCGCATACGCTTTTCCCACATACAAGTAACACAAGATATAATCTGAAAAAGATGTTCATCCATACGTCCATTTAACAGCTGCCCTCTACAAGAAGTGGACTCACTGTGTGTTCCTTGTATATACATGCCAGACTCACTCCCTGGCTTTCTCATTCTCATGTTCCAAGGTTCAGTTCAAGGTCCTGTCCTCTGTATCCCCAGGCTGAGGCAAGGCCCTCTCCGTACACACCTGCCTCCGGGAACCCACAGCTCTCAGCCCACGGCATTGGGATCCCTGCTCCCCTCCTCTGTCACCCTTCTGGATTGGGTGCTACTCAAAGAGCATTGTGTTCACCTCTGCTTGCCCATGCTTTAGAACCACTCACTGGATGCCACAGAGGCTCGATATATATGTTAATAACAAACAGGAAAAACAGGAGAATTATGGACACACATTTCAATTCGTTTTAACAAAATAAACCTTCCAAATAATTAGATACTCATTAAGCAATTACTTATGCCAAACTCTGTGCTAAGCTTTAACACACATGTCATCTAATCTTCATAATAATGCTGTGATGTGGGTGTTTTATTCCCATTTCACGAGTAAAGGAATGGAGACTCAGGACATTTGAAAAACAGGCTCCAAGTCACACAGCTAGTGAGTGGAAAAGTCAGGACTCAGACCCAGGACCATCAGATGCTCCACACTCCATCCAACATTTGCTGAGCTCAGCTCTCAGTGTGAAGGAGCTGCCTCTGGGATGTGCAAGAGCCCTTCCCTGATGGTCAGAGGACCTCACTGGGATAATGGGATAATGGCTGGGGCTTCCCTAAAGGAGGAAAGGTGGACTTAAAGTCACTGAAGCTCCTCTCTTACTCCAGGTTCTAGGGTCTCTGGTTTTAAATTAGGAGCTCCTACAGTGGTTCATCTTGGTTACCCCACAGTGCTTAGCATGAAGCTGGGCACATAGCACAATAAATTTGTAGTGAATAAAGGAATGCACAGATGAATGGATGAATGAATGGATGGATGGATGGATGGATGACAATACATTTTGCACATATCCCAGTCACCCTCTTTGTTCGGCTCACGATGGTAGCCCAGCAGACACCGGAACACAGAGCGGGCAGAGCGCCCCCTACCGGATCCCCGCGGAGCTGCAGCAGCCCCTACCTGCACAGGTGGTCTGTCCGGCACAGGCTGCGGAGGTCCAGGCAGTTGGGCTTCTCCTTGTCCTCGTAGGAGCAGCTGGGCAGGATGGTCTGGCGGCGGCGCTCGGCGCACGCCTGGTCCTGACAGGAGCAGAAGAGCATGCGGTAGGTGTACTCGCTGGGTACGCGGTCAAAGAACTGGCGCAGGGCCTTGTGGCACTTGCGGCGGTTGCAGCGCTCCGTGGGCGAGATCTCACGGTTGCAGATGGAGATGTAGGAGGAGCGCAGCTTCTTGCAGTTGTCGTTCAGGTTGCAGGCCTTGGCGGCATCCAGGCAGTGGTTGCTCTTGGTGCTGACCGCCGGGTCTGCCCCTGTCCCTGGAGGGAAGGAAGGGGGCAGTCAGCCCACGATGGGGACAGCCCCCAGTCATTGTGCTCTCTGCCTTGGCTTCCTCATCTGTTAGATGGAGATTATTTAGCAGCCCTCCTGCCTAAGGCTGTGATTAAGATCAAGTGAGTTAACATGGGGGTCCACAGAGCAAGCTGTACGTACGATGTGCTTTTAGGATGACAACTGTTAATCCAAAGCCTTATTTAAAATTTATTTCAATAACAGTATGAAGTTTCCTTAAAAAAACTAAACATAGAGCTACCATATGATCCAGCAATCCCACTCCTGGGCATATAACCAGAAAAGATTATATCTAATTCAAAAAGATATATGCACCCCAATGTTCAAAGCAGCACTATTTACAATAACCAAGTGTCCACGGGCAGAATGAATGGATAAATAAGATGTGGTGTATACATACAATGGAATACTACTCAGTCGTAAAAAAGAAAGAAATTATGCCATTTGCAGCAACTTGATGGACCTAGAGATTATCATACTAAATGATGTAAGTCAGACAGAGAAAGACAAATATTATATGATATCACTTATATGTGGAATCTAAAAAATAATACAAATGAATCTATATACAAGACAGAAACAGACTCACAGAAGACAAATTTATGGTTACCAGAGGGGAAAGGGGAGAGGGAGATAAATTAGGAGTATAGGATTAACAGATACAAACTACTATACTTAAAACAGACAAGCAACAAGGATTTACTGTGTAGCACAAGAACTATATTCATCACTTCATAATAACCTATAGTGGAAACTAATTCAAAAAATATATATGTATATAACTGAATCACTTTGCTGTACACCTGAAACTAACACAATATTGTGAATCAACTATAATTTGATTTAAAAAAAAATCTTATCACAAGACGAAAAAGCAAGCAACTGGGTGTTCATGGCTCTGTTCACGAAAGTGGGAAATGGGGAAACAAAGGGACTGGCTCAAGAGCACAAAACAGGGTGGCAGCTGATGCAAGACCAGTCCCTGGGCACCCAACAGCCACACACGTGAACAGGGCTTCCGATCAGGGGCACTGCCAGCCCTTAGGAAGTTCTCACTCTGGGATCTTCAGTAGCCAGGGTACAAACAGAACAACTATCACCATCCTCATCCCCACCGCTGTCACCACTGAAACTGTCCCCACACATTCCAAAAGGCCCCATGGTGGCGGGTGCCACTGTGCCCGGTTTGTGCCGAGAGCAATGAAAGCAAGCACTGGACTGGGAGCTCAGCAGTGTAAGGAGAAGGCTGAAGGCCAGCCTTAGACTCCAGCAGGGCTGAGCCCTCATCAAGCAAAGTGCGGATGTGCTGAATGCTGGGACCTTGGCATTAGAGCTGTGGCTTTGAGCTTTGTGCCCCTATCTGCAGAGCAAAACATCTTGGGCACAAAGCTGTAATCCTGGAAATTGTCAGGCTTCTTCTGTGGTGTCCACTCCACCCCCCAAGTCTCAGTTGTTCTGAGAGAAACACAGCAGAGGCACCCACCACCACCACCAACAGAGTGTCTTTTGTCCATCCTGATGACAGAGCAGAGAAGCAGGAGTTCAGTCTGCACGCGCCCCTCACCCTCCATGACATGCTAGTGAGAAGTGAATGGAATCTTCAAGCACACTTCAAGCACCAAACTTGAGCAGGAGCCCAGATCCAGCCAGCACCGTGGTACACCACAGACAGCCACCGGCTCAGGATGAAAAGCCATAGGTTTTCATTCATTCCTCATCCACCCAACAAATGCTTTTCAGTATTTCTGTCTGCTCGATGCCCCGCCCCCACCAAGGGTAGGAAGGCCTACGGGGACGCCACGCCCACCCTCCCATGGCACTTCCAGCCCAGGTCCTAGAGTTCTGATCACTTGATCATTAAAGATCTATCAAGTCCCACCTATGCACAGCCCTCTCCCTGCGAGGTGTTGGGCTGGACATGGAAGTGTGAGATGAGGATCCGCTCAAAGACCTCACAAATCTAGCTGGGAAACCAACAGAGTAGTTAAGACTGGACATTCTAAAACTGAGGCATCTGCATTGATCCCTGGTCCTGATACTTATCACTGGGTGGCCTTGAGCAAGTGACCAGGCCTTCCTTTAGTCGGTCTCCTCGTCTGGAAAACAGTACCTACCTCATCGCGATGCTGTATGATCAGCTCATTTCTCTCTCTCTCGTGATAATTTTGCCCTGTTACTACATCTTCTCCATCAGCTAATACACTGAACATCTCTAAGGGAAAAAAATAAATTGTGACCACATACCCCCTACTAAAGGGGTTTCCCTGGTGGCTCAGTTGGTAAAGAATTCGCCTGCAATGCACGAGATCTGGGTTTGACCCCTGGGTCGGGAAAATCCCCTGGAGAAGAGAATGGCAACCCACTCCAGTATTCTGGCCAGGAGGATTCCATGGACTATCCACAGGATTGCAAAGAGTTAAACACAACTTTCACTGCACTTCACCTATCTTTCTCCTCCTCTTTAAACAAAACCCCTCAAACAAGTCATCTGTACCAGTGGTCACCTTCTCCTCTCCCGTCCTCTCCTAGACCCACCGCAGCCTGGGGTTTCCCTTCTCACTTGGCAGTGATCAGAGACCCTAGGGCTTCCTCCTGCTCTGCCCGCCGGCACACTGGACACAGCTGGTGGCTCCTCCAGCCCCCTTCCCTCACAGCCTTCGTGCTGCCTCTGTGAGCTCTCCTCCAGGCCTGCTTCGCTGCTTCCACCTTCTCCACCAGGGCTCAGGCCTCTCTTCTCTATATGCACCCACTCCCCTGGGCCTTCCACTCACACTCAGCCCTAAACACCATCAGTACGGTGTCAACTCCCAAATTTATACCTCCAGCCAGGTCAGAGACCTCCACTCTGAACCCCAGATCAAGATGTCCAACTGCCTGCCCATCAGCTCCACCTGGAAGGCTGACACCTGCATCTCAAGCCACTCTCCACAACCCTCTAAAAAACAAGCCCAGGCTTCCACTAGCTCAGGCCAAAAATCTTTGCCCTTCCTAAACTCCTCTCTCACCCACGTCAGAAAGACCTGGTAGATTACACCCAGAATCCAGTCACCCTCACCACCACCAGCTTGGTCCTAACCACTGTCACTGCGTACTGGCAAGGGCCTGCTTTCCAGTCTCCCTGCTCTGTCCTTTCACCCCCACCCCCGCCCCACCCCCAGAAGTCTTCTCTCATCACAGTTGGAGCAAACCTTCTAGAACCTAAGGCAGAGATAATGCTCCCGGGCCCCAAAGCTTCCAGTGACATCCCCATCTCATTCACAGGCCTCTCCATCCATGCCGTCCAATATGGTGGGCGCTCCTGAACATGGTCACTGAACAGGAAGTGAAGCTAGCCCGAAATGAGATGTGCACACCAGATTTTGAAATCATAATAAAAAATAATATAGCCTTTCATTTCAAATCACATTTTCCTTGATTATATGTTGAAGTAATAATATTTGGAATATAGTGTGTTAAATAAAAATATCATTAATTTCACTTGTTTCTTTTTAAGTTTTTAATGGAGCTGGGAGAAATTTCAGAATGGGTGGGGGAGGGATAATTTGGGAGACTGGGATTGCCTTATACACACTACTATATGTAACCATATATAAAATAGATAACTAATAAGGACCTACTGTGTAGCACAGGGAACTCTACTCAGTACTCTGTTATGGTTTATATGGGAAAAGAATCTACAAAGGAGTGGATACATGTATGTATATAATTCATTCACTTTGGTGAACTCTTGAAACCAACAACCATACAAGTTGTTAATTATACTATATGCCAACAAAATTTTTTTAAAGAAAGAAATTTGAATGGCACATGTGACTCACACATACTTCTGTTAGCCAGGACTGCTATATATGACCTCACTTCACACTCACTTCCCCTGCACTTACTCCCTTCCAACCATACTTGCCTCCTTGCTCTTGCTGGGATGTGCCACTCATGACCTGACCTCAGAGCCTTTACACTTGCTGCGTTCTGCCTAGAATGCTCTCCCCCACCCCTATGACCACACAGTTCCTTTCCTCACTCCTTTCAGGTCTCTGCTCAAATGTTACCTTATCTGTGAGTCCTCCCTGACCATCCTGTACATAATAACAAGTCCCTCCCCTCACCCTCTACTCCAATCTCTTCCGCAGAGCACTCATCACCATCTGCCACAGTATATACTTATTTAATCATCTGTATTTTTCAACTAAATACAAGCTCCATGAAAGCAGGGGATGTGTCGATTACACTCACTGGTGTATCCATGGTTGCCAGTGTCTGGTACATAGTGAAGGCTGAATCCGTGTGTGGTGGGTAAAAGAATAAATGTATTTAGAACAGTATCTATAGATCATAATGAGCTTCCCTCATGATGATGTCTCAGTTGATAAAGAAGCTGCCTGCAATGCAGGAGACCCAGGTTTGATCCTTGGGTAGGGAAGATCCCCTAGAGAAGGGAATGGCAACTCACTCCAGTATTCTTGCCTGGAGAATTCCATGGACAAAGAAGCCATGGGGTCGCACGGAGTCAGCCATGACTGAGTGACTAGCACTTTCTTTCCTTTCACTCGTTCATAATAAATGTTCAAAACACATTGGCTAATAATATTAAGGAAGCCAAAAGTGACACAGGACCAGGATATCAGTCAGTACAGGACCACGTCCAAACATCAACGTGGAGGGACTTCCCTGGAAGTCCAGCAATCGAGACTTCACCTTCCAATGCAGAGGGTGCGGGTTTGATCCCCGGTCATGCAGCCAAGATCCCACATGCCTCATGGCCAAAACTTGCCCCACAACTTTAAAATTGGTCCACATCAAAAAATCTTTTTAAAAAAGCATCAGTGTGGGGCCCAGCCCAGTAGTGCTCAGAAGTGAAAGCCAGGGGGCAATCTTCAAAGACAGACCTCACTCCCAACACCCTGCCTAACCAACAGCAAGCAGCCTGATGAAGGCAGGAAGAAAAACAAAAAAAAAAAAAAAAACGTGCCTCTTCCCTTCTTGTAAAAGTTAAAGGGGAATTAGGGCAGAGGGGGAATCCAGGTTCATTTTCCTACACGTTCAATTAACAAATCTTTTTTTTAATTTATTTATTTTTTAATTGAAGGATAATTGCTTTACAGTACTGCGTTGGTTTCTGCCATACTTCAATATGAATCAGCCACAGATATACCATACCTATGTCCTCTACCTCTCGAACCTCCCTCCCACCTCCCACCCCATCCCACCCCTCTAGGTTGCAATTAACAAATCTTCATTGAGGATCCACCAAGTGCCAGACACCTCCCCAGACCCATGGCTGGGGTCAAGGTCAAGGTGATTCTCATGTATCAGGGAGTTCATGGCGCTACCTGTAGGAGCCAAGAGAAAATCATCCTGCCCAGACCAGAAGGTCCCAGAAGCAGGGATCGCTCTGCTGCAACCTACAGGATGAGGCAGAGGAAGCAGAAAGAGTGGAAAGGGGGGTCCCAGGCAGAGGGAACAAACAGCAAGATCAGAGGCTGGCAAGAATCTATAGCAATGCAGCATGCCTGGAGATGGAGTCTGGAAAAGGGACCACCAGAGATGATGCTGGGGAGCCAGGCAAGGGTTTTCAGCCATGGAATTGGGGCAGCAAGGGGCAGGGGGGGGACACGTGCCCTTCCAAGCAGTTCCCTGAGCAGCTGCCAAGCCACTCTGCCCGGGCCAGGCGAGGACCCAAGGATGCCTGTCTACACAAAGCCTGTTCCAGGGGCACCGCCTCCATGGGAGGGCTCTCCGGGACCAGCCAGGTGCTCTTTCTCCTCCAGTGCACCTGTCAGGATGCTGGCTGGTGGAAGCGAACAGCCACACAGCCTGGGGCCTGAGGTGAAGGAAAAGAAGGCTGTGAGGGCCCCCAGAGGGAGCGGGACAACAACCACGAATGAACAGCAGCTAAATCAGGCCCTTGGCTGCTTTCAGGTTCCCGAGTGCACCCTCCCGCTCCCCTCAGCAAGTTCCCGAGTAAATGCAATGTAATTATAGCCTCGCGGCTTCCACTTGGAGCGTGAAGAGTGAAAGCTTTTGCTAAGGGGGTGGGAAATGTAAACCCCTGGGCCAAAACTTGGTAAATTTCCTAGAAACTCACACACACAAAGGTGGCGATAGTAACAACAATCGCCTAGTTACCAGGCAGATGCCCCTTCTGATCCTCCTGGAGGGGAGACAGAGGCCAGTGGGTGGATGACAGGGCCCCACTCCACCCTGGAGAGAGGCCCTGGGGCTGGGCTGCTCTGATTCACCTGTTAAGTGAGGAATGAACTGCCCAGGCAGACAGGCCTGGCACGGCCTCTCCCCAGCCCATGCACTGCCCCTGCATCTGCACTAAGGCACCTGTCCCTAGGGTTCTCCTGAAGGCAGGAGGAGAAGGGGATGACACAGGATGAGATGATTTGATGGCATCAGCAACTCAATGGACATGAGTTTGAGCAAACTCTGGGTGATGGTGAAGGACAGGGAAGCCTGGTGTGCTGCAGTCCATGGGTCGCCAAGAGTCAGATATGACTGAGCAACTGAACAACAACAAACTTCAGGAGTCCAAAAAGTTATGCTATCCTTTTCAGGAGTCCCCACTGGGGGACTTCCCTAGTGGTCCAGTGGTTAAGAATCTGCCTGCCCATGCAGGGGACCCGGGTTCGATCCCTGGTCTGGGAAGATTTCACAAACCGTGGGGGTAACTAAGCCCGTGTGCCACAACTACGGAGCCCACATGCCACAAACACTGAAGTCTGAGTGCTCTGGAGCCCACAAGCTGCACTACTGAGCCTGTGTGCTGCACCTACTAAAGCTTACACACCCTCGAGCCCATGCTCCCGGCAACAAGAGTAGTCACCGCAATGAGAAGTCCACAGCGTCAAAGACTCAGCACAGCCAAAAATAAATAAATAAATATTTTAAAAAAAAACTCTCCACTGGGGAAGAAGGATGAGATGCTGGATTGCAAATACCAGCCTCCCCCAGCCCAGTGTGGGGCTGTGGCTCCTGAACCAAAATATCCAAACAAGCAGGGAGGGAGGTCCCCGCTACCCCACCCCTACCCCGCCCCATCCCTGCACAGACCACACAGGACCTGCCAGGGATTCAGGAGCCGGAAATTCCTCCCAAGCCAGTGCCAGCCCAACGGGCCAAGGAGTAAATGGTAACAGCTGCTCCTGGGAAAGGGAGGTGGGATTTAACCACGCCTGGCACTTCCCAAAACACATTCTCCCAGCTCCAGTCCCTGGGGACACAATCTGGCTTCCCCCTGAGGGCGGGGGGCAAGGAGGAGCCCCACTGTGGAGGGGCAGCTTCACCCTTGCCAAGCCTCATCCACCTACCCCCTTCCCTCCTGGGACTCTGCCCTGCCAATGATGATCTGTCTTCAAAACGATATCCTTGAATATTTGCTTTTACAGGACTAGGCTTACCAAACCACAGTTACCAGGTACCACCTATATGGTTTTGGCCATGTTACCAGTGGGCTTCCCTGGTGGCTCAGATGGTAGTAAGGAACCCGTCTGCCAATGCAGGAGACTTGGATCCAATCCCTAGGTCAAGAAGATACCCTGGAGGAGGAAATGGCAACCCACTCCAGTATTCTTGCTGGAGAATTCCATGGACAGAGGAGCCTGGTGGGCTACAGTCCATGGGGTCACAAAAAATCGGACAAGACTTAACAAATAAACAACATCACCAGTACACTTGCACTAATATTTAATTTTTAAATCTCTTAATTCTTAAACAAAATGAAATATTCACTTTTTAAGTTTTTGAATACCTACCTAGATTGGTCCTGCATGATAACCGTTATGTTAATTCTGAATTTTTCCAAGACCTCTTAAAATGCACAGCTATTGAAATTAAAATATTTATCCCTATGCCCATCTCCCATTCCAGCAACAATGTGCCTGCCCGTGGAGGGAAGTAACTGATTCAAAGTTCTCAAACTCTGGTGCATTTGTGACTCACTTAATCTGCCTGTTACTCACAGAGGCTCAGCCAGCCCCCCGCAAGATGCTTGCAGTGGAGACATCTGTGGCTGGCACCCAGAGAGCTGGATTTCACAACTCTGCGTGATGCTGAGGCTGCCTTCCAAAGGTGGAGAACCAGAGAGTAACAGGAGAAGCGGAGCTGCCCCGGCTTGGTCCCCAAGCACACACACACCCCACAGCCCACCCACAGTCAGCCAAACCCATCCTCAACAGAGGAAGATTATGGGCTTCTGTTGTTACCAGGGCATGTCCCCAGGGGCTTCACTCTCACCCCAACCAAAAAGCCCGTGAGGGTAAACCTTCCAATCACAAATAGGCCTTTCCCTGGGGAAGCAAAAATAAGATGTTCCTCTTTCCACAAGGCTTCAAAGCAACGGGACCCACGGTTTTCAGCTTTACCTTCTGACCTTCCAGGAAACGGCCACACTTGTCCCTTGCCCCGAACCCTGCTTCCGGCTGCCACGTCCACCCTCCAGCTGACCCTGAGCCTGTGGGCCATGCTCTGCAGCTCGGCCCCTAAACTGGGAGTTAGAAACCTGGGCCCTAATTCCATCTCTGCCTCTTCTAAGCATGGGAAGCCCCCAGTGAAGCCTGATCTTCTCTGGGTTTTGTTTCCTGACCTGGAAAATGACAGGTTTTGAACTATCTGGTTTTCTGTGTGTTGTGACTCTCCTGTCTACTCCCATCCCCCATACACAGACCTGTGCACGACTCTGAGGTCTGGAGGGAATGAGGAAGCTCCCCTGTCCCACCCTGTCTCTACAAACCAGCTGAGAGGAGTCCAGCTTGCCCTGTGCAAACGCAACAGCATGTATGCACACCACAACCACAACACACACACACACACAAGGCCTCACAATTGCACCTGCCTCCTCCACACACAGCACCGAATCCCAGTGTGCCAAGAAGCTGTCAGCCAACAGCTGTTTCCACGTGCTGACAACACACCTTAGAAATCCAGCTGTGAGTTGAGAGAGAGAGTCCATGCTCTCCAGGGGCTTTTATTCTAGGGAGAGGAAGACTGGTAATAATCACATGAACAAATAAATAAGGCAAATCAAAGTGCTATAAGTGCTATGAAGAAAATCAAGTGAGTAGAATTCAGAAGAGAATGAGGGAAGAGGGAAGGGCTGTCCTAGGAGGTGACATCCAAGCTCAGAAAGAATGATGGGCAGGAATGAAACGTGGAAACAATCCCAAGTCAGAGAATCCCAAGCAAAAGGAAGAACATGTGCAAAGGTCCTGAGGCAGGCTGAGCTCAGTGTGTTTACAGGCAAAAGGAAGGGGAAATGGCCAGAGTTTTGTAGATGAAACAAATGTAAGAGGGAGAAGAAGCCAGAGGGGCAGTCAGCAGAGGGCACAAGTGACTTGCAGGGCAGCATAAGAACTTCAGATTTTATTCTAAGATGCAAAGTGCTTAGAGTGTTTTAAGGATGGGAGTCACCCAACCTCAAGTACTTTGCCTGACATATGGAAGACAGAGTTCCCATGAAGCGGTGAGGGTTAAAGAGGAGGCCAGTTCCAGGCTGTTGTAGTAGCCAGTGAAAGACTGTGGCAGCTTAGAAAGAGTGAAGACTGCAAAGATGTCCAAAAAATGAGCCAAATCTGCAAATTACTTAGAGATAAAGCCAACAGGATGGATTGGATGCTGAAAGAGAAGAAGGAGAGAAATCAAGGAAAACTCTTAGGTGGATGGTGGAATCATTTTGTGAAACAGGAAAGACTTGGAGGAAAGAAAAAGGGGCAGAACAAAATGTTTTCAACTGATGTCTGAGATGCCTATGAGATGTCCACGTGGTGAGGTTGAAAGGCAGGAGGATCATGGAGGCTGGAGTTCAGGAGAGAGGTCTGAGCTAGCGATAAAACTGAGCATGACTGACACTGAAGGCTATTTAAAGCCATAAAACTACACGAGGATGAAAATAAAGAAGAGGACAGGCGTGGTCAGGACAGAGCTCAAGGAGCCATCATTAAGTAGAGATTGGACCATGAGGAGGAGCGGACCATGAGGTGATGGACAATCAGGAGATGCTGGTGTCATGGAAAACAAGACAAGAGTTTCAAAAAGGAGGTCAGTCAACTGAGTCCAGATAATAAGGTGTGCAAGGGGGGGCAGAGAGGCACTCAACAATGAGATGTAGATTTCACAAACTCTCAGCAGGGCTGGATGGAAGGCAGGAAGGGTGAGGAGGGCAAAGGAAGGGGTAAGGAGAAGAATTTCTATGTGAGGAACCCACCTTCCCTGTGGGTGGCAGTCACCCTGACCATCACCTCCACGCTTCTTGCCCTGTGGGGCCACCCTGCCCAGTTCTCCCTCAGGACTCACTAACTTTTACAACAGTCAGGTATTGAGCATCCAGTACATGCAGAACACTGCTGGAGAAGTAACTGGCAAAACTCCTCTGTTCCTAGAGCTTACATTCCAGCGTGAACAAGAGATTATAATCAAGTAACAAATGGAAATTTTCCCCTTGGCCTGAGGCTGACTCTGCAGGCTGCACAAACATCCCTGCCCATCCTGCTTGGGGCTGCACTGGTGATAAAGACCAGGGACTCCCAGCTGTGTTTGGGGAGTTGGAGGATCCGGTGAGCCACTGACTAGCAGAGCAAGCGTGCACAGGTAATACAACCTCTTTCCGCCTCTTTTTGCTCATCTGCAAAATAAGGATACAACACCCACCTTGTCTACACACAGAACTGCACTAAAGACTACAACGGGACAAAGTGAAAGTGAAGGGCTGAGTCGTGTCTGACTCTTTTCAACCTCATGGACTGTAGCCTACCACACTCCTCCATCCATGGGATTTTCCAGGCAAGAGTACTGGAGTGGGTTGCTATTTCTTCCTCCAGTGGATCTTCCCAACCCAGGGATCAAAGCCGGGTCTCTCGCATTGTAGGCAGACGCTTTACCGTCTGAGCCACCAGGGAAGTCGTCCCTAACAGCTCAGTTGGTAAAGAATCCGCCTGCAATGAAGGAGACCCTGGTTCGATTCCTGGGTTGGGAAGACTGGAGAAGAGAAAGGCTACCCACTCCAGTATTCTGGCCTAGAATATTCCATGGACTGTGTAGTCCATGGAGTCGGAAAGAGTCGGACACGACTTTCACTCACAGCATGCTAGGGAACGATAACAACGGGATAAAGCAGATGCAAATACCACCAGCAGTTTCCAGCTCACAGCACATGTGCAAAAAATGCTTGTTTAAGAATGTGGTCCCTGCTGTTGGAGGGAATGTAAATTGGTGCAGCCACTGTGGAAAACAGTATAGAGGTTTCTCAAAAACCTAAAAACAGAGCTACCAAATGACCCAGCAACTCCACTCCTTGGTATAAATTTGAAAAGAGCAAAAACACTAATTCGAAGAGATACATGCACCCCAATGTTCACTGCAGCATTATTTACAATTGCCAAGATATGGAAGCAACCTAAGTGGCCATAAAGATGATGTGGCATGTGTGTATGTATGTATGTGTGTGTATATATATATATATATATATATATATATATATATATATATATTCCAGTGTGTGTTAGTTGCTCAGCCGTGTCCTGCTCTTTGTGACCCCATGGACTGTAGCCCACTGGGCTCCTCGGCCCATGGAATTTTCCAGGCAAGAATACTGGAGTGAGTAGCCATTCTTTTCTCCAGAGGATCTTCCCAACCCAGGGATCGAACCCAGGTCTGCATTGTGTGTGTGTATATATATGTGTATATATATATACACATATATATAAGTATGTATTTGTATGTATTGGAGAAGGAAATGGGAACCCAATGCAGTATTCTTGCCTGGAAAATCCCATATACGAGGGAGCCTGGCAGACTACAGTCCATGGGGTGGTAAAGAGTCAGACACAACTGAGTACACAAGCGTCTGTGTGTGTGTGTGTGTGTGTGTGTGTGTGATGGAATAGTACTCAGTTACAAAAAAGAATGAAATTTTGCTGTTTGACGCAACATGGATAAGCTCGGAGGGCATTCTTCAAGTGAAATAAGTCAGACAAGATAAATACTGTACGATGTCACTTATATGTGCAACCCACAAAATACAAGTTAGTGAATATAACAAAAAAGAAGCAGACTCGGATATAGAGAACAAATTAGTGGTTACCAATGGCAGCATGGGGAGGGGCAACACAGGGTGGGGGCATGGGAGGTAAAAACTGTTGGGTAGCAGGCAGGCTCAAGGATGTATTGAACAACACAGGGAATATAGCCAATACTGTGCCGTAACTATAAACGGAAAGTAACCTTTAAAAACTGTATAAAATTTTTTTAAAGATTTTTTTTGTGGACTATTTTTAGTCTTTATTGAACTTTATTACACTAATGCTTCTGCTCTAAGTTTTGTAGCCCCAAGGCATGTGGAATCTTAGCTTCCCAGCCAGGGATTGAACTTTCACCCCCTGCATTGAAAAGCAAAGTCTTAACCACTGGACTGCCAAGAAATTCCCCCCAAATTTTTTTTAAAGAATATTTTCCCTAGAAAGACCTTCCCCTCCATCCCTCTGCTTTCACACGGCCCTGCTCAAAGTGGCCTGTCCCATGTGCCTCTCTTTCCAGCCTCATACATCACACACAAAAAGCCAAAAGGGCCCCCGGTCTCCCCATTCGTGAGCAAGAGAAGGGTTTCAGAGCTCCCTCTGCTTATCTGAGAAGCCTAAGACAGCAGGACCTCGGCAATCCTTCTCAGCCCTGGCCCCCACACCACCAGAATTGGTGGCCTGGAGCCCCACATCATCCAGCAGGAAGCGGCATGAAAAGACAACTCAACTCCCCAGGAGATGACCGGCCAATCCCAGCACACACTCCTGCCAGTGCTTGGCTGTCATTCAAGGCTCAGAGACCCGGTGGGACCCCAGGCTTCATCCCCCACAGCTCTGGTGCCCACCCTCCTCACATAGGCACCAGCAGTCGTAGTCCAGGCTTCCTATCGCACTCGATTTTCTCTTGGAACTTCACCCTCACCTTCAGCCCCTCATAGCACGCGGCCACACCAGGACTCTCCTGGGCACCTGCATTTTTGGAAACAGGCCAATCCACCAAAAGTCAAGTTGATGAATGACAAATTCACAGCAAATCAATTCTAAAAGAAATCAACTGCTTTTGAATATCATTTTATATTTTGACAAATTGCAACTGCTGTCAGAATTCTTTCTGTAAATGGCATATCAGTCTTGATTTTATGTTTCTAATAATTAAAAATTAAAACTTCATTAGAGTATTTCACATTTGAAGGGACTTTTTAGCCACTTTTGAATACTCATTGTCCTTTTAAATATAGTCTTGGTGCAATTTTTTTAATATTTAGGATTTTTACCATTCTCATACCTTTTCCCACAACAGCCTATCAGTTTCAATTGTTTATAACAGTTAAAAGCCAAAATTGAGCCATTTCATATTGGTGTGGTTCACCTTAAGTCTTTGTCAGTTTCTTTTATTTCTGGTGAATGAAAATAGGATTAGAAGCACCAATCATAAGCTAAATTTTTTTTACTGGTTATGAAATATATCTTTCTTGCTCTAAGAAGTCAACATCAACTCCCAATGCTTAGATTCCTGAAAAGCTGAATATATCTTAAAAAACAACAGTGAAGACCATTTGCAAAAAAAAAAAAAACTTCAGAAGCCATGAAAATCATTCAAATGTGCATTTCTAAAAGCTTTAAAAATAATGAAAAGAGGGACTTCCCTGGTGGTCCAGTGGTAAGACTCTCTGAGCTTCCAATGCAAGGGGCACATGTTCAATCCCTGGTTGGGGAACTAAGATCCCATATGCAAAATGGCGTGGCCAAAAAATAAATTTAAGGGGGGGAAAGTAAAATAATAATAATGAAAAGAAACAAGTTTTGGCAGATCCATAAATCGGTAAAATCAATCAGTGGTCATTTGGCATACTGGTTTTGGAAGAAGCGACCATTGGGCAGCTTATAGACAGCTGACCACTGAGCCCAGAGGTGGTGGGGGGTCCTGCTTTCTCCTCAGGGCCATTTTTGGGCCATTTCTCCTCCTACGGGACTCCTGATACCAGTCCACCCCCTACTCCTCCTTGGCACTGTTATCTATGGACCCTATCATTCCCTGCTGCCCCTGCTCATGAATGACCTCACACCCAGCTCACTGTCCTCCCTTCTGCCCAGTCCCTGCTACCCTGCCCAGCAGCTGCCCCTCCACACTCAGCCTCCCTGCCTGACTCAGCTCTCTTTTCATCACTGGGCCTGGTTTCAGCCTCCTGTACATGGAGAGCCCCTGCCTCCCTCCCTGTCTACATTCTCCCTAAGTGACCTCATGATCCCATGGCTGTTAGTACCATCTATATGCTAACGATTCGCAATCTGTATATCAACTCTGACCTCTCCCAGAACTCTGGGCTTACATCCAACTGCCTACTTGGCATTTCCAGGTAGAAGTCTAACTAGCATCTCAATGTCCATGTGGCTGAAAGAGAACCCTCGATCTCTGCTCCCCGCCCCAACCTGCTCCTTCCGTCACCTTCTCCATTCTAGTAAACGGTGGTGCCAGTGCTGTTCAAGCCTGAATTATCAGATCCCAGTAGATCCCAGCTCCGTGCATCTTTTCCTCTTTTGCTGTCATAGCACGTGAGCCACCGCAACAGCTCACAGGCTCTCCCTGCCCCCTGACCCATCCTCCCATGGCACAAGAAGAACCTTTTCAAAAACATAAATCATATTGGACCACGCTGGTATTTGAAATCCTCAAAGGTTTCTCATTGCTCTTAAAAGGAAATCTTAACTCCTTAACTTGCCTGCGGCATCTCAGGGAGTTGGCCCCTGCCCACCTCTGTGCCCACCTCCCAAATCATCACTGTCCCAGCCCACCTTCCAGAAGTCTCACCCTCCACCACACGGGTCCCCACCTGTGGGCCTTTACCTGCTGTTCCTTGCGCCACTCCCAGAATTTCCCACAGCAGCATCCTTCCCGGGAATCATACTTGGGCATTTCCAATCCAGAGTAGCCACAAGACAATTAGCTCCTCATTGTATTTTAATCGTTACTCAGCATTCATCACTATCTCACCTATTTTTGAGAATTTGCTTGTTGGCTTGTTTGGTTTTTCTTCGTCTCAAGTTAATCGAATGTAAGCTCCATAAGAGCAACAGACTCCTCTGTCGTGTCCACTGGATCAGGTCATGGCATGCAAGGGATGCTCTGTGAGAGATGGACTCACACGCACGCCTCTGCAGTATGGGTACCAAGCGTCCAGAGCCCAGCAACATAACCTCCTGATTGTAGAAAGCCGCGAAACTCACAGTAAGTTTCAGTCTGTTCATATTTGTTGATTAGGAGAATGGCCTTCCATCCCCTAACATCCCTCAGTATTCACCCCTGACCCCCATTCCCAGGGCTTCCCTAAGAGGTCAGAAAGGGCCTGAGGGCAATGTCTGTTCCCCAAGGGAAGGACCACCATCGCCCACATTCCCACTCAAGTCTCTCCATCCCTGCCTCCCTCCCCTCCTCCCCTCTCCACGTGCAGAAGGGGGCCACTGCCAAAACTCATAGACACACATCACCCAACACATACACACCACACACACACATATATCACCCAACATACACACCACCACACACACACATCCCCCACCCTACACACATACCACCCCACCAACACCACACACGTGCGCACCCCACACTAACACAACCCCACACGTATATATCACTCTACATACACACACACCACCCCATGCACCACCCCCCACACACCCCACCCCACACATACACACCACCCCACACATACACACCACCCCCCACATTACACACACACACACCACACACATACACACCACACATATACACACCACAAATATACACACCACACACCCCACCCCACACATACACACCACTCCACACACACCACACACACACACCACCCTACACACACTACACATACACACACACCACACATATACACACCACCCTACACACACTATACACACACACCACACATATACACACTACACACCACCCTACACACACTACACACACACACACACACCACACACATACACACCACCCTACACACACACACACACACCCATGCCCCACACAAACACAACCCCACATGCATAAACCACTCTACATACACACACACCACCCTACACACACTACACACACACCCCCCACCCCACACACATACCAACCCACCAACACCACGCACACACGCACCCCATACTAACACAACCCCACACACATATATCACTCTACATACACACACACCACCCCATGCACTACCCCCCACACATCCCACTCCACAAATACACACCACCCCACACACACTACACACACACACACACACACCACACATATACACCACACGTATACACACCACCCCACACATACACACCACCCTACACACACCACACACCCCACCCCACATACACTACACACACACACACACTACCCTAAACACACTACACATACACACACCACCCTACACACACTACACACACACACACCCCACACATATACACACCACAAACATACACACCACCCCACACACTACACACACTACACACACCACACACCCCACCCCACACATACACACCACTCCACACACATCACACACATAGCACCCTACACACACTACACATACACACACACCACACATATACACACCACCCCACACACACACACACCACACACATACACACCACACATATACACACCACCCTACACACACTACACACACACACCACACATATACACACCACACACATACACACCACCCTACACACACTACACATACACACACCACACGTATACACACCACCCTACACACACACACACCACACGCATACACACCACCACCACACACACACACACACACACACCACACGCATACACACCACCCTACACACACACACATATGCCCTACACAAACACAACTGCACACACATATATCACTCTACATACACACACACCACCCCATGCACCACCCACACACACCCCACTCCACACATACACACCACCCCACACATACACACCACCCCACACACACTACACACACACACACACCACACACATACACCACCCTACACACACTGCACACACACACACATACCACTCATATACACACCACACATATACACAGTACCCTACACACACCACACACACAAACACACCACCCAGGCATTCACCACACACACTTATACTCCCCATCTACACACTACACACATGTACACATGTGACCCCAGTCAGATCTGTTCCTTTCTCTACACATCCATGGGGTTAAAAGAACATACTGACAGACATAGTTAGGAGAAGCATTCCCAGAACAGTTACTCAAATCCTGCTTTCTACCCAGATAAATAAGAGAAGCAGAGCTCCTGGCTAAGCCAGGAGGAACATGAGGGGCACCAGGGTGGGGTGAAGGGTGGAGGGGGTGTTGTGGGGAGGAATGGACAGAGCCCTGCATGCCAAGAGTGCAGGGTGAGCCTGGAACCACCCTCACCCCCGCTGCCGGCAGAGCCTGTCTATCCACCCACGGGGAAGCAAGTAGGTGCCCCTAGAAGATGCTATTTGAAGGGAACCAGAAACACTTTGCCCAACCAAGACCTCACCCCAACCATAGCACCTGAGCCTCTATCCTTAAAAAACCTCTCATTGGGTTAAATATTGTTCTCTTCTTTTTTCTTTCATGGACACAAAGAGAAGTAAACATGAAGCCACTGGCACTCTGCTCACACCTTCTGCAAGCAAATCCTCCTGGCCGGGGGAGAAGAGGAAATGAAACGGAAGACAGGAAGCGCTTGGCACCCCAATGGGGAAGCTGGCCTCCTCCCGTTGGTCCCAACTGCTGACCAGCATGGCCAGAGTCACGGGTCACCACCCCCCACCCACTTCTCCCTGTCCCCACAGCCCCTCCCCACGCCACACCCTCTCCTCGCCACCAGACACGTTGTCCCTGGAAGGGGAGGTGGAAGAGGTGACAGAGCCGCAGCTAAGGCCCAATTTTCACTGATGCTCAGAGACTCTGACAGCTGTTAGAAGAAGAATGTGATTTTGAAATTTAAATAACACGCTTCTGCATTCGGCTCAGGCAGACAACCTGAGGATAAGCAGTTTATCGCCTGAGCCACCATGCAGGGGGGCAGGGAGATGGGCTGCAGTTCCCCCTGCTATCCCCTGTCCTGAGTCCCCAAAGCCTCTTCACAGGGGCTGCCTTGGGATCAAGTTCCCTCTGAGAGGCACCAGCCGACCTGCTGGGCCTTGCTTGCCTCTTCAGCTCGGCAACTTCAGGGGAAGAGGGGCAGGGGGGCCCTCAGCGGAGCCAGGGAAGGGAGAGAGCCTCCCAGGGCATCCGACAGAAATGAGCCAAGCCCAACTCTCCGGGTCCCTACTCATGCACTCCGGTGACCTGCACGGGGGACTGACTCTGGAGCCCAGGGCTAAGCCGCTCCTTCACCCAAAGGCAGCTCAGCCCCACCCGACCAGGAACTCAACCCGAGTCAGTCACGCTGAGTTCTGTCCCAGAGAATTCCTGAGAAAGAGTCCCAAGGGAGGAGACCCCAGAGACGCCAATCTTCCATCTGCCACAAGGGCCTCCAGTCACTGTTCTCTGAGCCCATGAGACCTAGAAGCGGGGGTAGCCTCCGAGCCACGATGCTGCTGGGATTGTCACCCTCAGACCCCACCCCCCTCCCCCAAGACTTTGCTGATTTCCCCAGGCGCCACCGACTGCTGCCTCCCTTGGGCCCTTAGGGCTACACTAGCACCATGGATAAACACCTCATGGGTGTCTAAGCCGTGTCCACCTGCCCCAACGATCCAGTGAGGACACGGTCTGATTCCCTTCAAAGCAGCATCTCAGGTAGTGCTTGCATCACACCGAGATCCACCTCTTCCATGAAACCCTCAGGGGCCCCAGTCCTTCTCTAAACCTCAGGGCTACCCGACAGGCAGCCCACATGGGGCACCTCAGACCCACCTGGACCTCTTAGCCAGCCTTCCTGGTGCAGCTCTAGGAGCTCACACTAAACCACTAGCTCCCACCAGCGCCTGGCAGCATCACCCGTGGCCACCACCTAGGGTGCTCCTGGGCTCCACCGCCTTCTGGGGAGGTCCCCACCCATCCTTGCAGGGCTCCATTTTACAGATGAGGAAAATGAGATTCAGTCAACTGATCCACCCTGTAGTCAATCAGTCAGTAGGGTCCAGCCAGGTTTCAAACTAGGACCAGCAGGTCTCTAGTCCGCCACCATCCTCTAGTCCAGGATCCTCCATGGATGGGTGTCAGTGCCAGTGTTAGGCACCCAGGGAAACATAGAGATGCGTGGGTGCAGTGACACAGAGCCCAACAATCACACTGCAATCATATTCGTGCCCCCAGCACGCAAGAGTAAGCACTGTGATAAGAACGAAGCACAAGAGCACAGAGGGGTAGGGTGGTGTCCCTCAGGGGCCATTTCCAAAGCTTCTTGGCAAGGGTAGGGTTCCCTCCTCTCCTGAGGCCCCTGAAAAAGGACCAGTGGAGCCTCCAACTAGAACACCCCAGAGGTGCAGAGAAAAGGGAACCCTCCTGCGCTCTTGGTGGGAATGCAAACTGATACAGCCACTATAGAGATCAGTATGGAGATTCCTTAAAAAACTAGAAATAAATCTACCATATAACCCAACAATCCCACTACTGGGTATAAACCCCAAGGAAACCATAATTGAAAAAGATGCATGCACCCCAATGATCATCGCAGCACTGTTTACCTAAATGTCCATTGACAGATGAATGGATAAAGAAGTTGTGGTACATACACTCAATTGAATATTATTCAGCCACTAAAAGGAATGCATTTGACTCAGTTCTAACAAGGTGGATGAACTAATAGCCTATTACGCAGAATAAAGTATCAAAAAGAGAAAGACAAATATCATATTTTAATGCATATATATGGAATCTAGAAAGATGGTAGGGATGAACCTAACTGCAGGGCAGCAATGGAGACACAGATAAGAGACTTGTGGACACAGGGAGGGAACGAGAGGGCGGGACAAATTGAGAGAGCAGCGGGGAAACACATACATTACCATATGTAAGATTAGATAGCCAGTGGAAATTTACTGTATGACTCAGGGAGCTCAAATCCAGTCCTCTGTGACAATCCAGAGGCGGTGGGATGGGGAGGGAGGTGGGAAGGGACGTTCAGAAGGGAGAGGACAAACTTATACCTATGGCTGATTCATGCTGATGTCTGGCAGAAATCAACAACGTATTGTAAAGCAATTATCCTCCAATTAAAATTTAATTAATTAACTTTTTTAAAAAAAGAACATCTGAGGAGTGCAGTTTGGTGCTCCGTGATGACCTACATGGATGGGTAGGATGGAAGGGGAGATTCAAAAGGGAGGGGATATGTGTATACATAGAGGTGACTCACTCTGTTGTACAGCAGAAACCTACAACATTATAAACCAACTATACTCGAATAAACAAAATAAAACAAAAATTTCCTTAAAAAAAAAAAAAAAAAGAACATCCTCAGGCCTCTCCTGGCTCCATCCAAGCAAGACGGCCCACCCCAGAGGCTCACAGTCAACTGACACTGTCACCACCCATCACTTCTTCCTCTAACCACTAACAGAAGGCCCAAGCCAGGCCTCTCACCAGCCACCCTGTGTTCCCACCTGATCACAGTGAGCTAAGGCCACGGAGGCCCAGCAGGGGCCCCAGGGACCCACTGTCCCCTAAAATTCGCCCAGCCACCTCCCATTGCAGCCCCCACCCAGCATGAACATGGCTGGGAGGGAGCCTCATGTCACCAAAAGCCACGCAACCATCTCCCACAAACAGGCTCCAGGACAACCTTGCCTGAGCCGCTGATGGCCTTGGAGAAATCACTCCACTGTCAGTTGTAAAAAGTGAATGTTGCTCTGCTGCTACTGCTAAGTTGCTTCAGTCGTGTCCGACTCTGTGCGACCCCATAGACGGGAGCCCACTAGGCTCCTCTGTCCCTGGGATTCTCCAGGCAAGAACACTGGAGTGAGTTGCCATTTCCTTCTCCGATGCATGAAAGTGAAAGTTGCTCACTCGTGTCCAATTCTTTGCGACCCCATGGACTATACAGTCCATGGAATTCTCCAGGCCAAGAAGCTACATGTTTGAGTCCAATATCCCAGGTACTGGGCCAGGAATCTACATGCAATTTCTCGATTTTTTGTTGTCGTTTTTGTTGTTTAGTCACTAAGTTGGGTTCAAGTCTTTGCAATCTGATGGGCTCTAACCCATCAGGCTCCTCTGTCCATGGGATTTACTAGGCAAGAATACTGGAGCGGTTTGCCATTTCCTTCTTCAGGGATCTTCCTGACTCTAGGATCGAACCCACATCTCTTAAGTTTCCTGCGTTGGCAGGTGGGCTCTTTACCGCTGAGCCACTGGAGAAGCCCAAATTTAATAGCAGATATTTGTATTTATTGTTCTTGTCCTCTGTCCACAGGATTTAAAACCTGAGCAGGTAGGTGTTGCCATCAGTTCAGCATTGTGTAAGAAGAAACCAGGGCTTAGAGCTGAAGCACCGGAAGAAGTCTGAGGAACATGACAGGCAGGGGGACAAGCAGGACTGAATCCTGGTGTGGACCACCCCTTCACCTGGGGCCACAGTTTCCCTTGTTGCCAAGTAAGGAGTGGGCTTAGATGATCTCTAAGTTCCCTTCCAACTATAGAAAAGACAAGTTTCATAAATTTACTCTGTACCCACGGATAAGATGGTTGGATGGCATCACCGACTCAGTGGACGTGGACTTGGGTGGACTCCGGGAGTTGGTGATGGACAGGGAGGCCTGGTGTGCTGCAGTTCATGGGGCCGCAAAGAGTAGGACACAGCTGAGCAACTGAACTGAACTGAACCCACGTATATGGTAACGCCTGTACCCATGTATCTGGCAATACCTGCATCACATGCCCAAGGCCCTGGGGACCCCCAGCCTCACCAGGAACACAGAGAGAGTGCCCACTGACAGCCCAGTAAAGGCCCCTGCCTGCTGCTTCTCCCTGGCCCTGAGGCATGGCCCAGCAGTTGAGAGGGAAGCCACTGCCTGGCCCGCCCAGGCCCTTCATCCTCACTTTTACGGCCTCACCCCTTGTAGATGAAGAATTTCCTTTCCCTCACTGTTCGCATCACCCCTCGCAACCTCTGAGAAGCCTGAGCACCACAACTAGAAAGTAGCCCCCACTTGCCGCAACTAGAGGGGGGAGGAACAACTAGAGCGTGCAGAGGAACAAGGACCCCACACAGCCAAAAATAGATACATAAAGAGACAGTAGCAACTTAGCCCCAAAGATACAAGAGCAGCCTCCCCCAAGTCCCTGGACTCCAAATAGGAGTATTACAGTCTGGAGAATTCCCAGTTTTGCCCCTCACCACAGCCTTTCCACATCAAGATGGTGGAGGGGGCAGCCTAAGACCACATATAAATGTGTGGAAAGGTAGGGGACAGTGCTTCATGCAATCGTATTGGGCGGCAGCCTTATCATCCTGAAGCATCAGTGCGGGACCTGAGGTCTCCCAGGCCGGGCCTCCCCAGCCAGCGAGCCACAGGTGGGTCATACACCTGCCCAGATACTGACCCCTCAGCCTCCTGGTCAGGCAGGCAACGGCCATGACCATCTGAGCTCCAAGCTGCTCTACTCCGTCCTATGGACATCAAATAACACCACCGTCGTCAGTGCGCCTGGATGAGGTCAAGCCTGCTCTAAGCTCACACCTTCCTTTTTCAGAAAAGAGACATAAGGTCTGGAGCAGGGAAGTGACCTGCCCAAGCCCATCAGCTGATCTGTGGCAGAGACTGTGCTGGAATCAGGCTCGCAGCTCCCCACTCAGCCTTCTTTCTGCTGCGTGCCCCCTACCACGGTCTGCTTGGTTTCTTGGTGGCCGGGTTTCCCTCAGATAGAGTCACCCATGCACCAACTCGAGGGCTGCTCTGGGTGAGGCAGGGGCAGCAGGTGCAATGAGGGGGAGCCTTGCCCTCACTGTGGGGAGTGGTCCCCAGAGCCCAGGGATCCAGGGTCATGCAGGGCCCAGTTATGTCTGAGCAGCAGGTAAAGGATGCTGACTGAGTGAGCTGCAGACCAGCAATCTCCTCATTTGTCTTGTCAACCTCCTTGTCCTGCAGAATGCCAAATCCATTACAGAAAGATTTTCTGCCAGGAAGATACTTAGTGTCAGTCTAGGAAGCACTGGAGATCCCAGCTCAGGTGAAGACCTCTGACCTTCAACCTCCAGGGAGCAAACCAAAGCCATTTCTTCCCTGGAGGTAAATCCAATGGCTCCCGCCCAGACAGTGGCACCTTAGCTTGGGGTGGGGTGGGAAACGGGTAGGTCAGGTTGCTAGGATTTCCCCATCACAGCATCCACATGCCAACTACCTCCTCAATCCGCTGGAGGCCCCAAGCACTGCCTCCAAAAGAATGGCCCAAGGTGGTTTTCTGTCCAAAACTAATCAAGAGATGTGAGAATCAAATGTCTGTGCTAGGAGGGTCCTCAGTCAGTCCATCAGCCAGTTCAGCCCCTGAGAGATGGGCGAGGCTCATCACAGAGTCATCACAAAGCCATAAACAGAGACAAGATGGGTACCTCAGCCATCACCCCATTGCAGGGTGTGAGAGTGAGAGCCCAGGGCAGGCCATTCCATGCAGGGACCATCTGTGAAGTCACCATTCCATCCACCACCATCCCCGCCACTACCAGTGCCAAAGGCACATCCAAATGGTCAGTCTTTGGCAACTGCCTCCCTTTTCATGGGTCCCAGGATTTCTCCCACCAGGTACATGTGTATCGCCACCTCTTAATCCCTTAGAGCATGCCTTCTCAACAGAAAAGGAGGGTATCAGCCCTAAAGGAGCAAAAATGGGCTCCTGGGTAAGCAAAAAAAAAGGAGATATGACAGTGGCATGTGGCCCTCCAAACCTCAACCCTATCTGACAAAATTTTATTACTTGGCATTGGCTATGGACTGAAGTGTGTCCCCACCCTAAATTCATGATGCTGAAGCCTTAAACCCCTAGTGTGACTGTATTTGAAGACAAGGCTCTTAGGAGGTAATTAAGGTTAAATTAAGGTCATATGGGTGGGGCCATGATCCAATAGGATTAGTGTCCTCATAAGAAGAGGAAGAGGCCTTTCTTTCTCTTTCTCTCTCTCTCCCTCCTCTCCTCTTTCTATCTCCCCACTCCAATCCCCCACATCCTTCCCACCCATCCACACCCCCCCCTGAGAGGACACAGTGAGAAGGCTGCTGTCTGCAAACCATGAAGCGAGCCCTATCCAGAAACCGAACCTGCCAGACCTTGACTCTGGACTTCTGGCCTCCAGAACTGTGAGATAATAGACTTCCAGCCTCCAGAACTGTGAAATAATAGACTTCCATCATTTAAGCCATCCAGTCTAGGATATTCTTTTACAGCAGGCCCAGCAGACTGAGACTATTTCTCTCTTTAGAATTAATTTTTCTCCTTAAAGGGGCAACAATGAAAAAAAAGAAAAATTTGGGAAATACTGTCCTGGAGAATTCTTCATTGGAAAGGGCCCAGGGTCTCACTAGAGAGTCTTTCATTTCAGTCTAGAGTTCTGCTTCTCAACTGGCAGTGACTGTTCGCCTCAGGGGACAAGTGGCAGTGTCTGGAGACGCACTGGGTTGTCACAGTTTGCGGGGCTGCTCCGGGAATCCAGTGAGTAGAGGCCAGGGATGTTGCTAAACACCATACACAGGACAGCTTCTGCCACAGAGAGGATTACCCAGGTCAATGTCAACAGCACTGCTGTTGAGAAACCTTGGTTTAGAGCAAAAGAAACTTCAGAATGTTTCACAGTCACAAAGTGCCTAGAAGCCTGAGATTTGGGGCCCTACACTCACAGGTCTTGGTGAGAAAGCCCACCCTGATCCTCTCTACGCACGACTGGTGACTCCAGAAAGCTCATCCCAGCCTCCACAGAGTTCCCAAGACCAGAAGGCCCTCCCCAGTGCCCAAGTAGAGGTAGGCTGCCCCAGACCCACTGGTCACCCAAAAGCCAGAGGGAACAAGGTCAAGAAGAAAGAACCAAAAAAACTCACGGGGCTCCTACACACAGACCATGGCAAGCAAACTGGAGCTCAAATGAGCCTCTCACTCCCTAGGCTGCCTGAGGCAGGAGTGGCCAGGGAGCAGAGGCTCTCCTCAGAGGGATTTCAGAAGCAGAACGCCCAGGGGAGACAAGAATTTCTGAACAGAATGGACGATGGTGACAGGAACACAGGCCACCTCAACTAACAGCTCCCACGAGCCCAGCAACATGCTCAGCCCTGGTCAACCATTGGTTCATTCTGACCCTACGGCCATCCAACAAGATAGGTGCCCTCCCCTCTACACCAAAGAGTAAACTGAGGCACAGAGAGGCTGAGCAAATTTACCAAAGTAGAACAGCTGGAAAGGACCCAGCCAGGCAAGATGAGTGACAAAATGGGAAAGCAATACCAGATGTCAGATTCAAGACCTCCTGCATGGCAGGTCATTCTAGGCCATTCCCATAAATGCTTTAGGCCACACACAACCTCGGTGGTGGTGAGAAAGGGGGAAGGTGTCATGGTTTTCTCTTTACAGATGAAGACCCCAGGCCTGGAGGTGTTCAGGGGCTTACTGGCAAGAGGACATCTCACCCAAGCCACAAGTTTCGATCTGCCAGCCCCAGGGGACTTGAGCAGAACTGTCAAGGCCCCAGTGCAAGCCCACTCACCTGAGAAGATTGAAGCAAGCCTGAAGATGTCTGAGAGGCGGGCGGTCACCGGCTCATAGGGTGAGGCTTCATAAAACTCCTCGCCTGGAAGAGAGAACCGCATCAGACCAGGCTCACATCCTGCCCAAAGCTTTGCACACTTCACGTGGGTAAGGTATTTCTCTCCAACCAGAGCAGATCAGACTGCCCAATACAGCTCTCTCATGACTCCCTGCATGCCCCAGCCTCTTCTAAGGACTTCCATATGCTTCTGGAAAGAATGCACAGGGGGAGGTGGAACCCTGATACCCCCCATGGAAGGCCAGGTATTAAACAAATCCCAGGATTTGAAGCCGAAGGACCCTCCAACAGTCATGTAGTACAACTTTCTCATTTCACAGGAGAGGGCTCTGACGTGGCCCAGAGAGGTGAAGCAACCTGCCTGAGATCACACAGCTCCTCATGGCAGACCTAGAGCTACCTGGCCCTGACACTAACATCCTCTCCCATCACAACAGACTGGCTCTGCCCAGGCTTACTTGGGTGCATGCATCCTCAGTTGTGTCTGACTCTTTTGCGACTCCATGGACTGTAACCCACCAGATTCCTCTAACCATGGGATTCTCCAAACAAGAATACTGGAGTGGGTTGCCATATCCTTCTCCAGGGGAACTTCCCAACCCGGGGATTGAACCCACCTCTCCTGCATTGGTGGGCAGATTCTTTACCACTGAGCCACCTGGGAAGCCCATACCCCAGCTTAAGGGGACAGGATTTCCCCATTGCTTCCCACCATGTCACCAGGAGTGACTGGATGAGGTCCACTGGACGGAGGCCTGACCAGTGACTCCTATATGCCTTCCGACCTGTCTTCCCCTCCACCTGCTGCCTCTCCCCCAGGCTCTGGGGTGCACCAGAGGCTCGAGGATGTGAATGAGTGACAGCAGATAAATGGCGGATGACTGCCCCGGAGACCCAGCACCACCTCAGTGGGACTCCTGCCCCCTCCACCAGTACCTCAGCAGGAAAGGGAAGATCCTCGAGACGGACATGATGGTGAGAAGAAATCAATGGATAATCACTCAGACTGTGTGTGCATGCAGAGGGGGCGGGGGAGACAGGTGATGACCACAGCCTCACACATTGATTTCCTGTCCACCTGAGGCCCAGAGCCACAGGCAAGCTCACCACCTGAAGAGGAGTCCATGGGGGTGGCACCCCTGGGGGCCACCTGCAGGAAGGGGCCAGCCTCCGGGGGAGGGGGTCTTGGAATCTGCTTCTTCAGCCAGGCCCCAAAGTCACCCACAGGCTAACCCCTGACTGGCTCTCTGCTGGTCCAGGGACAAGGCACCTCTCCACTATACTAGGATGACTCCCCCAAAAAAAGGGTACAGACCCCCCCAGAGGACATGAAGGAAGAGCATGCCCCCTGAGAAGTGGCCCCACCCTTCACTGTACCTCACAAGAATACCCTTAGGCTCCGCCCGACCCAGCACACAGGGCGCCTTACGCACAGGCGGTGCTCACTGGTACCTGCCTAATCCAAAGATGACTCTTTGGTCCAGGCCTGTCTCCAACCCCACCTCCGCCCCCCCGGGGCCTGCAGGGCCATCACGGGCTTGCAAGATCTCAGCATCCTCTCCTTTGCCCACCAGCACTGGAGAAACTCCCTGGGGGGCATACCAGCCATGCTAGCCGGTGCGAACAAATAACAAGAGAACTTAGGAAGCGCTTTTGTAATAACGATGAGGTTATGTTGTGTTTTCTTCATACTGGCACTATTAGAAGTGCTTTAGAGGTACTAACTCATTTAATCCTCTTAATTTCCCCAGGGGCTAGGCACTATTATTCTCCCTATTTTTCTGATCAGGGACTGGGGCATGGAGATGCTACAGCACTTGCCCAAGACACACAGCTGGTGAGTGGCAGAGCTAAGTTTCGAATCCAGGCTGTTGGCTCCAGAATCCAAGTACTTAACCAGTATGAATACTGCCTCCAAAAATAAAAAGTGTTACCAAAACCAAATTCTTAAACAAGTACTACCAACCCTGAAGATTCATTGGAAGGACTGAGGCTAAAGCTCCAAAACTCTGGCCACCTGATTCGAAGAGCTGACTCATTGGAATAGACCCTGGTGCTGGGAAATACTGAAGGCAAAAGAAGGGGGCAGCAGAGGATGAGATGGTTGGATGGCATCACCAATTCAATGGACATGAGTCTGAACAAACTCATGGAAATAGTGACAGACAGGGAAGCCTGGCATGCTGCAGTCCATGGGATCACAAAGAGTTGGACACAACTGAGCGACTAAACAACTCTTGCGTAACTTTTCACAGAGCTGTCTTCTCCTGGCTGGACCACTTCCCTACAGCAGGGCCTGTCCTTCCCTATAGCATCTGACACAGCACTGTGCCTGGGTACAGATGGGCTAGTATGACAGATTGGCCCAGGGGATGGATCTCATGAGAAAAGGAGCCTAGTCTATGACTGGTTGGGAGGGACCCATCCTATTTAAATCAATTCTCCTTGCCTGCTCCTGCAGCAGAATTCACCATCAGGAAATCTGAGGCCTGCCTGGCAGCAAGACTGAAGTCAAACCTGGGATGTCAGACTCCAGGCCCATGAGCTGGAAGAGGACATGTAGGAAGAACCCTGTGCACTTCACATTTGCAGAAGCAGGATGACCTTGAACTTCAGCATTGCCACTGGAGGAGGCAAGAAGTCTGGTCTCAAGTGCCCTGTGCAGCCAACAGTGACATCCCTCCCCTCACCCCAGTGTAAATACTGGTGATTATGGCAGAGGGGAAGACGAGCCCAAGGCCACAGCTCTCCCCCAGGGCAGTGGTCACTTTTCAGTCACTCAGTTGTGTCCAGCTTTTTGTGACCCCACGGGCTGCAGCACACCAGGCTTCCTTGTCCTACACTGTCTCTCGGAGTTTGCTTAAACCCATGTCCATTGAGTCAATGATGCCATCCAACCATCTCATCCTCTGTCACCCCCATCTCCTCCTACCCTCAGTCTTTCCCAGCATCAGGGTCTTTTACAATGAGTTGGCTCTTCATATCAGGTGGCCAAAGTATTGGAGCTTCAGCTTCAACATCAGTCCTTCCAATGAATATTCAGGGTTGATTTCCTTTAGGATGGACTGGTTTGATCTCCATGCAGTCCAAGGGGCTCCCAAGAGTCTTCTCCAGCACCACAGTTCGAAAGCATCAATTCCTTGCACTCAACCATCCTTATGGTCCAAATCTCACATCCATATGTGACTACTGGAAAAACCACAGCTTTGACTATATGGACCTTTTTTGGCCAAGTGATGTCTCTGCTTTCCAGGACAGTGGAAAGGGGTCTACTTAGAGCAGTCAGGGGCCTGGTCCCACCAGCAGCTTGCTGTGTGCCCTGTGAGGCCTACCACACCTCTCTGCATCTCAGCCTCCTGCTAGAATGATCTCAAGGCTCTCGGCAGTTGGAACTGTCTGAGAGCCCACTCCCAGCTCTGCCCACACGCTGAGGTCCTCGGTCCATGCAGTGAGCTCAGCCTCAGGTGGGGAGGTGACAGGTAGGGCCTCTCTCTCAGAGGCAAAAGGTGGGACTAAGTCTCCAGGAATTGCATCCACCAGCAGGGACCCTGGAGAAGCGAGAATCTAAGTGCAAACCCACGTGAATCTCTCCACTCCTTGATCCCCTCACCCGCGCAGGCCCAAGTCAGGTTATCAAAATGTTAAGGTCAGGAAGATCCCCTGGAGTAGGACATGGCAACCTACTCCAGTATTCTTTCCTGGAGAATCCCATGGATGGAGGAGCCTGGTGGGCTCAGTCCACAGGGTTGCAAAGAGTTGGACACAACAGAAGTGACTTAGCACACACACACACACACACACACACACACACACACACACAAGGAATAGGGAGCAAGTGCCTGCATCTTCCCGGGAGACCACTCTTCCCATTCCAGGAAGAGCCCCCTCTCAGGAAGACTCTGTCCCTCAGAGGAACACCACCTGCTGTTACTAATAAAAGGCCTCTGGGTTCCCCAGTCAGTCCTGGACAGAAACCACTGGCCCAAAGACCCAGGGGAGGGGACTGAGCAGTCTGCAAAGGGTAGGGAGCATGGTTTTGAGGAAGGAGAAAAGCAGGGGCCTGCCTTTCTAGAGTGGAGTGGACCCAAAGAAGGGCCTCCCAGACTACAGGTGCCTACACAGGGCCCATGGCTTCCTCAGT
This sequence comes from Bubalus kerabau, assembly GCF_029407905.1. Classification (NCBI taxonomy): domain Eukaryota; kingdom Metazoa; phylum Chordata; class Mammalia; order Artiodactyla; family Bovidae; genus Bubalus; species Bubalus kerabau. Next base: position 135,460,575 of record NC_073627.1, read on the forward strand.
GCTCTCACCCTCTGAAGCACACAGTAGGTGTTTAACAGATGTTTGTTGAGTAAATGAACCAACAAACCATCTCAAGCATTGGGATCCAGAGACTCTACAGTCAGAGCCCTCTTGGGTTGAAAGGGCCTTGAAGATGTGGCAGAAGGCAGCATAAAATGCATATTATGCTTATTGTTGTCATCAAAACACCTCACCGCCCAGCTCCAAGCAAGGTCCCCAGTGCGCTGATGTGGTGATGCCGAGGGTGCCAGTCCAATGGGAAGGGTCTCCAGTGGCCCACCCAGCTCTCTAGCCCTAAACTCTTCTATCCCCTCCCTTCCCATTCTGCACCTACAGCAAGCCCACCCACCTTCTGCCCTGTCTCCCTTGGGTTGAAACCAAAGGCCGTGGAAACAAAGCAAAAACCTAAACAAACCAGCTTACTGAATCGGGGCCTTTACTGTTCTGTGCATGGGGAGAAGGAAATGGCAACCCACTCCAGTATTCTTGCCTGGGAAATCCCAGGGCAGAGGAACCTGGAGGGCTACAGTCCATGGGGTCGCAAAAGAGTCTGACACAACTGAGCAACTAAACAGCAACATGGACTTGTCAGTTTCTGTTATGTGAGTTTTGTAAGAAGTTAAACAAGTCTTATTTGTGATAAATATATATTCTGTGCATGGAGTCACCCTGGGAGGGCAGGGGAAAGCCAGATCCTTGTCTCACAGAGAACAGAGCGCCCCTCTCTGTGGCTAGTTTCCTCTCTTTGCTAATTTCAAGTTCTAGGACTCCAGGTTGCCAGCAACAGAGAAGTCACCACTCAGTTCATGAGGAATTACTATGTTACTAATGGTGGTAATACTGTTAATAATTCCAAGCCCGTTTGTTCCTAATTTTAGGGCAAATTTGAAACTTTTGAGCCACTGGTCAGGAACCCATCACTATCCAGGCTCCACCCTGGGCCCAGCTTCCTCCTGCCCCTCCAGCAGCTGGGGCAGGGGAGGCAAGGTGATGACCCTCAGATTCCAGGCTGACACCTCCCCTCCCCCAAGGGCATAGTTCCACATCACACCCCTCTCTCTTCTTCACCTCAGCCTCTCCATCGCTTCTGTCCTACTTTAGAATTTAAACTACTCCACTCTCTTTTTTAAAAAAAGTCATCCTTTGTTCTCTATCTTCACGTGCTTGCTAAGTGGCTTCAGTCATGTCCAGCTCTTTGCGACCACATGGACTATAGCCTGCCAGGCTCCTCTGTCCATGGGATTCTCCAGGGAAGAATACTGAAATGGGTTCCCATGCCCTCCTCCAGGGGATCTTCCTCACCCAGGGAGCAAACCCACGTCTCTTTTGTCTCCTGCATTGTCAGGTGAGTTCTTTACCACTGAGCCACCTGGGAAGCCCTCTATATTCACACCAGAATTCAAGAAGTTGTCCACAGTCATCATTCCCAGTTCCCCAGCTCCCAGGCACCCCCCTAAGCAAGCTTCTGCTCCCAGTGGCCACCTAAGGAGCTCACCCCAAGGGCACCAGGTACACTCTCCATCTCTCTCCTGTCGGGCCTGAAGTCTTGGAGGCTGTTGATCCTCCTTCCTTCTGACAGTGAGCTCCTCCCAAGGGGCTCCCTCCCACCTCACCCCCACAGCCTCCTCATCACCCCTGCAGCCCATCTTTCAGTGGCAGTGATCCCAGTAGCTCAGTTCCTAACCTCCCAGTGTGACTGTACCCAATCCCTTGGCCCCAGTTACCACCTGCAGGCTGCTGGTGACTTCTTTTGTATTTTTTATTGTAGTTGATTTACCACATTTTTATTTATTTTTGGCCACACCCTGCAGCATGTGAGATCTCAGTTCCCCAACCAGGGATCGAACCCACACCCCCTGCATTGAAAGGCGGAGTCTTTATCACTTCCAGGGAAGTCCCTGCTCATGATTTCTCAATCCTTATGTCCAGTCCCCCTTCCTCACCTGAGCCCCAGCCCTGTATGCCCAGCTGTCTATAGGGCAGGGCCGATGAGGGGCATATAACCCCAAAACAAACACATATCTCCAGCCCTCCCCCGACTCAACACCTTTGCTGTGATGGGCCCCCTCAGCCACTCAGCTGCCCCAGACAGAAGCCTGGGGGCCCTCCCTGATTCTTCCGGCCTTTCACAAAGACCTGTTGATTCCACTTCCTGAGCAGCTCTTAGATCTTTCTTTCCTACCACTGTCCTCGTTCAGCCGCCATGTTCCTGGCCTGCACCACAGCAGTGGCCTCCAAACAGTCTCTCCAATCTGCTCTCCTGTTGGAACCATGTGAACTTTGTCCTGAAGCACAGATCATCATATAAAACCTCCAAGGGGTGCTGCCCACCAGATCCAAACCCCTCCCATCTCTCCTCCTCCATCCCCACTTCCACCTGCCTCTAGGTGGCCGTAGTGGTAAAGAACACATCTGTCATGCAGGAGACAGAAGAGATGAGGGTTCAGTCCCTGGGTCGGGAAGATCCCCTGGAGGAGGGCATGGCAACCCACTCCAGTATTTTTGCCTGGAGAATCCCATGGACAGAGGAGCCTGGTGGGCTAGAGTCGGACACGACTGAAGCAGCTTAGCACCACTGAGTTACCTGCGTGTCTATAAGGAAGGTCAGCTAACCTGCATTACATGCTGCCCTTTGCCCAAGCTCTGTCCCCCACCTCCCACACTCTCCCCACATGCCTTCACGAAATAACTGCATCTCACTCTTTCGTCTCAGCCTGAAGGCCGCCTCTTTCAGGAAGGCTCTCTAGATTTTGCAAAAAGGGGTTAGATGCTCTTCTTTGGCTCTTCCAGAGCCCCCAGTGCTTTCCGACAGCACTCACTACATCACCAAACAACAGAAAGTCCCTGACTTATCTGTGTCCCCCCAGACTAGGAGCTCTACAAAGGCAAATGCTGCCCCAGCTGCTCTGGACTATTAATGCCTAGCAGCCAGGAAACGCCCCGTAAACAGCTGTTGAATTAATAAATGAATGTCTGACCCAGGAGGCCTGCAAATCCTCCACACCCTAGTCTGGAGGCGAGGAAATGGGGGAGGTTTGGCTTACAGGTTTGGCCTTGGACCTTGGAGGAGGGCTTGCCCAGGGCTCTGGGACCTGCTTCCCTCCAATCCCTGCTGATAGTGCCTAAAACAGGTCAGGGGTCAGGAAGCTACCAGAAGGGCAGGCCTCCTGGAAGCAGGCGGGCAGAAGGGGGGCAGCAGAGAGTGGCAGGGGCTGGTCTGCTCACATGCAAACCTCACAGCTCCGCCCGCACGCAGCCAGTCCCTTCTCTCTCCTCTGTGCTTTTCTCCATCCACCTGGGCACTCTGGCCTCACCTGCCCTTGTTACCATGACACACAGCCAGCCAGCCAGCTTTGGTCCACTCCCCATCTAGACCCCCATCCCCTCTCATTCCACCACCCTGACCCTTTCTCCTCCATACCTCCTCCTTGGTCTGTCTCTCCAGCAACATCTGCGCCCCGCCCTCCCCAGGTCAGATGATTACCTCTGGGTGCTAGGTTGCCCAGGAGGTGGAGAGAGACACAGCGGGCCAGTCCATCCCGTTACCAGGCCCTCCCGCTGAACCCAGGACCCTGGCCGGCCTTACCCTCGGTCAGCCCCAAGTGGATGCTCCAGTAGATCTGCAAGCACTGCAGCTCCTTCTTCATGCCCCGCTTGCAGCGGCAGTCGTAGAGCGGGCTCTCCTGCAGCACCTCCAGGGCTGCCTGGCACTCCTTGTTGGCCAGCATAGTGTTGCGGTCCCGGCCGGCCAGGCACTGGCGCAGCGTGCGGTAGCGGGAGCTGCAGTTGGATTCGGCCGCGCACAGCTCATTGGCCCGGACACAGTCCACTGGGGGGCGCCAGCCGTGGAGCTCAGGGCCCTGCGGGGAGGAAGGGCTGGCCAAAGAGCGGAGGGTCTCGTCTGGGTGGTGGGGAGGGAAGACAAGCATGAATGAGGGCCGCAGTCTCCGACCCCAGAGGCAGGCCTGGGGGCCCTTCTGGGAGAGTCACACCGGTTCTATTCAGCACAGCAAGGCCCATTCAAGGCTGCCTGCCCCAGCAAGTCAGAGTAAGCACTGCTAAAGGGGCCCAAGATACCACCATCTCTCCTCAGACCCCAAAGGAGAAAAGTTGTCTTCAGCTTGGCCCTACATGACCCTTTCCTGGTTCCTTCCACGGCCCTGGGCCCAGGAGCACAGCCCAGAAGAGCCAGAGGCCCCAGCCAGACCACAGACGGTCTAAGATGTCAGGAGTCCAGAGAAGGATCCCACGGCCTCAGCAGAGAGCTGGCGGCTGATGGGCCTCCTAGGGCAGGCCAAGGGGAGATCTCAGTTTCAGAGTAGCCAGGCCTCCTGCCAGCAACCTCAGGTCCAAACAGGTCTGGCCAAGGAACCAGCTAGGCTGACTGGTTAACTCTCACAGCCTGTTAGGCTCTCAAAGACCAGATCAGTCCTCGCATTCCACCCTCAGAAAACTGAGGCCCAAAGAAGGGACGTGACAACTCAGGTCACACCCAGGCTAAAACGGCCCCTCCGACCCCCAGTCTGTCCATTTTGAGTCCCCAGACTTCATAAGGAGACAGGGACAGACAAGCCTGACCCCGCGGTCTGAGGAGAGCTCAGAGGGAAGCACTCGTCTGGGGGACCCGGCCCTCCACACCGTTCTGTCCAACAGAGACAAAATCCACCATGGAGACAAGTTCCACCCCAGCCCCCCAAAAAATGCTGGGGCCCAAGCAACTCCATCCCACCACGCCCACAGATACCTCTCTCTGTCTCTGTCTCCTTCTCTCTCTCATTTCTTTTCCTTTCTTTCCTCTCCTCCCCACCCTTCCTTGATACCCTCTCCCCTCTGTCTCTCCTTCTTTCCAGAAGCCAAGTAATAAGTCAGCTGCAAGTGGACCCTCGCCTCGCACATGGACCCTCGCCTCCCCAGCATGGCCTCCAGTGTCCAAACCCACAGTCCTCGGAAGGGAAGGGGTTGGGGAAGCAGATACGGAGGGGAAAGGCATAGAAAGAGCCGCTTGGTCCTTCCAAAAGCAAGCTCCCCAAACAGACATCATCCCAGTCCCCTGGTCCCCTTCAAGCCCCTCACTCAGATCCTGCCCCACAAAAAGGCCATGCCATGGCCCAGAGCCAAGACTGAATTTTGCAAGACCAGAAGAGTGATGGGGGGGGGGGGGGGTTTCCCCACTCCATTCTGCCCCGAAACATAATAAGATCTTAGGCAGAAGTCTCCCCCATCCCCTAATCCCAAAAAGTCTCCTCCATTTTGACCCAGAACTCCCACTTCTCACTCCTTTCTCCCAGGAGGCCCTGCTCAAGGAGCAGCTAGCACAGGGAGACAGCGACACCTAGAGGCAATGTGCTGCACTGCAACCCTGTCACTACCCACAGGGCCATGGAGGGGAAAGGCAACTAGGAACGAACTCCTGGCGAGCCAGGCCTATCCCACCAAGAGAGCAGGGGGTGGGTCTGGGGTGAAGAAAACCTCAGGGTCCACAACAAAAGACTTTCTTTCTCCAGCTGACCAGACCTCTACCTCAGGACAGGAGGAGCTGACAGTTATGGCCAGGCTTGAGCAAGACCACTAAAGAAACCAGCATGGAATGTGGGCATAGACAGTAAGGCGTCTGCCCAGGGTAGGATGGAGAAGCGCCCTCCCGCCCAAGCCCAGGCGGGGGCTTTATTGCCAGGCTTCAGCAAATTCCTGGGTCTCTAAGCAGGACTCGTGTGCAACAGGGCCCTCCAGGATCAGCTCTGTTGACCCAGCCTCACCTGTACCTGCTGTCCCACCTAGCCAACCAGGTAGCCAGCCTGCTGGAGCCTTAGGACTGGCCCAGCCCTGGGCCTTCCACTGACTCTCCTCACCCCAGCATCCCAGCAGGCGTCTCCTCTCCCACCTTGGCGTTACCTGAGGCTGCACAGCGGGAGATAAAAGGAGAAGGCGGCCTCCTCCCCAGGCTTAAACGTCAGCACACTAGCCTAGGGAACTGGGGCAATAAGGACACTTCCTTCCTGCCCTACAGGTGGGTCTACAGCCCCAAGAGACATCCTTATAGAGTCCTGGGCTCCTGTGCCTAAAGCCAGGGCTTCCCTCTTCCTTTCAGCTCCTGGGCAGAGAGATGCTCCATAGGAGGGTCAGTGCATTTTCCAACCAAACTCCCTGACCACCACCTACCCCTGACTCTTCTCGGTGGTCCCATGACCCCCAAAACCAAGAAGTCCACCCAGAGAAAGAAATCATGGCAACCTGGTGTCTCTGGCCAAGAATTCTAGATGAGTAAAGGTTGGAAGGTATTCTGGTGATGTTTCCAGGTTCTAGATCAGGAGAAAACTCGGATCTCTCAAGGAAAGCACAGACATGTGGAACAGCTTTTGGAGACACAGCAGGGACTGTGAGACCACACAGACTTACAACCGCCCAGGTACATCAAATGCCCCGATGAGAGAGAGAATGCCAGTGGGAGGTGGGCCCTCTGACCAACCCCGGTCCCCACCCCCATCACTGTCCCCATCTCACTTTCTGTCTGGGTTTGTCAACACTGGAAGTCAGGATGGCTGGGCCAGGAAGGCATGCCCATACCCAGACCTCATTCAGAACCTTGGGAGGAGCACACCGAAGGCCCCTGCTCCTAGAAACGTGCTTCACTCTATCCCTGACTGAAAATGCCCACCCCACTTCTCAAGCTCCAGAAAAGCCTCTCCCCAAAGCCAACTTTCCAACCAACTCCCAACTGTGGGCTCCTTGCCAGGCAAGGGCCCTGGGGCTGAAATTTCCTTAACAACCAACATATCCCTAGTTCTCGGCTGGCCTAACCCAGAGCCTTTCAATGTCCTGTGGTCACTCAGGCAACACGCACCCCAGCTTTGAGAAGGGGCTTCTCCAGAGAAAGGAACTGAAAGGATGTGGCCCCCCCGCCACTTTTTCTCCTCTCATCCCCACCCCCACCAGGGTCACAGACACCAGGGAGGCATCTCTGAACAGGACCCCAGGCACACCTACACAGGCTCAGGAAAACAGTCTCTCCTCAGGCCCCTCGGCTGGGACCCCCCACCTCTGCAGCCTGGGGGGCTGGACTGGAGACAACTAAGGGACCATCATCCACACCTGGGAGCCCTGCTGGCCTGGGATGTGTGCGGTTCAGGAGCAAGCAGTCTGGCTGCTTTTCCTGAAATACAATTTTCTTTTCTTCTTGGCCCTGCTCATTCTTGGCCCCAGAAAGCTGGGTTTTCAAACCAGCCGTGGGAGAAAAGGTCAGCTTTTATAATAGCCCCTTCGGAGTGAGAGGGTTACTAGGAAAGGCTTGCAGGAGCACAGTGGGGCCCAGAGCAACCATCCCAGCCTCCTCCCTCAGCCCCTCCCACCTGAGAACACTATTGAGAAGAGCCACCTCTGGCTCCCTGAGGCCGGACTGTGAAGGCCACACCCTAGAGCTGGGCCAAGCCCCACTGCCCCTACGAAAGCAGGAGGGGCTGGCAAAGGGCCCAGGGCCCCATCAACATGGACTGGACTTGAATCCCTGGTCCTAGTCAAGACACTTCTTAGGACACCCTTCATGGCTTTCTGTGACCTGCACCTAACCCCCTCCTAGGCCTTGCCTCTCCCCTCCTCCAGGAGGGAAAGGGTGCTCTCATGACCCATCTGGGCAGGCTGGCTCATCCTGGCTACACAGCAGGCCAAGGTGGTAGGAGCAGCATCCACAATGAAGCAAATGTGTGGTCCTTACACACATACACACACACACACAAACACACACACACCCCGTTAGCCTGCCCTCTCTCTGGAGCACTTACTGGGGCAGCAGCCTTGCCTGGGACTCCTGGTCAGCACACAGCCTTTCCAACAACCACTTTTACTCACCTCCACCCCCAAGAATGCTCCCTCTACACCCGCTTCCCAAGCAGCTGAGATTTCCTGCAGCATAAAAAGGGGGCCAGGGATTGGGAATTCTGGGTGGGAAAAAGACAGTCGGGGTTCAGGGGCACCAGGCAGCCCTCCCTTCCCTGCCCTTGGGGGAGAGGGCTTACAGAATGAGCAGTGGTCTTTGTTCAGGCCAGGTTTTCCCCTCAGCCCCCCTCCTTCTTCACCCAAGGAAGCAAACTTTGGCCTCCCTCCCATCTCTTCCCACCAGCTACCGGGTGCCCCCGCCCCAAAGGTGGCAAAGACAAGGCTGTGAACTGCGGCTCAAACCCTCCACTCCCGCCCACCTAGATGGCTCGGGTCTGCGCGGGAGGGAGGGTACAGGGTGGGGAGAAACTTGAAAAGTGTTCCAGGGAGTGGAGCCGCGGGGAAGGGATTCGGAGAGTGGGAAGCGGGGTGATTTTTCCAGGGGTTGATTGGCAGGCGGGGGGTGGCTGCCAGGACTGCCCCCACAGATGTCCATCCCGGAGCTCCTGGAGAAGCCCGTGCCCTCCACCACGATCGGCTCGAGGAGCCACCGGGAAAGGTAGGATGGCAGGATTTTCCTCTCCCCGACCCTGAGCCTCTCCCCTCCCTTCTCTCTTCCAGATCAAGAGTTGGATTTTTTTTTTTTCTTAAGTTGCCGCAATTTGAACCCTTTATGTTGAGAGAAATGAACGCTATCACTGCATGTGAGTGAGCGACTGTGTCTGCGTTCGTGCGCTAAGGGATGGTCTGGGTGTTCTAAGTCTCCTTCCCAACCCTGCGCGTACGCAGCCAGCAGCGGCTCGCGTCCCTCTACCCGCATCCTCGCCGCCGGCCCCGCTCGGTTCCGCCGCGCCCGGGCCCGGCTCGCCCCGCCGCGCACTCTTCCCACCGGTCGGTCCCCCGCCAGTGCCCCGCTCGCCCCCAAGGTTCCAGGCTGCTCGCCGGCGCCAGAACGCGCGCGGCAGCGCAGCCCCCCAGGCTCCCGCGGACACACTGTCCTCGCCTCCCGCAGGTACTCACCTAAAAAGAAGAAGAGGCAGAAGGCGTTTGCCAAGATCATGTTAAATAAATCCCACAGTTTTTTCTGTCTTTTTCCTTTGGATAAAAAATAATAACAACAACAATAATAATAGCCAAGCAGTGATAATCAGCCCCAAATCCAATGCGGAGATCCCAGCTAGTCCGCCGGATGAAGATCCTGAGTCCTGCGATTCTCGCCTCTGGCTGGAGAGGGTGGGGGAATGGAGGGCGGTGGGCCGCGTCTCGACGCCCCCCTTGCCCACTAAAATCAAATACACACGTATCTGTGTGTGTGCGTGTGTGCTCTCCAAGCCGACAGCCGGTCCTCAGGTCTGCCCTTCCCTCGACTCGTCCGGGAAGGCGCGAGTCCCCGCGGGTCCGATTCCCCTGCGCTTCCCGGGAGGGGACTGAGGAGGTGGGGGGAGAGGCGATCTGCGAGTGAAGGGCTGGAAGGAAGTGGCGAGGGTGGGGGTCAGAATAAAACGCAAATAAGAAAGAAATCCACCGACGGGTGTCAGCGCCTAGGAACGATCCAGTGGGAGCTTCGAGGACGAGAGACCCGCGTCGCTTCTTTCGCACAAGACGGAGGAAAGATTCAAAAAAATCTTCTCCCGCTAACCCCTGCTCGTGTCACTTTTTTCTAATGGAATTCCAGTGACCGTGTGTCTCTGCGTGCGTGTGTCTTTCTCTCTCCTCTGCCTCCCTCTCCTCTCCCCGGCTCTCGCTCTTTGCTCCCGCTCTCTCCGGCTCTCCCTCGCTCTCCTCTCCCTCCCCTTTCTCCCTCTCCCTGCTCCTCCCTCCGCCCGCCCCCTTCCCCCTTCGCGGCTCCCTTGCCGCGGCTCTCGCGCCCGCGCCCCTCTCCTCCGCCCGGGGCTCGGCGCTCTGGCTCCCAAGCGCTGGCGGCGCGGGGCGCGGGCGCGCGGCGGAGCAGCGACACTCTGCAGCGGCGGCGGCGACAAGGCGGTGGCAGTGGCGCCGGGGAACGCGGGCCGAGGGGAGAGCTCCGCCGCCGGCTCCCTCTGCTCGGCCGCCCGCCCTTCCCGGGATTGACCTGCAGCCTTGGCCGGAAACCTGACCAGCTACCCTGGCCGAGGCTCGGGCTCCAACCCAAACCCACCAAAGCCTCCGCACCTTTCTCTTCCAGCTGCTCCTGCCGCTGCGCGGCAACCCCCACGCCCCCTCCTCTCCCCGCCCGGAGCGGGCTGCGCCCTCCAACCCCCACCGCCCCCGCCCCCGCGCCAGGGCAGCCCGCTCCGGGAGGCCCTGGGGAGGTTCAGCGGAGGCCCGAGGGCTTGGAGTCCGTGGCTCTCGAGCCAACCCGGGGGCGTAGGGGGAAGGGCGCTAGGGAAAAAAATAAATAAATAAAACCGCTGGAGTCCGGGTCAGGGAAGGGGGCTGCACCATCCGATGGGCGTCCTTCGACCCAGGAGCCGAGGCAGAGCGTCTCCCCGAAGACGCAAGGGAGATGAAGGACCCCCTCCGTCACCAAACGCCAGCGTCCCCGCACAGCCTCCTGCCTGGGTCGAGCCCCACGCCCGCCTACACGTGTGCTCTTCATGCGGGGTTCGAGAACTTTCCCCGCACACCCTCGGCGCCCTCGAACCCCACACTCCCTAGCGTCGTAACGCTTCTAGACTCCCCTTCCCGACTTGTCTCCCTCCCCTAGTGCGGGAAGAAAGCTGCCGAGCCAGGGCGTCCTGACCACCCCATCCGAGGCCGGCGAACCCTTCCACGAACTGCGCGGGAAGGATCGGGGATGCTGGCCCGCACCCCACCCTGGTGGGAGCGCCCCGGGACCGACGCAGGTCTCCGCGCCAAGATCAGCGGCGAGCTGGGCTCCGGGGAGTTCTCCCGAGGCAACCGGCAGCTCCCTGCTTCCGAGGCTCCAGGTGGGGCTCCCTCCCCCTTCCGGGAAGGGGGCGACTGATCCATATGTCCACGGGCCGGGCTCACCGGCGTGTTTCAGTCACGGGATTTACAGTAAACGCTCAGAAGCACCAAAAAGGAGGGGCGTCTGGCAGGGAAAGGGCTGAAGGAGAAGTAAGGTTGCTGACACATTCTGGCAAGTGGGCGAGAGGCGGTGGGCTTCGGGCACGCGCGGGCAGACCCACGCACACCCGACACCCCAGTTTCACGCGCCCATCTGACACATTCTCGGCTGCGTTAAAGCTGCCCTGCACCCCTCGGCGCCCTCGCACACATTCCTGCACGCAGCTCCGCGCGCACCCCGTGTGCCAGGATGGGGTACACGCAATACCTCGTTAACTTTCCGCGCTACGCAAAACCGGATCTGGGCTGGACCGAAGACGTAGGTGTTAGTGCATTTTAAAATGCGTTTTTAAATGAACAAGGCTCTGGAGAGGCGTGAATGCTAGAAATGGACCTGGGCTCGAAGGGAGGGGTCACTTAAAAAACCGGCAGGCTTCGCAAGTAGAAAAGCTAGAGGGAGCAACGTTCGTCTTGCGGATTTAGGCGGGAACGCGGCTTCTCTCCAGCCTTGGAATCGCCGAGCTGAGGGTCTTCTCCGAACGCCTCACATTTGCCCCATCCTAGGGCATCAGCCCTCAGTCCGTCCTGTCCCAGGGCCATTGAGTGGTGCCCGCTTGGGGGCGTGGCCCTAGCAGGTGAGCGAACCTGAGCCAGGAAGGCTTGGGGATTGGAGCTGGGGAAAGTACCCGGGGGCTGACCTTCTTGCCATTCTTCCGGGCCTCTCCAGTTCTAAGAAAAGACTAAACACCTTCATTCCTAGAACTGGGGGGTGTAAGCAACCAGCTTCATAAAAGTTTAGGTTAAAGGATGAAAACCTGATGAGAATTATACTCTTGAATCAGAAGCCGGGTGTGTGCTTAGTCACTCAGTCGTGTTCGACTCTTTGTGACCCCAGGAGTCACAAAGTCACAGCCCTCCAGGCTCCGCTGTCCCTGGGGATTCTCCAGTCAAGAATACTGGAGTGGGTTGCCATGCCCTCCTCCAGGGATCTTCCCAACCCAGGGATCGAACCCAGGTCTCCCGCATTGCAGGTGGATTCTTTACCCTCTGAGCCACCGGGGGAAGCCCTCAGTGGCTGGAGTCTGGTGTAAATAAATTTCCCCCCTCCCCTCTCGTACTCCCTGGATCTTCGGGCTGCCCAAATGCCCTTTACCACTCCCACATTTCCGCACCCCCACCTGAGGTTTTCCCTATCCCAAGGGCCCTACTCTAGACTCTGAAATTACTGTTCGGCACATTGCTCTTCCTCCTTCATCTCAAAAACAATTTCTTTAACTTTCTTTGAGCCTTGGCTGGACATTAGAAAGAAAATTTTCTGAATCACATTTAGGAGCTTTAATGAGAAAGCAGTGATGAACACCCAGGGTGTGCCCACTGATTCCCACGGTGGCGGGAGGGGTATCTGGTAGCAGGAGGTGATGGCTGAGGTCCTTCAGGGACTCCAGGTCAGTGGACAATGCCACCAGGCCAGCATTCACCTTGTGGCCATGAGGCCCTCTTTTCCCACCTGTCTATATAAGCGTCACTCACTACACCTCACTCTCTGCAGATCCACCCTCAACCTGAGCTGCCCTTAGATATGGCAGCGTACAAGTGTCCCATGATAACCCACACGTCTTCCATGTGTAAGCACCCCTACCCCATGTCAAGATCTGCAGAGGAAACACAGACAGACATGTGCCAGCCATAGGCAATTTAATCCCTCAGAGCCTCAGTTATTTCATCTATAAAATGGGGATTTAAAAAAAAAAAAAAACCTGAGTCTTCCCTGGTGGTCCAGTGGCTAGGACTCCATGCTCCCAATGCAGGGGGCCCTGGTTCAATCCACATGCTACGACTGGGACTTGGCACAGCCGAATAAATTTTTTAAAAAAATTTTTTTAATTCAAACTGTAGAGACAAGATGAGATATTGTACACAGAGCAGCGAGTCAAATGCCTGGCTCTAAGAAAGTTGTTCATAAAACGTCACCCCTTTCCTCTGGGATCCAGAAGGATTAGGAACCTATGTATAAGGCATACAAACCTAAGTGGCAAATGAGAAGCAGAGATAAAAAGCAATGGGGATTCAAGGGAAATAGAGACAAGAAGGTCAGTCTTCCCCAGTGACTCAGTGGTAAAGAATCCACCTGCCAATGCAGGAGACGCAGGTTCAATCCCTGGGTCAGGAAGATCCCCTGGAGAGGTAAATGGCAACCCACTCCAGTATTCGTGCCTGGGAAATCCCGTGTACAGAGGACTCAGGCGGGCTACAGACCATGGGGTCCCAAAAGAGTCAGACACAACTCAGCAACTAAACAATTGTAGAGGGTCAAGAAAGAGAGAGTCTCAGAGAAAGGAGAGACTCTCAGGAAGTATGAACAGATGCTCTTAAGATTCACGGATACACATTCCCACACCCTGCAAGACTGTACCTTTCATCAGCCTTTAAGGGTCAAGCCCAGTGACTCGTGAGCTCGTGGGTAGATGAGTCTCCTGCCCACCCAAGACAGCCCCTCCACCGTCACAGATACGGGAGCTACAATGTGCAGGGAGAGGGAGAAAGGACACTTGGCTGTTCGTTTCTGTTTCCTCATCTCTCTAGGCCTACTCATCTGGTGGTGTGGATTCTCTGGAGGGTAAGAGCAATAGGCATGTAAAAAGACCAGTGGAAGCGAGGAGGGTTGCTGGCCCACCCTAGGACACACGCATGCGCGCACGCACTCTCGTTAACAACACAGCTCAACTGACCAGAGCTGAGCTACTGCCAGCAGAATCTTATCCCTTCTTTTCCTTCTGTGGAGCAAAAAATTCTGAGGATCACGTGTCCCAGAGAGAAAATCCAACCAGGTATATAAAGAAGAAGAAGGTGCCAGGTAAGATACGTCAGAAATCAGGGAGTTGGCAAACGGAGGTGCCCTCAGGCATGGGACAGCAGCTGACCCAGGACTTCCCACAATCCAGCAAGCAGCACAAGTTTACTGGATTCCCTCCAACAGTGCCAAGGGCTGTGGGAATACAGCTCTGAGCAGGGCTGCTCCCGCCATGGAAGCCGTGCACAATAGAGTTAGGTCAGGTAGGTATCCATGAACAGACTGAGCAACCCAAAGACACACTGGAACCGAATAAGAGAAAGGAAGGGTTAGTACCTGGGAGTTTCGGGAGGACTTGCAGGGAAACATAGGATTGGAGCTGGGCCTGGCGGAACACAGAGGGAGGCAGTGTTCTGGGGAGGGGACAGCATAGGTCAAGTGCAGTGGTAAGAACAGTTCAAGGGGACTTCCATGGTGGTTCAGTGGTTAAGAGTCCGCCTCCCAATGCATGGGATGAGGGTTCAATCTCTGGTTGGGGAACTAAGATCCCACTTTTTGAGGGGCAACGAAGCCCATTCAGCACCACTAGATCAGCCCTTACACTACAAAGAGAAGCTCACCAGCTGCAACAAAGAGCACTTGCACTCCTACTAAAACCCAACACAGCTAAACAAGAAAGACAGGATTGAGGAAGTGCCCAAGAGTTGGGAGGAGCCAAGGGCACAGGAGCCTGTCAGAGAAGGTCTGGAGGGTCTGATGGGAGGCACAGAGGACAAGCATTGAAGCCCTACCTCCTGCTCCCTTAGGAGCCATTGACGATTTTTGAGCAGGCCAGTGGCATAAGAACGGTGTTTTAGAAGATTGATCTGACAACTCCGTGAAGGATGGAGACAAGAGACCAGTTAGAAAGCGATTTTAACAATTTCGGCCTGAAATAACGGGATCCAAAATAGGAAGTGGTGGTGAGCCTGGATGGAAGGAAGGGGTTGTCAGGGGCTCTAGAAAGATGAATCAGCAATATGTGGTAGATCCAACAGAGGGGACAAGGAAGAAGGAAATTATCTTCTAGTCAGACAGTGACCAGCCAGGGGACAGGCCTGGGGAAAGTGACTAGCCCTGACTTCTCAGACTTTGTCACTGGTTATAATAATTAAGGGAGCCAACTTTATGGCAAGATATATGTTGATATCCCTTTAATTTTGATAAAACTCTGTGGAGTAGTTACTCTTAATAGCCCCAATTTACAAATAAGACAACTAAAGTCAAAAAAAAAAAGTAATATAACTTGCTTAAGGTCATATTCTAAGTGGCAGAACCAGGATTTGAACTTTGGCAGTTGGGATCCAGGGCCCCAGCCTGGTAACCTCTGTGCCCTGAATAAATAAGCAAAGGGGCAGCTCTCCAGACTATGAATTTTTATGTCACATTTCAGAAGATCTTAAATATTCCCTTTCTCCCTGCCCTGTCCAGCAATAGAGTGCAGAAATTGTGAGAACTGCAATTTCTTTTTTATCTTTCTTGTGATCTCTTCTGGTCTCATCCTTGCAGTTCAAGTCTAAAGCCTAGAAAGGATACTGTCTTACCATGGTACATGCTACAGTGTCCAGCTCAGTGTCCTGGACCTAGGTCATGGACATCCATGAGCTTTCTCAGCCCCGTTCCAGACCCATCCGCCTCCTAATGGCACGCTGACTCATTCACCAACCTTCCCTCCCCACACAGCCACTCCAGGTCCCTGATCCCCAACCTGGCCAGAGTGAAATTGTCTGGGGATGGAGAGCAGCAGGGATTTAACTAAAGCCTCCAATTCCTGAAGAATGAACAGAGCTACTGGCGCAGGGTGGGTGGGACTGGGCTAGAAGGAAAGAAATACATACTGCACTCAGGGGCATTGATTTCTCTAATTGATTTGTCAGTGTTCCCATGCTTCATATTCTCTTTCGAGGTAAGCACCCAACAAGAGGTGGGAATCTGGCTTTACTTTGCCTCTCCCTAGGGTCTCCGGAGACCCCTCTGCTGCCCCCTGCCCCCCCACCACACACACACACACACTGCCAGCCCCAGGGTAGCCCGTTAGAAGGGGAGGAAGCTGCTGCTACAGCGGGGATGCAGGAATGCAGATGGAGAGTTACTCAGGCAGGAAGCTGGCAATACCACCTTCTGTGGATATAGCCTGCCTCACCATTTCACAACTTCTTTCTCCATGATCCTGAAGTCCTTACACCATCCCCCTCTCCCTTTGGGAAGAGGACATGGCTGACTCAGCTCCCCTTCCAAGGGAACAAACTCAGCCTTGAAGATGGCCCATGACGTAGCCCAGGTTACAATGCAGTCAACAAGTGGAGGAGCCAGGACTGGAAGGAAAGTGGGGCTGTCCACACCCTGGTCTAGTGAGCTTTCACCTTCAAACAGAGAAACCCAGCAGCCAGAGAGCCAGGGCCTGCTGCTTTCTCCCACATTAGGAGATGGATTAAAGGGAGAAGGCACTCAGTAATTTTCAGCACTTCGTTTCATCCAGGACAGGTCTGAGAAGGTTTGTTTCTCTAAACCCCTCTTTACCCCAAAGTCACATGCATCCTGAAAAATCTGAAACCCAGCACTTCCCCTGCCACCTTCGCAACTCCCCAGTGGCAGCAGGAGCTGAGCTGGTAAATGTCCCTTCTGATATGCTACTGTCAGCTTAAAATATCCCAGTGACTGTGGAAGCCTCCCCACTGCCCGAGCTACCCTGCACCCAGCATGTGCTGGCACCGTCCCAGCCGCGCCCCAGCATTGTCCAGGTGCCCTTGGCAGACCCCCACTGCCTGGAACAACCCCACAGCCTCTCTCCTGAGCACGCCCATCGCTCCCAGCTCTCAGGCGCTGGCTGGCAATCTGCCAGGTTACCCAAGGTCAGAGGCAGAATGCAGGGAGAGGGGCAATGATTGCTTTTACCAAGCTGTGGGGAGCCAGCTCCTGCTGCCTGGTGCCCCCCAGGAGAGCTCTCAGCACCAGCAGCCCCCCACAGGGACCATGTCTTTATTTAGCTAAGCCTGGCAAGGTGGGCGGAGCCTCAGAGCTGGGTCTGAGATGGACTGTCACTTGGAGGGCCCAGCTCAGTCTCCAGGGACTGAAAGGCGGCTCGCAGGGGCTAGGAACAGAAAGTGGGAACCAGGATGTTCCTCTCTGAGCAGACAAACTGTCTTTGGGCCCGGCCTAGAGCTTACCAGATGAGCACATTTGCCTGGGTGCCCACCTCCCTCACCCTGACCTCTCGTCCTAGGAACTTCTTTTCCCATTATCCAGAAGGTTCTCTCCTTACCCCCACTGTCCTCGTATATACTAGTGCTTTCTTGCTGTCTTCTCCTTCCTACTGCTCCCAGGGGGAGGGTTACTGTTTACCCAGAAAGAATGAATTCCAATCATTAGGCTCTTAGGGTTGGAAGGAAACTTCCATGACAATAATAAACAAGTGCCAACAAGTGCACTGCGCTCAGCAACTCACAGAGCTTTCCCCTATGAATTTATCTCAGGCCTCCTGCACAGCCTCTGAAGTGGGCATTTTTCAGACTACAAAACCTAAAGTCAAGGCACCCAGGGACTTGTCCATGAGTGACTTGTCAGCGAGGAGCTGACCTACGACTTGAATCCAGTCCTGAGGGATTTCAAAGTCCTGTATTTGGGAAGTGTCCCTCCTTGAGGGACAGGGAAGTCTGGCATGCCGTAGTCCAGGGGTTCCAAAGAGTTAGACATGACTTAGCGACTGAACAGCAACAACTTGCTTAAAACACTTCAGTAAAATAAAATACTTTTTAATAATAAAAACTAAGACAATGTCACAGAAACACTTGCCAGGACAGGGGACTCTCAGGGCCCCTGTTCCCTGATTCCAGACAGCTTGGATAGTTGAATTGTTCCTTTGCCTCCCCATGACTTCACATCTACAAGGATGGGAAGCAAGAGGGAGTTTCCCAGAAGTGCCTCAGGCTACACACACTGCTGGACAGCCAGATGCCTATCATTCTCCATGGCAGCTGGCCTGCCTGGATGCTGTCTGCCCTCAGCAGAGGAGGGCAGGGCCACTCCCATCAAAGCCATCAAGTGCAGTCCCCACCTCCTACTTCACAGTGAAGCCATCACACCAGCAAAGCTGGCTCCATCCAGAATGGGCCATTTCCAGAGGTCCAGTGTCTCACTGCCTCCCTGTTCCAAGATGGGTGAGTCCCTGCCCCTTGGAGGGTGTGGAACTGGCTACACTAGAGGATCTGCACGGCTAATAGTGGTGAGAGCTCCGGGATTCTGTAATTTCCCCAGCCCTGGCTAGGTCCCATTTCTTCCTGTTCTTGCCACCTGGCTCCTGGAGCAACACCCCAGCTGGCATGTGGAGCATTTTGGAATGAGGGTCTGACTAGGGCTCAAGTTCCAGTTTTGACCTGGGTTTGCTGGCAGCCTCAGAAGAAGTTCAGTACTGTAGCACCATGAGTTGGCACTCAGAAAGAGTTGGAAGAAAAAAGAAGAGGAAGGAAGGCTGAACTATAGGCTATTGGAACTTCTGTCCTCGCCTCCATCTCCATGCCAACCCCCCAATCTTCAACCAGGGCACCCCATAGAGTGAGAAAAGCATCCTCAGGTTCTAGCCAACAGCTTTGTCCCCAGCTACACGAGTGACCTTAGGTCCTCTAGAGTGATGCTCCCCACCCCACCAGCCTCACAAGGGAGAAAGAAGATCAAATCAGATGCTGAACAAGGCAGTGCTTGGAAATGTATGAGGTGCTTTGCAGATGCAGGCACCAGTCTCTCTGTTTGGGGGCAGCCCATCTACCCCCCGGGGGATATCTGGGGCCCCCTCCCTTCTCCTCCCCCACCCCGACTTCAGGGAGGAGCAGCCCACACCTCAGGCAGTGCTGGGGCAGCTCTTGCTGCTCTAGTGACTTGAAGACAAGATAAAGAGGAACATCCCCATTTTGACGATGGGAATACTGAGGCTTCCAGAGCTCAGCACTTACCATACTCTATCAAAAATGCCCATTTTCAATGGACAGGAACATTTAAAATGGTACATTTTATTTTTTAATTTTTTAAATTATTAAAGTATGATAACACATTTACTAGCAAATTAGAAAATACAGAACAAAGTTACATATACTTCCACTATATATTAAAGTTATAAAACATTACCTCTCTAAATGGCATGTTTAAAATGGAAAACCAACAGGGACCTATTGCACAGCACAGGGAGCTCTGGCCAATGTTATATGGCCACCTGGATGGGAGAGGAATTTGGGGAAGAATGGATACATGTATAGGTATGGCTGAATCTCTTCACTGTCCACCTGAAAATGTCAAAAGCCTGTTAATTGGCTACACCCCAATACAATATAAAAAGGTTTTTTTAATGCCCATTTTCATTGTGTATACTCCTCATCGACTCAAAGCTCTCTGAAGACAAGACCTATGTCTTCACCACAGATCATCAGAGGCTGGAACAGTAAGTGCTTGTTGGATGAATGAAAGAATGAGCCAATGATTCCTTTTACCTGACATAACCTTAGCACAAAGACGCAGGCCAGGACCACTGACCTGTTCCAAACACTTATCTCCTGTCACTGGACTGACTGGGGTAAATGACTCATATATGAATGCTCCTCTTTCCTCCTATTCTGTTCTTCTGTTTTTCTTAGGAACAACTGACAAATCTGACTAGAGGATTTTTTTTTTTTTTTTTTTTTTTTTTTTTTGCCATTTAAGTTCTTTTCATCATAGATTGGCTTATGCCACTAAGTCACTTCAGTAGTGTCCAACTCTTCGTGACCCTATGGACTATATAGCCAGCCAGACTACTCTGTCCATGGGATTCTCCATGCAAGAATACAGGAGTGGATTCCAATGCCCTCCTCCTGGGCATCTTTCCGACCCAGGGATCAAACCTGCATCTCTTACACTCTTTGCTTTAAAGTCTAAATCTGTAAAGACTTAGTACATTGATGGAAGTCGGGCAGGTTAGAATTTCCAGTCTACACAGCAAAACTGTCTAGTCTTCTTTGATAGTGTGTGGACTGCCCCCCCACTCCCACTCCTGACACAGTTACCCTAGTAATTGTTCAGCCTTAAGACTGAACCTTGTTTCTCCTCCAGCCGCATTCCCCTGAAGTGAGTAACAGAAGCACAGCCCACAGTGCTGCGAACACAGGGCTTCCTGATAAAAGAGGTTTCCCCCCTTCCTTTGGTCAAGCCACCACACACCATGTGGGATCTTCATTCCCCAACCAGGGATCAAACCCACGCCCCTTGCATTGGAAGCTCAGAGTCTTAACCACTGGACTGCCAGGAAAGTTTCCGAGCAGAAATTCCTGCCCTCTCAAAGACAGTCAGCACCCCTGGTCAGCTCTGACCCCCTGATGTCCCCATTGCAAGGTGACCCCTGATGAGGGACCCCCATTGTCTATGTTTGCTGCTGCTGCTAAGTCACTTCAGTCGTGTCCGACTCTGTGTGACCCCATAGACGGCAGCCCAACAGGCTTCCCCCTCCCTGGGATTCTCCAGGCAAGAACACTGGAGTGGGTTGCCATTTCCTTCCCCAGTGTTGCCTTCCACCAAATCCAACTGGTTTCCCATTTCCTCTCAGCCGACTGCCACGTTGCAAGGCAGTCTGATAACCCATCCTAAGCCAAGAGAAAACCTATGTATTTGAAGAGTTGCCACTGTGTCACTGCAGTTTCCAGCACTAGCAAAACTGATAATGATCTGTTTTTTGGTAATCGATCCCAATCAATCAGTCATTGAATTCTTCAATGCCTTCTTGGTTCTCCTCCCTGATGCATATGCATTTTAAAGAAATAAGAACAGAGAGACAGGCCTTAATGCGAGCTAATGGCTCTCTAATAGTAGAAATAAGGCACCAGAAGAAAGGAGATACAAATGAGAATCCAAGAAGGCAAATCTGCCTGTGCAGCATCTCAGTCGCTCCCCTGTCCTCACCGGAGCACCTGTGTTAATTGATCGAAACTAAGACTTTTCAACGCAGCACTCCAGGCAGCCACAACCACATTTGAGTTGACTCATGAGTTCCTTTAATCCCCTTGTAAGTGCTGCTCCGTGAACTCTGAATACCCTCTGTTCTAAGATCCAGGGTTCCGGGAGGTACCTGGGAAGCTGGTGTTCAAATCACACTCTGGGATACCCCCCATATATGCCCAGACATGCCAGCAGTGTCCCAAGGAGGTGTCCAAAAGGCTTTTCCAAAGACAGAAACCATCCCACCCCACTAAGGAGGACAGGCAGCGGGTGTGTTGGAGCAGATCTATCATGCCAAGAAAAACAATCAGCTCCAGTTGGAACCTGATGACTGATTTAAACCAATCCCCGGGTACAGAAGTGCTTCCAACTCCTATCAGTCCTGAAGGAGGGGCAGTTCTCCTCGAGGTGCTGCTCACAGCCTCTGGGATCCATCGCGTTCCTTTCTCCTGCGGTCTGACTCAGGTCACCAGAGAATGAGAAAGGGCCTCCCTTCTGGCCTCTCCCACAGGAGGAGCCTGGAGTCAGGGAGGCCATGAAGCACGGCTGATGTTGTGTCTGTTGATGAGCAATTGAGGGCGATAAAATGGGCTGCACAAACGCCATACCAAGCTGGCCACGCCAGCCACAGGGCAGGAGGCCATGAGGGCCCTGCAGGGATGCAGGCAGCCAATGGGCCACGTTCCCCACCCCAGACCCCTGCCTTTAGGGTTACAGTGAGAGTTTCCTTTGCTGCCTCCCTGCACCCTCTTCCTCCTTCCCATTTGTTCAAGGAGACATGGAATTGAGTCCTGCTAAGCTCCAGGGTCTTCCCTGGTGGCTCAGTGGGTAAAGAATCTGCCTGCAATGCAAGAGACACAAGAAACACGGGTTCGATTCCTGGGTTGGGAAGATCCCCTGAAGGAGGGCATGGCAACCCACTCTAGTATGCTTGCCCGGAAAATCCCATGGACTGAGGAGCCTAGGCAGGCTACAGTCCAAAGGGTCACACAGAATAGGACACAACTGAGGGACTAAGCATGCAAGCAAGCAATCTCCTGGTACCATCCTGCTGTTGAGGGCGCTTCAGACAAGGCCTTTCCCCCAGGGAACCCTTCCCAATCCTCTACTGGACACACTCCTTGGTCCACCCTTCTCCAGTTAGGACACCACCAAGTGGGCCTCCTGATTGGCCTCTGGAAATAGGAAACGTAGAAGTAGCAGAATGCCTTACAAGGCACCATATCCCATACCATCTCATCTGACCCTTAAAAAAAAAGGAAAAAGAGCCCGTGCAAAAAGACAGGTAAGGCTCGGCACTCAGAAGTAGGCTGCCTGGCTCCGCCTCTTACCAGCTGCGTGTCCTTAGGAAAGTCCTTTAACTGTGCCTCCCAGTGGGGACAGTAGTCTTCCCTGCCTCCTTTACACAACCCAGTGGTTCATCAGCCATCCTGAAAGCACCTACTGTAATAGATACAGACACCAAATCGACAAGGCGCTGCCTCTGTCTTAGATAAGATGGTATCTAAAAGTTTCCAGCGTGGTTGGGGGAAGCAGATGGACAGATAAGTACAACAGTTTGGAAACTACGGTGTTGAATCAGGGTATAGTGGGGAGAGGGGTTGACTGAAAACTGGATATGTATAGAAATGAGGATTTTAGAGCAGACACTGCTTAAAGAAATAGCACTAAAGTCTTACCAGGGAGCATTCCCATATGTGTAATTGTGCCAAGGGTCAAAAAAGGTAATAGGTGTTAGCCTGCTCTATAAAATACTGTAAAAAGCTGTCCAATGCAAAGGGTTAGTTATGCTATTAAAGTAAAATGTCAGTCTTCAGCCAACCAAGATGGGTTGTATTGGTTACACAAGGTTGTGTGTGTGTGTGTGTGTTAAGTCACTTCAATTGTGTCTGACTCTTTGCAACCCCATGGACTGTAGCCCGCCCAACTTCTCTGTCCATGGGATTCTCTGGGCAACCAATACAGAGTGGGTTGCCATGTCCTCCTCCAGGGGATCTTCCTGACCCAGGGATGGAACCCAAGTCACACAAGAGTATGCTAAAGCAAAAAAAAAAAAATCTGCAGAGTCTCCAACATTTACACCACCAAAGTTTATTTCTGCCTTACACAATATGCTCTGTTGGCAGGGGCTCTGCTCCACACAGTCACTCAAGGATCCAGGCTGGTAATTTGAATTTGTTACAATACTGCTTCATTTTTATGGGTTTTTTTTGTTTTTTTTTTTTGGGCCATGAGGAATGTGGGATCTTAGCTCCCCCGTTGGGGAGCTAAGATCCCACATTCCTCATGGCCCAAAAAAAAAAAAAAAAAAACCATAAAAATGAAGCAGTATTGTAACAAATTCAATAAAGGCTTTTTAAATGGTTCATATTTAAAAATCTTTTAAAAAAAAGATTACCTCTTAATTATCTTAGAGAAAAAAGAGTTTTTGTCAACTATACATTCTCTGCTGGTACATGACCAAAAAAATACCTGTGGATTAGACATCCCCTAGGGACCAAGCAAGAGTCTGAAGAAAGATCACACCTGTTGGATGAGGGCAAAGCAGAACAGGTCCCTTATTCCCCCAAGGAGTCTTGCTGACACTGGAAACAGCCCCAGCCAACCGGCCAGCTACGCTAGGTGGAGACCTTCCTTGCCTCTTCCACTGGCCCCAGGCTCCCTTTGGCAACTTGGCCACAGCTTCATATTTGTTTATTTTTCCTGCAGAGGTTTTTGCAGTATATCTCCCAAGTGGGACAACTACATCAATAAGGTCCATTGCATCACGAGTGTGATGAAGAACAGAGTCTGGCTTGTTGGCTGAGGCTTCCGGTCCAGTGCACAAGGCACTCTCTCACACACACGTACTCCCCACCCCTCAACAGTCTAGCCCCTTATGCCCTCACCAGCACTTTTCCCCTCCTCTAATTCCATTCTGGGCTTCCAAGATAGCTCAGTGGTAAAGAATCCACCTGCCAATGCGAAAGAAATGGGTTCTATCCCTGGGCCGGAAAGATCCCCTGGGGAAGGAAATGGCAACCCACTCCACCCTTCTTGCCTGGAAAATCCCATGGACAGAGGAGCCTGGTAGGCTACAGTCCCTGGGGTCACAAGAGTCAGACACGGCTAACTAAACAACAACAACCACACTTCCATTCTGCCCCGGGACCCCACTCTAGCCTGCTTGGTCCACACTTCCATCTCCCAAAGCACTGACCACAGATCCTATTCTTCCCCATCCCAGAACCTTCAGTCCTCCACCACCTCGACACAATCCTTCCACCATCTCCGCCTGTCAGATCCTTCCCGGATACAAAATTGTCAATAGCCGTTTTCTCTGGCTGATGAAATTACAGGTTATCTTTTTCTTTCCAAGATTTGGAGCAATGAGCCCATGCTAGTCTTATAGTCAGAAAAGCACAATGAAGTCATGCTTCAAGACCCTGCCATCCTGCAAGGCCCCCCTTTACTCTAACACCTAGTTACCTGTCTACTCTGAAATCCTACTGCTCTCAGCCCTACCACAAATGTCTATGTACTTGAGTTAGTTGACTGTGTGTAAATGTTTGAGCACGTCCTTGCGTGCTCAGTCATGCCCAACTGTTTGCAACCCCATGGACTATAGTCCACTAGACTCCTCTGTCCATGGGATTTCCCAGGCAAGAAGACTGGATTGGGTTGCCATTTCCCCCTTCAGGGGATCCTCCTGACCCAGGGACCAAACCCGTGTCGCCTGTGTCCCCTGCATTGGCAGGTAGGTTCTTTACAACTAGCTCCACCTGGGAATGTTGGATACCCACAACCAAATCGTAAATGCCATGAAAGCAGGGACTTTTCACACACATCTGCCCTCCCTGCACAGCCCTTTGCATATAGCTGGGTTCCATGCACATAGTGAATTGTGAATGTGACTTGGCGATTACAAGAGTTTCAGGGATGGACATGATATGCCTTACTTTGGTTTGGGGGCCGGAAGGTACAGGGGTGGTGGTGTTGGAATCATTGCAAGTTAGAATGCAGGGGTCTTAGAGTTCGTATAACCCAATGGCCTGCATTTATACAGACTCTCTAACATTGAATTTGCCCAGCAATAGCATTTTCTTACTCCCACCACATGAGCAGCCAAACTAAGGCCTGGAGAGGTAAAGCAATTTGGCCCACGAGTCCAGAACCCACATCTCCTGTCACCCAGCCCACGCTTTAACCACTAAACCACAGCTGCCACCCCAAGACCTTATTAATAGCCATTTCTCCCCCCAGTCAGCGGTTGGACATGGCTTGCCAGGTTAATAATTTGTTCATTAGGTGCCTAATGAATTACTTGCTAATTGCTAACTTGATGAACAGCCAGCAGTCCCCATCTGCCTGGAGAAATGGAAGCAAATAACCACAGAAGAGCTGGCCAAGCTCCGGTCTCTGGAGAGCAGGAATTTTCAGCCTGAGAGGGTGGTGGCCATGGCTCCCAGGGAAGAAGACTGTGTTGGCCAGTCGCCTGGAATACTGAGAAGTTCCCAGGGAGTTGTACCTTCCAGGTAAGCCAGCGCGGACGGGTGACTCTTGTTGGACCTATAAGCTCCCTACAAAAGTTTAGGGCTGCCCAGATCATCTTCCAATCTTCAAGCCTTCTCTCCACAAAAAGTTCCCTATTGATTTTCTTTCTTTTTTTTTTTTAATATTTATTTATTTGGCTGCACTGGGTCTTAGTTGCAGCATTTGAACTCTTAGTTGCAGCATGGGGAATCTAGTTCCCTGACCAGGTATTGAACCTGGGACCCCCTGCATGGGTAGCACAGAGTCTTAGTCACTGGACCACCAGAGAAGTCCCCTTAACGATTTTCTTATATTTTCATTTTCTCTGAACTTCTACCACTTGAAGTCGGTACTGTTCAATTTAAATGTCATCTTGTGTTTTCTCTGAGTGTTGGTCTGGTCTCCCCATCTTGAAGGCAGACACAAGATCGCTATTGGACTCCAAGCCTCCTGAGAATATAAGCCACATCTTTCTTGTTCATCCTTTCATCTCCCATACCAACAGTGCCCAAATTCATAAGTATTTATTAAAGGAATGAATAATTCATACTTTCCTGGATACATCTATATTGGCTTGCTAAGGCTGCCATAACAAAATGCCACAGACTGGGTGGCTTCAACAACAGAAATACATTCTCTCACAATTCTGGAGGCTGGAAGTCCATGATTAAGATCCAACCAGTCCATTCTGAAGGAGATCAGCCCTGGGATTTCTTTGGAAGGAAGGATGCTAAGGCTGAAACTCCAGTACTTTGGCCACCTGATGCGAAGAGTTGACTCATTGGAAAAGACTCTGATGCTGGGAGGGATTGGGGGCAGGAGGAGAAGGGGACGACAGAGGATGAGATGGCTGGATGGCATCACTGACTCGATGGACGTGAGTCTGAGTGAACTCTGGGAGTTGCTGATGGACAGGGAAGCCTGGTGTGCTGCAATTCATGGGGTCGCAAAGAGTCAGACACGACTGAGCGACTGAACTGAACTGAACTGAGGCTGGGGTTCTCCTTGGCTTGTACACGGCCACCTTCTCACTAAGTCCTCGTGTGGCCCTTCCTCCGTGTGTGAGCATCCATGGTGTCCTCATGCATGCAAATTTCTTCCTATAGGACACCCTTACAGGATTTGATTAAGGCCCATTTTAACAACCTCATTTTAACTTTATTACCTCTTTGGAGACCTTAACTCCAGATACAATCACATTCGGAGAGAGTGAATGGTCAGGATTTCAACATAGAAATTGGGGATGGGCACAATTCTCCATATAACAATTTCCCACCCTGCAATGCATATCTCAGCGCTCCACATGTATTAAAGCATGGGTCCCCAACACCCGCCCCCACCGGCCACACAGCAGGAGGTGAGCCATGAGGGGCAGGTGAGCAACAAAGCCTTATCTGTATTTACAGCCACTCCCCATGACTTGCATTACTGTCTGAACCATGCCCCACGTCCCCACCATTCATGGAAAAACTGTCTTTTGCATATCCAGTCCCTGGTGCCCCAAAGGTTGGGGACCACTGTATTAAAGAGTCATGCATGCTAAGTCGCTTCAGTCGTGTCTGATTCTTTGCGACCCTATGGACTGTAACCCACCAGGCTCCTCTATCCATGGGGTTTCTCCAGGTAAGAACACTGAAGTGGGTTGCCATGCCCTTCTCCAGGGATCTTCCCAACCCAGGGATCAAACCAAAGGCTCCAAATTTGGAGCTTTCCATTTTCTCTGGGGGAAGGGTTCATCTTGGTGACCTGGTTCACAGTCATGCTCATATCCCAGAAAAACTCCAGGGTGGAATATTTAAGGCAAACCCTCTTGGTCATGTTGGTTCCCAAATCCTTATAGCCCTGTTATTTTTGAAATCACTTTCGAGCAGTGCTGAATAGAGATGATGATTTTTCACATTTGCATAGCAATTTTTCTTATCAGAGCACGTTCTCGTTTTATCCCTCCAGCATGGCTGTGAGGGAGGAAGTGGAGGGTTACGATGTCCATCTTACAGACAAAGAATTGAAGTAAGAAGGAATTAATCAGCTTTCCCGAGTCGTGACTTTCACTCCCAGGTCCCTTCCTAGGAACTCCTGTAGGACAGACCTCGGTCATTTCCAGCTCTGTGTCTGAAGACCCAGCCAGGACCAGGCACAAAGGGGACACTCAGGGATGTTTGGCATTAATGACAATGAGCTGCCGTTAGAACCCTGACCCAGCGTAGAAAGAGGCTGAAAAATCAGTATTGACTACCACCACTCACCCCCTCCCAAACACCCTCGAGGGCCCAGTAGGCAGCCAGCTTCAATGCCTGAGGTTCCCATGCCAGCCTGCTTTTCAGTCAAGACCCCGAAGCCCAAGGTTAAACTGAACATGATTCTGAGAGATAATATATCTATTATCACTTCCACACTGCTCCCAGGGACAATAATGAAAATGTGTTTATGATACAATCACAAAATCATTTCACATATTATTTATTTTTATCCTTTTATGTCACAAGTATTTTTAGAATCTCCCTCTGATATATTGTGGAGTGAAGCAGGGTATACATTTTCCCAAATGCATTATCTCATTTCATCCTCCGAACAAAGCTTAAATGTGGATGAGAAGGATATCATACCCATTTGGCAGAGAAGTAAAGCAAGACAGAGAGGTCAAGTATTTGCCCAAGTGGAACAAGAAGCAGCGGGCCTGACTCACACTGCCTGTCCTTTGCTCAGCATCTCTAGATTGGTGTGGGAGGAAGTCTGAGGAAGCTAACCAGGAGGGGCTCCTTCTTAGGACCGGTTTGTTGTTTAGCTAAGTTGTGTCTGACTTTTCTGCAACTTCACAGGCTGTAGCCTGCCAGGTTCCTCTGTCCGTAAGATTTCCCAGGCTAGAACACCGGAATGGGTTACCATTTCCTTCTCCATGGGATGTTCACAACCCGAGTTGTGAGGGATTAAACCCGAGTCTCCGGCCCTGCAGGTGGATTCTTTACTGCTGAGTCACCTAGGAAGCTCTCTTAGGGCAGGAGGAAAAGAGAAAACCCTGCACCAGCAGATGCCAGATTCTATCTGCAGAAGTATCATCTTTGGCACAGAGTTTTTGAACACTTTGTACCTGAATTATTTCAACTGAGGTGCAGACTCTCCAGCCCCACACTGGCCCCATCACATCTTACTGCATCAGTCTCCACTGTGCATGGTTATGTTGCCATCCGGATGCTAATGGATTTTGAGTCTGCAGTCCTCTTTGGTCTGTGAATAGCAGCCTCGTAGTGACCTTCCATGAAAGAAAGAAAGTGAAAGTGAAAGTCACCGAGTCCTGTCCGACTCTTTGCAACCTCATGGACTACACAGTCCATGGAATTCTCCAGGCCAGAATACCGGAGTAGGTAGCCATTCCCTTCTCCAGGGGATTTTCCCAACTCAGGGATTAAACCCAGGTCTCCCACATTGCAGGAGGATTCTTTGCCAGCTGAGCCACTTGGGCAGCCCAATGGATATTTGGGATGGAAGAAATCCCAAATGGGATGGTACAAGACGGGCCTCAGGAAGGGGGCGTGGGGTAACAGCCAATGCAAACTGCACTCCCCGTCCCCCTCACCCAGCAACAGAATTCTGCCAAGGTCAGCAGACCCTGCACCAGGCAATGGAGTCTGGAGATTTAGGCCCCCAGAGGCTGCTCCCCCTACATTCCTGGGCATAACTGGACCACATTTTCTACCCTCTTTGATCATCCTCCAACACATGGTGTGAAATAGGCAGAATAAACCAGCCATGGTCTCTCATTAGCTCAGCCAACCAGGAGAAGGTGTGAGCTTCACAATCTCCATAAAAAACCCATACAAAAGGCACACAGCCATTGACACAATAGTCCCACTGCTGGCTCCCTGCCAGCTTTTTTCTCTGATGAACACAGGTGGTCCAAACCCAAACAGGTCCCCTGCTGCCAAGTATAAGCCTGGACTCCTGGGTAAATGACCTGAAACATACAGTCCTTGTCCACCCCTCCTCACCAGGCATGTCTGTCTCTAGCCTGAGTGTGCTCAGCCTCCCAGCCTCTCTCCTCCTCCCCTCATTGGTCTGGAGCTTTAGAGTTGCTCTTTTGTCTCATACTGATGTCATCTAGCTCTTCAAGCCCTTCCCTTCCTCGAGCAGAGTCCATCCTGGGCCTTTGCTGCCAGCATAGATCAAAATCTGTGACCATGTGGTGCCAGGTTTTGGCATGCTGAGGATGTAAAAGGAATGAGAGGTGGGAGCATGGCAACTCCCAGTAGGATGGAGGGAGAAGGAGGCATCAAAGGAGCTGTCACTCAGAGACCCACTCACAGCAGGACTGAGGCAATGCCAAGGATCCAGGGGTGTGTTACTGCGAGAGTGGGTTGCACACACTCAATGGATCTGATGGTGTTGGTGGGAATGTCAGCTACGGAGGCTGAATTCTCTGGGCCTCTGTTGCACAAAGAGGAGACAACGCAGGACGAAGGCCCTGGCTCCTGGAAAGGGGCCCCAGGAAGGAGGTGAGAGATGCACTTAAACACGCCTAGTACTTCTTATGCCCCGGGTACCAGTCTTGGTGAAACTGGGAGGGTCTTCTAGCAACCAGACAATCTCACTGGGGTAGAAGGGAAACCTGGAAAGCAACTTCACTCTCACAGGACATCAGAGGCAGGGGACTGCCTCTTGGTGGCTTTACAGAAATATTTGACACTTCTACTCTTTCCAGAAAATTCATTATCAAACTTTACTTAGAACAGGATGGTGGCTGGGCTAGCCTCTCTGGGCCCCCAGGAGAGAGGGAGAGCCGTGTGCACAGAGCAAGACAGACCCAAACCCCCATGCTGGGCCAGGACCAAACATGTACTTGCAGTCACCTCTTTGGAAGCCACCAGGGCCCCTGTGGAGTGTCCTCTGGGTGGCATCTCTCTGTTCTCTCTGCCTCTTGCCTGCAGCCCTGGAACAGAAGCCAGAGCTGGCCTCCCCTGAGGCAGGCTCACAAGTGGTCCACACCTCAGTCAGTGCTGCCAGAGGTCCCACCAGAGGCTGGGGGCTGGATCTTCTCTGCAGCTCTGAAACTGAAAATGTTAGTCATTCAGTCATATCCAACTTTTTTGACCCCATGGACTGTACCTCACCAGGCTCCTCTGTCCATGGGATTCTCCAGGCAAGAATACTGGAGTGGGTTGCCATGCCTCTCTCCAGGGGATCTTCCCAACCGAAGGATGAAACCCGCATCTCTCATGTCTCCGGCACTGGCAGGAGGGTTCTTTACCGCTAGCACCACTGCAGCTCTAACCCTTCTAAATTCCCAAGCCACTTTTCCACAGCTCCTAGGGAATGTGGGGCTGGTTTCCCCAGGCTGGATCAGCCAGGCAGTTGAGTGCCCCTCCCAGGACTAAATCCCAAAGAATGTCTCGGCTAACCAAACTCTAACCAAACTCATGGGCAGGGCCCAAGAATGTAGAGTGTCCCCTGTCCTCCATCCACCTGGGGTGCTTGGTGGGCTCGAGGAACAGCCGTTTATAGTCCCAAAGTCCACAGCCCCTCTCCACAGGTTTTTCAAATGCCAGAGACCCTAGGGTCCCCCTGCGTACAAAGCCCTCCCCTATGCACACCCCCAAAGGCTGTCCTGAAGAGCTCCACTCTAGGAGTGAAACGGGGGTCTTCCCCTCCACCCCCAGCCCAGGACACTCACTGCAGAGTCTGCCTTAGCTTCCTTTGTTGTTGTTGTTTTTTAATTTTAAAAAAATTAATTATAGATTCACTGGAAGTTATAATTTTAAAAAAACAGCATGACGGGTCTCATAGACCCTTCATGCAGTTTCCCCTAACAGTTACAATGGACATAACTCTCCTACAGTATCACCAGGAAACCAACAGAGCACCGTGAGTGCCTGCAGTCCCCAGCCACTTGCTCACACGCAACCACCGCTGCAACCAAGATACAAAGCCATCCGTTGCCACCAAGGCCCCTCCTCCTCTTCCTCCCCCACACACACCCCTGCCCCTATCCTCACCTCCCCAGCCCCAGGTCGTCACTAGCGGTTTTCTATCTCTGTTAAGTATGTCACTTCCGGTCTTTGCCCCACTGAGCTAGTGGCCATTGGAAACCACCTCAGAGACAGGGCAGACCCCAGATGAGAAGACTGACCAGGGCCAGCAGGCCCAGGACACAAGTGGCCCCAGGAGTCCAGCCTCACCTGGATCCAGGTATCTCACATACCTGCAGCCTGTGTGCCCCAAACCTGCCTTCACCTGCCCGTGTCAGGCCTTCTCACTCCTGTCCCAGTTTGCCTCCATGCATCTTGCTGCCCTGGACAGGGTCCCTCATCTGTCTGGCACTGGAAAGCAGCTGCTCTCTGCTGCCCTCATCAGGCAGTCTGCTGCTTCAAGTGTCTGGGTCCCAGGATTTTAATTTGAAATTCTCCCAAGTCATGCTTCCCCATACTGTACTGACATAATTCATTTTTATTACCTAAATATAGGGCTTAATATTTTTCCCTGTTAAATTTCATCTTGTTTGTTTCAGGCATCATTTCAGCTTATCAGGATGTTTTCAAAGCCTCAGCTATCTCTCTGGACCTCAATTATCCCTTCTAACTGTCCTCTAAAAATTTAATAATGCTGCCCTCTGTGTCTTCACCCACGTCACAGATGAAAGGTTGACTTGAAGCGAGCTCTGTGGCACAATACTAGGAGCCCCCCTTCTAAACTGAGATTTGAGATTTAATCAATCTCCTTTAGGGAACAATTTTTCAGCAACTGTAGGTCCCCCGCAAGTGCATATCAGCTGGACTTCTTTTTTTTCCATTTATTCACAAGGTTGCCATGAATGATTTTACACTGTCCATTCAAGGGTTGGCCAGCCGAGGTAGCTAAGCCTCATCAGTCTCTCAGTATAAAACATGCTCACACTTCCTTTTGTACCCAAGTTACAGTGCCTTTGAGTCTCCACTCACTTCATCAGGAGCCTGATTCCCAAATATGCCCAAGAACACTCAGGATTGTATACATTTATCTAAAACACAGCCCTCCAAAAAGCTACCTGGCTGCTTTACCTGCAAACAAACCAGAAACTCAGAGGCCAGTTTTGCTCCTGGGCCTTATTTGTAGAGGCAAAGATGGCTTTCTGAGGTCAGTCATGACGCTCAGTCATGTCCGACTCTATCTGAGGTCAGATAGAGGACATCAAATCTGCCCAGGACCCAGGTTTTGCATCTGTAATGGAAGCCTGCAGTTTTTCCCCCCTCCAAAGTTTACGCTTTTTATTTTGTATTGGAGTATACCCAGTTAACAATGTTGTGATAGTTTCAGATGAACAGCAAAGGGACTCAGCCATACATATTCATGTATCCACTCTCCGCCAAGGCCCCCCTCCCTCCCAGGCTGCCACATAACATTGAGCAGAGTTCCCGTGCTAGACAGTATGTCCTTGTTGGTTGGTCATTTTGAATACAGCAGTATGTACATGACCATCCCAAACTCCCTAACTGTCCCTTCCCTCCCCCACCCCACCCTGCAACCATAAGTTCATTCTCTAAGTCTGTGAGTCTCTTTCTCTTTTGTAAGTAAGGTCATTTGTATCATTTCTTTTTAGATTCCACATATAAGGGATGTCATACAATATATCTCCTTCTTTTTCTGACTTACTTCACTCAGTGTGACAATCTCCAGGTCCATTCATGTTGCTGCAAATGGCATTATTTCATTCCTTTTAGTGGCTGAGTAATATCCCATTCCATATGTACCACATGGAAGCCTGCAGCTTTCCCCCAGACTCACCAGGGCTCCAGGACATTAGGGCTCCAGAACTGTCTCCCCCATACCCCTGACTGATGGTCCTACAGGCCGGACCCCAAGCCTGAGTCCCCCTTTCCTACTGGTGAGTTTCTACCCATGGAGCCTTGCTGTTCTTTCCTGCCTGCAGCCATCAAATACACCCATGTGGGCAACAGGTCCCATTCCCCATCTCTGTGAGGACCCCTCTGCTCCTGTGTATGTTCAGGATAAAAACTGAAACTTAAGAGAAAGGTACCATCAACAAGGTTGCCCTCTACCCAAGTTCCATGTCACATGGACAGTATCGGGAGAAGGGTAACCCTTCATCCACCACTCTGGGCTGAGCAGAAGTGCCCTGTGCCACCCTGATGATCAATTTAACAGCTGTCAAAAGAAGAAAGGAGGTGGGATTATCTGCTTTGTTCTAAGTGAACTCATGCTGGCTTCTAGAAATCACCTTTCTTTTCTAAGAACTCACAAATCATCAATTTCAGGCATCTGTTTCAGAATTTTGCCAAGAATCAACATTGAAATGACTGAATGATCATTTCCAGAATCAGGGAAGGTTTCAGGCTAACTGGGCCTGATGAATGAGTAAGATCCTTAAGTGGAAACCAAGGCTTCTCCAAGCCCTGTCAGCTGTTCTTCCCCTCTCACTCGCCATCATGACCACATTCACACCCACATGTTCACACATGTACCCAGGAGAAACCCTCTACTGAACTATGCTCAGAGGACCCCACAGCCCCTCTAACAAGGACATGCCATCCAGCACAAAGACACTCAAAGTCAGCATTCCTGATTCCTCCCCATCTTTTCATCTCATTCAGAATGGCTGTGTCCTCTGTCCATCACCCTCACCCCTCCCCAGGAAGTAATAGACATCTTCATATGTGTAATTGTAACTACGGCTGAGGAGCCGCGCGATGGCGGGGCAAAGGGAGCCAGGCACGTGGGAAGGTGCTCAGACGGGCTTTGACCCATGCCGCACACACACCTCCATCTGTCAGTAGCCGCCCTCCCTGTGTGGGGAATTGATGGAGCGTTGACTGCCAGTTCACTAACGTCCTTGTCTGCAAACGCTGCAAAGACACAGTTTTCCAAAGAGGAATTCTGAGGCTTAGACTCCAGTCTTCTCAAAATGATAGTAATTAAAGTGGAGAAGGGCAGCCCGTCTGGGCCCCTCCTTAACCTGTCATTTCTGGGCTGATGATGAGGATCTTCAAGGTCACCTAGATGACCCCCTTCTTTTCTTCCTGCTCCTCTCACTTCTCCAAGCCAGGCCTCAGACAGCCAAGGATCCAGCTTTCCCCAATCATCAGTGAGGCCAACCAGGTCCCCTAGAATGAAAGTGTTATTCGCTCAGTCATGTCTGACTCTTTGAGACCCCACGGACTGTAACCCTCAAGGTTCCTCTGTCCATTGGATTCTCCAAGCAAGAATACTGGAGTGGGTAGCCATGCCTTTCTCAAAGGGACCTTTCCAACCCAGGGATCAAATCCGAGTCTCCTGTGTCTCCTGTATTGCAGGCAGATTCTTCACTGTCTCATCCACTAGGGAAGCCCTCCCCTACAATAGCAGGTGCCTTCAAAACTCAGCTCTTGGGAGTTGCTGAGTCTTCTTAGACTGGTCATCTAGGCCTCATGGAGTCTGGGGCTGGGGCAGAGACAGTGTCAGAGCTGGAAATGACCTCAGCACCATCCAGACCTTCTAATTTTACACAGGAGGAAACTGAGGTTCCAGAGAGAGAAGTAACTTGCTTAAGTTCAGTTGAATAGTCACAGAGCGAGAATGAGGGCTCAATTCTCCTGATTTCTGGTTTATTCCACTAACTCAGAGCCATTGACTGAAGGCAGGCACTGTGCTGGGTGTTTTACATAAATTATTTCTAATTCTGAGAAAATGGAGTGATCTGTCCAAGGTTACATATATCAAAAGTGGTAGATGAGAGATTCAAGCTCATTATCCCATTCTTTCTCATAAACAGTCATCAAGGGCAGCCAGAAGCCAGTTTGTGTGGGTTTGTGAATGTATAAGTGTGTGTCTCACACTCCAATAGGAGAAGTCCTGAAATCTATGATCCACCTATGGGGTTCCACTGATAACATTCCATGTCCTTCACAGTAAGGACCACCCATGGCCAAATGTCATCAAAGGTGGGGTCAGGAAGGACAGATGCACCTGAATACAAGAGACAAGAAAGGATTCAGAGGAGAAAGTATACCTGGAGGTTGACCAAGGAGTAAGATCTGGAACATAAGCTAGAAACAGGAAGAAATTTGGAATTAGGGAAATCTTAAGGCTTAAAATTCAGCATTCAAAAAACCAAGATCATGGCACCTGGTCCCATCACTTCATGGCAAATAGGTAGGGAAGAAATGGAAACAGTAGCAGATTTTGTTTTCTTAGGCTTCCAAATCACTGCAAATGGTGGCTGCAGCCATGAAATTAAAAGACGCTTGCTCCTTGGAAGAAAAGCTATGACAAACCTAGACAGCCTATTAAAAACCAGAGACACGACTTTACTGACAAAGGTCCATGTAGTCAAAGTTATGGTTTTTCCAGTAGTCATGTACAGATGTGAGAGTTGGACCATAAAGAAGGCTGAGTGCCAAAGAATTGATGCTTTTGAACTGTGGTGCTGGAGAAGACTCTCGAGAATCCCTTGGACAGCAAGGAGATCAAACTAGTCAATCCCAAAGGAAATCAACCCTGACTATTCATTGGAAGGGCTGATGTTGAAGCTGAAGCTCCAGTACTTTGGCCACCTGATGCAAAAAGCCGATTCATTGGAAAAGACTCTGATGCTGGGAAAGATTGAGGGCAGGAGGAGACAGGGGTGAAAGAGGATGAGATGGTTGGATGTCATCACCAACTGGATGGACATGAGTTTGAGCAAACTCTGGGAGATAGTGAAGGACAGGGAAGCCTGGTGTGCTGCAGTCCACGGGGTCACAAAGAGTCAGTCGGACATGACTTAGGGACTGAACACAACAAGGTGGACCTAGTAAAACCTTAAGCCCCTCTTGGGTATTGCTTATTCATATAAGAAACAAGGGATGCACAGTCCCAATCTAGCTCCCAGATATTTGCCCACTCCCTCCCCATATTCCATCCCCTACCTCATGGATTTGACAGGAGGATTGATCAGATCTCAAAGGAAGTGATGGGATAAATTTGCTCCTAGGGTACTGGCTCCATACACTACTTGCTTACCCAAGCTCTTGGGAAGGTAAGAGGTTTTGCAAAGAGAAGTTAGAGGAGAGGCAGTGGAGGGGAGGGAATGGAAAAAGACCAACCCCATCATGGACGTGGGCATAGCCCCCTGAGGCTTTTGTGGGTGGTGGGGCACTGCTTTCTTAGCTCTCCCCATGAGATGAAACAATTTCCATGTCATTGTCAGTTGAGTTATAACAACTTCCTTACCGTTTTTCTTTGCAAAATGAGGCTGATAATAGTATGCACCGCACAGGTTGGTTGTGAGGGTTAAATAAGACGCAAAGTACCTGCTAGAGTGGCTGGCACATAATCAGCCCACAATAAATGTTAGATTTTTATTATTGTTTTTATTTCTAGCTTGATGAAAAATGCATTATTTTTACACTGTTATAAAACTAAGAAAACCACGAGTTAGGTCCCACAAATTTCATTGCCAAGATCATGTACTTTGGACAGTTCTATTACATTTGTGTTATTTAAACAAAAATTTCCCTTCTCGGGCAAGTTCAGAGGAAAGCATTCCCTCTACCGACCCAAGGCAGTGCTTATGCTCATAAAATACAACTTTTTCATTTCAAGGTGATTTCTAACTGCTCCTCATCACAGTATAATTCTGAGGTCAGTGGGGCAGGCATTGTTCCATTTCCTTTATTAGATGCTGAAACTCATGGTAAAGGAAGTTTGTTGCTAGACCTAAAGCTTGGTCCCTGGTGCCCTGCTTAGTCTGCAATCCAGAAACATTGAACACAATAACTCAGCAGAATGCCTGCCTGTCCTCCCCAGCAGTCACTATTTGTGACCTGCCTCTGCTCTTTGCTGAGTCCTGCAGCTGTCCCAGGCTTCTTTCTAACCCAACGGGACCCTCACCTGAGAATGAGATGTTCAGCATCTTGAGGAGTCTGGAATTGTATGCAAAGATGCTAAAACTGCTCTTTTAAAAGGCACATAATGCAGAGTACATCATGAGAAACGCTGGGCTGGAAGAAGCACAAGCTGGAATCAAGATTGCTGGGAGAAATATCGATAACCTCAGATATGCAGATGACACCACCTTTATGGCAGAAAGTGAAGAGGAACTAAAAAGCCTCTTGATGAAAGTGAAAGAGGAGAGTGAAAAAGTTGGCTTAAAGCTCAACATTCAGAAAACTAAGGTCGTGGCATCTGGTCCCATCATTTCATAGCAAATAGATGGGGAAACAGTGGAAACACTGTCAGACTTTATTTTGGGGGGCTCCAAAATCACTGCAGATGGTGACTGCAGCCATGAAATTA
This sequence comes from Bubalus kerabau, assembly GCF_029407905.1. Taxonomy (NCBI): domain Eukaryota; kingdom Metazoa; phylum Chordata; class Mammalia; order Artiodactyla; family Bovidae; genus Bubalus; species Bubalus kerabau. The sequence goes on from NC_073627.1 coordinate 135,497,989, forward strand.
AAAGACGCTTACTCCTTGGAAGGAAAGTTATGACCAACCTAGATAGCATATTCAAAAGCAGAGACATTACTTTGCCAGCAAAGGTCCGTCTAGTCAAGGCTATGGTTTTTCCAGTGGTCATGCATGGATGTGAGAGTTGGACTGTGAAGAAAGCTGAGCGCCGAAGAATTGATGCTTTTGCACTGTGGTGTTGGAGAAGACTCTTGAGAATCCCTTAGACTGCAAGGAGATCCATCCAGTCCATTCTAAAGGAGATCAGCCCTGGGTGTTCTTTGGAAGGTATGATGCTAAAGCTGAAACTCCAGTACTTTGGCCACCTCATGCAAAGAGTTGACTCATTGGAAAAGACTGTTGCTGGGAGGGATTGGAGGCAGGAGGAGAAGGGGACGACAGAGGATGAGATGGCTAGATGGCATCACCAACTCGATGGACATGAGTTTGAGTGAACTCCAGGAGTTGGTGATGGACAGGGAGGCCTGGCGTGCTGCGATTCATGGGGTCACAAAGAGTCTGACACGACTGAGAGACTGAACTAACTAAATAATACAGAGATGCTTTTCCAAACCACAGGGGGTTCCAGTACCCAACTCTGCCATCACCAGCTCTACCGCCACCCCTACCCCTGTTCACACTAATCCCTTTCCTTGCCTAGCCTGTTTCCAAAAAGACAGCCAGCCTCACCTTGGTATTATTGCTTTGACAAGGGTCACAGCTGGTACAAGCTCTGACTGGTCAAAGCCCATATTCCTCCAGGTATCAGAGTTCTTCCAAGTATTAGCTATCTTGAATATCAATGTTTCCCATTACCACTCCCTTGTAGGCTTACTCCCCAACAGGTTGGCTGACCACCATTCACCAAACATCTAGGGCCATCCTCCAAGGTTTGGCTCAGCCTTCTCTCCTAGAAAGGCTTCTCCTTATTGACCCAGCTTCTGCCCATCTTCATGGATCCTGGTCAAAAGGCTTTTCCTATAGGAAGCCCTCTTAGACTATCCCAGTTCACAGTGTTTACCACTATTTTCTAGCTCCCTAAAGCCATTAGGGCTTCCCAGGTGGTGCCAGTGGTAAAGAACCCACCTGCCAATGCAGAGGACATAAGAGATGCAGGTTCAATCCCTGGGTCAGAAAGATCCTCTGGAGAAGGAAATGGCAACCCACTCCAAATTCTTGCCTGGAAAATCCCATGAACAGAGGAGCCTGGCAGGGTACATCTACAGGGCCACAAAGAGTCGGACACGAGTGAAATGACTTAGCATGAAGCCATTATCGTTAGGCTGCTTTTTTTTTTCCAAACTGCAAGTTGTATATACCTAAGGGTCATGGAAATCAATTCCATAGGTCACAATGAGTAGTCTTTAATAAAATTGAGTAGAATATAAAATATCAGAATATATTGCCAGTGATAGGTATTGATCCTGGCACACCCATGCACGTATACATATATACGTGTTGCATACAGATGCAATGTAAGATCTATTTCTCAGGGGAAGGTGCAGATAAGGACTCTGCACTCTGAATGGCCTGGATGTCTGTCCCCTACCTGTGCTCACAGACTCCAGGACCCCCGCAAAGACAACAGCTGAGAAAAAAAAAAAAATTGCTCACTGTGAGTTGCAGTTGAAACTTTTTGACAAATATTGGGTATGAATGCTTTCCATCCTCAGTAGAACCAGGAACCTATAATCTGTCCAACTTCTCCCCCAGAGATGCCAGGACTGGGATGGTTGAGAAGGGAGGAGGAAGAGCCTCCGGAAGCCCCTCCCACCTGGGAGAGGAAAGCGTGAGCTGGCAAAGTGTCCGCCACCTGGCATGAGTGACCCATGACATGCTCACAAGAGCAGATCCTTGTCCCCTCCACTTACCTCTCTCCCCAGCACCTAGAACCAAATAGCAGGAGTTCAAAAATAAGTGTTTGGACTTCCCTGGTGGTCTAGGTTAAGAATCCACCTGCCAATGCAGGGTAAATGGGTTCAATCTCTAGCCCAGGAACTAAGATCCCACATGCCACAGAGCAACAAAGCCCATGTACAACTAGCGAGCCCACGCACCACAGCTGCTGAGCCTGTGCTCTAGAGCCCACAAGCTACAACTGCAGAGCCCATGCTCCCTAGAACCCGTGCTCTGCAACAAAAGAAGCCACTGCAATGAGAATCCCTGGCACCACAACTAGAGAGCAGCCCTCATTCGCCACAACCAGAGAAAAGCCCCACTCACAGCAATGAAGAGCCCCTGTGCTGCAACAAAGACTGAGTGGCCAAAATTAAACAAACAAAATGTTTAAAGAAAAAAGTAAGTGTTGCTGAATGGGTGTGTAGCTTAGGTTAGATTATTCTGATAACAAAAGATGAATTTCTGTGGCTTAATGTTCGTTGTCTCCCACTCATGCAAAGCCCCCTCTGAGTCACTGTCCTCCAGGTAAGAGCTCAGAAATCTGAGCTGCTTGCATTACAGCACACTGCTGCCACACTGAGGCATGGGTTCCAGGTGACCATGGCAGGAAAGAGAGAACTGGAGGGCTGCACACCACGACACATCCCTTCCCCGCCCAGCCTTTGGCCAAACCTTGTCCCATAGCTCCCACTGAACCGCCAGGAGGATGGGAAGTGCAGAGAAGCACGTACATGCCTGGTGAGCAGTAAATGTCTCTACCAGGACTCTGGGTGAGCACTTCACCTTGCTACTAACTATGCTTCACTCTGTGTACAAACCTACCCTCTCCACCTGCCCAGTTTTCCATTTCATGGGGCTCTGGGTATCTGTTCTCAAGTAAACACTGTACTAACTTCTGGAAATACAGATGACAAAGACAGTACCCCAGTTTGGATCACCCCAGAAGTAGACCATGAGCCAGGGATCAAAGCATATGTGACCAACTTGGGGTGCAGGAAACACCAGCCAGGTAGAAGAAAGGGCCCCAAAAGATGCATTTTGTTATGCCGCCTACTTCGTCGGGTGTCTAAGTGCAATCCCATGGAGAAGCTCTGGAAAATAGTGAAAATCACACCTCAAAATGATCCCCACTGGAGGATTAGGGAGTTCAGCTATTTCTCAACCCATTCCTGTAAGTGATGAAATTCTCCTCTTCTTGCCAAATTCTTGGTTTTCCAGGCTCTCTTGAACCTAGCTATCACATAACTCGATTCTGGCCAGTGGGAAGAAAAAGGAGATCTGCTGGCAAGGGTTTTAGAGTAGCCTTTGCTCTCTTGAGCCCAAGAACAGATGGATTTACTGCTGGTCCTTCCTCTCCTCTTCCCCTGAATGCAAATGTGATGCCTTAAGTTACTATAGTCATCTTTCGACCATCAGGTATTGAGCAGAAGGACAAGCATGGCAGCGTGGAAAGGGAGGAGGGACTTGGAACTCTGACAGCATCACTGAACAGCCAAACAATGTCTGGCAACAGCCTGTTTTCTCATCATGTGAGAAGTGTAAGGCCCTCTAGACTTAAGCCGCATCTACTTCAGTACCCTCCACTTGCAGCCCAATGCAATCCTAACCAGCCCAAGTGGATGACTTCAGGGAAAGGATCCTTTGTACATGTCTAAGTCACGCCCAGGCCTGGTGAAAGGTTTGATTTGGCTGGAGGATGGCAAGTGCATTACAGATTGGAGAGGAAGAGGCTGCAGAAAAAGGTTAAGCACAGAATATCAAATGTCTACGTTGCCATTTAAAGGATTTCAAAGGAGAGGTTTACGGAGCCCCATACAAAGACATGTGATAATCATTTGTGTTTAAGAAAATAACTGCAATCAATCATACAAAGGAGGAAGGAATATTAATAGCTTGGAATTCACATACTCGACTATTATATATAAAACAGATATTCTAAAAACTTCCCTGGTGGTCTCATGATTAAGAATCTGTCTTGCAATGCAGGGGACATGGGTTCAATCCCTGATAAGGGAACTAAGATCCCTCATGCTGTGGAACAACTAAGCCTGCACGCCACAGTGAAAGATCCCACATGACAATGAAGATCTGAGTGCAGTAAGTAAGGCCCAATGCAGCCAAATAAATTCATATCTAAAAAACAAAACAGATAATCTACAGGGCCTATTGTGTAGCACAGGGAACTCTACTCAATATTCTGTAGTAACCTATATGGGAAAAGAATCTGAAAAAGAGTGAATACATGTATAACTGAATCACTTTGCTGTACATCTGAAATGAACACAATATTGTAAATCAACTATATTCCAAAATAAAACTAAATTACAAAATTTTAAATCATACAAAGGAAGAACGCTCACCCCCTTAAAGATATAGATGATCTCCTGTGGGTAGCACTCTTCTGCATTCTCTGCAGCCTCTGTTACAGCTGCCACTTAATACTGAATTGAATTGAAATAAAGTTACCTTAATCATTGTCCTGTGACATACACTGCTTGAATCAACTGCTAAAGCTACTCGGGGAGGTTTCAGGTGTATTTCTGGCTCTGCCACTAACCCGGTTTGTGACCCTGGCTGTGTCACTTCTCTCTCCAGGCCTCAACATCCTCACCTACACAGCAAAGTATAGAACTTGGTCACTTTCTCCAATAATCCTGGGTACCTTGACGGACTGCATATGGCAACCAGGATAGGTATCCAGGGTCACTCCACTTTATTTCCACAGAACAGGCTGGGGAAGTTGGTGGAACAGCTTTTCTAAGACCCTTAGCCACCAAGTGCTGAACAGAGAATACAGGTCAATAGCTATGCCATTCCAAACTGGATTTGGGGGAAAAGAAACCTACAGATAAAATATATGTATTCCTATAGGTATCGGATCCCAATCTGGTTCTTTCTATATAACGTGTATGCAAGTTTGGGTGGGAGGCTTTGTTTTTATTCTTCCAACTATTATTTCAAAACCAAAGATGAGGGGAGCAGGGGAACCAAATGCTTTCTCATGTGGCATTCAAATAGTGATCAATCAACCCTAATTTAGGCACATGCCAGGGAGATCCACAAAGATGAGGCGTTAGACTTCATGCTCACACACCTCTCAGCCCTCCAGTCCTAAATTATATTTGACATTTAATTAAAAACCCCAAGGCATTGAAGTCAAGAGCTGAACTACTACATTTCTAGAAAAGAAGCTGCTCTTTAGGATGGATTCATTTATCTCCTGTCACCAAAGGCATCAACACCTCCCCACCCCAGCCACCACCCCCAGCCCAGCTCCAACTCACCACAGGAAAGAAATACAGTGATGGGAGGAAGGGGACCATCCCTCTGCCCTCCCCTCCTCCCATACATAACTCCCTCAGACTCTGCGCCTGTCAGGATAAAGCTGGTCCTGCCCTGGTGTCAGGTCACTCAGAGTCAACATCCATTCTGGCTGTCCACCCATGCCCCACCCCAAATTCCCCACTCATTTCTTGTCCTAGAGACAGCATTTTTGCCTGTCCAGGGACATGAAGGTTTTCAGCATTGAGCATTTTTCCTTTTCCCCTTCCCCCTCTGTCTCTATCCATCCTTCTTTCCTGGCTGCAGAACTCACTGAGCACCTCTGCCTCTTAGGGCTGTTCTTAATGTGATGGGGGCACAAAGACCCGTAAGACTCAACTCTTGATCTTTTGGTAGAAGCAGCCCAGTGTCTGCACTGGACGGAATGAGACAATGTGTAATTTGTGCCAAGGGGGGCTCCAGACAACAGGGGCTTTGTGGGGTGTTTGTTTGTTTGTTAACTTTTTCTTTTATATTGAAGTGTCAATGTTGTGTTGGTTCCAGGTGTACAATGGTGATTCAGTTATATGCACATACATGTATCTATTCTTTTGAACTGTGGTGTTGGAGAAGACTCTTGAGAGTCCCTTGGATTGCAAGGAGATCCAACCAGTCCATTCTGAAGGAGATCAGTCCTGGGTGTTCTTTGGAAGGAATGATGCTAAAGCTGAAACTCCAGTACTTTGGGCACCTCATGCGAAGAGTTGACTCATTGGAAAAGACTCTGATGCTGGGAGGGATTGGGGGCAGGAGGAGAAGGGGATGACAGAGGATGAGATGGCTGGATGGCATCACTGACTCGGTGGACATGAGTCTGAGTGAACGCCGGGAGTTGGTGATGGGCAGGGAAGCCTGGCGTGCTGCAATTTATGGGGTCACAAAGAGTCGGACACGACTGAGCAACTGAACTGAACTGATTCTTTTTCAAATTCATTTCCCAAATTCAAATTAGGTTGTTACAGAGTATTGAGCAGAGCTTCCTGTATTATGCAATAGGTCCTTTGACGACAAAGGTCCATCTTTGACTAGATCTAGTCAAAGCCATGGTGTTTCTAGTAGTCATGTACAGATGTAAGAGTTGGACCATAAAGAAGGCTGAGTGCCAAAGAATTGATGCTTTCGAACTGTGGTGCTGGAGAAGATTCTTAAGAATCCCTTGGACTGCAAGGAGATCAAACCAGTCAATCCTAAAGGAAATCAACTTTGAATATTCATTGGAAGCACTGATGCTGAAGCTGAAGCTCCAATACTTTGGCCACCTGATACGAAGAGCTGACTCATTGGAAAAGACCTTGATGCTGGGAGGATTGAGGGCAGGAGGAGAATGGGGCAGCAGAGAATGAGACGGTTGGATGGCATCATCAGTTGAACAGATCTGAGTTTGAGCAAACTCGGAGAGATAGTGAAGGACAGGGAAGACTGGCATGCTGCAGTCCACGGGGTTGCAAAGAGTCAGACACAACTTAGTGACTGAACAACAACAACAACAACAGTAAGTCCTTGTTGGTTATCCATTTTAAATATAGCAGTGTGTACATGCCCATCCCAAACTCCCTAACTATCCCTTCCCCCCGTCCTTTCTCCCTAACCATAAGTTCTTTCTCTAAGTCCAGACCACAGAGGCTTTGCAGTCAGAGGCAAAGGCGACTCAGACTGGCAGGAAAGGCTTAATGAAGGAGCTGGGGCTTGTTCTGAATCTCAAATATGGGTACCATCTAGGAAGGCAGGAGGAAGAAGGAAAGCATTCCAAGCAGAGAGAAGAGCACATGCAAAGGTCTGGAAACAAATAGCGAGAAGGCCTTTCTGCCTAAAGAAGGGGGTCAGTAAAGGCAAGCAGAGAAGCTGGGAGAAGCTTGGTGGGAGAAGTCTGTTGATAAGAGGAAGTGCTGGCATGGGGTCCCTGCAGGGATTCGGTGTTGGAAGAGTACAGCAGGCTGAGACTGTGTGCTGCTTTCCAACTATGCTAGGGACCGGCTATGTATCCTTGGGCAGGCTGCCTCCTGGAATTTTCTTCCTTCTGTGAGCATCACCCTCATCCCTGCTTTCTTCCAACCTGCCTTTGGGGACCAGATCAGCACCGCATGGTACGGGGTCCATGTCTCTGGACTCTTCTTCCACACGTTTGAGGTATCAGACCAAATGATGCTTCCCTAAATCATATCCAAGCTTCCCAGGTGGCACAGTGGTAAAGAATCTGACTGCCAATGCAGGAGACACAAAAGATACAGATTCGATCCCTGGGTCAAGAAGATCCTCTGGAGTAGGAAATGGCAACCCACTCCATGGACAGATAAGCCTGGCAGGCTACAATCCACGGAGTCGCAAAGCGTCAGATATGGCTGAACACACACACACACACACACACACACACAAATCAGCTCACAAACCCAGCAGAAGATCAGGACTCATTAGCAATGATTCAAATGCACAGAAATCTCACTCTGCTAAAAGCAGAGCATTTCATAACCTCTTGAATCACCTCATTCACAATTTCATCCTCAGAAGGTTTAGGAGCTAACAGAGGCAGCAGCTCTCTCAGGCTTAATTCTGATCAACCTAGAAGAAATTACTGAGTAGTGGAAATGATAGAAACCATGGATAGAGACACAGGAGCTTAGAGGAAAGTATACGTGTCTTCTCACTGTTCAGAGCAGCCAAGAAAGAGAACAGTGGTGCAGAGAGAAAGATGTGTGTCAAAGACTTTTGGAAGTCTAATTTCCAGTCATTCAGAGAAAAGGTGGCTACAATTCTGTGACCAGAGACTCTAAAGGGGGAGACAGCTCAAGTAAGATGGGTAGCAATTTCTGGAGACAAGATTCTCTCTATGTGATTGCAAAATATTCCAGTGGGGAAGAGAGGAGAGAGAAATCTAAAGTACATAATAAGAATTTTAGTCGCACCAGCAGCTTTCTGGCTTCAGCAAGAAAGCAGAATTACTCAGCCCCTCCCTTCTTCTACATCAAGGAGGGTGATCTTTGCCCTGAAAATCCAGTTTTAGCCACATCACTCCCAGCTCTACAAAATTCCATGGCTCCCTCTTTCACTGTGAAAGGCTTGCCCAAAGTGGACAGCCTCGCCCCCACTCCCATTGCCGCATCCAATGCCCTAGTCAGGAGTCATCAAGATACAGCCCATAAGCCAATCAAAGTTCGTCATCTGTTTTTGTACAGCCCTCAAGCTAAGAATGCATTTTCATATCTTTTTAATGATGGGGGAAAAAATAAAAAATTTTTACTTCATGTTGGTGGAAACGTAAATTGGTTCAGCCACTGTGGAGAACAATATGGAGGTTCCTAAAGAACTAAAAATAGAATTACCATATGATCCAGAAATCCCATTCTTGGGCACATATCCAGAGAAAATTATAATTCAAAAAGACATGAACATGCAAAGACTATGCATTCGAAAGGCTATGAACATCCATCCCAATGTTCGTAGCAGCACTATTTACAATAGCCAATACATGGAAGCAACCTAGTGTCCATCATCAGATGAATGGATAAAGAAGATGCGGTATGTAGATACCATAGAATATTGTGTGTGTGCTCAGTCACTTCAGTCATGTCGGACTTTGTGACCCCATGGACTGTGGCCCACTAGCCTCCTATGTCCATGGGATTCTCCAGGCAAGAATACCGGAGTGGGTCGCCATGCCCTCCTCCAGGGGATCTTCCTGACCCAGTGATCGAACCCACGTCTCCTGCATCTCCACGTAGATTATTTACCCACTGAGTCACCTGGGAACCCCTACAATGGAATATTACTCAGCCATTAAAATAGAATGAAATAATGCCATCTGCAGCTATATGGATGGACCTAGAGTTTATCATACTAAGTGAAGTCAGAGAAAAACAAATATCATGTGGATATCACTTATATGTTGAATCAAAAAGAAGATACAAGTTAACTTATTTACAAAACAGGAATAGAAAATAAAGAAACAAGTTACTTACAATAACCAGAGGGAAAGGGAGAAGGAGGGATAAATTAGGGGTTTGGAATTAACAGATATACACTAGTATATATAAAATAAACAAAAAGGACCTACTGTATAGCACAGGAAGCTGTATTTAATATCCTATAATAACCTATAATGGACAAGAATCTGAAAAAGAAGATTTTTTGTGTATATATAATATTTATTACATATAATATATAACTGAATCACTTTACTGTATACCTGAAACTAACACAACATTGTAAATCAATGATATTTCAATTAAAAAAAAAAGAATTCTACTTTATGACATGTGAAAATAATACATAATTCAAATTTCAGTGTTCATAAATAAAGTTTATTGGCACATGGTCACACTCAAGCAGGTACACACTGCCTCCTTTGCTAGGGCTGCCATAACCAAGTACCAGCGATCGGGGGGCTTAACAGAAAACATTTATTGTCTCAGAGTTCTGGAGGCTGGAGGGCCAAGACCAAGGTGTCGGCAAGGATGGTTTCTCCGGAGGCCTCTCTTCTTGGCTTGCAGATGGTTGTCTTCTCCCTGTGTCCTCATGTCGCCTCCCCTCTGAACATGTCTATGTCCTAATCTCTTCTTATAAGGACACCAGTCATACTGGATCAAGGTCCACCTAGGGACCTCATTTTAACTTAATCACCAGTTTAAAGACCCCCATCTCCAAATGTATTCATATTCTGAGATACTGGGTGTTAGGACTTTAATATATAGATCTGGGGGGATACAACTCAACATATAATTCTGCCTATGACTGCTTTTGCACTACAACAGAACTGAATAGTTGTGACAGAGACCATAAGGTTCCCAGGTGGCGCTAGTGGTAAAGAACTCAGCTGCCAATGTAGGAGACATGAGACATGGGTTCAATCCCTGGATCAGGAAGATCCCCTGGAGGAGGGCACAGCAACCCATTCCAATATTCTTGCGTGGAGAATCCCATGGACAGAGGAGCCTGGCGGGCTACAGTCCATAGAGTCACATGGACAGAACTGAAGCAACTTATCACGTGTGAGTGCATCCACAACAGAGACCATGTGGTCCCCAAAAACCCTACCAGATAGACTTTTCCTATCTGTGGACTATTTACAATTTGGCCTTTTGCAAAAAAAGTTTGCCAACCTCCCCTAGACAATCTGTACTTTCTAAAGATCCCTCCAACACCATGCCTCCCTTTCTTATTGCAGATCTGAGCACCCGCTGAAATGTACTGCTGCTGCTAAGTCACGTCAGTCGTGTCCGACTCTGTGCGACCCCATAGACAGCAGCCCACCAGGCTCCCCCGTCCCTGGGATTCTCCAGGCAAGAACACTGGAGTGGGTTGCCATTTCCTTCTCCAATGAAAGTGAAAAGTGAAAGTGAAGTCCTCAGTTAGCGACCCCATGGACTGCAGCCTACCAGGCTCCTCCGTCCATGGGATTCTCCAGGCAAGAGTACTGGAGTGGAGTGCCACTGCCTTCTCCAGTACACGAAATGTACACGCCCTCTCATTTTCACTGATAAAGCCCTTCCTATTTTTCAAGACACGACTCCCGGCCATAGCTTTATGTGTGACCACTCCCAGGGGTCTTTGCGTTCAAGCCAAAGAAATGAGTTTCTCATGAGACACTTCCAGGTAGTCAGACACAGTGAATAAAACAGCAGTCCCTTCCACTTTTCACACGCTCCACACGAGGGTGGGTGTGGGGCTGGAGGACTGGCACCAGAGGATCTCTGGGAGGAATGGGAGACACAGCTGGGACTTAGATGTGATGGAGTTGCCATCACTCTGGAAATGGGTGAGTCTGAGGAACAAGCCTTAGAGACACAAGCGGAAAGAAAAAGTGGCAGAAGATTCTAGGTCAGAGTGCTCTAAAAGTTTGGGTGTCAGAGGACAGAAGAGGGGCAGCTGAAAGAGGAGGAAAGTCAGTGACAGGGACTGGGAAGGGAGCTTGAATAGAGCAGGAGGGCTTCATGGTATGTCAGAGACAGGGTCCGGGCAGCACAGTGTTCCAATGCCCTGAGTGAGATGCTGGCATTGAAGGGAAGTGGCACGGAGAAATGAGTCATGGGTCTGGGCCTCTCATGTCACCAGGTTGCATGACAGGTTAGGTCACCTGAGCACAAGTCTATAAAGGAGACAAAAATATCAGTGGGGCAATTTCTCTGGTAGCCCAGTGACTAAGACACTGTGCTCCCACTACAGGGGGGCCAGGTTCAATCCCTGGTCAGGGAACTAGATCCCACATGTTACAACTAAGACCCGGCACAGTGAAATAAATTTTTAAAAATGTTTTAAATCAGTGGGATAAAGAAGTAAATTAGTACCAAATTACTCAGGTAATACATGGCTTCTTCAATAAGAAGGTCCCCACTCCCACCAAAATGGACCAGCTTGGGTAGGGATCACCGACACTCCTCTCAGGCACCAACTCCAACTCCACTGAAAAAGACTGGGATGGGTATTTTACAAAACCTGTCTGTAGGGTACCATAATGTAAGCTGCTACCCGGATATGTACCAAAGTGGTCCAGGCCCGGGCTCCAGTTCTGCTGAGCATCAGTCTGTGACGTATCCTTCCCTCAGCCTCAGCGTCCTCATCAGAAACACAAAGGGCTGGGTCAGGTCCTTCCAGACTCTTCCAGCAGTAATATTCTGGGAGGGGATGCTGAGAGAGATTGGGCATAATGTATGCCCTGTGGAGGCCTGCCAGGTGTGGGGAGAGTTGGGAGGGGGGCAGGCAGGAGAGAGTACCAGCTGGATGGAACCCAGAAACCTTCACTGTGGCTTATCTGCTTTGAAAGCTTGATAAGGGAGTGATGCAGAGGTGGGGGGGAGGGGACAATGACCTTGCAAACGGGGCCACTGGCAGACAGAGGGTGTGCTCAGCCAGCTGTGTGCACAGACACACACTTAGCTGGTACACACTTGTCTTGAATGCACATTCAAGCTGAGGGGGAAGGAAGGGGCTACGGAAGGAGCTACGGAGAAGGAAATGACAAAGGGTGATCAAGAGACCCCGTTCTGTTTCAGTCCTGCCCGAAGCCATGTCACTTTCCCATTTTATAGAAAGAGAAACTGAAGCCGATGGAGGATGGAAGTCCCAGGTGCTGACCATTGTCTGGGTGGGTCTCACTTAGACTGACCAGCAAGCGGGAAAAGAGGGAGGCAGGGAGGAGACTGTGGTGAACGAAGATGGCTCAGATGGAGGGTGCGATGGAAAACACCTCACTCTTTCTAGAAGAAAAAGCCACAAGCAAACAGAGCTCCCATCAGCAGGGAGGAAAGAGGAACATGTTCTCAGCACTGAGGCCTGCGGTCAAATAAGTGGATCCACAGCCTCATCTCCTCACTCCCTCGTATCTGTTTCCATGAGCCCAACCTCTAGAAGGACACTCCTTCCAGAGTGACTGAAGTCCTGATCTCTGTACCGCCACTCTTTGTTTGAAGACACTATTCCCTTGACTCCCGGCCATACCCTAGGCCTCACTCACCAACATCCCCCTCCTAAAGATTTCTCAATCCCTTAGACTCATGCCTATCTTGTTAATTCTGCTCTTTCAGTACAATGGTATGGAGTCTAAGAGCCACTGGGGGGTTCAAGTGGGAGGGACCAGCTTTCCTTCTTGTAGACATGCATGCTGTGTGTTAGTCACCCAGCTGTGTCCAACTCTCTGCAACCCCCTGGACTGTAGCCCACCGGGCTCCTCTGTCCATGGGATTCTCCAGGCAAGAATACTGGAGTGAGTTTCCATGCCCTCCTCCAGGGGATCTTTCCCACCTAGGGATCAAACCTGTGTCCCTTATGTCTCCTGCATTGGCAGGCGGGTCCTTTACCACTAGTGCCACCTGGAAAGCCCATCAGCCTCCCTGGGGCCCTCATGCATGGATTCAGCCTGTCCTCCTGGCTAAAGGCAAGAAGAGAGAGACTGAATTCTCTGGCCAGCCCTGCTGCTGTGAGTTCAGTGTGAAGTCTCCCAGAGGGTGATGGGTCCAAACTGCCTTTGGGGAAGCATCTCCCACCAGCCTCCACTGTCTGTCCTGCTCCTCGCACCAAATAGATGAATTCTTGTCTGTATGAGCATCCTGCAGCTGCTGTAATAAATTACCCCAAACTAGGTAGCAAAAACCCCAGAGTAGGAAATAGCAATCCACTCCAGTACTCTTGCCTGGAAAATTCCATGGACAGAGGAACCTGGCAGACTATAGTCCATGGGGTTGCAAAATATCTGACATGAATGAGCACGCACACACAGGTAGCAGAAAACAAAAGACATTTTCTCAGAAGCCCAAAATTCAAGGTGTCAGCAGGGCTGTGCTCCCTCTGAAGGCTCAAGGAGAGAATCTTTCCTCACCTCATCCAGTTTCTGGTGGCTCCTGGCATTCCTTGGCTGTGGTAGCATCTCTCTCATCTATGCCTCTGTCTTCACATGGCCCTCTCTTTGTCCCTGTCTCAAATCTCCCTGTCCTGTCCTTTATAAGGACACGTCATTGGATTTAGAGACCATCCTAAATCCAGGCTGACTTTATCTCAAGATTCTTAATTGCAGCTGCAAAGATTCTATTGCTAAATAAGGGCACATTGCTAGATATCGAGGGTTAGGACTTGGACCTATCTTTTCGCAAGACAAAATTCATCCCACTATACTGGTGAAATGGCAACCCACTCCAGTATTCTTGCCTGGGAAATCCCATGGACAGAGGAGCCTGGCGGTCTACAGTCCATGGGTTGCAAAGAGTCGGACACAACTTATCAAGTGAACAAGTACAAAAAAAAAGAAAAATGCATACTGGTTCACTGGTGCTTCTCTTGAAAGTGATCCCCTCTATGCAGCTTTGAGGTCCAGAGTCTCCTATGAGTTATCCAAGGCTTCCCATCAGACTTCCCTGGTGGCGCACTGGATGGGAATCTGCCTGCCAATGCGTGAGACATGGGTTTCATCCCTTGTTCAGGAAGATTCCACATGCTGCAGAGCACCTAAGCCTGTGTACCACAACTACTTAGCTCACACTCTAGAGCCCATGAGCTGCAACTACCAAAGCGCATACACCTAGAAACAGTACTCCACAAGAGAAACCACCGCGATGAGAGGCTCTGCTCACCGCAGTTAAGAGTAGCCCCCACTCGCCGCAACTAGAGAAAGCCCACGCAAAGCAACGAAAAACCCAGTGCAGCCAAAAAAAAAGAAAGAATGATCCATCTTCTTAAGAAAAAAGAAGGTTCCCCATCCAACTTACCCAGCTCCATTTCCTACGCTCCCCACAACATGTGCCCACAGCATCCTCTCCTTTCCTGCTCTGAGTGTCCTCAATAAACCCCACTCAAGCTGTCCCCCTACCCGAGCTGTTCCCCCCCACCCCAGCCATCGGGTCCTGCCTCAGAGCCTTTCCCTGCCGCCCCAGCCCCGAGGGATGGTGGGGAAGGAAGGACTTGACCCCAAGACCCTGAGCACTGACTCTGTCAGCATCTGCTTGAGCTCAGACTGGCCCCTCAATGTCTCCAGACTTCAGTTTCCCCACTGAAAGTGGAGACGATCCCTCCCTCACAGACTGGTAAGGAATAAATGGCACAACACATACGAGAGATTCTGCCAGCCAGTAAATTCCCAGTAAATGTCTGTTCTCTAGTTATTTGATATTCCCTTCTCTGAGTCCAACTCCATTTACAGTCAGCCCTGCTCTTAATGGTCTTGTTCTGTGGGCCTCATCTCCCCAGGTTAGGCTTCTCGAGGAAAGGGACAGGAAGCAGGCCTTTTCTGGGGTCTCTCACGACACCTGGATAGACTTTAGTCAGAAAGATCCGATGCCTGGGATAAACTCCAAGGAAATGCCCACACGTCAGTATTTCAGGCTGGAGAGGCAGATCCCAGACCCTCTGGTCACCTCCCTGGTCTACTTACCCCCAGGCCTCTAGTCCCACGGGAGACGCAGGGCCGGCCTGGCTCCTGCAGGCAGCGGCCAGATGGGGGCCAGTAATGGAATGAAAGGCCCTGAGATCAAATTCCGCAGTGATTGAGGTGAGAGGGACAAACTCCAGAGGCCCATTGTTGGTGTAATTAGGGTGAAGAGTGAATCATGGCAGGCCAAGAACCCCGAGGCCAGACAGGCGGGGCCCAGCCTGTTCCAGCAGGACCAGTGTGGTCAGCCAGGCCGAAGGAGACTGCTCTCCATTAGGTCCTGGCCGGGAGGGGCAAGCGGGCTGCTGCTCTGCATCATCTGGGGAGAGCAGCTGAGTGGATGTGACATAATTGAATGAGGCCTCCACGTCCTCCACTCGGAGCAGGGGAATTAGCAGTCCGACCCTCGCCTCTGGAGACCGCCACCCGCTTCATCTGCCTGCATTGCTCCACTCGGTGGCGGCCTACCCAGGGTGGGTGCCAGGAAAAGGCTCTGGCCAGGGCTGTGAGGGGGAAGGAGGGGTTGGGGAGACAGGCAGGGGGAGCAGGGTCAGTCAGGGATGTCCCAGAAAAGGGGGCGGTGGGGAGAGGGATAGGCAGGGGCAGGGAGGCACAGGGTGTTTGCCAGACTGCCAGAGAGATGGCGGGACACTAGCCAGAGCGAGGAGGGAGGAGGGGGATGGAGGGATGGCAGATGGGTGGAGACAGGCAGAGATGGGGAGATGAGAGCAAGATAGGCAGGGAAATAACAGGACGGCGGCCAGAGACAGAGAGAGATGCTGAGCAATGGAGAGGAAGAAAGGGGCTAGATAAAAAGAAACTTCATGAGAAAGACCAACTGATGGGTAGCAGGAAGAATAAGCAGACAGGAAGACAGGAGCTTTGTGGAACATGGGGCTAGGCCCTCTCCTGCAGTAACGACAGCCTTTCTTGTCCCTCTGTGTGCTCTCTGTGGCCCGACTGTGATTCTAAATGCTCTGCATGAGACTTCCCTGGTGGTCCAGTGGCTTAGACACCGCACTCATAATACAAGGACACCGGGTTCAATCCCTGGGCAGGGAATTAGATCCAGTATGCCACAACAAAGACTGAAGATCCCACGTGCCACAACTAAGACCAAGCATACCCAAATAAATAAATCTTTTAATTCTCTGCACTCATTTCTATCCTCACAACACACTATCTTCCAAGAACCCAGGGTTGGAGAGGACAGGGTAGTTGCCCAAGGAGACCCAGCTAGAAGCCAAGGAACCAGAATTGAAGCTAGGTCGAGCCTGACATCATTTCCCCTGCCCCTCACCACCACAGCAATGGGGGCCCTCTGGGGTTCAGCCCCGGGTAAATCCGTTCCAGGCTAGGGCTCCCCAGGCTGGCCAGATTCAGAAGACTTTCTGGTGGCCATGATGTGAAGTGTGATACAGGGGATTGTGTCTCTTTCACCTTTTCTGATCTCTGTCCCCTGATCCTGAAACCCCTGGTGATCCCTGGTGCCATCTGCGGATCCCTTGCCAACTCTCAACACTGGGGAGTAGGTCTCCCCAGAGTGTGGACTGATATCATTTTAAGGGATGGTCTCTGCCAAGAATGGTTAATTTTAGCAGGGGACCCGGGGAGTAGTAGGAGAGACACCTGGGGGGCCAGAAAGAGCCCCTGTAATGTCTGTAATCCAGCATGGACTGATTCCTCCTGTAGGGACTCTTCAAACACATTCTGGCTCTGGGACCTCTGTCCGTGCGTGCATGCTGTCGCCTCAGTTGTCTCCGACTCTTTGTGAGCCTACAGACAGCAGTCCACCAGGCCCTCTGCCCGTGGGATTCTCCAGGCAAGAATATTGGAGTGGGTTGCCATGCCCTCCTCCAGAGATCTTCCCGACCCAAGGATTGAACCTACATCTCTTATGTCTAACCTGCACTGGCAGGTGAGTTCTTTACCACTAGTGCCACCTGGGAAGCCCTGACCTCTGTCTAGGTAGGAAGAAAAGGTGTCTGGAGACTGTTGTTACCTGTCACCTTTGTGCTCCATCCCCATCTCCACCCCCATGAAAAATTCCCAGCCACAGGCACCAATTTGGAAATCTCTGCCAGGCAGACATGCCCAACCTCTCCCCAGAAGCAGAGGCAGCCTTGCTTCTGTCAGGGAGCACTGATCACTTCTGTCAGGGAGCAGTGACTGCTCCCCCTCCCAGAAGGAGCTCAGCTGTCCTCCCTAGTTGCCCTCTGTCAGGGTTCAGAGGCCTCAGTCTCAGGCAACCCCCACTTGCCTAGATGCTGTGTGCTCTTTGACCCAGCCAGACCACCCTGAGAGCCTGGTGAGGATCCCCTGCTGCACCCAGCACCTCCCTAGCCCCCTGTGGGGAAGACAGAGGGGGTGCCCACTTCAGGTCACAGACAGCTCTGTGAGCCCTTCATGGGCAGTAGGTTCCTAACAGCAAAGCTGGAATGCTAGGCTCCCGGGGAGGAGGTGCTGAGCCCTCCTCCCACCTGACTCTGGCCTGCAGGAAGTGGGCTGGCAGAGGAGGCAGGGGGAGGGGCGTGGAGGGAAGGAGGGAAAGGGGAAGAGGTAGGCAAGAAAGAGAGTGGAGAAGAGACACTGATGATGGAATTCAGAGCTGGAGGAAAGACTTCACCCAGCCCCTACTTCTACCCAGAAGGACTCAGTTAGTTGAAGGGACTCACCCAAGTTCACCCAGCTCATGCCAACATTGGATGGGGTCATGCCATAGCACGCTCATTGTCAGATCCTGATGTACATATGGCTCCAAGAGGAAGTTTAGTTACTGAGGAGCTGGGAGCCTAACTCTGCCCCAGGAACCAAAGCAATGTCCCCTTTCCTGCTGGAAAAGCCTTCGAGGCCTCCCCAGCCGAGGCTGCCTCCCCATCTGGTCCAACCTACTCTCCATTTTGCTTCCCCCTAGCACTCCCCATGTATCCTTGGTCATGCTTACCACTTGCTGTCTGGTAACACTCTGTACTCTTCCATGTAGGCTCACACTGGAATCCCCTTCACTTCACAGCTACTCTCAGGTGTCAACTACTCTGGGACAAACCTAGACAGCGTATTAAAAAGCAGAGACATCACTTTACCAACAATTGTCCATCTAGTCAAAGCTATGGATTTTCCAGTAGTCATGTATGGATGTGAGAACTGGACCATAAAGAAGGCTGAGCACTGAAGAATTGATGTTGTTAAACTGTGGTGCTGGGGAAGACTCTTAAGAGTCCCTTGGACTGAAAGGAGATGAAACTACTCAATCCTAAAGGAAACCAACCCTGAATACTCATTGGAAGAACTGATGCTGAAGCTGAAGCTCCAATACTTCGGCCACTTGATGTGAAAATCCAACTCATTGGAAAAGACCTTGATGCTGGGAAAGATTGAGGGCAGGAGGAGAAGGGGACAACAGAGAATGAGATGGTTGGATGGCAACACCAATTCAACAGATTTGAGTTTGAGCAGACTCCAGGAGATGGTAAAGGATAGGAAAGCCTGGCATGCTGCAGTCCATGGGGCTGCAAAGAGTCAGACACGACTGAGCTACTGAACAACTAGGAGGACTTCCTTGAGGCTTCAGGGACTCAGGAACCTCTCCCTGACCTGTATTTCCATGACACATTCTGGTACCTCTCTTATGGAGAAAGGAAAGTAACATTTATTGAGATTTATCTCTACAAATAAAGAAATAGATTCAGAGAACCTAAGTATCTCACCCAAGCTCACACAACTATTAAGTGAATGGTAGAGGCAGAAATAAAATCTAGGGCTAACTCTAATACCCTGTTGTGCTTTGTTATGCATGCATGCATGCATGCTAAGTCACTTCAGTCATGTCTGACTCTGCGACCCCATGGACTGTAGCCTGCCAGGCTCCTCTGTTCATGGGATTTTCCAGGCAAGAATACTGGAGTGGGTTGCCATGCCCTCTTCCAGGGGATCTTTTTGACCCAGGAATCAAACCCATGTCTCCTATGTTTCCTGCATTGGCAGGCAGTTTCTTTATCACTACCACCACCTGGGAAGCTTGCTTTGTATTATAGTTGTATATTGCCCATTTGTAGCCTCTTGTGCAGTAAGTTCCTTCATGTTGGAGCTATGTCTTCTCATCTCTGTTTGTCTAACACCTAGTAGAGTGTTTGGTTTGAATTGGCACTCCAAATAACCATTTTTAGTATGGATAGATGAATGGGTAGATAGATGGATGAGTGAATAGGTGGGTGTATGAATGGAAGGATGGATGAATGGATGAGGGATAGGTGGATGGATGGATGGATGGATGGATGAGTGGATGGATGGATGGATGGATGGATGTCAGAAAAGTATACCATCTCCACCTGAGAAAGCAGAAAAGCAGCTTTCTGCTTTTGGAAAGCTTGGAAAGTCCATGCTGATCTGCAGAGTGGGGTTTGGGCACTGCCCCAGGGATCATAATCAGCCAGAAGCATTATCTCAAGAGTCTTAAGAAAGAAGTGGTGGTTGGGATTGCCTCGGAAACTAGAGGGTGGAGAGCTGCTACACCATCAGGGCAGGAGAGGACCACTTCAGGAGTTGGCAAGGATTCTTATACCTGAAACACCAGCACTAAACTGGAATATTCTTACAGATAATGATATCCAACTTCCCATCAGCCCTCCCCTCCTGTTTTGCAGATGAATAAATTGAGACTCAAGGAGAGGAAATGACAAGCAATATCACACAACTCAGGTGATTCCCGACAGTCAGTTTCTATAGAAACAAAGAGACTTTATACAAGAGGACAGGCATTTGGGTGAATTAGATGGCATTCAGTGCCGTGTCCTGATCACAGGAACCTCTGCTCACAGGCTGTGAAGGGACCATGGAAAGGTGTGATGTTAAGGAAGTCCCTGGTGACCAGGACGCTAACCACCTAGCCCCAGGGCACTGAAAGGGGTGCATCTCTCTCTGCTGGCATCCTTGCTCAGCCCAAAGGAGGGGGTGGCAGAGTAGCCCCCTTAGGCTACCGTGAGACCCCAAACCTTGATCTGTCCCACCTGCTTCTATTCTCAGAGGCTACTACAACCCCAGGCTGTAGCTTCTCCAGGTGACCCTCACTCCAGTCTCTGGGTAACTGCCCCAGGGGGCCAAGGAACCCCCTCTCAGGTCATGGTTATACTCTGCCCTTTGCTCCAGGGGGCACAGTCAGTGTGTCTAGACACATCTGCGGCGCTTTGTTTGGGCCTCCATAACTTGATTACAAATATCCAGTTACCCTCCTATGCCCTGGCGAGCCAGAAAGGAAGGTGAGCATACCATTCTTACTCCAGGTGGAGAAGCAAGGCATTGAGTGGCACTGAATCATCTGTTCAGGCTCACCCAGGAAACAGAGACACAACCCTGACTTCCAGGCCCCTCAATCCCAGTCCACCCAACTCTGCCTACCCTCTGGCTCTCGGCAAACCTCAGAGGCACAGCCAAGCTGAAAGAAAATTCTCCCAGAAAGATAACATCTATTCTTTTCCTCCTATATTCCAGATCCACATCCTCCTATCTTCTTATTTTCATTTCTGAGTGCTTACGGGCTTCCCTGGTGGCTCAGAGGGTAAAGAACTTGCCTGCAATGCAGGAGACACAGGTTTGATCTCTAGGTTGTGAAGATCCCCTGAAGAAAGGAATGGCAACCCACTCCAGTATTCTTGCCTGGAGAATCCCATGGACAGAGGAACCTGGTGGGCTATAGCCCACGAGGTTCCAAAGAGTTGGACAGGACTGAGAGACTGACACACACAGGCCTCTTGAAGGAGCTTTAAGGAATTCCCCAAAAATCTCAGGAAGAGGGGTACATCGGGGAGGGCAACAGGAGGCACAGGGAGGGAGGCAGCAGGGCTCAGTATAAACCATCAGGGGCTGTAAATGATAAATAAGAGACTGCTAGGGGCCACAAGACAGGCCCACACCCATCCTCCCTGTCATTCCCTCCAGCCCTGTCACCCCCCACTCCCCTCACCCCCACACTCAACGTGGCAATAAATTCTTCAGAGACACCGGGGCTGGGTTTTAAGCTCCACGCAAATCTTTGATCGCTCTCCCTCCCTCAGTGAGATGAAGCAGTTGCCCTTTCCCCCAGCCACTCCCACCACTCTTCATCTGGAACCAAATGAGACCCAGAGGCTGAGCACTGGTACCCAGGTCAAATTCCACCTGGGACAGCTCTCTCTCTTCCTCCCTCCGTTTTACCCACTCTGCCCCTCTGCCTTCTAACCCCTCTGCCTCTTCCACTCCGCTAAGGAAAATGTCAACAGAGTCAAGGTTGCAGCCCACGTATCTGAAAGGCCCTGGCTGTCAGGGGAGGGTGGACGGGAAAGGAGATCCACTTGCCTGGCTGACCCAGGACTGATCCAAGGGTCCCCTCAAGAACTCAGGGTCTCGTAAGCAGTGTCCCTCAGGAGAACATGCAACGAGATTTCTCTTTTTTGTTTTTTGGCTGTGCTGGGTCTTCATTGGCTTGGGCTCCTCATTGTAGCACTCAGGTTTAGTTGACCTGAGGCTGTGAGATCTTAGTTTCCCAACCAGGGTGAACCCACATCCCCTGCATTGGAAGGTGGATTCTTTACCACTGGACTACCAGGGAAGTCGCTGAGACTCAATTCCTAACTCTGCTTCTGCCACTAACTATGTGACTTCCAGTGGATCCTGTCCCTCTCTGGGCCTCAGTTTCTCTATCTATGTAATGAGGGAGCTCAGGGATTGTTGCTAAGGAGATGAGGGGAGGAGTCAGCAAGGGGACGGCGGGCCCCTCATCTCATCCTGCACCAGGAGCAGCCCTACTCTTGTCTTTTTTATTTGGAAGGCTTCGGGTAGGATTTCACTTGAAAAAAGGTCTGGTGGTCGAAAAAAAAAAAATAAAGCTTAAATCCATTGGCCTAGAAATGATCTCTGTGATGCCTTTCTTCTGTCTCATTCTGTGATTCAATCTATTCTCGTATATTTTTTTACAGGCTACTCCAACCTGGACTTCACATATTCTTGCCTGTGGTCCCTAGCAGATAGTCATAGTCATCAGACCGCATGCCTTGATTTAAATTCAGATGGTAGGGACCCCCGCACCTCTGGCTGGATATATAATACATGAACTCCCAACTTAAGGTTCAAGAAACAGGAGCGCCTCCCCCAAAAAAGATAAACAACCCAGCTAAGACCTCTATACCATGTGTGGAGTGAGTGCTTTAGCTAAGAAGGCTTGCAGGGCGTCCAGGATACAGAGGTGGCCAGGGGTTCCAAGAAAGGATGACAAGGGGCTCAGCGAATGGGCTAATCAGGCTTCAGGGGTGAGCTGGAAGGTACGATGCCGAGTCAGAAAATATGTGTTCAGTCACTCAGTCGTGTCCCACTCTTTGTAACTCCATGGACTGTAGCCCACCAGGCTCTTCTGTCTGTAGGTCTGTCCAGGGAAGAATACTGGAGTGGGTTGCCATTTCCTTCTCCAGGGGCTCACCCACAGATCGAACCCATGTCTCCTAAACTGACAGGTGGATTCTTTATCACTGAGCCCCCTGGCAAACTCCATCAAGAGTTGAGATACCTGGGCTTCACTCTGACTCTGTCACCTACTTGCCTTATGACTAGGACAAGCCCTTTGCATTCTTACCCTCAATTTCGCCATCAGTTTCAACAGCACCTAGGATTCTACCTAGCTCCCTGTGATTCCCCCCTGCACCTGCCCCAGGCTCCTTCCTAGAGGTGTTCTTAGTCATGGTTTTCATGGGAGAAGAGAAGGACAAGGAGGAATCCAAAGTCAGACTGAAACCTACAAATTGGGGACCAAACACAGAATGTAGGCCTGGCTGCCCTGGTTCTGCCTCTGCCCTACCTTGTAAGTCAGGAGGGGAAGAGCAGGGTGGGAGAGAGGAAAGACAGAATGAAGAGGGACCACATGCCGCCCTCTGCCTGGCCAGGTTCATTAGCCAGCCTGGAGGAATCCCCACTGCTCAGAAGGAAGAGTGCTTCATGAATATTCATAGTCACAAGAGGCCTCATTTGCATCGTCCAAATCCCAAATGCCACGAGGATCAGCAGTCTCAGTCCTCCCTGGCTGCCCTCCTTGTGGAAGGGGATAGCCTGCCCATCTAACCACCACCACTCCTGCAACCGGCCCCCTCCCTCACCTCCTCTGTCCTGGCCTTCACTGTGTGACCTGGCTCAGGCCCTCCCCAAGGCCCTGGGCATGTGCCAAGACCCTCCACTCCCAAAGACCCTCCACCCCCCAAGCCGAGTAAACAAGGAGATCTGAGCCAGGCAAGTGGGCTGCCAGATCCTGGGAAGGAGGACAAACAATCCCACGGGGTTGTCAAAGATGTAAGATGAAGATATGAGGGTAGGGGCATACGAGGGACCTGTGACATCGCCAGCCCTGGGGGAGGCGCAGGGGGTCAGAGGAGGGGGGATGTGGATGGGGGAGGGATAGGTCGTTTTTGCCATCACGTAAAGGCATCATCAGGAGAGAGGGATAGGAGAAAGAAGGAAACCATCACACCGAAAATCCTGAGAGAGCTGTTCCTGCATCAGCCCTCACCACTCAGGCCTCCTTCAGAATGCAATTTCCATTTAGAATAATCCACAGGTCCATCAGTCAAGGATTAGTTAAATAAGTGGTACCTCATGCATAGCACAGAATATTATATAACCATTAAAAAGAATACGGTATAGATTTTTTTTTTAAAGAAACCCACAATGGCCATGATACATTCATAGGTAATAAAAGGAAATTGCAGAACTACTCTTAGCAGGATCCTACCTTTGTAACATAAGTAAATAAGTAGATAGATAAATAAATAATCAAGGTTAGTGGATAAACCAGAAAAACATCTATAAGGACACACAAATGCTATTTCACAGGACTCAGGGAAGATTAGAAGGGATATTTTTTACTTTTCATGTTAAATATGCTCAATAATTCCTTCCCATTTGAAGCTTGTGTGTCTTACAATGATTGATTTTATAATCAGGACAAAAAAATTAAATTGGGGGAGGGATGTAAATTTCCCATGAAAAGGTGATGATCTTGCTGCTATAGGCTGCCTTCTGCAGTGCTAGGAGAACCTGGGCCCTAGGCTGGCAGAGGGGCTGCAGAGGAGAGGGCATCAGTGGGTGTGGCCCCACCTCTTCCCCACCCCCAAAGTGTCCCACAGTCCCGGGCTCCAATTTGGCCTTGACCTTGAAATCAGGCTCTGTTTACTTCATTGTGTGTTTGCCCAAGCCTCACTCTCTGGAGAAGCATATTAACTAATTTCTGTAAATTCTTGCCTATTTACAAAGCACTTACACATTTTCATTCATTCATAAATGTTCCTGAGCCTCTCCTGGAAGGCAGGAGCTAGGGGCTAGGCACTGGGGACACAGAGACCAAATAAGCCACATCCCTGGGAGACCTCAATCAGTATGGGTGCATCACCCTCAGGGCTATGTCACAGGTGTGCTCAGGTGTGTCAGAGTGCAGAGGCCCCAGTCCTAGCTAAGCTTTATAGTCAAAGCTTTGGTGTTTCCAGTATCAATTATGCGTGTAAGAGCTGGACAGTAAAAAAGGCTGAGCGCCGAAGAACTGATGCTTTCGAACTGTGGTGTTGGAGAAGATGCTTGAGAGTCCCTTGGACTGCAAGGAGATCAAACCAGTCAATCCTAAAGGAAATCAATCCTGAATGTTCACTGGAAGGACTGACGCTGAAGCTGAAACTCCAGTACTTTGGCCACCTGATGTGAAGAGCCAACTCACGGGAAAAGACCCTGATGCTGGAAAAGATTGAAGGCAGGAGAAGGGGACGACAGAGGATGAGATAGTTGGATGGCATCACCAACTCAACGGACATGAAATTGAGCAAACTCCAGGAGATGGTGAAGGACAGGGAAGCCTGGCATGCTGCAGTCCATGGGGTTGCAAAGAGTTGTACACAACTGAACAACAAAGCTTAAGGGATGCTAAGGCATTAGCCAGGTGAGGAACGGAGGCACCCCATAAACAAAAGAGCTCTGGTCACAGGACACCTGTGAGGGCCAGACCTCATGCTAAGAGGTTAGATGCCTCCTCATTTAATACCCATGATGACCCTCATTATCCCTATTCCATGGAAAAGGAGATGAGCATAGGAAACAGGAGAGAGCCTGGGAAGAGGCACCTCGGGTTCACAGCAACCAAGGGAAACAGGCCCTGCTGTTCCCGCAGAGGCATCCACAGTGCCCTCCCATACCTGCTCCCACCTCTGGGCTTGACTAGATAGTTCAGAACCCTCCTCTGGAGCCCAGACTCACCAAAGTGTGGTAGCATTTGAAATCCAGGGTCTCCCAGGCTCCCAGTTCTGCCTCCCTTTACCTCCCGCTCTGGGCTCTCCGAGGCTACACCAAGAGGACTACGGTCCGGGGCAGACAGGTCTCCTGCAGGGCCCTCTGAGCAAACAAGGCTTGTTTGAGTCCCCATCCCTTTGTTCATGGTGTTCCCCTGCCTGAATGCTGTTCCTACACATTCCCACACACAAAGATGCCAATGCTACTCCCGCTGAAAAGCCTTCTTCATTTGTTCCAATTGGACTGGTTACTCCTCTAGAATCCTCAGTTACAACAGAAGGACTCAAGTCATTAATTGTTCTTTAATGACTTCCCTGTCTGTGGAAGAGTGCCTGTGTGTGCTTGTGCACATGCGTGTATACAACGAAGTTGCAACTCCCTGAGGGCAGTGACGTGGTCCTTTTTTTCCTGCGTGTGTGTGCTAAGTCGCTTCAGTCGTGTCTGACTTTTCGCAACCCTATGGACCATAGCCCTCTGTCCATGGGGTTCTCCAGCCAAGAATACTGGAGTGGGCTGCCATGCCCTCCTCCAGGGGATCGTCCCAGCCCAGGGATGGAACCCCAGTCTCTTAGGTCTGCTGCATTGGCAGGCCCGCTCTTTTTCACTCCTAGCACCACCACTCTTCTCGTCTAGAAGCAGGAACTCTCCATCTGCTGCCATAGGAATTACCATCAACTCCCACCCTGCCCCCAAGTCCCCAACTACACCGCAGCTGCATGAGCCCCTCCATGTCCTCCAAGGCTGGATCGTGAGGGAGGAGTCAATATGGAGATGTTGAATGGGCCTTGGATGGTGCTTCTCTGGCAGGACCCATCACTTCCTTGTCTGTCGTGCCCCTCTCGCCCATGGTCATCTCCCAAACACACCTGCCAGTCATGGAGAACGCAGGAGCAGACGTTCCCATTAGCATCTCAGGAACCCAGCCAGGGCTCCAGACCAAGGAAGTAAGTGGTGGCTCCAGGCACCCTAAGCCCCTGGGCCCCCCACCCCCACCCCAGAAGATGCTGGGTGTTCCTGCCTCCCAACCACCGTGCAGGGAGTAAGGACTGGCTAGGGAGCCCATGCTTCAGGAAAATGACTCAGAGAGGTGACTGGAGTGCCTTTGGGGCCTTAGCTACAAAAGTGGGTCACCGTGGGGAGAAAAAGTAGCTTAAAAAAGAAGAAATCTGTTTCTGGAAGCTGGTTTCAGTGCTGGCTGGGAGCTGAGTGTCCCCAGAGGAAGTTCCAGAAATCCCCCGGTTTTCTACCCCAGCATCTCTTAAGCTACCAGGTCTCCAGTCCTTGAGCCCCAGCAGCCAAAATGAGCTCTAGGTAGAAATGAGGGAAGCCTCTCCCGGCCCATTCACCATGACTGCCACCTCCCCAGGGGCTCCTATCCCCAGCCGGTGGGCCAGAGCCAGCGCTGGGTACCTGGATTGGGGGCTGTGGGACCATGTGGGCTGCCTCACTCTGCTTTCTGGGCTGTTTCTAAA
This sequence comes from Bubalus kerabau, assembly GCF_029407905.1. Lineage (NCBI taxonomy): Eukaryota > Metazoa > Chordata > Mammalia > Artiodactyla > Bovidae > Bubalus > Bubalus kerabau. Next base: position 135,524,806 of record NC_073627.1, read on the forward strand.
CTGCTCCACTTCCCATTAAGTAGGACACGCCGGGGAATGACGGCACGGAGCTCTGAGAGGGCCCAGGAGGATGTTCAGACGTTCCCCAGGCCAAGGAAAGGCCTCTCGGGGTCAACTAGAGGCAAAGCCCAGAAGCAGGGGAGGGATCGCCCAAGACCACCCCACTAATGAGTGATAGAGAAGCATTAACAACAGCTGTTCAAAGCATTCATAGCATAAGAGAGATGGCTTGGAAGCCAGAACTCCCAGGGCCAGTGCAGAGCCATCCCAGACAAGTGACCTCGCTGCTCCAGACCTCACTCTTTCCATCTCTAAAATGGGAATAACAATGCCTACTTTATGGGTTACTATGAAAATTGAACGAACTACTTTATGCAAAAGGTTTTTGTGTATAGGAATTAATAATATTCTATACAAATATCAGGCATTTCTTCTTCTTAACTATGGTCCCTTCCATCAAAGCTCCCCCAGACTGGCCAAATGTTGAGAACTGCTGAACCTGGGGTCAGGAGGGCTCCTTATACTAGTCTCTCTCCTTTTGTGCAGAAGAAACAACGCTGTGTTTCTAAGTTTCCACCTGCATAGCCTGCCCTGACCCTGAGATCGTTGTACTCGAAAATGTGGTTCTGTAGGACTGTCAAGGCATAAGCAACCTCTGACCTCTGACCTCCAACTTTCAAGAATGCCTCTTATGAGAAAAGCAAGAAACAGGTCTCTGTCGGGTGCCTGCTGTGGGTCAATCACTTTAGAACTTGCAACACCACTGTCCTAACCATTTTCTAATGGTTACTATTATTATACTAATATTATTGCTACTATTATTGATAATATTATTAATATTACTATTAATATTATTATCTCTATTATTATTACTCTCATTTTAGATATTTGAGTGACTAGTTTGAGTCAAATTCTGGCCACATACCACATTCTGGCTGCAGGCTCAGCCCCTGGCCCTCCAACCTGGTTTTTTTTCAGCTTTAAGTCGACAGGTGGCTTCATTTTCTTTTTTTGTTATAGGGCAGAAGTGCAGACAGTCAGGTTCATCACATTCGTCCATCCCTAGCACATTATTAAGATAGCGTCCAGATAAAGCAAGGTCCCCTCTTGTCTTCCTTCTGTCCCCTCATCCCCGTCCCCACTCTGAGTCCGTCTCCTCCACATAGGCACCTGCTCTGATACATCTGCTGCATATCCTTAACTATGTATACGTCCCTGTAAATTATGGAACATTGTTAGCAGTATGTGCTTTGAATTTTCATAAATGGTGCTGTGTTATGAATTTTTAGTCTGCATTATACGTTTTTTGGTCAACACTTTTTTAAGACCTATCTTTACTGTTGGTGACTTGCTAGATGATTGCAACACTGTGGCAGGCACGCCCATCACAGACCACTTGTCCATCCCACACTGATGGACGCCAAGGCAGGCCGCCAGCTCCCCTCTGCCGCAAACAGAACATCTGTCCTTCCGTATCTTTATGACTTTTTTATGTCCCTTTATCCATCAGCAGAGACCTTCTCCACAACCCATTCCTATGGATAGGATCCTTGGATAATAAGCCATGTATGTGTGTTAGTCGCTCAGTTGTGTCGGACTCTTTGCTGCTCCATGGACTATAGCCCTCCAGGCTCCTCTGTCCATGGAATTCTCCAGGCAAGAATACTGGAGTGGGTGGTCCTTCCCTTCTCCATGGGATCTTCCTGATCCAGGGATTGAACCCAAGTCTCCTGCATTGGCAGGCAGATTCTTTACTGTCTGAGCTACCAGGAACACCCCTCAGAAAGTATATGCATAGTCAGTTAAGTAACTTAGTAATGACTGGAGTCAGAATTTGTAAACTGCCTAGAAAGTGAGGTGAAAGTGTTAGTCGCTCAGTTGTGTCTGACTCCTTACAATCCTATGAACTGTAACCCACCAGGTTCCTCTGTCCATGAGATTTCCCAGGCAAGAATACTGGAGTGGGTTGCCATTCCCTTCTCCAGGGGATCTTCCTGACCCAGGAATCAAGTCTGAGTTTCCTGCACTGCAGGCAGATTCTTTACTGACTAGGCTAGGCTAGGCTAAGCCACTTCAGTCGTGTCCAACTCTGTACAACCCCATAGACGGCAGCCTATCAGGCTCCCCCGTCCCTGGGATTCTCCAGGCAAGAACACTGGAGTGGGTTGCCATTTCCTTCTCCAATGCATGAAAGTGAAAAGTGAAAGTGAAGTCGCTCAGTTGTGTCGGACCCTCAGCGACCCCATGGACTGCAGCCTTCCAGGCTCCTCCATCCATGGGATTTTCCAGGCAAGAGTACTGGAGTGGGGTGCCATTGCCTTCTCCGTCTTTACTAGCCACCAGGAAAGCCCTAAACATTGCCTAGAAGAGTGGCTAAAGCACAGTAAACACTATGCCAGGTGTATTCAATAAAAATAATTAAAGGGACTTCACTGGTAATCCAGTGGCTAAGACCCTGTGCTCCCAATACAGGGGGCCTGGGTTTTGATCCCTGCTCAGGGAACAAGATCCCACATGTCACAACTATGACTAAGTGCAGCCAAATAAATAAATATTTTTAAAATAGTAATTACAAAAAATAAATAGCACTAAATTACCAGATTGCCTTCCCAAAGAAGGGTACCAGTCTACACTCCTACCAGCATTTCAGGAGAGACCTTGCTTTTGCCTATCCTTACCAACGCCATGGTGGCTCAGACAGTAAAGCGTCTGCCTGCAATGAGGGAGACCCGGGTACGATTCCTGGGCCGGGAAGATCCCTGGAGAAGGAAATGGCAATCCACTCCAGCACTCTTGCCTGCAAAATCCCATGGATGGAGGAGTCTGATAGGCTACAGTCCATGGGATCGCAAAGAGTTGGACACCACTGAGCGACTTCACTTTCACTTTCACCAATGCCATGCTTGGTCCAGCTTTCTGACCTGTACCATTGTGGGGCTCAAGGTTACCCCTCAAATTGTTTAAATTTATGTTTCTCTGTTTCCTAGTAAATCGTCTGCCTGCAACGCGGGAGACCCGGGTTCGATTCCTGGATCAGGAAGATCCCCCTGGAGAAGGAAATGGCAATCCACTCCAGCACTCTTGCCTGGAAAATCCCATGGACGGAGGAGCCTGATAGGCTACAGTCCATGGGGTCGCAAAGAGTCGGACACACCTGAGCGACTTCAATTTCACTTTCACTTTAGATACTTGTGAATCATCTGGCCTCTTTTCAGAGAGGAAGCAGGGTTAGAGACAGGATCCAACATGAGCCAGGGAGTCAGAGAATCTTTGGGACCTCCTGTGGTTGAGGTTGATTTCATGCTTTTGAAAAAAAAGAAAAAGAGGAAAAAAAGATGAAGAAAGAAGGGGGAGGACTTCCCTGTTGGTGCAGTGGATAAGAATCTGCCTGCAAACGCAGGGGACACAGGTTTGATCCCTGGTCCGGGAAGATTCCACATGCTGCAGAGCAGTCAAGCCCGTGGGCCACAATTGCTGAGCCCGGGAGCCACAACTACTGGGCCCATGTGTGGGAACTACTGGAGCCTGCGCGCCTAGAACCTGTGCTCAGCAACAAGAGGACCCACTGCAATGAGACTCTCACATTGCAACTAGAGAGTAGTCCCCGCTCTCCAAAACTAGAGAAAAGCCCAAGAGCAGCAACGAAGACCCAGTACAGCCAAAAATAAAGAGAAATTTAAAAATAAAATTTTTAAAAATTAAAATAATTTTTAAAGGGAAGAAGAAGCAAGAGGGGAAGGTGGCTGAAGAGGAAGCAGAGAAAGAGCGCATTGTTTTCTGTGCAGGTGAATTGTGTCTGTGTTTCAACCAAGGACCCTCTTGCCCCTGCCAATCGCCCACGGCCCAGTGGCACTTGCCATCCCCCAGAGGGCTTGTTAAAGTGCAGCTTTCTGGCCTCATTGCCAGTTTCTGAGTCAGGGGGTCTGGCGTGGGCTGAGGATTTGCGTCTCTAGTGAGTTCCCAGGGGATGCTGCTGCCGCAGGTCTGGCCCCAACTCTGAGAACCAGAACACTAGAGGAGCTCGCCACCCCAGCCAGTGTGGCGTGGTCACCTTGGACAGAGCGCCACCTGCAAAAACACCAACCAGGTCCGACTCTTCAAGACCCCATGGACTGTACCCACCAGGCTCCTCTGTCCATGGGATTTCCCAGGCCAGAATACTCGAGTGGGTTGCCACTTCCTTCTCCAGGGGATCTTCCCAACGCAGAGATTGAACCCACATCTCCTACATGGGCAGGCAGATTCTTTCCCACTGAGCCACGTGGGGAGCCCCAACCAAGCCTTTGAAAGAACCTAAAAATCCAGCAGGCCACCCGGAGTGGCCCCACCTCCTGCACGTACTAATGGCAGCTCTCATCTCCAGGGCCCAGACTGGGAGCAAGTGAGTGAGGCCCAGAGGAGTAACAGCCAAGGAGGCACTCACTCTCAAGGCCAAAATCTGCTGGGCGACAGCAGAGGGAACTGCAGGTGGGGTCACACCAGCTCCGGCCAGTCCAGGCCCAGCCCACTCACTGTTCCCCTTCCGCTGATATTATAGTAATAACACACTGGATTCTGTCACATTATTCATTTTCATAGGAGCTCATTTGATTCTTGAGACAACTTCCATCCCCATTTGACAGATGGGAACACAGAGGCCGGAAGGGTCCCTGTGGCAAGTCAGAGAAGAAATTCCTTCTCTTCCCCTCTCAGCCAGGCCAACCCTTTGCAGCACTGCTGCTGCCCCGCACGTTCCAGGTCTAACGGAAGTGACACCAAGCCCCCAGGAAGCGCAGCCACCACCGCACTGCTGGCAAGAGCCTCAAAGGGGCCACATGACCCCCGTCTCCCTCAGCTGCTCACCATCTACCATGTCGCCCACCTCCAGCATCTTATCTGCGTCTTCCCTGAAGCTCTTTGAAGGTGGTTGTTGGATGTGGGGCTGCACCCCTGTGCTGTGCGGTACTGAGTCGCTCAGTGGTATCCAACTCTTTGCAACCCCATGGACTAGCCCGCCAGGCTCCTCTGTCCATGGGGATTCTCCAGGCAAGAATACTGGAGTGGGCTGCCATGCCCTTCTCCAGGGCATTTTCCCAACCCAGGGATCGAACCCAGGTCTCCCACATTGCCACCTAATTCTTTACCATCTGAAGTCAGGCACTTCCCCAACCTCAAAGCCTAAGAAAAAGCCTGCGGTCAGCAACAGAGACATCAATGGTTTAATGGGCAGGGGAGCTTACACGTCCAGAGCAAGGTCCTGAAGCAACATGCCACGTGTGTGGCAAATAATGGGCAGGACGTGGCAGCAGAGAAAGAGGGAGATTACTAGTTATAGGGGAATCGGCTCAGTGGTTGCCAGGGAAACCAGCAGAGGGGAACACCCATCACCACCCCTTTGATAAACTATCAGAGTGGAGATAGTTCTGATTTAAAGATTAAAACATTCACTAGCAGGGGCCCAGGGCAAGACTTTCCTAGTGGCTCAGACGGTAAAGCATCTGTCTACAATGCGGGAGACCTGGGTTCGATCCCTGGGTTGGGAAGATCCCCTGGAGAAGGAAATGGCAACCCACTCCAGTACTATTGCCTGGAAAATCCCATGGACAGAGGAGCCTGGTAGGCTACAGTCCATGGGGTCGCAAGGAGTCGGACATGACTGAGCAACTTCACTTTCACTTTCACTTTCTACTGATTAAAAGGGAGAGTCAGTCAGGTGAGTAGGATGTAGGTGACACAGGTCTTGGTCAAGCAGGGGAGCAACAGAAAAGTCATCTAGTGTGACCTGATCAGACATGGGGACTGTGTTCGAATTTCACAGTGGAGGACTCTGATGTTCAAAGATGTCAAGGGCCTTGTCTGAGACCACAGAGGTAGTTTGCAACTGCTCATACTCTAGACTGACCCACTCCCATTAACCCAGCCGCAGCCCTCCCGCCCTCCTGGTGCCTGACCTCAGACCCCCTCCCTTCCTCCTCCTTAGCTGCAGGCCTCTCATAGCCCAGCCTGCCTCCTTCAGGAACCATTCCATACCCCCAGTACCTTCCTAGGAACTCCCAGAAGGCTCTATATTAATCAGAATCCTCCAGAGGAAAAGGAATTGGCTCATGCAGTTGTGGAGGCTGGCAAGTTCAAAATCCAAATGGCTGGTCAGCAGATGGGAGACTCATGAAAGTGTTAGTTGATACTACAGCTTGAATCTGAAGGCCATCTCCTGGCAGAATTCTCTCTTCCTCAGGAGACCTCAGTTTGTTTTCTCATGTGACCTTCAGCTGATTAGATGTGGCCCATAACAGTACATGGGCTTCCGTTATAGCTCAGCTGGTAAAAAAATCCACCTGCAATGCAGGAGACCCTGGTATGATTCCTGGGTTGGGAAGATCTGCTGGAGAAGGGATAGGCTACCCACTCCAGTATTCTTGGGCTTCCCTGGTGACTCAGCTGGAAAAGAATCTGCCTGCAATGTGAGAGACCTGGGTTTGACCCCTGGTTGGGAAGATCCCTCCCAGTTCTTTTTTTTTTTTTTTTTTAATATTAAAGGTTTATTTTACTTTATTCTTAATTTAAATTTATTTATTTTAATTGGAGGCTAATTACTTTACAATATTGTATTGGTTCTGCCACACATCAACATGAATCCGCCACGGGCATACACATGTTCCCCATCCTGAACCCCCCTCCCACCTCCCTCCCCGCACCATCCCTCCGGGTCATCCCAGTGCACCAGCCCCAAGCATCTTGTATCCTGCATCGAACCTGGACTGGCGATTCAGTTCTTATATGATATTATACATGTTTCAGCGCCATTCCCCCAAATCGTCCCACCCTCTCCCTCTCCCACAGAGTCCAAAAGACTGTTCCATACATCTGTGTCTCTTTTGCTGTCTCGCATACAGGGTTATCGTTACCTTCTTTCTAAATTCCATATGTATACGTTAGTATACTGTATTGGTGTTTTTCTTTCTGGCTTACTTCATAAGCTCCAGTTTCATCCACCTCATTAGAACTGATTCAAATGTATTCTTTTTAATGGCTGAGTAATACTCCATTGTATATATGTACCACAGCTTTCTTATCCATTCATCTGCTGATGGACATCTAGGTTGCTTCCATGTCCTGGCTATTATAAACAGTGCTGTGATGAACATTGGGGTACACGTGTCTCTTTCAATTCTGGTTTCCTCGGTGTGTATGCCCAGCAGTGGGATTGCTGGGTCATAAGGCAGTTCTATATCCAGTTTTTCAAGGAATCTCCACACTGTTCTCCATAGTGGCTGTACTAGTTTGCATTCCCACCAACAGTGTAGGAGTGTTCCCTTTTCTCCACATCCTCTCCAGCATTTATTGCTTGTAGACTTTTGGATGGCAGCCATTCCGACTGGCATGAAATGGTACCTCATTGTGGTTTTGATTTGCATTTCTCTGATAACGAGTGATGTTGAGCATCTTTTCATGTGTTTGTTAGCCATCTGTATGTTTTCTTCGGAGAAATGTCTGTTTAGTTCTTTGGCCCATTTTTTGATTGGGTCATTTATTTTTCTGGAATTGAGCTGCAGGAGTTGTTTGTTTATTTTTGAGATTAGTTCTTTGTCAGTTGCTTCATTTGCTATTATTTTCTCCCATTCTGAAGGCTGTCTTTTCACCTTGCTTATAGTTTCCTTTGTTGTGCAGAAGCTTTTAATTTTAATTAGATCCCATTTGTTTATTTTTCCTTTTATTTCCAATATTCTTCCCTCCCAGTTCTGTTGCCCCAGCGCACAGTGCTGTTTAGTGACCACGTCCATGGCCTGCTTCCCCATCGGCAACTCCCCACTCCCTCCCCTCACTCTCCATAGTGCGTGCTTAATCACTCAGTCAGGTCTGACTCTTTGTAACCCTTTGGACTGTAGCCTGCCAGGATCCTCTGTCCATGGGATTCTCCAGGTAAGAACACTGGAGTGGGTTGTCATTTACTCCTCCAGGGGATCCTCTCGACCTAGAGATCAAAGCCACATTTCCTGTGTTTCCTGCATTGCAGGCCGATTCTTCACCAACTGAGCCCTCAGGGAAGCAGAGCCTAATTCAGATAATCTGGCAATGACATTGAGCAGAGGGAGTCCAGCCCACCATGTGGCCCTGGACTGATCCTGACCACTTTCCACCAAAGCTCTTCTCCTCCCTCCAGCCATCTCTCACACCCCAGGGACTTCCCTTTGTCTCTGGATGTGGCAGCCCCTACCACAACTTCCCAGGCTTTCATGGGTAGGACTGAAGGAGGGGCTACAGGGCTGGCTTCCTGGGGAGGCTGCTGTGCTAGAAAGGACAGGACTACGCTGGGGGAGCCCAGGGTCCAGTCTACCCCTCAGGAGCAGGGCTGGGCCATACAACACAAGACCTGTCCTGACCCTCCTACCATCCTCCCTGCAACCTTCTACCTGGGTGACCTCACATAAAACACATGTCAAGCTCTGTTTCATAGCAAACGAGACGTTGCATAAAGATGACTGAGGATAGGGGCAAGGGAAGAGAGGGCTCAAGGTGAATGTGTGTGCTTTTGTGTGCACGTGTGCATGAGTGTGTATGTGAGTGTCTGTGGGTGTGCATACAAATACACCCTGGGTCTTTTATGTTCACATGGGCAGTGAAGCCATCCCTCCTCCCATGCGAGCCCTGTCCCACTAAACACATGCACACCAGCCCCGTTCAGGCTCCGCATCTCCCTGGCTGAGCCTTGGAGGCTACTCTACAGAAGGAAAGTTGAGAGCCTGAGAGACAGCCTGCAGCCAGGATAGCAGAGGCAGGTTGGGGCTAAGATCCCCTCTGAGGCCAGGAGAGCAGAAGTGAGGCTCTTAGGGCCAAAGAGGAGAGCGCTGAACTCCTTATACCTGTCTAGTGGGGAATCACCAAGGACGGACCTGGATAATAGATGCAAATTTCCAGGGCAGGGACTGGGATCAAATTGCCAACATCCGTTGGATCACCGAAAAACCAAGAGTTCCAGAAAAACAACTACTTCTGCTTTATTGACTACACCAAAGCCTTTCATTGTGTAGATCACAACAAACTATGGAAAATTCCTAAATAGATGAGAATACCGGACCACCTTACCTGCCTCCTGAGAAATCGTATGCAGGTCAAGAAGCTACAGTTAGAACTGGACATGGAACAACAGACTGGTTTCAAATAGGGAAAGGAGTACATCAAGATTGAACATTGTCACGAGATGCTTACATGCAAATAAGCAGGACAGGCCTCTATCTGCATTAAGCACAGTTACATTTTTTAACCCCTTGTTTGGCAGAATTAGCTCCCAAATGGAAGGGGGCCAAGGAGCAGCCCACTCCATTCTGCAGAGGAAAAAACTGAGACTCAGCCATGGAGAGTATCTGAGTGGGAACCAGGGAGGCGACCCAAACTCAGAGGAAGTCCCGAGCCCCATTCCATAATCCTTCTCCTCCCAGCCCCCAGGAATCTGCTTGCAGCCTAAGCCCCAGGGTACAGATGCACGAGTGCAAACCACCCAGTCCCCACCTAGGGACCTAGCCTGAATCAGGTCACTATCACCTTCTGAGATGGCCCACACTCTGTATAGTGTGTTTAAGAAAAGGGCTTTCCTGGTGGCTCAGATAGTAGAGAATCCGCCTGCCATGCAGGAGACCCAGGTTCGATCCCTGGGTTGGGAAGATCCCCTGGAGGAGGAAATGGCAACCCACTCCAGTATTCTTGCCTGGAGAATCCCATGGACAAAAGAGCCTGGAGGGCTACAGTCCATGGGGTCACAAAGTCTGACACGACAGAGCAACTAACTCTTTCTGAAGGATAAAGGAACCAGGAAGAGGTTAGGGGAAGGACTAACATGTTCATGGATATGGAAGGGAAAGAAGACAGGCACAAGGAGGAGAAGGGCCCTAGGGCAGCATCTGCCTTGCATTCCTGGAGGGGAGCAGAGCAGAAGAGGAAAGAGAAGCAGTAGCCAGCCCACTCACTTGCAGGGCATGGCCTCCAGGAATTTTGAACAAGAAGATCTGGGTCCTAATTCCCCTTTTGCAATAGATGTGTGACCTTTGAAAGTCATTTAAGTTGCACCTTGGCTTCAATCCCTATAAAGTGGGAACTAGTGATTTCAGCTCTGCCCCTTTCACAGAGGAAGCAAGGATCAAATAAGATACTGGATGTGAATGCCGGGTGGATGGGTGCTGTTCATATCATTCCTGGCCAGGGAGTCGTCAGCCAGGGAGCTGGGGTCAGAAGGTAAGTGTCCCTCCCACCACTGAAAGGCAGCAGGTGTGCTGGGACATGCTAGAATTCATCCATAACGCTTTCCACCTCTTGAGTTCCTGTACCCAGTGACTTGGAGTGGGGTCAACCCTGAGCAGCTTGGCTTCTGGTCTGGGCTCCAGCACCAGTCACCTGGGGAGGCTGTGGGCAAGTCACTCCCTTCACTGGGCCTTAGCTTCACCGTGAGCAGAATGAGGACTTTGAACTGAATGTCCTCTGAGGCACAGCAGGGAAGCCTGCTTCTAATCCGGAACAGAGAATCCTGCTAAACCCTGGGGCGGAGGGGGGCTGCGGCGAACTCAATTGGAGTTTGATTTTAGCTTTCGCTTCTTTAGCAAGAAATTCTCTGCTGCACATGGAGCGAGGGAAAGCATGTTCACTTCCAGTTCAGAGGGGTGGGTGGACTTTCTGTTCTAAGAACAGGGTCTTTCCTGGCCTGGAGAGCCATCAACAGGTCTCTTCTGGTGACTTAAGTACAGGGTCCTTTCTGTCTGGCTCTCAAATCCTATCATGGAAGGAAACCTGGAGGATGCAGAATGAGTCTAAAAAAGCAGCTAGCAGGACAGTGAGGAGGAAATGGCAGAAAGGGCCTTGGTCATGGGTTTAGACCGTGGGTCCTGTGGGCTGGAAAAAAAAAAAAAAAAGCACAGCCTAAAAGCTGAGAATTTTGTTTTATTTGGTAGACTTGCTGAGGAGGTAAGCCTGGGAAGCAGCCTCTCAGATAGCTCTGAGGGACTTCTCTGAAGAGGGAAGGGAGGAGCCAGGGTATACAGGACTTTTTGAAAAAAAAAAAAACAGGTAGTAGGAACATTAAAAGATTACTGTTAATTAAAGAAAAATCAGATATCTCAAGTTAATGAATTTAGCTCTTTTCTATGTATGAAAAAAGTGAAAGTCATTCTGTCATGTCCAACTCTTTTCGACCCTAGGGACTGTAGCTCACCAGGCTCCTCTGTCCTTGGGATTCTCCAGGCAAGAAAACTGGAGTGGGTTGCCATTCCCTGCTCCAAGGGATCTTCCCAACCCAGGGATTGAACCCGGGTCTTCTGCATTGCTGGCAGATTTTTTACCATCTGAGCCATCAGGGAAGCCCTTTCTATGTATGAAGAGATGCCAAGAGTCTGCGCTCAATGAAATCATGCCTTTGATTGATTGATTGATTGATTGATTTTATTTATTTTTGGCTACCATGGGTCTTTTTTTTTTTTTTTTTTTTACTATTTATTTATTTGGCTGCATCAGGTCTTAGGGTCTTTAGTTTGGACACATGGGATCCAGTTCTCTGACCAGGCATCAAACCCCCGGCACTGGCAGTGTCGTCTTAGACACTGGACCAGCAGGGAGGTCCCTGCAATGGGTCTTCGTTGCTGCATGTCGGGGGTTTTTCTCTAGTTGTGGTGAGCAGGGGGCACAGTCAATCCCTGGTTGGGGAACCAAGATCCTGAATACCATGCAGCCAAAAAAATAATAAGTAAAATAAAAAAAATAAAAAAAGAATCAAAGTACCACAAACTGGAACAAAAGGGGATGCCTCTGCATACAAGTGACTAAGATCCACACTGGCCCCTGGCCTCAAGCAGAGAGGCTCCACCATCACTTTCAGAAGCATTTTTCCACCTTGGCACCATCAGCATTTTGGACATTTGGTGTAGGATAAGTCTCTGTTGCAGCAGCTGCCTCACGCATTGCAGGGTTTTAGCAGCATCCCTGGCCTCTCCACCCACTAGAAGCCAATAAGAAGTCTCTAGCTGTGATACCAAAAATATCTCCAGACATTGCTAAATCTCCCCTAGGAGGCAACATCTCACCCGGTTAAGAACCACTGCCTAAAAGGTTTAGAGAAGACAGTGTCCAGAAAAGATACAGGCTATACTTCTGACCATGAGAAAGGCCAGGTTTTCTCTCCCATCACCTCCCCAGCCCTACCTTAGCTAAGAGCAACTAATACAATGAAAGTTTTTTTTCTTTTGGCTGTGTTGGGTCTTTGTTGGGACGCACGCAGACTTCTCTACTTTCAGGGCACAGGCTTAGTTTCCCCGTGGCATGTGGGATCTTAGTTCCTCGACCAGGGGCCAAATCTGAATCCCTTGCATTGCACGATGAATTCTTAACCACTGGACAACCAGGGAAGTTCCTATAATGAATTTCAGAAGATAAAGAATCCGCCTGCAATGCAGGAGACCCAGGTTCAATCCCTGGGTCGGGAGGATCCCCTGGAGAAGGAAATGACTATCCATTCCAGTATTCTTGCTTAGAGAATCCCATGGACAGAGGAGCTTGGTGGCCTATAGACCAAGGGGTCACAAAGAGTCGGACATGATTGAGCAACTAACACTTTGGATGGATTAACCCCCAAATGATTCTTGGGGCTTCATGGGTAGCCCTAGTAGTAAAGAACCCACCTGCCAATGCAGGAGACATAAGAGATGCAGGTTCAATCCCTGGGTCAGGAAGATCCCCTAGAGGAGGGCACAGCAACCCACTCCAGTATTCTATTCTGGAGAATCCCCATGGACAGAGGAGCCGGGCGGGCTGCAGTCCATGGGGTCGCAACGAGTAGGACACAAGTATGCAACTTAGGAGGGCACAGCAAGGTCTGATTAAAAGCATGCTCATCCTTGGTACCAGCGCTCACTGCACACAAGTTTGGAGCTTGTGATGGGATCAACTGGTAGAATCCTTGAGCCTCAGATGTCAGATGTGTTAGAGTCTTATCACTGGGCCAGAAAGGGCAGGAGGGCAATTGAAGGCTTGAGGGAAGGGACTCAGAGGTAGAGTGGGCCCCACCACCATCCTGGGCCCAAATCACAGAATGCAATTTGAGTCCAGTCGAGCTCCTATTGATGTCCATGGATCCAGTGAATACACTCACCCAGCAGGAGTCCTCGCTGATTGCAGAGGTCCATCTGGATTTAAGCAGAACCCTAGGCAGTGCTTGGAGGTACAGAAAACAGTCTTGGCTTCTAGAAGAGGTGGCAAAAGTTAGCCAGAGAGACAGTGCTCCAATCAACAAGACTGGGACTCAGACAGGCTCCATCCCAGGGGCAGACTGCTTGACCAGTCATGATCAGCAGAGCTCAGAGCAAGGCCAGAGCTCATGGGCACCTGGGGACACCAGGGACTCACCCAAAACACACATGCTGGCAGTGGAGGATCCACTAAAGCCTCCCATTGCCATTGATTCATCTGTTAGACCCTGTTAGAAGGAAAGGAGCCTGGCTTAGGGAAGCTTCTCTTATACACCTCAGAGCCACACCATCCGTCTCCACACTGCCATCTTAAGGATCTCCTGGTTGATAAATTGCCCATCCCCATCAAATGCAGAAATCACAGTAAAGTCCTCTATTGTCACTACATCAAGCTTGACATTTATGGGGTCCAAGGAAAGCCTCCAGCCAGGAAGATTGTAGGATGCGCATGACACAGGGTGGAGGGGGAGAAGGGGTGGCAGAAAGAGCTGGACTTTGGACTCTGCCTACCCTGTGATCCATCCCAGCTCAGCTGTGTACAGGCTGTTTTGCCAAAGGCAAGGAACTTATTCTCTCTGAGACTCAAGGTTCTCCTGTCTAAAATGGAAGGAACAGGAGGTGCCGACATCAAAGGACTTTAGGATTAAATGAAATGACATACACAAGGCTTTGGCTCGGTGCCCAACACACGAAAAGTCCTCAACAAATGCGCTTTCTTCTATGACAGCCCCATGACATTCCAGGAGCGGCCCCCACTATGAAAGCCATCACACTGACACAGGGCACGGGGCTCGGGCTGCAGGACTCGAGAGAGTGCCCGTCCCAGGTGTCTGCATCAGCTTCCAAATCAGCGTCCCCAGCACTCGGCTTATAGCTGCAGGGACTCCGAGAACAGAGGAAGGACCATTGTAAGAGGATCCACTGTTCATTCATTCACATCACTTGGCCCGCGCAGGCCTTCAGTTTCACTTGTTGGGAGCCACGAGCTGTGCATGTGAGAAGTTTGTGCAGTACATCCAGTCCAACTTAGCAGCGGTATGGCAGCAGCTAGGCTCAGGGCTCCACAAGGACCAGTGAGCCTGCCCGCCCCAGTTCTGCCCACCACCATTGGGCACAACCACTGAGGGCCAGAGTGCTTAATCCAGACTACCAGGCTGGTGCCCCTGTTACCAGCAGCAAAGTCAGAGACTTGCAATGTTAGCCCCTCTGGAAGAAGCCATGGGGCACAGCCTGGAAAGGAAACATGAGTCTAGCTTTGCATTAGAACAGCCCAAGACCACCTTTATGGCAGAAAGTGAAGAGGAACTAAAGAGCCTCTTGATGAAAGTGAAAGAGGAGAATGAAAAAGCTAGCTTAAAATTCAACACTCAAAAAATGAAGATCACAGCATCCAGTGCCATCACTTCATGGCAAATAGATGGGGAAACAATGGAATCAGTGACAGACTTTATTTTCTTGGGCTCCAAAAATCACTGCAGATGGTGACTGCAGCCATGAGATTAAAAGACACTTGCTCCTTGGAAGAACAGCTATGACCAACCTAGACAGCATATTAAAAAGCAGAGACATTACTTTGCCAACAAAGCTATGGTTTTTCCAGATGTCCGTGTATGGATGTGAGAGTTGGACTATAAAGAAAATTGAGTGCTGAAGAAGTTGGAGAAGACTCTTGAGAGTCCCTTGGATGGCAAGAAGGTCAAACCAGTCAATCCTAAAGGAAATCAGCCCTGAATATTCATTGGAAGGACCGATGCTGAAGCTGAAACTCCAATATTTTGGCCACCTGATGGGAAGAACTGACTCATTGGAAAAGACCCTGATCCTGGGAAAGATTGAAAGCAGGAGAAGGGGATGGCAGAGGATGAGATGGTTGGATAGCATCACCAACTCAATGGACATGAGTTTGAGTAAGCTCTGGGAGTTGGTGATGGACGGGGAACCCTGGCATGCTGCAGTCCATGGGGTTACAATAGCCTCAGAGAGATGGGGGTTTTTCTAGTTATTTATTTTTAATTGCATTACAATATTGTGTTGGCTTCTGCCATACATCAGCATGAATCAGCCATAGGTATACATATGTTCCCTCCATCTTGAACCTCCCTCCCACCTTCCACCCTATCTCAGCCCT
The DNA here is from genome assembly GCF_029407905.1 of Bubalus kerabau. NCBI lineage: Eukaryota > Metazoa > Chordata > Mammalia > Artiodactyla > Bovidae > Bubalus > Bubalus kerabau. The sequence continues at coordinate 135,540,136 of NC_073627.1, forward strand.
CTAGGTTGTCACAGAGTTAACTCCCTGTGCCATACAGCAAATTCCCACTGTCTATCTATTTTGCATATGGTAATGTATACATTTCCATGTTACTTTCTCCATTCGTCCCACCCTCTCCTTCCCCGGCTGTGTCCACAAGTCTGTTCTCTGTGTCTGCATCTCCACTGCTGCCCTGCAAATAGGTTGATCTGTACCATCTTTCTAGAGCCCATATATATGTGTTAATATATGATAGTTGTTTTCCTCTTTCTGACTTACTTCACTCTGTATAATAGGCTCTAGATTCATCCACCTCATTAGACCTGACTCAAATGCATTTCTTTTTATGACTGAGTAATATTCCATTGTGTGTGTGTGTGTGTGTATACCACAGCTTCTTTATTCATTCATCTGCTGATGGACATCTAGGTTGCTTCCATGTCCTAGCTATTGTAAATTGTGCTGCAATGAATATTGGGTGAATATTCATGTGTCTTTTTTTATTATGGTTTTCTCAGGGTATATGCCGAGGAGTGGGATTGTTGCATATGGTAGTTTTATTCCTAGTTTTTTAAGGAATCTCCATACTGTGGCTGTACCAATTTACATTTCCATGCGTCTTTTTGAAGAAAATCAGCGCCAAGTTACTTTGTACTAGGCATCCATTGCTTTCTTTCCTCACCTCCTTCTAGCCAACACCACACTTTATTGGTGAATATCTGTGTCCACACTCAACTGTAAGCTCCATGAGAGCAGAGGCCATGGCCAGTTTGTTCTCTGCCATGTCCCCAGCACCCACCCCCTGTCTGATGGATGAATAATTAAAGATCTTGAGAATACAGACTGTTAAAGGGTCTTTGAAAAGACAAAGCTTGGGATGTCATTAAATTGGGTGATTTGGGACTTCCCTGGTGCTCCAGTGGTTAAGAATCTGCCTACCGATGCAAGGGACACGGGTTCAATCCTTGGTCGGGAAAGATCCCACATGCCATGTGCCACAACTACTGAAGCCCATGCACCTAGAGCCTGTGCTCCTCAACAAGAGAATATACTGCAGTAAGAAGCCCACACATCACTGTTAGAGAGTAGCCACTCCTCGCCGCAACCAGAGAAAGCCATGAGCCACAGCAAAGACCCAGCGCAGCCAAAAATAAATAAATAAATAATTTTAAAAATCGGGTGATCTGGAAACATTTCATGAACTCCGTGGTTATTATTGTCACTGCTAACACCTAATGGTTTGGTGAGACTGTGAAGACCGAGGTGCCTTATGACTCAGCAGGACCCGCACACACCAGCCCAGCGGTGAGTCAGCTCCACCCTCTTGAGGACCTCGTCCAAACCCATGTGGAGAGGGCATCCACAGAAATACTGCCAGGGACCCACAAATTCCCTCATCACTCACTGAGGAACATTGGGATGGAGTTAAGTACCCTAAAATGCAAGGCATGCACTGCCCCTAGAACTCCCCAGGCAACAAGAACTCCAGGTAGAGAACCATATTCTGATACTGGCCTGATTTTGAAATCAATAAAAGATGAACCCACAAAAGGTGTTCACAAGACCCCACAGCTTCTGCACACATCAGGCGTCCTAAGCGAAGAGGAGAGGGATGTGACATTGGTCCTCAGTGCCACCTGCTTCGACTACCACACAGTCTGCAGCAGCCACTGCTTGCCTCCCCCACCACCAGGCAGCGACCTTACTATCCAAGATCGGCTCATTTTCAAAACTAAAGAATAGCTTCCAGCCTTCCTGAGGCAAACACATCTCTAGGATGTTTTCCTTCCTTAAAAAACAACAGTCACAAAACCAGTGTAACTCCTATAATTAAGAAGATGTCCATGGTATTGGACTCACCATCTTGGGGACGCTTCCAGGAATGTCAATTAATTATGGAGCTCTAAGTCCACATGGGATATTATAATAAACAGAATTCACCATTTCTGACCAGCAATGCTCCACCTAACCCCACCCGGGGTTGTGCTCAGCCATGAGATGCCAGCAGGAACTGATAAGCCAATTGCTTTTGACTGGAGAGCAACATCATCTGGGCACAAATTGATAAAGAAGCTCTAGAGATTATCACAAAAGTCAAGAAGCCTTAAAACTAAATCTATGTCCTTGCAATTATAAACCTTTTCTGCAAATCTTTCCCAAGGACAGGCCTTCCTTCTTAATTATGCTACAATGTATGCGTCCCTGAAATGAGAGGCTCTGCTCAGCATTTATGACTATATGCTTATCTTTCAGCCTGAAGATGTATTTTCACATGCTGATGTGCTGAACTGTCTACTCGGCCACATTCCAGAAAACTGCCCCTGAAAACACCCCAGGAAGGGGAGAACGACCACAGAAATGGACGTGTAGATGAGGCATGGTGAGGAGTACAGTCAAGGCACAAGTGCTTCAGAGAGAAATGATGAAAAAGAACCCATTCCCCTAAAGGAGGAAAGACCCCTCCCCCAGTTTGAGCAGCAGAACAGGCTGGGGGGACATTTGGTACAGGAGCAGATTTGAAGAACTGAGACCGAGAAATGTAATACACGCTCCTGTTTTTATGATACTTACAAGCTGATGGGGGAAGGGCAATGGCCAAGGTGTCATGAGTGGTAAAGAACCCGCTTGCCAGTGCCAGAGACGGAAGAGATGAGAGTTTGATCCCTGGGTGAGGAAGATCCCCTGAAGAAGGAAATGGCAACCCACTCCAGTAGTCTTGCCAGGAGAATCCCATGGACAGAGGAGCCTGGCAGGCTACAGTCCATAGGGTCACAAGGAGTCAGATATAACTGAAGCGTCTTAGCACGCAATATTCAAGAATTTTACAAGTTAAATATCCAAATGAGCCATGCAGAGCCTGTGCTATAGGAACTCACAAGAGAGTTGACTAGGAGCTTTGGTAGCAGCAGGGAACCTTACACAGAGTGGAGTTTGGACAGCAGACGACTGGTGTCTCTTAAAGGATTTTTCCAGTGGACTGTGAAGTGGGGTGATATTAAGGCTCAGAGGAGGCTGGAAAATGACCCCCAAAGCCCTCCAGAGCAATGGGGAAAGGACAGGCACAGGGCTGGGCAGAGACTGGAAGAAACCAGCGAGGGTGGGGAGCTTTTCCAGCCCAGACACATGCATGTCCTCATTCATTCTGGGTTCTCTGAACCCAGACCCTTTCTTTCTCTAATCGCCGTTCCCCCAGAAATCCTTGGCTTCCCCCAGCAAAGGAAAGGGTTAACTTAAATTGAAAAGATAAAAAGATGTGATCAGAGCAAGAGACTCCAGGAGCAACTGAAAAGATATCCCACAGACTGGGAATAGATGGTGGCCACGTGTGCATTCAAGAATGAATTTGTAACCCATGGCTGATTCATGTTGATGTTTGGTAGAAGCCAAAGCAATATTGTGCAGTAATTATCCTTCCATTAAAAATAAATAAATTTTTAAAAAAGAAAAAAAATAAGCAGGTGACAATAATAATAATAAAGAATGAATTTGTAGTCACAAAATATAAAAAAATCCCTGGGATTTTGCCGGTGGTCCAGTGTCTAAGATGCCATGCTCCCAACACATGGAGCCCAAGTTCAATCCCTAGTCGGGAAACTAGATCCCACATGCCACAACTAAACCCAGGGCAGCTGAATAAAAAATTTTTTTTTGGCTGTGTTGGGTCTTCATTGCTTTGCAGGCTTTTCTCTCATTGTGGCAAGTGGGTGCTACTCTCTAGTTGCGGTGTGTGGGCTCTCTTGTTGCAGTCCCCAGGCTCCAGAGGACAAGCTCAGAAGTTGTGGCACGTGGGCTCAGTTGCCACACTCCATGTGGAATCTTCCCTGATTATGAACCAAACCCATGTCTCCTGCACTGCAAGCAGATTCTTTACCACCTGAACTAACCAGGAAAGCCCTACTTGGACACGTTTCCTCTCCCCTTGATGGTGGCAGAGGAGAAGACAGTTTCATCCACCAGATTGACAGAGATTAAAAATGTTTGATACAACCCAATATAACAGGTATGACTTTGTTCTGCAACACTCTGGTGCCAGAAATGTCACATTACTCATTTGTCTAAATCCAGCTAAACATGACGACAAGCCCCCACTCTCCAAAATTGGCCAAAAAAAAAAAATCAATCTTAGTCATGATTTGGAGGCCCCTCTCCCTCGTGAAGCTCATACTAACTAAAGGCCTGGGGGATGGGGGTTATACATTCAAACAAGAGGGGCCAGAGGTACTGGACTTCAGCCTGTCATGGGCATCACTAAGACACCCATTGTCCCAGCCAACATATTCCTTCAAAGGCACCAGCTCCACGCCCTCCATGCCAGACTTAGAGCTCCCAAGATCACATCACTTAGCTCTGTCTCCTGAAATCTAGAAGCTACCCTATCAGAGGTCCAGCAGCCTGCCAAGTCCTTGTGTAAGTCCAGCACAGGTCCCTGGGATGCATGGAGACCTGCCACCCCAACCCCACTCCAGGTCACCTCCCCAAACCCTATCAATTCCAAAACAGTATGAGACTGGGGGGTGTAAGCCCCTTTAGATGACTACCCTGACATACTGTTGAATTTTGAGGAAGACAGCTACCATAGACTGAATTGTCTTTCCCCACAGTACATATATTGAAACCCTAAACCTCCAGTGGGATTTTTGTGAAAAGAGGGCTTTTAAAGAGGTAATTAGGGTAAATGAGGATACCCAGGTGGTACAATGGTAAAGAACCTGCCTACCAATGCAGGAGACACAGGAGATATGGGTTCGATCCTCGGTCAGGAAGATCCCCTGGAGGAGGGCATAGCAACCCACTCCAGTATTCTTGCCTGGAGAATCCCATGGACAAAGGAACCTGGTGGGCTAACATCCATAGGGTCACAAAGAGTCGGACACAACTTAGCAAATGAGGATATAAGGGTCAGGCCCTGATCCAATGGGACTGCTGTCCTTACAAGAAGAGGAAGAGCCACCAGGAACATGCAACACAAAGAAAAGGCCATGTGAGGACACGGTGAGAAGGTAGCCACCTACAAGCCGAGGAGAGGGGCCTCGGGAGAAGCCAACCTTGCCAGCACCTGGATCTGGGATTTCCAGCCTCCAGAACTGTGAAAAATAGATTTCTGTTGTCTAAGCTACCCAGTTTGTGATATTTATGGCAAATCTAGCAGACTAATACAACAGCTAAGCCTGTGCATATGTGTGTGTGTGTGCACGTGTATGTGTGTGTGTGTGAAATAAAAGCAGCAATCCTAGAGTCCAGGCAAGGAACAGTCCTCAGCCTGGGTGGTGGCTTTCATGTCCTGTGGCGGCCTGGCTTTTGATCAGGTCAACCCTTTAGTCTGAGTTAAATGCCCCAGGGAACGGATGAGGGTGCGGGGCAGGATGGAAGTACTGGGCTTTTTATCCATACTGCAGGAGGAAGGTTGGTGTGACCATATTTTTAGCCAATCATCTGGGAAATGTTCCCCGATGATTATTTCTGGGCAATGGGATTATAAAGGGACTGTATTTTCTGTGTATCCGTGTTTCCTCAATTTTCTAGGTGAATACAAATTGCTTCGGCAATAATTGAAAATAGTAAGTTATGAACTTTGAAAATGTCTACCATTCTTCTGGGCCCACGTCCAAAGCCAAAAGCTCCATGTGCTGCACCCCCACAGCTGAACGCATGAGCCTTTTCTGCCCTGAAAGCCCGTGGGAGTCGGACTTCACTGCTTCCTCCGTCTGGGCTGCAGTTATTTCTGTGCGTGATTTTGCTGACTGCTAGCCACCCACCACCTGCAGCCCCCAAAGAGTGCCCTGCCCGCCTCTGTGGTCACTGCAGAGCTTGGTCTGGTCTGGCTATACAATCTTAAGCACTTTTTCTTTTTTTTTAAATTGGGACATAGCTGCTTTATAGGGCTTCCCAGGTGGTACTAGTGGTAAAGAACCCACCTGCCAATGTAGGTAAATGTAAGAGACTGGATTTGATTCCTGGGTCGAAAGGATCCCCTGGAGGAGGGCATGGCAACACCCTCCAGTATTCTTGCCTGGAGAATCCCATGGACAGAGGAGCCTGGTGGGCTACAGTCCATGGGGTCACAAAGAGTTGGACATAACTGAGCAACTAAACAACAACAACAACAAACTATTAAATATTGGCCTGTCCAATAGGCTGCCCTTTCCCCACCCCAGCCCCCTCCTCGCCAAGTTGTCCCCTTGGAACCGGAAGCCTGACAACAGTCACCTGGGACCAGGTAGGCCCCAAAATTCAGAGGGAACGTCAAGATCCAGTTGACTTTACTCCCACACGTAACTTCTGATTCCATTCTGAGCCAGCCGAGGCCGCGGAGTAATCGAATTAGGCAAATATTATGGGGAAGAAAATGGGCCTGTAAGTAGCTTAAAGTGATGGAAATGACCTTAAGGTGGCCATGCAAATGGTCTGTATAATATCCTGTAATAACCCTGTCCAGGCAGCCCGAGGAGGCAGGCTTCCAATAATGAGGTGTCTGATTAGAATAATGTTCAGTGGGAGAACGTGTGAGTGTCCGCATAAATCAGTCCTGGAGAGCCTCCCCAATTAGCCGGGAAGAAGACAGGCAAGGTGGGTGCCGACACCACACTGGAAAGGAGGCTGCCGGGCAAGCTGCAGAGATGGGGGAGAAAATGAATCAGCCCCACAACCATCATGACATTTTCTAACACTCTACAGTTTATAAAGCCTTTTCCTGTGCAGTATTGCACCTGGTCCTCACACACCTGTTCTCAAGACTAAATGAGGTAATGGTGTCTTGTGAGATAATTAATGGTCTGTTTGGGTCATGGCCTTCACCATGCCAGCGCCCAGCATGCTGCCTGGCACACAGTAGTTGTCCAATAAACAGAAGCTGGGGACTTCCCTGGTGGTCCAGTGGCGAGTACTCCACACTCCCAATGCAGGGGGCCTGGGTTTGACCCCTAATCAGGGAACTAGTGGAGAAGGCGATGGCACCCCACTCCAGTACTCTTGCCTGGAGAATCCCATGGACGGAGGAGCCTGGTGGGCTGCAGTCCATGGGGTCGCTAAGAGTCAGACACAACTGAGCTACTTCACTTTCACTTTTCACTTTCATGCATTGGAGAGGGAAATGGCAACCCACTCCAGCGTTCTTGCCTGGAGAATCCCAGGGACGGGGGAGCCTGGTGGGCTGCCGTCTCTGGGGTCGCACAGAGTCGGACACGACTGAAGCGACTTAGCAGCAGCAGCAGCAGCAGCAGGGAACTAGATCCCACACGCCACAACTAAAGGTCTCACATGCCACAGGGAAGATCAAAGACCCCATGTGCTGCAACTAAGACCCAGCGCAGCCAAATAAATAAAGATAAGTATTTATTTAAAAAAATAAACTGAAGCTATTAAGGATTCCAGAGCACAGAGGTGACAGTTCTCCAATCTGCTTTTCTCCCTATTTGGGGGATTCTAGGCTCGCATACATCCTCAGGGAGCTTTCTTTCCCTTTCTCTGCTCACCAAACATTGAGGGGTAGATTAGCATTGTCCTCAGCAGATATCCAATTGAGAGATGTTGGTTTCTGTCTTGGCGTTTCCCAGGTGGCGTAGCGGCAAAGACTACGCCAGCCAGTGCAGAAGACACAAGAGACGCGGGTTCAGCAGGTTCCACCCTTAGGTCGGGAAGATCGCCTGGAGGAGGAAATGGCTACCCACTCCAGTATTCTTGCCTGGAGAATCCCATGGACAGAGGAGTCTGGCGGGCTACAGTCCCTATAGTCACAAAGAGTCGGACACGACTGAGCAACTGAGCATGCACACGCAACTTCTGTCTTAATCATCCCATCTCCACCCTGGCTGACAAGAAACTAGGCAGGATGCTTCCACAGGCCCCACGAGGCACCTCACTCCATTCAGTAACTGGCATAGTCTGCAGTGTGGCATTCATTCATTTATATATACTCATATATGATTATTGGGGATCCAATACAGGCCGGGGCCAGGCACCAGGAGGAAGAGAAGAAAATGGAGCAAACCAGCAGCTGTGGGAGCCCAGGCCTGGCAGAGGACATCCAGCCTGTGGCCACGCCCCTTTCAGGGATACCAGAGGCAAGGGACCACAGCAGGGGACAGTCAGGGAGCAGGACCAGGCCACATAGCCTCAGGGGAGAAGCACTCCTAGACCCCTCAGACCTGCGGGCAGCTGTAAGCTTACCAGGCTTTCCATGCTCACTCCACTGTAGGCCCCACAACTCACTTCTGACAAACAACTTTCTCCCTGTCCCACAGAGGAAGACACTGAGGCCCAAAGAAATTAAGCCACCTTGCTGAAGATACAGCCAATAAGCAAAAACTTAGCTTTGACCCAGGGTTTCAGACTCTAAACCTGATCTTTTCCATGTGAACAACTGTATGCATTCATGGAACACAGGGGCGCACCCATCGCCTCGCTTTGTAGGTCTGTGTGTGATCACTCACACTTAATGAGTGCTTGGCGTCCACAAACGCAAACCCATACGTGGACACAGCTCCACGTGCATGTGAACACCAAGCAACCCCCCAGCATGGACCTGACCTCTTGGGCTCTGACCTTTTGATGTCAAAGTGTAGAAATTTGGGAGAAGTGGTTAAAGGGCTGAAACAGAGGTCCAGGAAATACATCCTCTGGGTTCTGAAGTGCTGGGCTGCATATGAGGCTTCTGGGAAAGTCTAGACCAAGATGGGGAAAACCTGACCTTGTTGTAATCATTCAAAGCTCAAACAAATTTGAACATTCCTTATAAATAATCCATCATGCATGAATGTGCTACCTGCTTGAATGGGTGAATGGATGAATGAATGAATGAATGAGTGTTGCCTCAGGCTTTAGTCGGCTCAGACTACTACTGCAGACCTCAGAGATACTGCAGGTTTAGTTCCCGACAATGACAATAAAGTGAGTATCACAATGAAGCAAGTTACATGAATTTGTTTATTTCCCAATGGATTGAAAAGTTGTGTTTACACCACACTATAGTCTACTAAGTGTGCAATAGCATTTTCTCTCTCTCTCCCTTCTCTCTCTCTCTCTCCCTTCTCTCTCTCTCTCTCTATATATATACACACACATCTTAATTTTTAAAATATTTCAAGGATTTCACTGGCGGTCCAGTGGTTAAGACTCCGAGCTTCCACTGCATGGGGGCTGGGTTTGATCCCTGGTCAGGGAATTAAGATCCCACATGACACTCAGCCAAAAAACATTTTTTTATTGCTACAAAACACAACCCATCACATGAACCTTAGTGTGTCATAATCTTTTTGCTGGTGAAAGGTCTTGCCCTGATATTGATGACAGCTGACTGACCGTGGTTGTGGTCGCTGAAGGCTGCGGTGGTCATGGCAATTTCTTTAAATAAGACAAAAATAAAGTTTTGCAACATCAATTGACACTTCACTTGTACACTTAGAGGCCATTGTAGGGTTATTAATTGGCCTAATTTTTCAATATTTCTGTGTCTCAGGGAAAAGGGAGGCTTGAGGGAAAGAAGAGAGATGGGGAAGGGCCAGTCAGTGGAGCAGCCAGAACACACACAACATTCATTAAGTTCACAATCTTATATGCGTGTGGTTTGATGCCCCAAAATGATTACGATAGTAACAACAAAAATCACTGATCACAGATTACCATAAAAATATAATAATAATGAAAATATTTGAAATATTTTGAGATTATCAAAATGTAATACAGCTGTGGAAAAAGTGGCACCAATGCAGAGTTGCCACAAACCTTCTACTAGTCAAAAAATTCAATATCTGTAATAAGCACAATTAAACAAGATATGCACACATAACAAAATACCTTAGGCGGCTTAAGCAATGGACACTCATTGTCCCATAGTTCTGGAGGCCAGACGTTTGAGATTAAGGTGTCAGCAGAGCTGGTTTTTGTGAGTCTTCTTCCTGGCTTGCAGACTGTGTCCTTGTTTGGCCTCTCCTATGTTCTCACGTGGTTCAGCAGGTAAAGAATCTGCCTGCAGTACAGGAGCTGCTGCTGCTGCTGCTGCTAAGTCGCTTCAGTTGTGTCCAACTCTGTGCGACCCCATAGACGGCAGTCCACCAGGCTCCCCTGTCCCTGGGATTCTCCAGGCAAGAGTACTGGAATGGGTTGCCATTTCCTTCTCCAATGTATGAAAGTGAAAGTGAAGTCACTCAGTTGTGTCCGACGCTTAGCGACCGCATGGACTGCAGCCCACCAGGCTCTTCCGTCCATGGGATTTTCCAGGCAAGAGTACTGGAATGGAGTGCCATCGCCTTCTCTCGCAATAAAGGAGATACAAATTTAATTGCTGGGTCGGGAAGATCCCTTGGAAGAGGAAATGGCAATCCACTCCAGTATTCTTGCCTGAAAAACCCCAGGGACAGAGGAGCCTGGTGGGTTAAAATCCAAAGTGTGGCAAAGAGTCCGACATGACTGAGCATGCATGGAGAGAGAAAGAGAAATAGAGGGAGGGATAGGCAGGGAAATCTGGTGTCTCTTCCTCTTCTTTTTTTATTTTTTAATTTTTTTTCCTCTTCCTATAAGGATACCAGTTCTGTTGAATCAAGGCCCCACTCTAAATATCTCATTTAGTAATTCCCAGGTGGTAAAGTGGTTAAGAATTCACCTGCCAATTCAGGGGATGTGGGTTCGATCCCTGAGTCAGGAAGATCCCCTGGAGGAGGAAATGGCAACCTTCTCCAGTGTTCTTGCCTGGAGAATCCGATGGACACAAGAGGCTGGCGGGCTACAGTCCATGGGGTTGCGAAGAGTTGGACATGACTGAGCATGCACATGCACTCATGTACCTCCTTAAAAGCCTTCAGTCAGTTCAGTCAGTTCAGTCGCTCAGTCGTGTCCTACTCTTTGCGACCCCATGAATCTCAGCACACCAGGCCTCCCTGTCCATCACCAACTCCTGGAGTTTACTCAAACTCATGTCCATCGAGTCAGTGATGCCATCCAGCCATCTCGTCCTCTGTCGTCCCTTCTCCTCCTGCCCCCAACCCCTCCCAGCATCAGAGTCTTTTCCAATGAGTCAACTCTTTGCATGAGGTGGCCAAAGTATTGGGGTTTCAGCTTTAGTATCAGTCCTTCCAATGAACACCCAGGATTGATCTCCTTTAGAATGAACTGGTTGGATCTCCTTGCAGTCCAAGGGACTCTCAAGAGTCTTCTCCAACACCACAGTTCAAAAGCATCAATTCTTCGGTGCTCAGCTTTCTTCAGTCCAACTCTCACATCCATACATGACTACTGGAAAAACCATAGCCTTGACTAGACGGACCTTTGTTGGCAAAATAATGTCTCTGCTTTTTAATATGCTGTCTAGGTTGGCCATAACTTTCTTTCCAAGGAGTAAGCGTCTTTTAATTTCATGGCTGCAGTCACCATCTGCAGTGATTTTGGAGCCCCCAAAAAATAAAATCTGACACTGTTTCCACTGTTTCCCCATCTATCTGCCATGAAGTGAAGGGACCAGATGCCATGATCTTAATTTTCTGAATGTTGAGCTTTAAACCAACTTTTTCACTCTCTTCTTTCACTTTCATCAAGAGGCTTTTTAGTTCCTCTTCACTTTCTCCAATAGGGTGGTGTCATCTGCATATCTGAGGTTATTGATATTTTTCCTGGCAATCTGGATTCCAGCTTGTGCTTCTTCCAACCCAGAGTTTCTCATGATGTACTCTGCATTTAAGTTAAATAAGCAGGGTGACAATATACAGCCTTGACGCACTCCTTTTCCTATTTGGAACCAATCTGTTGTTCCATGTCCAGTTCTAACTGTCACTTCCTGACCTGAATATAGGTTTCTCAAGAGCCAGGTCAGGTGGTCTGGTATTCCCATCTCTTTCAGAATTTTCCACAGTTTATTGTGATCCACACAGTCAAAGGCTTTGGCATAGTCAATGAAGCAGAAATAGATGTTTTTCTGGAACTCTCTTACCTCTACATAAAATCACATTGATGGTTAGAGCTTCAATATAAATTTGGGGGAGACATAGTTGGTCCAGAACACCTCCATACAATGAGCCAGAAGCAAGCTCTGGGGTAGAGCACAGAAACACAGAAAGAGCTCCCCATCACTTTCACCCCAGGAGCACCCCTGCAGGGCCTGGTGGTTGCTCGTCTTGGACACAGCTTCCTTCTGCAGGCCTGGGGCATGTGCTCCTGGGGCAGAAAAACTGTCAGAAAACAGGAAAGCTAACATGCAGACTCTTTCCTCATATGCAGAGCCTTCCGCCTTAGCCCTTCCCCAGTTCTGTAGATAGGGCTGAGAGTACGCATAGTCCAGGAGCAGCAGCAAGTAACACAGCCTTCGGAGAAGTGAGTCTGAGAAGGAGGAGAGATGAATATCCACACCTGAGAATCACCTGAACCAAGGCTGAGCTATCAAGTCTAGCTTGCACAGCTGGAAGGGAGCCTAGAGACAAGCCTACTCAAAGCCCTCATTTTACAGATGGGAAAACTAAGAAAAAGGATTTGTCCAAGCTACAACTGGGCTCCAGATCATGTGCTAATGGCTTTCATGAACCCAAACCCAAACAGTTTCAGAGTGATATTTCTCATAGCACAGGCTAAGGAACCCCATGGCTGCTTGTTTTAAAGGCAGATTCCTAAACCCCACACTCTGAGAGTCTGTTTCAAAATGTCTGAGATGGACCCAGCATGTTAATCAGCTCCCCAGGTAGAACTGCTGCTGCTGCTGCTAAGTCACTTCAGTCATGTCCAACTCTGTTCGACCCCATAGATGGCAGCCCACCAGGCTCCCATCCCTGGGATTCTCCAAGCAAGAATACTGAAGTGGGTTGCCATTTCCTTCTCCAGTGCATGAAAGTGAAAAGTGAAAGTGAAGTCGCTCAGTCCTGTCCGACTCTTCGCAACCCCATGGACTGCAGCCCACCAGGCTCCTCCGTCCATGGGATTTTCCAGGCAAGAGTACTGGAGTGGGCTGCCATTGCCTTCTCTGGTCCAGGTGGAACTGGTCCCTTTCCAAAACCTGAGAATGATGCTCCAGAGAGAGGTCTGTGGTAGTAATACAGAGGCTCCCAGGTGACACAGGGACAGGGAAAGGCAGAATCTAATGGTGACATGGGAAGGGGGGCAGACCCCACCTGCGACCAACACAGAGCTTACAGACAATTTCACACGGGACAATGAGGGTGGAGGTGGACCCCGCCCATTCATCAAGGTCAGCCAAGTCCACCCTAGTGATGGAAAGAGTATGGGTACCACAGCCAAACTGCCCTTAAATCAGAAATACAGGCACATCCTTTCCTCTGGGGAATTTCAGGATTTGGCTCAGAGAATAGTAATACCCAGCCAAGCATGGAAATCTTGATTCTTAACTTAGAAACTTCATGTACATAGAAGTATTTCCTGTCTGAATCTGAAGGGAGAAGTCACAGCACAGACAAGGGAGGGGACAGAGTGGTGTGAGTGCACTTATCAACCGTGTCCTGCAAGTGGGAACTGCCCAAACTCTTATTAAAATCTGGAATGTTAGAATATATTTATGTATTTGCATACTGCTTCTTTCAGCCAATCAGAAGTCCCTTCAAATAGCAACCAAGCAGTGCTGGGGTTGCGAGGTCACCTGGTGGTCACAGGAGGAACTGGCTGACTTTTCCTGACTCCCTGATGATGCATGACTCGCCTTCCTTTTCTCATTTTTTCTTTTATTACTTCTGTCAATTGACCCCCTCTCAAATCATCTCTGGAGAAGGCAATGGCAGCCCACTCCAGTACTCTTGCCTGGAAGATCCCATGAACGGAGGAGCCTGGTGGGCTGCAGTCCATGGGGTCGTAAAGAGTCGGACACGACTGAGCGACTTCACTTTCACTTTTCACTTTCACGCATTGGAGAAGGAAATGGCAACCCACTCCAGTGTTCTTGCCTGGAGAATCCCAGGGACTGGGGAGCCTGGTGGGCTGCCGTCTCTGGGGTCGCATAGAGTCGGACACGACTGAAGAGACTTAGCAGCAGCAGCAGCAGCAGATCATCTCTTTCATGCAAATACACACGAATTCTTTTTAATCCCCTTCCTCTTATTAAAGTACATCACTTGGGGGTTTTCAAACTCAAATGCCTACAGGGTCTAACCAGAAAATACCCTCATTAAGTGAAGACCTGGTGGGTAAGCACCAGACTACTGTCACCCTGTGGGAGCTTAATGCTACAAGGCCAGGCTGCTAGGGCTTCCCATTGCCAGAAATCTGGGTATATTTTAATGACATTTTAACATGCTGGCAGGTAATTCTTTTAAAATCTGAAATGCTATGTGGATACTGTACTGTGTACCTGAAATTTGTTAAGAGGATATATCTTCAGTGTTCTCATCACATACACAAAAAAGGGTGAACTATGCAAGATAATGAGAATGTTAATTATCTTGATTGTGGTGGTGATTATATTTGTATAATGTACACTATACAAAAACATCAAGCCATACATGTTAAATGTATACAATTTTTCTTTGTTAATTATGTCTCAACTCCGGGAGTTGGTGATGGATGGGGAGGCCTGGCGTGCTGCAATTCATGGGGTTGCAAAGAGTTGGACACAACTTAGCGACTGAACTAAACTGAAAGATGGAAAAATGAAATTTTAAAAATAGAAAAAAAAATTGCTACATTGGATAGTATGATACAGGCTCAACAAAACATGCCTGAGCATCAGCAGCTTGCGACACTGGGATAATTCTTGTCTCCTGTTTTCCTCGTTTTTCCCTCCCTCTCCACTTGCCAAATCCTAAAGGTTACAATGACTGTTAGACATGAGAGGATTTAGGCCAATGCTATCTCAAGAAGATAAAGTGGTGCAGGAGAAATCCTTGAATTCTTCAATGAAATCAGATACTTAAAGAACTTGAGTGGGCTTCCCTGGTGGCTCAATGGTAAAGAATCTGCCTGCCAATGCAGGAGACATGGGTTCAATCCCTGGTCCAGGAAGATCCCACATGCCACAGAGCAACTAAGCCCATGCAACTATTGAGCCTATGCTCTGCAACAAGAGAAGCCACTCCAATGAGAAGCCCATGCACCGCAGTGAAGTCTAGCCCCAACTTGTTGAAACTAGAGAAAAGCCCGTTCATCAGTGAAGACCCAGCACAGCCAAAAATAATAAATAAGGAACTTGTGCCATCAGCCTCCATCCCTCAAGAGAGCCCAGAAGAAGCGTTTGCAGATTCTTCCCAATGCATAGCCATAGGTCTCCTCCTCTTCTAAATTAACTGGCTTCCCTCAAGCACCAGGATTCTAGATAAATTAAAAATGAGCTCTTATTCAATGAAATTGTTTTTCTGTTTTGTTTAATTACTAGTATTGTGGCAGTATTGTTTTTTACCATTTCCAATGCAAATGCAGTGTTTCTGCTTCACTGTGGATTAAGCTGGGTTTTATGCACTAGCCCAGGAAGCCAACCATCACTTAAAAACTACTCCTATGGGAAAATATGTGCCAGTTCCAAAGATCCAACTTTTACACATCAGCTCTGGGAAGTACAGTCTGTTAATACACTGAGGGCTGCCTGGAAAAATGTTGTGTTTTGAGGGGTACATTTTGCTTTTCACACTATTCTTACTCGAATCACAGACTGTGAGGGTGAGAAGATCCTTAGAAATCACTTAGTCCACCCCCTCATCTCACAGATGAGAAAAATGTTTACATGTGAGAGAACAGTAAGACGGAGTGACATGCCCCAATTCACACAGCTAGACACTGACCTGGGTCCCCAGGCTCCCAGTGCAGACACTACAGCCTTTTCAGATGATGGGAAATACCATGGCCAGGAGGCAGCCAAGCAAGAAAGGAAATTAAACAATAGTGGCCCGCATTTATTGAATACTTGGTACATGCCAGACACCATGATAGATGCTCAAGAGCACTTATCTTCCAAAATATTATCCGCAGTACACAGATGGGACTTCAGAGGTTAAGCTGACAGACAGTGCCTAAGTGTACAAGTTGATTGTCACAGTTAATAAGTAACCAGGAATTCAAGAAGCTACGCTCTTAATCAAGGTGCTCCTCCAAGTTGCTCAGTTTAATCCACTGCTCCACCCTATCCTAGCCATCTGGTATATTTGTGTTGTTGTTTAGTCGCTCAGTCATGTTGGACTCTTTGCAACTCTATGGACTGTAGCCTGCTAGGCTCCTCTGTCCATGAGATTTTCCAGGCAAAAACTGGAGTGCTGGAGTGCATTGCCATCTCCTTCTCCAGGGGATCTCCCCAAGCCAGGGATCGAACCTGCATCTCTTGGGTCTCCTGCATTGGCAGATGGACTCTTTACCACTGAGCCACCTGGGAAGCCCCATCTGGTATATTTAAGGCTTCACAACCCCAGAACTGTATCCTCCTATCCATTTGTAAGAAAGGTGTAGGATTTCTCTGTTGAGACGTACTATTAGGATCTTTTATTTCAGGTAATAGACAGTCTAGATGTCCAAAAAAGTCTCCCAATAAAGAGCACCAAAAATATGATAATGAAAAATAAATTAATTTCATAAATCCATAGCTGAACTAAGGGAAAAGAAGAATCCCCAAAGGTCAAAAATCATCAGAAAGCCCTATCTCAAGAGGTAAGTGCTGATTAAAATCCAGGCTGGGGTGGGGGTTGGGGGTTCAGATAATCCCTGTTGACCTGGAGCTTGGGTTTTAATGGATCAACATGAAAGGGAGTAGCCCAAGAGACAAAATGTGGGCTCAAGAAGGGTGGGAGGCAGATGAGAGATGCCATCACAAAGCCAGCATACCTTTGAAGTGAAGTGAAAGTTGCTCAGTTGTGTCTAACTCTTTATGACCCCATGGACTATGCAGCCCATGGAATTCTCCAGGCCAGAATACTGGAGTGGGTAGCCTTTCCCTTCTCCAGGGGATCTTCCCAACCCAGGGATTGAACCCAGGTCTCCTGCATTGTGGGCAGATTCTTTACCAGCTGAGCCACAAGGGAAGCCCAAGAATACTGGAGTGGGTAGCCTATCCCTTCTCCAGCAGATCTTCCTGACCCAGGAATCAAGCCGGGGTCTCCTGCATTGCAGCCAGATCCTTTACCAACTGAGCTATGAGGGAAGCACACCTTTTCATTCTAAATAAACCTACCCCACACCTGACAATGGTCAGGATACCTGCCTGTCTCTGCTCTGGGTAGTCTCTCCTTTTTGTTGTTGTTCAGTTGCTCAGTCTTGTCTGACTCTTTGTAACTCCATGGACTGCAGCACACCAGGCTTCCCTGTCCTTCACCATCTCCCAGAATTTGCTCAAACTCATGCCCATTGAGTCGATGATGCCATCCAATCATCTCATCCTCTGTCATCCCCTTCTCTTCCTGCCTTCAATCTTTCCCAGCATCAGGGTCTTTTCCAATGAGTTGGCTCTTTGCATCAAGTGGCCAAAGAATTGGAGCTTCAGCTTCAACATCAATCCTTCCAGTGAATATACAGAGTTGATTTCCTTTAGGATTGACTGGTTGGATCTCCTTGCAGTCCAAGGGACTCTCAGGAGTCTTCTCCAGACCACAATTCGAAAGCATCAGTTCTTCAGTGTTGAGCCTTCTTTATGGTCCAGTTCTCACATCCATATATGACTACTAGAAAAACCATAGCTTTGACTATATGGACTTTTGTTGGCAAAGTGATGTGTCTGCTTTTTAATATGCTGTCTGGGTTTGTCGTAGATTTTCTTCCAAGGAGCAAGTATCTTTTAATTTCATGACAGCAGTCACTGTCCACAGTGATTTTGGAGCCCAAGAAAATAAAATCTGCCACTGTTTTCCCTTGTAACTCCTGATCCAAAAATGGCCCTGATGTGGATTTACAGTGAAAATTATAGCAGCTAGGAAGCATCACAACAAAAAAATTATTTTAAAGTGTTTTTGCTGGTAAAAGCAATCACATAGACTATCTCTAGAGGAACACCATTCAAGCTTAGACATCAAAGAATTCCTGAAATAAGCACTAAAGAAATGATCTGCACTCTTAAGTTCATTGCAGTATTATTTACAGTAGCCAAGATATAGATACAAACTTAGTCTCTACTGACAGATGAATGGATAAAGACACAGTGTGTATATATATACATATACGTGTATATATGCACAATAGAATATTACTCAGCCTTAAAAAATAAGGTGATCTGCCATTTTGCAATAATATAGATGAATGTGGAGGGTTTTATCCCAAGCAAAATAGACAGAGAAAGACAAATATTGTATGGTATCACTTACATGTGAGATAAAAAAGAAGTGGGAGGGACCTTCACCTTCCAATGCAGGAGGTACAAGTTTGATCCCTGCTCTGGGAACCTCGTAGCTCAGTCAGTTGGTAAAGAAACCGCCTGCGATGCAAGAGACCCTGGTTTGGTTCCTGGGTCGGGAAGATCCGCTGGAGAAGGGATAGGCTACCCACTCCAGTATTCTTGCTCTTTCCTTATGGCTCAGCTGCTAAAGAATCCGCCTGCAACGTGGGAGATGTGAATTCAATCCCTGGATTGGGAAGATCCCATGGAGAAGGCAACGGCTACCCATTCCAGTATTCTGGCCTGGAGAATTCCATGGGCTAAGTCCATGGGGTGTCAAAGACTCGGACACGACTTAGTGACTTTCACTTTCCCTGGGAACTAAGATCACATATGCTTTGGGGCGAAAAAACCAAAACATAAAGTGGAAGCAATGTTGTAACAAATTCAATAAAGACTTTAAAAATGGTCCACATCAAAAAATCTTTAAAAAAAAAAGATGGAACTCATAGAGGCAAGTAGAAATGGTGGTTGCCAGGGGCAGGGGAGTCAGGAGTTGGGGAAAGGATGAAAGTTTTAAGTAACAAGATGAATAAGTTCTGAGGAGCTAATGTACAGCTTGGTGATTATAATTAATAATACTGTATTATGTGCTTGAAACTTGGTAAAAGAGTTGATCTTAAGCATTCTCACAAAAAAAAAAAAAAAAAAAACAAAAGAAAAGGTAACTGTGAGATACTGGATGTGTTAATTCACTTGACTATGGGACTCATTTCACAATGTATACATACATCAGATCATCACATGTGAAAGTGAAGTTGCTCAGTCGTGTCCAACTCTTTGCGACCTCATGGACTGTAGCCTACCAGTCTCCTCTGTCCATGGGGTTTTCCAGGCAAGAGTTCTGGAGTGGTTTTCCCTTTCCTTCTCCAGGAGATCTTCCCATCCCAGGGATTGAACCCAGGTCTACTGCATTATAGGCAGATGCTTTACCATCTGAGCCACCAGGGAAGATCCCATACATCAGATCATCACATTGTACACTTTAAATATATTAAAATTTTACTTGTAAATTACACCTCAATAAAGCTTGGAGAAATAAATTATCTCAGAATCAAAAATTACAGAATACAGGGAACTCCCTGGTGGTCCAATGGTCAAAAATACACCTTCTAAAGCAAGGGGGTGGGAACTAAGACCCCACATGCCACAGGGCAACTAAGCCTGCAAACCATAACCACTGAGCCCGCACGTGCTGGAGCCTGCGTGCCACAGCTAGAGAGAAGTCCGAATGCCACAGCCAAGATCCCCTATGTCGCAAATAAGACTCGACGCAGCCAAATAAATAAATAGACTTTTTTAAAAAAATTATAGGATACAGCAGAAACCAAGGAGTACCTACAGGGAAAAGCCAAAGAGTGAGAAGTGAACTGGGTTTCAAGGTGCTGATGCCAATCCAGGTGATGAGAACAACAGTCACAACTTACAGTCAAAAGATACTTACCACGAGGTGTGCTCTGTGCTACAAGGACATCTCTGTGTAACCCATTGCTACATATTCATCCAATCAACCAACGACTGGCTTTGAAATAAGCCTAAAATAGCAAAACTGGAAAGAACATCATCGACCACCTACTTTCATGTTTTTCAAACTGCAAGTCTTGCCATTTTTGTCCAGTTAGATAGATAAATGATAGGTAGGTAGAAACATAGACAGATAGTAGAGAAAGGTGCACACATATATATACACAAATGCATATATGTGTGTGGATGTGTGTGTGTGTTTGTATATACGTTTATATAAGTCAAGGTTCTCAAAAAACAGAACAATAGGAACTATATAGAAATAGATGGACAGAGAGAAAGAGAGATGACAGATAGATAAATAGATAATAGATAAATAAAGCTGTATCCTCATCAGATCAGATCAGATCAGATCAGTTGCTCAGTCGTGTCCGACTCTTTGCGACCCCATGAATCGCAGCACGCCAGGCCTCCCTGTCCATCACCAACTCCCGGAGTTCACTCAGACTCAATGTCCATCAAGTCAGTGATGCCATCCATCCATCTCATCCTCTGTCGTCCCCTTCTCCTCTTGCCCCCAATCCCTCCCAGCATCAGAGTCTTTTCCAGTGAGTCAACTCTTCGCATGAGGTGGCCAAAGTACTGGAGTTTCAGTTTTAGCATCATTCCTTCCAAAGAAATCCCAGGGCTGATCTCCTTCAGAACACAATAGGAATACATATACTGGGTCTCAATTTAAAGCATTTTTTTTTTTTTTAACCACAGATCCAGGTTATAAAACAAAAAGGCGAGGAGGGAATTCCCTGGAGGTCCAGGGGTTAGGACTCAGCTCTTCCAGTGCAGGAGGCACAGGTTCAGTCCCTGGTCAGGGAACAAAGATCCCACAGGCCATGCTGCATGGCCGAAACAAAAACAAAGAAATGGCAAAAAAGCTAGGAAACAATGATACAGTCCTAGGCCACCATTTACTTTCATGGGAAACTGAAGTCAAGAGAGGGAACAACCACAGTGGCCAGCCTGGCTACAGCAGAGTCCACACAAGGGCTCAGACTTCCTGTTGCTCCCAGTGGCAGCAAGGCAGCACTGGGAGCCCTCACCATGCATAGCCCTGGGCTGGGAGGCTTGCTTGTGCAGCCCTTGGAGCAGGAAGCACAAAGCAAGTCTGGCTCTGCCCAAAACAGGGTATTAGGCACTCACACTTCTGACCACTGGGTGATGCCTCCTCCCTCCCCACCCATTTTGCAAAAATGCCTGGGGCCCTTCTGCTGCCTCTCCCACCATTAACACCTGGTCTCAGGAAAAGAGCTCATATCTTCCCTCACACAAAGCTGTAAGTCACTCCCATGCTAACTTCTTCCAATTATTTGCTCTTGTCCTAAAGGATTGAAAGTTTAAGCCAAAGACAAGAATTTCTCATCCTGGAGTTTTTCCTTCTCTAGCATTGAGGGATCCAGTGGGGGAAGGGAGAACACACTTGACCCCTTTGGTACCTGATGACCTACTGTGTGAGAGAAGGGCAGGCCTAAGAGCAAACTCCAGGAGATGGTGATGGACAGGGAAGCCTGGCTTGCTGCAGTCCATGGGGTTGCAAAGAGTCCGACATGACTAAGGGACTGAACAAGAGATGACCCAGGGGTCAGCATTATTCCTCTCCCCATGATCTCCTCCAGTTGCTCTTCTTTCTGATATGCAGCCCTCTATTCTTAAGTTACTTGCAAGGTTGATAAAGAAATTAACAGATGAGATTACAGAGTTAGAGCTATGAATCTGCTTTTCCAACAGCAAATTTTATCATTCTTGATAAAGTCTGTCCTTTCAAAGCCATAACACTGGGGATGAATTGCTTATTTCAACAATTCATTTCAGGATCTCTGTTTTGGGACTATTAATAATTACCAATTACGCAATGCCTGTTATAGATTAAAAACCACAGCAGGCACTTTACACACTGTAACTTATTAAATCCTGGAAAAGAAGTATTGTCCCCTTTTAAACAACACAAAGCTAGTTTTATTCTGTTTCAAACCTCATCGGTGGCCACAAAAACTCTAATCCCCAAGTTTAGTCACCACTCTTGGTCTAAATGACTTTAAAGAAAGTGAAGTCGCTCAGTCGTATCTGACTCTTAGCAACCCCATGGACTGTATGTAGCCTACCAGGATCCTCCGTCCATAGGATTTTCTAGGCAAGAGTACTGGAGTAGGTCGCCATTTCCTTCTCCAGGGGATCTTCCTGACCCAGGGATTGAACCCAGGTCTCCCGCATTGCAGGCAGACGCTTTACTGTCTGAGCCACCAGGGAAGTTCAAAAATGACTTGAGGCTGTTTCCAGAAATCCAGTCTACCCTTGAAACACAAAGAGTGACCACCACAGAGAACAGTGTGTTACAGGCTCAGTAGGAACATGTGTCGTGGCAACATCTTTGCAAGAAGGTCACAGCCCACAGGACTACTCTCATGTCTGAACTAGTGTGTGTGTGTGTGTGTGTGTGTGTGTGTGTGTGTTTAATTAGTCAAGGTACTTTTATTTTCTATTGGGATGTAGCTGACGAACAACGTTGTGATAGATTCAGGTGGACAGCAAAGGGTCTCAGCGATTCATATACATGTATGCATTCTCCCCTCCCATCCAGGCTGCCGCATAACAGTGAGCAGAGTTCCGTGTGCTGTACAGTAGGACCTTGTTTGTTATCCATTTTGAATACAGCAGTGTGTACATGTCAATCCAGAACTCCATAACTATTCCTTCCCCCCAAATCCCAAACTCCCTAACTATCCCTTCCCCCAATTCTTCTTCTGTCAACCAAAAGTTCGTTCTGTAAGTCTGTGAATCTGCATCTGTTTTATAAATAAGTTCATTTGTATCATTTCTTTTTAGAGTCCACATATAAGTTACATCAAGAGATATATATATCTTGAGATATATATATCAAGATATATATATATATATCAGAGAAGGAGATATTTCTCCTTCTCTGACTTACTTCATTCAGTATGATACTCTCTAGGTCCATCCATGTTGTTGCAAATGGCATTATTTTATTCTTTTTAATGACTGAGTAATATTCCATTGTATATATGCACCACATCTTCTATATCCATTCCTCTATTGATAGACATTTAGGTTAGCCCAGGTATTACTTTAGAGATATAGGTCCACAACATAGTAAATCAACTATACTTCAATAAAATCCAATTAAAATTAAAAATAAAGATGCAAACTACGCTCTAAGAAAAACCTGCCTAAATGTCTGACCCGGCACTTTGAGAGGCGAGGGAGCAAGAAGGGGTCTCAGGAGTTTCTGGTCCTGACAGATGAGGGGGCGTGGCCACACGTCACCTGGTGCGCACCTGGTGCCCTCTATCCAGTCCCACCCCTTCCTTCTCACCCCACGAGCTGCATTTCTGCTGGCTGCCAACAGCTAGTGACAGAGGACGGCTGGTTCTCAGGTGTATGGTTTGGCTGCCCTGAAAGTCCCTCCCGCCCCTTCCCCTACTAATACAAGACCTACCTGGGGGTTCTGAGAAGTTGGTCTTATTTTTCTCCCCCTTTGGCTCCCCTTCCCTCTGACCTGGATGACTGAAGTTTCTCAGCTTTATGTGGGTGCTTTGCAGGTTCACTGTCAAGCTCCCCTTCTGACCAACTCTTCTCCCCTACCTTCTTTAAAACAGACATTTCTCCAGGTAAGACAGACAGATGTCCTATAAACATGGGAAAAGATGCTCAACATCACTAGTTTTTAGAGAAATGCAAACCAAAACTACAATCACCTCACACCAGTCAGAATGGCCATCATGATAAAATCTACAAACAATAAATGCTAGAGAGGATGTGGAGAAAAGGGAACCCTCCTACATTGTTGGCAGGAATGTAAACCAATACAGCCGTTAGGGAGAACAGTATGGAAATTCCTTAAAAAAAAAAAAAAAAAACTGGGAATAAATCTGCCATAGGATCCAGACATCCCAGTATTGGGCATATGCCCTAAGAAAACCACAATTCTAAAAGACACATGTACCCCAATGTTCATTACACCACTATTTACACTAGCCAGGACATGGAAGCAACCTAGACGTCCATCTACAGATGAATGGATAAGGAAGATGTGGTACACATATACAATGGAATAATATCAGCCATATAAAAGAACAAATTTGAATCAGGTCTAGTGAGGTGGATGAACCTAGAGCCTGTTGTACAGACTGAAGTAAGTCAGAAAGAGAAAAACAAATATCATATATTAATATATATATATATATGGAGTCTAGAAGAATGGTATTGAGGAAATTATTTTTAGGGAAGGAATGGAGACACAGATGTAGAGAATGGACTTGCGGACACAGTGTGGGGAGGAGAGAGTGGGCCAAATGCCGACTACAGCCCCAACATATGCACAATGCCGTGTGTAAAATAGATAGCTGGTGAGCAGTTGCTATATGACACAGGGAGTCAAGCCTGGTGTTCTGTGATGATCTAGATGGGTGGGAAAGGGAGAGGGGGAGGCTCAAGAAGGAGGAGAGATACATATACATATAATTATGGCTGATTTGCATTGTTGTATGGCAGAAACCAACACAACATTATAAAGCAATTTTCCTCCAATTAAAAAATAAATTTTTCTTTTAAAAAAAGCTTTAAGAAATCCTGGAGTTGCCACCTGTCAAAGTGACCCTTGGCACAAACACTACGTCCTTTCCCGAGTCCACTTTCGCTCCTATCTTCAAACTTCCAACACCACCCTCTCCCACCTCCGCCCTCAACTGTGATTCTTATTTCTCTGAGAAAAGGGAAGTGACCAGGAGAGGGTTTCGGGAGCTCCTACCACTGGATCTGCTGTTCTGCTTCTCCTCCTAAGACCGTGTCCTACCCATCAGCAACATTGCAGTAACCAATGGACCACCCGCTTCTCAAAACGCTGGCTTCCCAAGGCTTCCAGGACAGCCAGTCTCTCTCCTGGTGCTTCTCTCAGCTCCCTAGCTGCCCTCTCTCTGTTGTCTTTGCTTATCTGTCCTCATAGCCTTTCTGATTGCAGAGCCCCAGAGATCAATCCTTCTCCTTCTTGTCTTTTTTTATAAACACCCACATTCTAAGTGATCTCGTTGTCTCATGGCTTTAAAATGCCATCTAAATGCTGCTAACATAAATTTCTATCTCCAGCCCAAACTCCTCCCTAAGTTTCCGGCTCATTTTTGCATCTGCCCATCCAGCATCTTCACTTGAAAGTCCCATCTTCACCTTAACCTACCCCTGATTTTCCCTCCAGACCCACACGGGCTACAACCTTGTCCATCTCCAGAAACCGCAATCCCATCCTCCCAGCAGCTCAGGCCTCAACACCTTGGAGCCCACCTGGACACGTCTCTCTCATCACTCATCCAATCAGGATATCTCACTGGATCTACTTAAAGAGTATCCAAAATCCAGTCATTTCTCACCATTCACCATCACCTTCCTACCATCACCCTGGTCGACACCAGCATCACCTTATCGGGGTTACTTACTGCTCAAGCTTACTGCTCTGCTTGCCCGAGTCAATTCTCAACACGGCAGTGGTGTGATCTCTTTGAAATTTGTCAGATGACTGATTTCTCCGCTCAGAATCCTGCCTTGACACTTAGGATAAAATACAACATCTTCACCAGCATGGAATCACCAGCCCCCTCAAGACCTGGTGCAACCCCCCACCCCTGCCAACCTCTTACCTTCCTTTCCTGCTTCTTTCTTCCTGGTCGCTCTGCTCCAGCCCTGCTGGCCTCTGCTGTTCCACCTCTATGCCTGTTGCTCTGTCCGTCACAAACCTCCTTCCCTGTCCTCTTAGCGTGCTAGATTTTCCTCCTTGGCACTTCACCACCTGGCAGAACAGCTGTCAGTCTCCCCCTCCTCCACACAGTAGAGCTTCAGCGCTTTCTCCACTTCTGCTCATGGTGTGGTACCCAATACAGTTCTCCTACCTGTGCCTCTGGGAAACTCTCTGGGCCGGCAGCTTCCTCTCCATTCTAGAAGCCACAGCATCTAATATCCGTCCCAGCACCCCCCCCCCCAACTCACCCACCCATTTGGCCCTTCCCATTTGTCCTTCTGCCCAGTGCTGCCCAGTGGCTGGCTAGGAGACCAGACACTCCCAGGCAACTTCCGGAACCACAGGGCTTTGCACTCAATAGGATCTCAGTAAACTTTGACTGCTTGCAAGGTGCTTTCTGTGATGCTAATTTTGGATCCCTGGGGCTGGGCGTAGGGGAATGGTTGAGTGTCCTTTATAAAACACATCCACCTCAACCCTGTGGCACCTACTGGCCCCAGAGCTGACTTATCAAAGGCCCATTTAGACCTCAAGAACACCACCTGTTCCTGAAAGCTAAGAGAATCCCTGGTTCCTCCATCCAGAAGGAGAAGCAGGGATCACCTCACAGCCTTCCCACCCACTCTTAATGCATTATTTCCCCACTTGTGGGTCAAGTCCCACTGCTGACCCTTGGACAGGCATTCAAGGGCATTGACCACATGATGGTCAATCATGTGGTTCTCTATTTTAATTCTCTTTCAAAGACTCTGTAATGGGAAGAATTGTGTCTCCCAAAAAGACACATTGATGTCCTAACCCTCAGGACCTCAGAGTGTGGCCTGATTTGGAAGTGGGGTTATTGCTGATGTAGTTAGTTAAGACAAGATCATACAGGGATTTCTCTCGTGGTCCAGTGATTAAGTCTCCGCCTTGCAATGTCGGGGACGCACATTCGATCCCACTTGCCAGAGAGCAACTAAGTCCACGAGCCACAAGGAGAAAGTCCGAGCACCACAATGAAAGAGTCCATGTGCCACAACTAACACCGGAGGCAGCCAAATAAACAAATAAAAAGATGAGATCATACTGAAGTAGGATGGACCCCGATCCAGCAGGGCTGTTGTCCTTATAAGATGTGATGGGAGACAGAGATACTGGGAGGAGACCACAGGACAACAAAGGCAGAGACGGGAGCGATGCAGTCACAGACCAAAGAACAGTAGGGGCGGCCAGCCAGCCACCAGTAGCTCTAAGAGGCAAGGAAAGATTCTCCCCTACAATTTCAGAAGAGAACACAGCCCTGCTGACATCTTGATTTTGAACTTCTGGTCTCCGGAACTGTCAGATGACAAATTTCTGTTGCTTTAAGACATCCACTTTGTGGCAACCCTAGGAAAGTAACACAGATCCTGATTACCTCGAGAAGGTCTCATCTGGGGCTAGCAGGGTTGTAATGCCTCTCCAACACTTGCTAATTTTCCTCTTTACAAAGAAAAAACAGGCCTCAGGCTAAGGGCTTTTGGCAGGAAAGGCAGCTAACTAAATTTTAATAACCTTGTTTTGATCTCATTATATTTATTTTGATGATTACCATCTATTTCTGGCAAGTGATAACTGGTTTTCCTTGCACAATAGTAAAACAAAGCTTCATTTTTAAATAAATAAAGTTGAAAAGGAGTTCATTTAAAGAAAAATAGTATGACATATTAATAAAAGTGGACTAAAATTATGGCAAAAATAGCAAAGGTAGTGATGGGGGATGAAGACAGTCTCAAAGAAAGCCAGGCCCAGCTCACCACTATAGAGCTGCCCGTGGTGTCATGAATCATAAGTTCAAAATGAATAAAATGAAAATGACAACACATACAATTAGAATATGACATAGCAAAATGGTCATCATATTGTTCTTGCTTTTCTATACCTTTTCTCCATCACACTCCATCCCACCTGCCTCCTTGGTCTTCCTTCATTTGGGGACAGGGCCTACATACAGCCAGCCCTGCTCTAGTCACCAAAGAAAACTGATCTGATAAACTTCATCCCACTGAGCTTGGGGGCTTCCCTGGTGGTTCAGTGGTAAAGAATGTGTCTACCAATTTATGAGATTTGGCTTCGATCCCTGGGTCAGGAAGATCCCCTGGAGGAGAAAATGGCAACTCACTCCAGTATTCTCGCTGGGAAAATCCCAAAAAACAGAGAAGCCTGGTGGGCTACAGTCTGTGGGGTTGCAAAGACATGACTGATCACACACACATACACTGAGCTTGGAGTCAAAGGACGTGGGTGACAAGTGATCTGGGGTAAATCCCCCAGCCTTCCCAGACTTCAGCTTCCTCTCTACAAGAGAAAAGTGTTGAAAGTAAGTGTTAGTCGCTCAGTCATGTTGACTCTTTGCGACCCCATGGACTGTAGCCCACCAGGCTCCTCTGTCCATGGGATTCTCCAAGCAAGAATACTGGAGTGGGTTGCCATGCCCTTCGGCAGGTGATCTTCCCAACCCAGGGATAGAACCTGGGTCTCCCACACTGAAGGCAGATTCTTTACCATCTGAGCCACCAGGAAAGTCCCCTCTACAAGAGAAGATAAACTTATCTTCAGGCTCTGAATTCTGTGCTTCTGGGATATTAGTGATTTAATGCATTTCCTTTGTGCTGCTAAGTCACTTCAGTCGTGTCCAACTCTGTGCGACCCCATAGACAGCAGCCCACCAGGCTCCCCGTCCCTGGGATTCTCCAGGCAAGAACACTGGAGTGGGTTGCCATTTCCTTCTCCAGTGCATGAAAGTAAAAAGTGGAAGTGAAGTCGCTCAGTCGTGTCCGACTCTTAGCGACCCCATGGACTGCAGCCTTCCAGACTCCTCCGTCCATGGGATTTTCCAGGCAAGAGTACTGGAGTAGGGTGCCATCATTTCCTTTGTAGGGACCCCTATTTTACTTTATATTCACAGGAGTAATTCCCCAGTGGAGGAATTCCAGGTTTTGGGGGCACATGGAGGAGTAGGATGGAGCACTTCTAAAGTCCTTTGTCTCTACAGGAGGCTGGCATCACCCCCAAATGATGGGCCTACCATCATCTCAGGCCCCTCCTCCTCCTCTATGGGACACGTGCCTCCCCACAGGCCCTCTGCCTTCCACTCTATTAGGAATCAAGAAGCCAAATGTCCAATAGGTTTGAATGCCACATTTTTTTTTTTCCTAAATGAATGCAAGGCTCATCTGAAGCTTTTGTTCTAAACATGGATTTATTTATTTGGCTGTGCTGGGTCTTAGTTGCAGCACGTGGGAGCTTCATTGTGGCCTGCAGCATCTTTGAGTCCTAGGCACAGAGGTACTTTGTTGCAGCACGTGGGATCTTAGTTCCCAACCAGGGATTGAATCCGTGCCCCTGCACTGGGAGCACAGAGTCCTAACCACTGGACCCCCAGGGAAGTCCCTGAATACTACACCTTTAATTTTTAAAAATAGGTATTCAGTTGCATGTGTGTTTGTACAAACACACACACGCACAGCTGGGGGCAGGAAAAGGCCAGGGAGAAAAAGCAGCTTTGACAACCTAATAAATGTCAATTTCTGAAAGGGGCTGGGTTAGAAGATGAATCTTCACAACTTTAATTGGAGACATGATGGTCGCACTTTGCAGGGGCAGCCCCGCCTCTCTGCCAGATCCCGCCACAGATAGCAAGGCCCTTGCCTCACTCTAATTGACAAGAGGCCTCTGTCTGCTCAGATTTGTTTCTGGGATGTCAGGGATATTATAAAGGGGCGGGGGATGCTCAGTGCCCCTCCGAGAGGACAGAGAAACAACAGAACATGGGACAGAGCAGCCCTGGGACCATGCCCATGCTGTGCTCCTGAAATGAGATCCAGTAGAAACAAAGGAGCCCTCCTGCTGGTGATGTTTATCCCCACCTGGTGGCTAAGCGGTAAAGAATCCGCCTCAACGCAGGAGACACAAGAGACACAGCAGGTTCGATTCCAATCCCTCGGAAGGAAATGGAAACCCACTCCAGCATTCTTCCCTGAGAAATTCCATGGACAGAGGAGCCTGGTGGGCTCGAGTCCACAGGGTCACAAAAGAGTCGGACACAACTGAGCAGCTGAGCACAACATAACAGAAAATCAGGGGTGCCTTAGCAGATCCAGTGGTGGTGTTCTAATCCAGGGGCAGAGGGAGGGGTGATGAAGAGGGCTGAGGTTAGGGGCAGTACTAGGGAGAAGGCACGGAAGCCCAGGGTCTTCTCCCAAGAGACCATTTCCCATAGTAGTTGAGGGGACCAGTCCACCACCACCAGACTGGAGTCAGAGTCCAGCCCCACCACCACTGTGCCTTGGATACAGCGCTTGACCTTGCGGGGCCTCAGTCTTACCATCTGTAAAATGAAGATAATCACAGTACCCACCTCTGCTTCAAGATGTGAAAGAAGATTGGGGAGAGGATTTTTTTAATATTTATTTATTTGTTGTTAGTCACTTAGTCAAGTCCAGCTCTTTGCAACTCCATGGACTATAGCCCTCCACGCTCCTTCTCGAACCAGGAATTGAACCGGGGTCTCCTGTATTGCAGGCGGATTCTTTACCATCTGAGCCACCAGGGAAGCTTGAAAAAGTGAAAGTGTTAGTCACTCAGTCACATCCGGCTATTTATTTATTTGGCAGTGCTGGGTCTTAGTTGTGGCACATGGAATCTTAGTTCCCTGACCAAGGATCGAACTCGAGTGCCCTGAATTGGGAACACAGAGTCTTGGCCGCTGGACCACCAGGGAAGTCTCTGGGGAGAGGGTTTAAAGGGTTAATTCAGGGGGGCTAACCAGGTAGTGCACTCATACCCCTGCCCAGCACATGGGAAGAACTCAACAAGGAAGCCCTTCTCCAGCCAAGTGTGCCTCGCTCAGCCAGAGCTTTGGAGTCCACACTCCTTGGCCGACTATGGAGCCCACACTCCTTGGCCGACTATGGAGCCTTGGCACCACCACCCAAGTGAGCTGCAGGTTGTGTGCATGAGACAGCTCAGCTGTGACCAACAACCGCCAATCTGATCAATCTGGGTGGGAACCTCAGTCCTCATCACCAACTTCTCAACCCACCATGCCACGCCCACCAGTTGCTGTCCTCTAAAACACAAAGGAACACTTATTACCTAAAGACCCCCCACTCCAACTCCTTTTATACCACCACCCCACTGCAGACTCCAGTCCTAGCTATGCAACTTAGGTCGTTTTTATATCAGTAAAACCCAAGTAATAGCCCAAATAACTAGCATGTACACAGTGCTTTAAAGTTTACCAAACCACATTTAATTTCCAGACATGCATTGTTAACACACTCACATTGTTCAAAAAATTAAAAGTATATGTTTAAGAGGCAAACAACGACTCTCCCTGTTATCCATCTCCTGCTCTAGAGGCCAGCCTCACTACCCCTCCATACACACACACACAGATGACCACTGTTCTTAGACCCTCAGAGATCCTTCTAGAGCTTCACAATATGCCTTATACTTAATACAAAGCATTTTCCTCTTTCATTTTTACAGTTGTATAATATTCCTCCATATGGACCAACCATAGTCTCTTATTTTTTATTTATTTATTTTTATTTATTTTTGGCCATGCTGAGCAGCATGTGGGATCTTAGTTCCCTCACCAAGTATTGAACTCGTACCCTCTGCAATGGAAGAGCCGATTCTTAGCCATTGGACCACCAGGGAAGTCCCCAACCATAGTCTCATAAAGAGACATCTATGCTGTTTCAAATATTTTCCCATTGCAAACATTACAACAAATACCATAAACATAGACCTGTTGTACTTACACAAGTATATTTGTAGGCTAAAATTCCCAAAAGTGGAATTGCTGGGTCAGAAGATATGTATATTTATAATATTGATAGCTACTGCCAGACTGACTTCCATGGAGATTACACACTTTACCTTCCCATGAGAAATATGAGAGGGCTTCCAATGGGGCACTGGTGGTAGAGAACCCGCCTGCCAATGCAGGAGATGTAAGATGTAAGGAAACGGCAACTGATTTAGCATGCATGCACAAGAAATATGAGAGTGGTTTTTCCTTACAATTTCACCATTTAGAGCGTATTATCAAATTTCTGGACCCTTGCCAATCTGATAGTAAAACATTATTTACCAGAGTAATTTTAATTTACATTTCTCTTATTTTGCGTGTGATCGAACATCATTATATACATTTAAGAGCCATTTGTATTTCCTTCCCTTAGATGTATTCTGCTACCCATTTATCTCCTTTGGTCTCCACAACACCCTTATAAGCTGCAGAGGGCAAGTATTAATAAGGTCTACATTTTTTTGATGATAAAGATCAGGCTTAAAGCATTTAAGATACTGGCGCAAAGCCACAGGCTGGTGTATGGCAAAGCCAAACTCCACCCTGCATTTTTCTCTTACCTGCCTTGCATCACCTCCATGGAACCTGAGATATGTCACAAGGTGGAGCAGGGGAACAGGAGTCCTGAGACCTGGCTATTCTCCACGGCTGTGAGTCACCGGCTCTGAGCCTTCCCGCCAGAATCTCCACTCCTGGGCGGACTTTCTGTTTCTATAAAACCAAGATTTGAACTAAATCACCAAGGTCCCTTCCTGGAAATGATTATAGTGGGAAGCACTCCATGAATCTTTTATTATTATTTCTTTTTGAGTGGAGGAAATAAAACGGTTTTCAAACCTCCCAAGATGAGAACTTTCAAAGCATACCCGTTTATGTGAATCTAGTCTAATCAGACGCACTGAGAGGTGGCAGGGGAAAGGAGATGGGGGTGTTGGGGGGAGGGCGGGCGGCACAGCTTCAGGCAGTGTCGGGAAGAAGGAGGGCTATTGCACTGGAGAGCTGGAGATGGCCTGTGCTGAGAGCTGATGGTGCGATTTTCAAGAGTTTTACAAGCCGATTGATGTCAGAGTGATCGCTGAAAGCGGCCAGAGTGGAAATACGCACACCGTGGAAATCAGCAAATGCTACAGATGATAGTATCCCCATCTCCTGCCACCAGGGACGATTGTCTCTACCACCTCACCTCTGCTGGAGGGTCTGTAATCACAGGCAAGGAGGAGACTGGGCACTTGAATAGAGAAGACTCGTCAGCAGAGTGGAGGGTTCCGATATGGAGGCGAGCATGTGCAGTGCCTGCACGGTGCCCTGCGAGGCAGCAGGTTCACACCCGCCGCCTCACCTCCAGGGCTAAGAGCGTGGACCCTGGGGCACACTGTGGGGGGATCAGATGCCTGCTTCCTCGAGCTAGCCATGTGACCCTGAGTGACAGCTCGGCCTCGGTTTCCTGGTCTGCAATAACCATGGCTTCTACCTCAAGGGCCTTGGTGCAGATGCACGAGTTCATCCATAGGAGGCGCTTAGAACTGCTCCATCAGCAATGGTTACCGTTGCTTTTACTGCAGCTGCTGCGCAAGCACGCTGGAGGCGCATCCTGGGAGGGAAACCTCCCGGTCTGTAGTCGTGGGGCCTTGGGCAGCCCTCTCGTCCCTATATGACATTACCTCCCCTTCTCTAGAGCCTTCTCTGTCCCTTAATCCTGTTGGGTCTGCCCATGAGGAACACAGGTGTCAGAGAATGCCAGCTCTAGGTCCCCTCCTTGCCATGCCTTCCAAGCCCACGATGCCGTCTTCAGGGTCCTTTCTTGAGGTGGAGTCCTTTCGGTTGTGAGGCAGCCTTTCCTTAGCTAATCTCACTCTCTGTCTCTTGGCCTGAGGCAGCCTTTTCTCCTCCCAAGGATAGTGTACTGCTGCTACATCACCTCCCCCAGGAAGCCTTCCCTGATGTCTCCTTCCTCTAGTTGGGTGCCCGGTTCTCCAGTCTGTATCTGTAGCAATCCCCCACCTTCCCATTTCCCAGCACTTTGCCTTGAGTATATGCCCATCTCCCCCACCAAATTCCTTGAGGCAGGAATATGTCATTTTCTTTTCTCACCTCTTACCTGGTCTTTTGCCTAGAAAAGACCCTAGGATGGAATGAGGGAGGGATACATCCTCCCCTCCCCACACAACACCATCCCAAGCTTTGACTTTCTATTGCTGAATGACCCCCATTACTCCACAGGGCTACACTGTTCCCTCCAAATCTTGGTGCAAAAAAAAAAAAAAAAAAAAAAGAGAGAGAGAGAGAAAGAGAGAGAAATTACCCAGATTAGGGCTGGGTAATGAGCCATGCCGGGTGAGCAAGCACCATATTCCTCACTAATCTTGGTTTGTCCAGAGCTTGCCAACTCCACAGCCTCCCTCCTCCTGCCAGCTCAGAGAATATTTCCAGCTGGTGGTCTGCCAAGGGCCTAGCTCCCCAGGGTCTCCTTCAGTGAGACCTGGGAGCTCTGTGACTCTCGAGGCACTGGGTGGAGGAGGAGGCAGGCAAGCTCAGAGGGCAAGCCTCAGGGCACTTGCACAGCCCTGAAAGCAAGATTCTTTACCATCTGAATCACCAGGGAAGCCCATCATTTCTAGAGGCCTCTCTTATAAAATTCAAAGACCTCTACAAAGCGGTCGTGCATTTAGTGAAACTTTCAAGGATTATTCTAGCCGGAAAGAGATGAGAGCCAGAAATTTGGTCTGGATAGAGGTATTAGTGTGTCTCTGTGTGTGTTTGCGTTGAGAGTGGGAGACGTATTGTTCCGTTCATTCAGATATTGATCACGCACCTGTGAAAAGTCAGTGTTCTTGGTTCTGGGAATACAAAGTGAACCAGAGATGAATATATTCGCCCTTGCAGAGTTTACTTTCTTTTGGGGGGGGGGGGGGGAACAATAAACAAAAAACGAATAAAATGTTTGGAATGTCAGATGCCGGTCTGTGCTATGGAGAAGAAAAAAGTAGAGGAAGAGGAGGATCAAGGTTGGAGGGGGTGCAAGCCTCCTTGTGGGGGGCTTGCTATGAGGGAAGGACTAGCCTCTTGGCCTCTTCAGGTGCTAGAATAGAAGGATACTCTTGCAAATGAGCACATAGGAGAAAGTCAGGCCCTCAAATCACACAGCCTGTAGCTACACCCTCTCTGAAGCCCAGTTCAACTCTCTGATTACTGAGGAAGCTGTGTCAGCCACCATGACCTCTCATGTCCCCCACTGAGGCTTATTTTGGCTTTGTCCTGACTGTCAGGGTGACTGAGCAGCTGAGCATGTACACACACTCCCACGGGTTACCCTTGAAGATAATAATGACTTATGATTGAATAGAAACACACAATTCCCACTCACTTCTCATGATCTTATTTAAGCTGCCCAACAACCCCATGGAGTCAATGGGTATTACTAACCCTATTTTGTTGTTGTTTAATCACTCAGTCATGTCCCACTCTTGCAACCCCATGGATTGTAACCCACCAGGCTCCTCTGTTCATGGGATTTTCCAGGCAACGGTCCTAGCGTGGATTGCCATTTACTTCTCTGGGATGCAATTTGCCTAAGGTAGCACAGTTGTCAGGGGCAAGTCCAGGACCTAGTTCTCTTTCCACTCTGCCACATTGTCTCTTGGAAATCTTCAAGTCACAAAGAGATGACTTCCCTGCAGGGACTGCAGTGAGTAGCATTGGAAGGCAGCTGCCTGGCGCCACCCCACCATGCAGGGAGCTCTGGCAGGCTGCGGAGGGCTTGACTGAGTCCAACACAGACACATGGGAGCTTGCTGACCTTGGGCAAGACTGAAATCTGAACTTCAGTTTCCTCATTTGTAAACTATAAACAACACCCACTTCTTGGAGACCAACAGAGAGAATATGGAATGCCCTGGGTTCAAGGAAGCCCTGTGCCCCAGAGAGGCACCATGGTCACAACACCCCCAAACACACCCACACCCACGTGCTTGACACAATGTGGCCTAATGTGACACAGCAGCCTCCACAGCTGACTGTGACTTCCTTAAAACTGTCGTCTTCCTTCTGGGGACTTTCCTGGTGGTCCAATGATTAAGACTTTGCCTTCCAACGCGGAGGATGTGGGTTCAATCCCAGGTCAGGGAACAAAGGTCCCACATGTCCCAGGGTATAGCCAAAAAATTTAAAAACAAATAAATAATAAAATCTATAGTCTTCCTCTCATGATTCCTTTTGTGAAAAGAACTAAGTGGATCAGGTTTACAGCTGAGAGAAGCAGGAAAGACAGCCATACAGAATAGGGATGGTTTAGACTTGGAGATAGAGGTTCCTAATATCTGAATGAGAGTGAGCCCAACTTGGGACCAGGGAGAGGGAAGAGGTGGATGGACTGAGGGACAGCTCTGCAGCCAGCTTCCAAGTAAGGGGAAAGTGAAAGTGACAGTCACTCAGCCGTGTTCAACTCTTGGCATCCCCATGGACTATATATGTCCATGGAATTCTCCAGGCCAGAATACTGGAGTGGGTAGCCTTTGCCTTCTTCAGGGGATCTTCCCAACCCAGGAATAGAACTGGGGTCTCCTGCATTGCAGGCAGATTTTTTACCAACTGAGCTATCACGGAAACCCAAGTAAGGGGAAGCAGGATTTCACAGCCTATGCAGGCATCTGCTGATGAAGGACCCTAGTCCATGAAAAGTGCCTCCCAGGTGTTGCTTACAGCTGTCTCAGGTGCTGGCTCTCTGTCTTCTGGCACTGATACCACCCCTACTGAGACCACCGCGCCTATGTCTTCTGCTTCTGCACTTTTTAAATACTGAAATGTAGTTGGTTTACAATATTACATTAGTTTTAGGTGCAACATAGTAATTCAATATAGATCACACTCCATTTAAAGTGATTTTAAAATATTGGCTCTATTCCTGGTGCTGTACAATATATCCTTGTGACTAATCTATTTTATACATAGCAGCTTGTAACCTTTTACTCCCCTACCCCAGTAGTGCCCCGCCCCACTTCCCTCTCCTGACTAATAACCACTCATCCGTTCTCTATATCTGTGAGTCAGTTTCTGTTTTGTTATATTCACTCATTTGTTTCATTTTTTAGATTCCAAATACAAGTGATAACATAAGGTATTTATCTTTCTCTGTCTGATTTATTTCACTCAGCCTAGTACGCTCCAGGTCCATCCATAATGTTGTAAATGGCAAAAAAAAAAAAAAGAAAACCTTAAGCCACTGAGCCCTTGGATCTGCTGACAGTGCTTGGCAACCTGTAGCAAAACAAGGAAACACTCCCTCTCCCTTCTCTGTTTCAGCCTCCACTTTAGAATGACTAACCATGCAGCCAGTGCTTTAGGTAAAATCAGGGATGCTGAGAAACAAGTCTTAAAGATAGATGGCTCCACCGTGGTCTCTGTGAATGGTGCTGCCTGCACTTGTACGGTGCACAGCCTGTGCCATTGTACACGATGGCCCTGTAGACACTCTACAGTCCTCAAAGCACCCCATCTCTCTCACAGCTTGTGCTTTATTCCACGGTCAAGCATGTCAGGCTCACCTGAGCCCTCATTATAAATGGCACCTCCTAGAGTTGTTCACTGCTCAACCTGCACAAGCATGCACAGAGATTCTGCAATGCCATCCCCTTCTATAAGGTAAGTCCTCTCCTAAGAGGTGCCTCTGTCCCTCACAGGAGGGGACCCATTCTCGCCCATTCTCACCAGTTCTCCAGACATTTTTGAATCCCAGCAGTAGGTCCCACTACACCTTAAATTAAGACTTTGAAGCTGTATTTTCTACACTCCCTCTTGTCAAAGTCATTTCTGCTTCCTTGCTGTCCTGAAGATTTCCCCAAAACAAAGGACAATAGAGTTAAGGGGGACATTGAAGTTCTTCTAATCCAGCTCTATCATCTTCCACATGGAAGAATAAGCCCAGGGAGGGGAAGAGACTTGCCCAGCATCCCACAGCCCACAGCCAGTTAGGGCAGAGCTGGGATTAGAGCTCCTGGCTCAGTGCTCAGTCTAGCATTCCTCTTTATA
This sequence comes from Bubalus kerabau, assembly GCF_029407905.1. Taxonomy (NCBI): domain Eukaryota; kingdom Metazoa; phylum Chordata; class Mammalia; order Artiodactyla; family Bovidae; genus Bubalus; species Bubalus kerabau. Next base: position 135,577,510 of record NC_073627.1, read on the forward strand.
GACAGATGGAGGATAAGGACACAGAGATACTGAACAAGAAAAGATGCCCCAGGCACCAAGCCCTCTACACCATGGCTGGCCTTGCTGCCTTCACCATCAACAAACTCAAAGGGATTTTCTTTTTTAATCTTTTTTTAAGGAGGCACATCTGTCCTGTCTACTGGGAAGAAGGATCCTATGCTGGGTCAGCCAAAACAGAAGGCAGGACCAGGAGAGCTCAGTTTGGCTGTCAGGAGTTTGACAAAGTCTGAAGGTCCAAACAACCCACAGAAAGGTGGCCCGAGCTCTGTCTTAAGCTCAGGATGGGCTTGGCTTGTCAGTTCTGTCTGCGCTGGCCCTACTGGATGCACACTGGATGCCTGGCCCTGAGTGATCTATCTGACTTCTACAAGATCAACACAAGCCTCCCAGCCTTTGCCCACAAAAGCCTGCTGAATGCTCTATGCCCCTACTCTGCAACGGAGCCTACCCTGCCTGGCCGTGCTCCCCTGATCCCCTTGATCCCTCCTCCAGCACCATCTCCCATCCCAGAGCCAGCCAGGTTCCCACTCCTCCTCAGCCAACATTCCTGGAGAGAACCAGGGCTTTTCTCTTTGGTTCTCAGGCATAACCCCAGATTTGAAACAACCAACCTCCCAGGGCACCCAGCAACACAGGAACCTGGCTTCACCAACCACTCTGCTTTTCAAAAGCTGCAGCTTCTTGATGCTTCTCCATCCCCAGTGACCAGGCAGGGTGGTCTTATCCCAGCTGTTGTTCTGGAAGCTACCCTAAATAACTCCTCCATCCATTCCTCCCACCCCACTGGAACCTCTGCTTCCCCACACACTCTCCATCTCAGTTTATTTCCTCTCTTGTCCACATCTTAACCCCCAACTCCAATCCTACCTGCCTCTCCACCCTCCATCAGCCTCTCCCCTGACCTAAACTTATCCTCACTCATGGATCAAGTCTTTTCTGTCTATAGGTGTAACAGGAGCCTGGGCACCAGAAGTGGCAACTGCACCCCATTCTGGAGTTGTCTAGGCAGGAGAGTTGCCCCTGAGGATGAGGGTCAAGGATACCATGGGAGAAGGACTAGCGGGGAGTGGGGTATAGTTATTGGAGGAAACCAGAAAGGGAACAGGCTCATAGAGCGGCCCTTTCTGTACAGACCAGGGAGGTAACCAGCAGAAAATTAACAAAAACAGCCTCAGTCTAAGCGGTTTGCTGTTGTTGTTCAGTCCATGGACTGCAGCAGGCCAGGCTTCCTTGTCCTTCACTATCTCCTAGAGTTTGCTCAAACTCATGTCCATTGAGTTGGTGATGCCATCCAACCATCTCATCCTCTGTTGCCCCCTTCTTCTCCTGCCCTCAGTCTTTTCCAGCATCAGTCTTTTCCAATGAGTTGGCTCTTCGCATCAGGTGGCCAAAGTATTGGAGCTTCAGCTTCAGCATCAGTCCTTCCAGTGAATATTCAGAGTTGATTTCCTTTAGGATTGACTGGTTTGATCTCCTTGCTGTCCAAGGGACTCTCAAGAGTCTTCTCCAAGCACCACATTTCAAAAGCAAGTCTAAGCTATACTGCCCTTGATTAATCTGGGCCTCTGGCTCATACCCCTGGGCATTTGCTTGAGGACTTGCCACAGTGACATTGGAGAAGGAAAGAAAGCCTTGCTCAGAAATAATAGAGTAAGGGACTCAGGAGTCCCCTCCGCTTTGTCCCTCCCCATCCACCCAAAAGGCCAAATATGATCTCCCTGTGGGTGTCGCCAGTGTCAACAGTAATTATTTGTTCCTGTGGCTTAAGCACAACCATAAGCAAATTTTAATAAAATGTAAATACATCTGAGAGGGATTTAAGAATTAACTTGGCCTCAGTTTCTTTAAGTGGAAGATAAGGACTCAGGCAAGAGGAGAGCTAAGGCCCTTTTCTGGCTCAGACATTCTGGTCCTAGAAGTGTTAGCAGACAGGAGTTTCTCAGCTCCACACTCCCCTCTGCACCCCTCGCCCCAGCATCCCAGGGTGCTGGCTTTGGGGGAGTGAGGCTGCGGCATGGAGAGGTGGCCCAGGAAGACAGGGGACAGAAATAGGGAGAAACCCGTCAATTCAGGGTTCTAGTCAGAGTCTGGTCTGCCAAGAAGTGATATAGAGAGCAGACTTGCAGACACAGTGAGGGAAGGAGACGGTGGGATGATTGAGAGAGTAGCATGGAAACATACACATTACTATATGTAACTCAAGTATTCTGACCTGGAGAATTCCAGAGACAGAGGAGCCTGGTGGGCTATAGTCCATGGGGTCCAAACACCACCATATGTAAAATACACCATATGTAAAACAGATAGCCAGTGAGAATTTACCATATGACGCAAGGAGCTCACACCGGTTGCTCTGAGACAACCCAGAGGGATGGGATGGGGTGAGAGGTGGGAGGGAGATTCAGGAGGGACGGGACATATGTATACCTATGGCTGATTTATGTCGATGCATGGCAGAAACCAACACAATATTGTAAAGCAATTATCCTCCAATTAAAAACAAATAAATTTAAGTAATAAAAAAAGTGTGTCCCATGCCCAGGGCCGGCCTGTGGCTCCTGCACCTGTAGGCCTGGCTGCCAGCTTGCATAGCACCAACCAGCCCACGACCCCAGACTCAGGCCAGGCCTCTCCCCTTCAGCACTCCTTCTTGCCACCACAGGGACCTCCTTCTCCATTCCCAGGCCTTCCACACTCTCTCTCCCAAGAATGGTTAGTGGGTCCCTCAAAGACCTGCTCCAGGGCAAATGCATTTTAAAAGAGGCCTGGAGAGTTCCCTGGTGGCCAATTGGTTAGAAATTCGGGCTTTCAGGCTTTCACTGCTATGACCAGGGTTCAATCCCTGTTCAGAGAACTAACTGACATCCCACCAGCCTCACAGCCAAAATAATAAATTAAAAAATAAAATGAAAAATTGAAACATAAAATTTCCATTGTTGCTGTTGTTGTTCAGTCGCTCAGTCGTGTCCTACACTTTACGACCCCCATGGACTGCAGCACACAAGGCTTTCTTGTCCTTCACTGTCTCCCAGAGTTTGCTCAAATTACGTGCATCGAGACGGTGATGCCATCCAACCATCTCGTCCTCTGTCATCCCCTTCTCCTCCTGTGTTCAGTTTTTCCCAGCATCATGTTCTTTTCCAATAAAAATAAATAAATAAAAGAGCTTTGCTGGGAGAGGTTTAGGGAAGAGGAATTGGACCAAAACACTGATGATAGGCTTCCTGGAGTTAGTGAAGGAAACTTTCTGGAGGGGGAGTCCTCTTAGGGCTCCACAAACCATTTGTGTCCACCCCCACCCCCACCCCCAAGTAAAGTGGGCTTCATTTATTCTTTCCATCCTAAAATAGTTAATCTGCGCCTACCTCGTGCCCAGAAGTGCATTAGGTAATGGGAGTACAAGGATGAATTAAGTTAAGAATGAATCCTGGAACTTCCCTGGTGGTCCAGTGACTAAGAATTTGTGTTCCCAATACAGGGGGCCCAGGGTCGATCCCTTGTCAGGGAACTAGATCCCACATGCCAAAACTAAAAGATCCAGCATGCTGCAACTAAGACCCAGAGCAGCCAAATAAACTTAAGAAAAAAAGAAAAGAAACTAATCCTGCCCGTAGTACATTTGCAGTCCAGTGGGAGAGACCACGGACCTCCTTCCTGCCTACCCCCTGCCAGCCTCCTCCTGCTCCTGCAGGGCAGTGGCCCCGGGGCTGTGTGATCACAACATGTTCGCCCCTTGGCAGGCTGTGCTAACTGGCCCCCCAGGTGCTTCTACCCAGCTGAAGCCTGCCCCCACACCCAGGTGTGCCAGCTGCCAGGCCACAGCAGGGATGGAGCAACTCAGATGGGGGGAGGCCATCTCCCCTGTGGCTTCTGCCCTCCGCCTTGCCTCAAGCCACAGGCCTTCTAGTCTAGGAAGAAACTTCCTCCCAAGCGCTTCCATTTCTGGGCTTCACAGCGCAGGCCAGCCCCGCTCTGCCCAGGTGGATGAAGCCCGCCGACTAGGAACCACCTAGCCAGAGGCTGTAAGGCTTTTGATGTTGTTCCTTGCCCTCTCCTTGAATGCTCTTCTGGTTTTCTTCATTCTCATCAGAATCCCAGCCAGGCCCTCCCATGTCAATGAAGCCTGAGTTCACCCCAAATCTAAACGACTCAGCTTCTCTGGGCCTCCAGCCTCTGGCTTATGAAACGACATCTCTGCCTACCCACCTGTCAGAGCCCCTGGGAGGTAAAAGAAGGTCGTAGAGAAGACAGAGCTCTGTAATCCCAGCACCAGTCTAGGAGCTGTGTATCCATCCATTCAGTCTTCACAAGAAGCTTCTGAGAAACATACTCTCTCCAATTTACAGATGTGGAAACAGGTGCACAGAGAAGTCACCTGAAGACACACGGCCAGCAGGAGCAGTGTCAGAATCTGAATGCGGGTTATCTGCCTGCCATGCAGGAGACCTGGATTTGATCCCTGGGTCAGGAAGATCCGCTGAAGGAGGGCATAGCAACACACTCCAGTATTCTTGCCTGGACAATCCCATGGACAGAGGTGCCTGGTGGGCTACAGTCCACAGGGTCGCAAAGAGTCAGACACAACTGAGGGACTAACACTTTCACTTTCACACACACTTTACAGGCTACAGTATGTGTGTCTAACCAACTACACCTAACTGCCCCCAGAGCACTTTATAAATAAGGGAAAGCTGTACAAACTCAAGAACATTATTATTACCCAAAAGCTGTAGTCCCCTCAGGCACACCTCAGGCACCACCCAGCCCTCTCTGATCAGACACCGAAGCCCAAGGCTGAGCCAGTCCCAGGCTGCAGGTTTCAGAATTACTTAACAGCTATGGGCTCCAGCTCCCCCACAGATCCCTCAGACCCTGCTTCTCCCTCCGTAACCTGCCAGCCGCCTCTGGCCCAGAGATCTAGGGTCTGGTGTCAGGAAGAGTATTCTTTCAACCTGGTGGTCTGTAACAACCTACAGAGGTGATATGGGGTGGGAGATGCAGAGAGGTTCAAGAGAGAGGGGACCTATGTATATGCATGGCTGATTCATGGTGATGTATGCAGAAACCAACACAACATTGTAAACTAATTATCCTCCAATTAAAAATAAACATGTTGTAGAATAATAATAATAAATAGAAAAGAAGAGGGCTGGCAGGGAGCACAGAGGAAAAAGGCAGGCCTGGCTGGAGCCTGGAGATAGATGGTCTTGCTCTGCACTGGCTGGCATGGGATGGGCCTGGGAGCTGAGGAGTGAGGCAGGCCAGTAACATACAGCCCACCAGGGGAGAAGCCAACCTGATGCCTAACCAGATGAGACTCCCCTTCCCAGATCCCCCTCATACCTCTATCTTCCCTTCCCAGCTCACTGATCTCCCTCCCATCTCTTCCCAACCCCTCCCTCCCTAAGATCTCCAGCTGCCCCTGCTGACTTTATAAATGGCCCTGGCAGGAGGTGGGCACCTTGGCTAATTGAATCAGCGCCCATGAGGCAGGAGGCTGGTTAGCATCACAGCTGAAAGGTGGTGGCAGCAACAGCTTGAGTGCAGCCAGCAGGGAGGAGACTGAGTGAGCAGAGAGGCCTCGACAATCTGGGTCTCGGTTTATTCTGAAGCTCCAAGGTGGGAATCCACCAGAGGACCTTGGTCACCCCAGCATAGCCTGGGAGCAGGCTTATGGGATGGACCAGAAGTCAACAAGTGCACGCATACACACAGACACACACACAGACACACACACACCCCACATATTGGTCCTATGCTCTGGGGTGGGGTGGGGGGGAAGGGAGGCAAAGAGGAAAACAAAGAAACAGGAATGCTATGTAATATTTGTGTGTGCGCGCACACAGTTACACCTATCTATGTATACATCTCTATGTATGCTGGGCTCTCTGCCTGACTCTTTGTGACCCCACAGATACGGACTGTAGCCCATCAGGTTCCTCTGTCCGTAGGAATTTCCAGGCAAGAATACTGGAGTGAGTTGCCATTTTCTTCTTCAGGGGATCTTCCCAACCCCAGGGATGGAACCCGGGTCTCCTGCATTGCGGTCGGATTCTTTACAGATTGAGCCCCCAGGGAAGCCCATGCTGGGCACCAGTCCTGACGCCATTCTCGCCCACCCTGATGCCACCTCTGCATAGTAATTAGCAAATAAAAGCAGTCTCTAAGTGCCTTGGTCACAGCAGAACATCTCATGGTATTGGCAGCTGTCACAGAGCTGTCTCTTGGTCTTATATTGCCCTGTCCCCTTCAAGACCAGGCCGTTTCCTCATCCATGAATTGGCTCTTTGACAACAGGCTGCTAGAGAAATACTTTAAGAAGGGCTTCACCTCTGTGTTTCTGTTTGCAGAGATTCATCCCTGAGGCTCACGCCTGCATGAAGCCATTCCTGTACAACCACTCTGTTCAGGAGCCACACAGGTACAGAGCGGGGCTGGTCCATGGTGGCAACTAGGGAACAAGGCCCAAGTCCAAGGTGACGGTGCCACTGGGGATGGGCTGACCCGGCTCTCTGGAGGACCTACCCCATCTGGTCACATCTGAGAAAGACCCCGTGGGCTTAGTCAGCATTCTCAGGACTCTCGTGGCCCCTCCCACTTCCCCAAATGCTCTGCTCCCCTGCCCCCACCAGCTCTCACCCCATCTTTCCCCAGGGCCCCAATCTACCACTTCCCCTTTCGAGCAAAGCTAGCTTCAGAAGGAAAAACTCCAAAGTCCCAGGATCTCAGCAGAGAGGGGAGAGGCCAGGAGAGAAGCAGTTTTCAGCTGGGGGCCCCACACCTCTTGGTGGCTGGGTCCACAGTCCTCCAAGAGGGACTCTGAGGATCTGAAGGTACCAGCTCTGAAATGCAGATCCTTGCAATTATCCCCCCATTCTTCTGAGCAGTAAATCTTGACGTTCCCTTCTGTAGGACCAAGCCCCCTCACGGGATTAGGGTTTAAGCCCCCAGTGGCCTTTTCCACAGGCTAACACTGCCCCCTGCTGGGCTGAGCTGGGGTGTCTGTCCCAAGCACTCATGGAAATTGAAAAAGGAGGAAATTGAAAAAGGGACATCCCTGGTGGCTCAGTTAACTATTCGCCTGCCAACGCAGGAGACGCGGGTTTAACCACTGGGTCGCTGGGTCAGAGAGGAGAAGGAAATGGCAACTCACTCCAGAATTCTTGCCTGGGAAATCCCATGGACAGAGGAGCCTGGCGGGCTACAGTCCATGGGGTCATAAGAGGCAGACACAACTTAGGGACCAAACCACCACCACCATCCTTGCCTAAGAAGGCCCCAGCTCCCACCCCTCATCTGGAGAGGGAACTACTGAAACTCCTGCTTCCAGTGTCTTCTGAGGCTGAGATGAGGTGATGACAGCCGGGTTAGTCCTTTGGTGCAGGCAAGAGTCAAGGTTCCTGGATGACTTTCCTCTCTGTCTCCAGCCTGCTCACCCATTGCCTCAAATTCCTTTAAAAGGGGGCAAACGCATGAGCTGAGATCAAAGGTGCCCACAACCCACATGCGAAGCTGGGCAGCCCATTGGTCTCTATCTTGCTTCCCTCCCCGCTCTGGAGCCCATTTCCAGCTGCTGCTAGGACCCCTCTAGCTGGATGGAGTAAACCCATGCGTGGGTGCATGGGTGCTCAGTCACTTCAGTCGTATCCGACCCTTTGCGACCCCATGTTCCTCTGTCCCTGGGATTCTCCAGGCAAGAATACTGGAGTGGGTTGTCATGCCCTTCTCCAGAGAGTCAAGCCATCTTAGCCTTAAACTGTCAGAAACTCAGCTCACCTTCTTCCGCAAACCCAAATCTCTCCGCAACACCCCATTTCTCTGTGTTCCACATCCAATGTGACTCCAAGATCCGTAAGCCCTAGCTCTTCCACAGCATTTGGACCCCCAGTCTCTCTGAATTTCCCCTTCCAATTCAGCTCACTGGGGCATCAGTCTATCTTCCAAGTAACCCGACAGCTGACTGACCTAACACAGAGCTCTATAGGATTCTCTGCTTAAAAGCCTTGTCAGTGTGATGGCCACGTATTGATAACTCTCGAAGGTAATTAATGGATTCATGGGGATTTATTACACTACTCCTCCCACTTTCGTGTGTGTTTGAAATTTTTTAAAATATAAGTTTTAAAAAATAAAGCCTTGTCATTCCTCCTTCCCCTTTAATTAGGTACAAATTCCTGCATAGCAGGGTTAGAATCTGCCTTCTCAAGTAGATTGCCCCATGTCCCCTCCATTTTTATTTATTTATTTATAATTGGAGGATAATTGCTTCACAATATTGTGTTGGTTACTGCCACACATCAACATGAATCAGCCATAAGTGTACATACGTCCAGGCTTCCCAGGTGACTCCGTGGTAAAGAATCTGCCTGCAGCGCAGGAGACACGGGTTTGATCCCTGGGTTGGGAAGACCCCCTGGAGAAGGGAATGGCAACTCACTCTAGTATTCTTGCCTGGAGAATCCCATGGAGAGAGGAACCTGGCAGACCACAGTCCATAGGGTCGAAAAGAGTTGGACATGACTGAGTGACTTAGCAGGCAGACAGGCATACATATGTCTCCACCCTCTTGAACCTCCCTCCTACCTTCCCCTCCATTCTTACAGAACTCTTTTCTGAGCATGTACATACTTCCCCCAATGCCTCCATTCACATTCTTCTACCAGTATCCTCTTTTCATATCCCTTCCCACCCTTGAAGGGCCACCTTAAGTGCCGTGTTTGATACGAAGCCTTTCTTGGTCCCCTAGAGAACAGCTATCTCCCCTGACTCCCAAGCTTTCGTTCTCCTCTTGTGAAACTTACATCCCCTTTTGTGATAGACATCTGTGTCCTCATCTCAGCCCACCTCTAGACTATAAGCATCACGAGGCCAAGGGAGGCTTTACAGACAGTACCCCGTAATACTGGCTGAGTTGGCCAGTAGCAGGAACATACTGACAGCCCTTTCCATGAAAGCAGGTTTTGATGAAAGGAGACTGCACAGAGCCTGCAGGGAAATACTGGGTTGGAACTTTCGGGCCAACCCAGTAGAAACATAAGGGCCAATACAGAACTTCAGAACAGGAAGGGCTCTCAGAGCCCAAATGGAGAAACTCCCTCAATTTACAGACAAAGAGATAAGTCTTAGAAAGGCAAGGGATGAGTCCCATTTCTACTCTGGCCTGTCTTCCACTCCAGGTTTACACACACACACAGCTTCCTCACTATTTTGGGGGTGGTGACCCTACCCTAGCAATGGGTTTAGCATCTTTCCCGGAGTGCCTTGACTTGCGGAGACCTCTGGCCAGATGTGGGGACCCAGCTGATGCCCAGAGAGGATCCTGCTGCTGGGAGAGGTGGTGTCAGTGGTGACCAGTCGAAGCATCCACCCCCAGCAGGGCCATGCCTGTCCCATCCCCTCCTCCCACACTCTCATGTTGCACAGAAATATTTCTGAAACGTTTAATGCCACAGGGAAGTCCAAAACTGGCAGAAAGCAGCAGCCATGCTCCTGCATGCCTGGGCCACGGCTGTCCCCTGAAAAGGTGGCCCACACAGACCGAGGAACCAGGGCGATTTGCTGACATCCTTTTGTCCTCTAAATGCCGGAGGTTCCACTTAGGCCGGCGGGGGTGGCAAAAGAAGAGGAAGTGGAGAAGGAGTAGGAGAAGGGCAGTCTCCGCAGGCACTCTTCCTGCCCTCAGATGGTGACTCATGCTGCATGCCCTGAAGGGGACAATTCCTTGGACCAGACTAAACTGGTCAAGCTGAGAGTTCAAGAAGGAGCAGAGCAGGGCTCCTGGGATGCAGTGGCCAGGAGTCACCAGCAGAAGCTGGAAGAGGAGGCCTGCCTGCCACTCCAGCTCCTTCTCACCAGCCTCTAACTTTGGCCACACATGGACAGGACTCCTGTGCTGGCGTCCCATGGGGATCGCATCTCCTCCACGCTCCATCACTTTGGGCCTTTCTTGAGTATAACATTGTCATACTCGGTCCCCTGTGGCCAGTCAGAGGCGGCGAAGTCTTGTCCCACTATGTAGCCATGCTTGAGGCCACTGGAGTCCCTGTCGGCTGTGGCCTGCCTCCTCCAGGCCTCACCCCGGGGCTCCTGCGGGCTGTCATACAGGGCCAAGGCAGCCATCCCCTCAGGCTCATCGTATATGTGGTCGGGTCGTGGGTGCGGGTGATCCTCAATGCTGTCGTACAGAGGGTCGGCTGGGGGCTGGGGAGGAACAGCCAGGACGCCTCTCAAGCTCTTCCCCAGGCTCCGGGCCACTGCATCGAAGGGCACTGCATACTCTCCCTCTAGTCCACGCTGCTGCCGGGGCGTGGGCACCTGGACGGTGGGCGACAGTGGTGGCAGCGAGTCGTGGGGTCGGGCGTACGGGCTCTCTGGCCGGGGCAGCACCGCAGGGACTGGGACTGGCTGGGTCTGGGGCCCAGGAGGGGCGGCGTTCTTCTGGGCAGAGATGGCCTCTTCCAGGGCCAGGAAGATCTCATTGCCTTGCCTGGTTTCGAACTCAAAGTTGCCTTCTCCTGAGACACAGCGCCGGCCAGCCTCGAAGGAAAAGGTTACCTGGGTGGGGGAGAAAGCCTATTACTGGGAGGCCAGCTGCTCCTATACCCAGTTTCCAATCACAAACACGTCACCTCCAACTTCCCTCCAGCCGGGGAACTGCTTGACCTTCTCACCAAGCTGCTTCCTCTCCAAGTCTTTTCTTACAAACAAACCCCTCTCCTTTTTCCTTCTTCCTTCCATCCATCAGCGTATGAAGACTGGCATAGAGTTCAACCTCCACACGCCCGCTACTCCCAGCCAGGTCTTCCTCTTCTTTCCTTCCCCCCACCTCCACCTCCGTGTCTCCCTCCCCGGTTCTCTCCTCCAGCCCCTGGGCTGGGCTGATTTTTTTCTGCTGGTCTTCGTCTCATCTTCTCTCCCTCCTCCATTCTCTCTTCCTTTGAGGGTCCCTCGGCCCTCTCCCTGACACTCTCTTTTCTCTCACAGTTCATCCTTCCTCTGCCCTACCCCTGGCAGCCCCTGCTCACCTTATCCCGCCCAAAGCGTCGCAGGAACCTGTAAGGCCATTCATATAGCTGGGTGCCCGACTCGGGGCCGCCCCACAACTCCAGGGCACTCTCCCCAACCCGGAGGGTATAGGATCCCCGGAGCCGGCACCTCTCACTGACTTCTGTGGGTCTCATGGTCACAGCAAACTCCTTTCGGGGGGTCCCTGGGGAGGAGACACAGTTCATGGGAAAAACAGCCAACCTCTTTCAATTCTGTATGTGTGCGTGTTCAGTCACTCAGTTGTGTCCGAATCTTTGTGACCCCATGGACTATAACCCGCCATGTTCCTCTGTCCATGGGATTCTCCAGGCAAGAATACTGGAATGGGTTGCCATTTTCTTCTCCAGGAGATCTTCCTGACCCAGGGCTCAAACTTAAGTCTCTGGCGTCTCCGGCATTAGCAAGCGGATTATTCACCACCGCTCTAAATAAGCAGGCCAGGTCTCCAGAAGAAAAGTATTATCGGTGGCCCCATGACCCTGGTGCCTGTGTTCTGAAGGCTTAGCTGCCCTGTGCCAGGTCAGACTCCCCAAGATGCCAGGAACCCCCACCCCCTCCCCCAGGAGGCATCGTGCCCTAGCCACGAGCACCCCGACTCCTCCGTGGCCACATCCTTCCTGCTCCTGTCGCCAGAGTCACAGCTTTGTCTCCTCCATCTCATTGCTCGCCCCAACCCAGCTGCCTCCCCATCCCTCCTGCCACACCTGCAGGTGCTACCCCACCTCCCCAGCTCTCCCTGCCTACCCACCCTCTGCCGAGGCCATGGGGGGTCGGGGGGCCCTCCAAGGGGTGGAGCCTGGATGCACCCCTTGCCCTGTGTCTTCCTGCTCCGCCCAGGCAGTCCCCAGAGCGCTAGACAAGAGGACAGGAGGAGGACTGCCTTGTGAGCAAAAAGCTCCCTTGCTGCAGGACACCTAAGATCCACAGAAGGGAAATCATTCTTTTTACAGACGATTGCTCAGGTCCCATCAAGGGAGAATTCCAAACCAGCACTTTCACCTGGGTCCCTCAGCCAGGCCTGGATCAGAGGGAGCGGGCCAAGGGTGAAGGGTTGACATTTAAGGCAGGCCAGCCTCCCCAACCTTGGGCCTGGCCGGAAGCGATGAGGAGCGGCTGATAAGGGGCTGGCTGGGGCCGGGGGCAACCACAAGGCAGGAAGACTGGGCCGGCTGCCGGCCAACTCTCACCTCCTCCCCACCACGCCCTGGAGAGAACAGCCAGGGGAGAAGCAGGGGCCCCCTCACCTGCGGTCGCGCTGCTGTACAATTCATTTTCCTCCATGCGGGGCCGGCCACCCTTCCCCTCCAGCCCTGACAGCTCCTTCCGCCGACCCTGGGGAGAAGGCCCAACGTTCACCACCATCGCCATCTCCAGCCCCACCTCTGGCCACCCTAAGCTTTCTTGCAAAATGCACTCAGTCTGCTACCCCCACCCCCCACCCCCCCATCTTTATTCTGAATTGGGATCCACACCCCACCAAAGAACCACCCTCAGCATCCTGACCTTGACTAGCACAACACCTGCCCTCGGCAGGCACCCGGTGCCCCACATCCTCTCTACAGCCCTGGACGACTCACGGGGAAGGCCAGGAGGCAGATGGCCTGTATCCAGTCGCCACGCTCAGCGGTGGGGGCGGCCAGCAGGTACAGGCGTTCCGTGGTCTCCAGGAAGAAGGTGCTGGTGTCCCGGGGGCTGCTGGCCTCCCCACTGGCTTCAGACACCCTCAGACAGTCATTGAGGCGGATCACTCTCCGGGCGGCCTCTCCCCGGCGCGACTTCTCGGAGCCCTCCTGGAGCTCCAACCGGGCCAGTGCGCAGCCTGAACCTCCATACAGTGCAGCCCCGAACCGGCGCCATTTCTGGCCCCAGATGGAGAGATGGTGACCAGCGGGGAGAGGAGGACCCCAGGGGGAGATGTAGGGGAAGATCACAGGAGACCCAAGGAGGCAGAGGGCTTAACACAGGCCTTAAGAGTTAGTATGCGTTGAAGATGCACCCCAAGTGACCCAGAAAGAGACCTCCAGTGACAGCAGGGAGGAAGCCAGAGGCAAGAAAAAAAGAAAAGGCACAGGGGTGAGCCCCATGATGACAACTGCAGGGAGACTGGGTAAGCTCAACGCAGGGAATCCCAGGTGAGAGGCAGAAAGCATGTGAGTCCTGAAGCCCAGAGGAGGCGAGGAGGGCAGCCTGAGAGCCCAGACTGGGGAGCTCCTCTTTCTGCATGAGGCCCCACAGAAGGCCCTGTCCCCAGGAACTTGCTGACGCTCCTGAACCTTCCTGACTCGTGGCCTGAGGCCATGAGAGGGACAGAGAGAGAGAGGAACCCTGGGGTGGGTCCCCTGAGGGAAGGAGGACTTCCCTATTCAAAGAGGCCAAAAGAATGAAAAGGAGTTTAGACACAATGGGGGCCTGGCTCCCAGAGAACCCGACTCAAGTTCAAAAGCAGCCAAACGCACCCCACTGGGCAGGAAAGGAGGAAGGAACCTCCACGGCCATCCCGAATTATCCCCTCCACTGTGCAGTCCAGTCCTTCCCAATGTGTCCCGGTGAGGAGAAGTCGCCACAGAACAAGAAAGAGTCAGAGTCCTCTGGTATCCCCTCCTCCTGGGGTCACGGCTGTCAGCAAAGGCCATGATGTGGAGGCTGCTCAAGGGAGCAAGCGGCTGCTAAGGAACGAGCCCTCCCAAGCTTGTGTTCTGCACCCAGTATGGTAGATGGCAGTCTCCATCACCCCATAAGGGTTTTGGAACATTCCAGGGCCTCCTCTCCTCTCCGGGGAGTCGCTAGCACCCCACCCTCCACCACCTCTCAGCCCAGCCCCAGACCAACGGTGCTCTTCTTACCTTCCCAAAAGTCTGCTGCTGCTGGAGGTACAGGAAGCCCTGCTTCACCACCACGTCCTCCATCCTCGCAGCATCCCGGGGCCCCTGAGCGCCAGCTCTCCCCTTCCACACCCACCCGCTCTCACTCCTCTCTGCCCTAGGTTCCCCCTTCTCTCAAGTTCATTTCCTCTCTGCCTAGAGTTTTCTGCACTATTCTCGGCTGCTCGATGACGACAGGCCGATAGGCCCTGTGGTTTCTTGCTCTGTGTGTGTGTTTTCTTTCTGACGAGTGAGTTTCACATTCAAGCTTCCTGCATTTTCAGTGAGTAAGAGAGAATTTCCAAAAAGCCCAACTCTAGCATTTCACTGAACGCAGCTCAGGGACAGAGGCCAGCAGGAGGGAGTCACCGACACAGGGTGGATGGCCCTCTGGAACAGAGACCCAGAAACAAAAATTTGACTGTAAAACCAGGAGCCAAAGGCTCCGCCATGCTCAGGCTGGATGGTTAGCATGATGGAGCTAGGAGACACCTGAGAAATCAACCAGCCCAACATGCTCATCTAAAAATGAGGAGACTGAGGCTCACAGAAGGGCTGAGGACAGGTTCAAGGCCATCAAACCGGAAACCAGGTCTCTCAGCTCAGCAGGAGCTGAGCCACACATGCACACTGGACACATTAGCCTCAGTACTTTCACACACTCTGCTGAAATGGTCTCCCTCTGTGGGGACACTCCCTGTCCCCCACAATGACACACACACACACCACCTCCTGAGCTTCTAGAAACATGAATGTCTCCACACTGAAGCGAGCTACACTCCCCAAGCACATCTCAACTGTTGGAGACCACCTTCTTTTCAACCTTTGTGAGCATTGTAAAGACACTTGAATTCTATCTGGAGGTTATAAGTTACAATAGCAAACTCTCACATTAAAAAAAAAAGTTTCATGGTTATCAAATGTGCTTCACAGTTAGCAAAGGTCCCAGGTCCACACAGTCTACAGACACACTTTCTACCCTTGGAAGAAGGAAGGGCAGGTGTGAACCCACCTGTTTGCAAGTCTCCTGAAGTCACAAGGCCAGAGGAGGAAGTACCAGGGTAACTGATCTTTTAATTGAACAGTCTTTTTATTGCTGACCTCAAGGATGCCTCGTGGGCTGCAGTCCATGGGGTCAGAGTCAGACACGACTGAGTAACTGAACAACAACAACAGATGCGACTGGTGGTAAAGAACTTGCCTGCCAGTTCAGGAGGAAAAAGAGGCGTGAGTTGGATCCCTGGGTCCAGAAGATCCCCTGGAGGAGGGCATGGCAACCCACTCCAGTATTCTTGCCTGGAAAATTCCATGGACAGAAGAGCCTGGTGAGCTAGAGTCCATGGGACCGCAAGAGTCAGACATAACTGAAGCAGCTTAGCATGCAAACAAAGTCTAGACTCCATGCAAGAAGATATATGGCTTAGGGGAAATCTAAGTGCCTCAGAGACTATCTAACTTTGGGCCAAATGGTTTAGAGAAGCAATCTGACAGAGGCATAGTGTGGAAATATTGGGAAAACCAGAGAATTAGACTAGCACTCTTGGGGTAACCCCATAATGGGTGTTTATGTAACTGAGCCATTTCCTCTACTGCAGGGGTTCGGTCATCTTGGGAAGAAGAGCAGAGCAGTGCGCTGCTCAGATCTTCTGCTGTACATGCCATGTGCTTTACCAAAACAGCTCCAAACATGAGCATTATGGGCTCTGGGAGGAGAGGACTAAGACACGTAAAGCAAGCTCATGACACTCAGTCCAGCTGCCTGGATTTGAACAGCTGAATCCAGAAACCAAAGGGGAACCAAGGATGCTGGTGAAGGGGGAAAACGCCTTGAGAAGGGGTTAAGAGTATGGAAGTAGGTGGCTTATTCCATCTCTCTGGGCTTCCCTGGTGGCTCAGTGGTAAAGAATCCACCTACCAATGAAGGAGGCATGAGTTGGATCCCTGGAGTAGGAAATGCATTCTGCTCCAGTATTCTTGCCTGGAGAATTCCATGGACAGAGGAGCCTGGCAAGCTACAGTCCACGGGGTTGCAAAACAGTCAGACTTGACTTAGTGAGTAAATAACAACAATTCCATTTCTCCAACGCCTTAGGAGAAGCAGCATTACAAAGGGGCTGCATGGACTGTGGATGACTCAGCATCTCCTTAGGGAGTGAGAAAAGAAGGGCTTCTAAGGCCATCCTGGGGGTTGTCAGAGAAGTGCCTTTCAAACGCTAATGTGCAAACCCGGTTGCAGATTCAGATGCAGTAGGCCTGGCATAAGATCTGAGATGCTGAAGTCGCTGGTGGGTGGACCGGACCTGACTAAGTAGCCAGACAACAAAGGATCCTCCCCTCCACCTCTCTGATCACTTTCCCCGAAGGTCAACTGGACGCATTCCACTCAGAACCACAGGGGGGAGCCCGAGTTTGCCAGATTACCAGGAAATTACTATTTAATCCCTGGTGGTTTAGACCCTAAGGAATCGGTCTGCAATGCAGGAAACTTGGGTTCGATCCCTGGGCGGGAAGATCCCCTGGAGGAGGGCATGGCAATCCACTCCAGTATTCTTGTCTGGAGAATCCCCATGGACAGAGGAGCCTGGCGGACTATAGGCCATGGGGTCACAAGGAGTTGGACACGACTGAGCGACTAAACACTGAGCCCAGGAATTTTGCATACCCCGCCCCGCTCCGTACCATCCCTTGCCTACGGGAGCAGGAAAAGTTATTTTCCTGTGTCTGTTTGCCATAGGCTTGAACTCAGAGCAACCCCCACTTTTCCTGGCAGGACTTGTGGGGACCCTGCAGAGAAAGTACTAACCCCAGTATTTTCTGCCTGGCCACAGGCAAACCCTATGCGCAGGGACCCAAAAGAACACAGCAGAAGGGCAAAGAACCAGAGGCCCTTAGATGACCCAGGCACCAAAGATAGGGAAAGAAAGCAACAAAAAGGCATAAGTGGAGGGCAGGGTGCCCCTAGACTCCTTTTTGCTTTTATTGGCAAAAAAGGGACACCCCGCACCTCATTTGTGCCTTGGTATAAGCCACAGGATCCTTTCCTTTACAATGGTTTCTCTCAGCTGGAGTTAGGAACAGATCTGGAGATCAGGGCTCTAAGAACCTGGCAACTTTTTGTTACTATTCTCATCAGTGTTGAGCAACTAAATCTCTAATACAAAAGGGTTTCTGGGCTTGTCTTTGGGAGCTAGAAAGGAAGGAGCAGAAGAGACTGATTCCTTGGGCAGGTTTAAAGATTAAGCAACCCCCAGAGGATGAATGGCTGGGGAGGGCTGGAAAGGGGAGTACTACCCCAAAGGCAGCTCTGGACAGCAAAGAAGCAACAGCAAAGAAGGTATAGAATGGTGGGCAGGGAGTTGGTGGGGGCCGGAGAATGATGGAGGACTGAGCACAGAAATAAGTTGTGGGGGGAGGAGTTCAGTTCAGTTCAGTTGCTCAGCTGTGTCCGACTCTTTGCGACACCATGGACTGCAGCATGCCAGGCCTCCCTGTCAATCACCAACTCCAGGAGTGGGAGTGTTTGTAAAAGCAATCCTGCCTTCTCCCACCCCAGTTGTTCCTGTCAGTGGGGGAGGAAGGATCTGTCTCTTGAGTTTTATTCCTAGTCCGCACTCTCCATTAAGTATATCATTATTAACATAATAATATTACTTAACATTGGCGTAACACTCCTTAATGTTCAAACTCCTTAATGTTCTCCTGAGAGCCCCAAATGCACCCTAGGATGAGACTGAGATAGGAAGAATTCAGGTTAAAAGTTATTTTTTTGAGCATCTCCTCTGTGCAGAGGTAGGAGGGACAGGGCATAAACAAGACATTTGCTGTTGTTATTCAGCTACTCAGTCTTGTCCAACTCTTTGCGACCCCATGGACTGCAGCACGCCAGGCTTCCCTGTCCTTCATTATTTTCCGGAGCTTGCTCAATCTCATATCCATCGAGTCGGTGATGCCATCCAACCATCTCATCCTCTGTTGTCCCCTTCCCTGTTTTCATTGTGGTTCCCTTCTCTTTTTAAAAACATTTCTTTACTTGGCTGCACCAGGTCTTATTGCGGCAGGATCTTGGATCTTCGTCACAACATACGAGATCTTTAGATGCAGCATGCAAACTCTTAGTTGTGGCATGTGGGTTCTAGTTCCCTGACCAGGGATCAAACCCAGGCCCCCTGCAGTGGGAGGATGAATCAATGGACCACTGTTACCAAGTCCAAGCTCACTCTGCTTGCCACACGACAGGCCAATGAATCCGAGAGACAAGGTGCTGAGACAAGGAATACAACTTTATTTGGGGAGCCGGCTGACTTGAGGAAAAGGTGCCTCAAAATAACCATCTTGTCCAAGTCTGGATGCCAAGTTCTTTTATAGATCAGAGAGAAAGCAATGAGGAACTAAAGTCAAAAGACAGATGAGAGGGAAAGGCAGTGGGGAAGTAAAGATGTTTGGGTCTTCCCTCTCGCAAAACACCTCCAAGGGAATTGGCCAGGCTCGGGAAAGGGTTGTTGTGTGTGCTCATGCTCAGTCATGTCCAACTCTTTGGAATCCCATGGACTGGAGCCTGCCAGGCTCCTCTGTCCATGGGATTTTCCAGGCAAGAATACTGGAGTGCGTTGCCATTTCCTTCTCCAGGGGATCTTCCTGTCCCAGGGATAGAAGTCCCAAGTCGCCTGCATTGGAGGCTGATGCTTTACCACTGCACCACCTCTTGGAGATGCTTTGCAAGCCTTGGGAAAGGATGTGTTCATCTCTTCTATTCACAGGTGGGCAGGGACAGATTAGCTCTCAATGAGCTGAAAAAAGGCACTTTAGTTTACAGTCAAGCAGAGGGGCAGGGTCCTCTGAGGCAAGCTATTAAGTATGATTATAATAACAAAAGCAACAAAAAGCAAGTCAAAGAAAGTTTCCAACAGGGACTCAGTTGGCTTCTCTGCAACACCACCAGGGAAGTTCTTGACTTTTCTTTCTAGCTGGAGACTCAGATGATGAAAAAACTAAATATGTAAATACCTTAAAACAGACTATGATCAGTGCTCTAAGTATGACAGTGATGGGGGGAGGGGACAACTTTCTATAGAACTGGTGAGAAAAGCCTCTCTGAGGAGATAACAATTGAACTAAGACATCAGTGATACGGAAACCAGCCACTTGAAGATCTAAGGGGAAAACACTGCAGGCAGAAGTTCCTTCAAGGGCAAAGGCCCCTAGGCAGGAACAGCTTAACGTGAAGAACTGCAAGACGGACAGAATGACCAGAGCATTGCAAGCCAGAGGGGACCGGGGACAGACGGTCCTATCACATGGCCTTTCAGGCTACAGGAAAGATTCGGAATGTATTCTTTTTTTTTTTTTCCGAATGTATTCTAAGTGCAATGGGCGTTCACTTGAGGATTTTAAAGCAGGAATGTGAATGATCTGATTTATGATATTAAAAGGGTGTTCTGCAGCTATAGGGAGCATGGGTTGTCAAGGGGCAAGATCAGAAGCAAAGAAAGCAAGGATTCCATTATCTGAGCCCAGCAGAAAACTGATGGTGGTCTGGATCAGGACGTTAGTAATGATGCAGATGAGTGGCCAGATTTGGGTGTGTACTTGACTTGCATGTGGACTGGCTATGAGGGACTGTTGAAACACTAGATTATCATTTACTGCAAAGGGGAAGATAGAGGGAGAGAAACAGGTGTGGGGAGGGTTGTTGGTGGGCAAGGATTTGGGTCTGACCCCACAGGGAGCTGTTATTTCTACTCCATCAGGCAAGTAGGGAATTGGAAGTCTACCCCATTGCAATCATCACTCCAAGAAGACAGCAAGGAAGCACCTGACCCACCACCCCTGCTCTGTACGCTCAAGGAGCTAAGAACTGGATACTGAAACGTTGGAAAACAAAAACAGAAAAATCCCACATCTTAAAGGCTAGACTTGTCAGAAGCAACAATCAAAAGCTCTGTCTCCAAAGTTTTCTCCAAGTGAATCTAATTGGCAGTGAAGCTAAAGGTAAAGGAGAAAAGGAAAGATACCCATCTGAATGCATAGTTCCAAAGAATAGCAAGGAGAGATAAGAAAGCCTTCTTCAGAGATCAGTGCAAAGAAATAGAGGAAAACAATAGAATGGGAAAGACTAGAGATCTCTTCAGGAAAATTAAAGCTATCAAGAGAATATTTCATGCAAAGATGGGCACAGTAAAGGACAGAAATGGTATGGACCTAACAGAAGCAAAAGATATTAATAAGAGGTGACAAGAATACACAGAAGAACTATACAATAAAGATCTTCATGACCCAGTCAACCATGATGGTGTAATCACTCACCTAGAGTCAGACATCCTGGAATGTGAAGTCAAGCGGGCCTTAGGAAGTATCACTATAAACAAAGCTAGTGGAGGTGATGGAATTCCAATTGAGCTATTTCAAATCCAAAAAGATGATGCTGTGAAAGTGCTACACTTACTATGCCAGCAAATTTGGAAAACTCAGTAGTGGCCACAGGACTGGAAAAGGTCAGTTTTCATTCCAATCCCAAAGAAAGGCAATGCCAAAGAATGTTCAAACTACTGCACAATTGCCCTCATCTCACACGCTAGCAAAGTAATACTCAAAATTCTCCAAGCCAGGCTCCAACAGTATGTGAACCATGAACTTCCAGATGTTCAAGCTGGTTTTAGAAAAGGGAGAGGAACCAGAGATTAAATTGCCAACATCTGCTGGATCATTGGAAAAGCGAGAGTTCCAGAAAAACATCTACTTTTGCTTTATTGACTACGCCAAAGCCTTTGACACTGTGGATCACAACAAACTATGGAAAATTCTTAAAGAGATGGAAATACCAGACCACCTTATCCACCTCCTGAGAAATCTGTATCCAGGTGAGGAAGCAACAGTTAGAACTGGACATGGAACAACAGACTGGTTCCAAATCAGGAAAGGAGTACAACAAGGCTGTATATTGTCACCCCGCTTATTTAACTTATATGCAGAGTACATCATGCAAAATGCTGGACTGGATGAAGCACAAGCTGGAATCAAGATTGCCAGGAGAAATATCAATAACCTCAGATATGCAGATGACATCACCCTTATGGCAGAAAGTGAGGAAGAAGTAAAGAGCCTCTTGATGAAAGTGAAAGAGGAGAATGAAAAAGTTGGCTTAAAGCTCAACATTCAGAAAACTAAGATCATGGCATCCGGTCCCATCACTTCATGGCAAATAGATGAGGAAACAATGGAAACAGTGACACACTTTTATTTTCTTGGGCTCCAAAATCACTGCAGATGGTGACTGCAGCCATGAAATTAAAAGATGCTTGGTCCTTGGAAGAAAAGCTATGACCAACCTAGACAGCATATTAAAAAGCAGAGACATTACTTTGCTGACAAAGGTCTGTCTAGTCAAGCTATGTTTTTCCAGTAGTCATGTATGGATGTGAGAGTTGGACTATAAAGAAAGCTGAGTGCTGAAGAACTGATGCTTTCCTGGTATTGGAGAAGACTCTTGAGAGTCCCTTGGACTGCAAGGAGGTCAAATCAGTTAATCCCAAAGGAAATCAGTCCTGAATTTTCATTGGAAGGACTGATGCTGAAGCTGAAACTCTAATACTCTGGCCACCTGATGTGAAGAACTGATTCAATGGAAAAGACCCTGATGCTGGGAAAGATTGAAGGCAGGAGGATAAGGGGACAACGGAGGATAAGATGGTTGGATGGCATCACTTACTCCATGGACCTGAGTTTGAAAGCAAGCTCTGGGAGTTGGTGATGGACAGGGAAGCCTGGGGTGCTGCAGTCCACGGTGTTGCAAAGAGTCGGACAGGACTGGGCGACTGAACTTAACTGAGCTTAACTTGCATATAGAACCCTGGCTGCAAGGAAGTCTGGGTAATGTAGTTTTTAGGTGTCCTACCTCTGCGAATGAGGAAGACACACTCGGAGGAGGACGAAGGTTGATATGAATGCTGAGCACCAGTCCTCCTGATCCTTAACAGAAAGTGTGCGTCATTACTACTAACATACAACCTATACTCTCAGAATTCAGATAAAATTTAATCTGGGGACCATGACTGGAAGCCAGAGTGGGATCTAATGGAAAACAGGATCTATCTTTCCAAGTGGGAAAGACTAGAATTGGTCTCAGCAGGCAAGGCCTTACCTGACCTCACCCAGAGGGATGGCTTTTCCACTCAAGACTGAGCCCAGGGGTCCTAAAATCCCTTAATCTCTCCCCCCTACCACCTCCCGCAGCTTCTGACCACTCTTAGGAGGCAGCCTAGACAGCTGACTAAGATGACAATTTATTGGGGAAGGTCGGAACCGTGCCTTCTGCGTGTATCCATCATTACCATTACTTGGCGGTTATTTCCATGAATGTTTAGCGTGGAGAAAAGGATATAAATGGAAACAAGGAGATTTGAGTTGCTGGTAAAACCTAGGATGAGAGAGCAATGACCCCTGTCCACCGGAGCAGAAATCCAGAAGGACACAAATTCGTCGGCAGTGGAAAGTAAAGAATAATGCAGGCGTCCTAAGTGGGCAGTGGGCGCACCGGAAGAACCCCCGGGGGTGTGGTGTGGTGTGGTGTGGTGTTACAGCAGTGGCACGGCCGCAGCCGGGTGAGGGGCACGACGTGAGGACACTTTTGCAGGGAGGAATCCGTCAGGTGCAGGGGTCTGGGCGGGGATAGGTCTTGGTCCCCCCGGGAGCCCTCGCCAAGCCGATGAGCTAAGGCAGCGCCACCTCCCGCTGCCGCTCTCGCCGGCCCGCCGGAGCGAGCGCGGCCCCTTTAAAAATCATGTAAACAAAGCTTTGTTCCGCCGGCCCCCTCCCCTCGCGCCCCCCGGTCTGCTCCCTCCTCCACCCGCCTCCCGCGTCTCCGGGCCGCTGACGTTGCCGCGCCTTTACGCCGTCCCAACGGCGCTGCGCATTCTCCAACCGCGGCCCCTGCCGCCCGGGCCTGCGCAGCCGGGCGGCGCTACGCCGCGAGCGCAGCGCGACGAGCCCCCAGCGCGCAGGCGCAGCGGCGACGGCGGCGGCGGCGGCGGCCGGGCCGAGGTGCGCGTTGGGGGGGAGGGGGGGCCGCAGAGGAGCATGAATGGAGCAAAATGGCGGATCATGTGCAGGTGAGAGGAGCTGCGGGGGAGGGGGCGGCCGCGGAGAGTGGGGACTGGGGGCGCGCGCGGCCCGAGGGGCTCGGGCAGGGTCGGGGCTCGCCGGGCCCGCGCCGCTGCCACTCGGGGCTCCGGAGACGCCGCCCCGTCCCGGAGCCCTGGGGCCTTTCCCGCCTCCCGGGCCGGGGGCCTCCTCCATCCCCTCCCACCCGGTCCCAAGTCTCTCGCGCGGGGCTGGAGATTCAGGGATCCGCGCCCCGGCGGGCACAGCCTACATCGCTTATCAGTGACTGTCCTCACTCCGGAGGGAGGCCTCCCTCAAGTCCTCAGTGCCCCCCAAGACGGGGGCGGTAGGGAGACCCCTTGCCGACTCTGTCCTGAGGGGCACTTCGCCGTCACACTCGCCGGCCCTAAACAGATAACAATAAGAATACCTCGCACTGATCAATCTCGCTCTACCGAATCTTTCCCGCCGCCTTCCTCTTCTCGCCCCCGAACATAAGAGAGACCCCCCTCCCTCCTGCCTCCTTCCCTGCTCCCACGGATTCGCCCACCACTCCCCCACTCCTGATCGCACAGCCTGCAGGGCCGAGCTCCCCGATCCTCCAAAATGGGTGCTCAGGCCTGGGCCCGCCCTCCCTCCGGTCCCCCTATCCCCAG
The DNA here is from genome assembly GCF_029407905.1 of Bubalus kerabau. Lineage (NCBI taxonomy): Eukaryota > Metazoa > Chordata > Mammalia > Artiodactyla > Bovidae > Bubalus > Bubalus kerabau. The sequence goes on from NC_073627.1 coordinate 135,601,190, forward strand.
TGAAGGAGTTGAGTGCCCACACCTCCTCTGAAACGCGGGGTGGAGGGGGTGTGTCTGAATCGAGAGCTGCAACGTTGGGTGCAGACGTTTGCTCTGGAGGGTCCCCATGGGGCTGCAGAGCTGCCCCGGGCGTGCTTTGGGCCCAGGCCACTTTTTTTCAAAGACATGGCACAGGCCCTAAGAAGGGACAAACCCTTAACCGCTCCTAAAAGTAGCTCGAGGAGTCAGGGTTATTTCTTGCAAACTCGATAAAGTTTTTCTTTTCTGTGCCTTAGATCCGATAATTTTATGACACAGTTATTGTTACAGTTATATTGTCAGAAACCTTTGGATTTTCTAGGTAACCGCACGGGTTTTGTGTTGTGGGAAGTAGAAAGTAGAGAGTATAGCAAGTGTGTCTCCTTATTTTGCATATTGTATAGTTATCATTCCTCAAGTAAAAAGGAGAATCGTCTCACGTTTTGTCTACAAGGAACTGCGGTGGTGTGACTTCTGTCAGTTTCTTTGGGAGAGAAGGGACTAAATAAATTCTCAGGCCAGGGATCAGTAGAGTAAATCTTTGAAGGGGGAAGCACAAGTTATCAGGACAGAATTATATAGAAGATTGTAACCACTGATGGAAGACCACAGATTTGTATTTGAAACTCAGTAGCATGATTCAGAAGTAGCAGTAAAACTTGATACAAGGTGATAATAATAATACTGTAGTTCCTTGAGTTTTATAGCAAGCATTTCTAAGAAGCATGTAGGATTTTTATGTGTGTGTGTGTGTGTGTGTGTTTTAATTCTTCCATCCTAAAAGAGTAGATAGGCATTAACTACTGTCATTTTGAGGAAACTGAAGCATAGAACTGATGTTAGATTTATTTAGGAAGTGGATTGGAGGCTTCTGACTTTGGGTCCCATGCTTTTATCTACTGGGGAAATAAAAAAATAGTGTCAGAGAGCATTCCAGAATATGGTTTGAGTAGATAGCCTTTCTGATGATGCTTTGGAAGACAGGAAGTTCATGTACTTTTATGAATATGCATCTGTCTTATCTCTTGCAAAGAAGTCTCTCTTCCTGTGATCTCTCCCACATTTTGAATCAAAAAGGTGGTCATTCCTCACCAGAGGAACGTCAGGATGAGTTCAAGTGGTCTTCATAGCACTTACCTCTCAAAGGAGGGTCTGCCTTAGTAAGGAGTTGTTTTTTTTCCCCACCCACCCCAACATAAAAATCTACCAAAATAAGACTTACTAACTTTTCAAAACAAAGAGGAGGCGGCCAGTTCAGTGCTTCATTTGATTTCAGAGAGTTATAGTATGTTACTCTCTAATAGTGGTCTTTTTAACAACTAGATAAGTCTGTGAAGGAATTTTTTCTCTTTATGCTTTTGTTTGTTAGACCACTAGATTACTTTTACTTCTGGATACTTGGAGTCTTAAACATGTACTTTATTGTAGCAGAAAACCTTCTAAAGAAAAAGATAAATTCTCCCCTGTGTGGAATGAGTAAATAAATGGAAAGATTAAGGACAAATCTGAAGTGCTTTGAGGGGCAGTATTTTTCTGAAAACACTATTGGAATATGAGGTTTAAAAAAGTCTATCACTGATTCAAAACAGTGATTATTTGAAAGCTTCATGTGTAGTTCTAAATAGTTGAGTCATTATGTAGCTAGTGCTTTCCTGAACCACCAGGGTGAGCAGTTCTGTATTGTTGTTTTTTCTATTGACACTAAGTAAGTGTCATATGATTCTTAGGCTGGAGTTCTGAGCATCTCTTCTGATAAGTATTTAATGGAAGTCACAAAGCGATAGTAATGGAAAATTACAATATTTGATTTGTCTTTTAGCTCTGTTGATGTCAGTAGTCAAGTCTCTTCAGAAGAGAGGCTTGTAAGAACCTTCTCGTTGTGATAAGTTTCTTACTCTTGGTCTTAGAGGACCTTATCTAACACCCACCAAGGAGGCAGTGATTGTTAAAAATCAAACTCATTTGTATTTATCTTCATAAAATGAATGGTCCTCCTTCCGTTTTTAAAAAACATTAAGTTAGATGAAGATAATGAGGATTTGGTATTTTCACTTGCTGGCTAGTTATTGTAAAAAAATGAAAGTTAGCTTAGTGTACAATGTAACAGAAAAATTAAGAAGGATCATCAGATGTTTTAATAATGCTAGCTGGTATCCAGGCTCAAGAGAAGAAGGAAAATGTGTATGATATAATTGGCTATTAAGTATATTATTTAACATATAAGTCTATGTAAATATGGGACTTCCCTATAGCTCAGATGGTAAAGAGTCCCTCTGCAATTCAGGAGACCCTGGTTCAATCCCTGGGTCAGGAAGATTCCCTGGAGAAGGAAATGGCAACCCACTCCAGTATTCTTGCCTGGAGAATCCCATGGACAGAGGAGCCTGGTGGGCTACAGTCCATGGGGGTCGCAAAGAGTTGGACAGGACTAAGCGACTAACACACATGTAAATATATTAAATGAATGATAATTCTGGGGGTTTGTTGGATTTATTCTATTGTTATCCGGGTCTTACTCAGACTCTTACAGTATTATTTACTGGTCTCTGCATTATGACTGAGTAATAACAGAAAATACAGTTTTCACATAGTCATATTTGTTTAAATATTGACCACCACTGTAACTCTAGGGGTCAAGAAGAATCATTAAAACTGGCAGGTTAAAATTTAACAGAGTGCAAAAGTTTAGCCCGTTTAGAGGAAAAGATAGTTGTCTTTTTAGCTTTTAAAAACATGCAAGGAAACATGAAGGACTATGGGTGATTTATTTGGAGAAGAGAATTCTGTACAACTTTGGAGAATTTTAAAGGGGGGAAAATAGTTACTTTTGTAATTTTCTTTCAGTTAAACTGATACAGTAAGGGCTTAATGTGCCCAAAGCGGTTCTCTGTGCTGGGAACTGCAGAGGATTGAGGACTGAAAAAGATATTGGAGCCAGACTGCTGAAGTATCAAATTCTGATACTGTCTTGGGCAGGCTTCAGAAGTACAAATGGATAGAAGAACTAATACATTGATTGCAAAACATGCTACGTTTGTGTTGGATCATACGAAATAGCTACACATTCCCTCACTCACCCCAGGTACCTCTCCTGTGGATTTATACAAATAATGTCAGTATTTTAGACGGACACCTTTATACGTACTTGATAATTCTGACAGTGTTATTACCTCTTGTGAGAAAAGCCTTCAGAAGAATTAAGGGTTGTCTACATCCATGTGATATCATTCAAACACACAATAAAATAAAATATTTCTATAATGGAATCTCTAATTTAGATGGAGGTAGGAAAAAGGAGCATTAAGAAGATCCCTGTTCTGTATCTTACAGATAAATTAACTTCCATTTGATCCCAGAATTGATGTTCATAACCACCAGCTGTATTTTCTTCTTGATTGGGTTTGGAACATGATATTGTACCACAGCCTTTGGTGAGGTGAAAGTTGCCAATTTAAACCGATAAGCTGATGTGTCTGTAGGTACAACTTCCAAGGCTACTTTGCTCACTTTCATGTATGTAAGGAAGAGAGTATTTAGATATTGCATCATAGTTTTTTTTCTTCTTCTTTTAAACACCAAACATACATTATCTCACAGATATTCTCAGAGTCAGGAATCTGGGAGTGTCTTGACTAGATGGCTCTAGCTGAAGGGTCTGGTTGTCAAGCTGTCAGCCAGAGCTGTGGTTCACCTCCAGGCTTAACTAAGGATGGAGAGCCTGTTTGCACGCTCACCCACATGCTCATTGACAGGCGTTAGTTACTTAGTTGCAGGAGGGTGGGTGGGGGCCACAGTGCCTCTCTGGCTATTGTCTGGAGGTTTCGGCTCTTCACCACGCTGACCCTTCCTAGGATGTAATTTTTAAGGACTTCTTTTTTTACATTATGTAATGTCTGCTACGTATAAGTGACCCATCTTTGTTACGTGTTTTTTTTTTTTAATCTCTTATTGAAATATTCCTTCAGACAGATACAAAAATCATAATTTTTCAGACTGATGAATTTTCACAGAGTGTACACTCTTACAACCAGTACCCAAATCCACGATGTTTTCAGTGCCTCAGAAGTCCCTCTGATGGCCCTCTCTACAGCTACCCACACATCCTTCCTCCTGAGGGTAATTACTGTCCGGTCATTTGATTTTTAAGGATGCTTTTAGGAGTCCAGCTGTGGAAGGCCTATCCATGAGAACTTGAACTTCAAAGCGAGGGGAGAAGCAGCATAGAACACTGGTTCTTCAGTTTTGGGGGGACTTTGTTTAAGAATGTAATAGAAGCTGTGTGCTCTCTAGGGAAGTAAAGTATATCTATGTAAAAATTTGCCTACAATTTCAAGCTATTTGAGTACTTTAGAACTAGAGTTTAAAGATATATTCCTTTTTAGATGAAACACCTATCGTATTTTATTGAGAAACTGATTTATAAGTCTTTCTCAAGCTAGTTCAGGGTCTCAGTATATATTCCTGGAGAGTTACATGCAGGTTGAATTTTTAAATTACTGAATTTTTGAGGATGATGAAAGACAATGAATGACTATTACGCGTTTAATGTCCTGTCTTACACACATGCAAGGAAGTACAAGATGTGTTGTCCTATTTTCAGGGGCCTTGCATGGTAATTAGATACTGAACCTGGGTTGAGTTGTGAATTTGTCGTGAGACATTGTTTTTGTCAACATATCCTTGAATGAAGGAACTGTTGCTTCCATCACCTTTACCCCATTCCAGTACATCTGAGTTTGTGCCTCACACTAAAAGTGAGTGACTCATGGTGGCAGGAAATTTTCACTGAAATGAGATTGGTACCCAGGAGTCCATATCAAAATCTGCAGAAAGGAGAGGAAATGTCAAAAATTGAGTCTTAAGTGTATCTGATATTTGCATCCATGGCTCCTTACCCCATCATATGTGTTTGTGCACACACACACAGAGACACACATACACACTCGTACTGTCATGAATGGAAAGGACATGTTTGAGAGAGGACAGCATTGGAAACTTGACACTAGCACTGATTGGACTTTTAGCTTCTAACCATTTTACATGATTTCATTTAATGCTCACAGCAACTCTACACAGTAGGTATTACACAGATCATAGTGATGTTCCTTGAAATAGGCTGATGAAAGGACCTGGTATCTCTGGAAGATTTAGGTTACAGTGTGGTGGTGGTGGTTCTTGCACACCTTACTGGTGGGGGACCTTGGTTGGGGGTAAGCAAAAGGGTGATACAAATGTTTATGGAATATCTGTTACATGCCAGCACCACGCTAAGCCCCTTGATATGTGTTATGCCATTTAATTGGGCAACTCATTTAGTCTCCTTGAACCTGAATTAGGTGCTTTCTGAAGTCCCTTACAGACGTCCCTGGTGGCTCAGATGGAAAGAATTTGCCTGCAATGCAGGAGACCCAGGTTCGATCCCTGGGTCAGGAAGATCCCCTGGAGAAAGGATTGGCAACCCACTCCAGTAGTCTTGCCTGGAGAACTCCATGGACAAAGGAGTCTGTTGGGCTACAATCCACAGGTTGACAAAGTCCGACACTACTGAGCAATGGGCGCTTAAGTCCCTTACAGGCTTCCCAGGTGGCACTAGTGGTCAAGAATTCGCCTGCCAACACAGGAGGGGCAAGAGACACAGATTCATTCCATCCCTGGGTTTAGAGGATCCCTTGGAGGAGGAACTGGCAACCCACTCCAGTTTTCTTACCTGGAAAATCCCATGGACAGAGGAGGCGGGGGAGGGGGGCCGGGGGAAGGTTGAGGCGGGGGCAGTCCATGGGGTTACAAAGAGTCAGACACGGCTGACCACGCACACACACTTAAGTCCCTTATACTTTCAGCATTCTGCTAGGATTTCTAGTTGTCATCCTTACCATTCTCTCCCAAATAGAGAACCATCTTCTCAATTCATATGTACACTGTCATATATTTTCCTAAGATATTTATGTAATACTTATACTTCCATTTCATCTATCTTAAATATGCCTTCCTCTCCCCCACCTACCATTTTTTGTTGGGGAATGTGAGGACTAAATCTGTAGCGTGTCTCACAAATTGAGCTCTGTTTTACCCCAGATAATAAGTAAAGAGCTCTCTTAAGCAGTAAGCAGTGAAGGACATTTTCTGTGGTGCCAAGAAATTAACGTTATTAGTCAGATGTTGATGCTTGTAAAAAATGATTATCACTTAAAGTCCCTGGATTTAAGCCTCTCTTAGAGAAAAACTTAAGATGAAAAGCAGTCAAATGCTTTCCTGTAAATACTTGGGAAAACAGATTAATTGAATATTCCTGTGCTACATCAGGAAGTTGTGATCCTATAGCTGTGGTGGCCTTTTAATTTTTAAGTGCAGGAATCTGTGTTGCTCACAAAATCTGATCTCATTTCTATTTTGTATGATAAATTATGATACTTGAAGTGTGTGGTTTCATAAAGAATTGAGAGTTATGCTAGACATCTTCCCTAACATCGGAGTCAATAGTATATGGTTAAAAGGGGTGTATTTAAGGTCAGAAATGGGAAAAGCAGAGTTTTCTAAAGGATTTTTTTCAGGCCTATTTAGTAATATTTGCAGAGTTTTGAAAATGTGAAAGTGAAGTCGCTCAGTCGTGTCTGAGTCTTTGCGGACCCCATGGACTTAGCCTACCAGGCTCCTCCATCCATGGGATTTTCCAGGCAAGAGTACTGGAGTGGGCTGCCATTTGCTTCTCCATCTTCCCAACCTGGGGATTGAACCTGGGTGTCCTGCATTGCAGATAGATGCTTTACTGTCTGAGCCACCGGGGAAGCCTGGTGTTTTGAAAACATGGGTCTTAAGTTTAGCAAATAATTTCAAATCTCAGTTTTTTCAACCACCTCATCTCCACTAACTCCTGAATTTTGGTATTTTACTTCTCTCTTCCAAAGCACATTGTCTGAAGTCAAGCATGACATTTAATTTGACTCTAGAAACCTGTAACATTGTTTGCTCTGAGAAGAATCTGGGGAGCCAAGTTTGTATTTCACATATCTATACTCAGTTAAAAAATAAAACTATCCCAGCTTTGACCAATGTATAGCCATAGATTATTTAAAATATTTTTTATGTTTTGTTAGTAGGTGATGTTTTAATCATTATTTTGCCATTGCTCCATCTAACAAGTCCCTGTAAGTTCTTGTCAAAAACTAGCCTAGAATTTAAAAGAATGAATAAAACTTAACTAGAAAATGGGACCTTGTTTTCTTTCCTCTTAATGTTTTGAATTGATAATATCATTCCAGAGTTGAGCAAGTATCTTCTAGTCTCCATAGACATAAATATTTGGTATATATCAAATATTTTCAAACAAACTGAGTCTGAGCAACAGGGTTTTTTGTTGTTTTGTTATTGTTCTTAAGTAAGGACAGTGTTTCAGAGGTATTACAAATGGAAACTTGTTTTAACATAAAGGATTATTTACTAATTCTTGGAATCCTACATTTTAGTCTGACTTATCATACATGTTCCAGACAGAGAGATCAGAGTGTATGAACAGGAAAGATTTTCAATTCACAGAATTCCTAAAACTTGTCTGTTTAAAGCTCTTTGTTTGATACAAGTAACTTCTAATGTGCCCTACAGGTCCCATCTGCAGTGATGGTGTGAGACGCCAGGCTAACTTAACCTGTCCCTCGCTTACCCATCTCCTCAAGTTAAACAGCACTTACAAAAGTGAATAGAACAGTTCACAGAGATTGCTGTGTGTAAATTGGATGCCAGTGGAATCAAGACTTGCTTTAACTCACCTTTATATATACAGGAAACAGCATCCATTTAAAGTGTATAAGTTGACATATACACAACTTTGACTGCTTTACCACAATTAAAATGCAGAACATTTCCTCCTAACTGCAGTCTGCCCCTCCCTCAGCCTTTAGTTCTTGACAGCCCTCATCTGCTTTCTGTCACTGTGGATTAGTTTGTATTTCCCAGAATTTTATGTAATGCATGCACTATGTACTCTTTGGGTTTTGATTTGTTTTACTCAACACAGTGATTTTGGGTTTCACTCCGTTTGTCGCGTAGTATCAGTAGCTGGCTACTTTTTATTGCTCAGTAGTATTTCATGGTCTGAATGTGCCACTTTGTGTATCCCTTCACCCCTCTGTGGTATTGGGGTGGTTTTCCAGTTTTTAGTCCCTCTGAATAAAGGGCGTATAAATAGCCATATGGAAGTCTCTGTATAGACATAAATTTTCTCTTACATACTTGGAGTAGGGTTACTGAGTCCTATGATATGTTTAACCTTTTAAAGAAACTGCCGGAAAAAAAAATAATAAAAATAAAGAAACTGCCGAAGTGATTGTAGCATTTTACTTTCTCACCAGCAGTGTGTAATAGTTCCAAGGACTCTGTATCTGCACCAGCCTTTGCTTTTGCCATTCTTGTGGGATCTTATTGTGGTTTTAGTTGGCATTTCCTTGATAACTAACAGTGTTGTGTGTCTCTTCTTGTGCTTACTGACCTTTCTTGTATCTCGGAGGCTTGCAAGCCAGGCAGGTGGTTTGGCTCCACAACCTGTTTTTGTACGGCCTGAAAACTAAGAACCGTTTTTGCATTCTTAACTTGTTGAAAAAAATCTAAAAGAGAACAATAATAATAATGTTCCATGACACATGATAATTACATTAAATTCTGATTTCTGTGTTCATAAATAAAAGTTGTATTGGAACACAGCCACATGAACTCCTTTCCAAATTATGTATGGCCACTTCTGTGTTACACTGTTAGAGATGGATAGTTGCAACAGAGACCATTTGGCCTCCTGGCCCACAAAGTCTAAAATAGTTACTCTCTGGTCTTCTACAGAAGTTTGCAGATTCCAGGGGGTGTGTCCCTTCAAATCTATTGCCTGACCCTTCAGTGGGGAGAGGGCTAGTCCAGTATGGGTCTAACCCAAGCCCAATTTGACAGGAACCAGATCAAACTTGATACATTTTGTTGACACTGGCATTTATTACTGCACTGTTCAGAATGGTAACTTCTAGCCACATTTTGCTATTTTAAAGTAAAAATTAAGTTCTTCATTCAGCTGATCACATTTCAAGTGCCCAGTAGTCACATGGTGGCTGCCATACTCTACAATGCAGTTACAACATCTTTCCATTATCATGGACACTTCTGTCGGACAGTGCTACTCTGGAATAAGAAAAATCTGCCACAGAACCAAAGAGATTGGCCACAGAAGTGGAACGTAGGTTATAGAATTGCTTTCCTATATGCCTACAAAAATAAACTAAATCCTCATTCTCCCAAGTATGTGAATGCAAGTAGACATGTTTAATAATTTATTTAACGTTACAGTTCATGCTCTGAGCCTGTGATATGTTTGTTCTCTTACTTAGCCAAGGGAGTGAGAGGAAGCAGTCAAATCATTAAAGAAATTCAGAATTTTACTAATTGGAAGTAGTGTGTTAGAGACTTTTTAAAAGTACCCTAAATGTATTCTTTCCCAAAGCACTTTGCAGAAACAAACCTTCTAACCCCTCCCCTCCGTAACCATTTTACGGATAAAATGGAGGGAGAATATTGAGGAAGATATTAAGCAATTATATCACTTATTCAAGATGCTAACCCTTGCAGAGAACACTTATGGACACAGTGGGCAGGAGAGGATGGGACGAGTTGACCAAGTAGCATTGAAATAGATACATTTCCTTGTGTAAAACAGATCAGATCAGATCAGTCGCTCAGTCATGTCCGACTCTTTGCGACCCCATGAATCACAGCACGCCAGGCCTCCCTGTCCATCACCAACTCCCGGAGTTCACTGAGACTCACTTCCATCGAGTTGGTGATGCCATCCAGCCATCTCATCCTCTGTCGTCCCCTTCTCCTCTTGCCCCCAATCCCTCCCAGCATCAGAGTCTTTTCCAATGAGTCAACTCTTCACATGAGGTGGCCAAAGTATAGCCAGTGGAAATGTGGTGTATGACACAGGGAGGTAACCCTGTGCTCTGTGACAATCTAGAGGGGTGGGATGGGGTGGGAGGTGGGAAGGAGGCTCAAGAGGGAAGGGATATATGTATACATATAACTCACTCACTTTGTTTTGTTGTATATCAGAAACTAACACAACATTGTAGAGCAATTATCCTCCAATTAAAAAATTTTAAGATGCTGAGTCTTGATATGCTAGCAGTTCTGGTTCCCTTTAGTTGCTACTTTTAAAATATTATTGACCTTAAAGTTTTTCATAATTATAGCGTTAGCTTTGAAAATAACCCAGAAATATTAGAAATTAAAATGGTTGAAACAACCTGTTTTAAGATTGTATTTTAAGATTTTCCTTTGTATCAGTGAAAACTTGTTTTGTGGTTCAGCTCTTAGGGACAAACATAACCAATTTTAAATAATGAAGTGGAGCTCAGTAAATCCATTTTCAAATAGTCATCCTCTTCTTTAGGAAAAAATATGTAATTACTATAGGCTTGCCAGTGGCTCAGTGGGAAAGAATCCACCTGTGATGCAGGAGACATGGGTTTGACCCATGGATCAGAAGGAGCCCCTGGAGACGGAAATGGCAACCCTCTCCATTATTCTTGCCTGGGAAATCCAATGGACAGAGAAGGCTGGCAGGCCAGAGCCCATGGGGTCGCAAAAGAGTCTGACACAGCGTAGCAACTAAGCAACAAACAACAGCAATGTAGTTATTATAGCGGATGAATTATCTTGTTCTTAACATAAATAGAAGTGTTTATAAATTTTTAGTGACTAGCCAGCCATGTCAGTATAATCCACCCTAGAAATAAATGCTTTGCTGCACCAGCTAACAGTGAGAAAGTAGAAAGTGGGCATTCTAGTGATGTTCTTGTATGCAGATGTAAGGAGACGTGTAGTGAGGGAGGTGTGGCATCAGTGCCCAAGGACCTGAATAACTAGAAATGTATACCAGTCCATTCCCAGTGGCACTGGTGGTAAAGAACCTGCCTGCCAGTGCAGGAGGCATAAGAGATGTGGGTTTGATTCCCGGGTCGGGAAGATCCCCTGGAGGAGGGCATGGCAACCCACTCCAGTGTTCTTGCCTGGAGAATCCCATGGACAGGAGCCTGGTGGGATATAGTCCATGGGGTCGCAAAGAGTCGGACATGACTGAGTGACTTAGCATGCACAGACGCAAGGACTGTAGAGTGAGACAGATGTCAGTCTTCCGTTGGAGAGCCAGGAGAGGCTTCTTAACGTGGTGAATGCTTAAGCCAGATCTAAAAAGACATGGTCTTCTCCCAGTTGGTAAGAGTATACCAGCCAGAGGGATTACCATAAGAAAAGATACATATGTACACACACACATGCATACAACATACATACATATATATTTATGCATACATATATATATATATACATGGAACATTCCAAGAAAGTCCAAGAAAGTGAAAGCAGTGAAATATTGCTGCTGTATAGGGAATAAAGAGGAACTAAGTGAGAAATGAGACTCTAATGGTAGAAGAGACCAGAAGGTAAAGAGCCTGTTACATCTTAGTAAGGAATTTGTACAGTGGATGTGTAGTTGAAAGTTGCTAAGTAGAAGTGACAGAATAATCACATCACTGTGGTGATGGTATAGAAAATTGATTGGATGTGGACAATGCAGCAGATGAAGCAGCAGACAACGCAAGAAATAATTGGGACTTGAACTAACGTAAGTTAGCTGCAAGGATGGAGAATAGAAAATTGATGTTAAGGAGGTTACACTGTGGGGTTTGGTTAACAGTTGAATGTATAAAGTGAGAAGGCAGGCTTCCACATTTCTGGGCAGCAAAGTTGATAGTGAATGAATGAACAAGATACGTTGAAAAGATAGTAAGGTCAGTCTTAAATATGCAGATTTTGAAGGGCTGGCGAACATTTGAGTGGAGATTTGTCCAGTAGGCATTTCTTTACCTGTTATCAGCTTGTTTGGAACTCATGTTTTCATAGTGAAGGTCATAGCCTTCAGATGTAAATATGTAACGTGTTAGCTACTCACAATACACACCTATCATATTTCTTACCAAGTCTTAACAGCAACTGTAAAACTTAGTGAAACTCTGGTAATTTATTCGTTTGTTTCCTGAAACAGCCTCAGATTATGTTACCAGAGGCAGGAATAAAATGCTTTTGACAATCGGCCAGGAAATTGATGAGTGCACATTCGTGTGTACTCAGCTGCTCAGTCATGTCTGACTCTCTGGGACCCCAGGGACTATAGCCTACCAGGCTCCTCTGTCCATGAGATTTCCCAGGCAAGAGTGCTGGGGTGGGCTGCCTTTTCTGCCTCCAGGGGATCTTCCCAACCCAGGGATTGAACCCATGTCTCTTGCTTGTCCTGCATGGGCAGGTGCGTTCCTTACCATTGTCCCTGCCCCACCTAGGAAGTCTGAAATTGACATGCATGCAGTAAAAAAGAGGTTATATTTAAAAGTTTGAGTAAAACTTACAGTGTTGACAGCTCTGGCTATCAGTATCTCTTAAAGATTTCTTTATTGTTAAAGCAATTAAAACTAAATCTACTTGATCTTGAACTAAATTTATAACCTTTGGTCTCTTTTGTCTTCCCATCCTATTTTTATTTTTTGGAAAACCAGATTAGTTTTTTTACCCTCAAACACTAGTTATCTCCCATCATAACTAGTGTTTGAGGGGTATCCAGAAAAGACTTTAAAACTCATTATTTCTTCTAAATCTGTTTCCCAACTTGCCTGGTCTTCCTTGTTGGGTGACTTGATGAGTTCTTGGATTTTTTGGTAGGTCATATAATAGTGTAAACTTAAGGCAAATTGATATCTTACAGACCTGTTAAGGGAAAAATTCCAAAGAATCAGAAAACTGCCATGTATGGGGCATGTATACCAAAACCTAAGAGACATTTTACTTAAAACTCTTTTTTGCTTTTTCTGTCAGGAGGTAAATACAGAACTGTAAATTCTAGCTTCTCTGAATCAAAGTTTAGGGTTCTAAAATTAAGTGTTTGTGATTACCTTTATCTTTTTCCCTTTAATAGTCTGTTTTGAGGGCTTCCCTGGTCACTCAGCTGGTAAAGAATCCGCCTGCACTATGGGAGACCTGGGTTCGATTCCCCGGGTTGGGAAGATCCCCTGGAAAAGGGAAAGGCTACCCACTCTAGTATTCTGGCCTGGAGAAGTCCATCGACTGTACTCGCAAAGAGTTGGACACAACTGAGCGACTTTCACTTTGATCTCCTTAATCTTTTTGGTGGAGTCTTCTAAAGGAGTACATACAGTATTTGGACTTTTCTCATGGGAAAAGAGATAAGGAGAGTTGAGAGGCTTTCTTCTGAACTTTTAGGCCAGTAAAAGCTCTGTTCTCTATCCCTTTCTTAAATCTTTCTTACTTACAAGCTTTTAAACATTTTTTAACAATAGTTAGAGTGCTATTCAGTAGGCCAGAGGAGATGCTATCTTAATATCTCAGAATGTTAAATCTCAGCAAGGCTCAGAAATTACAGGCTGTTCATTCTTGATATGGACAAGCTGTTCATTCTCCATATCTGTTAATAGTGAAGTGAAATTCACTCAGTCGTGTCCAGCTCTTTGTGACCCCATGGACTATAGCCCGCCAGGCTCCTCTGTCCATGGAATTCTCCAGGCAAGGATACTGGAGTGGGTTGTCATTCCCTTCTCCAGGGGATCTTCCTGACCCAGGAATCAAACCTGAGTCTCCTGCATTGCAGGCAGATTTTTTAAAACATACAAATGAGGGAATACAAGGAAAGTTGGCCTATATACATGGTATATGGTGTATTTGATATATGCATTGACTTTTAAAGATCAAAGATGGCATTTCTGTAGGACAAGAAAGTATTAGTTGGCATGGCATTAATTGGCACATGACAAGTGTCTTAAGGGATTCCCTGGTGGCTCAGATGGTAAAGAATCTGCTTGCAATTCGGGAGACCTGAGTTCGATCTCTGGGTCCAAAAGATCCCCTGGAGAAGGAAATGGCAACCCACTCCAGTATTCTTGCCTGGAAAATCCTGTGGACAGAGGAGCCTGGCAGGGTACAGTCCATAGGGTCTCAAAGAGTCGGACACAATTGAGCAACTACACTTTCATGATGGTGTCTTACTTGACTGCCACAGTTATAGGAGTACATGACGTTCCGAGGTTGTAGAAAACTGTTGACATGTCTTCTTATGATGTTACCATTATTACTGTTGTTTAATAGATGATGTGCTGTTTTGAAAATTCCTGTAATTGAAAGATTCAGGGTTATATAAATCATGAGTACCCCAATAACATGTACAGGTTTAAGACTGGAGTACCATCCTGACCCCTGTGTTTAAATGGACAATTATTTTAATGATGTACAATAGTAGCTTGCTTCCTATTTAATATTACATTTTATTTAAGAAAACATTTTAAAGCCAGTTAAACATGTCTCCACCAAATACTGTTTTTGTTAAGCTACAACTGAGTATTCATAATGTTTCATTTATGAATGCAATAATTATATTACATACCCATGGTAATGAAAATAATACTGTTACCAGTTCATGAAATGGGATTAGAATCACATAATTTTTAAGCTAAAAATAATCTTAGAGTGTGATGATAAAATTTTTTTAAATTTACATGCCCTCTTTTTCAAGGATAGCTATTGTGTGTGTGTGTGTGTGTGTGTGTGTGTGTGTGTGTGTGTGAATGATAATGCAAGGATTTTAACTATCCTGACCATTAAAATCTTAATTTTGTTTTACATCTATACAAGTCAACATGCTTAAGGAAGGTTTATTAGACAAGAATAAGTTTAGACAAGAAAATCGTTTTTCAGATTATGTATTTCCTTTCTATGGGGCAGACACTATGCTAAATACTAGAGAAAAAGCAGAAGGAAAAAAAAAAGGCATGATAACTTGCTCAGGGATAGCTACTCAGAAATTGTGCCAGTAGATCTATATTTACAATTTGTGATAAGTGATACTGAAATCTTTGAAGAGTGATTTCTTATTTTTATTATTGGGTGGAGATAGCAAGAAAGGAAGGTAACAGTGTACCAGACAAAAAGAAAAGGCATGTTTAAAGGCCCTGAGGTCAGCAAAACCTCCTCTTGCAGAACTAGAGGAGACCATCCTGTCTGCAGCTTAGTGACCCAGGGGAGATGAAGCTACAGAGATTAGCAAGTCGACTGAGCGACTTCACTTTCACTTTTCACTTTCACACAATGGAGAAGGCAATGGCAACCCACTCCAGTGTTCTTGCCTGGAGAATCCCAGGGACGGCAGAGCCTGGTGGGCTGCCGTCTATGGGGTCGCACAGAGTCGGACACGATTGAAGCGACGCAGCAGCAGCATAGGATGAATCACTTTGCAGGTATTCAAATCAGATTTTCACAGATTTAAATGATTTATTAAAATGCTCATTCTAGACAGAAAACAGCAAAATTCTGTAAAGCGATTATCCTTCAATAAAAAATTAATTATAAAAAAAATGCTCATTCTGTAAATTAAAAGAGCACAGAGTGAAACTTTGTGTAGTGTTCCAATTCTCATTTTCAGTTGCAAGGATGGAGGCTGTAAATAGCAAGAAGGAAGCACATCACAAAGGAGATCATGATTACCTCTGATTTTTTTTTTCCTTCCTATGTTTTCAGTTTGGCGATTTAGTTAGCAGTATGAGAAATAATATGGCTAAAATAGGCATATTTGTGTTAGTAAATGAGGACTGTCTTTTGAATAAAATATCTTTTCCCCCAAGGTAAGTTGTTATCTCTAAGGACTATAGTAGTTGTCTATATAGTAAAGGTTATGTATTGTATGTATGTGTGTGTATATACCTTATGTGTTATATATATATTACATTTTACCTTTAGTTCCTACTAGCTGGAACATTTATTCTGGTATTAGTCAAATATCAACTGTTTCCCTCAAGAATAGTTAATGTCCTTTGGTAAAATGATTCTATTCTGAATATATTGTCATTTACCTAAAAAAGTAAAAACTCAAGATTTTTTATTACATATTTTATCTGTTGAAATTCATTTGGGGATAAATATCTAATTTCATTCTTCCCACGTGGATTTTCTCAACCTGTTTATTGCATAGTGCACTCAGCTTTTCTCCACTGATCTGTATTGCCATGGCTCTCATTTCTTTGGGTGCTCTGTCTTTTCCATTGGTCTATTTCTCTGTCCCTCTACCTGTACCATAGTGTCTTAATCCATGTAGTTTTATAGTAAATTTGGGTCTCTGGTAAGGCGAGTGCTCCCAAGCTTGTTCTTCAAAGTAGCCTCCATCATTCTTGGCCCTTTTTCTCTTCTGTGTGAATCTTAGTATTTAGGAGGGGAAGGAGCTTTCCTAGTTTTCTTTCCTGTCCTCCCCTCCCCTCCCTCCCTTCATGTCTGTTTTGTAGAACAACTTAAATAAGATTGATATTAGTACTTAAATGTTTGGTAGCATTTACCATGAATGTTTCAGGAGGTGGCACAGTAGATCTTTTCAAGTTTTCTTTTCCTTCTTGAGTCATTTTTGGTAAGGTGTAATTTTCTAAAATTTTTCATTTTATCAGAGTTTTCTAATAAATTCACATAATTCCATAGAATTGTAATTTTTAAAAATTTCTGTACTGTCTTTCCAAGTGAGTTTACTTTTTTCCTTACATGTGCATCTTTTAGTAATTGTTTCGGCAATTTGAAAAAAGAAACTCAGTCTGCTTTTGTCTGAAATTGTTTTTATTTAGCCCTCACTTCTGAAAGATATTGTAGCTGGATACAGAAACGCAGCACTGTCACTTTGTCTCACCCATTGACGAGGTTCTTCTTTTGTCATCCGTCTTTAGTTGCCAGGTCTTTTGTCGGTCTCCGTATCATTTCTTTGATAAAATTACTCGATGTTCTGGCTGGGACATAATATTCTGTAACAGTCCCGGTTTTTTACTCCTATTGTCTTGGGGTCCCATCTGGTTTAACATTTGTCTCAGGAAAAAAAAGTGCCCCAGTTTGGAAAATAAATTATGTGGTCACTCTTAAGATCTCTTTGTTTTACTACAAAGTGGGGTGGGTTGATATTTATTGATTCTGTTTGGTGTATGTTTCTTGAAATTAGGGATTTCTAGTTTTCATCAGTTCTGGAAAATTCTCTGAATATTGCCTTTTGCATTCTGTATCTTCCATTCTGGAAACTGTTTTAGACATATGTTGGGATTATCTTGTTCTCTCTCCTGTATGTCTTAACCATTCGTATCTCATGTCTTTTTTTTCTAGTCCATATAATTTCCACAGATTTCTCTTTTAGTTCACTAATTCATTCTTCAGCTGTGATTATTCAGCTGTTTAACTCACCTAAAGCTTTTGGATTAATTAGCTTATATTCTCCTAAGTTTTATTCCCTCCTTATTCAAATCTGCCTTTTTTGTTCATAGTGTCTTACTCTCTTAAAGTTTTGATTATTTCAGCATCAGTACTCATTCTGTCATGTTATCTTATATGAATTTCTTAGGGGTTTAATTCTGTTGTTAGTTTACTGATTCTTGCTCTCTTCATATTGTTTTCATTAGATTTTGAGATAAACTAGAATAGAGATTTGTCTGTGGTCTGGATTGGAGGTGCCCTCTAGTGGAGAGGTTTTGTATTTAACTCCACCTGGTAGGAAGTGTCCTTGGCTCAAGGTCAATTTATATGTTAGTTTTTTGACCTGCAATTTCCTGAACCAGAGTTTGACACCACTCTTTGGTTCCAGATTCTCAAGGGATTTTTTTCCCCCCTTTACCCAGAGTCCAGATTAAGATAGACATGCTTCCTTATTGTCTCCCTCTGTGGTGGGCAGATTTTTAACTTACTTTTTTTTTTAAAGTGAGACATTTTATATATTAGTAAATCAAGAATCCTTGGGGGCTCATTTCCAGCTCCGACCCAGTGCAGGCCCAAATGTCTCTTGTCCTTGTACAGAAGTCACAGTGTGAACCCCTAGATTACCAAAACTGACTCCCCTCATCTGCACTAGGACAGTCACAGGCTATCTTTTATGCGTACTTTGAATTTCTTTTATGCTTACTTCTCTCTTAGTTTTTGGCACTCGTTGATTCCCCCTACTCCTTAGTTACCACAGCCATGCATTTAAAGTAACTTCTGTCTTAAAATATTTAAATGGCAACTCTAGATGTTTGTGTCAGGAAGGTTTGAAGCTAACTAGTTGACCATATTGTTGCAGCCAGAAGTATGAACCTCATTTATAAAGTATTTTCAGATGAATCATTTCTTTTGATTTTTATGTCAAGGTACAAGCTTCCTCCAGGCAAGCAAAATAATTGTAAATTGTGCTTTTTGCCCAAAGTCAGAATGAGTGAGAGCCAGGATTAAAACTCTAATATTAAGCTTCAAATATAGATTTCTTGCCAGTATTCCTTCTTTTCCACTAAGTACAAATAGGATCAAGTCATGTATTTATCGGTATGTATATTTTTTACTAAGTAACTTGGTCTTTTGCTTCGTTAGGATTTAAAAAGGAATTTATTTTTTTAGGCAGTATGGTTTAGTGGAAAGAGCATTGGATTTGAAGCAGCACCTAAATTTTAATTCATTTAATCACAGTGTAACTTTGGGCAGATAATTTTAATCATCGAAGCTTTAGTTTTCTTACTATTGTCTAGGGTACTGGGAAAGTGAAAGTGTTAAGTTACTCAGTCGTGTCTGACTCTTTGTGACCCCATGGCCCTCTGTCCTTAGAATTCTCCAAGCAAGAATACTGGAGTGGATAGCCGTTTACTTCTCCAGGGGATCTTCCCAACCCAGAGATCAAACCCAGGTCTCTTGCATGTACTATCTGAGCCACCACTTCCTTCTGATTAAATCCAGGGCCCCTCTAGTACCCCTACAGTCCTGATAAGGAGTGTGTATGCACAGGATCTTTCTCTCTCCAAGTTCTGCAAACCCCAGGGACTCGGTCTGCTTTCATTTTTATTTTGTTTTCATGTCTGTTGGTTGCTCCCATCTTTTCTGTTCATTAGAGCTTTCTTTTTCCAAACATTTTTATGGACTATATCCCCCTGAAAGTGTAATAGGACCTTTTTTTTCCCCTAACAGCTTTACCCCTAATCACTACTCGAAGACTGACCAGGAATAAATGTTATAACATTATATGAAAGTGGAAATGTTAGTTGCTGGTTGTATCTGGCTCCTTTCGACCCCATGGACTGTAACCCATCAGGCTCCTCTGTCCATAGACTTCTCCAGGCAACAATACTGGAGTGGGTAGCTGTGCCCTTCTCCAGAGGATCCTTCTGACCCAGGGATCCTACCGGCACCTCTTATCTTTTATTCATGTAATTCTATTTAATAGCCAATGTGAAACACTCATTGCTCTTTAGGTAGAATTTTCAGTTTTTTCATTTGAAAAGAGGGAATAACGTCTGCTTCATATTGGGTGATTTTGAGGATGAAAAGAGGGTTAAGCGGTCAATGTTGACTGGTTAATTAGTCTACTTGTTACCTACATAAGTGCCTTGCTACTGCATCCCAGCTTTAGCAAAATAGAAAACTTACTCTGTCATCAACCTTGATAGAGTCAAGGTCACTCTTGATAGACTCAGGCTTTGACTGATTGATTCTGTGAGTTTTTAGTCATAAAAAGGAATGGTATATTGCCATTTACAGCAACTTGGGTGGATCTAGAGAATATTGTACTTAGGGAAAGGAGTAGATAAAGTGAAATACTATATGATATCATTCATATGTGGAAACTATAATACAAATGAATGTGTATGCAAAACAGAAACAGACTCATAGATGCAGGAAATAAACTCGTGGTTACCAGAGGGGAGGACAATCAGGAGCATGGGGTGATCAGATACAAACTACTGTATATAAAACAGATGAGTAACAAGGGTATATTTTATAGCAAGGGAATTATAGCCATTATCTTGTAATAACCTATAATGAAGTATAACCCACAAAAATAGTGAATCACTGTGCGCTACACCTGAAACTAACATGATGTTGTAAATCGATTGTACTTAAATTTTTAAAAATCATTAAAAAGGAAAAGGAATTTTTTTTTTAGGAATAATTTTTTAAGAAAAAAATTTCCTAATTTGAAGGTAATAAATGTGAAAAACTGGAAAAAAATTTTAGATCATCTGTAGTCCCACAGTCTAGATAATGCTTAACATTTTGTTATATTTCATCCAGTTGTAAATTTGTAAAATTGGAATCAATATAGCATTAAAAATGTATTTTCCTACTTAAAAAAAAACTAATCTGTGAGTTTCAAAGTTTTACTCTATTGCCTCAGATGGTAAAGAATCCTTCTGCAATTCGGGATACCTGAGTTTGATCCCTGGGTTGGGAAGATCCCCTGGAGAAGGGCATGGCAACCCACTCCAGTATTCTTTGATGGAGAGTGCCCATGGACAAAGGAGCCTGGCAGGCTACAGTCCATGGGGTCGCAAAGAGATGGACATGACTGACCAGCTAAGCACACAGCACAGCACAATAAGAGCTCAAAAAATTGTAAACTTGCATATTTTCTGAATTTTTCAATAACGGTGAGAAAAATTTTAGAGTGATATATATCTGTATATATAAAGTTATTTGTAGATTATAAATTACCACCATAAAGCATATACAGATTAGTTTTGGTTGAATAAGTGAATTTTATTTGGGTTTATTAAATGTATTTCTAAAGTACACTTGTCGTTAAACTATTTGCTTTCTAAAATATCTTGATCTGTTGGCAGAAGTACTTTTGATCTCTTTACTACCAGAATTAAAACTCTCAGTTCTCGTGTAATAGGAAAGACTTGTGTCTGATATTTTGCTGCCTACTCCACAGGACCTGAGCTTAGTATACTTTTCAAGCTGTGCTTGTCAAGTTCCTTAACCTTCAGAAGTTCTTAGCTGTTTCCTTCATATTCCTATCAGTGTGCCTCTTACTGCAGGGTGCCTATGTAAAACAGCCTACTGTTTTACAGTTGTCAGAAAAGATACTCCTTTTTGAATTTATTAATTACTAAAAGGCTCTAAAATCACTGGAAGTTTTTGACTAGTGACTGTTTAGTTGTAAAGGATCAAGCAGAAACTGAAGTACCCTGGAACAACACAGAAACCTGCGTTTCTGTTTCTCAGTGCCTGATTTTTGGTATCTTTGTTCCTCTTTCTTAAAGCAGTGTGTATTTGTTGAGCAGCTACTGTGTTCCAATTGGTACTCAGTTTTTGGAAGTAGAAATGTTATGTGGATAAATGAGAATCTTGAAAGGTCTTAGATTAATTTATAAAGAAGATAGAAAATTTGTATTAAGTTCCTATATTTATTAAATGTTTTATTAGTAAAGTTTCAGAGAAATAAGCTATGTTTATGAGTCAAGCATATAAGTTTTTCTAAAACTTTTTTCATATATAGCCCTTTTTAAAAAGGACAAATGGTGTCTCACCAATCCCCGTATTAATTTAAAATAGGTCAATACATTTATTTTAACTTGTTTTAATGTAACAGATATGAATAAACATAAAACTAGACATAAACTTCACAGGGTTGTCACTCTTGTGTTAGGTGCTCAGTTATGTCCAATTCTTTGTGACCCCAGGGACTGTAGCCTGCCAGACTCCTCTGTCTATGGAATAGAAGAATACCAGGCAAGAATACTGGAGTGGGTTGCCATTCCTTTCTCCAGGGGATACTCCCAAACTAGGGATCGAACCTGAGTTCCCAGCATTGCAGGCAGATTCTTTACTGTCTGAGCCATCAGGGAAACCATTATGCAACTATAAACACATTTTATCTTAGGAATTACATAAGATGAAAGCCATCATTTTGAAAATATTTAATTCAGCGGCTTCCAGTTTATCCACAGTGTTGTGTGAGCATCACCCATTATCTAACTCTGGAACATGTTCATCACCCCAAACAGAAACTCCAATCCATTAAGAAATTTCTAAGTTCTGTTTTGAGTTCAGCCAGTCTATTGTGTGCCATGTGATGACTCAGTTCTCCCTATATTTTTCTTCAGAGGAAAAATGTACCTTAACATGGCCTTCAGTTGGTAGAATGCATCATTTACGTACTAAGTCTGCCTGCCCCTTTTTTATTAGCCCTCAGTTATTCAAGAATAACTGCTTGGCCCAAGTATATCCCTGAGCAGGTACGTGAGCACCAAAATTGTGAAGTAGTACTCGATACTAAGGTGATTAGCCAGCTGATCCAAATTAGGCTTGTATTATTTTAAGAACAATCACACAAGGGAAAACAGATCACTCAAATTCTCATCTAGAATATATAGTCTCACTGAGACTATACCTGAGGATCCCAAATTGAGGAACACTTTATATAATTGTTGAGGTCTTGTGTATACTTAGTGAGAATGAGAAGCATGGGCATTTAAAATCTCTTATATTTGAAAATTTTTAACATAATTACTCTGTAGTGTGGGAAAAAATGTCTTTTTGGGAAAGTCTTTCCTATCTCATTTTGGTGAAAAGAAGCTATTTATTTACATAATTTTGTTCACAGGGAGCATGAAAAGGCTTTCTTCCTTTTAGACACCAAATCATGACATCCCTTATGAACCAAGCTAATGAGATTTAATTTTATTCTGAAAACCAAGAAGTCATTGAAGAATTTTTAAAAATATAGTTAGCAAAACATTTCCTAATCTCTTAAATTTTGTCTGAACTTAACCTTGGCATTTTTGTTAAGAAAATCGTATTTTTAAATCTACCCTGAATTTTGTCATGTATTTGAGAACTAATTATAGTTGTCAGCCTTTTCCATTGTTTTTGCTTATGGAGATGGACCTTCTCAGGTGTAAAGCTAGTCTTTCACTAAAGCTAAAACTATAGTTAAATTTAGCCTTGGATGGCCAAAATGTGCTGTTTAGAAATTTGGCAGAGAAGTTAATCAGTTCAGTTCAGTCGCTTATTCGTGTCCGACTCTTTGCGACCCCATGAACCGCAGCCCACCAGGCCTCCCTGTCCATCACCAATTCCCGGAGTCCACCCAAAGCCATGTCCATTGAGTTGGTGATGCCATCCAGCCATCTCATCCTCTGTCATCCCCTTCTCCTCCTGCCCTCAATCTTTCCCAGCATCAAGGTCTTTTCAGATGAGTCAGCTCTTCACATCAGGTGGCCAAAGTATTGGATTTTCAGCTTCAACATCAGTCCTTCCAATGAACACCTAGGACTTATCTCCTTTAGGATGGACTGGTTGGACCTCCTTGCAGTCCAAGGGACTCTCAAGAGTCTTCTCCAACACCACAGTTCAAAAGCATCAATTCTTCGGTGCTCAGCTTTCTTCACAATCCAACTCTTAACATCCATACATGACCACTGGAAAAACCATAGCCTTGACTAGATGGACCTTTGTTGACAAAGTGATGTCTCTGCTTTTTAATATGCTGTCTAGGTTGGTCATAACTTTCTTTCCAAGGAGTAAGCGTCTTTTAATTTCATGAGAAGTTAACGAGGTATGTTTAAATCCACTAGTTCTTTTTTTTAATTAATTTTTTTAGGAGTATAGTTGCTATAGTATAGCAACTATATAGCTTCCCTGGTGGCTCAGAGGTTAAAGCGTCTGCCTCAATGCGGACGACCTGGGTTTGATCCCTGGGTCGGGAAGATTACCTGGAGAAGGAAATGGTAACCCACTCCAGTATTCTTGCCTGGAGAAGCCTGGTAGGCTACAGTCCACAGGGTCCTAAAGAGTTGGACACGGCTTCACTTTCACATTCACTTTCATAGTTGCTTTACAGTGTTGTTTTTGCTGTACTGCGAAGTGAATGAGCTATATACTTATATATATCCCCACTGTTTTGGATTTCCTTCCCATTTAGAACACCATAAATTCATTCGTTAATGGTATTTTTAAAGTAACAATGTTTGAGAGAATAGCATTGAAGCATGTATATTATCATATGTGAAATAGATCGCCAGTCGAGGTTCAATGCATGAGACAGGGTGCTCAGGGCTGGTGCACTGGGATGGCCCGAGGGATGGGATGGGGAGGGAGGTGGGAGGGGGGTTCAGGATGGGGAACACATGTACACCCATGGCTGATTCATGTCAATGTATGGCAAAAATCACTACAATATTGTAAAGTAATTAGCTTCCAATTAAATAAATTAATTTTTAAAAATAATTGGATACCTTAGAGGGTGGTAGGAAACCAATTCATTATCTTAAAAACTGGTAAAGGAATTGAGTATTATCCCTGCCTTTTCTGAGTGCACTGAGCCAACAGATAACCAATTAGTAGGGGTAGAATCACTTTGTGATGGAGTGGCAGACCAGAAGTTGAGAAGTAGCAGATAAGAAGTGACAACTACATTACTGTTCAGTTTAGTTCAGTTGCTCAGTTGTGTCCAACTCTTTGTGACCCATGGACTGCAGCACGCCAGGCCTCCCTGTCCATCACCAACTCCTAGAGTTCACTCAAACTCATGTCCATTGAGTCAGTCATGCCATCCAACCATCTCATCCTCTGTCATCCCCTTTTCCTTTCGCCTTCAATCTTTCCCAGCATCAGGGTCTTTTCAAATGAGTCAGCTCTTCACATCAAGTGGCCAAAGTATTGGAGTTTCAGCTTCAACATCAGTCCTTCCAGTGTATATTCAGGACTGATTTCCTTTAGGATGGACTGGTTGGAACTCTTGAGAGTCTTCTCCAACACCACAGTTCAAAAGCATCAATTCTTCAGCGCTCAGCTTTCTTTATAGTCCAACTCTCACATCCATACATGACTACTGGAAAAACCGTAACCTTGACTAGACAGACGTTTGTTGGCAATGTAATGTCTCTGCTTTTTAATATGCTGTCTAGGTTGGTCATAACTTTTCTTCCAAGGAATAAGCGTCCTTTTATTTCATGGTTGCAGTCCCCATCTGCAGTGATTTTGGAGCCCCCAAAATAAAGTCTGCCACTGTTTGCACTATTTCTCTATTTGCCTAAGTGTTGGGACCGGATGCCATGATCTTTGTTTTCTGAATGTTGAGCTTTAAGCCAACTTTTTCACTCTACTCCTTCACCCTCATCAAGAGGCTCTTTAGTTCTTCACTTTCTGCCATAAGGGTGGTGTCATCTGCATATCTGAGGTTATTGATATTTCTCCCAGCATTCTATATTCCAGCTTCTGCTTCCTCCAGCCAAGTGTTTCTCATGATGTACTCTGCATACAAGTTAAATAAGCAGGGTGACAATATACAGCCTTGACGTACTCCTTTCCTATTTGGAACCAATCTGTTGTTCCATGTCCAGTTCTAACTGTTGTTTCCTGACCTGCATACAGATTTCTCAAGAGGCAGGTCAGGTGGTCTAGTATTCCCATCCTTTGAAGAATTTTCCACAGTTTGTTGTGATCCACACAGTCAAAGGCTTTGGTATAGTAAATACAGCAGAAATAGATGTTTTTCTGGAACTTGCTTACTTTTTCCATGATCCAGTGGATGTTGGTAATTTGATCTCTGGTTCCTCTGCCTTTTCTAAAACCAGCTTGAACATCAGGAAGTTCACGGTTCACATATTGCTGAAGCCTGGCTTGGAGACTTTTGAGCATTAGTTTACTAGCATGTGAGATGAGTGCAATTGTGCGGTAGTTTGAGCATTCTTTAGCATTGTCTTTCTTTGGGATTGGAATGAAAACTGACCTTTTCCAGTCCTGTGGCCACTGTTGAGTTTTCCAAATTTGCTGGCATGTTGAGTGCAGCACTTTCACAGCATCGTCTTTTAGGATTTGAAATAGCTCAACTGGAATTCCATCACCTCCACTAGCTTTGTTCGTAGTGATGCTTCCTAAGGCCCACTTGACTTCACATTCTAGGATGTCTGGCTCTAGGTCAGTGATCACACCATCGTGATTATCTAGGTTGTGAAGATCTTGAACATGGAGTTATTAACAGGCCAAGATGATTGATTTCCTGATGATCTTTTCGTAAGCATCATGAACAGAAGAAGACTATATTAAGACAAGGTGGCAAGAATATACCAAAGAACTATACTAAAAAGATCTTCATGACCCAGATTATCACGATGGTGTGATCACACACTCTGGGAATACCAGACCACCTGACCTGCCTCCTGAGAAATCTGTGTGCAGGTCAAGAAACAACAGTTAGAACTAGACACGGAACAACAGACTGGTTCCAAATCGGGAAAGGAGTACATCAAGGCTGTATATTGTCACCCTGCTTATTTAACTTATATGCAGAGTACATCATGGGAAATGCCGGGCTGCATGAAGCATAAACTGGAATCATGATTGCAGGGAGAAATATCAATAACCTCAGATATGCAGATGACACCACCCTTATTGCAGAAAGCAAAGAGCTAAAGAGCCTCTTGATGAAAGTGAAAGAGGAGAGTGAAAAAGTTGGCTTAAAGCTCAACATTCAGAAAACTAAGATCATGGCATCTGGTCCCATCACTTTATGGCAAATATATGGGGAAACTGGCAGCAGCGACAGACTTTATTTTTTGGGGCTCCAAAATCACTGCAGATGGTGACTGCAGCCATGAAATTAAAAGATGCTTGCTCCTTGGAAGAAAAGCTATGACCAGCCTAGACAGCATATTAAAAAGCAGAGACATTACTTTGCCAACAAAGGTCTGTCTAGTCAAGGCTGTGGTTTTTTCAGTAGTCCTATATGGATGTGAGAGTTGGACTGTGAAGAAAGCTGAGCGCTGAAGAATTGATGCTTTTGAACTGTGGTGCTGGAGAGGACTCTTGAGAATTCCTTGGATAGCAACTATATCCAACCAGTCCATCCTAAAGGAAATCAGTCCTGAATATTCATTGGAAGAACTGATGCTGAAGCTGAAACTCCAATACTTTGGCCAGCTGATGCAAAGAAACTGACTCATTTGAAAAGCCCCTGATGCTGAAAGCAGGAGGGGAAGGGGACCACAGAGGATGAGATGGTTGGATGGCATCACCGACACAATGGACATGAGTTTGAGTAAGCTCCGGGAGTTGGTGATGGACAGGGAAATCTAGTGTGCTGCAGTCCATGAAGTCACAAAGAGTCGGGACATGGCTGAGCAACTGAACTGAACTGAGAATCACTTTATAAATGTATTCCAACTAATAAATTTTAAAAATTATAGAATTAAAAGTATCACTATTTAATAATCCCCACTGACAGTAGCAGTAAGCATCAGTGGCTCCTAACATCACAAGAGAGAGATAATGAGGCATTATGTGGCTCCTATATTCTTGCCAAAGGGGGACAGAACCTGAGTCTAATCCAGTCTCAGGATCCATCTGTCAGTTTTTCAGAAATACCAAGGAAGAGGAATATGCTGAACTGTACCAAGAATATGCAGTTGGCAAAACCCAGGAACTCTATACATCCTGATCTATAGTACAGCTGGGTTCTTCAATAGATAACATTATATGTAAATGAAAGGGAAGCTGGAGAACCCTATCAATTACCAAAGACCTAGAAGACACTTGTTTTTTTATCCTAAATGGGCAAAACTAACCTTTAGTGTCTAGGGAAGCTCATGATAGAAGGCAAATGGCAAAGGAATGATTAATATAAAAGCAGGATAATGGTTACATACAGCAGGAGAAGGAAGGTGTGGTTGGGATGGGACTTCTGGGGTGGTTTGACAAAGTTGTATTTCTGGACTTGCCTGGTATTCACCTTAGAATAGTTTATAGGTCATCATTGCAGTGCTGGAGAACATGGACAAGTAGCAAATAGTAGCCCTAAGTGTTTCTTGATAAATAAGATAAGTGAGGTAGTTTGTAAGTCCCGCTGTATGTAAAGTGGAGCAGGGCTTCCCAAAGTGATGCTTCTATCTGCTGCAGGAGCAGTTGTCAGATAGTTAGGTCTGGGGATCCCTTTACCCTAAGATTGTCGAGGACTACAAAGAGCTTTTATTTAGATGATTTATATTTACCAGAAATTAAAGCAAAAGTAGAAATTAAAAAAAATTAGAAATTACTTTTTTTAAAGTTAGAAATTAAAGCAAAATTTTTAGATTGTGTATTTATTCATTTAATGTAATAATTATAACCCATTATAAACATTTAAGATTTTAAGTATAATTGACATACATTATATTAATTTCAAGTGTACAACATAATAAAACATGATATAGTCCGTGAAATAATTGCCACGATTAAGTTTAGTTAGCCTCTGCCACCATATACAAACTAGAAGTTTGTGCCTTTTGACTCCCTTTACCCATTTCACGCGCACCAGCCTCTGGCAACCACTGATATGTTCTCTGAATCTAGGAGCTTGGTGTTTTGTTTTGTTTTGTTTTTTGTTTAGATTCCACATATAAGTGAGATGATAACGGTACTTTTCTGTCTCTGACATATTTCCCACAGCTTAATACCCTCGAGGCCTATTCATGTTGTCAAAAATGAAATACTTCCTTCTTTTTTTATAGCTGAGTAGTATTCCATTGTGTGTGTGAGAGGGTGTGTGTGTCACATTTTGTGAATAATGCTGCAGAGAACATGAGGGTACATATATTCTTTCATGCTAGTGTTTTCATTTTCTTGGGGTAAATATCCAGAAGTGGAATTTCTAGATCATATGGCAGTTTATTTTAAAGTTTTTAAAGAGCCTCTGTACTGTTCTCCATAGTGGTTGTACCAGTTTACATTCTGTCAACAGTGCAAAAGGTTTCCCCTTTCTCCTCATCCTCTCCACAACCTCACTTGCTATTTCTTGGGGGGTTTTTTGATAATACCCATTCTAATAGGTGTGAGGTAATATGTCATTGTGGTTTTGATTTGCATTTCCCTGCTGATTAGTGATGTTGAGCATCTTTTCACATGTTTGTTGGTTTCCTGAATATCTTCTTTGGAAAAATGTCTGTTTAGATCCTCTGTGCATTTTTATATCAGATTTTTTTTTTTCTTTTTTTGCTGTTGCTTTGTAGGAGTTACTGACATTTTTATGAAAAAAATGTCCAAAAATGCAAAAATTTAGTAAAGTAGCATTGTTCTGTATTTCTTTCTCAGCCTCTTTAATACCTTGCTTAATAGAGTGTAGCCAGATTTTCATATTTTGGCGTTCAGTCTGTTACCATACATTTTTTTTGGTTGAAAGTATTAAAAAAAAAAAAAAATCCAGCCTCACACAGATAAGTAGTTGGAAGAGGAATATTTTAATAACTTTTTCAGATAATTCTGGATATTCTTGGATTGTTTTTTGACAAGTAGAAGTTTCATGAAGATGAGTTGTAGTGTGCAGTCTGAAACCACATCTGAACTTCCCTTGCTCTGTTAAATGAAAACCCACTGGTATGCAGCAGAAAGATTTTAGGCATACTTCCCATTTGTCACGTGCAATATTTTTAAAGTGCCCCCAAGATTAAGATTTCATAAAAAACAATTATTTTTTCTGCTTCCTTCATCAAGGTTGTTCTTAAGTGAAACTGTCTTTTTTTTTCCTCAATAAGTGTTGGCAGTGAAGAATACAATGACTGCTATACACTCTGATGCCACTGCCTTGGTTTGTACTAAGTTAAAGCAATTTTATTCACTATTGCCTTTGTGCACCATTTATGCAGATGTCAATACAGTGAAAAAGGTAAATGGTGTCTTAGTGTTACTGTGAAAATAGCTTGGATTCTATAGACCTCCTGAGGGAGTCTCAGTAATCACAGAAAAGTGAAAGTGAAATTGCTCAGTCTATCCAACTCTTTGTGACCCCATGGACTATAGCCTACCAGGCTCCTCCGTCCATGGGATTTTCCAGGCAAGAATACTGGAGTGGATTGCCATTTTCTTCACCAAGTAACCATAGAGGTCCATGAATAATAGTGTGAGGAACACTGAACTAGAAAACTTTGTGGATGCTCACTGGCTGTTATATTCAGCACTTATGTTTCTTATTTTTTGAGAAAGATATGAAAATATAACTCCTGTGTTTTCCAGAATTGGCACACAGTTGTGGCTTTCCCAGTCTTGTCAATAATTAAGTACTTCATAATTTATGGAGTTCCTTTATGGTTGTCATCAATTGAGTAAAATATTTAGGACTTAAGTGTTAGGATGCTGGCTTTCCAGGTGGCACAGTGGTAAAAAACCCACCTGCCAATGCAGGGGACCCAGGTTCAATCCCTGGAGAAGGAAATGGCAACCCACTCCAGTATTCTTGCCTGGAGAATGCCATGGACAGAGGAACCTGGTGGGCTACAGTCCATGGAGCCTCAAAGAGTCAGACATGACTGAGCACACACGCATGTACACATGCATGTTAATATGCTACAGTGATTAACTGAGTGTTTCAAAATATTCTATTCACATCTTTCTGCAAAATGTATAGGCCCTCTCATTCTTTGGGTTACTGTAACTGAATGCATTTCTTTCACAAGTGTTTGTTGCTCTACTGTTTGAAGAAATAAGATTTTTAAGGATATAAAAGCAGATTTTAGGGAACTCCTGGTGGTCCAGTGGTCTTTATTTCCTTCCTTTGAGAGTAATAAGTAGAAAAATCCTGTTTCTTTCCTCCTCTAATGAGGGTAGGACTAAAGATGAGAGTTCTCCTTTTCTTCCCAAATTTCACACATTTAAAAGGCATTCTTATATAATAAAGCAGTTATTTATTTGCAATTTGCTGTATGTTCAACACTGTTAAATTTCATGAGAAGAAGAGTTATAAATACATTAAACAATTAATAGGCAGTATATAATTAAAGTGTAAAAATGTGTGTTGCTGAATTCAAAGTGATACTAACGAGATCAATATCATCTGAATGTTCAGAATGGCTTCATGAAGGATTTAAGATGCGTCAGTGAGGCTTAGTAGAAAAGGAGATGCCATAGACAGAATATATCTGGATTTCAGCTAAGCACTGGATAAGATCTTTGAGGATATCCTCATAGACACAGGTAACTGGCTGAAATGTAAATTTAATGCAGTACCAAATACTTGTCAAATAATTAAATAATTAGTTGAATGGTCATACCCAGGCATGCTAATCAATACATCATTGACAGCTAGGAACAAGAGTCTCTGGCTCAGGGCTCTGACCATGGGCTTATCCTGTTCAGTATTTTTGTCAGCAACTTAGGTAAGGACATTCATTCAGTATGCGTTTAATGACTGTCACCTGTGAGTTGTATAGTCCAACATGCTGTCAAAAATAAAAAAATAAATAACATATAGTGAGCTTCCGTGTTGGTCCCCAATCCACTGCAGGGGCACAGGTTTGATCCCTGGTCAGGAAAGTTCTGTGTGCCGTGAGGTGTGGCCAAAAAAAAAAAAAAAACAACTGACATATACCCTATCTTTTCCTCTCAATGGGGAGTAAAAGAAATGATCATATAAACAAAGAGCTGTGCTTAGTGGCTCAGTCGTGTCTGACTCTTTTCGACCCCATGGACTGTAGCCCATCAGGCTCCTGGGTTCACACGGATTCTCCAGGCAAGAATACTGGAGTGAGTTGCCATGCCCTCTTCCAGGGGATCTTCCCAAACCAGGGATCGAACCCAGGTCTCCTGCATTGCAGGCATGTTCGTTACCATCTGAGCCATCAGGGAAGCCCAAACAAAGAGCAGCTTGAACAAAATTTTAATGGGCTGCTCATATAATAGAGTGAAGGGGTGGATGGTTTGATAATAGCAGCTCAAAAGATCTCAGTAGACTAGAAAAATTCTCTGAACCTGACAAAAATAAGCTTATATAGATAAACCCATGATCCTACACGTAGGTATAGAAAAACTGCATAGTATAAAATGGGTGAGATCTAGTTTAAACATGTTTGAAAAAGACTCCTGAAATTTCTAGCAGTGTGGCAGAGTACATTACTTGAAAATTCTCCTATATAACACTCAGAAATGCTTGGTAACGTATTAAAATAACTCCTTTTAAGCACATAGTTGACCTTATCCCCCAAAAGTAAGGAAAATCCCTTGGGAGCAAAAATGAGTAGGAAGATAAGAGTTTCAGAAGTGGATCCTGTTGAATTTGAATAAGCATTGACACATTTGCAAGAAAAAAAGGAAATCTCCCAAGTCCTCCACCCCATCAGTTAATTTAAATGAAGCCATTCTAACTGGAGCGTGAGGAGTGAAACAGAAGTGGCTCTAGGGTCAAATGCCAAAGCAGAAAACTTTGTGCCTGCTGCGGAGTAAGAGGTCTGAGGCTGAAACTTCCCCATTAATTCGGTTCCCTAGAAAGCGGTTGGAGTTGTTAGCACTCCTTGGCCACTAGCAGAAACAGGAAAACATAGGTATTCAGGATTTCCGCAGTTTCACATCAGCCAATTGTGAATTTATATTATACTCCCACATGGGAAAAACCCCCACAAATGGGCATTATTTATTTAGTTTTGGCTGTGCTGGATCTTTGTTGCTGCATGACTTTTCTGTAGGAGCGGTGAGGGGGGCCTACTCTCTAGTTGAGACGGGTGGGTTCTAGGGTGTGCAGGCTTCAGTAATTGCAATTCCCGGTCTTTAGAGCATAGCCTAAATAGTTGTGGCACACAAGCTTAGTTGCTCCACGGCATGTGGGATCTTCCTGGATCGAGGATCAAACCCGTGTCCCCTGCATTGGCATGTGGATTCTTTACTACAGAATCACCAGCAAGCCCCAATAGTGATTTTTTTTTTTTAAGTGACTATCAGAAATGATGAGGCACATTTGAAAACTCAAGTTGAATATAAGCTAAAAATATAATTGTTGAAATTTTAAACCCAATGAATAGGTTAGCATGTTAGAAAGTGAAGAGGAGCGTTAAAGAACAAGAATATC
Organism: Bubalus kerabau; assembly: GCF_029407905.1. Taxonomy (NCBI): domain Eukaryota; kingdom Metazoa; phylum Chordata; class Mammalia; order Artiodactyla; family Bovidae; genus Bubalus; species Bubalus kerabau. The sequence continues at coordinate 135,633,864 of NC_073627.1, forward strand.
TGAATATGTGGTTCAGAGTACAGCACAGAGGACAGGAAATATATAAAATACAAAAGGTCAAAAGACATAAGGGGTAGAATATTTAACATACCTAGAAAGAGAATGCGCGAGGAGAGAAAAGTATTTGAAGAATGTTGACTGAGAAATTTATGGAACAGAAGTTAAAAGTGCTCTGCATATAAAACAAGGTACATTTTTGGAAAATCACACCTGAACATGTAGAAAAGCTACAAATTTCCAGAAAGAAAGCATGACCTACAAAGAAAAATCATGGTGACAGAGACATCTCAACAGCGATCTGGAAGCCAAAAGATAGTACAGAGAGAAATTAATGTCAACTTAGAATTGTGTACACTACAAAATAATTTCTTAAGAATGAAAACATTCTTAATCCTTTTTAGATAAAGAAAAACTGAGTTTTTATCAACAGATCTTTACTTAAGGAGTGTCTATAAAGGATACATTTAAAGAAGAAGGAAAATACCTTAGAATAAGGGTAGTGAAAAGTAAAAGGGAACCAAGAAATTGGCAAACATAAGTAAATCTAAACAAACTGTATGAAGAAGTAAGAGTAATGTCTAATTTTTAGGACTAAAAATACATAACCAGAAAATCAGCTGTGCTCCAATAAAATTAAAAACTAAGAAGAAGAAAAAGTAAAAATATAAAACCAAGTAGTAGATAATAACAGACTGTAATCAGGAGAGAACTGATCATGTTCTAAGGTCATTGTTTTATTCAGGATAGGGGATAAAATATTGCTAAGTTTGGACTTTATTAAGAATCTGTGGTTACTAGTCTTGGAGTGGAAGGTGATGGAAATCAAGAACTAGCAAACCAAAACAATTGTTTAAATCCAAAAATATCAAGGAAGGGAAAAGAAGCAAAGAGAAGAGGGCAAACACAGCAAAGGAAGAGTCCATGATGCATTAGTAATAACAGATGTGAAGTAGGTGCTAGTCCCTCAGTCGGGTCTGACTGTTTGTGACTCCGTGGACTATAACAAGCCAGGCTCCTCTGTCCATGGGATTCTCCAGGCAAGAATACTGGAGTGGGTTGCCATTCCCTTCTCCAGGGGATCTTCCTGACCCAGGGATCCAACCTGGGTCTCCAGCATTGCAGGCAGATTCTTTACTGTCTGAGCCACCAGGGAAGCCCAGTATGAAGTAACCTTGAAAGCAAATTTGTCCAGGGGTGTTAATAATATAGAAGAGATAAAGCTTGACCACCAAATATACCGTGTAAGATAAACACTTCAAGCTGGCTTTTAGATCTAAAGTTAAACCAACATTTAAAAGATAACATAGAAGAAAATGTTTGTGAACTTAGGATAGAAAAAAAATCTTTTTAAGGACAAGCAAAACACATAAAGGAAAATAGCAATAAATTGTACTGTATTAGAATTAAGAACTTTTCTTCATCAGAAGACAGCATTAAGAGTAAAACAAAACAAAAAGAGTGGAAAGAGATACACATAACTGGCAAGTCTTTAGAGGTCAAAATAGTCACTAAATGACAAAAGACAGCTCTTAAACTTGTTTGCTTTTCAGGAAGTAGCTTCCGAATATATAAAGTAAAAACTGAAAAGCATAGGGCTTATCCACTATTATAGTTAAAAATCACTCAGCACTGATTGGGCAAGGAGCCAAAAAGAATAAAACTACAGAAGATTTGAAGACAAATAACAGGTTGGATTTGATGGACAGCACATTCTCTGCACGAACACACATTCTCCTCAAGCACACATGGGACATCTATAGAAATGAACAGAAACAGAAGAGCTAAAGTGGGAAGAAGGTGCTGGAAGTGCAGAAGAAGAATGAGCGATAGATCTGAAAGCCAGAGCTGGGAAGGTCTGCATTGAGGGGTAATGAAAAGGGGATGGGGTAGATTGGAGGTCAGATGGTTTACCAACTTTGTCTCACCCCACTTTGTTGATATAAAAGGAAGGTCTGACCCTTAGTTAGAAGCAGAACACAAACATCCAAGTACTTTGAAGACATTTTTAAGTGTTACTTTTATGTACTGGATTGAACCACGTGAAACTCCCATTTTTTTTTTGTAGAACAAGAAGGATCGGCTATTGGCATTTTCACGTGGCTCAACAAAACAAAGTGAGAATTGAGCTTTTCTGTTTTGTTTTTTGTTTGTTTTTAATTCACCTTCTTCAAAAAGACAAGTGTTAGTAGACCAGAATTCAACATCCTATCAAAAACATCTGTGCCAGAGTCTTCCTACATTTATTTAATATCTTACACACTAGAGGATGTCTCAGGCTTTGTTAATGACACATTCTCAGACAAGAGGTAGATGTTGGATTATTTCAAAGACACCATTTGGCTCCTCAAAGCATCCTTTAAAAAGCCAGTTAGTGTCCTAAAGCATGTGGGTACTGAACGTGTGGTCTCATCTGTAGTGAGAGTCATCACCAGGAAATACCTTTCTTGGGCCTGGGTGCTTTCTATAAGAAATTAGGTATCCTGAGATCAAAATAATTTTCTAAAGGTTTGTTCACCTCTCTGTTCAAAACTCTATAATGCCCTCTGTTTCTGGTTTCTGTTTCACTGTTGAATTACACTTTTTCAGGAAATCTCATAAACTGACACAGTAGTTCCAGAAATTAATGTTATAGAGAAAATTAGTTTATTCTCACTGCAAAGTTTAATTTCCACATTATAATTGACTAGTTCCTTCTGTAACACAGATCCTCCTGGCTTAAGCAACTTTTATTCTTTGTGATTGGTTGTTGGTCCAGTAGCCAACAAAGGCTCGCCCTGGTGTGATCTTTAGCCCCTTGCGTGCCCAGAGACAATTGCTACATAGCTATCTTCTCCCAAATCTGTGTCATTGAATAACATGAAACTGACAAGTAACTTAGACTTGTTCTGTATGGATACTTCTCCCACTACTCAGATGAAAGTTATTTTTATGCACTAAATGCACTCAGTATGTCTGCAGGTTTGGAAAACTCAGCAGTGGCCGCAAGACTGGAAAAGGTCAGTTTTCATTCCAATCCCAAAGAAAGGCAATGCCAAAGAATGCTCAAACTACCACACAATTGCACTCATCTCACATGCTATTAAGTAATGCTCAAAATTCTCCAAGCCAGGCCTCAGCAAGACATGAACCGTGAACTTCCAGATGTTCAAGCTGGTTTTAGAAAAGGCAGAGGAACCAGAGATGAAATTGCCAACATCCACTGGATCATCATAAAAGCAAGAGAGTTCCAGAAAAATATCTATTTCTGCTATATTGACTATGCCAAAGCCTTTGACTATGTGGATCACAATAAACTGTGGAAAATTCTGAAAGAGATGGGAATACCAGACCACCTGACCTGCCTCTTGAGAAATCTGTATGCAGGTCAGGAAACAACAGTTAGAACTGGACATGGAACAACAGACTGGTTCCAAATAGGAAAAGGAGTACATCAAGGCTGTATATTGTTACCCTGCTTATTTAACTTATATGCAGAGTACATCATGGGAAATGCCGGGCTGGATGAAGCATAAACTGGAATCAAGAATATTGGGAGAAATATCAATAACCTCAGATATGCAGATGACACCACCCTTATGGCAGAAAGTGAAGAACTAAAGAGCCTCTTGTCGAAAGTGAGAGAGGAGAGTGAAAAAGTTGGCTTGCAGCTCAACATTCAGAAAACTAAGATCATAGCATTCAGTCCCATCACTTCATGGCAAATAGATGAGGAAACAGTGGCTGAATTTATTTTTGGGGGCTCCAAAATGACTGCAGATGGTGATTGCAGCCATGAAATTAAAAGACACTTACTCCTTGGAAGGAAAGTTATGACCAGCCTAGACAGCATATTAAAAAGCAGAGACATTACTTTGCCAACAAAGGTCCATCTAGTCAAGGCTATGGTTTTTCCAATGGTCATGTTTGGATGTGAGAGTTGGACTATAAAGAAAGCTTAGTGCTGAAGAATTGATGCTTTTGAACTGTGGTGTTGGAGAAAACTCTTGAGAGTCCCTTGAACTGCAAGGAGATCCAACCAGTCCATCCTAAAGGAGATCAGTCCTGGGTGTTCATTGGAAGGACTGATGTTGAAGCTGAAACTCCAGTACTTTGGCCACCTGATGTGAAGAGCTGACTCATTGGAAAAGACCCTGATGCTGGGAAAGATTGAAGGCAAAAGGAAAAGAGGGTGGCAGAGGATGAGATGGTTGGATGGCATCACCGACACAATGGACATGAGTTTTAGTAAACTCCTGCAGTCGGTGATGGACAGGGAGGCCTGGCATGCTGCGATTCATGGGGTCACAAAGAGTCGGACACGACTGAGCGACTGAACTGAACTGAATTGTACCATAATTGGTTAAAAGCAACGTGATGGGGTGATGGGAACAAGGTGGGAAAAAGGTAGTGTTCATGGACGCTTTAAAGGCTAAAGGCTCCCTGACGTTTCTTTCAGTCTTGTGACAACCAAGGTGTTGGAGCTGCTGCTGCAACTGCCAGGGCTCAGGTTAAGCTTACTTACGCCAGGGGCGACCTTTTGAAAAACCGTTCTACCTCAGCATTTTCAAGTCTCACTCGAATTTTTGTTCAGGTCTAAACTTTACTGAGCACTGTTGATTATTTTTGATAGGGAAACACAGATAGCACTTGCAGTTTGTTGCAGTTTGGGAAGTCTTAAAGTTTCTTAGGGAATAGAGGTATCAGTACTTTCTTTTTAACCACCAAAGTAGGAACAGATTAAGTTCTGGAATAAATTTTTTAAGGTCATTTTTACTGGGATCTAGGTTTAGCTTGAAGTTTTTTTTTTTTAAAGCAATCATATTAGGTAGGTAGGTTTGTTTTTTACTTAATGCACAGCCATACCCTGTAATACTTCAGAATCCAGGGCTGAGTGGGTCTAAATTTATTTCACTTCCTTAGAAGCAGTTTCTTTAATCTTATTTGTTCCACAGGCTTTTTAAGGACACTTTGAAAGAAACCCTTGCCCAAAGATTTAATTAGCATTAGTACTATTCATTGAGGACTTCCCAGGTGTCTCATGGTAAAGAATTCACCTGCCAGTGCAGAATCAGACATGACTGAGCATGTACACATACACACACACACACACACACACACACACACACACGAATTAACACATAACCAGTGCCCAGAGAAATGGTAGTGTTTCCCTTTGAAGACTTCATGTGTATCCTCTTACTCATAGTGAATCCTTGTTAGGAGTCGTAAGTAGATGTGCTTACCTCTTCAGTCAAATCTCTCACTTTGTAAACATGTTATTTCATTTTTTTCTCCTCTCTGTGCATTCTCAGTTGCTCAGTCATGCCTGACTCTTTGCAACCCCATGGACAGTAGCCCACCAGCCTCCTCTGTCCATGAAATTTTGCAGGCAAAAATACTGGAGTGGATTGCCATTTCCTCCTCCAGAAGATTTTCCCAACCCAGGGATCGAACCCAGGTCTCCTGTGTCTCCCTCATGGGCAGGCGGATTCTTTACCAGTGAGCTACCCGGGCAGCCTTGGCAAATAACAGGCACTCAGATACTTGTTGTAAAACGAATGCTCTGTTTCCTGTATGATAGAATAGAGATGTTCAGGAGTTAGGGAAGTTCCACTGTCACGTAAATAGTCTAAAGCAAAGCGGCACATAGAGCCCCCAGTTAAATGTAGACATAGTGACCATAGTAACGGTTACCAGGAAGGAGGGAGGGGTGGGGAGGGCAAAATGAAAAAGGGGAATCAACTGTGTGGTGACTGGTGGAAACTAAATTGGCAGTGAGCACGCTATAGGGTATACAGAAAGTGGACATACAGTGGACATGTGAAACTTAAATTATAAACCAATGTACCTCAATAACAAATCTAAAAAAGAACAATTATTTGTATCTTTGTATACTACGTCATGCACACACATACCACCAGTTAAAACCTTCCTTTCATTAGCCTGGCATTCTGTCCATTTAGTTAAAATATTGATGCAACCTGTATTTGGTCACACTTGGAGAACCCCTTAGTGTATAGGTATGTTATCAGCTGTTCTGTTATTGAGGGTCTCCAGCTACTGCTAATGTGTTTTTTCCAGAGCTTCATGTTGTCAGCCCAGTATTTTTGGAAAATTACTTTTAAAGAGTATTGTATTTATGGTACTAGAACTTATAGTAAGGTCATATGTTAACTCTGAATATATTTGAGTTTATTGAGTTTATTTTAGTATATTGAGTTTGATGCAGGTTTGATCCATGGGATGGGAAGATCCCCTGGAGAAGGGCATGGTAATCCACTCCAGTATTCTTACCTGGAAAATCCCATGGACAGAGGAGGCTGGCGGGTTACGGTCCATAGGGTTGCACAGAGTCGGACACGACTGAAGAGACTTAGCACACGTACCTCTCTGTATGTTGTCGGTGAAAAAGAAGATCCTGTGCTGTTTAAACAACGGGACTGCCTAGGGATGATGGAGAAATAATAGTTCGAGATAGGAGTGATTATTAATAACCTAACCCAAGTCTTAGCAAATTTAAACAAAGCACATCAGTACCATCCCCACATTGTTAGAAGCTTTCTCCTTGGTATTAGCGACCTGTAGCAAATGTCACTTCTCTTCTAGAATGTCAAGTGCATTTGGCCTGTTTCTTTTGTAAAAATGTAGCTCAGAAACCACACCAGTTTCGGCTGTGAGAAATGATGAGATACCTGTAGTCATTTCCTACAGCAAGCTTGTGAATGAAGACTTTAGGGCCATTCAAAAATAACTATTGGTATGTTGCACACACTAGTTTTTTGTTGTTGCACACTTTGTCATTTGCATATATGGCTACAAATCTGCCAAAACTTACTGTAAACTCTGTTCTTCAGGTGTTCTTGTGCTTCTTTTTTTTTTTTTTTTTTTAATTTTTAAATGACAAATGCATGGTTAAGCTACAGAAACTTACAGAGAAGACTTTTTCAATTGTCAACATGTGCCAAAATTGTATTTGTGTTTTTGAAAGGAGGGCAGAACACCAGAGATATTATATAAAAATAGAGGACCCACAAAGCAAACCAAATTAGATTTTGCTGACCTTTTGCATATAGACATGTATTTGAGTCGTAAGAGATGATTTAGAAGAGTAACAGCAAGTTATTTAAGCATGAACATTACTTTGAAATGACCTTATAAATCCAGCTCTTGAAAATTTTTCCTGTATACATCCTCCAGCAAAAGAATATTTTGTACCAGGTGGATGCAGTATGGTTTCCATTAATAATTCACATCTGCTGAGAACCACTGTCAATTACATCATCTTTGAATGACAGTGTTATAATGCATATGTATTAAACTAGGAAACTTTAACCATTTTATTGCCCTGTCAAGTGGACTAGCAGAGTGAAAGCTAGGATATGAAATGATATGTTTTATTATAAAACATTGATTAGTAAACTAGACAATATTAAGATAAAATTTGGAGAAGATTGGGACTTTTTTTTAATTGACATTAGATTTGTTTTTAATAGACTATTTTCTAATATATTTTACTTTTTAGAGTAGTTTTAAGTTTGCAGAAAAATCCAGTAGAAGGTACAGAGTTCCCGTGCACCTCATTCTCCTCGGCTGTTTGCTCTGTTGCTGACGTCTTCATTACTGTGCTGTATTAAGGTTGATTAGCCAATGCTGATACTTTATTACTCACTGAAATGCACTCTGTGTTGTATGTTCTCTGGGTTTTGGCAAACGTGTGAGGTCATGTGTTGATCATTATACTGTCATACAAAATAGATTCGCTGCCCTAAACATCCTCTGGCTCTGCCTGTTCTTCATCCTTTCCTCCTCTTCAAACTCTTGGCAACCACTGTTCTTTTTACTGTTTCTCTAGTTTTGTCTTTGAAATTTGGAATCATAGAGTATGCAGCCTTTTCAGAGTGGCTTCTTTGACTCAGTAATAATGCATTTAAGGTCCCTTTATGCCTTTTTGTGGTTTGATAGCTTATTTACTTTTTAGCAATGATTTAATATCCCATTTTCTGGATATACCACAGTTAGTTTTTCCATGCACTATTGAAGGACATCATGATTGCTTCCAAGTGTTGGCAGTTTTTAATAAAGTTGCTGTGAACACTCATGAGCAGGTTTTTGTGTAGATACAAGTTTCCAACTCCTTTGGGTAAATACTAAACAGCTCAGTTGCTGGATAGTATGGTGAGACTATGTTTAGTTTTGTAAGAAACTGCCAGACTGTCATCCACAGTGGCTGTACCGTTTTGCATTCTCATCAGCAATGAATTGAGAGTTCTGTTGCTCTACATCCTCGCCAGCAATCAGTCCATGTTCAGTGTTTGTTTTTTAGCCATTCTGATAGGTGTGCAGTAGTATCTCACTGTTGTTTTAATTTGCATTTCCCTGATACCATACAGAGTTAAACATCTTTTCATAGGCTTATTCGCCATCTGTGTATCTTCTTTGGTGAGGTGTCTGTTCAACTCTTTTGCCAGATTTTTAATTGGGTTGTTACTGTAGAGTTTTAAGAGTTCTTTGTATATTTTGGATACTAGTCTCTTCTCAGATATATGTTTTGTAAAGATTTGTCTCCCAGTCTGGCTGATCTTTTTCATTCTCTTAAGCAAATTATATTCTCTTTATGACTGCAATTCCTATCAGCCATGGAAATTGAAAGAACTAGTAACATTAAAAGAAGAAGGAAACGCTATTCCTAAGTTGCTTGAATAGTCTTCAGTTCAGATCAGTCGCTCAGTCGTGTCTGACTCTTTGCGACCCCATGAATCGCAGCACGCCAGGCCTCCCTGTCCATCACCAACTCCTGGAGTTCACCCAGACCCACATCCATCGAGTCAGTGATGCCATCCAGCCATCTCATCCTCTGTCGTCCCCTTCTCCTCCTGCCCCCAATCCCTCCCAGCATCAGTCTTTTCCAGTGAGTCAACTCTTCGCATGAGGTGGCCAAAGTACTGGAGTTCAAGCCAGTTGCAATTATTTGGCTGACCTGTTAATAAAACAAGTAAAGTGCTTAAACCTGAAATTCTTTTTATTTAGTCATTGTAAAACATACTAGCAAAGCTGGGTGATTGGGGGCGTCAGATAATTGTGTGTCTGATGACTTTCTTTGCTCTCTTATATGGATTTAGTGGCACTTGTAATATTTTAATATGATGCTGCATAAAATATCCCCAGTACTCTTTAAGTTTGGCTCTTATACCATATTGATATTAAGAACATAAAATTAAAACAATAAATGCACACTGGCCCAACAGTCTCTATCTATAGTGTAGCTTAAATAATAAAGAACTCAAAAACATACATTTCTTGGAAACCAGGGCCACGGCTAAATGAAATGTGAAAGGCTCTCCCATTTTGGCTCCTTTAGCACTTAACCTATACGCTGTACTTTCCTGACCTTTAGAAGTCATTTGTTTGACCATGACTGCTATGTGGTATGTGTATATATATAGATAAACACACACACACACACACACATACACACACACATATGTGCTCAGTTTCCTCAGTCCTGGCTGACTCTTGCGACCCCATGGACTGTAGCCTGCCAGGCTCCTCTGTCCATGGGATTTTCCTGGCAAGAATACTGGAGTGGGTTGCCCTGCCCTCCTCTAGGGGATCATCCCCATCTAGGGATCAACCTGCATCTCCTGCATTGGAGGCAGATTCTTTACTGCTGAGCCACTGGGAAAGCCTATATTTATACACACATAAACTTCCCTGGTGGCTCAGATGGGAAAGCATCTGTCTACAATGCGGGAGACCCGGTTTTGACCCCTGGGTTGGGAAGATCCCCTGGAGAAGGAAATGGCAACCCACTCCAGGACTATTGCCTGGAAAATCCCACGGACAGAGGAGCCTGGTAGGCTACAGCCCATGGGGTCGCAAAGAGTCGGACACGACTGAGTGACTTCACTTTCTTTTCTTCTTTTCTTTACACATATTAAATTTATAAGGAAAAATATAATATCAGTAGACAGTACCATTCCAATGTAAGAGATATGGTTTAACATTCTTAACATGAGTATTGAACTTACAGGATTTTTCCCCTACATAGACCTGCTTTTAAAAATGAAGTTTTAGGGAAATGATAATATAGCAGAAAACTATTTACATGTATGATTGTTTCAAACTGCAAACTTGGGTTCCCACATGGCTGGGTGTTGGCTTACTTTCCTAAGGTGATCAGCTAGGCCTTCATAATCGACTCTGTTGCTCAGCCATTTTCATAGCAGAATACTTTGTTTTGGTCTTTTAATACTGCCAGCATGGCAAAATCAAGTTCCATTAAAAGGCATTTGGGAAACAACCTTTTTTGTAAAGGAAGTGAATGTGGCAAAAACCAAGTGTATTCTCTTTTTTTCTTAGTAGAACTCCATTTGTAAATCATAGGGTACAAAATTTTTATGCCTAGAGCCTATTACCGTTTTTAAATGCTGTCAGTAACCACGCTGTGCGGTATTCATTTCAGAGTTGTCTTTTATGTTGCACAACTGCTTTTGTATTTGGAATGTTAGTTTAAAATGATGTCACAGCTCTGTAGAAAAAATTTCCAGAGTTTAATGGAGAGTGGTTACTTTGTCAGTTAAGGTCATTTCTGTGAACTAAACTTCAACATGGATTTAGGAGAAGTCTTAACATGAGAACTCTGTCCTTGATGGCAGCAGCCTTCTTGGTGATGACTTTGTCTGCATGACTTGTCCCCTGAGCCTCTTAGCTTGACTAAGGCCGCCTTGCTCTTCAAGGCCAACTCTCAGCTGTCATCCCAGGACCTCCCTTCACCATCCTCCCGAAATTCCCTTGATATCACTCTCTGTGTTAAAAGAGTCCCCATCTGCTGCACTCCATGTTTAATGTTTTTTATGGTGTGGTGTGATGCACATTCTTTTAATAGTAAATAGCATAGGTGATAAATTCTTGTGGCCTTAGCTGCCAGAAATAGCTTTCTTCTGTCCTCCCACTTGATTGCTTGTGTACCTGGGTAAATATTCTGTGTTGATCATTGTCCTTCAGAGTCTTGCAGGGACTCCTTGTCTTGTTGGCAAGTATTGCTTCTGTGCTGCCCAGAGCCATCTGATTCCTTATCATTTATGTGTTTTACCTGACTTGGATTTTGTTTGTGTTTTTTGTTCCCATCGACCATCTCCTTGCCTCCTGGGGGGCTTACAGAATCTTCTTTTTGTCAGGCTTCTCAGGTTTCATAGCGGTATGCCTTGGGTATGGCCTGATCTTCACTTATGCTGGACTTTGGTAGAGCTTTCCTTCTGACATCTATGTTCTTCAGCTCTAGGAGGTTTTCTTGGATTATTTTGTTGATGTTTCCTCTCTTCTGTTCTCTGTGCCCTCTGGAACTCTTGTTAATTAGATGTTGGACCTCTGGAATCAGGCCTGTGATTTTATCTTTGCTCTTATTTTCCATCTTTTGCTCTACTTTCTGAGAGGCTTTAACTTGATTTTCCAACTCTCTTATGGAATATTTTGTCTCTGCTATCATATTTTTAATCTCTTAAGATCTCTTTTTATGTTCTTTGAATGTTTCTTTTTTAGAGCACCCTGTTCTTACTCCCAGTTGCAAAATATTTTCTTATCTCTTTGTCAAGCTTAGTAATACTTTTATCTTTATGTTTTATCTTTTTTAAAGTTTCCTTTTTCCTGCACAGTTTCTGTTTGTTACAGGATTTTTTTGTATTTGTTTTGTTTGCTGTTGTTACAAGAGAAACCGAGGCATGTTAAAAACTTTTAAGAGTATACTTGAGCAAAAATCAGTTTCAATGAAGCAGCATCCAGTCTGGCATATAGAAAGGAGCTCCAAGGGGCTGTACAAAATAAAAAAACTTTAGGTGAGAAGGGAGCAGGAACAAGGGAGTCATACTAAGCAATAAAACTAATTGTTGCAAAGTTGCCTTCCTTTAGGGGCCGACAGGGGTCTATCCAGCAGATTACCTAACTAGTGCTAATCAGGCAGATCCTGATTGACTAGTTTAAGATTCCATTTTGGGGAGAGCCGAAACTGTAATTAAGTCTCGGTTTTTTATCCAACCATAAGCAGCTTCACTTGAGGCCTATTTTGTATTTTAACACTGTCTTCCATGTTAAAATATGCTTCCCTGGTGGCTCAGACTGGGAAGAATCTGCCTGCGATGTGGGAGACCCCGATTAGATCCCTGGATTGGGAAGATCCCCTGGAGAAGGGAAAGGTTGCCCATTCCAGTATTCCTGCCTGGACAATTCCATGGACAGAGGAGCCTGGCAGGCTACAGTTCATGGGGTCGCAGAGTCGGACACAACTGAGCAACTATCACTATACACACTTCCGTGTTAAAAGCTTTCTTCAGATTTGTGGTAATCCTTATTTCCTCATAATCAAGATGAAAAGACTACCAAGCTGATTAGAAATGCCAAGTGTGGGTATGAGGCTTGTCTGCTTGAGGCATCACAGTGGGGTAATCCAATTATGCCATTTGTTGGGTAACCTCTATATCAGTGTATCTTTAGGTATTTCATTTGTGACTAATGGGATTCTCAGGGGAATATTTTCCAAACTCCTGTCAAGGGAGTCCAGTCTGGACACTGACATTTCTGGGTACAAGGAGCCTGGCAAGGGGGCATTTGATGTGTATGTGGCCACTTAATGGACTATCTGATGCCCACGTCCTCAAAGGTGCTTTCGACTGGCTTGGTGTCCCTAGTCCAGAGACACTGAGTAAAGATACCTGGCAGTCTCACTTCTCAAAGATAGTTTTACCCTGTTCTTTCTTGCTTTGGCCACCACCCTTCACCTTAACATCTGAGCAGGGAGTGTAAAACAGCTTGGTTTCCAGTTCTTTTCACCACTTGCAAGATATTTGGCCTTCTTGTGTCAGTTAAGTCAGTTACTGCTGATTTTTCTGTATTCCAAAATTTTGTCCTGTCTCGTATCATATTTCTTGTGAGATTATGTTTGTGGGTTTTTTTTTTAAATCCCTTTAGTGTTGTTTTTGTTGGGCTTGGAAAAGGAACAAGATTAAATATGGGATTACTCTGCCATTTTAACCCAAACCCCCAGGAGGCTTTTTAAGAGTTAGACAGCCATTTTTATTTACTTGGCTGCATCTGGTCTTAATTGTGACATGCGAGATCTTTTGTTGTTTCATGGGGGATCCTTCATTGAGGTGCATGGACTTTCTAGTTGCGGTGTGCAAGCTTATTTGCTCTGTGACCTGTGGGATTGTAGTTCCCTGACCAGGGATCAAACCCACACCCCCTGTGTTGCAAGGCCAATTCTTAACCACTGGACCACCAGGGAGGTCCGGACATCCACTTACGGGTGACATTTTTATGAAACTTCTACTGTGTGCTGGACACTGAGGCACACTTTTGTCCTTTTCATGCCCTGTGCACATTAGTACTCCTTTACTAAAATCACAGTAAATAAATAATCAGTATAAATGGCCATGTAAACAAACATTTGAGTGAAATTGTACTAGAATTTGAGTGTTATACAGTTATGTAAGTTAATAAATACCTCTCTTTGAACAAATGCGTGTAACAATGGCAATATAATTCTATATCTGTGGGGAAATATGTACTGAATACTACCCAGTCTGGAAATGGGTGGAAATACAGTTGGTCCTCATTATGGTAGTTTGCTCTGTTAAGTCGCTGAGAACACTGAATTAACAAATCGTGAACAGTTTCTCTTGCAGGAAATACAGGGTTAAGTTCCTGCCAACCTCTGGTCACATTTTCCTCAACCAACCTTTGTTTTATTTGTATTTCTACTTAGAGACACTTTTTTAAAACACCTTTATCTAACATTTTTTCACACAACCTTCTTGAGTTTAGGAATACTAGGTAACACTTCAGCACTATGCATGGGGCCATTTTAAACAGCATAATTGGCAACAAAAAGCCCCAAATTGCAAAAAACATGACATTAAGTAAACTACAAGAAGGACACTTTTTAAGTTATGAGAACTAAAGCAAAAACATTACCTTGTTTGACCTCAGCTGAGAAACATGTGTCAGGGCACTCAAAATTTTCACCATTCTGTTCATGTCCACAAATGACACAGTTGCTGATAGTTTTGACTTGGGGATTACAAATAAATTTAGCAAGTAGATAAATTTGCAAATAGGGGACCCACGAACAATGAGGAGCAATTATACAGACCTGACCAAAAAGTTCGTTCAGATTTTTCCATAAGAAAACCGGAACAAACTTTGGCCAGCCCAATATACCCTGTACTGTAGCCCTGCAAGGCAAGGCATCTAGAACCTCTCTAGGGCTTCCCTGGTGGTTCAGTGGTAAAGAATCTGCCTGCCAATGCAGGAGACACAGGTTAGATTCCTGGTCCAGGGAGATTCCACGTGCTGAGGAGTCACTTAGCCTGTGCCCCACAACCACTGAGCCTGTGTTCTAGAACCCAGGAGCTGCAACTACTGAAACCCACGTGCCCTAGAGCCCGTGCTCAGCAGCAAAAGAAGCCACCACAGTGAGAAACCCACATGCTGCAACTAGAGAAAACCTGCACAGCAGCGAAAATCACAGCCAAAAATGGATTAATATAATTAAATTTATATACACACACACACACACACACACACACACACACACACACACACGAATGAGGAGGGCATGGCAGCCCACCCCATTATTCTTACCTGGTGAATTCCATGGACAGGAGCCTGGTGGGCTACAGTCCATGGGATCACAAAGCGTCAGACACAACTGAGCGACTAAGCACACGGCACAGCACGTGTATATATATATATGATACCACTGTAGAAGAAATTGTAGGTTTTAATGCATGTGCTTTAAAAAATTGTTGTTCTTCACTTTTTAGTAGAAAATATATTCCATAATAGCAAGTAATAAACTCAGTAATTAAGAATGTACATACATTACTACATTGACTTTTACAGCATTGTTAGATAAATATTATGTCTACTTAAAGAAATGAAAACTAGTTTGAAAGATTTGAGTAACTTACTCACACTCCCACAGTTTATAAACAGGGAAGTGGGGATTTGCCTGATATCTGAGGTCTTAACTCAAGTTATACTGAACCTTCACTCTAAAAGGATCCTTGTTCCTGCTGCTAGGTCACCGGCGTTGTTTGTGTTAGAGAGATGTGTGGAAGTGTTAACCTGATTTATTTTTTTGTTAAATTACCTGTTTTAAAAAGTTTGGCCAATTGTTTTCATGATCTTTTTAATATTTGCTTCCTTTTAAATCTGATTTACTTATATAATTAGAAGCATGGAATTTAGAACTGGCAGTATCTTTGTCAAATAATATAATAAAATCCACCTATTTTACACATGAGGAAGCTGAAGCTCCAGGAAATAAACTTGCCTAAAGTCACACTGTTATTTACTAAGTGAAGTGAAAGTGAAAGTCGCTCAATCGTGTCCAACTCTTTGCAACCCCATGGACTAAACAGTCCATGGAATTCTCCAGGCAAGAATACTGGAGTGGGTAGCCTTTCCCTTCTCCAGGGGATTTTCCCAACCCAGGGATCAAACCCAGATCTCCCACATTGCAGGCAGATTCTTTACCAGCTGAGCCACAAGGGAAGCCCAAGAATACTGGAATGGGTAGCCTATCGCTTCTCCAGGGGATCCTCCTGACCCAGGAATTGAAGCAAGGTAGATTCTTTACCAACTGAGCTATGAGGGAAGCCCTCCAAATTGCAAGTTGGCAAGGAGTTAGTACCCCCAAATTAAGTCAGAATCTCTTATAATACCATATGCTCATTACTTTTTAACTTTGACATCTGGAAGTGAACCAGTGATAGGAGACAGAATTGCATTACAGCAGGTGGAGGAAACTCCAACGTCAGGGGCCAGGGCTTACGACCTGCAGTCAGCTAGCGAGAGCCTGCCTTGAGGGAAGCACTGTGCTCTTACTGTCATTTGATTAGTGACACTTGAAAATGCAGATCCCAGGTAATCAAATCTGCTAATTTTTTATGGGAAACTAGAAAACCAGATACTGTCCTGAAATGTTGGCAACCATGTTGAACACTGTAAGGTGAACACCACAACATGCACGGGCCAGTTTGAGGCTACCAGTGTGAAAGCCGTACTCCAGAGGATTCCGCTTAGCTGCAGCTTTCATTCCTCTGCACTCTTAATGACTACGAGAAGAAACCAAAACTGGTTTCTAGTGACGTGTTAAATAAAAGCTCTTGAGTCAAATGTGTAAGTCAGTAAGCCAGGCACAGTTAGTCTGGCTGTTTACCTCATGAAATGATTTGTTTACATGTGTTCTAGCTGTGTGTCACCCACAGTGCAAACATCATATGTGTTTATTACAAGTGAGGATTGATTCATATTTTGAAGCTAAGTGTAGAATTTTGCAGTCTCATATGTTAGGAGACATGCTGTCCTTATCTAATGCACGCAAGGCTCTGGCACTGCGTTATCGCCTACTGAAAGTACGTATTTTATCTTGCTTTACGGCAGTAGACATTACACAGCAACTGCAACCAAAAAGCTTTGCTTACTCTCTTAATCCTCTCAGAAAAAGAATGTCCCTCATGCATCCAAAAATCTTACTTTATTTATTTCCTGAACAAATAATGGGAGTTACAGTTCTAAAAGCAGAAATTGGTATAAAACTAAAGCATTCTAAATCTAATGTGGTTGTCAGTTACAGATGGACTTGTTTTTCATTAGTATAAGAAAGAAAGATGAGAGTAAATACGTGAAGAATTTAGGGAGAACTGTGTCACTCTTCCATCTCATTTTAAAAACTTTTTATTGGAGTATAACACGTGTACAGAAAAATTCACAGATTATAAATGTACACTTCAATGGATTTTCTTAAAATGAGCATGCCTCTGTAATCAGTACTCACATTAAGGAATGAAACATTTATCCATACTACTATTGATGGACATTTGGCTTTCACATTTGCGAACTATTGCATTTAGTGCTGGCATGAACATTCCTATTCAAGTGTTTTGGTGAACTTGGCATCTATCTCTGTTGGGTATATACATAGGAGTGGAATAGCTGGGTCATGCAATATTCAAACTGCCAGCATTTATTATTGGTAAGAACAAAAGTATTGATAGCAATAAGCACTGACATACTTTTTCAAATTTCAGCTTTTAGAATGTATTGCCTATTGCCTTCTTGATTTTATAAATTTGTTTTATGAATTCTGATTGGAAGCAGGATCAGCTATTAATTAATAGTAATATGTTCCTTTTGCGAGGAGTTAATTTATAAAAGATTACCAGTACAGTTGTTGGGGGCGGGGGTTTCCCTGCTTATAAGTAATATCTACTTGTGGTCAAAAATGTAGAACTTAGGGAAATACAGAAAAGAAATTATGAGTCTCCCATAATCTCATCTCCCAAAGATAATTGTCAGTATGTTTTCATACAGATTTTCCTATATGAATTTGCTAACATGTATCACAGATGATATACTCTACATAGTTATTCCACTTACTTTTTTAAAATAAATTTTTATTGGAGTGTAGTTGATTTGCTTTGTGTTAGCTTCTGCTGTACAGCAAAGTGAATCAGTTTATTTATATATATATCTCCACTCTTTTTTAGATTCTTTTTCCATATGGGTCATTCCAGTGTCTTGAGTAGCTTTCCCTGTGCTATAGTAGATTCTGTTGTATGTGTTGTGTGCTCGTGCAGTTGTGTTCAACTCTTTACAACCCCACGGACTGTAGCCCACCAGGTTCCTCTGTCCATGGAATTTTCCAGGCAAGAATACTAGAATGGGTTGCCACTTCCTCCTTCAGGGAATCTTCTTGATCCAGGGACTGAACCCATGTCCCTTGTGTCTCCTGCATTGGCAGATGGATTCTTAGCACTGAACCACCTGGGAAGCCCAGGTTCTCATTAATTATCCCCTTCTTCTAGTCTCATAACCAGAAGTTTTTCTATTTCTATTATGTAAATAAGTTCATTTGTATCATTTTGTTATGGATTCCACTTATGAGTCATATCAGACAAATTTTGTCTTTCTCTGCCACTTGCTTTTTTAAGCTAAGAATATTTGTTATTACTGGATTTTAGGGGTTTTTAAAAATATTATCTATGATGATTGCATATTCATTATTGACAGTAGGAATGCTTTATTGAATAGATAAAAATAAAATGTAATTAGTATATCAAATCAATTTTATTAGCCCTACACTTTTTAAATCATTTTTTTTCTGGCAGGTTAAGTATACATCTTTTGATTTACCTAACAGAGTTTTTTCCTAATACACAGAAAACTTCCAACTAAGGAAGATCTAAATTAATGGAGTTTATGAACAGGTTGAAAGTGGCTTGATTTTTTTCAAATTTCAGACATCCTGATCATGAAAATTCAGCTACCAAATTGGTAATTCTGACTGTATATCCTCCATGAGCGCTCCTCTGGATTGAGGGTGTACGTCATACTTTGTACTAGAGCGGTGCTTCTGATCGTTTCAGGTGGTTTGGGTGGCAGTCAGATCAAGGATGTACTTTGCAGAAAACCTAGTCATCCAAAGCTTGTGCTTGTTTTCTAGTCACTACTCAGCACTATTGGGAAAGTCATCAAATCCTTCCTAAAAACGAGTATCCTGGTCTCTGATTAGAAATCTCCAAGTGGATTTTTTTTTCCCAAGCAGTGAGACTTAATTTAAAAATATATACTGTCAGGCTTTTTAAAAAAAGCAGAATGTGACAAAATAAGTTCCAGGATATGCTTTTTGGAGTTAGTATAACATCTAATGCAGAAACAGAAATCTTCATTTTCCCAAAAGGTACAGGCAACTCCTCAGATAAATCATTAATTTTGGAGGCCTGAAGTCTCAACTGATTGCACCTTATATCGAAATGAGAATAATTGAGCTGCATTTTTCTCTATCCTGGTTAAAAACTGTGTAAAATAACATTATTGCTAAATAATAGGATACATTCTTTTAATACTTTTTAATACCTTCATTGTAACTGAATTGTTGGTGAAATCCAAGTGCTGTAGGTTTGGAGGTTTGATTGTCTTGAGTGTCTCGTACTAAAGTAATGCTTTTCTAGTTGAAGATTGCTTTCCAGTTTTGTGAAGATTTCACCCAAACATGCTTTTATATTCCAGTGGGACCAGATGGAGGTTTCTCTGAGAATTATCAGTTTGGCAGCCTCAGGAATAGAAAATAGACTTGCTTCTCTGGAGTCTCTTCTGTGACTGAACCGGCATCGTGTAATAGATGTCCTTAATAAGAACTGGTTGAATGGGAGAAGGAACTGCGCCAGGGGGTGAGATGCAGTGGTGCTAAATGTGAAATAACTAGTTTTAATGGCTCAAACAATTGTAGGATAAATGGTTTTATTCTGGATCCCCCAGAGAGGTGATTCAAAATGATCTAACTATTAGATTTGCTTGCAAAACATTAGGATCCCAGAGAACATAAATGTAAATGTTTGATTCCCCTTTCCTTCGATGGGCAACCCAAATAAAATGACTATTCACCCTGCGGTTTTTAGACGTTTTCACTAATTGTTTGGGAAAACAAGATTGTTTCCCATTTGTTCTTTTGGAAACAAAGAAATAAAGCTTTTGTTCTTCTAAATGTTCATGTAAATGGTCAAATTACTCTTTTGGGGTTTTTTTTTTTTTTTACGGTCTTGTTTCCTGAGCTGGGAACTCATTACCAGACTTAGCCTGCAGTGTGCTTTTGTCTACTACATTAAAACAAATCAAAACAAAGCAACAACCAAAAAGCCCACCATAACCTGCATGTAGGTTTCTAGCAGTAAGGAACTTAACTACCAGTGACAGATGCTTAGCCATCGTCATGTGAACTACTTTGTTGTAATAAATGTAAATAAGAGTGGCACCCGGGTGGGGGTTGCTCCTGGATCTGACTGATCAGACTTCAAGGAAAGTCATGATACCTTAAGCAGCCTGACCGTTTAGGGAGTTCTGTTCAGGATGCTTGTAGTGGGTGGTCAGAGGTTATGAGGCTGCTGCTGCTTACTGAAACCTCATACCACCCTTTGATGTCTTCTGTGTTAATTATTTTTTAAATAATTTGTTCCTGTTTTAGTTAATCATTTCACAGGCAGGGTGGGGGGTGGAGGTGGAACCCAGCCTGCTAGGTTGAAACAAAAACCTCCTGAAGGAGATTTAATCTCTTGCTTAGGAATGTGGGGATTTATAATTAAACGGATGCATTGGGAGTTTGGCCAGCAGTGGCAGACATAACACTGACTTGCACACATGTCTTATGGAGTTTATGGGATTAATTGGCCTTATCCTCTATTCCTCGTGTTTGTTTATAAGCTATATGAAAAAATCAGATTTCTCTCAATAGAACTTTGATCACTTGAGATCTGGCTTTATGAGTACAGTTTTCTCTGCTTTCACATTGAGGAAGGTGTTAAGTGGGACCCCTGCAAGTCAGAGAGGAACAGATTAAATAGATACAGAGTCCCAAGATGTTTTGAAGAGTGGTTTGTTTATTTTGTTCTGCAGTGGAGGTGGTGGTTTTTACTCTTTGGAGGGCTTTCTGAAGTGCGACTGCTAATCCGAGTGTCAGCATCTGTCTTTCTTGTTTCCTTTAGGTTAATGTTTAAAATTTATTAATCAGATTGAGTAAAATAGGTATCCTGCCCCCAGGGCTTTCCTGCTTAGTAGAAAAGCTGTGATTTATATATAAAGTCCTAGTTTAATGAAATAAAGTGATAATGAAAAGCCTTGGGCAGACTGGCTGTGTGATATATTTTAGGCTATTTACACAGGTTGGTTTGCCTAATTATTATTTTGGTTCTTGTCAGAATTGTCATTTCTAATAGTAGTAGGATCCCTCAAACTATTTAAACCAGATCTTGCTTGCTGCTGTAGAAGTTCAAAATTTCTTCTTAAAGTCCAAACTGGTCCTTTAAAAACTTAACAGATGTTTGCCCTCCTCTCCAGTCAGTGAAAGGTGATAGTTACATGAACTCTTAGGGCTTTCCTCTTTGCTTTTAAACACCACACTAAGTGGAAGTGAATTTGTATCCCTTTGGGGTTTTGACCAAAGCACACACCCATCCCCTTCCTGCCTCCCTGGAACTGGTTCAAGATTTGGAAAGTAGGGTTTGTTTGGGGGCGTTTCCCATGTCTTATCTCTGCCTGAGCACATGCTCAGGTTGAATTTATTTTGACCCTGCGCTTTAAATTTGGAACCAAAGCACGAGTTTAAAGTACAACAGAAGAGAGTCTGCTGAACTTTAGACATGAGGGACCCGGGGAGGAAGGTGCGTACTTGCATTCTGAAACTTAGAGGTTGGCCATCTTTGCGTGTACACATAATTATAAGCTGATAGCTACAGGCAAAAGGAGAAATTTCAACCTATGTAAAGATCTGTGTGACGCTTACATTGTGTTTATGTGCTTAATTTTACAGTGATGACTTAGTAATCATAATCTTGAAATTGATGGCTGAGCAAGTAAATTCTGCATTTTTCTTTGAAAACATTTTGGAGAAGCTTAGGATAGATATTTGCAAGGAAAAAAATGTATCATTTGTGTCTGAACTTTAAGCAAATGACTGAAAAAGTGTATAGATTTTAGGCATTCTGTCCTTTTGTCTTCTAAAGCATCAAATGAAGAGGGCTGTATGTGGTTATTTTTAGATAAAGGTCACCCAGATTCTCCTCCACATTGAGAAGCAAGTCTCTCTTCATTGATTATTATTTATCTCCATCTAGTAATTTCAAGCACAGTATGTATGTAGTCAACTTATGTATGTAGTAGACTGGACTGATTTCTTTTTTGACTGATCTTTTCCAGAGCCTGGCCCAACTAGAGAATCTGTGCAAACAGCTGTATGAAACAACAGATACGACCACTCGACTGCAGGCAGAGAAAGCCTTGGTTGAATTCACCAACAGCCCTGATTGCCTGAGCAAGTGCCAGCTACTCCTCGAAAGAGGAAGTGTACGTAAGATTTGAAAAATCCTAAAGAGGAACAGGTTTAGGAAGATACATTCTGGTTCTAAGTTTAGGGGTGGATTGGGATAACTTCTGTTCCTTGATTCTTCTAGGTACCTCTGCCTTCTTAATTTTCACTTTTAAAACAAACCAGACCTGCCACACTAGCAAAAAAGGCCTTCAGAGTCATCAGGAAAATCTCACTGAGTGTATATTTTTGTCCTATAATTTTTATTCTTGAATCAAATTTCTGGGACTCCTTTTCTGTTTTTTACACTTATGTATCACTTCACACCTTTTACAAAGAAGACAGGGCTATATATAAATGGCCTTTCTTATCCACAAAATTCTTGTCACCTTTCTGCTCTGTTTTTCCTCCCCTGTACCACAGCTGCTGCTTTTTGTCTTAGATGTGCAGGGGAAAAATTTTCCTTCACAATGGAAATGACAGGAAGTTAGAATGTTTAAAATGAAATTAGAACTTCTTCCGGCTTAAAAATGGCATGCAGTGATCAAAATAATGCTTTCATGATACGTAATTTGATTAAGTTAATATTTTTGGCAGGACGGAGGTCTTAGGAAGGACAAGCATCCATCCAGGGTATCATGAAAGGGCATCAAGAAAGTTTAGAATCCCAGCTAGACCAGCAGCCAGCACTCTGCCAGAGACCAGAAGGAAGTGTGAAAAGGAGGAAAGCCATTACTTTATTGAGAGTATAGAATTCTCAATGGCTTCATTTTTAAATTTGCATTAATAGGGTTAGAGAATTTATGCAGTAAATAGAACAGACTACAGTTGGCTAAGTGATCTCCTTAGTAGCTAAAGAAGTTGACTCTTTCCCAAGCGTCTGGAGGTTAAAGCATCATGGTCAGAGATAGGGTTGTGCTCTGTTCTGATTTTGCATATAGTATTTTTATATTTCTTTTCCATCACTTGGTTCTGGTATTGAACAGTTTGGATTCGTACTGTAGGAGATTCACAACTAACTCTCAGCTGACTGCCACTGAAGCCCCATGGTGTCATTTGTGACACTGTTAACCCCAGTTCCTCACCCTGATAGTCAGCAGGCTGGAATAACACAGGGGTGCTGCAGTACTGAAAGACTTAATTATAGTGGAGTCTTCCTCTGTCATCTCTATCGACTTCTTCATGATTTAGCAGATTTATTGGAGTCATATTCAGAAACCACTTTCATATTACATAGTTGACTGTTATACACTGTGTTCTACAGTTATAGTAGCCTCTTGCATTTTTAGTGATCTGACACACCTGCTTTAATCAGTTTAAACAATGTTCAAGCATTGAATAAAAAATCACATGTCAGAGTCACTTTTTTTGGTGTGGAAGCCATTAACATACATTTTTTTTTTAAGTGGAATGTAATTGCTTTACAGTGTTGTGTTTCTGCTATACAACATGAATTAGCTATATGTATACATGTATCTCCTCCCTCTTGAACCTCCCTCCCATGCCCTCCAAAGTCCCTTTTATAGATTTTTTTCATAAGCTTAAGTTATTTTTATATTTGATGATATGATGTAATGCCTGTGAATAGCCTCTATAGATAGCCTACTGCCCTAAGGACTTACAGTTTCGTGGAAAATTATGTTCAACCCTTGATTAAATTATTTTGGTGATTCTGAGTCTATCCCTGTTATGTGATGTTATATGTAACACAGCTGCATGGAGGAATTCGAATCTGCATATGGCTCCTTCTTATACATTATGATCAGATTGAATACTCGGCTTCTCCATAAGGTTAAAATTCATTAAAATCTACACTTGAGAATATGGTAATGCTATTCCTTTGCTTAGGGCATAGTTTTTTCTTTCTCATAAATAATTGTTATGAATTTACTACTAAAACCAGCATATACATTCCCCAAAGCAGTAGCTGATTGATAATTGTACTGATGGAAAGATACAATTTGGGGATTAACTACACAGCATAAGGCAGTGGTTCCTTCTAATACTACTTCTACTTTTTTTTTTTTTTTCTTCTTCTTTCTAATGCTATACTACAGGAATATTATGAGGCGAAACTTTTTTAAACATTGCTATAACAAGGCTATTGGAGAAGATTTCTTGATTTTAATGAAAGAAGAGATTTGTCTTCTATAGAGCTTAATATCTTTCTGTAAAGATCTCCTCTAACTTCTCCTCCGTCAAAATGATACAGATACTTGTATTAGATTCAGTTTGATCAGGCATTCACTTTATCCTGCCCTTTATTCATGACTGAAGTCAGCTTAATGAGTACAGATGATGAATGGGCTCATTTTTCCTTAGTATGAGACCCTTAAAAATCCAGAGGATCAAATGTAACAAAGCTGATTAAAATTCTTAAATCTGAACTCAGATCTCCAAGTTAAAAACTTTGACTGACTGACTTAATAAAATTGAATCCTAAGCCCTTTCCCCCTCTCTTTTCACAGTCATCTTACTCCCAGTTACTGGCAGCTACATGCCTTACAAAGCTTGTATCGCGCACAAATAACCCTCTACCATTGGAACAACGGATAGATATTCGTGAGTAGAAAGTTGTCTTTTCTCTCTTAAATTAGTTTGTTTAGTGATGTTCTAGTAATAGTTACGTTTATGTTGCTTGTTTGATAATGTTCTGAAGTTACTAGGCATACAGAATATCTAGAATATAGTTTCTTTCCAGAATTGGGCTTAAAAGTGAAGAGGGCCCAATATAATTGCTCCTAGATAAAGCCCAAGTTAGCTGTTTTGTTTTCAGAAAGTTTCTTTTACCTGGTCTTCACCATCACTGGTAACTAAGAAAAACATTGCTGAAGATTTTGAATCCTGTGCCAACCATGCTGTTTAACCATCAAGAGCTAGATTCAAGGCTCCCTTACTTCAGATTCTTCATTGTGACTTGTATACAATTCTGAGCTGAAAAGTTTGGTGGTGGTGGTTTAGTTGCTAAGTCGTGTCCGACTCTTGCAACCCCATGGACTGTAGCCTGCCAAGCTCCTCTGTCCATGAGATTCTCCAGGCAAGAATACTGGAGTGGGTTGCCATTTCTTTCTCCAGGGGATCTTCCTGACCCAGGAATTAAATCAGGGTCTCCTGCTTTTGCAGGCAGATGATTTACCAACTGAGCTATGAGGGAAGCCCTCATAGTTGGAAAGTTTAGTGAATCTTAAATTTAAAGTCCTGTTTCTCAGTAGTGTGAATAATTAAGGAAGTTTAGGGTAAAGAGTCTAGATTTACCACTTCTTAGACATTTAACAACACACACCCTTCCCTGGCAGAGCCATCTCCAATGTAGACTATTTCTGTTTTATAGGGAACTATGTGCTCAACTATCTTGCCACTCGGCCAAAGCTGGCCACTTTTGTGACGCAAGCACTTATCCAATTATATGCCAGGATCACAAAGTTGGGCTGGTTTGACTGTCAGAAGGATGACTACGTCTTCAGAAATGCAATCACAGATGTCACAAGGTTTTTACAGGTATGATGTATACATTCGATGAAATAGAAAGAAGTGAAGCAATATATGCTTACTTAGATATTGGTCTGCAAATGGAATTGTTTGGTACATTTTCTTCCTTATCCTTTTAATTCTTAATGTCTTGGTTTTACATGTTTACATGTCAGCACAAACCCTACTTCATTCTTTCTATTGCTTACATACTATTCCAGTTTAAAACACTATAATTCATTTAACTCTTCTAGGCAAGTATTTAGTTAGTATCTATATCTAGACTGGTAAATAAATACTTGGGTGAATATTCCTTGTGTGTATGTGTTTGTGTATTTATACTTCGAGCTAAGTGTGTTTATAGTGTGAATTCCTAGCCTTTGAATTATTCAGTGAGAAGACATGTGTATTTTGGGTTTACATGGATATTCCAAATTACCCTCAAAAAAAGTTATTCCCTCCAACAGTTAATATGTCTGTTTCCCTGTACCTCCACCCTGTGAGCTCAGCTTTCTTATTTTTCCAGTTTCATAGGTAGAAAGAATTGGTAGCTCAGCATTTGAGTTATGAATGAGACAAACAAATTTTCATATGCTCATTTACTACTTATTTTTGCTTTTTGTGAACTTCCTATTTATATCTTAGGTACATTTTTTTAATCAGTTCTTTGCCCTTTTTTGTATACAGCCTTTCATATAAATTATCTTACACATTCATTTGTCTTTTATCTCAGATGTGATTTGCTAATTTCTCTTCCCACAATATGTATAGTGTAAAGCTTGTGGATATTTTTAACATACAAAAGGTTTCAATTTTGATGCAGTCAGATTTAGCAGTCCTCTTATATATCAGTTAGATTTTGTGTCCTGCAAAGCAGCAGTTTTAAAATACCAATTTCTCATACCTTGTCTAGGCAGTTTAAGTATGACTGCATTCCAGATGCTGAAATCAAGCTGCACAGGCCAACTCTTTCTGCCTTACCTTTTTTTTTTAAACCAGGATAGTGTTGAATACTGCATCATTGGTGTCACGATTTTATCGCAGCTAACCAATGAAATTAATCAAGTAAGTGCTACAGCCTTCCTCATTGAAGTAAGTGCCATATTTTTACTTAGTATTGGTGTTTTCTGCCTGTGTGTGGGATGATCTTTTTTGGCAGTTGTGTGCTTTTGCGGTAAGTGATTAATGCCCTTTTGAAACAAAATAGTTCCATGGGGTTTTCCTCTGTGAGTGAAGTCCGGATGCCCTTCCATCTCCAGAATATTTTTTCTCTCATCTCAGCCTTCCTCAGTGGTATTAATGTTTAATGTTAGAGAAGAGCGCAATGATCCTAAGTCAGAACTTAGGAAACCCGCATCATTGGTGTGCTCTTTCTGCTGTATAAGTTAATGTATTTATAATCATTCAAAAATCAGTTCTCATTTGCCTTTATTAAAGATTTTGCTGATAATCTTCTCAGAATGCACAAAACATTCTGCTAAATATCAAATAATTTTTTAAAATAGTCATCGATGTCACAGATTACTACAGAGGAAACACCAGTGGCTTTCTTTTGCTCTGGCTATAATATTTTTTAGTCATTTACTTTTGTATCCAGCCAAAATGTTATAATTATTGAACAGGCCTGAATTAATTGTAACAGCTCACCCTTCAGCTGTCAGCTATTAATTACATTGGCATCACTGTTGCTATTGCTCATACTTATGCAGACGTTTTAATTAACCCTGAGAAATTTAACTGAGTTGGTATTTTAAATACACTCACTAGCTTAGAGCCTATTAAAATCTGGAGTCCATATTGTATTCTCTGTCACATGCAATCCACACTACGATTGGTAATTATTAAAATAATAATTTATACTTTTGAGTGATTTCTGTGTGGCAGGCACTGTTCTAAGCACTTATATTAATTTTATTCTCATAGTAGTCCTATGAGATAGAGACTCTGGTTATGCTGTTTTCTGGATAAGGAAACCAAGGCACATAAAGATTAACTAATTTGCCTATGATATCACAGTTACCAGGCGACAAACAGTGTATGAATTCAGACCCGCATAGGCTTATTGCAGAGCCTTTGCTCTTAATTTGCTTATTATTTAAGCACTCCTGTCCTTGTAGTAACTGGAATAGGAAATGGCAACCCACTACAGTATTCTTGCCTGGAAAACTCCATGGACAGAGACGCCTGGCAGGCTATAGTCCATGGGGTCGCAGAGTCAGACACGATTGAACACACACACAAACACACTTGTTATAAGAGAGCATGCATTTTTACGTACAGATTGTAGGGTTAATGCTCTTCCTTTGGAAGCTTGGCTCCACAAAATCCATCAGTGTTGGTATTTTAGAATCTTTTCAAAGTTTTGTATTTATCTTTCTTAAGAAAGCAATAGAAATGTGTGTGATGTACTTAAGATGTAATTATTCTCTGGATTATGATCTGTGTAGCAGATTGTATATGGCATCTGGTATATAATCTAGTGATATCTTTTTATCTAAGACATTTGTAACACAGTGACACTGAGGCTAAAATCAGAATATCTTGAACTCTGTGCAACTGAATTTTCTATTGGCTTTTTTTTTTTTTTTTTTGCTTTAGATTTAAATTAGCATATTTCTGTTATCATTCCAATTTGAACTTAGAAATAAAATTGGGGGTGGATGTTCCATAATGTGCCAAAAGGAAGATGAGCTCCCTCCTGCATGAGTTGATCAGTATATAGAAGTGACTTGAGCTTACAATAAGTGGTTGGACTAAATATTGTTGGCAACCTTGAAATTCCTTTAACACTCTTATTGAGTACGTACTGTGTGTCAGTTATAGAGGACATACGAAAGAAGTAAGAGATTTAATCCCTGACCGCAAAAACCTTTAAAATATGACTGAAAAGACAAGGACAGAGGAGTGAGAGACCAGTACAGCCCCTTGATTGAAGTCCTCACTTCTGTGGAATAGACTGCATGTTGACATAGGTGAGAAAAGAAGGAGTATTATACAGGCTATTGCCATTTATCTTAAGTTCATGGCTGTAGTAACTTCAGCTCTGACTGGATTATTTAGCAAAATCCAAGCCTTATGACTGTCTGTTTTTGAGACTCAGCCTCAAAAGAGCATGATAATAATTATTAACAAAGTCTTGCAACAGTTTGTTAAATATTACCTCCCTAAGTGCAGAGGAAAGGGAAACCTTGCAGTGGAGTCACTGTGCTTTCTTCCTATCTTCCCTCTGTAAATGGTAGAGACATGATGTCCTGCAGAGCTGTTGCCGCTTACCGTCATCCTCAGTCTCTCACTAAATAGAGTTTAATAGTAACTTAAATGTTTAAAATGTATTTTGTTATTTTTGTTGATCTTATTGAAAAATCTTTCTACTTTATTTGAAGTCTACATGAAAAATTTTTTCTTTGCCATTAATTTTAAAACTTGTGTTGGTTTGTTTTTCTGCACAGGCAGACACCACGCATCCTTTAACCAAGCACAGAAAAATAGCCTCTTCTTTCCGAGATTCATCGTTATTCGATATCTTCACACTTTCGTGCAATTTACTAAAACAGGTGAGATTGTGTGTTGGTACCTGCTTCCCGGTTCCTTTGAAAGAATCAGAGTAAGTGGGGACTTGTTAGATGTCAGCTCTTCACTGACCCGTGAGAGTGTATGTATCTCTTTAATTATCATCTCTCACATAATATATATGTCCGAGATGTTGATGACCTTCCAGTCTGAGAGAAAGAATTATTTCCTGATTTCACATCTGTTCCCCTAGGTAAGGAGCCGAAAGTGAACACTTATCCCATGCTCCTATTTTAAAGAAACTAGTTTGCCATGAAGCTTGAGGTTTTTGTTGTTTGGTCTTTTTAATATCCACATAAGACCTTCCTATATGGAGTTAAAGCATCTTCCTTTTATGGTGTTTGATTCTCAGTGCTCTGAACACAGGCTCAGACTGCATTGTTAGCACATTAAAACTAGGCTGGCTCCCCTGTCCCCTGCTGAGTTACAGGCAGTGAATAAACAAGCAGCATCTGTAAGGAAAAGCAGATTTTGAATTTTTAACATCCATTTAGATTTCATAACCTGAAGGGGCAGACAGTATCACCGAAGGAAATTAACTGTTTTAAAATAGAAAGTTGGTATTTCAATTCATATATTGATAGTCTTGAACTAAGGAAGAAATGTTAACCTGTAAATTGTACACATTTATAGCTGTGTTTGGATGTTTTGTCCATATAGAAAGCCAAATGGAATTACCCTCTGATTTTGTGTTCATTTGGGGTTTCTGTTTGTTTTATTGTTCTTGTTCTCATTTTCCAGTGTGTCTCAATTGTAATATGAGAAGCAAGGTTGGATTTTTCTTTTGTCCCAATTGATGATGTCCATCCATCTTTTCCTTCGGCTACCTAGTTTTACTTCAGAATTCCCCAAAAGTCCTCAGTTTGGGCAAGCTGCCTTGTAAAAACTGTTGTACCCTCTAGAGGGGGAAAAAGCTTGTGAGAAAACAGGATTGAATCCTCTTCTGATACTGATGCTATCAGAAACGAACCAGCTAGTCCCTGAGGTCACAACTGGTAGAAACTTGAATCTCATAGTCACCATAGCTCTGGGGCATTATTGAGCTGTAGGCAGGTACACTGCTGATGAATAAATAAAAAGGCTCTAACATGCAAATGAAGTAACCATTCATCCCATATTGCTTCAGAATTATCTGCGGCCACGATGTCTGCAGCATGTAAAGAGTAAATGTCAAAGAGGGAGTTTCTTTAAATACTAGCTTCATGTTTTTATGAACATGAAATACGTTTTAATAGTAAATAAGGAGCCAGGAGTTTCATGGTGATGGAAGGACTTTGAAGGTACTAGAAGTGCTGCATCTCCTGGCAGAGAACCACCACTCAACTGTGCTGAGCCACCTCCTTTTCTGGCTCAGCAGCCTCCTTGTAAGTCTGGTAGCAAGCTTGGAAGAAAGGAGTGACTGTTTGGGGCTCATTATGTGGTCATTTTTACAGGCTTCTGGAAAGAATCTGAACTTGAATGATGAAAGTCAGCATGGCTTGCTGATGCAACTGCTCAAGCTCACTCATAACTGCCTAAACTTTGATTTCATTGGCACTTCCACTGACGAGTCCTCAGATGACCTGTGCACGGTACAGATCCCCACCAGCTGGAGATCAGGTAACACGGCCACACCCTCACACCAGGCTGCTGCTCCCCTCTACCTGGAGTCAGCAGAGTGGGCTCAGGATCCCTTGGCAGATCCCCTGCTTGCTGTCAGAGAAAACTTGGGAGACTGGTGTGGGTCTTTATAAAGTTAGGGAGCTGCACTTGGGAGGATCCCCCAGCTGGGGCAAACTCTTGGTTACCCGGTTTCTGATGGATGTGAGTTTGACCTTACATTTCTCACCTAGAGACTTCTGCTTTCTTGCTCATTTGAGAGAGTTTCTAGCTTTAAAAACAAAGAACCTGTGCATGTGCTTGGTATTGTGTTCCTAAAAGATAAAAATTCTTTCTATGAAGAATCCTGCTTGTCTTACATTGTTTGAGAATCAGAAAAAATGAATCCATTTCTTAGAGGAACTAAAAACTAATGCTTTTGTAAAAAAAAGAAAGGAAAACAAAAAGCCCCCATTAGTTTGTCACTTTCAAAGGAAATAAACATTCTGTAAGATAAGAAAGCAGGAAGATAACGCTCCCCGATGACTGTAGAGCACCAGAGTGCACCGGCCCCAGTGTGCAGACAATTCAGTAATGTGCTCTTTTCTCTTTCAGCGTTCTTAGATTCTTCAACTCTGCAGCTGTTTTTTGACCTCTATCATTCCATCCCTCCTTCGTTTTCACCTCTGGTGAGTCAGGACTACAGTTTCTGTTTCTGGAATGTAGTAGTAGCAAATGAGCTTTATGTTCATTGTGTTGTACAAAATCATAGAAGTAAAGTTTCTTCCTAGGAATACTAGGGTTAGTTATCTAGCTTGTTGAGATAAAGCTTGTCAGTTAAAGGTTCTCACTATAAAGTCTTGATTCCTTTTAAACTGTTCCTGTCTAATGACAAATTGCTACAGGTGTCAAGTTCTTTGGTCCCCTTTGTGTCTGACTTTGTACTGTACCTCAAATTGCCAAAGGCTAGAGTGTGGGGAATTCATCTTATGTGGTCTAGTAGAAGATTGCCAAGACTGAGATTTCTGAAAATCCCTCAGGCCTATGTTATGTAAGTGATCAGTGGAAGCTGTATTGGAAAGGCAGGTTTGCATACTTGTCCTTAATAAAATTGGAAAGCTCTTGGGAATGCTGCATTTCTCCTTTAAAGCAATAATTAACCTCAAATCCCAAAATTCATTTGGGTCCTAAAAAGTCAGTGATCTGATATTTCAGATTGTTGGTGTAAAATGTTGTTGTACAAAACTTAGAAAGTAAAGGAACGTCAGTGGGTGTTTTGCACAGTGCTTCTGCGTAGACTGCTTTCCTGGTCACTATGTCACTTTTCCAAATTAATGCGGACTTGCACTTTAGCAGAAACATGAATTTGTGTTGCTTGTATCATTACATTTACTTCTGCTGTTAGTCAACAGAGGTCCGCCTCCCGGAGTAGAAAGTAGGGAGAAGAAGGGCAGAAAATAGATCAAGAGGGGCTAACAGAATGTAAATTTCTAGCACAATGGGGAAAGGGGAAAATGTTTCATTGTAAAACCTGTTTTCTTTTGAGCATAGCTCTGACTTGGTTATTTCATGATAGCACTACATAGCAAAACCTGATTAGCCAAAAGGCCTTAATAAAACAGAAAAAAAAAAAAAAAAAAACTATGTCTAAAGCATTGTTTACTGTCAGTTGCTTGGTATTTTCAAGTTTAAATATGTATCTTAAACACAAAGAAGCCGTAGGGGTGGTTGAAAAATAATACCTGTATGAATTTCCAAACTGTGGATTTAACTAGTTGTTATGCTCACTGTGAGTCTAATGCCCTTTATTTTTCTTTAAATAAAGCTGTTTCAGATATCCTCAACTACACCTTCCTTGATCTTTTTTTTTATATCATTATAATGATAGCAGAGGGTGACAAAACAGAGAAGAAGAATATTTATAGCAAGGGAAAGAGTAATGAAAAGAGCTATACCATCTTTTCTGCTCATTTGTGTTTTGGTTGTGCCCTGCTCTAGGTGTTATCCTGCTTAGTACAGATTGCCTCAGTTAGAAGATCCCTATTCAACAATGCAGAGAGGGCCAAGTTTCTCTCTCACCTTGTTGATGGTGTTAAACGTATACTGGAAAACCCACAGGTATGACTTTTGAGAATTTACTTTTATTTTATGTGTATGTGTGTATAAGCATGTATGATTAGTATATACCTCTCTGTTATAATGCAAAAGCTCAATCTAGAGGTCACACATAGCAAAAACCCTAGAAAACAGTTCAATCTGTTATCCTTCAGAAGATTTAAGTGAATGTCTGTACATAGATTTTTAACATTTACCCAGAAAAGGAGCTTGTCCCTAGATTCAGGAGTGTTGAAATTATTGAAAGGGTCACTTTGAAGGAAAATAAGGAGAGAACTAGTCATTTTGTGTGTTTTTTGTTTTTGTTTCCATGATTTTGAATGTAAATTATTTACCTATTTGAATAGAGCTACTTTTAGCTAGGAAGGGAGATTTCTCATTCAAATATTATTCATTCCTAACTCAGTTGTCCTTCTTATCTTTTTCAGTCCGAAAGATTCAGCTAACACCTCCTTTTTTTAAGTATCACTTCCCCACACTAGGAAATATCATAAATAAGACCCACTCACTTTTAAATATACTCAGTTCTGGGACTCCCGTGGCAGTCCAGTGGTTAAGACTGCATGCCTTCACTGCGGAGGGCGTTAAGTTCGATCAGGGGTCGGGGAACTAAGATCCCTCATGCCATGTGGCGTGGCCAAAAAAAAGAAAAGAAAAAGAAAAAAAAAAACGTTACTCAGTTCTTTCCTTTTTAAAAAATCATTTTTTCTGTCAGCAAATTGTATGGAGTCACCTACCACGGGCCAGAGATGTACTGACAAGCAGAACAACCACCCCCCCCCCCCACCCCACCCGCCTTCTCTAATGTAGGAGAACATGTGTAAGGAAACAAATATACTGGTGTAGTGTGCAAACAAAAATGTCTGATATAAGTAGATAACAAGATACATAAATGTACTAATACAGTGAGTTTGTTGTTATGAATGTGGGATAATAAAATACATGAAATATTTGTGTAACTTTGCCATTCTAGTTGTGCTTAATGATAAATTAGACAGCTGTGAAAATGAAAATTTCATTACTTTTCATTCGATCAGTGGGAAGCAAACAAGCCTGTTAAATCTGAGATTGTGCCCCTTTCTGCCATTAATCAACATTACAGCCCTGGCAAGTAGTATGGTCCTTCTGGGCTTCTGTTTCAGACTCTGCCAACTGAGGCCAATAACCCCATCTTCCAACATGATTATTGTGAACAAATGAGATAATAGATGCAATAGTCCCCTTTAAAAGTGACTTTTTTAAAAATTGTTTTTTAATCATACAAATGTGTCGTTCAGAATGATGGCCAGCATCTCAGAAGTTAAAGCACATCTCCCACCGCCTCCCCATCCCCCATGCCATCCCACATGTCCTTTGGGAAGCAGTTTAGTGAGTCATGCTTTACATTTTCTTTTCTTCCCTGTACTGTCACCAGAGTTTGTCAGACCCAAACAATTACCATGAGTTTTGCAGACTATTGGCCCGCTTGAAGAGTAACTATCAACTGGGAGAATTGGTGAAGGTGGAAAACTACCCCGAAGTCATCCGATTGATAGCTAACTTCACGGTGACCAGCCTACAGGTTTGTCGTGGATTGCTTGTCTCTTTATTCCTAAACATTGGAACCTCTTCCCTTGCTTGTTGGTTTTATTTAACCTTGTGGCATTACAAAGAGTGTGGTTAGGAGAACATGAGGGAATTGCAAGAATAATACTTAGATTCAAGGCTGGGAGAATTCTTTTATAGTCCCCCTAAAAAAAACAGGCAGAAGAGTGAAAGGAGACTCAGCACCCTCTCTTTCTTAGCCGTGTGTAGGCAGTGGTTCTCTAAAGTGATGGCTTGTATCAGAATCATCCAGAGAGCTTGATGAGAAATGCAGGTGCTTGGGTCCTATTCCCATCATTTCTGGTTCACTCGGTCTAGAGGGGGAACCTTGGGACCTCTATTTCTAACAGGCTTCCTACGAGACTATCTTGCATACTGATGTCTGAGAGCCACTTACTCAACCAGCTCAGGACAGCTCTTCTCACTGGACGATTAGTCTCTGAAATACCAGTAAACACATTAGACTGGTTCCCGTACATAGAACAAAGCCCATCAAAGTTTATCCTTTTTTTTTTTTTTAAATCCTTTATTCTTTATGTCAAGTGGCTTGAGACTAATGTACTATGTACACAAATGAGAGCTAACATCTGATTCTACGGATCCCTTTAATAGACTTTGCTGTGTCCATCCAGCCACGATTCTTTCTCCTCTTCCTTCCTTTTAGAGCATCTGTGCTTTGATGCTTCTGGGACGTCTAGGAGGTCACATCAGAGCATCTTAAGAGATACTAAATTTAAGATTGGACCTCTAGGCGATATGGTGGTAACAGAGGCCTACTCTCTTGGTTTTCTTTAGCATTGGGAATTTGCCCCAAATAGCGTGCACTATCTCCTGAGCCTTTGGCAGCGGCTGGCAGCCTCCGTGCCATATGTGAAAGCCACCGAGCCCCACATGCTGGAGACGTATACTCCTGAGGTCACCAAAGCCTACATCACATCCCGTCTGGAATCTGTGCACATCATACTCAGGTAAGGAAATGGGCAGCCTCCCTTTTTCCCTACACATGGCTTGGTGTCAGACTTGTGAGGGACCCAACACCCAGTTGGTAGACGCATCCTTGATATGAATCTTACTGGAGCTAACGCCAGAATGGGTATTTTTTCCTGTCAGTACAACAGCTGATGAGAGCATAATGTCTGAAAGAAGAGTCTTTTTCTCTTTAACATCCTGTTCACGTATGTCCCTTCTTCACCCACCATAGCAGCATCTTGGAATATGAAGCATATCCACTGATTTTCATTAAACATGAGAGAAGCATTTCTAAGCTGTAGGTGACAACAGTTATAACGTGTAACATATAGGTGTTTAATGTGAACTTCTCAAGAAATAAGTGGATAAATAAAGCATGCTATCCAGAGCTTACTAGAAGATACAAGAATCCCAGGCAGCTGGCCACTGATTGCATTAACCTGACACATGGGTTCTGTCTTCTTGACTGCCAACTGGACCAGAACTCTATAGTAAAGAAATGTCAGACCCTTTCAGAAATGACCTATATAAAAGACAGTTATTCTTGGTGTAGAGACCTTTCTTATATATTTTTTCATTGGCTGTTTCTCAGGAGAATTTACCTGAACTCTGAAGGTCTGGTTGTTTTTTCATTTTTAAGTTGCATGCATAATTTGCTCAAATCAAGTAAATTTGTCATAATAATTATAGTCTCAGTTGTGTATGACTTGAATCATTTCAGAATCTGGGTATTGGTGAAGCCTGCTGGAAAGCATTGTTCTGTTAGTGGCATAGTTTTTATTCCTAAGGACTCAGGTTTCAGGCAGGCCATGTTAGGGAGTGGGGACATGTATGGGCTCTGGGCCCAGTTACTCAACTAATAGCTGTGTGCTCTTGGGCCACATTATAATAGGGATTAAATTACTGTGTCCTGGCCTAGTGTATGGACCATGGTTAACACACAGCTCTGAGCTGCCCGTTGTAGTGGCAGTGATGCTGCTGGATTGTCGTATAACCTTGTCGTAACAGTAGACAGGTTATGATATGATAAGATTTTTAAGTCTAGGAAACCAGTGGATACCACAGGACATGGTATAGATCCACAGTGCCTTGTCTGCATTTCTGAAACTTAAGATGTGAATGTTTAATTTTATAATAAGTTTGACACAAAACTCATTTGATGGCAAAACTTGACCTGTGCTGATATGAGACCACTTAATCTCAGGTGGCGCCAGTGGTAAAGAATCTGCAGTTCAATCCCTGGGTCGGGAAGATTCCCTGGAAGAGAGTATAGCAACCCACTGTAGTATTCTTGCTGGGAAAATCCCATAGACAGAGGAGCCTGGCAGCCTACAGTCCATGGGGTTGCACAAGAGTCAGACACAATTGAAGCAACTTAGCACACACACATAGTAGTGTTTTTAAAAAATTTTATTTAGTGTGACTATTCGTAATATTTATATATTTTGATGCAGGAATATTGTATATGACATGTCACAGCCCGTGGAGGGTTCATGTCACATGTAGAAGCATACAGTACCTCCCTAAAATCTGAAGATTTCTGAATTCCAAAACCCATCTGATCACAGAACAAGTGGCCTCACAGCAGGGACAGGCCACTTGTAGTTAGAGTTTACTATAGTCAGGACCAAACGAGAGGCTGAGAGCTGGGAGCTTTCAGGGTTGAGAAGCATAGGACTGGGAAAATCACTGCAGACAAATGTTACGGGGCTAGGGATTGAAAGATACTTCAGGAGACTGATGCTTGGGTGAGACCCCTGCCTGCAGCCCGTTCTTACCTTCCTTGGTAAAAAGTTGTATTGGGCCTCTGCGGCGGCACGTGGTGGCAGAATGGAGGAGGAGAGCTGCTGTGACAGGGAAGTCAGCAACATCCTTTAAGAGGGCTCCTTCCTTCTTCTGTTGGGAGTAGAGATGGACTAGAAGATCCCCTGGAGGATACGGGTCTGGTCCAGCAGCAGTTGGACCAGCTGTCTACCATCGGGCGCTGTGAATACGAGAAGACGTGTGCACTGCTCGTGCAGTTGTTTGACCAGTCTGCCCAGTCCTACCAGGAGCTGCTCCAGAGTGCCAGCGCCAGCCCCATGGACATCGCAGTGCAGGAAGGTAAGTGGACACCCGACTGCCGTCCGTACCCTTTCACTCACTGTCACCTCCCTCTCACCTCCCCGATTCAGAAAACTTTCCATCCTCAGTTAGCTTCATATAAACAAGAATATTTGATAATAAATGCCATGGGGAACTAGGGAAGAGCAACTGAAGTCATATCTGTAGTGGATGTGTTTAAGGAACTACTGCATTCTAAAACTAATGACCCTGTCTGATAGGGGAGCCTTGGTTATAATGAGTTTCACCCTTGGTATCACCCTTACTAAAGCAGAGGAGTAGCTGTTCTCTGAAGGAACAGTCTGACTTCAGGGCCTTTTCGCTTTCTTAAGATTAAGGGAGTTCAGAGTAAGAAATGAACCTCACAGTGAGGAATTACTTCTTGCAGTGATGACAGAAGGTGACACTAATGGGCCTTCTTCCTGTTGCAGGAAGGCTGACGTGGCTGGTTTACATCATTGGTGCAGTGATTGGTGGCCGGGTCTCTTTTGCCAGCACTGATGAGCAGGATGCTATGGACGGCGAGCTTGTCTGTCGGTAAGTGCTCGCACGGAGGCATCCCGTTTCACTGCTCTCACCCTCCCACCCCCTTTTGGGTCCTGAGACCATGGGAATTTGACATACTTCTGTTAGTGCTTTTCTTCCCATTTACAAAGTATAATTTTATGAAGCTGATTGCCGGTGAAAATGAAAAACTGTTACAGGTCCAGATTCCAAAGTTTTTATACAAACAGCAACAGCCATGCCTACAATCTTTACCAAAAAACCGTCTGCAGTAATTCAGCTAGAAAATAAATTGTGGATATAGAATTAAGAGTATAAGTAGGATACAGAGTGGAGAGTAGCTTTTAGTTCTGTTTAAGTGCACTGTCTCAGAGTTAATGAAAATGTGGACTGCTTTTGCCTTGCCTAATAGTCTAATAGGAAGTCTAATAGGAAACTTTGGGTCTTCAAATATCCCTAAAGATGAATTACAGAATTTCTACAGCCTTTCAGATGTCTTGACATACCCTTTTCCATCTACAGGATTTCAAGTTATTTTGTGTCTGTGTGATTCTCATCTTACTAAAAACCTGTAAATGAGCATTTAGTGATTTCTGAAAGTCTACTTACCGTTGAAATAAAAAGACAGAATTTTTTAAAATCTTTTTAAACCTCTGCAGCAGAGATTCTCAGACCTTTTTCTTTAGGACTCTTTACCATCTTAAAAAGTATAGAGGTCCTCAAAGAACTTGTTCATGTGAGCTATATCTATCAATATTTAACTATATTTTTCAGAAGAAATGAATGAGAAGAGTAGCTTTGTTTTAATGTCTGGCACAGTAAAAGTCAGCTGGATTCTTCTCTCTTCTTCTGCATTCAGACTGTAGTGATATCACACAGCTTATAGCCTCTGGAAAAACCCCACTGCACCCTCCTGTGAGAATGCAAGTGAAAGGGCAAATAATGTGTTAGTATTTTTATGAAGGGCTTTCCAGGTGACTGACTGTAGAGAATCCACCTCCCAAGCAGGAGACTTGGGTGGAGAGGATCCCCTGGAGGAGGAAATGGCAAGCCACTCCAGTATTCTTGCTTGGGAAATCCCATGGACAGGGGATCCTGGCGGGCTATAGTCCATGGGGTTGATAAAGAGTCGGACACGACTGAGCAACTAAATAACAACAATTTTTATGAATGTGGTTTGTGACCTTGCAAGGAACTGCTACCCTGAAGGGTTCTAAAGTTTCAGATGCTCTCCTTAGATATATTGGTCCCTAGACATTTCAGTCCATAATTTTTATTCTTATGCTGAAAATCCCCATTTGCCTCTTTCTACCCCCACCTTATTTATCAGATGCTCATCTGCCCTAATTGAACAAAGATTAATAAGGATGAAATCCAATACCCTTCTGATTCTGTAGCCTTGTGTAATACTGTGTGTGTGTCATAATATAAATTGAGTTTAGACAATTTCTTGTATACTGGTTCTCAACTTGGGTGTTCCAGAACAGTGACTGAGTCCAGTGCACTCATGATGTCACAAAATGTTCAATAGTTTGTTACCTATTTTCACATTATCAAAATGTCAGATGACTCACTTGTAATAACATCATTCTTACTCATCCAGCATCCACTCACTTGCATTCCAATATGCTTGCTTTTGGGGGAATGGGTGCAGGTGAAAGGGATGAAGTCACAGGTAGCATATCAGCTCTTAGTCCCTGGAAGTGTTCCCTGCCTGTGGGCATCGTCCTTCATGTGTCTCCTTTCCTTTTATGGCTCCGTGAGAAAAAGATTGAGAGCCATTGGCTTAGTCCTGTCACCCTCATTTTATAGCTGTGGAACTGGGGCTAAGAAAATAAAATTGCTGTACTTGAGTTCTCACGAAAGTTTCAGGGATGACCATTACCCTAGTACTAGTATTTTTCCCCACTGTTTTTAAGCAGTTACGAGTTCTGCTTCCATCTATAGAATCTCAGGGGACTGGAAGTTTTAAATATCTAGTCATTCATATTCCTTGGCTGTGGTTCCTGAGGCGCAGAAGGGGAGAATTTTGTTCCCTAGTGGAGCTTAGAGCCTGCAGAGAAGGCCTTTCCAATAGGATGATGGGTGAGGGGAGGGGGCGTGTGCCTGTTTCAGAGAGGTTGGTTTTCTGTGGTGACCAGGATATCCTGCTGTTGAGAGAATCATTGCTTTTCCTCCTCCAGGGTGCTCCAGCTGATGAACCTAACAGACTCTCGCTTGGCTCAGGCGGGTAACGAGAAACTAGAATTGGCCATGCTGAGCTTTTTTGAACAATTTCGGAAAATCTACATTGGGGACCAGGTGCAGAAATCCTCTAAGGTAACAGACTCTGAGTTGGCTCCCTTTAGTGCTCACTTCTGCTTGTGGAGTTTCTGAGTAAAAGAAATGGCTGTTAACAGTTTAGATATAGTCTCCATTATCAGAATAATCCAAATAGTTCCTCTTAGTCTGTAGAATTTCAGAAAGACTCCTGAAAGAGTACAAGTCAGCTAGATTCTCCTCTCTGCTTCACATTCAGTCTTCATGTGCTTAATAAATGACCAGTCACAACATCCATTGGTCTCCCCTAAATTGGCATTCTTAGTCCCTATGTACATGAATTGGATATTCAAAACAGCAGAAGGTTTTGAGAGTCTTTTTATCATTTTAGGATTGAAAATAACATGTACCCAGTATTTAGTAGTACTCAGAAACTAGCTCATTCCGTCAGTAAAGACTTCCCCAGGATTGTTGTTCATATTCTTCATATGGTTTTAACCTCCTGCATGAGGACAGAAACAGTATTGGGATATGGTTTTTCTTATCTGTATTTTCTGGTTACTTTCTCTTCCCCAAACACACCACCAGCTGTACCGCCGACTCTCAGAGGTTCTGGGCCTGAATGACGAGACCATGGTCCTCAGTGTCTTCATAGGAAAAATGTAAGTGTTCTGGCTCGCCCTCAGCAAGAGCCCCTTGCAGTCCTGTTGCAACTGTAAAATGTGGTCTTGGCATTGTGCTGCCAGTGCCTTCCAGCATTGATCGTTTGCGTCAGAAACTTGTGCATTTGAGTGTGTGACAAGCTGTGCTTAGAGATACGGCCCGGCCCCAGAGCATTCCAGGCTTGAACAGGCAAGGATTTCATTTTGTCCATATGGAATCTCATCGGCAGCCTCTGGAATCACGGGGAACCTGTTGGGGTGAACCTGTTGTGACATTAGCAAAATAGACCTTCCTCCCCAGCCTCTCGCCAGGTCACCCTCCTGCCCAGAGGCCGCGATCCAGCTTTCGTTTTCTGAATCTGATTGCTACTAGGTGTGCCCCCAGGAGGGGAGCCCCACTCTACTTGAAACGGGCTTACTCCTCTCAGGAACCGTCACACCCTTTCAGAGTCTTGAATCGCAAAAATCAAGTGCTGTTATTTGAATTATCTTCAAAGTTGGAGCTCCTGATTGGCCCTTTTTGGTTCTTTTCTTTTTTTAAGTTATACCACTTTGTTTACATTTCGCCCTTTTTTAGGAGCTCAATTTATCAACGCACACAGTAGTAGCCAAATAAATATATCACCCAGGGCTGTGTGCAGTGCACCATTTGCCTCCTTCCAACCATCCTGGACCTAAACACTCATATCCGTGAGCTGGTTAATCACTTAAGATGAAAAAAACAAAGGGGGTCTAAAGGACTCTGCCAGCCAAGAATCCAGAAGCAAGGGCTACTAGAATTCTGCAGCTGACAGTGGATGGTGCAGTTGCAGAATTGCATACGTCTGCATGTTATCACTGCCGCAGAAATCTCTTGCCCTTGCTGCAGAAATCAGCCCTGGAGTGCCCCAGAATTCCAAGGGCCTGGGTATGGGCCAGTGTAGCTTTGGAACCAAGTAGTGAAGATTATCTGAAGGATAATTTTTCTAGTCAACCAAATGTAAGTACAGAGATTTTATACCCATTTTTTGTGGTTGTGATGTCTGTGAATTGATGATGCAGGTGTGTGGTGACTCGTGATGGATGATTTTCTTCTTCTCCCAACTCTCCAGAACACCAGGCATATCAAAAGTGTCTCCTGCTTTTTCTTTTCTTTTTGTCCTCCAGCATCACCAACCTGAAGTACTGGGGCCGTTGTGAACCAATCACCTCCAAGACACTACAGCTTCTCAATGACCTCTCCATTGGATATCCTTTTCTAAGCTGGCTTCTGGGTGAAACAGGGACCATGGTGTTACACAGTCTGAGAAATCAGGGCCTCTTCCCTTTCTACCTTAATTTAGCTTTATGTATACCTAAGTATGGGCTTCCCAGGCGGTACTAGTGGTAAAGAACCCACCTACTGATGGAGGAGATGCAGGTTTGATCCCTGGGTTGGGAAGATCCCCTGGAGGAGGACATGGCAGCCCACTCCAGTATTCTTGCCTGGAGAATCCCATGAACAGAGAAGCCTGGCAGACTACAGTCCATAGGGTTGCAAAGAGTAACTGAAGCAATTTAGCGCACACACATACTTAAGTATTTTCCATTCTCCTCAGAACCAAAGGCAATGCCCACATACAATCCAGGACTAATTCCAGACCTTAAAAGTGAGCCAGCCGACAAACTAATCGTCTGTTGTTGTTAAGTCACTTAGTTGTGTCATAGTCTTTTGTGACCTCATGGACTGTAGCCCACCAAGCTCCTCTGCAATAGTCTCCCAAAGATTTATTCCTGGCTATCTCTGAGATCTAGAAATCCCCAACAGGTCTTTCTGATAGGTACACACTCTTTGAAGCCAAGGTTTTAGCATAGGTGGCAGTAAAGTCCTTCTGGATTTTTCTATCAGCTTATAGGTAGAAGCAGCCTGATCATAAACTTGGCAATAAAAGTAGTGGCTACACACCCTCTTGACTTGGATTCAGTCTGCTGTAAAGGTTGAATTGCTCCAAAACAGCTGATCACACCAGGGGTCTACAAGAGAAGTAAACCCTATAAAAATTATTTGGATGACTTTTGTCATACAGAGCTAGTCTCATTCTAAATGCATAGGAGAGAGGTTTATTCACACCTACAGTGGGTGCTATACACAGGCTTTAGCGCTTAATTCTCTTTCAGAAGCCCCGTTGAGAAAAGCTACTCTAGGATATCATGATTCTTGAGGGAAACTGCTGGGTTTTAGCTATTTTCTTACACATAGACTTCGAGATGGGTATTCTTTCATCTGTCAGTTAAAATGCTGTTTAGAAGAGAATTCCTTTTTCCCCCATTTGGCAGTATCATATTCAAATGGTTAAGACAAATAGGCTATCCAGGCATGGGATTCATAGTACAGGAAGAAACTGCTCTCACCTAGAAGGTGCCCATTCTGCAGCAGAGATTCTTACTTTGCATCACACTTTCCTTGACCCTCTTCCTCCTTACATACAGTAGTGTAAGGAAGCTAGTGAAGCTGAGTGCGGTACAGTTCATGCTGAACAATCATACGGTGAGTGGTTGAGCCCCTTTCCTGGTCCTGCTCTCCAGCCACCTCCCCTCCCACATACTCTCAGCAGTGGACATGTTCACATTGAGCTCCTTGGTGCTCAGTCCCTCATACT
Source organism: Bubalus kerabau (assembly GCF_029407905.1). NCBI lineage: Eukaryota > Metazoa > Chordata > Mammalia > Artiodactyla > Bovidae > Bubalus > Bubalus kerabau. The sequence goes on from NC_073627.1 coordinate 135,677,129, forward strand.
GCCTTCATACTGCCAGATGATGCTTACTGTCATCAGAGCTACTCTTTGGGATCCAGATAATCTGAGTTATGGTGAAGTCACCGACTATTGGAGAAGGCAATGGTAACCCACTCCAGTACTCTTGCCTGGAAAATCCCATGAGCGGAGGAGCCTGGTAGGCTACAGTCCATGGGGTCGCTAAGAGTCGGACATGACTGAGTGACTTCACTTTTCACTTTTCACTTTCATGCATTGGAGAAGGAAATGGCAACCCACTCCAGTGTTCTTGCCTGGAGAATCCCAGAGACGGGGGAGCCTGGTGGGCTGCCGTCTATGGGGTCGCACAGAGTCGGACACGACTGAAGCGACTTAGCAGCAGCAGCACCAACTATTACTGTTACTAAAATAACTTAGTTGTAGGTAACAATAACAGTTTAAAAAAAATTTTTTTAATACTCCTCATTTACCATTAAGGAATGATGATACGGCCATTAGCGTGAAAGGGCTCAGTAATTCTAAAATTACTGGCTTGCATTCTGCTTCTAACCCTGTGTTCTTATTTTTGTAACTTGTTTTCTTTTTTTCAATAGAGCGAGCACTTTTCATTCTTGGGTATTAACAATCAGTCCAACCTGACAGACATGCGGTGTCGAACTACCTTCTACACAGCACTTGGGCGTCTCCTCATGGTGGATTTAGGTACTGCAATAAACCCTAGTGGCTAGTGAAGTAATTTGGCATTGTTCTCAATTTTTACGCGAGGATAGAAAACTAAATGTTGGGAGAAGTCTTTGCTGTTGTTTCAAAAATATCTGAAATTAGAGTTTGATTTCACCAACAACAGATTGTGGTATCATGATCCCTGTAACTGGAAGAGAATTACAGTATGTGTCTGAAGTTTTCATCTGATAGGTTTTAAAATTCTATTCATGATTCTCATCTATAAGATAAGGGAATTGAGAATTGAGATTCCTAAATGCATCTCATTGGCCAGATAATCCCTCCTGCCACATTGGGGTGCAGCCCACCTGAGACGGCCAGTGTTCCTCAGCACCTGCTTCCCTGGCACAGACGAACCAGGAGAGCTTATGTATCTTTCTGGCTCTGGTTGTGATATTAGCAGTTTGGGCTCAGCTTACAACCTGAAGCTTAATAGTATCACAATTTTTAGCTATTTAGGTTTATTCCTACTAGACTTACAAGGTAAAACCTTCTGTGTTTATGAAGGATTACTTAAAAAGGAAGGGGGGGGTAATAAAAAAACTCCACGTGTGCCTAATTCAGGTTCAGGTCTCATCTAGTTCTCATACACCAGACTCAGTCATTTCTCATCAGAATCTTTGATATTGAACCCCATTGGGGCATTCCTGAGTTAGATGATTTCTGCTGTGATGATTTTTCTAGTTTAAAAAATTACCTCTGTACATAATTTTATTCTGAAATTACTACTAGTACCTACTGGGATAATCAAGAGACTGCTCTGAATTATCCCTGGGTCTGTACTTCCATTATAGCAACTTACTTTTCACACATACCACAGCCTTGCACGTTTTGTATTGGGGTCACAGCCCGGGTTATTTTCCTTACAGGAGAGGATGAAGACCAGTATGAGCAGTTCATGCTGCCGCTCACAGCGGCGTTTGAGGCTGTGGCCCAGATGTTTAGCACTAACAGTTTCAACGAACAGGAGGCAAAGGTAAGTCCTTCACACACTGATTGATCAGCTTCTGGTTGAGGGCTAGTCCCTGAGAGAGACTGGATTGGATAGCACTGCAGAAAATGGTGTTTTATCTGTAGATTTTCTACTGATACAGCTTTTTAATCAGTCTCTTAGATTCCTGGGATTTTTAAATAGAAGAACCAACATAAGTTTATAAACTCTTTATGTTAAAAGTGTTTATGTTCTTAAACAGTTCTTAGGATTTTTTATCTTTAAGTTTTCACATGTGTTAGCATAATGTTAATATGTTTTCTCATTGCCTTTTTAATCTCTGAAGTATATGTGGTCATGTCTCCTTTTCATTTTTAATACTGCTTATTAGTGCTTTCTTTCATTTTTCTAGATGTCTTGTGAGAGATTTGTTAGTCTGCTCACAGCACACAAAAGAATTCTTTTTTCATTTTCTTTGTTTTATTTCTGTTTTATCTGTGTTTTCTATTTCATTTATTTCTGCTCTTAATCTTTATCTTTGTACCTTTTACTTGAATCTATTCTGTGGTTGCCACTTCACTTTTCAAGCTCTTCTTTCCTAATACAGTCATTTAAAACTATAAATGTCTCTCTAGGTGTATTATTTCATAAATGTTGTTTTGTTTTGTGTTTTTAATTAATGTAAAAAAAAAAAACATATAAAACTTACCATCTCAGCCATATTTAAGTGGTTTAGTAGCAGTAAGTTTTCACATTGTTTTGAAACGGGTCTCCAGAATCCACAAGCTGTGATACATAGCATCTTTCATTATCATTCAGCTTTTTGCATTTTATTTCCTTTAAGATTTCGTCTTTGACCCATGAGTCATTTAGAAGGGTTTGTAAATGTCCATATAAATGGAATTTTAAAGTTACCTTCAGTTATTGATTTCTAGCTGTCAGAATAGCCATCTTTTTTTTTTTTTTTTGCTTTCCTCCTCCTCTTGTTTCTTGCACATCTGCTCTCTTTACCTATAGATTTCTGTACCAAAACCAGAAACAATGGACTATTAATATTTGTAGGACTTTTCTGTAGTGTTCATGGCACTAATACTGAGTTTTAGAGCCACCAAATAGCCCAGTGATACTGCCCTCTAAAATGCCATACTTTACCTGACATTATAAAATTCTCCTTTTTCATCTCTAGAAAGCCTCTTGGTGTTCTCTCTTCAAATTAACAAGAAAGTCAGAGAGCAACGCCAGTTACCAGACTCTCTCGTCTTTACTCTGGTGTACTGGGATCTGAGATGGGTACTACTATCAAGGATAACTGAGGGATAGCAGCCCCTTCCCCGTCACATTAGTTCTGTACAAAAAAGTAAAATTAATGAAAGAACCACCTTGGCCATGAACTACAACCATCACTATATCTTTGTCATGTCTCATGTAACAAGCCCATGTCTTAGACTTAAAGTTGAGCTTATGGTATCAGTTTAGGAATAGAGCTGTAAGCAGACCATTAGCAAAAATGCAGACATTTTTTACAAACGAATCAGTATACCCAGTGTGCCTACTCGTGGCTGTTAGCTTTTGGAAAGTGGTTTCATTGCTCTTCAGGGCCCACTAGTCAATATTTTGTTCAGAAAGAGAGCTTTGGATTTGGAATCTTGGTGTCCTAACCCTGGCCCTCTTGCTGCCTACGGCAGGACTGTAATTAGGTCACAGGCTCTTATTCTGTAAAGGCACAGTATTAGTACTTTATAGGTCCAAGATCCATCAGTATTCTTTCTAGATAGCCCAACCAAAAGGCAAATAGTCTTGCAGACTTCTGTCTTGCTCCTGGCGGGGTCTGCATTTGCATTCCTGTGGCACTGACGCCTTTGTAACTAGATGTGGTACCAGACCTTTAGGGATGACTCTTCTCCGTCTTTTTGTATGTGCTTTTTTCTCCCCCACCTTTTCTTGAATAAGCTTTTTTGCTTTTCCATTTTTTACATAACAATTTATCACATTAATGTCTTAAAATCTTATCATCCTCTGTTTTTGCTATGATGGGCCAGGAAACTATCCCTTTCTCTGGATATAAAAAGCATCCAAAACTAGTTTTTCAAGAGAAGAGATTGCACTTCTCTCTCTAGTATGGGAGAGATCGAGTCAGAATACTTGCGAAGGGATACTTGTTGAATGATGGGAGAAGGAAGATGAAATTCCCATTGAGTGGTGATAGGTTTGGTGTTTCTTCCGTCTTAACATATTTTTGCCTTCTGCCACAGCGAACTCTAGTTGGCCTCGTAAGAGACCTGAGAGGGATAGCTTTCGCCTTCAATGCCAAGACCAGCTTCATGATGCTGTTCGAATGGATGTATCCTAACTCAAGCTAGGTGTGCATCTCCACAAGCTTTACCTGAAGGGTGAATGGGTGACGGAGTCACTGGAGAAGGTGGGAGGAATGAATTGTGAGGCTGAGAAGGTGGAGTGTTACCCAGAAGGCAGCCGTATCTTTCGAGTTCTCAATTCCTCAGTGATCCAATGACGTGAAGCTGCCTGGTCATTGAGATTGAGGAGTGAGTGAGGTGGGGCTCCTCAGTTTCTATTTGGGGTCCCAGTTATAAATCCCTTTGGAATTCTTGCATGTGAATTTTGCTACACTGAGAAAAGAGACTTTTCAATCTACTAATGAATAAGACAGCTGTACTAGGAGTTAGAAAGGCTAACCTTACTAACTTCATAATCTGTAACAAAGCACTTAACATCTAAGTGCCTCTGTTTCCTCAAACAGTTATGTACAGTTATGCTTCCCTGTCACCTCACAGAAGTGGTAAGAGGACAGATAACAGGATGAAATGCATTGTGCTTCTCAGAAGAAAGGCATTATGTAAGGTAAAGTGTGTCTTTAGATGCCCGTTAAAAGGTAAAGGACACACAGTTGCTCTAGAACCTTCTGTTTAGAAAGACGCTAAGATTAGCAAGCAGGAGACAGGGGATCAGAGAACTGTAATTTGGCAGTTTGTGCCTGACCAGTGCTGAGAAATTCTGTACCTTTCTGGATTCAGAATTCTTCCTTAGCTTTTCATTTACAGCTACCCCTCCTACATGCCCATCCTGCAGCGGGCCATTGAGCTGTGGTACCATGACCCAGCTTGTACTACACCTGTGCTCAAGCTGATGGCTGAACTGGTCCACAACAGGTAAGCAGGGAGATTCTCAAAAGGCCCTGCCACCCTTCATCTGAGCGGGCCCTACGGTTGTTTGTTTTATCTAGTGTTTTCAGCAGATTATAGAGGGTACTAGGATGCACTGCTGTCAAACTTTGAAAACCTCTGATAGACTGTGTTCTGTTTTTGTTTGTTTGAAAGAAGGATGTCCCCACCCACACAAACCCATAGCGGCTTGCAGGAAGTAAGTCACTTTTTAAAAAGCGTCTCAAGATACCCACTCTTAAGTGAGTCTGGTGACCAAGAGTCTCATTTATAAATTTCTTTTTCATTTATTTATTTTTAATTGAAGGATAATTATAACAGGGATCAGCCATAAGTATACATATGTCCCATTATGTATTCATTGTTAGGCAGATGACAGCTGAGTCAGTGAAGGTTTATCTTAAATTAAGAAAGATTTCCAAAATAGTACATTTTAGATTTGCCCAGCAATTTAGGGGCGTAAAGAAAAGACAACTTCAGCACCTTGACTTCACTAGAACTTCAGCTCTGCATCTGCCTTGGATCTGTACCAGCACACCTGAGAGAATTAGTCATTTTTACAACTACCTTAGTGAAGAAGTGGGTGATAGTCACAGAAGCTGTAGCCACCTGTGAGGCTTATAGTTAAGACTTATTTATAAAATAAACATTGAAGAACATCTGCTCTTTGCCACTTATCACTTTGATATTGATTGTGCCAGACAAAACCTCACCCACTTAGATGTTACATTCTGGAGGGACGATAGGCAGTAAAACAAGTGTGGAAGATCATTTGACAAAAGTAAGATAATAAAACAAGGGAGTTGAAGAAGAGAAGGATTCTCAGAGACAGTAATATAGATGGACCAGAAGCATTCTGGTATTCCCTGCAAGGAGAGGGAAAAAGCAGTCAAAACACAGGAAAGAACTGCAGTGGTCCTGAGACAGAATGAGCTTGCTGGCTGAAGCCTAGGGAAGGAGGGGAGACCATGGTGGACGACCAGTCAGACACATCGAGCAGCAGCTCAGTACCGCAGTAGTGAAGCATGGTGTGTACTCTCAGTATGTGGGAAGCTACTGGAGTATGTTAAGCAGGGATTAAAATGATCTCCTTGACATTATTTAAAGGTGTCCTTCTAGCTTCACGCGGAGAATGAGACCCTAGGGGCAAGAGCGGAAGCAGAAGGACCTCACAGCTGGCGGGTGGGTTCAGGACATATTGGAGAGCTAGATCTTGACGGATTCTCTGTGGCGGGGGTGGGGGGAAGAAGAATCAAGAGGACTCATGTTGGTCTGAGGCCTTACCAGCCATGAGGTCAGCGACCTCGTTAAGCAGTAGAGGAGCAAGCTGAGGAGGAGAACTCTGGCCTAGGGGGCAGTCAGGAATGCAAAACTCAGGTTGATGACGTTGTTTGCCCTCCCGGCTTGACTCCTCAGGTAGCGCTCTCAGTCCCTTCACAGCTTTTCTTCTTCAGAAGTAGGGACGAGGCTTGTACCCCTCCCGCAGTCGCCAGTGAAGCTAGAGAGGTAATATATAATAGATTAAAGTCTGCAGGGCTGTGAGTGAGTACAACCAAGCAATGACTGTGCTAGAACCCATAATTTAATAAATCAAATTGAGAATTTTTAAAAATAATTTATTTCCAGCTTCATTTCCCTTGTTTTTTTTAAATGTTTTCGGTTTGAGCAGCAGAACTTGAATGTATCATGTTTTTCTTCAAGATACAACAAGCTACATCACTGGTTATCTTGTATTAACTTGGTTATTTCACATTAGGATAGGTAGTCTGTGTCTTCACGCTAAAAGTATCACCTAAGGTACTCAGGCAAGAGTGAGTCTTCCAGGAACATATCTCTGACTTTTATCTCCTCTGTGTTTGCTCAGATCCCAGCGACTCCAGTTTGATGTCTCATCCCCCAATGGCATCTTACTCTTCAGAGAAACCAGCAAGATGATAACAATGTATGGTAAGCAATTAAGAGGAACAGAACCCTGGAAGTGAATTCCAGCCCAGTCGCCACACTCCGCAGTATGGGTCTCGGGCCAGCCCTGGCAGTATCCAGGACAGCACTGCCAAGGCCTGCTGTGTTGCTCATGCACTCGTGTTACAGCGCCCCCGGTGCCAAGGGCTTTTGGACTAATAGGGTTGAGTTGGTATGTGAACTGTCAGCTACCACGTGATTGAATAAATGTATCTTGTCTACTCAGGCAATCGCATCCTGACACTAGGAGAGGTCCCGAAGGATCAGGTCTACGCACTGAAGCTCAAGGGCATCTCCATCTGTTTCTCCATGCTGAAGGCTGCTCTCAGCGGGAGCTATGTCAATTTTGGAGTCTTCCGTCTCTATGGGGATGATGCCCTGGACAATGCTCTACAGACCTTCATCAAGCTGCTCCTCTCTATCCCCCACAGCGACCTCCTGGTAAGCCCTGAGCTTCATCATTGACCGAATCTGAGCCCCTCATCATGTCAGTCTTTTTTTTTTTTTTTTTTTTTTGGCTGAGGCCATGATTGAATGTTTCTCTGAAGAACTAGAAGCTAGCTTCACTGGGCCCTTCTGTCTTCCCATCCAAAGGGCACTAAGCTGTTTATTTCTGATCGTGCTCACACGTGCTGAGGTACACATGGCCTCCGCTGACTCTAACCCTGCTTCTCCCACAGGATTACCCCAAGCTCAGCCAGTCTTACTATTCACTACTGGAAGTCCTCACCCAGGACCACATGAACTTTATTGCAAGCCTGGAACCTCATGTCATCATGTATATTCTCTCTTCCATTTCTGAAGGACTTACTGCACTTGGTAAGCACCTGGGTGGGTGGGCGGGCTGGTCAATTGGCTTTTACCACCTCACTAAGCAGAAGGGAGAATCTTGCCTCAATAGGATTACTGCTTTGGGGAGTTGTCCCTCACACCAGAGTATATAACTCTTGAGAACATTCTCCTCCAGCACATACTTACTGATGCCCTCCTACAGACTAGGCACTAAGGACCTAGTAATTAGTCCCTGTCCCTTGGGAGCTTTTCATCTGGTAGATGAAATAGACATGTAAACAGATGACTGCCTGCTCCTGCCCTTACCTGTGTAAGCACAGCAGTGGGGTGAGTACAGAGTGCTGTGGGAGCACCCCAGAAGAATACCTGAACTCCTGGCCTTGAGGAGGGTGTCCTGCAAGGCGCTGAACGGGCATCATCAGATGAATTGGGGAAGAAGCCTCCTGGAAGCAGGAACAGCAAGTACTAGCCCCCAAAGGCAAGGAAGAACCAGGAACTCCAGATGGCAAGAGAGGAGTGAGGCGAAGCTGGAGGGAGAGAGGAGGCAGGGCAGATCTGGAGGTCATGGAGGCTGCCCCCTTCAGCTGGATCAGGGTGCTTGGATCCTAGCCTTAGGGCAGTGGAAGCAGTGGGGCATTTTACTCAGCGTACTCCGTAAGTCTTTTCATCCTACTCCACCTGGCTCTGGTCAACCATTTTGTTACCACACTGCCCGCCAGCCACCTGTCTTAGTTGGTGTGTATGTGTACAGAGAATAAAATACATTTTCACACTAAGCTGAGCAAAACATAAGTCAACTGAAAAATGATCATAATTTATTGCAAATGCACAGAGAATGACTTTTGAATTGTCTGCCATGGTGAGTTAGCCACACTTCTGTGCCACTTCCTTGATATGCACTTACCCCTAGCAGGGTGCATCTAGAACCATCCAGCCAGGTATCAGATCCTGCTTTAGAAGGCTGTTTTTTAGCTTCTTGAAAAACCTTGGCTTGCACAGAAGCAGCATGGTTTACTCGTTTAGGCCTGTGGTCTGAGCCTCACCAAGTCAGTGCTGTCTGCAGGCTGCACTGCAATGTCCCCTTTATAAATGCACAGACACCTGCAGCTTTACACCACACACTTCCCCAGAAATGCCAGAGAGAAAAGAATGTTTCAGCACCCACTCTTAACAAACCATAGTGTTGATAGGCTGTACTAAGCTGGGTTCAGTGACATCACCCAGGTAACTCGGAGCACAGGCTCACGTCGCGTGCTTGGATTCTAATCATTGCTCTTCCAATTACTTGCAGTTACTAGACCTTAAGGCAAGTCACAGAACCTCTACACGCTTCTGTTTACTCATTGGTAAAATGGAACACCTACCTCCTGGCGTTCTCAAAAGGATAAAATAGAGATAAAGTCCTTAGCACAGTATCTGACACAATAAAAGCACTTGCTCTACTATAAGCTATTTGTTACTTTTTATGAAGCAGAAGACATAAATCCACATCATATGAAGTCAATAATTTCAGTAGTATTTCTGTTATTAGCTATTATGAAGAGCTCATTTTCAGATTTGGCATTAAACCCAGCTGTAAGATGAGGGTGAGAGGTTAACAGACAGCATCCCCAGTGGTAGTGTTGGCTACACCGGCCATGTCCCCAGTCCAGCTAGGTGCCTCTGAGGGGTCTAAGCTTGTCATCTCACATTCAGCTGCATTGCCAGTGGCAGCTCAATATCCCTGCTCTGTTCCATCCCTGCCCTGCTCTCTTCCAGACACCATGGTATGCACAGGTTGCTGCTCCTGCCTGGACCACATCGTGACATACCTCTTCAAGCAGCTTTCACGCAGCACCAAGAAGAGGACGACGCCCCTGACCCAGGAGAGCGACCGCTTCCTGCATATCATGCAGCAGCATCCAGAGATGATCCAGCAGGTGAGGAGTGTGAGGGGCAGGAGGTGGCATGGGAGAGAGAACCTCTCTGAGAGGGGGAGGCCCAGCAAGATAATGAACTTGACCAACATCTCACCTGGTTAATGCTGCCAAGGAGAATTTTATGCCTTAAAATGATAGCAGATTTTTGAGTTTGCTGAGGAATCACTGAATGTGGATATAGAAAATCTGAAAAAATCAGGTTTTGAATTTTTCTTTTGAGTGTCACACCAGCCCCCATGCCTTGGGCCTGTCCCATGAGCACCGTCCTCCTTCCATGACAGCGGCTTTGCTCATGAGTATCCAGCTGTAAAACTTGTGCTGCCACTTGAGGAATAGAATAGTGTAGGACAGGGAATTCCGGGCAGTCCAGTGGTTAGGACTCCAAGCATTCACTGCTGAGGACGTGGGTTTGAGAGTCCCTTGGACTGCAAGGAGATCCAACCAGTCCATTCTGAAGGAGATCAGCCCTGGGATTTCTTTGGAAGGAATGATGCTGAAGCTGAAACTCCAGTACTTTGGCCACCTCATGCGAAGAGTTGACTCATTGGAAAAGACTCTGATGCTGGGAGGGATTGGGGGCAGGAGGAGAAGGGGACGACAGAGGATGAGATGTTTGGATGGCATCACTGACTCGATGGACGTGAGTCTGAGTGAACTCCGGGAGTTGGTAATGGACAGGGAGGCCTGGCGTGGTGCGATTCATGGGGTTGCAAAGAATCGGACACGACTGAGCGACTGATCTGATCTGATCTGGGAGACTAAGATCCCTGCAAGCCACACTGTGCAGCCAAAAAACTTACATGTTGTTCTACCTTTCAAATAAAGCTCTTGGTTTAACAAAAAGAAAAAAGAGCACATGACAAAAGGAGATAACTGACCACACATGGAGATCAAACCGTATGCCTACCATTATTTAATTTGTATGCAACATATTTTCAAAAATAAGATTTGCAGAAATACACCAGATAAAAATAGATAAGGAAAAAGAATCAATGGAATAATTTAAGATTTTAGCCAATAATATTTTAACCAACCTCACCTTTATCTATGTTTTTCTCTAAGAAATAGTGAACATCCCCAAAATGTTATAAATCTCTCTCTTCTGATACAAGATCCTGAGAGCTTTAGTGCAGGGTGATTTTGCTTATTATAATCATTTACTTGACCGATCCCATTACCCACAAAAATCAGGGTCAACTGGAAAGGTCCATTTTTAAATGAATGATCAAACCAATTCCCTGGAAAGGGAATATCTTATAACTCACCTTATAAGAGATTTAAATGAAGTTTCATGAACTATTTGGTTTACTCTCAACAGAAAAGGCTTTAAGCCTAATAAACTCTGGGATCTGTAGTTCTGTTTTGGGTAGCCACACACCAGGTCACTGCCTCCGCTTCTCCGTTTCCAGATGCTGTCAACGGTGCTGAATATCATCATCTTCGAAGACTGTAGGAACCAGTGGTCTATGTCCCGACCCCTACTCGGCTTGATACTACTTAATGAAAAGGTAGGAGAACCAGCTCCCTGGTATCCAGGGCACTGTGGGAAAGACAAAAATACCCCCACAGTGGTGAGAGAGAGAAAGTGGCCCATTTTCTGAGCATATCCTGTTAATGCGCTGAACAGAACATAATCACTTAAACATTAGAAGTCAGCACCTGTAGCAGTTCAGACAGAAGGGGAAGGATGAGGAAGTGTGACAAGGAGAGAAGCCTCTGGAGATCAGAGCACCTGAGGCCTACGTTCTAGTTCCAGTTCTGCCATAAACAGACATAAATCTAAAAATTCTTATAAAAGAAGAATCTGCATCAGGTGACCCTCGTAGCATTTATCACTTTAACAGTCTTGATTTTTAAGTAAGATAATGATAGCCTACAGGTGCTTGCATGAACTTAAAAAAAGTATCCAATTTTGTTTCTTCTAGAACACTCCTGTTCTTCAGATGATGAGGGGCTAGTCAGCCTTTCTGCCTCTTCTCTCCTTACCTTCTCTCTCTCTCTGCCCTGCAGTATTTTTCTGACCTAAGGAACAGTATCGTGAACAGCCAGCCACCAGAGAAGCAGCAGGCTATGCATCTGTGCTTTGAAAACTTGATGGAAGGCATCGAGCGAAACCTTCTAACGAAAAACAGAGACAGGTGTGTGTCGAAGGCTCTGCCAAGAAATCCTGGGCAACTGTTAGTTTTCAGATCATTGAAACATAGGAGACTCCTTCAAAGTCTTCTAGAGGCCATCTAAAAAGAAGTGCTGCCCAATAAAAAAGCAAGCCACAAAATAATTTTAAATTTTCTAGTTGCTGTAAAAAGAAACAATATTCATTTTATTATCTTTTATTTATTTAACCCATGTGTCTAAAATAATATGTTAATGTGTAATCAGTATTTTTAAACTGAGAATTTTAACATTCTTTTTATTGTGCTAAGTCTTCAAGATCTTGCGTATTTTACAATTAACAGGACATCTCAATTCAGATGCTAAATTTTCATCAGAAATACTTAATTTGTATTTAGATTTCCTAAGATTTACAGTTGACAAAGTAGACTCCCATACGTAAGTTGTTCTAGACATACTTAGTTGTCCAATAACTGAACTTATGTCAGGTTTTCCTAAATTGATTTTTTAAATTTTCTTTCATTTTAATTAATTTAAAATAGAGCTTTTAACTTCAAGTTAATTAAGGTACAGTTGGGGAACTGAATTTTAAATGTCTTTTCATTGCATTCAGTTCCTCAGTTGCTCTGAGCACTTCAAGTGCTGTACAGCCACCTGTGACTAATGGCTACCATCCTGGACAGCACAGGTCTCTTGGCATTAAGACATGAGACAGCCTCGTTCTCGTCAAGCCCTCACCTCGTGAAGGTTACTTCCCATCTGACAAAGATGAGATTGAGATTCCTTTGTGCTGCCATGAGCCTGAAATGATCCTCAGAGCCCGGGATTTAACCAGATCTTGAGCCTGCCTTGAAGTTGTCAGGGAGAAAGGGGTGCAAAACTAGCCCAGCTTCTCCTTAGTTTTAGGACTGAAATTAACTGACCTGAGAACCTATTGTTTCAAACATTCTGCTTCTCAGTAGCCACTTGCTTGCTAGAAACATTTTTGGCAAAGACCTTTTCCTTCCACTCTGGTCCCCCAACTTACATGCTCCTCTCTGTAGGTTCACCCAGAACCTGTCAGCATTCCGTCGAGAAGTCAACGACTCGATGAAGAATTCCACGTATGGAGTGAATAGCAATGATATGATGAGCTGACACCTCCTTGGACTCTACCTGTACAGAGCAGTGCCCCTTTGGTCTGACCCAGGGGGCGAACAATTAAAACGGAGAGGGCTTGGCTGATCCTGGCCCCCTCCTCCAGGGGTATGGGGAAAATGGCAAAGGTCAACTAGCTTCTTCCCCAGGGAATAGGGGTGTGCGTGCACTCACTCGGGGGGCAGGGCGCTGCTGGTTCCTGGGGGATTGGGTGGGAAGGGTGGTGGGAGGAGATAAGGAGATAGAGGCACAAATGTGTGAGTCTCCAGCCCCCCTCCTCCTGGGGCCACCCACGGGGAAAGAACCCCCAGTGTCCTGCCACAACCTGCCTTGTATAAACATGTACATTTTTTCATAACATTTTGAACAAGGTTTATATTGACTCAAGTTTAAAAACAAAGTGTGACTGAAAAATTTTTACAGAGTCTAGTGCACCAATGCTGATGTGAGGGGTTGTGTATGCGAGTGAGGAAAAAATGTGTATTCTGGTGGCCTGAAGCTTTACTGGACAAGGATGTGTGAACGTGCAGAGATATATTTAGTGACACAGTGTAGAGAGGCAAAAAGAAAAAAAAAAAGTAAAAATTCCAAATGTATATTTTTTCTTATTGCCCTTCCCTTGGCCCCCCAAATTATCACTTCCTGTTACTATATTACCCTTGTTATTAGGAACTCTAAGCCATGCGGAGCACCACCCCTCCTCCCCTGTCAGCCTAGATGCCGCCCTCGGTTCCGTGGCCTCTTGCAGTGACTGTCAACTCCAGCTAAAAGTGTTTGGTGTTCTTAGCTTCATCCTCTTTCCCACTTTGCTGATCCCCCATCCTCAGACATATGCCTCTTGCTTTTAAAAGTCAGATGTAACTCTATAATTTAGGGTTCTTGGTCTCTGTTCAAAGTGGAGACCAGAGAAAAGGAGTTGAGCCAGTGGCTCTCCTGTTGAGCAATTTGGATGAGTCCACCAGAGGCCCAGTCACGTGTGGCCAATAACTTTTAGTCTTCCCCAGCCCTCGAGGCAGTGTGTGTGGATGTGTGCGTGTGGATATTTATATATGTACCCTGCACTCGTGAATGTATGAACTGGAGGAAGTTACTACAGTGGAGGGGTTCTTAATAACAAGGTCTGCCTAGCATGAAGTATTTAACATTCTCCCACCCCTTTAAAAATATACATTTTTATAAAATGAAAACCATAATAAATGTTTTGAATATTAAAAAAAATTAACCTACAGAGGAAAATTAACGGAGAAAGCTATTTGCCTTGTACTTTTTCCACAACTGTTGCTGCTAGTTGTACGCATCTCTAGTTCAGCTCTCGCCCATGGGACACTCATCAATTAGGTTTTATTTTTATTTTTCTCCTCTACCCCCAGAAACAAGCCTGTTAATTTTTTTTTTTTTTCCTTCTCCTCTGGCGACTGTGTGGTGAATCCTTTCTTGCGTGATCAGGTTGCGGATAGACTTGTAAGGGTGTTTGCTGCATACAGTGTAAGCATTGTGACCGCCAATAAACTTCAATGGTTTCTACTGACCTGGTTTCAGCAATCAAGTCTAGTGTGTTGGCAGGGACATGTCTCATTCTGAACACATGAAACATGCATTCCTGAAAGCCAGTGGGTGACAAAGGACCCCTCAACTCTGAAATTAGCTTGTTTCTCATTGGATGAAGTCTGAGTCTATGTCTTTTTAAAAGCAGGACTCTTAATCTATATATTCTCTATATAAAAAACATGCTGGGTCCACAACTATAACAAGTGAAACCTCTCTAACTCTTCATGAGCTTCCAGGTAACAACAGGGTACCCAGGAGAGAAGTAGTAATTGCAAAGACCCCAGTTAATGTTCTGACATATGCTTGTGGGCTGGGTGTCACACATAGACCCTGACAAGTTCAAGGATAAATATTATCCCCCAAAATATTTGGCAGATTTCATGAGCCAGAATTGTCAAATGAAGAACAGAACTGTCGTAAAAGGGACTATTTCTCATCCCCTTTGCTATGTAGGACCCAGATGTAAAAGCATTTAGTTTCCAGGAACATTGAAAAGTATTAAAGTACTACAATATCTTCCTGTACCTTAATGCAGAGTGACATTCAGTAATCACAGGCTCTAGAGAGCCACTCTTGTCCACTAGATATACCTTTGTCTGCTGTTTTGGTCTCTGGTCCAAAGTTATTTCACAGGCCAAAATATATATATATTCTAATACCTAGAAGGCAAGTAGAATTGATTCATCTTAGTCAAGTCTGTCTCTAAGCCTAATAGAAAATAGTCAGCCTTCATTAATATGCAGAACACTCCAGTCACATGCTCCCTTGACCTGGACTTCTAATTCTGCAGTAAATAAGACCAAAAAAAACTTTCTCACAGATACTTGAAGAAGAAACCCTCTCTCCCAACTATCCTGAAATTCTGACTGATCAGCAAAACCCCATACCCCTCCCTTTGCTTCCACAAAAACAATTTCAGAGGCAAGAACCTCACTAGAGATGGTGTCTCCCCAGTGCAGTCCTAAGCCCAGTCCAGTCATTACCAAGTGCCACAGTTAAAATTTCCCCAACCACATCAGACTTTTTAAACAGTGAAGCTGCTCCTTTCTTGATAGTTGTAAGAGGGATACCCCCAAAAGAGGGTATCCCCTTTTTTCTTGATCAGTTATCAGCAATTTCACATGTCAACCTAATAAATGCAAAAGCCAGTTAGTTATCTTTAAACTTTGATTTCTTCAAGAAATCTTGTGGAGCTTTTATTCAGTTGAAGAATGAATTTCTTTCCAGGCTATCCTAGGCATCAAGTCAAATGTCTCTGGACAGTGTTTCCTGACACAAAGTTACCTTACATTGATAAAAACACCTAGAATCTTTACTGCAGATCATCAAACTGTATGTCTGTATTTGTTTTTATTGGCTCTGCCAACAAATAGCGTTATCCATTTTCACTAAAGTATAATTCAGACGAAGAAAGGTCAAATTTTAGGTTTTTAGGTTTTAAGAAGTACTTTCAGCCAAGTACCAATTTTCTAATGACAAGTGACAGCCTACTAAGAAGTAATAGTTTTATGTTCTGCAAACTCAAACTTATTAAGAACTTGCTTTTTTCCCTATCAAGTGGTAAAATGTTCTAGTAACTTACAAAGTTTTAACCAAGAGTGGGAAAAGGACCACTTTTCAAAATACCCATGGTTGTGGGGTAAGATGAATTAACTCCAGAGAGCCAAAACACTTCTCTGTATCTCAACTACCACCAGCCAACCCGTCCTCCACCCAAGATTTTTAGCTAGATCTACAGCAAACCTACATTGCCACATGAAGTGTTACCCAAGTGCTAAAGCAGAAAGGGAAAGCAAAGATGATTACAGGGAGACTGCAAAAACCATAACCGATAACAAGGGCTGGAAAAAATGTAAATAAGTGTTACTTTAAAAGTCCTAGTTCTTTAAACCTTTCATGTTTAAAATATACTCACCAGCCATAATTAATACAACAACCAATCAGGTGCTAGATAATGTCTAAGAAGCTTCTTGCATCAGTAGCGTGTCTCCTGGGTCTACTATATTTATCTTGGGTTTCTTAGATAACCCTGGAATTCACTAGTCAGCCAGTTTGGTTTATTTCAGGATCAATGGGTCACTAAACAAATGAGCTGCCAGATAGTGGGACATCAGATGATCAAAAGGGAGGATGAAATCAAGCCTCGGATATTATCCTCTTCCTCAGAAAACCCTTAGGGTTCCCAGGACTGCCTCACCACTGCTGCTGTCTGTTCATTCATCAGAATCTACTCTAAGCCATATACCTTTTTGAGGGTCAGCAACAGAAAAGGAAACTAAAAAGGAAAAAAACATCATTTGCAAGGCAAATTGGTACAAACTCACCCCAAAACAATGTAGTGAACAATACTTAACACAAGCACAGCTATACTTGAAATTCTTAACAATCATGAAGACAGACCACTCTATAAACAGAGGCATAACAGCACCACATGTATGGGCCAGAGCATCCCGTTATTGGGTTACAAATGAATGAAGAGTGTCAAGTGGGAAATCTAACCCCTCCTCAGTTCAGTTCAGTCACTCAGTCGTGTCCGACTCTTTGCGACCCCATGAATTGCAGCACGCCAGGCCTCCCTGTCCATCACCAACTCCCAGAGTTCACTCAGACTCAAGTCCATCCAATCGTTGATGCCATCCAGCCATCTCATCCTCTGTCATCCCCTTTTCCTCCTGCCCCCAATCCCTCCCAGCATTAGAGTCTTTTCCAATGAGTCAACTTTTCACATGAGGTGGCCAAAGTACTGGAGTTTAGCTTTAGCATCATTCCTTCCAAAGAACACCCAGGACTGATCTCCTTTAGAATGGACTGGTTGGATCTCCTTGCAGTCCAAGAGACTCTCCAGAGTCTTCTCCAACACCACAGTTCAAAAGCATCAATTCTTCGGTGCTCAGCTTTCTTCACAGTCCAACTCTCACATCCATACATGACCACTGGAAAAACCATAGCCTTGACTAGACGGACTTTGGTTGGCAAAGTAATGTCTCTGCTTTTTAATATGCTATGTAGGTTGGTCATAACTTGTCTTCCAAGGAGTAAGAGTCTTTTAATTTCATGGCTGCAGTCACCATCTGCAGTGATTTTGGAGCCCAAAAAATAAAGTCTGACAGTTCCCACTGTTTCCCCATCTATTTCCCATGAAGTGATGGGACCAGATGCCATGATCTTTGTTTTCTGAATGTTGAGCTTTAAGCCAACTTTTTCACTCTCCTCTTGCACTTTCATCAAGAGGCTTTTTAGTTCCTCTTCACTTTCTGCCATAAGGGTGGTGTCATCTGCATATCTGAGGTTATTGATATTTCTCCCAGCAATCTTGATTCCAGCTTGTGCTTCTTCCAGCCCAGTGTTTTTCATAATGTACTCTGCATATAAGTTAAATAAGCAGGGTGACAATATACAGCCTTGACGTTCTCCTTTTCCTATTTGGAACCAGTCTGTTGATTGGACAACAAATTAAAGGAGTTCTATGTATATCTGGATTCAAGGTCTGGAGAACAACCAAACCCAGAATACAAACTGATTAACTGGACAATGGACTTGGCCTTTTGTGAAGATCAAAGGGGCCACACCAGTGTCTGATAGTGAAAGGGAGGGTGAAGGTAAAAGCATGTCTCCCCTCAGCTCGGAAAGACCGATGACAGGGCAATGAAGATAAAACTCTGCAAGGCTCCATTAGTTGAGCCGGAAAATTAGTGGAAATGAAACCATTCTTTGATCTAAAAATATGACAGGACTTCATCATTTCTATTTGGCAAGAAATCAGTTCCACACCCTTTAGTCTGGGACATGTGTCACAAAACCAAATCATAAACTACCAGTCAAGCTACAAACGCTGCAAGGAAACCCTTCTACTTATAGAGGACTGCCACTGCCATCTCTTCCTCCACATTGTACCTTGTGCCTTTTCCGAGTCTGCAGGGCCCTCTCTTCTCAATGTAAACTTTTTTGTTCTTTACCCACCTTTTCAAACTCAGAGTAGAGCTCTACATCCTCTTTGAAGTCCCCCTACTGTCCCTAAGTCTCACGGGATTATCTGAGGCATTGCTAACCCCACTCCCGCCCTGTCTCAGCAACTAAAACGTGCTCCTTACGAGCTGGCCCTGACAGAAGAGATTATAATACAGAAGAGATCATAATGAACGAAGGGATGTATATCAGGGGCGTGGGAGCGTCTGCAGAACGGGGGAGTGGAGGGTAGTTGGACCTCCTTTGGGTGAAGCCCCTGCGGAGAGATCCCGGGCTGCCTGCATTGTGCGATTAAGCTCACATCATTACCATAGGCCTCTACCGAAAGGAAAAGGGAAGAAGCCTCTGACACTAGCCCCGAAGCTCTGCGAAGGAAAGCGGGAAAGAATTCACCCCTGACCCAGCACGACTTCCCAACAAGCCTCCGCGCCCGGGAGACGGTTCGGTGCTGTCTTTCGGTCCCCGCCGCGCCTGCGCACAGAGGCCCGTTCCACTGGCGCGTGCTCTCAGGGCCGCCGCTCACCCCAACCTCCGCCTCTCTGCGCAGGCGTAAATCGTGACTCCCAGCGTCCGCTGGCTGCGGTGGCGGCTGGGAGCAGAGCTGGGCTTCTCTATGGTTGCAGAGCGTTCCTCTTAGGGAAGGCCAGAGCTGGGCACTGTACTGGGTAGAGAGGTTTCCACAGTGACAATCACAGAGGCACTGTTCAAGGACTTGATCCCTGGCTGGGAAGAACTCAGTGGAATGGGCAAACAGGCTGAAAAGGATGATTACTGCATGCTGTTTGCTCTGGGATACAAAGGAGGAGCCTCCAAGAAGAGCAGTAACAGAAGCGAGTTCATCGAAAGAGGGCAAGGGAGAACATTCAAAAGGCGTAAAAATCCTGAGGCACGAAATGCCTTGTACCTTTGTGGGGGCTGCAAAAACAGCATGACTGGAGGGAGAGTGCAACCCTAAACAAGTCTGGATGAAGGGTGGAGCACAAGAGGTTGGGATTTGATCTTAAAAACCATTAAGTTTGAAAGCAGCCTAGTGACCAATCTTTAACTCACCACTGGTGAGTAAAAGCCTTTAATTCACACTAGTGAGGAGCCTGGCATGCTGCAGTCCATGGGGTCACAAAGAGTTGGACATGACTTAGTGACTGAACAACAAATGAGTAACAAGGAGTTCGAGAAGGTAGGAAATATTGGGGGTGAGGGGTGGACTCAACAGGACGTTGGGAGGGTAGAGAAAAGTAGATTGTAGTATAATTTCCCCCCAGGATCTGGAGTAGGACAGCAATTAAGTCAAGGCGGAGGAACCGTGGGACATTATGGGAAAGAGTGCTTGGTGAGCCTGAATGGAACTCTGATCTAAGGAGACTTCCCTGCTTTTGCAAGCAGAGCACTTGGAATTCAACAAGAAATTAGAAAATAGAAGAAGAGGGAACAGTACTCAATCATAATAAGATATAAACAATCAAATCCAGGAATATGTCAAAAAGCATAATACATCATGACCAAATAGGATTGGTCCTAGAAATGCAAGGTTGGTTTAAAACATTCAAAAAATCAGTAAATGTAATTGACCATATAAACAAAGGTGAAGAAGGTGAACCGTCCAATGAAGAAAAAGCATATGACAAAAATTCTCACAAACTAGAATTTAAAACATTTTTAGTATGTAGAAATATGAAATATTTCATAAAATATGAAAATCAACTATATACTAATTTTGAAATATATTACTATTTGCTATAGCATCCAGAAGTATGAAGTACATCATTTTATCATTTTGATGAAGTACATCAAATTTAACAAGATATGTGCTGGATTGGAACACTAAGATCTCTAAAACATCACTGAGGAAATTAAAGATCTAAATAAATTAGATTAAAACATGTTCATGGACTGTTGACTCAAAACTGGGATGGCAATTCTCCCCAAACTGAACTACATTCTACAGGATCCAAATAAAAATCCAAGAAGGCTTTTTTCTTTTTTTAAGAAACTGGCAAGCTGATTCTAAAATTTTTATGAAAATGCAGAGAACCTGGAAGAGCCAAAATATCTGTGAGAAAGATCAGCGTTGGAGGATTCAACTGCCTGATTTCAAGGTTCACTATCATGCTACAGTAGCCAAGACAGTGTCGTATTGGCACTAGGATAGACAGACCAGCGGAACAGAATAAAATCCACAAACAGACAAACATATATGGTTAGCTGACTTTTGACAAAAGTGCCAGTGTAATTCAATACAGAAAGAACTGTCTTTTCCAGAACTGGTGCTAGAAGAATTAAATATTCACTTGAGGGGGGAGGGGAATGAACCTCGACCCTTACCTAACACCATGCACAAAAATTAACTTCAAATGGATCACAGATGTAAAAGTAAAAGCTAAGAGTACAAGGCTTCCAGAAGGAAACTTAGGAGAAATTTTTCACAACCTTGAGTTAAGCAAAGATTTCTTAAAATATCATAAGCATGATCCACAAATGAAAGAAAACTATTTGACTTCATCAAGTTTTAAAATTTCTGCTCTTCAAAAGATACCATTTGTTTTTTAAATGAAAAGGCAAACCATAGACAGGAGTGAAAAATATGTATGCCTAACACAGTCATCCGAGTATAAAGAACTACAATAAGAAGAATAACTGAATTTTAAAATAAAATATTTGAACAGATTTTATTTCAAAAGAAGATACACAGATGACCCATAAACAATTGAAAAAATATTCAACATCTTTTGCTATTGAAGAAATATAAATAAAAACCAGAAGAGATGTCACTATAGACATCTACCAGAATGACTAAAATTAAGAAGATTGACAATGCCAAGTGTTGACAAAGATGTAGAGCAACTGGAATTTTCATACATTTCTGGTAGAAATGCAAAGTGGTACAGGAAATTTGGAAATAGTTTTACAGTTTCATATAAAATTTAATATATGCATACCAAATAACCCAGCAATTACACTCCTATGTATTTATCCTAGAAAAACTAAAACATTTCCATGCAAAGACTTGCTCTCAAGTGGTACAGCATTTTTATTTATATAATCTAAAACTAGAAACTACCCAAATATTCATCAACAGGTTTATCAGTCAGGGATGTAGCACAGGGAATTGGCTAATGCAATCTTGAGCATTGGCTAGACAAGTCTGAAATTGGTAGGACATGTTGTCAGGAAGAGCAGTCTGGAAGCTCTAGCAGGAGCTGAAGCTGCAGTCCAGGCAAAACATCTTCAGAGAGACTTCAGTTCTGCTCTTAAGGACTTTGAACTGATTGCACCAGGCCCACCCATGGTATTGAAGCTAATCTTGACCTAAAGGTAACTGATTGTGGATGTAAATCACATCTATAAAATACCCTCAGTAGAAACTGCCACATAGAAGGTGTCAGCCACACCCTCATTTTGATCAAATAACTGGTTGCAATAACCTAGCCAAACTGACACCTAAAACTGACCAGGTGTCTGGATATACAAATTGTGGAGTACTACTCAACAATAAACAGAAACAAACTACTGATACAGCAACAATAGGAATAAATAAATCTCAAACACATTTTGCTCAGCAAAAGAGGGCAAAAATACCCTGTATGAATCTGCTTATATGAAATTCTAGAACAGTCAGTACAAATCTACAATGTCAGAAAGCAGAGAAATGTCTAATGCCAATTAGTAAGGGGAGGATATTGACTGCAAAGGGAAACAAGGAAATTTGGAGGAGTACCAGAAATTGGAGAAGGCAATGGCACCCCACTCCAGTACTCTTGCCTGGAAAATCCCTTGGACGGAGGAGCCTGGTGGGCTGCAATCCACAGGGTCACTAAGAGTCGGACACGACTGAGCGACTTCACTTTCACTTCTCACTTTCATGCATTGGAGAAGGAAATGGCAACCCACTCCAGTGTTCTTGCCTGGAGAATCCTAGGGATGGCAGAGCCTGGTGGGCTGCCGTCTATGGGGTCGCACAGAGTCGGACACGACTGAAGCGACTTAGCAGCAGCAGCAGAAATTGTAACTTGGCTGAGGTGATGGCTACCTGGTGTGTTGGTGGTAGTGTTGTTGTTTAGGCACTCAGTCGTGACCAACTCTTTTGTGACCCTGTGGACTCTGGCCCATCAGGCTCTTCTGTTTATGGGATTCTCCAGTCAAGAATACTGGAGTGGGTTTCCATTTCCTCCTCCAGGGGATCTTCCTGACCCAGGGATGGAACCCTCGTCTCCAGCATTGGCAGGTGGATTCTTTACCACTGAGCCTGGTGTATACATCTGTGAAAATTCAAATTATATGCTTTAAATGAGTACATTTTTGTATATGAGTTATTTCTCAATAAAGTCAGTATTTTTAAAAAATAAGCTCTTTCCTGCACAGTAGAAGCTCCACTCCAATCCAGGTTCCAGAGGGATTCCTCCAGCACCATTTGTGGAAAAGACTATGCTTTTTCCTTGACGCCTTTGTTGAAACTCTCTGAAGCTTATATGTAGGTGAGAAGTTTCCAGGATAGAAGTGATGCATAAGAACACAATGAGAGAGGTTCCTGGTTACTTCTGACTCCCAAACAGAGGTATCACTTGGAGGAGGGAGTGTCAACCAAAAACCTGCCTCCTGTTCACTACCCCCACCCAAACATTTCAGTGCTTCACTGTGCCGTGCGAACTGATGTTTGTTAAATGAGTGGCCCTCGTAGTCACGTGCCCCATGGTGTATAGCTCACCAGCTGCGTCTGCTGTCCCCTTCCTCATCTTCACTCCTTCCTGGCCTTGGGAGAAGTGAGCCTTTTGGAAACTGGGCTCTTCATCTTTGGGGACCACAGCCCTGGGGGTCCGGCCCTCTGGGCCTGGGGAGAGGGCCGTACTTGGCATCGAGGGAAAGGAAACAAGCAAACAAACAAGGCAAAGGAAGGGCGGACAAGGCTATGCTTCCTACCCGCGGCAAAGCGTCTCCATGGAGGGCGCAGGCGGGCTCCCGCAGCAGGCCGCAGTCAGTCCCCAATAGTCAGGACCGCAGTTCTCACGGTATGGGCCTAGACCCGCAGCATCCACCTCACCTGGGCACCTGTTTAGAAATGCTAATTTTCTGGATCCCTCCGTAGGAAACGGTGGAGGTGGGGCCTAGCGCTTGTTATTTTAACAAGCTCTCCAGGTGCTTCTCAGGCTCCAAGGGGAGGAAAGAGTGGAAGAACGGGATGGGGGCTGATTAGGCCCCTCCCGTGCCCCCTTCCCAGGCTTCATAACGACCCGCTGTGGGCGGCGGGCCCTCAGGTGAGGCCGCGATAAGGCCGGAGTAAGGAAGCCCGAGAGGGAAGCGATCTGAGGAGGAGCCGATGAAGTGAGTGGAGTTAGGGACGGTGAGGTGGAGGAGAGGTTGCGAGAGGGCTCGGTCCCGGGGTAGGGTGGACCTGAGGCCGAGCACCGAGCCGCCTTCCCCGCAGGTGCCGGGCGCTGCACCTCGGGGTGCTGGGAGGGCCGGCGGGGCAACCCTTCCGCTCGGGGCGCTCCGCGCGGGGGTCTCCAGCCAGGGGATTGTAACGGGCCTTTCCTCGGCAGCTGCTCGGCCCCCGCCCGCATCATGAATCGCAGTCCCATTAGTAGCACCTCCGAAAAGGAGACACTAAGCCTGCTCTGGGGTGAGTGAGGCCCCAGGGTGTCCTTGGAGCAGCGGGGGTCCTGGTGGCGGGGGAACGTCTTGGGGGTAAGAGAGAGGGCTGGAGGGAGAGAGAGGACGCCTCTCTGGAGCCCGCCCTCCGCCATCTGTCTCCGTCTCCCTTCGCAGGCTGTGAGCTAAACCAGGAGCGGCGGACTTGGACCTTCAAACCCCAAAAGGTGGGGAAGCAGGACTGTGTGCTGTTGCTCAGTACGGTGGGTACCGCTCTTCCGAGGAGGGGAGAAAAGGTGGGGCAGGGAGGAGCCAGACACGCAAGAGCAGGTGGCATTGCCTGGTCCCCACAGCTGGTGCCAGGCTTCCCTCCTCCGCCCTCGCCCTGGGGGTGAGGAGGCGCCCTGCCCCTTTTTCCACCCCGCTCAGATTTCCCTGGGGGAGAAAGCCAAAGAGGAGGTGAACGTCGTGGAGATCCTGCCCTCGGCAAGCCCGGACGACAAGAAGAGGAGGCCCCTCACCCTGGCCTCGCTTCGCGCCTCAGTCCTCCCCATGGTGAGCTTCCCCGAGGGCCTAGGAAACCCTGGCTCCAGCCCGCGGAGGCCCTGCTCAGGCCTCACCCCTTGTGTGCAGACGGATGCAAAGGTGGGGTACAAGCTCCTGCAGACTTACGGCCGGTGCCGGAGAGAACTATTTTTTGTTGTTTAGTCGCTAAATCGTGTCCCATGTGACCCCATGGACTGTATGTAGCCCACCAGGCTACTCTGTCCACTGGAATTCCCAGGCAAGAATACTGGAGTGGGTTGCCATTTCCTTCTCCAGGGCATCTTCCCAACCCAGGGATCAAACCTGTGTCTCCTGAATTGGCAGGTGAATTCTATACCCATGAGCCACCTGGAAAGCCCTAGAGAGGCATATAGCCCAGCACTAAAAGCCTGGACTCAGGAGCAGGGAGCCAGGTTTCCATCCTAGTCCACTCCCTTTTAGGGGGGAAGAGGGGTGCTGTGCACATTGGGTCCTAACCACTTGACAGCCAGGGAACTCTAGTCCACTCTTCACTAGTTGTGTGACTTTGGGCAAGTTAAATAACTTTTCTTCAAATCCCATTTTTCAACTGTTTACTGCTGGTGATCGTATACTGTTGGTAATTTACACACTGTTTATGTATCCAGATTGTGTATCCAGAAATCCTCACTTCTAGTCATTTGAGTTTTCTGTGTAGATCTTTGTGAATAATGGCAGTTTTTGTATTTGTTTTTTTTTTAATCCGGTACACGGGCTAGGACCTCCAGTATAATAATGGATAAAATGATAATGGTAGATATCCTTGTTTCATTCCTTTAAAAAGGAATGCTTCTCACATTTCTCCATTCAATATCAAGTATGTGCTCGATACCCTTTGTCAGGTTAAGAAAGTCTCCGTCTAATCCTACTCTATTTTGAAAAATTGACTTTTCTTCTTTTTAATCATGATTGGTTATTGAAAGTGTTTCTATTCATATGATTAGGACACTCTCTCCTTTAATCTGTTAATGTGGTAAATTATAGTAATAGAATAATATTAAACCAACTTTGCATTCCTGAGATAAACATTACTGATTGTATTATAAACTTCTAGATTTGCTGTGTTAATAAGACACTTTTTTAAAACTTACATACTCATAAGTGAGCTTGGCATGTAATAAATTATCTTCTTTGGATGTCAAAGCATATTAGCCTTATGAACAGAGGCATGAAGTGTTCCCTTCTTCTCTGTGGACAACAGTGATTTGAAGACCAGGATTATCTGCCCTTAAAGATCTGGGAGGTTGATGTGTAAAACTGCCCTTAAACCTATTTTTTTCTCTATCAACAAGATCTCCCTAGATCTATCCATTCCCATAGTTTTACAGACCACCTGTACAAATGAAGACTTGGAAATTTATCCTGTAAACCCAGCCTCTCTTGTGCTCCAGATACTCTGTCCAACTCAATACGTTAACAGTTATCTGATAGTTATCCCTGGTGGGTCAGCCAGTAAAGAATCTGCCTGCAATGCAGGAGACCCGGGTTCAATTCCTGAATCAGGAAGATCCCCTAGAGAAGGAAATAGCCACCCACTCCAGTGTTCTTGCCTGGGAAAATCCCATGGATAGAGGAGCCTAGTGGGCTACAGTCCATGGGGTCACAAAGAGTTGGGCACGACTGAGCAACTAACACTTCAATAGATATTACAAACTTAACCTATTAAATCCAAATTCTTAATATTTATGTATGACCTCTTCCCCCATCCCCAAATCTGATATCCTCCCAGTAAATAGCTATTTAGAGCAGCCATAGCTAGGACTTCAGAAAACTATATTGAATAAAAGTGGTGAGAGTGGACATCCTTGTCTTGTTCCTGATCTTAGAGAAAATGTTTCCAGCTTTTCACCATTGAGTATGATGTTAGCTGTAGGTTCAGAAATGGTATGTTAAATTTTTATTTTATTATTGTTCAGTACTAGCATATAGTTATATAAGTGGCTTTTGTACTAACTGACCTTGCTAAATTTGCATATTAGTCCTAACAGCTTTTTATTGATGCCACCGAATTTGCTATGTGCTTATTCATGCCATCTGTGAATAAAAGCAGTTTAACATCTTCATTTTCTATCTCTATACCTGGCATTTCTTTTTCTTGTCTTACTTCACTGACTAGGACAGCAAGTACAGTGATGAATAAAAGTGGTAAGAGCAGGACTTCCCTTGCCTTTTTCCAGAGGGCAAGTATTCAGTCTTTTACCATTCGGACAGATAAAAGATTTTTGTAGATACCCTGTGTTAGGTTAACAGTTGTATCAGTCTTTTTCAAGAACCAGATCTTGGCTTCATCAGTCTTTCTCTATTGTTTATCCATTTTTAATTTCTTTCTTCTGCTTCTGTTTTAATTTGATCTTTTTCTGGTTTCTTACAGCATAATCTTATATTATTCATTATGAATCTTATATTATTTTTTAGACCTTTTTTGGATATAAGCATTTCATGCTATGATTTCCTTCTGAGCATCTTTCTGGCTTCATCCTACCAATTTTGCTAAGAATATTCATTTTTAATTTAGTTCAAATTATTTTCTAGTTTTATTCTTCACTCCCTGGGGTACTTAGAAGTATGTTTGCTTTTTAATTGCCAAATAATTAGAGATTTTCCATTATTCATTCTTTAATTGATTTCTATTTTAATTTGATTGTGGTATGAAAATATATATTATTCGATTTCCATCTAAATAGGGTTGTGATTTATTTTATGGCCCTTAATATATTTTGTCTTGGTGAATATTTTATTTATACTTGGAAGAACATGTGTTCTCCTGTGGTTGGGTATATTGTGATGTAAATGTTGATTATATCATGTTGGTTGATGATTTTGTGTGAGCCTTCTATATCCTTACTCATTTTCTGTCCACTTGATCTCTTAGTTACTGAAAGAGGAATATTGAAGACTTCAACAATAATTGTGTCTTTTTTCTATTTCTCTTTTTGATTATCAGTTTTGCTCCATGTATTTTGAAACTCTTTTGTTAGGTACATCCTAATAAATTCTGTGTTCTAAGATGATTAAATCCTTTTGGTTAATTGATCCATTTATCATTATGAAATGTTCCCTTTTTCGCTGACAAATATTTTGAAGTCTACTTAGTTTGATTAATATAGTCAGTCTAGCTCTCTGTATTAGTGTTTGTGTATTTTTCCTATTTTATTGTTATTTTACTGAAACCTCTGTATCTGTATGTATAAATTGGATTTCTTTTCTATAACACATAATTGAGTCTTACCTTTTGTTTTTTTACACTTTGATCATCTGACTTTTAGAGCATTTGCAAACTTTTGAGCATTATTTCTTCAAACATTTTTTTTCTGTTCCATCTCCTCTCTCATCTCTACTGAGGAATCCAATTATCAATACCTGCCCCACACTTCATTTTGCTCTGTCTTCTTAAAGTATTTTTCCTGTGTATTTCATTTTGGATAGTCTTTATTTATTCAATGTCATTTTTCTTTTCTTGCACAGTACCTAATTTGCCGTTAATCTCATTAGTGTATTTTCATCTAATTAGATGATAAATCCACAGATCTAAGAAATTCTATGAACCCCAGTGTGTCCTATAATAAAATTGTTCAAAACCAGTGATAAGGAGAAAAATCTTAAAAGCAGCCAGAGTTAAAAAGGCATCTCACGCAGGAGAATGAAGACAAGGATGTAAGTAAACTTCTCCAAATAATGCAAGCTAGAGGACAATGGGGAAATTTCAAGTGTTTCATCTTGACTGTATCTGTTATTATATTCCTCTTTTTAAAATTCTTAGTAGTGCTTATCATCTTTCCTTTTTTCCCTTCGTTTCAATCACTGGGTATTAGCCTTTTTCTTTTCAAAGAGCAAGCTTTTGTTTTTGTTGGTGTTTTCTATTGTTTCCTTATTTTCTATTTCATTAATTTCTCTGGTTAACTGATTTATGGCTTGCTTTGTTCCTTTTTCTTACTTCCTGAGTTAGCTATTTAGTGTATTCATGTTCTAGCTTATTTTTTCCAAGTACATTTTGTTTATTTTGAATACTATAAATTTCCCTCTGAAGATTTTTTTAACTGCATCATTTAATTTGTGCTTTGTGAT
Source organism: Bubalus kerabau (assembly GCF_029407905.1). Lineage (NCBI taxonomy): Eukaryota > Metazoa > Chordata > Mammalia > Artiodactyla > Bovidae > Bubalus > Bubalus kerabau. Next base: position 135,705,586 of record NC_073627.1, read on the forward strand.
ATTTTCACAATTTTATTTTAAATGTTTTCTGATTTCCATTATGATTCTTTTTTGTTTTGTTGGGGTTTTTTGTTTGTTTTGCCCGTGCCTCAAAACTTTTAGGATCTTAGTTCCCTGACCAGATATCAAACCCACGCCCCCTGCAGTGGAAGCATGGAGTCTTAATCACTGGACTGCCAGGGAATTCCCCCTGTTAACAATTTATCTGATGCATGAATGAATTAAGAGTTTTTAATTCCCAAAGATATATATATGTATATATATAAATTCTGTGGTATTTGAAACTTGATTTGTGGCTTACTACAAGGTAGTATTATAGGATTATATGTATGTCCATTAAATCAAGCTTATATAGTCAAACCTATACATTTTTTTTCCTCCCTGATCTGTTGATTACCAAAAGAAATGTGTTAAAACTTCCTACTGTGATTGTGAAGTTTCAGTAGATTCTTCTCATAATTTTGTTTACTTTGTATATGCTTATTCTTTAATTGAAAATTTTTTAGATAATTACAGATTCACATGCATTTATAAGAAAAGATACTGAGAGATCCCTGTATGTTTTGCCTAGTTTTCTCCGGTGGTAACATTTTACAAAACTGTAATATAATGTCAAAGCCAAGATATTGACGTTGATACAATGCATGGGTTTTGTTCTATACTACTTTATCACCTGAGTTTCTTTTTTCTAATTTTCTCTCTCTGTTTTGGCTGCACTGTCTTTGTTGCTGCGTGGGCTTTTCTCCAGTTGCAGTGAGTGGGGTTACTCTCTAGCAGCAGTGCACAGGCTTCTCATTTCTGTGGCTTCTCTTGTTGCAGAGAAGCCTAGGGTGCACGGGCTTTACCCTAGGTAGTTCAGCTCTCGGGCTGCAAAGCACAGGCTCAGTAGTTGTGGCCCACAGGCTTAGTTGCTCTGCAGCATGTGGGATCTTCCTGGACCAGGGATCGAACCTGTGTCTCCTGCATTGTCAGGAAGGACTCTTCACCACTAAGTCCCAGGAAGCCCTCACCTAAGTTTTGTATCCACTATCGTAGCCAAGATACAGATATCATAGCCAAGTTTCAACAGCCCAGAGATCCCTCATGTTTTCCCTTTATAATCACATTCACCTGTCTCCTGTTTCCTCACCCACCCTCAATCCTGGCAACCACCAGTCCTCCATTTCTAAAATATGGCCATTGAAACATAATCAGACATATGTAACTTCTTAGGAACTGGGTTGGGTTTTCCCCCCTCCTCAGCATACTCCCTGGAGATTCATCCAAGTTGTGTGGTTTTTTTTTTTATTGCTGACTGGTATTCCATGGTACAGAAGTACCACAGCTCAACCAGTCATCTGTGGAAAAACTAGTCTAATTCCAGTTTGGGGCTCTTAAAAATAAAGCTTCTATGAACATTTGTATATAGGTTCTTGTATAAGCCTGTTTCCATTTTTCCTGGGATAAAAGTCCAGGAGTGCGATTGCTGGGCCATATGGGGTGGGTGCACATGTAGTTTCTTAAAACTGCCTGTTTTATAAAGTGACTGTACCATTTTGCATTTCTACCAGCAACGCACGAGTGACTGAGTTTCTCTGCATCCTTACTGACATTCATGTTGTCACTATCTCTTATTTTAACCATTCCAATATGTGGGCTTCCCAGGTGGCACTAGTGGTAAAGAAACTGCCTGCCAATGCAGGAGACATAAGAGACATGGGTTCAGATCCCTGGGTTGGAAAGATCCCCAGGAGGAGGGCGTGGCAATCCACTTCAGTATTCTTGCCTGGAGACTCTCGTGGATGGAGGAGCTTGGTGGGCTACAGTCCATAAGTTTGCACAGTCAGATACAACTGAAGCGACTTAGCATGCAATATGTGTGTAGTTATGTCTCATTGTACTTTGATCGCATTTCCCTGATGGCTAACAACGTTGATCGTCTTTTCATGCAGTTTTTGCCATCTGTATGTTCAGTTAAATGTTCATGTCTTTTGTTCACTTTCTAATTGTATTGTTACTGTTGAGTTTTGCTAATTCTTTACATACTGTAGACCCTAATCATTTGTCAAATACATGGCTTGCAAATATTTTCTCCCCAAGTTACAACTTGTCTTTTCATCCTCTTCATGCAAACTTTTACAGAATAAAAGTTTTTAATTTTGATAGGGTCCATTGTATTAATTTTTCCTTGTATGATTTTTGATGTTAAGTCTAAGAATGCTTTACTAGTTTGAGATCATGAAGGTTTTCCATGCTTTTTGTCCAAAAGTCTTACAGTTCTATGTTTTATGCTAAGTCCATGATCACTGTCACATATGCCATGAGGTTTAGGTGAAGTTTCATTTCTTTGCCTGTGGGCGTTCAATTGCTCCAGCTCCATTTGTCGGAAAAGCTTCCTCCCTTTCATTGATTTCGCACTTTTGTCAAAAAGGTTGCAAGTATTTGTGTGGATCTATTTCTAGGTCTTATGTTCTCTTGATGTCTGTGTCTATCCCTCTAATATCACACTGTCTTGATTACTGTAGTTTTATGTATGTCCGGACTATGTTGATGCATATAATTTACAGGTTTATCTTTCTTGTAAAATTGTTACCTTCCTTGTATAATTGTAAATATCTTCCTTACCTAATTCTTTTCTTTATGTGATCTTCTTTATCCCTAAAATGTTTATTGAATTAAAGCCTGTATTGTTGTTGTTCCGTTGCTAAATCATGTCCAATTCTGCCACTCCATGGATTGCACCATGTCAGGCTTCCCTATCCTTCACTGTCTTCCCGACTTTGCTCAAACTCATGTCCATTGAGTCAGGGATGTTTTCTAATCATCTCATCCTCTGCCGCCCCTTCTCCTCTTGTCCTGAATCTTTCCCAGCATCAAGGTCTTTTCCAAAGAGTCGGCTCTTTGCATCAGGTGGTCAAAGTATTGGAGCTTCAGTATCAGTCATTCCAATCAATATTCAGGGCTGGTTTCCTTTAGGATTGACTGGTTTAATCTCCGTGCTGTGCGAGGGACTCTCAAGAGTCTCCTCCAACACCACAAAGTCTGTATTGTCTGATAATTATTTTGCTTCCCGGGTACCATTAAAACATTGACAATGTCATTCCATTCTTCTGATTTCTGATGTTGCTGTTGAAATCCTCAGTGTGTCTGATTATTGTTTCTTTTTTGAAGATGTGTCCTCTCTAGTTGATGTTAAGATCATCTCTCTGTTCTTATGTGTCATTTCACCATGATATGTTCAGGTGTGGGTTCATTTTTATTTACCTGTTCATGGCTGAGGATCTGTCTTTGATTGTTTCTGGAGAACTCTTGGTTGTTATTTCTTGGAACACTGACTCCATCCTCTCCAGTCCCTAACTCTGATTGGATGTACAGTGGACCCTCTCATCTGTCTACCATGTTCGGTTCTTCATATTTTATTCATCTCTCTCTCTCTGCTGCATACTGGGCTTTCTACCCAGCACTTCTCCAGCTTATCAATTCTTCTTTCAGCTGGTTCACTCTGCTTTTTAACCATTTGTTCACTTGATTTCAATGCATGTTTTTTTATTTAAATGTATTTTTAATTGGAGGATAATTACTTTATTGTGTTGGTTTCTGCCATACAGTAACATGAATCAGCCATAAGTATACTTATGTCTGCTCCCTCTTGAACTTCCCTCCCACCCTCCTTGCATTCTGCCCCTCTAGGTTGTCACAGAGCACCAGATTTGAGCTCCCTGTGCCATACAGCAAATTCCCACCAGCTATCTGTTTTGCATATGGTAATGTGTCAATGCTGCGCTCTCATTTCGCCCCACCCTCTGCTTCCCCCACTGTGTCCGCAGTCTGTTCTCTCTGTCTGCGTCTCCACCGCTGCCCTGCAGTATTTCAGTGCTTACGATGTCTAGAAGCTGCTTTTGGTTCTTTTTATTTTTGTTAATATCTTGTTCTTATGGTTCTGATTCCTATTTTACATTTATATAAATATATTCCTATTTTATATTTATATTGGTTTTCATCAAACTTATCTCATGTTGCTTAGGTCGTTATTCTTTCTCAGATTCATGATTGTACTAGGCCATCATTTTGTTTCCGTCTGGTACCTCCAGCAGCGTTGTTCCTCGTGTGTTTTGTAATTTCAGATGGTGAACTCATCTTCCGGTTGGGTTTGGTTCTGTTTTCTGAAAGAATTCTGCATGAAAAGAACTCGGTCTCCCAAGAGACGGGTTTCATTTGCATCTGCCATTTGCCCCAGATATATCACAAGCCTAGGGTTTTTATACAGCTCTTTTAACTTGGCAGTCCCCACCAAGTAAATTCAGACTTGGTGTAAGTGAGAGGTACAACCACAGCTCTTAGCTTCTCACAAGAGACTCTGTTATCTCACACAGGAGTTCTTGCTTCCCTCCTTTGATGGTGGGTCGTTCCTGGTTGGATGGCTTGGGGTCCTTCAGTCCACTCTCCTCAATCCTTTACTGAGATGTAGGCATTTGAGGATGCCAGCCTGCATGAGGGGGCTCCATTACAACCCCCCTCTTGAGCCCAAGCCCTTTGTCTCCTGTCCACATGACTGTCACAGCCCAAGGACATTTTCTTCTTTTGGGAGCCTGTGCTGGGTCATCTTTGCTGAGTGCAGGCTTTCTCTAGTTGTGAATGGAGGCGGCTCCTCTTGGCTGTGGTGTGCGGGCTTCTCATTGCAGTGGCCTCTCTTGTTGCCACTCGGCTCTAGAGCACAGGCTCAGCATGGGCTTGGTTGTTCTGTGGCATGTGGGATCTTCCTGGACCAGGGATGGAACCAGGATGCATTGCAAGGTGGATTCTTGACCACTTGACCACCAAGGAAAACATCTTTCCTTCTGCTGTGGCATCAGCCCCTACAAGGGCTGCTCTTCTTTCTGACCACGGGGAGCCTCTTTTCTGTCTTACTGTTCAGGCAAGCAGCAAAAACATCAAATTACATTTTGTCCACCATTTCTAGGTGTTTGTGGCTGCAGAGTTTGTTTTCACTTATCTGCTCCCTGTCTGAAATAGGAACTCTAATTTCTCTAAGCCTCAACTTCCTTCTCTGTAAAGTAATAGCACCTCCTTTGTGGGCTTCTTGTGAAGATTTAAATAAGATAAATGAGGTAAAATGCTTAGCATGGGGCCTGGCACATAGTAAGAACTCAAGGAATTTAAGTATCATTATTGTTACTCTAGAAAATTTGCAAACTTTGGAAAAGTAGAAAGAAAATCAATACAGTACTGTGTTGTGCTTAGTCACTCAGTCGTGTCCGACTCTTTGTGATCCCATGGACTATAACCTGCCAGGCTCCTCTGTCCATGGAATTCTCCAGACAAGAATTCTGGTGGGTAGCCATTCCCTTCTCCAGAGACTTTTCCCAGCCCAGGGATCAAACCCTGGTCTCCTGCAGGTGGATTCTTTACTGTATGAGCCATCAGGGAAGCCCTTTAAGACAATAGTAAAACTATAACATAACTTTGCATCTGCTTTTCTCATTCGATCAGTGCTTTAGTCAGCTTGGCTACCATCACAAAATACCAGAGTAAGTGGTTTAAACAGCAGACATTTCTTTCTCACATCTCTGGAGACTAGAAGTCTGAGATTGGGGTGCCCACATGGTTGCTTTTTGATCAAGGACCTCCTCCTGGCTTGTAGATGGCCACCTTCTTTCTGTGTCCTCACACAATCCAGGGAGAAAGCAAGCTCTCTGGTCTAGCCTTCTAAGGGCACTAATCTCATGATGAGGGCCTTGCCCTTGTGACCTCATCCAACCCTGATTATGTCTCAAAGCCTTCATCCCCAGTTACCATCACATTGAGGGTTAGGGGGCTTCAGTGGGAACATTTGAGGGGATGCAGTACAGTCCATGGCTATAAGATTTCTCTGTTTAACAGCTGCCCCCTAGCTTGGAAGCCCACCTATGATCTTGGCAGGAATGAAATGATCAGATCCATGTTCTTCTCTGACAGAGTCCACCTCAGCAGGGAAGGCCAGGAGGTTTGAGAGTGCAGAATGGTTCAGGGAACCCCTGAAGTGTGTGGTGGAGGGGAGGGAATAAATTGAGTATTTCTGCCTGAGGCAAGCTCCCCCACCCCCCATCTCAGGTGCCAGGTCTCAGTACCTTGTCCTGTCTCCCCCTCCTCCCCTCGCCCTGCCCCTCTTCCTCCACCTTCTCTGCCTCTCCTTCCCTCCCCATGCCCCTTCATCTCCCCCTGCAGGTCGTTCTGGGGTTGGAGTTTTCCCCTCCAGTCACGTTCCAGCTCCGGGCTGGCTCTGGACCTGTGTTCCTCTGTGGCCAGGAACATTACAGTAAGTCCAAGCTTGGACCCTATAAAGGTCTTCGAGTACAGTGCCCAGCACAGGGACAAGGACGGACGTAAGAGGTCCTCAAACACTTGATAGATTCTTGAATGGTTAGAAAAGATTGCCAAGGCAACAGGATCACCAGCAGCCTGGACCGAAGGCGTGGGCACAGGTCTTAGACCTGGTTCTCCTTTACCCCTCCACCACATCCTCTGTGGACCACGGACCCCTCAGCTGTAACACCAGGGAGGGTGGGGGTATACTTGGTTTCATCTTCCAAGACTAGTTGTAAGGAATACATGCCGTATTCAGGAAAAGCACTCAACATAATTCCTGGTAGCAGCACACATTTAAACATTACCTGCTGTGAAGTATTGTTGTTTAGTCCCTGAGTCGTGTCTGATTCTTGGTGACCCCATGGAAAAAGCCTACCAGGCTCCTCTGTCCATGAGATTCTCCAGGCAAGAATACTGGAGTGGGTTGCCATTTCCTTCTCCAGGGGATCTTCCCAACCCAGGGAGTAAACTCACCTCTCCTGCATTGGCAGGCAGATTCTTTACCACTGAGCCACCTGGGAAGTAATGAGTTGGTCAAAAGTTCCTTCAGGTTTTCTGTATGCTGTTATGGAAAAACCCAAATGAACTTTTGGCCAACCCAATGTGGAGCTGTAGCAGTACCATGGTCCCCAACAGATGACTTTGTTTGTCACGTCCCTTTAACTGCCTTCTTCTCTGTCCAGTGGTGCCTCTTTGATCAGGGTTCTCTCCTGCTCCAAACCCCAGGCAGGTTCCACCTCCCTCAGGATCAGACCTGAGCTCCTTGGCTGCTGTGTCCCCACCCTCCCCCTCCTCCTCTCGCATGCTCCTTCCTGGCGTGCATCCGCTTCCTGCCCCCAGAGCTGTACCTCACCCCGTTCCCCCACCCTCCTGCCACGGCCTCAGCCTCACCCACTTGAGCTGCGCTTTGTCAGGGAGGCCAGAGAGTGTCTGTGGGAGGCGGGTAGGCAAATGCTTCCCACTCCCAAACTGGGAGATCTGGGAAGGGGAGCTGGGCAGAGATCCCAGGGCCCCGAGGCCCTGCCCCATCTCCCATGCCATCGCTGACATTTCAGATCGATTCTGGGATGAAGTGGAAGAGGAGGAGGATGACCTGGAGGAGGAGGAAGATGATGATGACGACGATGAAGATATTGATATGTTCCTGGAGGAGACGCCCGTCAAACAAGTGAAGAGGCTGGCACCCCAGAAGCAGACAAGTGCTGCCAAGGTGAGGGAGGGGTGCCCCAGGACTCCCCAGAAACCTGGGCAGAGGCTCCAGGCAACCCCTGCCAAGTGCTCAGCCCAAGTCTTCTCTGGCCCTGGCCTCACCCAGACTCCCCCTAATGCTCGTGTTGGTTTCCAGGAAAAAAAGATGGAAAAAAAAGAGGAGGCAGTAAGGTAACTCTTTCCATCTATTAAATTAGCCACAATTAGTATCTCTTTTAACTGAGATACACAGTGCTTGAAAGAGAATGCTACATGTGTGTGCAGGTGTGTGGTACGTGGGGGCACGGTGGACTGCTGCTGTTGGTTGGCAGAGCCTTTTTGAAAGGATTAGCAGTTCTTCTCTTCTGATTTCATTCCACTTATGGCAGTTCCTTCCAAAGAACCCCATCTGAAATATGGGGGAAATTATTCCCAGGTGGCTCTGCCTGCCAGTGCAGGAGATTCGAGTTCCATCCTTGGGTCCGGAAGATCCCCTGGAGAAGGAAATAGCAACCCACTCCAGTATTCTTGCCTGGGAAATCCCATGGACAGAGGAGTCTGGAAGTCTACAGTCTATGGGGTCACAAAGAGTCCAACACAACTTAGCAGCTAAACAACATATGCACTAAGAAACTTATCACTTCATTATTCTAATAATAGTATAAAATGGAAGCATTTTAACATCCGTCTATGTAACAATTGCTTAAACTGTCACGTCTTCTCAATGGAATGCAACATAATGCCCACGAAGAATATAGCAAGCTGAAAAGTGTTTATGGAATTCAGACAACAGGATATTATTTTCATTTTATTTCACATGTTTTCAGAACAAAAAGTTCTGAAGGGAAACAAAATGTTAATATTGGTAGGAGGTAAAGAAAATTATAGGTAGTTTATTCTCATCTCTATTTGCTATATTTTGTGCAAGGTGGTTAACATCTTTTATGATAAAGAACTATTTGTGTCTTATACACAAATAAAGCAGATAGAAGTTTAAGAAAAAAAAAAAATCTTGTTTTGAAAAGAGGAACTTCCACTGGTGGTCCAGTGGTTAAGACTCCATTCTTCCACTGCAGGGAGCACAGGTTTGATCCCTGGTTGGGGAACTAAGATCCTGCATGCTTTGTGGCACAGCCAAGAAATAATTAAAAAAAAAAAGAGAGAGAGTTGGTCCCTGGTAGGTGACAGGTGGAGAAGTGAACCTCTAAATCACAGTCCCTGCTTCCTGGAAGTGTCCAGGGCTCAACTCTGCAGCCTGGGCTCTAGTACAAGGGCCTGAGGCTATTGGCATGGAGCTGAGTCTCTCTCTAATCCATATTCCCACTCCTTGTCCAACCCCACTCCATTCCAGACAGCATCTTAAAGGGAGCCCTGCTGGAAAGTGAGTATTGCTAAGAGGCTGTCCTCCTGGGGAAGTGGGGATGGTCTCTGGGAAGGCGCTAGGATCGGGAGGGGGTGGGACACTGGAGCCCCCCTTCTCTCCTATGCCAAATCCACACCCAGACCTAAAAAGCCAGGACGTTAAAAAGAGATGAGGAGCCAGGAGCGCCTGGCTGCAGTGACCAAGGGAAGGCCCGTGAGACCACCGTGTTGAGTCTGAATGTGATGGACACGATGGGGGGGCAACACAAGAGCCTCTCACCCCAACTCTCGGCTGCTGCAGGAAGAGCCCTGACTCACAGTCACAATAAAGTTTGCTTTGCTAGGACCTTGTTTCTGCAGTGTCTCCCTGTCCTGAAAGTGAAGTCGCTCAGTCGTGTCGGACTCTTTGCGACCCCATGGACTGTAGCCTATCAGGTTCCTCCGTCCATGAGATTTTCCAGGCAAGAGTGCTGGAGCGGATTGCCATTTCCTTCTCCAGGGGATCTTCCCGACCCAGGAATCGAACCTGGGTCTCCCGCATTGCAGGCAGATGCTTTACCGTCTGAGCCACCTGGGAAGGCCTCCCTGTCCTAGCCGGCTGCAATGAGCCCACATGTCCAGCAGAGGGAGGCCTTGTGCCAGCACACCCGGGCATGCCCACACCAGCCATCTGTGCTCTGCTCTTTACCTTCCTGTCTCTCCCTGGCATCACCCCTATCCCCACCTTTGGGGGGAAGAACCAAGTGCCTCAGCCCCTTCCCTAGCTTTGGGAGAAGGAGCTAGAGCTGGGGTGGGTCTTCCTAGGTCCACAGTCCCTTCTGGCAGGGCCTGGCTGTCCAAGATACACAACTGAGGGGTGATAGCTGCCCACCACCCCCCACCAGGAAGGGGCCAGCCTGCATCTCAAGGGCCCGGCCTAGACCTGCTCTCCCAGGTCTGCGTCCTGTTTGAGGGGAGCTGCTCACAGGATGAAGGTCTGTGTCAGTCTGTACCTTCAAGGGAACCTCCCAAGTAAGGAGACAGGCAGGCTTCCTGAAGCCTATAGAAGGTCTCTTCCAGAAGGTGGGCATTGAACACTTTCAGCTCCCAGGCTAGCATTCCCTGAGGGCAGCAGCCAGAGCCACAAGAACAGGGCTCAGTAAATTGCTGGCTTGAGGCCAACAGAGGATTGGAAGGGGGGTGAATGACTCATTGCCTGGCTCTGGGCTTCTGCTCCCAGCAGCCTGCAGAGCCACTTTGGAGCCAGGTTCAACCATGGTGACACGCAGGTGGCTGTCCCGTTGGGGCCTACTTGCACAACCTCTCTGAGCTGCTCCCTGCCTCAAATCGGCACCCCACTGGCCAGGCTGAAGTGGACCAATGGGGAACTGGCTCTGCCCTCCCTCCCTAGGACCCCCCAAGTATGGGTCCCAGGAGGCTAGAGGTCTCTGAACACCTGCATCAGAAGGACAGGCTTCAGTCTCCCTATTCAGCTTCTCTTGATGCCAGAAAGAGGTAGAGGTGGGCAGGGCTGGCATTGTTTTTTTTTGACTGTGCTGGGTGGGTGTTCACTGCTGTACGGACTTTTCTCTGGTTGCAGCCAGTGGAGGCTCCTCTCGTTGCCCTGCTCAGGCTTCTCCCTGTGGTGGCTTCTCTTGTTGCATAGCGTGGGCTCTAAGGCATGTATGCTTCAGTAGTTGTTGGTCACAGGCCCTAGAGTACAGGCTCGGCAGTTGGGACACATGGGCTTAGTTGTTCTGCAGCATGTGGGATCTTTCCAGACCAGGAATCAAACCCATGTCCCCTGCATTGGCGGGCAGATTCTTCTTCACTATACCACCAGGGAAGTCCAGGGCTGGCATTCTTGCTTCTGCTTTCTACACCCCATGAGGCAGATGTGAATTTTGTCCTGCCTTCTAACAAGGGAGAACACTGACCTCAGTCACCCAGAGTGACAGGGGACATCAGGTCTGGCTTCAGGTAGGCAGCTGGCACTGACTGTGGCCTCATGCCACCAAGATATGGGGTGGGCAAGACAACTTCCTTCAAGTGGCCTAGAGTCTAGTAGAAACGAAGAGCCAACAACGTAATTTCAATGACCAACAAGCACTGCGGAGGAAGTAGAACAGGCTAATTTCGATGGTGGGGGTAGGCTGTTTAGTTAGATCTGAGAAGGTGCCTCAAAGGAGACCATGGACAGGAAAGGGATGATGGGTACGTGTGGAGCTGGCAGAAGGACATTCCCAGGAGCAGAGGGTGCAAAGGGCCAGAGGCGGAACAAGCACAGAGATATGGGCAGAAAGGAGGCTGATGTGATTGCGGTGATCACACTGTTAGCTGGGCACTGCTCTGAGTGCCTTCAGTGGATTCACGCCTTTAATCCTCATGACTCTGCCCAGAGGAGGGTATTATTAGCCCCATTTCTCAGATGTGGAAAGTGAGGTACAGAGAGGTTAACTTGCCCCAAAGTCACACAGCCAGGATTCAGGCTTAGATAGTCTGGCCCTGTTCTTAACCACCCTGTGGGTGAGAGGGAGACATGAAACTTGGAGGGCATTGGGAAGTCTCAAACTGAGAGCAGGGGTTAGCGTTGAGTCCGTGCGTAACTGGAGCCCAGGACGGGCAGCTTCAGAGCTCAGTTATAGCCAAGCCCATGTTCCCCTCAGGGCCTTCTCCCCTGCTCCAGCCTCAGGCAAGCGCCCCTGTTGTTCTCCTTTCCTCTGACTCAGCCACAGGCAGTCAACAGCTAGACTGCTGATACTTGATTTCCACGTGCTGGCTGGTGGTGGGGATCAAATAGCAAAGATGGGGGGATCCGCATTGCTGCAGAGGCCTTTGCCCTTCACCCTTCCTCAGCCCAAGCTCTTCTGTTTGTCAACAGGAAAGGGGTGGGCTGAGGTCGAGCAGGTGGTGACGAGGGGCAGGCCTGCAGGTGGCCGCCTGTCTGCACGCCTGTCTGCACAAGCTGGGCTGCTAGTGGCAGGCGTGAGACGTCCCCGCTGGGGGGTGTTGAACTTGGCACTAGGGGATGGGATTAACCACCAGGGCCCAGGCTACTTCTCACTCCCCTTAGCACCTCCTGCCACCCCCCATAAATGTTAATGAACTCTACCCTTCTGGCCCCTCCCAGCTACCTCGAATCAGGGGAGAAAGTCAAAGTTTAGGTAGACTCAGGCTGGACTACATAAGAGGGTCTCTGCCTCTCTCTCCCTCATTCCTGTAGCCCTTGACCCTTTGCAGGAAGTGTCCTTCCTCTTAGCTGATGTGATGGATGGTAGTTTTGACATCATCGCTTGTGGCCATTTCCTTTTGAAAAATTAGGAAGCTGAGACCAGAGAGGTGAAGGAACTTGCCACAGGTCACACAGCCTGGAAGGACCTGGGCCAGGGAAGAGGGATAAAATTCAGAGGCCAGGCCTGAAAGATTCCTCACTTGGGGCCCATCACTAGGGTTCCCACGGGGTAAAGAAGCAAACAGAGTCAGAAACCAGGCCTGCAGGTGCAGAATAGGAAGGGATGAAGAGCGCAAACAGGCTACCCAGCAGTGCCCCAGAGTCCCTGGCACCAGCCCCCTGGCTGAGCCCCAAGGCCAAGCTTGACAGCGGGCATCTGTTACCATGGAGACCCAGGCTGGGCTGGGGGCTGGCCAGTTAGAGCAGGCCCTTCCCCCACTGACAGGAACCAGGCTCTCTGGCTCAGAGACCTTGGACCTGGATGGAACTCCTCACACCTGGCTCTCCTCACTACCTTCCATTCCCCGAGCTTACCCCACCACCCCAGACCCCAAGTTTAAGCCTCTCCGCTCTTACCTGTGAGTCCTAGGGATTGAGGTCAGAAGAAAGTAGCTCTTAATACTCTTCCAGGGAGTAAGAACAGGTGAGGATGAGGGCATGGCTTCCATAGAGGGAGCCGGCACCAATCACAGTGGAGAGTTAGAATCAGGATGTTGCCGTGGGAGAGACAGAGTTTAAATGGGGCCCCCAGTGATGGTGCCAATGTGGAAAATGGAAATAACCAGGGGGACTATTGGTACCTTGTCCCAACTGCTCTGCTAACTAGCTGGGAGACCCTCTCTGGACCTCGCGGGTGAATGAGGAGGTGGGACCAGATGAAGAATCTCTTAAGATCCCTTCCAGTTTTAACATTCTTTCTGATTGCTTCCGGGGCTTCCCAGGTGGCACAAGTGGTAAACAGCCCACCTCTCAACACAGGAGACTTAAGAGACATGGGTTCCATCCCTGGGTCGGGGGGAAGATCCCCTGGAGGAGGAAATGGCAACCCTCTCCAGTAACCCTCTCCAGCAACCCTCTCCAGCCTGGAGAATCTTACGGACCGAGGAGTTGGGTGGGCTACAGTCCATATGGTCACAAAGAGTTGGACACAACTGAGGTGACTGAGCACGCAAGCACGCATGCGGACTGCTTCCAACCCAGGGCACGTAGTTAGAGACATCAGGGCCGGGGACAACACTGCACCCCCCAGGCCAGCTCAGGCTCAACTCACCCTTGAGCCCCCAGCGGGGCGCCTGGGGTGGAGCTGGGAGTGAGCATGGAGTTGGACCCGAGGTGTCCCTGCTTGTTGGTGGGTGGGGAGGGGTGGCAGACAACTTTGTGGATTGTTCCAGCTCAGGAAGGTGAGAAGGAGGCCTGAAGGTGAGAGTTTCTCCCTCTGCCTCATCTCTTTAGGTAAATAAATCCCCAGCCAGCACTTCCCCTTCTCTTCCCAACCTGGGGGCACTGTGACTTCCAGGGAGCCTAGAGCTGAAGTGTGAGCTTCCCCCAGAGATGCCCCCTAAGCACTAGCCCCCTCCCACAGCCACCATCAGCCAACTTCTGCAGGGAAGGAACCCTGGTGTAGAGTCCCTGCTCATCAGCTTCCAGGACCGGGGATATTGGGTCATCTTGAATGGGTGCTGTGCTGGGCCGGGAGGGCATGGACACAGTAGAAAGAATGCATGTGGAAGAGAAAGAGCAGGGACTTTGGAAACCTGACCACATCATTTGCTAGATGGGTATGTGGACGTGTGTTAGTCGCTCAGTCATGTCTGACTCTGAGACCCCATGAACTGTAGCCCACTGAGCTCCTCTATCCATGGGATTTCCCAAGTAAGAATACTGGAGTGAGTTGCCATTTCCTTCTTCAGGGGATCTTCCCAACCCAGGGATTGAACATGGGTATCCTGCAGTGTAGACAGATTCTTCACCATCTGAGCCACCAGGGACTAGCTGGGTGATCCTGAACAAATGACCTATCCCTGTGCCTCAGTTTTCTCACCTGCAGAATGGGGTGATACTTGGCATGGTACTGGGCAGTGTGGGACCACTGGGAGGTTGCTGGGCACTTTATCCCAGACAGCTGCTGGGGGACGAGAGGAGGAGGCCCCAGGCTCCTCTCAGCTCCCAGAGGCACTAGAGATGGCTTCTGGCCTGGGGGGAATGCCAACTGGGGCCCAGGAAATATATCTCTGGCTTCTGCTTAAGCGTGACCATCCCACTGGGTCCTCTAACATCCCGAGGCATCACTGTGCCTATCTCTCAGAGGAAACTGCGGAGACCCAGAGGCAAGTGGCTGATGCCTGCTTTCCTCCAGGGGATCCACCCAGAGCCCCAGCTGTGCGGTCTCCCTGCCCCTGGCTCCCAAGTTGGAGCACCCCCTATTTGCTGCTAGTCTGGAGAGCCTTAACCCCTCCTTCCCGGTGACCAGACAGCAGATAGGGGGAGCAAGGGGTGACAGAGGCAGTGGAAGCGCCTAGCCAAGCCCACCTCCTGCCCCCTGGAGGGAGGTTCCTCCTTTTAAGGCTGCTCCTGGTAATTTCCACCCAGAGAGCCAGAATCAGCGACCCCAGGCCTGGACTGATTGATACCTGCGGCTCACCCTTGGGGAAGTGGGCCAGGAGGAGGAGAGAGGAGGAGGGGCCCTGCTGTTGAGGTCCTTGAGGGTCTGCAACAACGCAGGAGCCTGTCTTCCTGATCCAGGAGCCCCCATCAGCTCCATCCTCTGTGCTTGGGTAGCCCCCCCAGAGGCTGGCAGCGCCCCACCAGTGGCTGCTTTGCAGAGAAGGTGGATTCCTCACACCTCAGTCTCCCAATTATACCCTCCTCCCCCTCCCCCCTCCGCCCCTCTCTCCTCCTCCCCTCTCTCTCCTCTTCTCCACTGAAAACCTGTGGCTCGAAGAGACCTTGGCTTCTCTGGGACTCTGCCCCTGGGGACTGCCCACATCTGCTCCTGACTTTGGGGGCAGGAGGGCAAACGGCCCCAAGAAATCTCTCCGGCAATGGGAGCCGCCCGCTTGCTGCCCAACCTCACACTGTAAGTGCACTGCTCTCGGACCCCGCTGTCTTGTTGCCATTTCCAGCCTTGGGGGCAGACTTAATGGTCCCGGGACTGCCACGAGGACTGAGGGGTGGGCACCTGGTGTACCCTTGGGCTGGCTGTTTTGGCACCCACAACCAGGTCCACCTTGTCTCCCACACAGGTGCCTGCAGCTGCTGATTCTCTGCTGTCAAACTCAGGTAGGTGGGCATCCCCCCACTACCCCCACCTAGCTTTTTCCCATCTCTCTCACCCTACCAATGCGGGGGTGGGGGTGCAGTCTCCTTTCGGTGGACAGAGGCATATCCTAGCCTCTTCCCGGTGCAGGAGACTCTTGAGGTTTGGGGGGCTGGAATGGCATGGGGTAGGAGATTTGGGGATTGACAGATGTTTTCATTTCAGCCCAGTTCCCCTGGGGTCTCTTCCGCTCCCTGCATCCCTCCACACTGGGTTCCCCCCAAGGCTAAATGCACAGGGGCAGCCAAGCCTGAGGGATGGAGCCTGGGAGTGGTCGGAAGAGGGCAGAGGTGATGGCTCAGGTGAGGCTTGTATCAATACTTGCAAGTTCCCCAGAAAGGACAGGTTTCCATGCAAAACCACCTGTGTGCACCACGCACCCCACCCCACTCCCACCAACACATGTCCTGCCAGTCATAGTCCTGGGGGGCATCTCGTTGGCACTCAGAATGCCCAGCCAGGGCGGGCGACTCCTTACCTATAGGGCAATGAGGTCAAGCCCAGAGGTTTGTATGGCACAAGATTCAAGGGTTTGCTGCTCCACACCCCCAACCCCAAGTCAGCCTCCCCCCAGCCTCAGCCCCCGTGCGAGGCTCGGTCCCTTTTTGTGATCCTCCATAAAAGTGCAGCTATTAAAATGCACTGGTCCAGAACCGCTCTGGGGAGACATCTCTTGGCTTTCCCAGGCCAGAGGCCGGCTTCTCTTCATAGCCAGTGGGGACTTTTTTTGAAGGTAAATGCCTTTTCTCTGAGCGAGGGAAAGGGGCTGCCTTTGAAGCGGTGGGGGGGTGGGAGAGAGAGAGACACCCCCCCTTTTCCTTCCCCCTTTTGCTCTAGCCCCCGTTCCAGGCCTTTTGCTTCACACATCCAGGGAGAGCAAGAAGAAAGCCCCCAGCCCAGCCAGGAGGGGGCTGGGGGTGGGCCCAACCTGTTCAGGAGGGGGAATTAGCACAATGGTGCGGCTGGCCAAGGCGTTTATGGCCTGGCTGAGGCCCCATTCAGGACTCCAGGAAGGTGGCAAAGCTGTCCTTTCCCCCTTGAAGTGCCCCCTCGCCCCCCTTGGTGGGGGGGCCAGCAGGCCGGACCACAGCCATGCTTGAGGAGCCGTCTGACAAGCAGCTGTCTGCGGCAGGGGAAGGGGAGGTCCCCCACACCCCCACCCCGCAGCGGGAACATGAAAGGGACAGGCCAGGTCCCGCGGGGAGAGCGACTTGTGGGCTGTGGGCTGTTGGGGGGGCGTGGGGCTGCTTTTGTGCAGGGCTAGAAGGGGGATGGGGAGAGGAGGGGGTTTTGGGGAGGGGGCCCCCTCTCTGCTCCTGACCTGGAACAGACAGACAGGAGGAGGCTGCCCGCCAAGAGGGGCGGAAGGTCTGAACCTGGGCCAGGAGGCTGGGGCTGGGGACGGGCCGGACCCCCTCCCCCTGGCACGGAGGCAGGTCCCCCACCCCAAATGCTGGCCTCCGGTTTTCTCAGGGCCGTGGAGAAGTGGGATGGGCAGACCCTGCTCCCACGGGCTGGGGTCTTGGCAACACTCCCGGGCTGTGGGGAGCTGGGGTCTGCCCTGGGCAGTGACACACACACATGAAGGGTTAACCCTGCGCAGGTTCCCGAAGGTTCCGCTGTCAGCCTGGAGCTGCTACCTCACCTCCCGCTTCCTCCAAGCTGATACTTCCCACCCCTCCCTCCAGGAGATACAGGCCCCTTACAGATGCGGGGGCTGGGGGGTCTAGCTCTGTCCAGATGGTTGCGATTGAGCTGGGATCAAGGTGGACTCAGGAATCTGGGGCATGGAAAGGCGGTCCCAGCACAGGCCAGCAGGATCCATGTGGAGAAACATTTTAGAGCTAGAGCCAGAGCTGTCAGCTGAGAAATGTCATCCAGGTGTGCACCTTGCCGGAGAGTGAGCAGGCAGGAAGTGGTCTGCTTCTTTCCCATTCAGCGCTGCAGATGGATAAGGAGAGACTATGCTGGAGAAGGCACTTGTCCTGGCTTTGTATGGAGCACAATGCATGGTGGCAACAGCCCCTTTCCCCGCTGGGGAAGCAGTGGGAGGCAGTATCACCCCTGCCTGGCAGACAGCCTCCCAGAACAGCCCCTGGGCCCACACTGATAGTACCTCTCTGCCTTCTTCCACGAAGGAGGCCTCTCAACCCTAGAGCAGGGAGGAATGCTGGATGGGGCAATGGCTTCACCGAGAGCCCTGAGCACCTAGGGGGAGTGGCAGGGGAGATGGGCGTGAGCTCAGGAATTCTTGGTTAGCAGTGTAAAGAGGTGTGAAGAAATGCTTCCAGGGGACCAGCAGGAGCTACAGAGAAGAGTCTTAGTGTCCCCACAATGGTCCGTAGACCAGCTGCTGTGTGTGCACGTACATGTGTGGGAGCGTGCACACATCTATGTGTGTGCATGTGCTAGGCGTGGGCTGTGCAGAGGACTGGGGAGAAATCTGGTCACCCTGGCTAACAGAACCAAGCCCCTGGCATTTTGGAAAAGGGACAAGCTCCCATCCTAGAGCCAGGGCAGGGGTCTGTCACTAACCAGCTGTGTGGCCCCATGCACCTCCTCCCTAGATCATGGAGATCATATAGCACCATCTTGAAGCTTCCTTCCAGCTCCCAGGGTCACCATTCCAGACCTGAACTGTGTCCCCAAGTGTCCCTCGAGCCTGGGCAGCTACCAGTCCTCTGCTTCAGGGCAGATGAGGACCCATGAGGTCATGATGACTGGCTTACACACTGGCCTGGGAAGGTCACGGCCAAGTGCCCCCTTCCCCCACCCCCCCTACTTCACAGGGCAAATGACCTGCCCCCACCACACTCACCTCCGCACCCCTCCCCCGGATGGACCTGCGGTGGTGTCACCCAAAGCAAATTGACACTATTTTTCCCTTGGTAACCGCAAAGGGGGAGAATCACCCGTCTCCTAATTTTAACCAGTACGTGAGGGACCAGGGCGCCATGACTGACCAGCTGAGCCGGCGGCAGATCCGTGAGTACCAGCTCTACAGCCGGACCAGCGGCAAGCACGTGCAGGTTACCGGGCGTCGCATCTCCGCCACCGCCGAGGACGGCAACAAGTTCGGTGAGACCCAGCCCTCCTGGGAGGCCACCCACACCCCTGTCTGGCCTCGCCTGCTCCAAGGGCCTCCCCATGCCCCTCACCCCCACCCAAATTCAGAAGTCAGGCCCCCTGCTGCACCCCTGGGCTGGCAGCCCCAATGGACGGAGGTTTCTCCCCCTCCCCACAGCCAAGCTCATAGTGGAGACGGACACGTTTGGAAGCCGGGTGCGCATCAAGGGGGCTGAGAGTGAGAAATACATCTGTATGAATAAGAGGGGCAAGCTCATCGGAAAGGTGAGGCCTGGGGGACAGGGAGTAACAGATGAGTCTGTCTTCCTGGGGTGAGGGCAGGCCAGGTCCCGCAGCATCCCACCACCCTCTGCCAGGCCCCACCCAGGACTGTGACTTCTGCTCTCATCCCACCATTCAGCCTCTCTCTGATCCCTTTAGTCCCTGTGGGTCTAGAAGCCCTCTGAGAACACTGGCTGATCCATAAGGATCCTTGGCTCTGGTTTATGAGGTAATTTCTCAGTATAGTGAGGAAGAATTTTAGCACCTACATCACGTGCCAGCCCTCGTGTTGAGGGCTAAGGTCTGATCAGTGTTGAGAAGGCCAGAAGTTCCCGTCTTAACCCTCGCCCAAGGTAAGTGGAGTCCACAGGCTCCAAGTGGCAAAATTCATACTAACCACCTACTAGTGTAACCGCTAGTCACTCTCTCTGTAATGGTGGGTCCAGAGTTGTGCAGGGAGAATTCCATTTCCTTTTGCATCAGCCCATCCTGCATTCTGATTCTGGCTGTTCTCAAATATTTGCTTATTTTTGTCAAGTCCCAGTCTTCTCATCTGTAAAATGGGCATAGTGTCAAGATTATCTACAGAGCCAGATGGGTGGATGCCTGGTTCTTGACATAGTTGGTGTTCTACACACGTTTACCCCTTCTTTCCATCACACTGTTGCCTACCCTCCCTCCACCCACCAACACCATTCACCCAGATAGAGGACTGTTCTGCTTTAGGAGTGCCCATTGGGTATGCACTGAACTGCATAGTTACCTTGATCATTACACCCAGCTGGATAAACCAAGGCTCAGTCTGGCTACATACCTTGCTCAAGGTGTACAACTTAAAGGACAAGGTTGTATTTAAGTTCAGATCCGACATCAGCAAAGTTTGTTCCTCCCTCCACCTCTGCCTCTCCATCAAGGGTGCCCACCTCACCACGCAGACATTCTTGGGCTCCCAGTCTCTGTGGTTCCTTCCTTGGTCCTATAACACAGGCCCATAAGGCAGATGCCAGCGAGGGTGGGCAGACAAACTCCCCTTCTCTCCTTCCTACCCCCGGCAGCCCAGCGGGAAGAGTAAAGACTGCGTGTTCACCGAGATCGTGCTGGAGAACAATTACACGGCCTTCCAGAATGCCCGGCACGAGGGCTGGTTCATGGCCTTCACACGGCAGGGTCGGCCCCGTCAGGCCTCCCGCAGCCGCCAGAACCAACGAGAAGCTCACTTCATCAAGCGCCTCTACCAGGGCCAGCTGCCTTTCCCCAACCACGCCGAGAGGCAGAAGCAGTTCGAGTTCGTGGGCTCGGCCCCTACCCGCCGGACCAAGCGCAGGCGGAGGCCACAGCCCCTGACGTAGTGGGGACCCGGGCTACCGCCCCTCACTCTCGGGCTTTCCCATTCCCCTCCCTTCCTAATCCAAAGACTGGGCTGGGGGTGGGGGCCGGGGAGCCAGAGCCCCCAAGGGGGATGCTGAGGACCACCGAGCATCACAGCCACCCCCCCCCACCCCACCCCCGCTGGAAAGGAGCAGGACTGCCACTAACTAGGGCGGCTCCCCGGGGCCCACGCTGGAGTCTCCCCTGAGGGTGGAGCGGGCTCCCGGGAAGCAAAGTAGAAAAGTCAGGCTCCCTGAACCGAATGGGAAAGTCAGCGGATTCAAGGCTCCTCAAATTCTCCTCCCCGCGTCTCCCTCAGTCTGCCCCCAGCCTCCGAATTCCTCCTGGCCAGACGGTAGGAAGAAAAAAAAGAGGGAGAAAAAAAAAAAAAGAGGGCTGGCCATTCTTCACATTCCACTACCCAGGCCTGCACCCCCATCCCTCAACTCCCAGCCCCGGAATAAAACCATTTTCTTGCAAACAGGTTATCTGAAGGGGTGCGGGGGAACGGCAAAACTGAACTGGGGACAAACTGCGACAAACTTCTCTCCGAGAGGAGAGGAGCCGAGCGCACAGGCCCGGGCGTGGTGCGACAGGTGGAGGCCGGCTGGGCCCCACACGTCCCCGCAGGGGCAGGGGACAAGGACAGGGGCAGCCAAGAGGGAGGGATGGCCGGCAGGCCCCGCACCTCCGCCCCGCACCTCCACCCCGCGGGAGGCCGGCGGCCCACGGCGCGCCCCTCCTCCGCGGGCTCGAGTTTCCTGGCTGGCACCGCGCATCCTGTGCGACCTGCTGGGGCGCAGAAACCCCAATCCTGGGGCCGGCCGGAGCCACCGGGGCCTGAGTCCGCTGGCCGGGCAGCCGCGGGCGCTGCAGCCTCCTCGCCGGGCGCCAGATTGCTTTTTTCCGGTGAGGAGGTCAGGTGGGGGAGGAGCGCGGAGGGGCAGAAGGGGAGGGAGGGCGAGCCCGCGTCCCGAGCGCCCAGGTCCCCGTGGGGGGCGGGGCGGGGGCCACACCTAGGGGAAAACGCGATTAGAGGCTGAGGCTAGAGAGGGCGGGGTGTGCCGGGCGGCAGGGGCAATTCACCCCCGCCTTCCTCCCAGCCCGGAGCTCCTCTGGTGGGCTTTCCAGACGCCTCCAGGTGTGCATTTGGGGAGTGGAACTAAGAGGCCATAAAACCCGCCCCTTTCCTCTTTTGCCACGGCTTTTAATCTTGTCAAGGGGGGAGGCCCTTCCTAGCTATGGCCCCTTCTCTGCTCTTCTCTCGGAACACTTCCCTGAGCCTTCCCTTCTGCGTATGGACCCCCCCCCCCCCACCCAGCCTCAATTTCCCTTCCCTTTCTGCGAAAATGTTAAGGGGAGAGGGGGTGTGGATTTTGGAGAGAGAAGAAAGGATGAAAGACATCCCTTTTTCCCCTCTTCCAACAGTGGCCTAAAAATAAGGAAAGAATGGAAAGTGGGTGGGGGATGGGGGCTGGTTTAGTCAAAAGGGGAGGTGAGTGGAGTGTGGTGCAAGTGGATGGGGGTGGAGGGATCAGTCACCTCTCCCTGGGTGAGCACTGGAGCCCAGGCTGACACCCCCAACTCCTGGGGAATTTAGACTGCCATAGCCAAGAGGGAGGTCCCCAAGCCATTCTCCCTCCAGCTTGTCATAATTGCTTTTCACTAGGTTGCTTTTTCCTCTTCCCCCCCAATCACAAAGAGTCTTAATCCTGGCGGGGACTGCGGGAAACGTGTAGGGGTCGTTTTCTGCGGGGGAGAGTAGGGAGGGTGGTCTGGAACTACTGCACATAACAGGCGAGTTCAATGGGATTTTCAGGGAAGGGGCAACGCCCCGCAATTACCTGAGGACAAAGGGTTGGGGCCCCAGGTGTGGAAGACTGGATTTGGGGGGCTAAGGGAGGGGGCTGAGAAGGAGGTGTGCTGGGGAGGGGGAGTTCTTACAATCCCTCTGATTTCCGCAGGAATTTGAGACATTCTTTAAAACTCTGGACCATTTCCCCCCAGCCGGGCTCTCAGGCCCACCCCCACCACTCCCTGGCTGGGGTTAGAGAGAGCTTCAAAGGTGCACGGGGCCCTTTGTCTTGCCTCCCCTTTCTTCTCAGCCTTTCTCCGGCCCCTCCCTCCCTCTCTGTGACCTCCCCAGCTCAGACAGGCCTCTGGGGGCCGGCTCCAGAAAGCCCTCACTGTTTCCTTTCTTGCTTTTTGAGGTGGTGAGACCTGACGGGGAGGGACAGGGAACGGGGAAGGGTGAGAGAGGAAGGCAGCTGGGGAGGCCTGTGCCACCTCAGACAGTGCCCTAGCCCCACCCCCACCCCAAGCCTGGCAGGTCTCGCCCCCACTTGTGGTCATGGGTCCCCGGCTGGGCCCTTGGAGCCATCTCACCCCACCTTTTCGTGCCTCTGCAGAATGCAGGCTCTGTACCCGGCGGTGGAGGGGAGGGGAGGGGGGCTCTTCATGCTCTGTAGAGATACGGAGAGTGCGGAGAAAAAAAGAGTATGTTCAACTCATTCCCTCCTACTTGGCAGTGATTTTCAAGATGCTAAAAGGAAGAAAGCAAAGGAATGGGTCTCTAATAATGGGACCTGGTGTGGGGGCATGGGGAGGGGGTGCAGAGGTGAGATTGAAAGTATCTGTGACTGTGGCAGGAATTAGAAGGAGAATTCCTGTGGACCTCCGACGGCTGCAGGAGCTCTGGTTGCTTCTGGGCGCACTAAGTATTCCAAGCCAGTGTGAGGGTTGGGAATGGACATGGTGGGTTGGAAGACACTTAGGGTGAGTTGAACACATCCGCTTCAGGGAGGGTGTGGCAGGAGGCGGGTGGTGGCAGCTCGCCTCAAATCCTGTGCTCCGTTTAGGATGCCCAAGAACTCTGGCTAAGAATAGCCTACCTATTGATCTCACCTTTTCTGTCCTGTCCTCCAAACAGCCAGCTGAGGCAAGAGGGCAGCTGAGGCAGGAAGTCAGGGCAGAGATCCTCTCACGCTTTAGCCGTCCAAGCTGGTTTCTAACTAATGTCTGTCTGTTCAGTCCCTCTGACTCCCCTGGCTGTGACTTCCCAGTCACCCAGCCCCAGTCTCACTACCCTGGACACCTGGAAGGATCACCTGTCCTGGAAGCTCTTTCCTCCCCGGCCCCCCTAGACCATCCTTCCTTCCTTCTCTCCTTCTCAGACTGTTTCTTTCCTGGCCCTGCTTCATAGAAACGTGCCCTGAGATTTGCGCCACTCTCTTATTCCCCTGTCTCTTTCTGAGAAAACCAGCATGTCAGTCTTGTACCCAGCTGCTTTCTCCACCAAACTCTGCACCTTGGCTGGACTTCCCAAGGTGCAGAGACACTGAGCTCTGTCTCAATGACTGCAATGGCTTTCCACTGGTCTCTCTCCTACACACACATTCCTCAGGACATCACATAGTTTGTTCAACTCTCCTTGCTTTCTCTTACACCACAGCTCTGCCTCTATCACACCATCTCTAGCAGACTCAGCATGGCTTGCAAGCCCCTGCCCAGTCCTGCCCAGGCCCCCCCTTCAGCCCTATCCTTCCAGCTCCCCTTCAAGAATGCTGGCCAAACTACAACCCTTGCCATCCAACAAGCACACTGAGCCTGTCTTTTTTTTGGCCATGTCACGCAGCTTGTGGAATCTTAGTTCTCTGATCAGGGATCAAACCCTTTCCCTCTGCAGTAGAAGCACAGAGTCCCAACCACTGAATTGCCCAGGAATTCCCGCTGGACCCATCTTTGCTCATGAGTTTCCCATTGCCCAGGATACCCTTCACCAGCACGCTGGCGTGTCCAGACCACAGCCATCTCCTCAGCTCTACAGATGCCCTTCACTCCCCCAGGGACAGTGGCCATCTCTGCTGTCCCTGGTTCCTCTGACCATAAACTTGCCCTGGCTTTAGGGCACATATCACGGCTTTTCCAGAACTGTACTTACTATGCTCGTGTCATGGTTCTGCGGGACAACAAGGGACTCCGATGTAGATTTAGTCAGTCTTTGGCTCCCCCATAATACCCAGCACGGTATGTTACACAGAGTATTTATTGAAGAAATAAACCAACTGGAGACCCAGAAAGAAGTCCAGCACCTTGTGGTCCCTGAAGGTGGAGGTGGGATGAAAAGTCAGAATCCTGCCTCTAAGCTCCATCCTTAGGTGGACTTGAGCAGGAGGGGTCCTAAGCAGTTAATCCAAATATTTATGTATTTCCTACAACATACGCTGCCGTGTTAGCCCTTCAGTTACTAAAAAGATGGACAGGACACTGTGTCATCCTCTGTCAAACTCAAGATGCTGAAAATTTAATTGAGGCGGGGGTGGATAAACCTATGGGGCTTCCCAGGTGGCTGGAATGGTAAAGAACCCACCTGCCAATGCAGGAGATGTAAGAGATGTAGGTTCGATCCACGGGTTGGGAAGATCCCCTAGAGGAGGTCATGGCAACCCATTCCAGTATTCTTGCCTGAGAAGTCCCGTGGACAGAGGAGCCTGGCAGGCTACAGTCTACGAGGTCATAGAGTCGGACTCAACTGAAACAACTTAGCACATAGGCTATACCTATAAAAAGACAGTTCTTTTAAGGACTGTGGGAATGTCTCTTACCCCTAATGGATGTACCAAAGATTGCAAAGCGGCATTTGGTACATTCGTGGGAATTCCCTAATGGTTTAGTGATTAAGGATTCGGGCTTCCACTGCAGGGGCGTGGGTTTGATCCCTGGTCAGGGGACTAAGATCTCACATGCCACAGTGTGTTAAAAAAAAAAAAAAAAAAAAGGGTGGTACATCCCCAAAGAGTGAAAGGGGAGGAAGTAAAGACATTGATGGGTACTGAACTCCAGAGATGTGCCAGGCAGCACACAAGGCCAGCTCACATGGAACCGCTCATTTAGTGGGTGAGATTATTCCCATGTCATGTGTGGGTGGGCTCAGACTCCGAGATGTTAACTCACCTACGCCCACAGCCAGGGAGGAGGACAGTCCAGATTCTCTCCTGTCTGTGACGTCTATAGTGCGATGTCCTCCACTCCTTGGCCAGGCACAGTGGCTCCAGGGATGTATACAGGGGGGCGGTGCTGGGAAGGGCTGGGGTTTGCATGATCTTGAAGAATGAACAGGATCTCTGTTAGCAAAGAGGACCCGCAAGGGGGAAATATTGAGAGTGAAAACAGCAGGGGAAGAAGGGCTTCAAGACAGGGAAATGTTCAGATTTGTTACAGGGCAAGGAGGAGCTGTGAGCAGTGAATGGGTTTGTCTGGCACTGAAAGTTTGCATTCAGGAAGCAGCAGGAAAGGATTGAGCCACGTTATGGCGATTAGGTCTCTGCTGTGGCAGGAGGAGATGGTGAGGGGCTTTGAGAAGGGAGGTGACCAGGTGCAATTGTGGGGTAAGGGATTGGAGGAGAGGGGCTGGTCTGGGGCAGCCACTGGGACTAAGATTCTGGGGTCTGACAGTCAGTCCAGTGCTCGGAGATAGGGGATGTATCTTCCAAACTGATGAGAAAGGCTCACTCGGAGGCCCTTGTCTTTCTTTTTGTTCCCGCTGGTCCAGTTCTCTGGCACTGTCCCTTCTTAGCCGCCTAAGGGCCCAGCTAGCCTCTCCAGGAGTTAATGTTTAGACCTCCTCAGCAGGTCATGCAGGGGGCGGGGCAAGGGGTACTGGAGTGAGACCAGAGGAGGGCATAGGCCCCAGGGAAGGGGCAGGCTGCAGGGCCAGCATCCAGTCAGGACAGCTGGCACCAGTGACCTTGCTGGGGAAAGAACCAAGAACTAGGTATCTTGGGCCTGGGACCACCCTCCTGAGAGGGGCAGGAGCCCCCGCCCCCTCCTGTGGACTCCAGCACCCATCCTCAAGGCCTTGAGGCACTGCTGAGCTGAAAGGTAAGCTTGCTCCTCCTGTTAGCAGCCTCCTGGGTGCAGCCCAGCAGTGCCCAGGAATCCTGCCCGGGCCCAGCTCACAAGTAACCTGGTGTTCAGGGGTGCTTGCTTCTGGGATTGAAGCTTTTGCCTCTAGTCTCCTCCCAGCCTGATGGGGTGACCAGCAAGCAAGGGGGAAGACTGGACCATTCTGCTGGCCTTGAGGAGTCTGGGGCCTCCCCAAGAGGAGAGGGCTAGAGGCAGAGCAAGTCTCCCCATAGGGCAAGACCAGAGATGAAGGGAGGCAGGCGAGGGAAGGGTCTTCTGGCCTGGCTGTGCCCTCGCAACACACACACACATACACACACACATACACGCATCAGGATCCCACAGCAAGGAATGACCTTGACAGCTACCAAGCCTTGGGTCGACAGAGGGAGCCCTAACTCCGCAGTCCCCTCGGCTCCAGGGCTGGCCCTCGGGAGAGTTTCACCCATGGTATTGGCCTGCCCCTGGATGGACATTCCTAAGGACTGAGGGACAGTGGGGATGGGCCCTTTGGGAATGAAAGAGCTCTCTTTCTAGTGCCGACCTTCCTCTCAGTCGGGGGAATGAGAGGATCTATGGCTGGAAGGAGGTGCTCAGAGACAGTGGAGGGGTGGCACCGGGAGGCTTCTGAGCCCCGTGGCCTGCGTGCCCAGCCCCAGCCACACCCAGGGCCTCTCCTTCCTGCCAAAAGCCGCCCTCTGACCCTTCAACAGAAGCCATCCCTCCCTTGTTCCTACCGTTCTTCCCAACTCCACGCTGAGCTTTCTCCACTGGGGGATGTTGCCCAGTGCCGACTCCCTCCCCAAGATGGGCCTGTTATCTGGCCCTGAATTAAGGTTCTCCTGAGGCCGCCCCGGAGCCAATCCCAGAGCCTTATGGAAGGAGAGGGAAGGGGAGAGTGGTGGGGCTCCTGAAGCTCTCCCACCCCCACCCCAGCACTGAGGCCCCCTCCATCACCGAAGAGGAGGCAATAGGAGTCACAGCCGCCTCCTCCCCCCTCCCTGCCGCTGCTGCCTCCTCGGCTGAGCTGGCAGGTTGTCTTGGCAACGGGAGGCGGAGAGGAGATGCGCCGAGGGATGGAGGTGTATGTCACAGAGGAAGCCGCTGTGCTCCTGCCCCACGCCCCAGGCCCTTGAAGGTACCAGAGACCCCCCCATCCCTTCCCCCTCCCCCTGCCCTTTCCCCTTGGCACCCCCACTCTCTATCCAGTGTGCTTTTTTCCCTGGGGAATGCTCCACTCCTATCCATTCCTCCTGAGCCACCTCATTCCAGGCCCCTGACCCCAGCTGTCTTTCCTGGCAACAGCTCATTCCAGCCCTACCTCTGGGGACCCTGGTACCGGAAGGCGAATCTCCTGGAATGGGGTCTGGGGGAGGGGGTGGCACATGAAAACAGAGAAGGATCCAAAGTAGTGGGAAAAAATGAAGAATTCTAAAGGGCTATCTGGCGTTTGGTCTCCTGGAGTGGGAGACGGAGGCTGTGCAGGACTAGGGTGGGGCCAGGGCAGTAAGGGTGGGGCTGCAGGGTCAGAAAGCTGAGAGGCCAGGCTGGCTGTCTAGAAAGGCCTGTTCCCCTCTGCTGGGTGTGTGGCCTGCTCCTGCCACATCACGGGTGCACCTCTTCCTGCAGCATCTCCTGGTCTTTTTCTCAAGGTTCCATGGATCCTGTGTTTCTCCCTGTCTTCCCATTCCGGGGTACATCCAACAGCTAAGCCCAGATTCTTTCCACTCTTCCTCAGCCATTCAGTGACCTGTCGTCTTAATTTCTTTCTTTCTGGAGCCCATCCTTCAGGATTCTTTCTTCTCTGTCTCCCACTAACCCAGACACATCTCTCCCTTCCTGTCCCTACCTGTCCTCTCCTGCCCTACTCTCTTTGAGAAAGAAGTCCCAGAGCACACTCTCACCTGTCCCCTCAAGACCCTCCCCCTTGTGATTTTTCCATTCTGTTAACCCAGAGCCCCCTCCCCAGATTCTAGATTTCCCCAAGGACAGCTGATAGCATCAGCTGAACGGCTGTGGGCAGTGGTTACCAGGGCAACGGTAAGGACTGCCTAGGTAGGCAAGTGCACAGAGGTGGAGAGGGGGCAGGGCTGGGGCCAGGGTCAGCTGGCAGGTTTCCCTCACCTGCTCCCAGGGGTCACACGTGAACCAGACTCTGCGCTGAGCCCAGAGGGAACCAAAAGGCCAATGACAGGGTCCCGGAGTTGTGGGTGGTTTTCCCAGTGTCTCTGTTCCCACAGTTCTACACAGGGGCCTGGGCATGCCCTGGCAAGAACTTCTCTTTTGAAGACCCTGCCCTGGAGAGAGAATTGCTTACTTCCCACTAACCACCGCTGTGCTCTATCCCCCAGAGATTTGGGTTATGGAAGGGCCAACCTGGTCTCTTGTCCTGAGGACCTGGTCTCCTGAATCCTCCCATTCTGTCCTCCCCAGGAGAGGGTTAATCCTCGGGTAACCAATTCCGGCATCCAGCCCACACACCCATCCCCTTTGCCATCTATGGGCTTTCACACCCTGGGGGGTGGGGGCGGGGAGGGGGAGGCAGGGACCCCAGAGGCCACGCTGGTGGTGGGTGATGAGTGGGAGAGACAGGTACTTGGAGAAACCAAGTGTCGTCACCCCTTCTGTGATCAGTAAAGCCCCCTCCCCCCGTCCCCCACGCAAACACTGGCTGTTTAGGAGGCTCGAGGGGCTGTGTGTGTGAGCATGAGTGTTGCTGGGCAGGGGGTGGGTGTGGGAAAGGGAAAAAGGCCAGCGGCTGGCCGTGTCTGCTTCCGATTCTGCTTCGTCATGATGCCTGGTTAATGCTCCTCTTGTTTGAAATGGATTGAGCTGCAGCGAGCAAGCGAGGTGGAAGAGCCGACACAGAAACACACACCCGCAGGCCAGCGGCCACACGCTATCAGCTGAAGGTGGGGAGGGTGCAGGAGTGGGGAGCTGCGGCCCGCCCTGCCGCCGCCGTCTGCCTGGCCTGCCCACCCGCGCACACGCCCTCTCGCCTGGCCAGGGATCGAGATCCGGGATCAGCGGAGGAGTAGGGTGGGGGTGAGGGAGTGGGGGCCCAGAGGGTAGGTCCCCTCCTTCACCAGCTCCCCACCCACTCGCCCACCCCAAGCCGGCTTTTATCTGGTTATTTGTACTCCGGGAGAGCACGCTGGGTTCCTGGAAGAGTCTCCTATTACCTGGACTCGGAGCAAAAGCTGCAGCCCCGGATCTGCGTCTGCCCCTGCCGGCTTGGGGCCTCAGAGCATCTGGGCCTCAATGTCTGGGAAGAGGTAGGTGGCAGGAACCCCGACATCCCTCCCATTCCCCTCCCTGCCTCTCTTCTCCTCTGTGGGCATTTTGGCCACAGCACCTGCCTAGAAGTGAGGTTCTGAGTGGGGGTAGGAGTCCCTGGGGAGGGGTCAGCTGTGGCCCCTTGTTCAGTGGGAGAATGGGCTGGACCCCAAGGCTAGCCGGGTTTGGTCTGATCTACCTCCTTCTGATTTGAGGGGCTGGGGTGAGCCACGGTATCACCGAGTAGCCCCCTTCCCCTAGCTATGCTGGCCAGACGTCCCAATGATGGTGGGTTGTAGGGGGTGGGGTATCGCCTGGTTGGGTTGGAGAGCTTTCTGTCTTTGCTGAATGTTGGGAGGGGAGTGGGGGTTGCCGGTCTGCCAGTCTCCTGCCACCTTGCCACAGATGCTCTTGAGAGGGGAGTAGTTCACTCGGAGGCCTGAGTGCCATTGGTGTAGGGCCCGCTCCTTGGGGGAGGGGCCCAGGGAGCCCCCTTCCAGCCCTTAGCTGGCCAGACTAGGTGGCAGGGCGTGGCCACAGGCCTGACTACGGTGCTCTTTCGGTGTGGGCTGTAGAAATGCTTGAAGGGGAGGTGGGTGCGGGGGAGCTGAGCAGATGCAAAGGCACCCAAGGAGGATCAGAAGTACCCCCTTGCTAGCTCTGCCCCTCCCTCTGCCTGGCAGGCCAGGCTCCCTGCCCTTTAGGGGCAGAGTGTTTCCTTCCCAGGGGACTGGGTTGCCAGGATGCGCGAGTCAGGGGAGCAAGGACAGGTATGGGAAAAAGCAGGCAGTCTTGCTTTGGGAAGGAGGGGACATGGGGAGTGCCCACGGGATGGGTAAGTGGGGGCTCTGTGTGCCTTGCCATGCACATGCTTGGGGAGGGGGTGTCAACCCATGGGGCGGGTGACTGTGAGCGTGGAGAACAGCAGACAAGGTGGGGGGTGTGAGCGGGTGTCAGAGGTACCGCATGGCAGCGTGGGGGGGGCCTTGCTGGGAAAGTGGGGGCGTGATCTTGCAAGCAGCATGTGTTTGCTCTGCAACTGTGTTTCAGCGGGGGCTGCCTGTGTAGGTGAAGTGCCTGTGCCCCTAAGGGGGGGTCTGCGCTCCGTGCTGCCAGCCTTGCCATGGCCACATGTCCAACACCTGAGCCAAACTGTCCACCTGGGGGTGCAGGTCTGAGGAATTCCTCCTTTAGAGCTTATGCGTGTATGTAAAGACCAGAATAGGGATGCCCCCAGGATTCAGGAAACTGAATTTGGGAGCCCATCTCCCTTGCATCTCCCCCAGTCCTATCCATCCAGCTGGTTAAAGTGACACCACCACCTGCCAACAGGACCAGCTATAAATAGAGGCCAGAGCAGGAACAAGCTGAGGACCAAGCAAACCTGAAGGGCTGGGGAGCATAGCAAGAGGAGCCTCTTCAGAGCTGGGGGTGTAGATTGAGGATACAGAAACCCAAGAGAGAGCTAAAAGAAACCGGAAGATGAGATGCATATTTAAGGGAGGGGGAGGAAGGGGGAGCCTAGGGCCGGGCCCTGCTATCATCAGAAGTAAGGGGCAGCAGGACCTTGAGCAGATGGGTTCCCAACACGGGACCCAGATTTTGGGCCCTCCTGCCCCTGCGTGATGATGCTTCACCAGAGTGTGAGAGGGTGCTGTTGGGGGTTGGCATTAGTGGAAGCTCAACCCTACTCCTAGCAGATAGAGCAGG
Organism: Bubalus kerabau; assembly: GCF_029407905.1. Lineage (NCBI taxonomy): Eukaryota > Metazoa > Chordata > Mammalia > Artiodactyla > Bovidae > Bubalus > Bubalus kerabau. Next base: position 135,736,593 of record NC_073627.1, read on the forward strand.
GCTTAAAAATAGGGTGGGGAAGAAGGATAAAATAAGAGGAGGGGAGTGGGGACTCCAACAGTCTTAAAAAGGTGCAGGCGCAGGCTTGGCCAGGATGTTTCCATGAACCACCAGCCCAGGGTAGGGGGATTTGAGGGGCGACTGTGGGTGTCCCCCGCTACCCAAACACAGACACAGACCCCAGCCTCAGGGCCTCCCCTGTAGGGCCAGGCTGCTCTGGCCCACCCTTCCCCTCTCCACCCTGGGATGCTGTTTTGGAAACTGGTGACCTAGCTGGATCCTGCCTTTATTTCTGGCATTGAGTTGTTGCCACAGTAACTGCGGGGGTGGGGCCGGGAGGGGGAGAGGGTGAAAGGGAAACAGAGCCAAGGGAAGAAAGATGAAGAAAAGAAAGAAAAAAGGGATGGAAAGCAGAAAGAGCGGGATGGGACTCAGAAATGGGGTGAAGCAGGCAGGGACACTGTAAATGAAATTGGTGAAAAAGGAGAGGAGTAGAATCGTGCCCACCTGACCCCTAACCTACGGGGACAGCCTGCCCATTGCGTAACCCGTTTAGCCGTTTACTGTCTGCACAGCCAGCCTCTAGCCTGGCTTCTCCCTGCCCCAGGGCACAGAGCCCGTAGGCCAACCCCCTCCCCCAACCCCCAGCCTCTCTGCTCCTTGTCCACAGGCCAGTTCAGCGAGCAGGATTTTGGTGGCTCCGCAGTATAAGGTTAGAGCACGGGACCCCAAATCCCAAGTCCATATTAAAGTGGGATCTTTGGGGACCCACGGAAAAGAGCATTCATCGGCTTTGACCCGAGATAGACCTGGGTAGGAATTCCAGCTTGATTTTTATGGGGAGGTGCGGGGGTAGGGGCGGGGGGAGTTGGCAAGTCAATCTCTCAGCCGTATTCTCATCGCCTAATGGGGAGACGTAAGCGTGTGTGAAGCTAGAGAGGATGGGTGCAAGTCCCTGGCCCAGAGCAAGTGGTGGTTGGTTTAGAATGTGGGCGGGGGAAAGCTGACTAGAGGATCCAGACCTCAGGTCGAGCCTCCGTTTCTCAAAGTCCAGGGAGCCGAGGCAGGTTCAGCTCCTACCTGGAACCGGCCCCCGCGAGGATGGGTGGGCGGGCCTTATCACCCAGGCCAAGCGGCTCTAGTTGCTATGGAGACGGGGCGGGCGGTGTGAGGTGGAGCCGGGCTGGGGGCTCAGATAAGGCGCAGTTGCACAGCTTGGGGAGGGTGGGGCAGAGATGGAAGGACTGGGAGCCGCGGACCAGCTGAGATGGCCCTTCCGCCACCTGGGCTGGCCTTCCTCCGCGGCGCTTTCCCTTTCCTCTCATTGCGCCCTCCCTTCCTGCTGCAGCCTGCCCTCTTGGTCTGTACACCGGAGGCAGCCCGGACCTGGGAGTGCACGTGCATAGACGAGGGCTGTGCACCGGTTGGAAGCAGGCGCGGATCGAGCAGGGGCAGCTGGTGCGGACGCGCGAGGAAACTGGCTTTGGGAGGGGCTACGCGTGGGTGGAGTAAGCGGTTCGCGGGCGTAAAACGTGATTTGAGAGAAGCTACGAAAATACTCCCTCCGTCCCTCCCTTCCCCCTCGCCCTTCTCTTCCCCCACGCCCCTACTCCACCCCGAAACATTTTCTCTGCTGGCTTAATATTTCACTAGTAAGACCTTCACTCCTTCAGGTTAGTCCCGAATTAACATGCCAGGTCCCCGAAAGGGTAAGATATTAACAATTGCCGCAGGGTGCTTTCCAACACACCAGGCGCTGTGGAGAAAGAAGGAGGCTCAGAGCAGAAAGCGAAGAGACCCAGCCCAAGGGATGAGGCGGGCGCTGTGCAGAAGGGGCTGGGGCCAGAGCGGGGACATCGTTATTCTGAATCATTTGAGTGGCTGCGCCTGTAGGACCATGTTCATGCAGGGGAGAGTGGGGCGTCTCAGTTCAAGACCTTGTAACCTGTGACCTGGTTCACGGTGGCCCCCTTCCGTCCCTCTTTGGGCAGTGACCACTCTGATGGGCAGTCACTGCCCCACGCTGTAGCCACCCGCAAATGGTGTTCAAGGGAAGGTTGCCTGGGCCACCCCCAGCTTCAGCCTGAGGCTCCAGGACACGTAGAAGGTCTGTTCTCCCAGATGCTCAGCTGTCCACAGGCCCCACCATGACCCTTACAGTCCTTTCTACTCTCTTCAGCCTCTGCCTAACCCACCTGGGCTTCCCTGGTGGCTCAGACGGTAAAGAATCCTCCTGCAGACCAGGGTTGCATCCCTGGGTGGCGAAGATCCCCTGGAGGAGGAATTGACAACCTACTCCAGTATTCTTGCCTGGAGAATCCCATGGACAGAGAAGCCTGCCGGGCTGCAGTCCATGGGGTCACAAAGAGTCTGACGCAACTGAGAGACTAACACAACTGAGAGACTAACCCTTTCACTTTTAACCCACGTGTTGGGTCTGCATATGCCCTTCTCTCGATTTTCTCGGGAAAATAGAAGCCTCCTAATTGGGATGTGCTACTGCTACTGCTAAGTCTCTTCAGTCGTGTCCGACTCTGTGCGACCCCACAGACGGCAGCCCACCAGGCTCCCCCGTCCCTAGGATTCTCCAGGCAAGAACACTGGAGTGGGTTGCCATTTCTTTCTCCAATGCATGAAAGTGAAAAGTGAAAGTGAAGTCACTCAGTCGTGTCTGACTCTTAGTGACCCCATGGACTGCAGCCTACCAGGCTCCTCTGTCCATGGGATTTTCCAGGCAAGAGTACTGGAGTGGGTTGCCATTGCCTTCTCCAATCAGCTCCCTCTAAATGCCCCTAGGTTGCAGTTACCAACTTCCCTTTCTTCTCCTTTCAGAGGAGCCATAATTTCTTTCTCTGTACTCTTCACTCTCCACTGAGAGCCTTTACTCCTCACTCCCCACTGCTTACAAACCTTTTCCTGAAAAACCTTCAACCAGGCTCACCTCCTCCATAGTTACTCTCCTGCCTCCTGCCTGCCTATCACACTTCTCAGAACTGCCCCTCCCTGGCCTATGCCTCCTGGCCACCTGCACCCCTCCACCCTGCACCCCATTACTAACAAGGAGGCTTCACGCTTCCTTTGCGGATGCTCTCAGAGGCTGCCAGGCCTTGACAGCCAAACTGGTGAGCTGTATCTCCTGTACACACATCTTCCCTTCTCTGGGCAATGGACTCTGGGCTTCTCGACATTCTCTCTCTCTCTTAAAAAAAAAAAAAAATATATATATATATATATATATACACACACACACACACACACACACACACTTGGCTGCACTAGGTTTTAGTTGGAGCATGCAGGATCTTTAGCTGTAGAATGTTCCCTGACCAGGAACCCAGCTTTGGGAATATAGAGTCTTAGCCACCAGACCACTTGGGAAGTTCCTTCATGACATTCTTTCTCAACCTCTCTTTCCCTCCCCAAATGCCTTTCTTTCCGGGTGGCACAGTGGTAAAGCATCAGCCTGCAATGCAGGCAACTTGCGAGTCAGGGCTTCCATCCCTGGGTCGGGAAGATCCCCTGGAAAAGGAAACGGCAACCCACTCCAGTATTCTTGTCTGGAAAATTCCATGGACAGAGGAGCCTGGTGGGCTACAGCCCATGGGGTTGCAAAGAGTCGGGCACGACTGAGCACAGCACACACCACCCTTTCTCTCATATTTATTGTACCTTCACTGTTTATTAGGTCCTTTACTGAAAATACAAAGAATCACTAGGTATACCCCCAGCCCTCGTCTTCGCCCTCCCTTTCAGGCCATCTCCAGCTCGTTTTTTCTTCTAGTCCTCTAGGTACTTCCCAGAATGCTATTTTTGATCTTCTTTCTCCATTGGCAACCTCAAGTGCAGACTACCACCTCTAGCTCAAATGGCTCCCAAATTTGTGTTTCCCGCTACTGCCCCCACCTCAATATCAACCTGGCAAGAAGTGAACTCATTGCCTCCCCTTCTCCTGTCACTACCTGCCCCTCCTTCTGTGGGGTTTCCAGATCCAGTTCTGTTTTGCACATTCTGCCTCTTCGGCCCCAGGCCCAAGTCTAGCACCTCACCATCCCCTGCCTGGACTACTGCCATAACTTCTCGGCTGGTCTCTCTGTGGACCTGTCTAATCCATCTCCCAGTCTGCAGCCAGACTCATTTCCCCAAAGCACTGCTTAGATCTATCACTTCTTCATTTTGAAAAAAGTTCCTAAGCCTTCCATAGCCCCAGTTGCCCACAGAATATATTCGGAATCCTCTAGTCTAAACTCAAGGAATCTACAGTCTGGTCCCCAGCCTCCTGCCCTAAAACTGTCTCAGCCTCTTGAGCTCCACAGTTCAGCCGTGTTTGCTGTCCCCAGACAGACATAGCGCTTCCCCGTGTCTCCAGTTTCCATCATGCTGCTATCTCTTCCAAGGATCCCTTTTTGGTTTTTCCAGGATCTCCAATTAGGCACCTTTCAAGGCCTGCCTTAAATACCTCCTCTTCAAAGAAAGGGTTTTCTTTGTGGCTCAGTCAGCAAAGAATCTGCCTGCAATGCATGAGATGCAGGTTCAATCCCTGGGGAGGGAAGATCCCCTGGAGAAGGAAATGGCAACTGACTCCAGTATTCTTGCTTGGAAAATCCCATAGACAGAGGAACCTGGTGGGCTACAGTCCATGGGGTACCAAGAGTCAGATGTGACTTAGCAACTAAAACCACCAACACTTCTAAGAAAATTTTTTTATTCCCCCCTCTTGATACTCCATTAGGAGTGATTCCTCTCTCCTGTGACCTCTCACAGCCCCTTATACCATCTTTTTTTGTTTTGGCTGCACTCCATAGTTTGTGGGATCCTAGTCCCTCAACCAGGGATTGAACCCTGGCCCTCAGCAGTGGGAGTACAGAGCTCTAACCACTGAATCACCCCTTATACTATCTTATCGGCATATGTAACTGTTTGTTTGCAGAGGTATTATCTACACACATGGTCTCATTTCTGGAGGGGCAGCTTAGCTTCTTTGACTCATCATTCTATTCTCCATAAGACCACAGTGGTCTGTGGTCATTGAAGAATAGGTAGATGGGTGGATGGATGGATGGGTAGGTGGGTGGATGGATGAGTGCTTGCCTCTAGGACTAAGTCAAGTGTATGGCTATTTTGATACTGTCTGTTAACAAGGTAAAGATGAAAGAGGAGTGAGAGGGAGCTAATAGCTCTTTGAATATATACTAGAGTTTATTCTGGTCCTCAGACACCTAGTTAAAAGCATTACAAAATAAGTGTTAAGAAAGCAAGAGAAAGATGAAGCTCTGGAATGGAGTCTTTCCATGGGCACCAAATACCTAGTGTAACCCTGATGGTCAGAGTCTCGTCTTAGAAATGCCTGACTCTAAAATTCCAAAAAGACTTACGAAATGTGGCAAATGCTAGCCTGTCCACACCGTGAACCTGACACAGTACTGGGAAGGCACTATGAATCATGCCAGTGCTGAAGACACAGTCATTTTCACCTCCACGATGCTGGAAAAGTTTTTAACCTCTTTGAACCTCTGTTTTCTCATCTGTAAAACAGGTCAACTTTATAGGGTTGTTAGGGGGATGAAACAAAATAATCCTTGTAAAGCGCTTGTCAAAATACCCAGCTTGAGTATTCAAAAAAATAATAGCTATTATTATTGTAGAAATTAGCAGCCATTCTAGTTGGCAAAAATACATGTCAGGCAACATATAATCAAGGACTGAGTTACATGGTCTCTTTTTAAGTTCCACTGGAATTCAGAGTAGAGTTTATCAGTGAGGACTAGAATAACTGGGAAGGTCTCCTAGAGGAGAAGTGTTAAGGATGACCCTTGAAGGATGGGTGGGATCTGAGAGAAGAGAATAGTTCAAGGGCATGCACAAAAGCAGGGGAGTGGGAGTGAGCTGCCTGTGCTCCAGGAGGCAGTTTGGTGGTGGAGAGACAGTGAGAAATAGAATGGCCTGATACAGAGTAACAGATAAGACTGGGAGCACTAATGACCTGTCTTTCATGACCTTCTGTGGCAGAATGGCTATGAAAAAGCCATCTAAATTCATCAGTCTTCAGGGAGATGGACATCATGCTGCTGCTGCTAAGTCGCTTCAGTCATGTCCGACTCTGTGCGACCCCATAGGCAGCAGCCCACCAGACTCCCCCATCCCTGGGATTCTCCAGGCAAGAACACTGGAGTGGGTTGCCATTTCCTTCTCCAATGCATGAAAGTGAAAAGTGAAAGTGAAGTCGCTCAGTTGTGTCCAACCCTCAGCGACCCCATGGACTGCAGCCTTCCAGGCTCCTCCATCCATGGGATTTTCCAAGGCAAGAGTACTGGAGTTGGGTGCCATTGCCTTCTCCAATAGACATCATAATAGTTAACATTTTACATAGAATTTATATTTCAAACACTTCACATGTTATAACTTGCCTAATAATCAGAGCAACCCTATAACACAGATATTGTAACCATCTTCCAGTTTACAGATGAGAATATGAGTCACAGAGAGGGTAAGTAACTTGCTCAAGGTCACACAGCTTCTGAGTAGCCGAGTCTCCTCTCCCCAGTCATTCCAGGCCAGAGCCCACACTCTTAACCACTACGTGATTGCTGCCTCTTCCCTGTACCTTTTGTGGCCATCAGCTTTCTCATTCTGTGGCTTACTGCCAGCAGCGGGAAGACAGTCTCACTGTCACCATCACACTGGAAACTCAGCCAGGCCTTAAATGAATGGTTATTATGTGTTTGGTCCAGGGGTGTGCAGGGAGGATGGGAAGATTGCTAAGAGAGTTACTGAGGAAGCAGATCTGGGCTGTGCCCCCAGGGGAACTCCTAATCTTTGCAGCAGATAGGACCCAGCTCCCCAGGATCCAGCCCAGAGGCCTTCCTGCTGAACCAGGGGGCCCTGGCTTGCAGCAAAGTAGTACCTCAGAGGGCAGCCTCAACTCAGGCATTCCAAGATGGTAGGCAACTGGGATGTGGCCTTGGTCCCCAGGGTGCTTTACCAAATGCCTGCAAGTGAGATTTTCTGCTGTACGGGGACAGGCACAGGGGGCTGTGGCTCCCCTCCCTTCTCCACTGGTTAGGGATCCTACCCAGGGCAGAGAGACAGTTCCCAGTCAGTGACCTGATTGCTTCCCATCAAGTTGCCTTGGCTCTGTCCTTCCCGCCTGCTGTAGCCACCTCATAGTATTACTAAGACCTTCTGTGTTAAAGCTTTCTGGGGTGGCAGGGGACTTCCCTGTCAGTCCATGGAAAGTTAAGCCTCTGTGCTTCCAACACTCGGGGGCATGGGTTCCATCCCCTAGTGGGAGAACTAAGATACTATATGCCATAATGTGGGGCAAAAAAATAAAAACAAAAAAACCACCACACCTTTCTGGGCTATGAGAGGGTGTGGTACCTTGGACAGTAGGTTAAGAGGGAGAGGGGCAACGGCCCAAGAACAGAGCCAAGGAAAGGCCATGGCAAAGGAGTGAGACCCTGGGCCTGAAACTGACCACAGGCCGGGCAGGGCAGGTGTGAGGAAGAAGGGATGTGGAGACTGCCTTGGGAAGGGCTGACCCCTGCCGTCATTTCCTTTCCAACCAGAGAACAATGGCTTAAAAACAAGTGCAGCCCGTCCGCTTTCCCGTCTCGCCGAGGGCGACGGGCGGCTGGATGTCCCCGCGGGCTGAGCAAATGAGAAAGCCGAAGCCCTGCTCCCCGGAGATAGGCTGGGCCAGAGGGGGCTGTCCTCGCCCCCGCTCTCGGAGATTACGGGTCCAACAGACCCGGCTGGCACGTTCTCCCTCCCCTTCCAGGCCCTGCACTCGGCCAGCAGCCTGGACAGTCACCGAGGGATGAGGGCGCCACAGCCCGGGGGAGCGCCCTCTCTGCTCTCGCGGCCCCGAGCGCGCAGCACCCAGGAGCCGGACAGAGCCTGACGCCTGCGTCGTCTCCCCTCGCGCACAGGATCCCGAGAGTGATCCGGCCGTCTACATCCTTGCTGCATGGAACGACTGCAGAAGGTGCGCGGGGCTGCACCCACGCAGGGGCAGTGGGATGCTGGAGACAGAGGGGCACGCGGTGGGGGCCCGGCTCCCTGCAGAGGGTCAGGTCCGGGAGTCAAGGGTGCCACCTGGTGGTTGCCCGTGGCACCGCACCCCGGGGCCCCGAGGCCTAGGGAAACCCTCCCCTTCCCCAGCCCGCTTGCTCCAGCCCGGCCCTGGCACCCACGCACATTCCCACCTGCTTGCCTTCTCGCTCTCCCCAGCAACCACTTACCTCCCCTGGGAGCGTCAGCTCCTCCCGAGACTCCAGTGTTCCCGGCTCTCCCTCCAGCATCGTGGTGAGTACCCGTTAGCCACCAGCGTCCTCAGGCTGGGAGGAGGGAGGAGTCGGGGACAGGCTGTGTGCTGGGCAGCTTCACTCAGACGACGATGGTCCTGCCAGGATGGCAAGCAGAGAAAGCCCCAGATCCAGAGAAGATTCCGTGTACCCCCTCCTGCTGGTCTGGTCCTGTCTCCTTGTACCCAAAGTGCTAGGTGAAGGACTATCATTGTTTTAAGATCACTCTAGCGTCACCGACTAAATGGACGAGTTTGAGTAAACTCTGGGAGTTGGTGATGGACAGGGAGGCCTGGCATGCTGCAGTCCATGGAGTCGCAAAGAGTTGGACACGACTGAGCGACTGAACTGAAAACCCCTTAGGGGCTGCCCTGGTGGCCCAGTTGGTAAAGAATTCGCCTGCAATGCAGGAGACCCAGGTTCGACTCCTGGGTTAGGAAGATCCCCTGGAGAAGGGAATGGCAACTCACTCCAGTATTCTTGCCTGGAGAATCCCACGGACAGAGGAGCCTGGTGGGCTTCAATCCATGGGGTCACAAAGAGTCGGACACGATTGAGTGACTAATATTTTCACTTTAAACCCTTAGAATGAAAACAATAGAAATGTTAACTTATAGGAGCTGATCTCTATCATGGCTGCCCATCTTCTTCCTAATAAATTGCAAATCGGGCTTATAAGGTCAGTATTCTAGATGAGGCTTTTGGCTCCTCTGTTCCATGGGTACCATTTCCCTTCAGGCCAAGATGGACAATCAAGTGCTGGGCTATAAGGACTTGGCTGCCATCCCCAAGGACAAGGCCATCCTGGACATCGAGAGGCCTGACCTCATGATCTATGAGCCCCACTTTACCTATTCTCTGCTGGAACACGTGGAGCTGCCCAGAAGCCGGGAGGTAAAGGGTGGGAGGGTCCTCTTGGACGGGACTCGGGGCAAGGACTCCCCCAGTCGCACTGGGTGGGGGACAGAATCCCTCTCACACTTTCTTTCCTGGAGGCCAGATGCCAAAACAAGAAAGAGAACCTGTGCACGGGAATCACCAGTCAGCTGGTGACTGAGTGTTTGTACTACAAAGCAGGCAGAGATGGACTGGCCTCCAGCTGGTTCCAGGTAGAGAGCAGGAGAAGCCGTGTTTGAATGGTAGCAGCACGGAGTGGGGTCATGTAGGAATGGGGTGCGAGTGGGCAGAAAGTGAGCACATTTGTGGAAAGCATGCAGAAGCCAGCAGCTCAGAGGCCGAGTTTAGCAGCCTGAACTTGGAGGCCGGAAGTCCTAGCTGAGTGTGACCTGTGTGATGGTGTGGTCTCAGTTTCCCCTCCTCCAAAATAGAAGTGGTACCTTTGCCGGTCCACCTCACCAGGTAGTCAATGCACGAGATAACTCGGGACAGGTACTTTGCAAACTGTATTGGAGAAGGGGACTGTGTCATGGCTGAGCAAAGAGAGAAGGCCAGGCTATGGGGAGACTTAAATGCCTGGTGAGGGGCCCTGACTCCATCCTGGATACTATGGGCCTTGTCCCTTCCCGTCGTTGCTCAGCTCTGGGATCAGGGCCAGAGCCACCTTCAGAGCACACGGACACTGATCCAGAATCCTCAGCTTCTTCTGCTTCTTCATGGATCCTCAGGAAAGTTTTAGGACCCTCTTCAGGAAAGAGAGGGTGGAGGGCCAGCCCTGAGAGCTGCCAAGGACTGAGAGAGAAGAGGTGGCCCAGAAATCAGCGGAGCAATTGCAGGATTGGGCGAGGGGGAAGAAGTAGCCCACGTGGGGTCCTAGGGACGAGGGTTTAATCCCACCCTTGTGGCTCTGACCAGCCTCCTCTCCATTCACAGCGCTCGCTGTCACCCAAATCCACATCCCCCCCACCATCCCCAGAGGTGAGTCTGCCCCTCGCCTGACACTGGTCCAGCCCTGCTCTGATGGAGCTAACCCCTGCCCCACACACATCCAGGCTGGGCTCGGCAGAACCTAGGGGGTGATGGAATCAGTGGACCTTGTCCTGTCACTGGCCAGCTCTGGGTCCATCTGTGTCTGACCCAAGATCTCACTTAATCCTTTCTTCTGGATCAGGCACCATTAGTAGATCAAGTCCTTGGACAGCCCTCCTCTGCCCTGGGGTTGGGGGCATGTGGGCTGCTAGGGTGGGAACACCAAGATAGTGGAAGGGGTGGGGTGGGGGCCCGGGAGCTGCAGTGAACCACACTTCTGCTCTGCAGGTGTGGGCAGAGAGCCGGTCTCCTGGAACCATCACTCAGGCTTCAGCCCCGAGAACTGCTGGGACCCCCCGGACCAGCCTGCCCCATTTCCACCATCCTGGTAGGTTTTACTATCAGCGTGGCTACATCCTTGCCCTAAGACCTCTTTTTTTCCTTCAGAAACCCAATTGCCTTACTCTTGGTCCCCTATTCTCTGGAATATATGCACACCACCAGAACTGGCTAATGCTGGAACCCAGGCAGAGCTCCCAGAGAGGGTGGACCTGTTGCATTTTCCCTCCCACCCAGACAGAAAAGTGTGAAACGTCCCAATCCCTGAGGGAGAGACAGTTCTAGGATCTCCAGTTCTGTCTTGGCTCTTGGAAGGCCCCTGAGAACTTCCTACCTCCTCCCAATCCATGTCTCCATTCCCTTCTCTGACCCAGCCTTCCCGTCATCATCACTGTCATCCCTCCCCATTATCACCGCCTCCTTCTCATCCACTGTTGCTCCCTCTCCACAGAGACCACTCGCCCAGATTCCAATATCTACAAGAAGCCCCCCATCTACAAGCAGAGAGGTGAGGGTTCCCCTGACGGACCAGCACCCCCTTTCCCACCACCTGCTGGGAGGCTGCACTGAGGGTGGGAGGACCATAGAAGCGGAGATGTTCATAACATGCCCTGTGCTCTTCCTCATGTATTGCTATTGTATCCACCATCTTACAGATGTGAAGAGGGAGACATGAGCGAGTGGGGAGCTGGGGTGGGACGTGGCCTGCTGGGCGGGGTATGCCCGGTCTGACCTTGACCTCCCCCTCACCCCAGCAGAGTCCACAGGAGGCAGCCCTCAGAGCAAGCACCCCATTGAGGACCTCATCATCGAGTCCTCCAAGTTCCCCGCAGCCCAGCCTCCCGACCCCAACCAGCCAGCCAAGATCGAAACGGACTACTGGCCGTGCCCCCCATCACTGGCTGTTGTGGGTAGGAGAAACTGCTGGAGAGGGGAGGGAGGCCCAGACACTGCCTCATAGGCCCGGCTGAAGCCCCAGGAACCCACTCCCATCTCCTACATGAGCCCTCCTGGCTCCTGCTCCCCCATCCCCAGCATTCCCATCCCTCTCGGTGTAAATGACCCTGCTTGTTAGTCATTCATTCACTTTCCGTTCATTTCTTTCACTGCTTAACAGATATTTGTTGAATTTCTACTGCGTCCCAGGCTCTGTGATGAGAGCTCTGGAAAGAGAAAGAGAAATGAGACGAGGTCTTGGTCCCCAGTGACTTTTAAGTCTCGTGGGCATGTGTGGCCTACCCAGCTTCACTACAAGACTAGAAAACATTGCTTTTGTTTTAATGATTTGCAGTGTTCCCTTCAAGGTGCAGCCCTAGGGAGAGGCAAGTTGAGTGTGTGTTGATTGACTGATGTGCCTGTTTGCCTGTGCTCCTCAGAGACAGAATGGAGGAAGCGGAAGGCCTCGAGGAGGGGGGCCGAGGAGGAGGAGGAGGAAGAGGATGACGACTCCGGGGAGGAGATGAAGGCTCTCAGGGAGCGGCAGAGAGAGGAACTCAGTAAGGTAGTGTCTGGAGACCCCTGCCCGCCTCCCTGTGTCATCCTGGGCTTCCTTCCAACATGGTGGCTGGAGAGGAGCGAGGCAATCTGAGAACCCAAAACTGGAAGCTACCAGCCCTCTCAGAGCCTGGCCTCAGAAGCCACGGGGCATCCTTCCAGTGTCTTCCGTTCTGATCTGAGTGACTTCATGTCTGAAGAGTATGGTGGTCAGAACATGTGAGGAGCTCCCCTTCTTTGCCAGGATGTCAGGCTATGCTTTGACAGGGACATGGGGATTGCATGTCACTGTGGGGGACGCCACTTATGATTAGGACCAAAAGCACAGAAAAGGGTGGCGTGGACAGTGCCTGGCTTCAGCAGCCACAGTAGTTCATGGGACGAGGAGAAAGGAGTGAGCAGACTGCTGGCCTCCAAGCAGAGAGAGGGGGTCCAGGGAGTCACAGAAAGACCACTGTTGGTGACATGGGCTTGTGCTCTGGGCATTGTGGCCTGGGATGCAGAGGCCCCTGGGGCAGAGTTAACACCAAGCAGCTCTGACTCCTTGCTCGCAAGGGTGACCAGACCCAATGTGGCAGAGCTTCCCACAAGAAGGACAGGCTCCATGGGCTCCAGGCTACCACCCAGCCCCTCAGGAACTCTGTCCCCACTCCTGCCTGTGCTATCAGATCAGATCAGTCGCTCAGTCGTGTCCGACTCTTTGCGACCCCATGAATCGCAGCACGCCAGGCCTCCCTGTCCATCACCAACTCCCAGAGTTCACTCAGACTCATGTCCCTCAAGTCAGTGATGCCATCCAGCCATCTCATCCTCTGTCGTCCCCTTCTCCTCTTGCCCCCAATCCCTCCCAGCATCAGAGTCTTTTCCAATGACCCAGCTCCAAACCTTTTGGAGATGAGAAACAAGTATCAGGACTTCCCTGGCAGTCCAGTGGTTAAGACTTCATGCTTCCAATGCAAGCATGGAGTCTCAAGTGAATCCTTGGTCAGTGAACTAAGATCCCAGATGCCATGCAATGCAGTCAAAAAAGTTAAAAACAAAAAGAAACAAGTACTGATGCCGCCTTGGATCCATCTTCCTCTCTCCTTCCCCAGGTTACTTCCAACTTGGGAAAGATGATCTTGAAAGAAGAGATGGAAAAGTCATTGCCTATTCGGAGGAAAACCCGCTCTCTGCCCGACCGGACACCCTTCCATACCTGTGAGTGTCATCGATGGGGCTCAGAATCACCTGGCTAGACCCTGAATCAAATACTACGCTGAGTCTGTCACATGCCCAGTCCTGTGCTACTGTGGGTATACGAGATGGAGAAGATTCCGGTGCTGGCCCAGGGTGCTCACACCCTCCTTAGGGCAAGAGCACCAGCTATGGAACAAAATTAGATGACAAAAAATGGCATCAGTTAAAACAGAATTAGCATATTTAATTTAATTCAACAAGCATTTATTGGGTGTCTACCATGTTCTTAGGGCTTCCCTGGTGGCTCAGAATGTAAAGAATCTGCTTGTAATACAGGAGACGCAGGAGATGCTGGTTCTATCCCGGGGTTGGGAAGATCCCCTGGAGAAAGGAATGGCAACCCACTCCAGTATTCTTGCCTGGGAAGTCCCATGGATAGAGGAGCCTTGTGGCCTACAGTCCATGGCGTCACAAAGCATCGGACACAACTGATTGAGCAACTCACGCTTCACCATATTCTTGATCCCTGGGGATATAAAGAGTAAAACACTATAGTGCTGCCTTCTGGTAGCTTCAGGGCATGGGGAGAAGTAACATGGAAACTGGGGTTTTAGCACAGCATAGCAGGTGCTGGGAGATGAGAGCTACATTTGAAGTGCTTTGAAAGGATGCTGACAGGGCCTGGGTTCCAGAGTTGGAGTCTTGCAGAATGAGACACAGTGAGTGGGGGAGAAGGGCAGTGAAGATCCTAGGGATGGTGTGGGAGCAAAGGCCAGGAGCAGCAAACATCCAGTCAGTGGAGAGGGCCTCTGGAAATCTGGAATTACAGAGCACAGAGCCTGTGGTAGAGTGGCCAGGGCTTTGGTGCCACACTGCTCATCACCAAGGCTAGCCTGGGCTTCCTTCCAACATGGTGGCTGGAGAGGAGGGGGGCAGATCTGAGAACCCCAAACTGGAAGCTTGAGGCCTCTCACTGCCTGGCCTTGGAAGCTGTAGGGCATCCTTCCAGTGCCTTCTGGTCAGAGCAGGTCATCAGGCCCCCCAGACACAAGGGAGAGGAAAGAGATTCTGCTTCTTGATGAGAGGAACCACCCAAGGGCACACAGGCTCAGAGATGATGTTGCAAGCCATCTTTGGAGACAATCTGCCACCCTTTCCAGTTGTCTGGTTAAAGGCTAAAGATAGTCATAGGCCAGGGAAGAGGGAATGAGTTTGAGAATTGTACAGACACAGTCTGTATAGTAATAACCCAGAACTTAAAATTTTTCAATTTTACAATGGTGCAAAAGCAATATGCACTCAGGAGAAACTAACTGTATGTCCAGTTTTGAATGTTGACCTTTTCCCAGGCTAGTGATGTGCAGTATGATGCTCTCTTGACTTTTTTTTTTTTTTTGGCCACATTGTGCAAAAATGGAGATCAAACCCGCACCTGTGCCCTCAAGAAGCCCAGAATCTTAGCCACTGGATCACCAGGGAAGTCCCATGGTGCTTTCCTGAGATGCTGGGCAGCATCCGTGAGCCATAGCTCCCAGTCAGTCACACCATCAAGACAGGAGACAACCCGTACACTTAACAACCATTCTGTACCCAGGGAGCTGTTCTGTTTCTCACTTTCAGTACAGTATGCAGTAAACTACATGAGAGGTTCAACACTGTATTGTCAAATAGACTTTGTGTTAGAGGATTTTGCCCAGCAGTAGGCACCCCACTCCAGTACTCCTGCCTGGAAAATCCCATGGATGGAGGAGACTGGAAGGCTGTAGTCCATGGGGTCGTTGAGTGTCGGACACGACTGAGTGACTTCACTTTCACTTTTCACTTTCATGCATTGGAGAAGGAAATGGCAACCCACTCCAGTGTTCTTGCCTGGAGAATCCCAGGGACAGGGGAGCCTGGTGGACTGCCGTCTATGGGGTCACGCAGTGTCGGACACGACTGAAGTGAGTTAGCAGCAGCAGCAGGCTCCTGTAAGTGTTCTGAGCACGTTTAAGGTTGACTGGACTAAGCTCTGATGTTTGGTGGGTTCAGTGTATTAAATGCTTTTTTTTTTTTTTTTAATTTTTGACTGTGATGGGTCTTCATTGCCATGCAGGCTTTCTCTAGTTGCAGCGAGCTTGGGCTAATCTACTTGTGGTGGAAGGGCCTCTCATTGAAGTGGCTTTTCTTATTGTGGAGCACAGGCTCTAGGGTGTGTGGGCTTCAGTAGTTGTGGCACATGGGCTCAGTAGTTGAGGCTCATGGGCTCATTAGTTGTGGCCCATGAGCTCAGTTGCCCCGTAGCATGTGGGAATCTTCCCAGACCAGGGATCGAACCGGAATACCTTGCATTGCAAAGTGTATTCCTAACCACTGGACCACCAGCAAAGCCCTGTTAAATGCATTTTGACTTACGATGGTGTATGGGCTCGTGACTCCATCATAAGCCGAGGAAGATCTGTAGAGGAGTTGGAATCAACAGGACTGAGTGGCTGATTGGATTTGGGCAGTGAGGGCGAGATGAGCGGGGGTTTTGCCTTGGGTTCTGGGTAATGACAGACCTGGGGCAGGTGTCAGGGGAAAGGTGAGGACGCTGTTTGGGATATGTTGGGTCTTAAGTGTGTGTAGGTGGGATGCTGAGTTTGACTGAGTTGGAAGCTTGAGGGGTGAGTCAGGGCTCAGGTAGAATCTTCAGCTTATATGTGATAATGGGACCATGAGAAAAAATCCCATTGTGTCGAGATAGAGGAGAGAAGGACAAGGCACCGAGGGCTTAACAAGGTTCACCGAGGGCTTAAGTGCTTGAGGAGCACTTAACTATGATCCCCTGGGAGCCCTGGCTGGGAAGAAGTGGGGAAAGAGACCCAGTCTTAGGATGCAGGAGGCTGACCTTGAAAGGGTCTGGGACTTGGACCTGAGAGCAGGCCACATGAGAAATTGGGCAAAGAATACGCCTGCAATGCGGAAGACCCGGGTTTGATCCCTGGGTTGGGAAGATCCCCTGGAGAAGGGAATGGCAGACTGCTCCAGTATTCCTGCCTGGAGAATCCCCATGGACTGAGGAGCCTGGCAGGCTACGGTCCATTGAGTCGCAAAGAGTCAGACACGACTGAAGCGACTTAGCCCACACGCATGCTGAGCTCAGGGTGAGGCTCAGTGAGAGTGGTGAAGGTTCAGAACAGTTTCTGCTGGGAATGGGGACTGGGTAGAGTGTTTGGGGTCTGTAGTGATCCTCACCCACACAGGGTGGTGCTTCCCATAGCCTGTGGGCTGAAGGGGAGCACAAGGTTGTTGCAGATTAGAGTTTTTTGTTTGTTTGTGTTTTAACAAGAGGAGTTTTTTCTTCATATTAAATTTTTAAAGTATTTAATTTATTTATTTGGCTGTGCTGGGTTTTAGCAGCAGCAGGCAGGATCTTCGATTTTCATTGTGGCATGCAGGATCTTTAGTTGCAGCATGTGGGATCTAGTTCCCTGACCAGGGATCGAACCCGGGACCCTTGCATTCGGAGCATGAAGTCTTAGCCACTGGCCACCAGGGAAGTCCCAGGGTTAGAGTTTTGTAAGGCAGGTGCTGAGGGACTAAGTGGCCAGAGGAGCTGCTAAGGAAGTGTTAGTCTCTCAGTCGTATCCGACTCCTTGGGATCCCATGCACTGTAGCCCACCAGGCTCCTCTGTCCATGGGATTCTCTAGACAAGAATACCAGAGTGGGTTGTCATTCCCTTCTATAAGGGATCTTCCCAGCCCAGGGATCGAACCTGGGTCTCCTGCATTGCTGGTAGAGTCTTTACCATCTGAGTCACCAGGAAAATCCAAAATACTCAAGGTTATATGCCCAGTCCGGAGAAGGCGATGGCACCCCACTCCAGTACTCTTGCCTGGAAAATCCTATGGATGGAGGAGCCTGGTAGGCTGCAGTCCATGGGGTCGCAAAGAGTCGGACACGACTGAGCGACTTCACTTTCACTTTCATGCATTGGAGAAGGAAATGGCAACCCACTCCAGTGTTCTTGCCTGGAGAATCCCAGGGACGGGGGAGCCTGGTGGGCTGCCGTCTATGGGGTCGCACAGAGTCAGACAAGACTGAAGCGACTTAGCAGCAGCAGCAGCATATGCCCAGTCACAGGTTGAAGGTCAGGGGAGAGTGGGGGATGCAGATGCTGGAGGCCCCATGGGACTGACCAGCAGATGTGCCAGGCATGTGGCTGATGGAAAACTTCAAACAAAGAAAGGCGCTGTGACCCCAAAGTGGGATACCCAGGCTTCAATGTCAAGGTGAAGCCGCTATGGACAACAGGATCCAGGAGCTGACCATTGGAAGGGGTTGCCTGCTGTGGAGCAGAAGTGAAGGTCACTGGGTTGGGGGACTCAAGGAACTGTTAAGGCTCATAGATGGCTGGGACATCCACCTGGTCATCAAAGTGATATTTCAGCTGGATGATATTTCAGTGTGGGTGGGAAGAGTTATGGTAGGCTTTTTTAGAGAATGTAGAAAAAATAGTTAAGGCCTGAAGAATGAAGCAGAAAGAGAGAAATGTCCCGGAGGTTGGATTCAGCCCTCATGCTCCACCAGGATTAACTAGTCAGGCAAAATTAGCTCTTTAATGTGCATTCGGCCTTGCAGAGTTGAGTAGTGAAACGCCTGCGTCAGCATCATTGTTGGCATCCCTGAACTTGTATGGGACCAATGGTCACATGATTGAGTAGGTTACGAGCATAGCTGATCAGCCTTGACAGTTGCAGAATTACGAACAGGCTTGTCATTCTGACTTAATGGTGACATTGAAATTAATGGTCACTTTCAAACATAATCTATCTAGAAGTAATTAGGAGTGAAAACCTTATACTTGAAATTCTACTAGTCCATCAAGGAAGAAGTGCATACTTAGTATCACAAAGGTGAAGTACTTCAGTAATGAATGAAGGACTTCTCTGGTGGTCCAGTGGCTAGGACTCCACACTCCCAATGTAGGGGCCCCAGGTTTGATCCCTGGTCGGGGAACCAGATCACACAGGCCATAACTAAAGCCTGGCACAGCTAAATAAATAAATATTATTTAAAAATAATTAATGAGGGTTGTCGGAGAAGGCAATGGCACCCCACTCCAGTACTCTTGCCTGGAAAATCCCATGGATGGAGGAGCCTGGTGGGCTGCAGTCCATGGGGTCACTAAGAGTCGGACACGACTGAGCGACTTCACTTTCACTTCTCACTTTCATGCATTGGAGAAGGAAATGGCAACCCACTCCAGTGTTCTTGCCTGGAGAATCCCAGGGACGGGGGAGCCTGGTGAGCTGCCGTCTATGGGGTCGCACAGAGTCGGACACGACTGAAGCGACTTAGCAGCAGCAGCAGCAGCAGCAATGAGGGTTGTGAAAACAGACAGTTCTCTATATAAAAGTAAGAAGTATCAAGAGGAAAAAAACGAGGTTGCCCTAAATGCATTTTATTCTCACAAATTTCCAAATAACATATCCTGTAAGAATGTTTGAAGAAAACAATTATTCCTCACAGTTTTGAGTCTACCCAGGCTAAACTTTCATGCACACAAAAAAAATTCTGGTCAAAACAATTGCTATAGAATGCCAGCAATGTCTAGCCTCTGGAGATGAAGGAATTTTGAGATTAGCCCAAACAAAGAAGCTTTCTAAGAAACCTGTTACTGAAAACCAATTTTCCTGAATTATAAGCTGTAGTTCTTGAAAGCTTAGTGATGTTGAAAGTGAAAGTTGCTCAGTCATGTCCCACTCTTTGTGACCCCACAGACTGTAGCCTGCCAGGCTCCTCTGTCCATAGCATTTTCCAGGCAAGAATACTGGAGTGGGTAGCCGTTCCCTTCTTTAGGGCATCTTCCCAACCCAGGGATCAAACCCAGGTCTCCAGCATTGCAGGAGGATTCTTTACCATTTGAGCCACCAGGGAAGCCCTTAGTGATACTATTAGAGGTCTAATTGCAAGTGACATCTGACTTGGGAATGTCAAGCCTAAGCAACTGGGGTGCCATCTAGCAGCTGACAGTGCTGGGAGAATGACTGCTTCTGTTTTATGACATAAGGCATTTGAAATTTGATTACTAACATTGCTAAACATAAAACTGTAATAATTTGATTCTTTTGACTTATTTTAGACTTATTTTTGTATCCCAGAGGTTCATTGTATGATGGTGAGCCTCATCACCTGGGGCTTCCCAGGTGGCGCTAGTGGTAAAGAACCTGTCTGCCAATGCAGGAGAGATGTGGGTTTGATGCCTGTATTGGGAAGATCCCTTGGAGAAGGGAATGGGAATCCATTCCAGTATTCTTGCCTGGAGAATCCCATGGACAGAGGAGCCTGGCAGGCTACATTTCACAGGGTCACAAAGAGTCAGACGTGACTTAGCTCATCATCTGACTCTGAATTTGAACACTTGGGCCTTTGACCCAAATGTCTATTTTGCGCACGTCCGTTAAAGAGAGGGGAGGCGTCAAGGGCAGTTCAGAACTGCAGCAGGCTGTCACCTGCTGCAGGTAACAGGCAGGAGCTGGAAACCGAAAGAGGTCCACTGGGTTCCCCTGAGTCCCCTCTCCATGGCCCTGCCCCTGGCAGGGGAGGCCAAGGAATGACTGCCAGGCCAAAGGGACTGAATCAGGGCCTCCTACTCTCTTCCAGCCTTGCACGCAGGAACGTCTAAATCTTCTTCCCTCCCCGCCTATGGCAGGACCACCCTGAGCCGGGTAAGGTCCCAGCACCGAACTCACAGATTGCTAGGGAAGAGTGGGCATGTGGGGCCTGTGAGGGACGGGGTACTTGGGCAGGCGGGGCAGTGGGCAGGGGGTGAAGGGGAACGATGCAGTATACTCCCATCTCCTCTGATCCTTTTGTATCCTTTCCAGCTCCAGTCTACAGACTTCAGCCCATCTGGGAGTGAGGCTGAAAGCCCAGGTGAGAGACAGGGCTGACTTGATGCTGGGCAAGGGGCTTGAGCAGGCCTCAGGGGCAGCCTGTGCGTGCAATGTGGGCAGGGCTCTGTGGCTGGAGGTGGGGGAGGCTGAACTCGCAGGTTGGAGGCCTGCTGACCTCAGAGCCACCTCTGAACAGTGCCTCTTCTCTTCTGCAGGCCTGCAGGTGAGTGCCCTCCGGAGGGGAACATGTGGACCACGGAAGCCATGGATGGATGGGGAGACGGCAGTGCTGGGGGAGGGGGTTGTGGGGCCACAGAGTCACCTGGTGAGGCCGCAAGAAGCACATGAAAAGGCTGGGGAGGTCTCCTTGCCGCACTCTGGCTCACTGCGGCTTTGGTCTCCCCAGAATGGAGAGGGCCAGAGGGGGAGGATGGACCGGGGGAACTCCCTGCCCTGTGTGCTGGAGCAGAAGGTGAGGGGCAGGGGCAGAGGCAGGGGGTGGCGGGCAGGGGACAGAACCGTCTCTAGCGGGGGAGGGCCAGCTTGGGGAGAAGCCAGAGAAGTGAATGCACTGAGGGGTCCTCTGGGCTGATGTTGGGAGGGGCAGCACGGAAATTGAATGGCAAGATGGCATGAGCCCCCACGGCCCCTTCAGGCTGATAAGGGGGCCTGGGGAACAGCAGGGGTAAGGTTGACAGGCACCTCTGTGAACCTAATACTGCCCCCCTCTCCTCCCCAACCCCCAGATCTATCCTTATGAAATGCTGGTGGTGACCAATAGGGGGCGAACCAAGTTGCCTCCAGGTGTGGATCGGATGAGGCTGGAGGTATGCAGGGACAATGTGCAGGGTGGGTGAGGGGCTTCCTGCTGGGGAGGACCACCTCCTGGTCACTCGGCCCAGCCCCACCTATGCCTCCTCCCCCTAAACTGCCACCATGTGTCCCCTCGCAGAGGCACCTGTCAGCAGAAGACTTCTCTAGGGTCTTCTCCATGTCTCCTGAAGAGTTTGGCAAGCTGGCTCTGTGGAAGCGGAACGAACTCAAGAAAAAGGCCTCTCTCTTCTGATGGCCCTCACCCACTCCGTGACTGACCCTCATCCCTGCCGCTTCAGGGCCCTGAAGCTGGGGTCCCAAGACCCCAAAGCATCATCTCTTGGTGGGGGGAGCAGGGAGGTGGCACAGGGGTGGGGTTGGCTCCATCATCCAAGTTGAGAGGGAGCAAGAAAGACCTCTGCCGTGTTGGGGTTGTAGGATGTGGACTTTCTTTCCCATAATGAGCCAGGACAGGGGAGGGGGGTCTCCTTCTCTCATCCCTGGTCCTCACAGTACAGGGCAAGTGCATGGACTCCAGCACACACAGAGTTAATGTTTGCATCCTCTCCCTGCCCCATGCCCACATGAATGTCCCAGAAGAGAGTGATGAGAAATGAACATGGCACTTAGTGGTCAGGCCTGTCTGCTGGGTGGGGAGATCTCTTGGGCCTGGTAGGAGGTCCCGTGAGGGTGGGGAGCAGCCAGGTAGGCAGAGAGCACCCCAGTACCCCATGTGTACCCAAGCACTCCTCTGCAGCTCACCTGGGACAGGTTCCCCTGCACCTGGGCCTCCCGCCTCTCAGCCTCCAGCAGGGAGGCCACCTGGTTTCCAGCTCGCGCCCTACCCTGCCCTTGTGACCCCCAAGCTTTGAAGCCTCTTGCTCTAGCCCCGTGGTTTCCCCAGAAGCCTGCGGCATAGAGTGGAGATGTCGCCTATACAGACCCCCAGCCCACCATCAGCCTGCAGGCGCGGTTGGCTAGAATGCTGCCTTCTAGCATCCAGGTCTTGGGTGGAACTCATCTCCTTCGATGGGATGAGGAGCCAGGCTGAGAGTCCTGGCCATCGCTTCTGCCCATGCCCGTGCACGCCCCACCACGCTCTCTAAAGAATGTAATTTATTGGGGCACCCCCAGCTGCTTTCCTCATCTTACTTTCCGCCCTACCCTAATCACGCTCCCAGCTTTTCTTCTCTCCAAATACACATGTGTATATAATTATATATATATTTTTGCCCGGGTCTGGGTTTTGTTCCTGCCCAGACCCTGAGATCCCTTTCTGCAGTGTGTGTGTGTGTGTGTGTGTGTGTGTGTGTGCGCGCGCGCGTGTGATCATGCTGAGGGAGGGGGACTCTGCTTGGAATTAAAAGGTTGCATTGGGGCCCCAAATCTATTTGTTCTTTATGAGCTTCCACATCTAGGTAGGAGGGACAAGTGAGGCCAGGCTGAGAAAAGCCATGGAGCAAGGTTTCAAATGGGGGAAGGGGGGAGGCAGAGCTGGAGGAGGGAGAGAGATGGCACACATACTACCCGCCCCCTATCCTGCCCCAGGAAAGCCGGGGCAGGCTAGCAGTTCCTGTCTGCCTCCTCTCCTTCAGGGGCTGAGCGATGGTGGCATGGACAAGGGGCCAGAAAGTCACACTCTGGAGGGTGAAATAGAGCCAGCTGGGAAAAAAGGCTCTGCCCTCCACTGAAGCCCTAAGTGTAGCCTTTGCCAGTCAAGCTCATCAATAGTCAACATGGTTGTACCCTTCCAGGCCTGTGACACCCACAGTTTAATGGGGGGGGCAAACACCCAGGAAAGGTCAGCGGTATGTGAGTGGGAAGTGAGCTGACTGTCAAGGGTCAGGAGGGAAGAACTGGGGGGTGTTGTATTTAGTTGTGTCCAACTCTTTGTGGCTCCATGGACTGTAGCCCGCCAGGCTCTTGTGTCCATGCTGGGATTCTCCAGGCAAGAATACTGGGGTGGGTTGCCATTTCCTCCTCCAGGGGATCTTCCCAACCCGGGGATTGAACCCACAAGTCTTGCATCTCCTGCACTGGCAGGCGGATTCTTTACCACTAGTGCCACCTGGGTAGCTGGGTGAAGAAATGATGGGTGAAATCTAGCAGGAACAAGGGTCAAGTGGAGGCTGAAGGAGCAGGGGTAACTTGGTTGACTTGGCAGGACCGCCCAAGGCAACTGGGCAGGGAACAGGCCTGTTTGAGTGGGTGGGGGGGTGAAGACTGCACTGGAAGAATAGAAAAAGGACTTTGGCTGTGGGTGCTGGGGGGGGCAGGCCCAGATCACCCAGCAGGATCAGACCTGGGTTTGGGCACCTGAAGAGGTATGCAGTCTAGAGGACCTGGTGAGTTGGAGGAGGGCCTGAGTGTGAACCCAAGGCTGTACCTGATACCTGAATCAACTCTTCTGCCCCCCTGAGTTTCTAGGCCCTTCAGCTGCAAAAAATCAAAGTGGATAACAGTCGCTCAAATGGGAATGATTACTTCTTTATTTTAACTTTTATTTTGTAGAGTATTTATTTATATTTATTTCTTTTTAGCTGCACCATGCGGCATCAAGATCTTGGTTCCCAGACCAGGATGACCAGGGATCAAACCCCAGCCCCCTGCATTGGGGATGTGGAGTTTTAACCACTAGACCACCAGGGAAGTCCCTGAGTGATTCCTTTAAATGGTAGGAGTTCTGTGACATCCAAAACGTTGTTTGATCCTCTTAACAAACTCGTGAGGTCAACAACACACACAGGTTGTTTTCATCCTTTTCCAGAATGAGAGAATTGTGGAATAGAGACATTTCACGTGAAGTTTTCGCTAGAGGCTACAAGCAACTAATGAATGCAGACTGGAGACACACATCCCAGTTTCTTCACCACTAAGCTGGGACCTTCCCAGTACAGACAGTTGTCTCTCCAAGGGCAGCAGAGAGAGGAATGGGTATTTAGTGAATGTTTGGAAGGCTTACTGTGTTCTAGCATGATGGACAGGAGCTCCCAGGATGCTTTGCACCAAGGGGTGGGAGGAATGTTTGATCCCAGGGCACTCTGGGAAATGTTTGTGGTAGGGCTCAACTGGACTTGATGTCCTAAAGGATTTGAAGTTCCCAAGAAATTTAGAGCAGCTCAAAGTGGAATGTGTTAGCTCAGAGCCTCAGTCATTTCCAACTCTTTGCAATCCCACTGACTATAGCCCGCCAGGCTCTTCTGTCCATGGGATTCTCCAGGCAAGAATACTGGAGTGTGGTGCCATGCCCTCCTCCAAGGGATCTTCCCAACCCAGGGATTGAACCCAAGTCTCTTATACCTTCTGCATTGGCAGGCTGATTCTTTACCACCAGCACCACCTGGGAAGCCCTCAAAGTAGGGATCTAAAATAAAACCTAAAATAAAACCTTGGTGATTATATAGTCCAGTGGTTTCCAAACCTTTTTAGTAGCCAGTCTTTTTTTTTTTTTATTAGATCTTACTACTAGTAATTAGAATACATTTATAAGTGAATTTTATAGTCAATTATTATGAAATCAATCAATGAGAATAAGGAAGCTATTTGATGGGTATAAAAATTTTAAGCCAGGGATTATATATGACCACTGCCCTTTCAACAAGTGCAGGACCTAAATTACTCTTGTTTTTGGTTGCAAAGTATCAACAAAATCCTGATTCACATAGATTCAGATAAGGAGCTCAGTCGTGTCCAACTCGTTTGAGATCCTGTGCACTGTAGCCTGCCAGGTTCCTCTGTCCACGGGATTTCCCAGGCAAGAATACTGGAGTGGATTGCCCTTTCCTTCTTCAGTTTACATAGATAAGTAGTTACAAAATTTCAGTGGTTTAAAAATGCACACAAGAGACTTCCCTGGTGGTCCAATGGTTAAGAATCTGCCTTGAAATGCAGGGGACTCCCAGTTAGGGAACTAAGATCACACATGCCCCAGGTGACTAAGCCCAGTGAAAGATCCTGCATGACACAAGGAATACCCATCATGCTACAACCAAGACCCAGTGCAGCGAAATACATAAATAAATATTTTAAAATAATGACACACACAGATGCGAACAGCCACATTCCTAGTGTTGAGAGACAGCAGCTAAGTCCCTTCTCTTGAATCTGGGCTTAGTGACTTGCTCTTTCAAGCTGTTTCTTCTGCAACAGCCTTCTACCTTCATTTACATTGACAGAAGGGGAGGTTTATTCAAACCTCTTCTCAGTAAGGTAAACTGGCAGCAGAAGTTAGCTGTATCAGTAGGCTCTAGTACATACACAAGAGTGTCCACTGACTTTTATTAGGGCTTTTAAAATTAAAATTTTTAAATTAAACCAAATAAAATATTATGAAGTTCTTATACACTTCCCCTATATCCTACATTTCCTTGAAATATCTTGAAGGAAAAAAAGTGGATTTAACCTATCCAGCCTGCTTCCTTTACCTATGAGGAAGAAGACCCTGGACTACACTCTAGATTACTTCTGTTTTGTTTTAATTTTTTTTAATTTACTTATTTTGGTGGGATCCAAATACTAGCCCAGCCCGGGCTTGGCCGAACTCTAGCCTCTGCATTGCTGCACAGGCCTTTCTCTAGTTGTGGCGAGGGGAAGCTACTCTCTAGTTATAATGTGAGGGCTTCTCGCTCCGGTGGCTTCTCTTGTTGCTGCAGAGCACAGGCTCTAGGGTGCATGGGCTGCAGCAGTATCAGTTCCTGGGCTCTAGAGCACAGGCTCAGTAGTTATGGGGCATGGTCTTAGTTACTCTGACATATGTGGTATCTTCCTGGACCAGCGACCGAACCCTGGTCCGAAAATACTAAAGATGATCTTATTTGCAAAGCAGAAATAAAGAGACAGAGAACAAATGACTGGATACCAAGGGGGGAAAATGGGGGTGGATGGTTTGGGAGGTTGTGACTGACATCTATACAATACTACGTATAAAACAGATAACTAATGAGAACCTGCTGTATTTAGCACATAGAACTCTACTCAGTGCTCTGTGGTGACCTAAATGGGAAGGAATTCCAAAAAAGGACATTCCAAAAATGTCTCATGCATTGTTGTTGTTGTTCAGTCGCCAAGTTGTGTCTGACTCTTCGTGACCCCAAGGACTGCAACACGCCAGGCTTCCCTGTCCCTCACCATCTCCCAGAGGTTGCCCAAGTTCATGTCCATTGAATTGGTGATGCCATCCAGCCATCTCATCCTCTCCTGCATTGGGAGGCAGATTCTTTACCAATGAGCCACCAGGGAAGCCCTAGATTGCTTCTTAATACACAATACAGGCTTGTTTCTTGTCTTTGTTCTTATATTTTATACTTTTTAGCTTAAAAAGCCTCCTCTCATTTCCCACAGGCTTCTCACCAGGGACCAATTGTAGATGAACTGTTTGAAACATCTATTTTTCCCCAAGAGCTGCCGGAGAACTGAGATCCAAATACTAGTGCAGCCTGGGCTCAGGGGAACCCCGGCCTCCCCATGACTTAGTCTGGACTTCAGGCTCCACTCACAGCACACAGCCACCTCTGGGCAGGTGCTGCCTCTGGGGCCTCAGTCTCACTGGTGAATGGGGCCCCCAGGGCATGGCTGGAACAGTGAGGCTCCAGAACCCCACAGCTCTAGGTCCTCAGATCTGTGACAGGGGCTACCCCCTTCCTTCACAGAACCCCTGGTGCCTTACCTTCTCATCAGATGGTGTCAGGGGTCAGCAGGAATACATTCTGAACAGACATCAGCCCTGTAGTCGTGAAGAATATCTTTCCATTCTGGGGAGGTGGAGGGGTGAGGTGGGGGAATGGGCTTTGACCCGGCAGAGCTGGCTGCTAGAAAGCCTCCTTCTTAAGGGCCCAGCTTTGGACATTATGGGAAAGTCTATTCCTGTTGAAGGTTCTGCCTGTGTGACTCTGGGGTGTACTTTTCCAGTGTGGCCCCCACTTTTCCGGGAGACCCACCATCTGTATCTTTCCTTGGTCTGTCTACAAGGGCAAAATGGGGCCAGTGTGACTTCCTTGACAGGAAATATGGACCAGCACTGTAGCCACTTAAAGTAACAAGCAACAATGAAATTAATTTTTATAATATACTTTGGTTAATTCAATTTACCTAACTGATTGCATTTGAACTTGCAATCAACCTAAAACATCATTGTGTGTGTGTATGTGCCAAGTCACTTCAGTTGTGTCCAAATTTTTGCGACCCTATGAATTAACTGTAGCCCTCCAGGCTCCTCTGTCCATGGGATTCTCCAGACAAGAATACTGGAGTGGGTTGCCATGCCCTCCTTCAGAGGATCTTCCCCACCCAGGAATAGAACCTGTGCCTCATATGTCTCCTATATTGGCAAGCAGGTTCTTTACCACTAGTGCCACTCGGGAAGCCCAAAATATCCTGTGACTATTTTTTAATTGAAAAAAATTTTTATTTATTTACGGCTGCATTAAATCTTCGATGCTGAGAGGGCTTTTCTCCAGTTGCAGCAAGCGGGGGCAACTCTGTAGTTGCAGTGTGAGGGCTTATCATTGCAGTGGTTTCAGTGCTGCCGAGCACGGGCTCCAGGGCATGCAGCAGGTGGGCTCAGTAGTTGCGGCACATCGGCTCAGTTGCTCTGTGGTATGTGGGATCTTCCCATACCAGGCATCAAACCCACGTCTCCTGCATTGGCAGGCGGATTCTTTACCCCGAGCCACCAGGGAAGCCCCGTTAGTGACTATTTTACATTCTTTCCTTTGTCCAACATGTCTTCAGCATGTGTCAGTTAGGAGTAACATTTTTCAGCTCCATAGCCACAAGTGGCCAGTGGCTACTGTGCTGGACCGGGATGGGGGGAAGAAGTCACACTGGCTTGGTTCTGCCCTTCTGGACTCAATAGGTGGAGAAACAGTGTCTAACTTGGGGAAGGGGATAGCACACTGAGAAAATCAAGGCCAAGGATTACATAGGCAGAACCTTGAACGTTCAAAGTTGGGCCCTTTGGCAGGGTGCCTTCCAGCAGCCAGCTCTGCCAGTTCAAAGCCCATTCCCCATCTTCCCCTACAGCCCCCCGCCCCAGCCCCCCAGGAATGGAAAGAGATTCTTCATCACAAGGCAGTCAACCGTTCAAAATGTATGTCTGCTGATCCCTGACATCGTTACGATGCGGGGGCGGGGGGGCGGGGAGGTAGGCATAATGGGATCCCATGAGGGACATCTAGAGACTTCCAGACCCACGGGTACCTTCTCATCCCTCATGGGAAAAACGTGCTTGGTCCCACGCGCCCTTCCCTAAGGGTCGTTCGCTCGCTGCCTCCTGGCTTCCCCAGGGGCCCCGGAGGACTTGACCTTGTCTTTCTGCTGCCGCGGCGAGCGGCGGGCACCCCCAGCCTCGGGGCCCCTCCTCGCTGCCCGGCCGGGCCACGTCGGCTGCCGGCCTCCTCTCCGACCCAGCTCTGGGCCGGGCGGGGGCTGCGGGGCGGGGCGGCCGGGGCCCCGCCTCCCTCGCTGCGCCTCCGGGTCGCCGCCTGCGCCCGGGAGCTCCGCCGCTGCCCCGGAACCGGGAACCGGGCCGCCGTCATGCTGAGCCGGCTCGGGGCGCTGCTGCAGGAGGCCGTGGGGGCGGTGAGGCCGGAGGGGGGCCGGAAGGGCGGACTCGGGGCCGGGAGAGGAGCCGGCGGGCGCGCGGGCGGGCGGAGGGCGCAGGCCGCCTCGGGGAAGGGACCCCTACCCGGGCCGCGCGGAGCCCCGTCCCGGGCCTCTTCGCTCCCCCACCGCGCCCCCTCCCGGACCCCTCCCTCTTCCCGTTTCCAGTGGCTTCTTTCTTGATCGTCCCTCTTCCTAGCTTTTCTCCAGGTCGCTCCAGCCCCTAACCCTTCTCCCCGAATTGCTTCCTGTTTATTTTCCCTGCTCCCGGAGTCTCCCAATTCCCAAACTCCTCCGTGCCGAGCGCTCCCCTGTCACCCAATAATTTCTTCCCAAAATTCCCCCTAAGTCCCCTCCCCCAGCCTGTGGGCCTTCCTCTTCCCCCGCGCTCCTCCCTTCCTGGTCACCTGGCCTTAAAAAATAGCTGCCCCTTCCTCTGGTTCCTTGCCCTCCGACGCCTCCAAGACCTCATTCGCGCGGTCGGCCCTCTCACCTTCGACTTGGGAAGTGCAGGCCCCATCTGCCCAAGTCCCCAGGAAGGGTACAGATACAGTCCAAGTGTGTGTGTGTGTGTGTGTGTGTGCCGGGGGGACCGGGATATTTGGGGGGAGGGGTGGGCCTAGCCCAGGAAACAGTCTTATTCTGGGTACAAGTGCCGTTTCCAGAATGTTATCTCAATCCCAGGCCACCGCAAGCCCCGTTGACCTTGAGTCCGGAGAGGCCAGCTCTGGTGGTGCCTGGGGTGGCCAGGGGGCCAAGGAATTTGTGTTTCTGCCATTTTCTGTTGGGTTTGAAGGCTGGTCAGAGGCGCCCACAGTTCACTCAGCAAGATAAAAGTGTGGGTTTAGATAGGGTAGGCAGGATGCCTTCCAGTCAAAGTAACCCTGCCAAGAATCTGCCTGTGAAGTTAACAATTCTTTTGTCCATAGTCTAAACTCTCCTAATTGATCAGTTGAGTGTATCAAATGTTCTCAGGAGAAACAGCCTTGGTTTCTATCCTTTTCCTTCGCAATGCATGCCTGGGTGCTCAAGCTCTCAGTCCAGTCATTTCCTACTCTTTGCGACCCCATGGACTGTAGTCAGCCAGGCTCCTCTCTCTGTGGGATTTCCCAGGCAAGAAGATTGGAGTGGGTTGCCATTTCCCTCTCTAGGGGTTCCTGGACCAGGGACCAAACCCACATCTCCTGCATTGGCAGGGAGTTTCTTTACTGATGAACCACCAGGGAAGCCCCACCTCCCCAACACACAGCCCAGATCAGGGCTTATGAATGAGAACAGTCTCAGCCTTAAGCAAACTTGTGAAGAAAGTGAAAAGTTCCTGCTTTCTCAACTCTTTCACCTGCCCCAGCCCTGCCCTTGCAGGCACCTCGGGTCGTCCTGCCTCCGGAGGGGGTTCCAGATTGATCTCTCCTCCCCTCCTCTCTGTCCCCAGTCAAAATAGCTGTCATGTTAGAACATAATCTGACACTCCTTCATACCTGTCTGGGAAAGCTCCAGACACAAGGTGGGTGAACAGGACAGACAGGACCCTAGCCCTGAGGAGTGAATTTCTAATGCTTCCTCTGTAGAAATTTTAGTGTCTGGCTGGAGGCGAGTTGGTGGTCACGGGAGATATTTTTAGGCAGGTGTCCTTAGGCCCCTCAGTATACAATATATAGTTGATGCCCTAGAAATTTGACTGGTCCCATGTGACCACCAAGGGAGATGGTCCCCTCTCCCTCCTCAACCCCAAGCTTGAGTACAGATCTTCCCAGGGCTGGGTCACCAGGTTAAAACCCCTAGCAAGTGTTAAGGAGAAAGAGTGCTCTTTCCTGCCCTCTTCTGACAAAATAGAATAGCAATCTTTACAGTTATTTGTAAAAAAAAAAAAAAAATATATATATATATATATTATCTTTAAAAAGAAATCATTTGGTGCAGTTTCTTTTTTCTGGAGTTACAGTAGCTAACAATATATTCAGGTAAAGATTATCTAATGGGTTTTTTTTTTAGCTCTAACGGTCTGTTTTGGCTAACTTTTGTTCTGTTTCTCCTTTTTTTTTTTTCCTGGGTTGTTCTTTTTTTTTTTTTTTTCTTTTTTTAATATATTTTATTTTATTTTAACTTTACGATATTGTATTGGTTTTGCCATATGTCAAAATGAATCCGCCACAGATACACATGTGTTCCCCATCCCCCTCCCTCCTCCCTCCCCATTCCATCCCTCTGGGTCATCACAGCACACCAGCCCCAAGCATCCAGTATCGTGCATCGAACCTGGACTGGCGACTTGTTTCATGTATTATATTATACTATATGTTTCAATGCCATTCTCCCAAATCATCCCACCCTCTCCCTCTCCCAAAGAGTCCAAAAGACTGTTCTGTACATCAGTGTCTCTTTTGCTGTCTCGTATACAGGGTTATTGTTATCATCTTTCTAAATTCCATATATATGCATTAGTATACTATATTGGTGTTTTTCTTTCTGGCTTACTTCACTCTGTATAATAGGCTCCAGTTTCATCCACCTCATTAGAACTGATTCAAATGTATTCTTTTTAATGGCTGAGTAATACTCCATTGTGTATATGTACCACAGCTTTCTCATCCATTCATCTGCTGATGGACATCTAGGTTGCTTCCATGTCCTGGCTATTATAAACAGTGCTGCGATGAACATTGGGGTACACGTGTCTCTTTCCCTTCTGGTTTCCTCAGTGTGTATGCCCAGCAGTGGGATTGCTGGATCATAAGGCAGTTCTATTTCCAGTTTTTTAAGGAATCTCCACACTGTTCTCCATAGTGGCTGTACTAGTTTGCATTCCCACCAACAGTGTAAGAGGGTTCCCTTTTCTCCACACCCTCTCCAGCATTTATTGCTTGTAGACTTTTGGATCGCAGCCATTCTGACTGGCGTGAAATGGTACCTCATAGTAGTTTTGATTTGCATTTCTCTGATAATGAGTGATGTTGAGCATCTTTTCATGTGTTTGTTAGCCATCTGTATGTCTTCTTTGGAGAAATGTCTATTTAGTTCTTTGGCCCATTTTTTGATTGGGTCATTTATTTTTCTGGAATTGAGCTGTAGGAGTTGCTTGATATTTTTGAGATTAGTTATTTGTCAAGTGCTTCATTTGCTATTATTTTCTCCCCTTCTGAAGGCTGTCTTTTCACCTTGCTTATAGTTTCCTTTGTTGTGCAGAAGCTTTTAAGTTTAATTAGGTCCCATTTGTTTATTTTTGCTCTTATTTCCAATATTCTGGGAGGTGGGTCATAGAGGATCCTGCTGTGACGTATGTCGGAGAGTGTTTTGCCTATGTTCTCCTCTAGGAGTTTTATAGTTTCTGGTCTTACATTGAGATCTTTAATCCATTTTGAGTTTATTTTTGTGTATGGTGTTAGAAAGTGTTCTAGTTTCATTCTTTTACAAGTGGTTGACCAGTTTTCCCAGCACCACTTGTTAAAGAGATTGTCTTTAATCCATTGTATATTCTTGCCTCCTTTGTCAAAGATAAGGTGTCCATGTGTGTGTGGATTTATCTCTGGGCTTTCTATTTTGTTCCATGGGTTGTTCTTTTTTCGTTTAAGTCAAGCTTAAAGCTTTAGGAGACTATGAGTGAATTTTAGGGTTAGATGAGACCCCATCACAGGCTTGTGAGACGATCATAGTGTGGTTAAGGGTCAGAGGGTTTTCCCAAAACAAGGAACTGTGGGCAGGGCTTAAGGAGGTTTTTTTTTTTTAGGATGTATTCACTTGTTATTTATTTATTTTTATTTTGGGCTGCACTGTGTCTTCGCTGCTGCTGGTGGGCTTTCTCTAGCTTCGGCAGGTGGGCCTGTTCTTTGCTGCAGTGCTCAGGCTGCTCATCGCCGTGGCTTCTCTTGTGGAGCGCCGGCCCTAGGTGCTCATGGAGCGCTGGCTCTAGGTGCACGTGCTTCAGTAGCTGCAGCACTTGGCTCAGTAGTTGCGGCTCTCGGGCTCTTAGGTGCATGGGCTCAACAGTTTTGACGCTACGGGTTTAGTTGCTCCACGTATGGGATCTTCCTGGACCAGGGATCGAACCTGTGTCCCCTGCATTGGCAGGCAAATTCTTAACCACTAGACCACCAGGGAAGTCCAGGTTTAAGGAGTTTGCTGAGATATTTTAGTAAGTATCAATGAGTAGTCACTCTGTGCAGAGCCCTTTAGGGACTCTCAGAGATAGAAACACAGAACCCTGGCTTTGAAGGAGCTCACAGTCTCCTACAGAGATGATTGTTCACCCAACAATAATAGCACCATGTAGACCGTGGTAAGATACAGTCACTCCATATGGCCCGTGCGTTTGGAATGACTGTGGGAGGTGCCACTTCCATGAAGGTCATGGCCCCCACAGTAACTCTGAAAGAAGACTGCCCAGGCCGCCAGGGCAAGGGGCAGTATCTCTGATTCAGTGTCATTTCTTCCTCCTCTTGTCGTAATGGCGTGCTAAACCTTCATTCTGCATTTGTCTCCTACACACCCACCAGATAACTCTTCTTCAGGAGCTCAGAAGATGTCACTGACCTGCACCCAACTACCTGCAAAGGAAAAAAAAGGGACTTTTTGGTTTTGCCAAGAAGTTCAATGCCCCACACACTCATCCATCCATCCTTGTGCTGGACACACTTTGCAAAGATCCTTCTGCAAGAAACGTCTCTCCTGCGTCCCTTATTGTTAAAATCAGACCCAGCTCTTCGAGTTTTAGTTCCCGCATGACCTCAGCATAGCCTCTTCATTTCACTTATTGGAACTGACCCTTCTTCGCCCAAAGGTCACTGTCCACCTCTCCTGTGTTCTCACACTACTACTACTTCTTTTCTTTTATTTGACTGCCCTGGGTCTTAGCTGCCACATGCAGGATCTTTGATTTTCATTGTTGCATGTGGCATCTTCTGTTTGTGACATGGGGCATCTAGTTCTGGTCCAGGGATCAAACCCAGGCCCCATGCATTAGGAGCAGGGAGTCTTAGCTACTGTACCAGCCACTATCTCACACTTTGCTGTAGTTGAGTGCATTTTCAGTGCATTTTATATTCTCTTCAGTGCATTTTATATTCTCTTCTCCTCCATGGCACGTTTCTAGAGGACTGGCTCTTAGACATCCTTGTGTGGCTCATAGCATCAGGCATGGTGTTTTGTACACGGTGGGCATCAGTAGATACCTGTTGAGGGAGTTATGGAAGAAGAAGACACCCCATCCTGTGGTGCAGTAAAGCATGAAGTTAGAGAGAGGTGCGTCCAGGGACCCTGGAGACAGCTTTGTGGAGGTGGTAGCTTTGAGCTGGACCTCACTGGGGACTGCTAGGACCTAAACAGGTGTAGGAGGATATATAATGTCTCCAAGGCAGAGGAGCGGCTAGAGGAAAGACCATAAGGTAGGGATGTGGGTAGGGACTACTGGAATATGCATTTTTCCCCTGGGAACATTTACTCTGCAAGAAAAGAGAAGAAATGCCCTTTTTGGAGAAGTTTTCAGAGATAGTGGTTGTTACCAGTTCAAGGTTAGTTCCAGCTGGGGCATGGGAATGGAGAGGTTGCTTTAGGAGAACGGGAAGGTTCGAGCGCTGCTCATGGAAGATCAGAATTCCTTGGGGTAATCAAAGGAGCTGGAAGTGTGGACAGGAGCAGAACTGAGAGAAGATAGGGGTGCACACCCTGCACTGTTAACAAAAGATGGCAACACGTTATAAGGTGGGCCTCCCAGGTGGCACAGTGGTAAAGAACCTGCCTGCCAATGTGGGAGACCTGGGTTCAATCCTGGGTCGGGAAGATCCCCTGGAGAAGGAAATAGCAACCCACTCCAGTATGCTTGCCTAGGAAATACCATGGACAGAGGAGCCTGTCAGGCTATGGTCCATGGGTCAGCAGAGTCGGACATGACTTAGTAACTAAACCACCACCATAAGTTAGGTACTTTTTGGTGGGTGCAAGCCACATGGCACGTGGGATCCTAGTTCCTGATCAGGGATCCAGCTGGCGCCCCCTGCATTGGAAGCACAGAATCTTAACCACTGGACGCCCAGGGAAATCCCACTTGCTTCATATTCTAACATTACCCACCTAGCTGAACTGAGTTGTGGTGGCCTTCAACCCAAATTTTCAGACTCTCAAAGTGAAACGGACCTGAATGCTTTGTCTCTGCCACATTTTCCATTTAAATTTTGTTTTTTGGGGGGTGCTTTCCTGTTTTCCTCTACATCTATTGTAGCATAACCACGTTGTACAGAAATGATCTGTTTCTGTGCCTGTTTTCCCCACCAACAGTCTTAGCTACTCTGGGATGGGGGACAATCATGACATGTTTCAGGACCACAACATCTCAAGGAGGGAGGGGGTGTCTGGGGAGAGGACACAGGAGATTATTGGCAGATATGAAGACAATGTGGCGATGTCCTGGAGAAAATGTGTTACTAATTCAGTTTGAGAACCCAGGATCCCAAGTGCCTCCTCCAGGGCCCAGCAGCCATCCAACACTTAGCAGATGGTAGAATGTCGTAGTGGCAGCCACTTAGGTTGTCTGCTCTCTCCACAGCGGGAGCCCAGCATTGACCTGCTGGAGGCCTTCGTGGAACACTGGAAGGGCATCACGAACTACTACATCGAAAGCACAGGTGGGGCCTGGTCTCCTTCCCTGCAGGGATCCCTGGAGGGTTTGGGGAGCGAGGGGTGGGTGGGGGTCACCCCACAGCTCAGAGATGCAGGTGTCCTGGGGAAGGTGACATCCACTGCCCACTTCAGAGTAGGGGCTGCCCCACCCTGACCTTCCAGGGAGGGATCTGTGTGAGTAGGAGTAGGGACAAGGAGGCTGGGTCTCACTGGCCTGACTCTGCATCCCAGATGTTGAACTCCACTTGCCCTTAGCTGGGCAGAGTGTCCAGGCCTTCAGTCCCCAGGTACCTGTGCCCAGGGCTTACTGACTAAAGAAAAGAAGTGGAATAAATTCCTCTTTTCCTTGCGCCAATTTAGAGGGCATTTCCCTTGCAGATACCTAGCACAGCAGGAGAAAAAACCAAGGCACATAGCGTGCCTGGTCCTTCTCCCTCAGCTGACACTCTAGCTCTGGTTCATCTGGGCCCATCAGGATCCCTCACTGAGGGGGCCGCGTCTCATTGGCTGCTTGGTAATCAGTATGCTGGGCTTGGTGGCGATGCACTGGTTGCTAGGTAACCCCTGCATTCCTAGCCTTCCACCTCCTAGAGCTCAGACTGGGGATTGACTCCAGTCTTGTTGTTCAGTTGCTCAGTCCTGTCCTGTCTGACTCTTCGTGACCCCATGGACTGTAGCCTGCCAGACTCCTCTAGAGTTTGCCAAATTCATGTCCATTGAGTCGGTGATGCTGTCTAACCATCTCATCTACTATTGCACCTGCCACCTGCCTACACCTTTCCTAAAGGCTTTACTTGCAGCCTGAGCCAGCCCAAAAAATTAAAAGTGGCCTTAGGACACTCTGAGGGACCCTCTGAGTGTTCTGCTAGACCAAGGTCCCCAGCCTTGGCGCTGGTGACATCTGGACTGGACCGTTCTTTGTTTAGGGGGTTGGGGGGTACACTGTATGTTTAGCAGCAACTCTGACCTCTACCCACTAGACGCCAGTAGCACCCCTCCCCATTGTGATAAGCATAAATGTCTCTCCAAACATTGCCAGATATCCTGGGGAGCAGGGGCGAAATTGCCCCCAGTTAAGAATAATTGCTTTAGGTGGTGCAGTGGCTAAGAGTCCTTGCTTCCATAGCAGGGAGCAGGGGTTCAATCCCTGGTTAGGGAGATAAGATCCTCATGCTGCACAGCAGCAAAAAATAAAATCCTGATCCATACCAATAGGTCATTTTATGGGATTAATATAAATGTAAAAGATATAATATTTTATATATTAATATATAATATTTATATAATCTAAAATAACAAGCAATGTTTTTAAAAACGAATGCTTTAGACTAACAATCTCTTTTTTTAAATTGAGATATAATTGACATATAGCATTATGTTAGTTTCAGGTGTACAACATACTGATTCAATTCATGGATATGTTGTGAAATGATCATCACAATAAGGTCTAGTTAACATCTGTCACCACCCATAGCTACAATTTGTTTTTCCTGTGATGAGAAATTTTAAGAGCTTCTCTGTTAGCAACTTTCAAATATACAATATTATCAACTCTAGTCTCCATGCTGTACATTACATTAATCCCCAGGACTCATTTTACATCTTAAATTTTGCACCTTTTTAGACTGAAGACCTCTTCTCATGGAGTCACAAGCAGAAAACTAGGAAAAGTTCTAGAACTGCCTCAGGTCCACTTGGGGCTTCCCCTGGCCCAATCCGTTAACTACCAGATGGTCCCTGGACCAGAGGTGCAGGGATGGGTGAGGTGAGCTGCCTTGCTCAAGAGCTTGTGCTTTCAAGAAAAGCTAGGGGGTGCTGCAAGGCCAGTCCCAAAGTACCAGAACCTTCTTTATAAAAATCCACTCTGTGAGACTGACTAAGAGAACTCCACTAACCAGCAGGACCTGGGCATCAGGCAGTGAGTTTGAGTCTGAACCCATGGTCATAAGTGGATTTTTTTTTTCAGCCTTTTTTTTTTTTAAAAGAAAATAGAGTACTGCCTTCCGTGAGTATAAAAGAGACATAAATAGACCCCTGGAAGTTATCTGTTAGGAAGCTGAAGACAGCTTCTAAGTTATAACAGAGACCCCTGAGCCCATAACTTCTTACTCAGGCCCAGAGCTGGCTGGCAGCCCACCAACTGTCCTTCCCCAGGGTTCAGAGAAAAAAATGCTGCTTGCTTTTCTCTAATAAAGTGCTGGGACCTGTACACATGCCCTGTCAGATAGCTATATCCTGAGCTTCATCTAAAAGGTCTTTAGTCTTTTTAGCTAGCACGTGCTAAATAAGTTCAGTCATGTCTGACTCTTTTGCAACCCCATGGACTATAGCCAGCCAAGCTACTCTGTCCATGGGATTTTTCAGGCAAGAATACTGGAGTGGGTTGCTATGCTCTCCTCCAGGGGATCTTCCCCACCCAGGGATCCAACCTATGTCTCAGTCTCCTGCATTGGCAGGCAGGTTCTTTACCACTAGCACCACCTGGGAAGGGTTAGCTAGAGAGGTATCAACTGTAAACCTCCCTTTGCTCTAGTCTTTAAAGAAAACTGTTAACCTGGCCTTCTCCAGGTTGTTCTCTGTCTACCCCCCCCCCACTTCCCCTAGACCCTGTGGCTTGACCCTTTAAGCCACATTGTTCCTGGACTTCACCCCATTCACCTTGTTTCCTGGATCTCTGTTAGATGAAAACACCCCCGCCAAGAAAACAGATATTCCCTGGCGGCTGAAGCAGATGCTGGATATCCTGGTGTACGAGGAGAAGCAGCAGGCAGCGGCTGGCGAGACGGGGCCCTGCCTGGAGTACCTGCTGCAGCACAAGATCCTGGAGACCCTGTGCACACTGGGCAAGGCCGAGGTGGGCCGGACCTTGGGTGCCTTTGGAACCTTCCACCTGAGCTGGGGCCCCAGGGATCCAGGTCTTTATACCTGTGCTCCGCCTAGTGCCCACCCTGGGGCGGGGGGTGGGGGTGGGATTGGGGTGGGGTGGGGTGCAGTGTGAGCTTGGTGGGGACGGGATCACTTGGGATGGCTCAGAACAGCCACCACCTTCCCCAGGCTTCAGGCCCTCACTGCTTTGCTTTGGTGGCGTGTTCTCGCTGTCTTTGGGTTGAGGACATGCTCCCTTTCGTTCAGTCCGCATTCGTTCATCAGTGATGTACTGAGGACCAACCATGTACCGGCCGTGGCCTAGGCGCTGGGGACCCGACAGTGATTGAAACAGGCGAAAATTCTAGTCAGGCGCATCAAAGGAGCCCACGGATAGTATGTTCAATAACAATAAGGTTAGGGACAAAAATTAAGCGAAAAGGGGGCTGGGCAGCAGCAGGAGGCCAGTTTCCTAGAGTGAGAGGAGGAGGCGCTGGTGGGTGGAGAAGGCACCAGCCCTCCCGCGCAGTGAGAGGAGGAGCGGTCCAGGCGGGGGCGTTGCCTCGCCGACTGACTGACAGGCGCTCTGTCCCCGCCCCTCAGTACCCACCTGGCATGCGGCAGCAGGTGCTCCAGTTCTTCAGCAAGGTTCTGGCCCAAGTGCAACACCCGCTCCTGCATTACCTCAACGTCCACAGACCCGTGCAGGTGAGGGGCTCAGAAGCTAAGGGGTGTCTGGAGGTGAGGCCTGTGCTTTCAAGCAAAGCTGGTGGGGGTTGGGGTGGGGTTGCTCCAAGGCCAGGCCCAAAGCACCAAAACTTTCTTGACAAAACACTCCACTTTCTGGGACTCTAAAAGAGCGCCCCCCGCCCCAGCTTCTCCATCAGGCCCTGGGCACCGTGCCGCAGGACTTGAGTTTGAACCCATGGTCGTGCACAGATTCTGTTCCCTGCTGCTGCATTCTTCCATCTCTTCCCCGCCACCCCACCCCCCTCTTGTCTCTGTCCTGCTCCCCTTCTAGAAACTTCTCCGACTTGGTGGGACAGTTCCTGGATCCCTCACAGAAAAGGAGGAGGTGCAGTTCACCACTGTCCTCTGCTCGAAGATCCAGCAGGACCCAGCGCTGCTCACCTACATCCTAGAAGTGAGCGCCTCTGGGGAGCAGGAGGGGGAGGGCCCAGACCCTGGGGCAAGCCCCCCGTGGCCCTGCTGAGGGGGCAGAAAGATGGAACAGTACTGGGGAGGCACTTGGCAGGCTCCCCTCCAGCTCTACACTGAGGCCCCCTTTGGACTCCCACGGGGCTGTCATGGAGAATGGTCTGCACCGCGGCCTGGCCTTACCTATCCTCCCTTGCAGGGTAAAAAGACTATTGGTAGGAAGGCATCCAGAGAAGCCACCGCCCCTCTGAGAGAGGCAGCCAGTGTCAGGGACAAGGACCGCCCGCACATCAAGGCTCCCGACAAGGGTACCTGCGGGGCCTGGGCCTCAAGCGCCCAGCTGCCTGCTGAGACCGAGGAGCCAGATGGAGCGATTGGGGAGAGCAGCCTCATTACCACCCTGATTGGCTTGTGCAAGAGCAAGGTGCTGGCAGCCTCCAAGACGCAGGGGGCGGGGATGGGGTGGGTGAGTTGCTGGAAGGTGGGGATCAGCCACAGGTCTCTGAAGTCCTACCCTTATCCCCTAGAAAGGTCGGGTGGCCCTGAAGGCCCGGGAGAACCTGCTGCTCCTGGTAAGCGTGGCGTCCCAGGCGGCCGCTGCCTACCTGGTACAGAGCAGCCCTTGTTGTCCTGCCATCGTCGAGTACCTCTGCCAGCTGTACCAGTCTCTACCCAGCTCCCTGGACCCTGCAGACATTGCTGCTTTAGAGGGCATCAGCTGGAGGTAGGCGCTTAGCCAGGGAAGGCAGGTCTACATTTTCAGCGGCTGGAAGCCCTACCTGGCATCTTCCTGGTAGCCTCTCTTGTTTTCCAAGGGGGATGGGGACCCCTGCTGGCCACCCTCCTCCTGAGGTTATAGCCCATGCCAGGGGCCTTCTCACCCTCCAGGAAAGCATCACTCTGGTTTCTGCCCTCAGGGAGAGTGTTAAGTTGCTTCAGTTGTATCCAACTCTTTGCAACCCCATGGACTATAGCCTGCCAGGCTCCTCTGTCCATGGGATTCTCCAGGCAAAAATACTGGAGTAGGTTGCCATTTCCTTCTCCAGGAGGTCTTTCCCACCCAGGGATTGAACCCAGGTCTTCTGAACTGCAGGCAGATTCTTTACCTGCTGGTCTGAGCCACCCATCTGTCCTCAGAGCCCCCAGTAGAGCGGCCCTCCGGCAATGGAGGTTCCAAGGCAAAGGGTGAAAGAGCCCACTTCCTGGCTATACCTGAAGCAGGCCTCACACACCTCCCTCACTCTCGTGCAGGTTACCCAGCGCCCCGTCTGATGAGGCTTCCTTCCCCGGCAAGGAGGCCTTGGCTGCGTTTTTGGGCTGGTTTGACTACTGTGACCACCTCATCACAGAGGCACACACGGTGAGCAGAGTGGGTGCTCCACGCCCCCTCCAGCTTCATGCTGCTCTGTGCTGTCTCTACCTGGAGGACCCAGGGGGCTCTCTTGGGAGCTGGGCGAGGCCCAGGATCAGCAGACTCCCCTCTACTTGTTACGTTAGGCTCTGTGCAAGGACACAGCTATTTCTCAGTGGAAAATTGTTGGTGGTCGGTAAGACGCATTTTAAGACGTGCTCTTTGGCACCCAGGTGGTTTCGGATGCCTTGGCAAAGGCTGTGGCTGAGAAGTTATTTGTGGAAATTCTGCAGCCCCAGCTCCTACACGTGTAAGTTCTATCTAGTTCCCTCCAGGTGTGGCTATGCTCCAGGCGAAATGCTCACCCCACCAAGCCCCTTCCTGTGCTTGAGGCCAGGGACCTCCTTGGCCAGTCATGGAGTCAGTGGGCTCCATTGGTTGGTGTTCCCCTTCACACACTTATGGCCCAGAGCCATGTGGGCTAACCAAGGCCTCCCACCCTCAGACTCCAGGACCTCAGGTGGAACAGGGAATGAGCAGAGAAATACCAGCAGAAGATGCAAGAGAACCAGGAAGGGGTTCTGCGCCTCTACACCCTGTCCCTCTCCGCTTCTCCTCTGCTGTCCCCTGCCTGGCATGGCTCAGTGCACTCTCCCTATAGGTCCGAACAGAGTGTCCTGATGTCCACTGCCCTGCTCACAGTCATGCTGCGCCAGCTCCGCTCCCCGGCGCTGCTGCGGGAGGCTGTGGCCTTCCTCCTGGGCATGGACCAGCAGCCTGCAGCCCCTGAGGACAGCCCCCGCACCCTGTGCGCCCACCTCATCAGGCACTGTGACCACCTCTCTGATGAGGTGAGGCGGGCGGCCCTCCTCTCTATTCACCTGCCCCCACCTTGCCCACGGGATTTTCAGAAGCTTCTTCCCATTTTCATTAGCTTTCAAGGTGGTTCTACCTGTGAGGCATTGAAACCCAGCTCCCTCTCCCCTCCAAGCAAAGAAAAAGACAGTGACCCAGTGACTGGTAGCAAAACTGTTTTGTCCCGCAGTAATTTTCTGTGATTACATACTTACGATGACACTTTTTATTTTTACAAAGTGCTTTTCTTACATTATTTGGCTTGTTGGAGGCTGACAGCCGCTCTGTGAGGTAGGCGAGGCCGGTATTCCATTTTTCAGACATGGAAACTTAAGGTGCAGAGGAGCCAACTGGCTTGCCCGATACCACACCTCAAATTAGTTAATGGAACCAAGACCAGCCAGACTTGTGGTTCTTGGGCCAGCACCCATTTGCTCCCCTTGAAACCTGCCACCTGAGCCCCCGGCCAGAAGGGGCAAACCCCCATCCTAGGGGGCCTCTTCTCACCTGGGTGAGCAGTTTCCAGGCACCCCTAGAGGCCCGCATGGGGAAGGGGTGTCCCGCTGATTCCTTCTTGCCCCAGATCAGCATCGCCACACTGCGGCTGTTTGAGGAGCTACTGCAGAAGCCCCATGAGCACATTGTCCGGAGCCTGATCCTGTGCCACCTGGAGGGCCGTTCTTACGTGGCCCGTGGCTCGCCTGAGCCCGAGAGCTATGAGGACACCCTGTAAGTGAAACCTGGTGCCTTGGAGGAGGCCTTGGGCCACTCGGAATCCCCTCCCCTGGCCCTCTGCTGGTTCCTGTGTTCACTGGTGCTGCGCTTTTCTGCCCGGCACAGAGATCTAGAGGAAGATCCCTACTTCACTGACAGCTTCCTCGACTCTGGCTTTCAGCCCTCCGTGAAGCCTCCCCCGGCCCCTGCCACCAACCCCGATGGCAAGACAGCGGTGACTGAGATTGTCAACAGGTAGGGACCCATCAGGAAGTCCAAGCCACCTGAGCCTTGTTCTGTCTTTGGCCACAGCCCTGATGGGGCACAGGCTAGGATGGAGTGCTCCCGGAGGCTGGAAATGGAGCAGGGCAGCCCAGGCTGGGCCCTCCTCCCCACATCTAGGGTCCTGTCTCTCAGTTTCCTCTGCCTCGTTCCTGAGGAAGCCAAGACATCGGCCTTCCTGGAGGAGACGGGATATGACACTTACGTCCACGATGCTTATGGACTGGTGAGTGTCGAGGCCTCTGCCAGTGCTTGGTCCTTGCCACTCAGAGTGTGGGGTTAATGCACTCTGCCCCTGTGATCTCCAGCCCAGTGCTCCCAGCTCTGGCCAAGTGCCTGAGCCCCGTCTGCCTGTGTGGCTCTCCCAGTCTGCTGGCACCCCTGACTGCTGGTGTGTGTTAGTCACTCAGTTGTGTCCGACTCTTTGTAACCCCATGGACTGTAGCCTGCCAGGCTCCTCTGTCCATGGGATTCTCTGGGCAAAAATACTGGAGTGTGTTGCCATTTCCTCCTCGGCCCATGTCCTTAACTCTCCCACCTCTTTTAGTTCCAGGAATGCAGCTCCCGAGTGACACCCTGGGGCTGGCCACTGGCTCCCCCACCCCTGGACCCCCATGAACCTGAACGGCCTTTCTTTGAGGGTCCCTTCCTCCAAATGCTGTTTGACCGCATGTCCCGGATTTTAGAACAGGTAGACAGCAGGGCTGGGCCCTAGCCATGGGGTGAGGTCTCTGGAGTCCTTCGGGAGAGCAGAGCCCAGCCCTGGGGGTCCAGTCATCTTCCCTTTTCTGGCTCCATGACCCCCCTCAATCCCCACCTCTCTCCAGCTGGGAAGCCCCGTCTCACCTCTGCTTCACACGCCCTAACATGTCCTTAGCCCCAGGGAACCCATGACACATACATCACGTGCGCCTCCAACCCCCGCACACGTTCACACTGGCCAGGCACAATGCTGGGGTGGAGAGGGGCAGGGGTAGAAATGCTCAGCACCTCTGCCAACCCTTGCTTGTCCACTGCGCTCCCTGCAGCCATACAGCCTGAACCTGCAGGTGACCTCAGTCCTGTCCCGGCTCGCCCTCTTCCCCCACCCCCTTATCCATGAGTACCTCCTGGATCCCTACACCAACTTGGCCCCTGGCTGCCGAAGCCTGTTCTCTGTGCTCGTCAGGGTAAGGGCGCCCGG
The DNA here is from genome assembly GCF_029407905.1 of Bubalus kerabau. Taxonomy (NCBI): domain Eukaryota; kingdom Metazoa; phylum Chordata; class Mammalia; order Artiodactyla; family Bovidae; genus Bubalus; species Bubalus kerabau. The sequence continues at coordinate 135,780,124 of NC_073627.1, forward strand.
GCCGGGCCAGAGGAAGCATGCCAGTGCTGGGGGCAGGAAGGGAGGGCAATGGGACGGGGGCGGGCTGGGGGCTGTAGGTGTGGGCACCCTTGCCAGCACCAAGGGAGAACACGGGTACCACCCACGCTCCCATGGTATGACCAGGCCAGGGACCCCACGGCAGGGTCTCTGGTCTCTTTGTCAGTCCCCTCTTGTTCCCACTCCAGGTGATCGGGGACTTGATGCAGAGAATTCAGAGGGTGCCCCAGTTCCCAGGCAAACTGCTCCTGGTGCGCAGGCAGCTGATGGGCCAAGTCCCTGGGGAGCAGTAAGTACCCAAGGGAAGTGGGCGCCCAAGGAAGAGCCCTGGGGTGGCATGGTGAGGGCTTCCGGGTGTGGGAGGCACCAGGCCAGGGGCAGAGGAGGGCTCGTTGCTGAGGCCTGTGGTCCCTCATAGACCCTCAGAGGTGGCTGTCCCTGGGTAGTCCCTCAGATACTGGGATGTCCCTCTGGGCACACTCCTCACGCTTCCCAGCTGTGGCCCCTGTGCTGTCTCCCTCAGGCTGGACCACCAGACCTTCCTCCAGGGCGTGGTCGTCCTGGAGGAATTCTGCAAGGAGCTGGCTGCCATTGCTTTCGTCAAGTTCCCCCCACACGGTCCTCACCTGCACCCCTCCAAACCTCCGGAAGGGCATGTCTGAGTCAGGAGGGGAGACTCTTGTTCACGCCTCTGCCCAAGAGCTGCCCCCTGCCTGGCAGTGGTGCTGCCACTGTCCTGGAGCAGGAGCCCGGGGGCTGGCCTTGGCTCCATCTCCTTTATATCCCAGGGACTTCTACCTGTGTGGAGGTCTGGCCTTCCACTCTTGGGTTGACTCAAGACCGCCTTGGCCTGTTGGCTGCACCACACTGGATTTCAAGGAGTGGGTCTCTGAGGTACCAGGAACCAAGGAGCCAAGGAGGTGGCTTCCTGGGCAGCATGGTGTCCTTGGGGCCCTCTCTGGGGACTTGGGTGACAGCCAGGTGAGCCCCCAGACCCAGAGCCTCGTTTGCTCTGTGCCTGTCACCTGTGTCCACGGGTCTTCTCTGGCCAGAGCCAAGACCTGAGACTCAATTACAGGGGCACAGTGCGGAGTAAGTCAGTGGCTCTAAGGCTGGTCACGCCCCTAGGGCAGAGAGATGGGGGCACGGCCCTGTCTCTGTCCCACTAGGTACCACAGATGCTGCTGACACTTGGTGTTTTTTCTCCTGCCTTCTCGGTTTAACCCTTGGGGAAGGGGCCGTGGATGGCAGGGGAAGCCCCTCTTCCAGCTCACCCTCCTAGAGACTGTTGCAAAATTCCCAGCAGCCTCGTGGCAAATGCCCAAAGCATGTTCCGCAGCCAGGCGGGGGCAGCTGCTGATGAAAGCTTGATGCAACTGCAGCCAGGGCGGGAGAGGGCCTGGGGAGCTGGGGGGCTGGATGCCAGGCTCTGGCTCCAGCTGGTTTCTTGCTGGCGCCTTCTGAACCCGTCTCAGCAGGTCCACAGCACCTGGGCAGAGGGGCTCAGAGACCCAGGGAGGCCAGGCCTCACCCCAAGCATTCGGCTGGGGTTCTCCACAGAACACTGTTCCCAGCAGAGCCGGAAGGTCCAGGTCCAGGTGAGGCCAGGGTGCCCACCGGACCGCAGCCTGCCCCCACGCCCCTCCCTGCCCCCCGCCCCGACCCCAAGGCCTGGCAGGGTGGGGCTGGGGCACAGGCAGTCCTTTGCGGTGCCGTTCTCCCAGCGTGCCCTCTGCGGCTGGGGCTGCAACCCCACCCGGCCCAAATCTGTCTCGACCTGCAGGAACACACAGGCGGCGCCAGGCATTACCTCACAGCAAACTGCAGTTGCTGGCTTGACTCCTGGGCAAGGAGGAGCAGGCCAGAGCCCCTTTCGCTTCCTTTTCCTGCCCATGCCGCTTCTAGAAGCCGGCCACAGGTTGCCAGGAGGTGACATGAAAGCAGAGGAAACTCAGTGACCTCTACCTCTCTTGCATTTCTCCAAGCTGGGGAGGATTTAACTGCTGTTCCCGAGGACACCGTGCAAGTCCCTGCATGTGTGTGCCCACACATGGGTGTTAGCATGGGATGAGGGGGTGAACTGGGTCTGGACTCTTCAATTCAGAAAGAACGTTCGAGCATCCAGGAGTCAGACCCTCCCCTCCTTGATGCACTTGGGCATTTGCATAGCGTCTCCCCAGACAGCATGGCAATAAATGGTGTGGTTGCGTGGTCACGGCTGCCCCATTCTTCTCTGCCCTCCCCGTGTCCTTCTGCCTAGGGCTCCACTGCTCATTCAGGCACATCTTCCTCCCTGAGGAGGACAAATTCAGTTCCTCTCCCAGCACAGGAGCAGAGGGAGGGGAGTGTGTGTGTGGTTGGGGCTGGTGGTAAACAGGGGCAGGCTCTGGCAGCGCAAATGTGATGTTCCCCCAGCGCCTGCCAGGAACCGGGAAACCGGCCTCTCTTGGGCAGGGAGCTCTATTTCTGCTTGGCCTGCCTACAGCTGAGAGCCAGCAGCTCCAGAGATACTCTAGGGAATGGGCCACCTGGGGCATCCGTGCACAAGTCTTCTTTGCAGGGTTTGTGTTGTGAAAGGTAACTGCTTTAGTGGTGAACAGTGGGCCTGATTTTTATTTTTTGCAGCACTGTGCAGTGTGTGGGATTTAGTTCCCTGACCGGGGATGAAACCCGTGCCCCCTGCATTAGGTGTGGACGCCAGGGAAGTCCTGGGCCTCATATTTAAAAGAATCTAGTCCCTGAGTGCGTGGAGATCCTCTGGGGAGGAGGGTCACCAAGAGTCCTCCAGGCAAGGCAAGAGGGAGGGCTGATCAGTGGCTTTCACCTCCTGGCATGTTCCAGTCACTTGGGCTGCTTTTAAAAATACTGATGCCCCAGTCCCACCCTCCATCAGTTAATCAGATCTCTGAGGGCGCACCCACAGTTGTTCTTTTAAGGCTCTCCAGGTGATTCTAGTGGGCACCTGGGGTTGAAAGTGCAAGAGTTAGGTGCTCAGTCGTGTCCGACTCTTTCTGACCCCATGGACTGTACCCCGTCAGGCTCCTCTGTCCATGGGATTCTCCAGGCAAGAATACTGGAGTGGATTGCCATTCCCTTCTCCAAGAGATCTTCCTGACCCAGGGATCGAATCCAGGTTTCCTGCATTGCAAGTGGATTCTTTACTGTCTGAGCCACCAGGGAAGGGTTGAAAACTACTATTAATAATAGGCTAAATAATGGAAGTAAAGGTCACTGTCCAGTGTGCTTACAGACCGGTGGGTCCCTCAGACACTAAGAGAAGGGATCCAGAATAAAAGGGTTTGATTCCTTCATTTGGAAGACAGTCTTTAGAGGGAACAAGGGTTCCTAGCACAGCTCCAGAGGTCAGAAAAACAAGATGGCAGCCCAGAGAGGCAGGGCAGGGGGCCTCTGAGGTTGTCCTGGTCCTTGGGCATCAGAGTGGAGTTACTTCAGAAGGGAAACCCAGCCAAGTATTTTCCCTGCTCAGAACCAAAACTACATCCAGTGATGCTTGTATAGCAGTCAGTACATATTTCTTCATTTCCTTTGGTTTTCCCTTAAACTTCAGTAAAGTTCTTTAAAAAAAAAAATTCCTACCATGATTCAGCTGAGCTAAGGGGAATGAAGAGAGGGTTTTGGTCTGGCTTTGGGCTGGAGTTGTACCAGGGCAGAGGCAGGAATGAGCCTGGAGGCGGAGCGACACTGATCCCTCAGAGAAGCTCAAGGAGAAAAGAGACGGGCAGCTCTCACAGCTCCTCGCCCACCTGAAGCTTCTGGGCATCTCACTGCTCAGACTCTGGAGGGGATGTGCCCACATCCCACCTGGCAGGCCTGAGCCAAGCTGTGGTGGACAAAGGAAGTCTGCCAGCCGGTCACCTGCTGTCTGGGAAGGCCTGTGTGGTTTACATGGGATAAGCGGAGGAGCTTCTCTTGATAGCAGCTCCCCCTTCCAGCTCACGTCTGACCCACAGAAACATAGGTGGGAATGCAAAGTTAGTAACACCTATTTACTCAGCCAGGGACCCACTCCCTTGGAATGACCTCCCCCACATCCATTCCATGTTCTAAGTGCCTAGCATCTGGCAAGGGCACAGAAAATGAGGAGATGCCACCTCAGGTCCCGAAGGTCCTCACGTCCCCTTAGGGAGTCCTGCCCTCATCGGAACTTCAGGGCAACTGGGTCCCCAAGCTCTGGACTCCTTGTTCAGTTGAAGGCATTGTCGCTTTGGGTACTGTGCAGGGACCTGCTCCGCAGTGATAAGAGAGGGCAGTTCCCCTGGAAACCAGGAGAACTGCCCAGGTCCCCATGCAAGATCTCTGACTGCCACGCCCCTGCCCCGCTCCAAAGCAAAAACTTCCTCCGAAGCAGGAATTCCCCGCTCCTGGCCCACTGACGGCCTCCTCCTATCTGTTGATTGGGACGACAGACGAGTCCCGAAGCCGCTGTAAAAGCTGGTTTTGCAGGTCTTCCTCCACCACCTTCCACCAAAAGAAGTTCTCACCCCGAACCTTTGGGGGCTCGTTTTGGAGGCCTGGATTCCGAAAAGCCACGGTGACCAGCACGTTCATGCAGACGCCATCCGTTAGGCCTTTGCCCAGATGTTGCAGTCCAAGCAGCCCCTTGGTCTCTACTGCCAAGTGGTGCAGGCTCAGACACTCCTGTAGCAGCCGCAGGACGGCCATCTTGATGCCGCCCCTCTGCTCCATGGGAGCAAAGCCACAGGCGGTGACGGGCAAGTGAGGCGTCCCCACTGTGCCTGCCAACACCCACACTGTCTGGATGCTGGTGAAGGTGGCCACGAGCCGCTGGCAGACCAGACTGCAGGGAAGCTCTTGGGGAAGGAGGAGAGGGTGCCTGGCTCGCTGGCGATACTGGGCAGCGAGGTCGACCAGATGAAGAATGTCCTGGGCCCGCAGTGGGGTAGGCAGTGAGGTTCGTGGGTACCAGCCAGCCTGTAGGGACTCTGCATCTGCTTCCTTGGAAGTCTTGAGAATTCCACCTGGGGGAGATGCAGGGGATGTGCTCAGTTGTGTCCAACTCTGCAACCCCACAGACTGTAGCCCACCAGGCTCCTCTGTCCATGGGATTTCCCAAACAAGAATACTGGAGTGGGTTGCCATTTCCTTCTCCAGGGGACAGGGAGGGAGAAAAGGTCTATGTTGAATGAAGTGCTGGGCCTGGTAGAATAAAAGGGCCACCCAGGGTTCCAGCTGTGACCCAGGGGGGAGGCCCAGGATCAAGTGTTCAGTCTGGAATCTGGAGATGCCAGGGTTATACTAGCCAGACTAGGGGCTCATCTCACCTGAGGACAAGCCGGGGTACCGGTGTCTACTGCCCTCAGCCCACGCTGCCACCTGCTGGGCCATACCTGTGGGGCGGGTGAGGAATGCGAAGCGGATCCAGGAGGGGCCCCGCTCCTCCACAGACAGCAACGTCAGAGGCTCACACTGCAGCCCGGCCTCCTCCTTCACCTCCCGCTGCAGCGCCTCCACAATGGTCTCCCCAGGCTCCATCCGCCCCGCAGGAAGGTACCACGACCCACGGCACTCCTTCTTGGCCTCCTGGACCAGTAGCACCTCATCCTGAGGGGGAGAGAAAGGGTCCTCGCCCACCACAGCTGGGATGGGAGCTCCAGGGGGGCAGCAGAGCCAGCAGCCTTCACTTGCTCTGGGTTCAGCTCCAATCTCAGATATAATTGCTCAATACCCACATCCCAGGGGCCACCCTGAAATTGCTGAGTTCTCCAGGGGACTGTCCCTGGGTTTGGGGACTGCAGCGGTCTCTGCAGTTCATCTTTCTCTGCATTCAAGTTTCCATTTCAGAAAAGGGTTAAGAATCCTGGGAGCTGCTTCAGGGGCTGGAGATTAGGCCTCCAGGAAGGGTTACACTGATTCACATCTGCACAAGTCACAATATATCTCTCACCTCCCCTCATGGTTTATAAACTCCTTGTGGCCTGTCTAGGCTTTGAAACACACCCCAAACAACTCCTACCTATGGCTCTGACCCCTTCTAGCTGTTGTTACCGTATCATGTACAGGGATCGACACCAATCAGAGCAACAAACTGGGGGTCAGAGGCCTGGGTGTAAGCAAAAGTTGTGCACTTACTGCCCATGGGGCCCAGGGGAGGCCTCTGAAGCACTGGACAGGTTTTTAAGCCCACTCTGTGGTGGGCACCGCTCTAGCTTCCGGGGAGAATGGAAGAAGAGTAAGACAGCCTCCCCTCAAGAAACTGAGGCCTGATGGGGTTAAACAGGTTCGTGAACCTCAGTTTCCTCCCATGCACGTTGGGAGGATCGCAGGGCTGCGCTGCGCAAGGCTCAGATGTTAAGTGTGAAAGTGCTTTGCAAAACTGGGAAGAGCCACACACCAGGAGGCTGTGGCTGTTGCCGGTACGTCCTCTGTTCCCTACCGGGGCTGGCTGCGAGCCCGAGACCTGGGCGGTGGGCCCGACGGGCGGACGCTCACCTGCTCGTTGAGAAACACGGCCAGCACCACGTAGCAGACATTCTTCCGCAGCCGCACCGGCGCCGGCGGCTCCCCAGCCGGTCCCGAATCATAGTTCTGCACGAGCAGCCCCCGGCCCCCCAACACGGCCGTCAGCGCCCCTCTCAGGCCTTCCGAAGCCATAAGGTCTTCCGAGAAGCGGCGGGCCGGGAACCGCAGATCGGCCGGGCCGGGTGGGATGTACGTGGGTGACGGTGGGGCCCGTCGGCCTCGCCCCCTCCCCCTGAGGACTCGGCGGGTGCACTCGCGAACACGGAAGAGCCCGGCGTGTTGTGGACGCTGATAGGCTGCGCGTCACCGCGGCCGGCTCGGATTGGCTGGCGCGCAAAGGTCACGGCGGGGGCGGAGCCAGTCCATAAGGGGGCTAGGCGCCCAGCCCTGGCGGTGCGGACGCCACACCGCATCTGCGGTTGCATCGGTTCCTCCCCTTTCCCGGCATCTCAGGCCGCCAGCATAGCTAATTCCTCCAGCGCGTACTTGTCTGCACGGGTTCCGACGGTGACGTCACCTTCCCGCAGGCTGCGGAGTGGCGCAGCAGCCAGCGACGGTGACATCACAAACCCGAAGACGTCACCGGGCCCGCGGCGTGGACCCAGTGCCCAGCACTTGTAAACAAACCACGGCATTGCCCTAAATGACACTTCCCAAATAACCTTATTTCTCTACTGAGAAAGTACTGGCTGTCACGTGGCAGGGAGGACAAGAGCTCCTGCCTTGGAGGAGATTCTGATGTAGTTGGAAAGATGGACGTAGACAAATAATGGAAAGCCAGCTGACTTATAAGGCGAGTTACAAGATTGGTTCAAAAAATTGGTTCGGGCTTGAGATGCTGCAGGCGCTCAGAGGAGGGAGGTTGCAGAGCTGGGATGGTCAAGGTGTGCCTGGCCATGGGAGGCAGAACTTGGGGCAGAGATCAGTGCGCGTAGCCGTCATCAACCTTGTCCCGGTCCCCAGTACGCCGCATGTCCTAGGCAGAGTCAGGGCCCTCTCCCCTTCAGGGGATGGATACTGCTCCTTCAACTTTGTTGTTACCGCCCCCTACCCCGCCACCACCACGTTGGTGGGGTTCTGGTGTGTTGAGAGTAGGGTGTGGGTTGATTTCAGGAGCTCCTTCTCCCCCAGCCTGACCTTTCCTCCTTCCTTTAACCTCTTCTCAGGACAGGAAGGCAAAAGCTGAAACCAGACAAGTCTGAGCTCCTCAGTCCCAGCGAGGGCTCCTTTTTTCCTCCTCCTGGCTTTGGTTATGTCTCTTTTTGTGGGGACAGTAGCTTGGTGGAGCTAAGCATTGGACTTGGAGTTGGATGCCCAGCCATTGCTCCCTGGTTGACTCTGTGCCCTAATAGTGTCAGGGACTTGTTTGTGGGTCCGTTTTGTGGGCCTGTTTCCTTATCTTTCTTGTTGTCATTCAGTTGCTAAGTCATGTTCGACTCTTTGTGAGGCACGGACTACAGCACACCAGGCTTCCCTGTCCTTTACCATCTCCCAGAGTTTGCTCAAACTCATGTCCATTGAGTTGGTGATGCCATCCAACCATCTCATCCTGTCGTCCCCTCCTTCTGTCCTCAATCTTTCCTAAAATCAGGGTCTTTTCCAGTGAGTTATCTCTTCACATCAGGTGGCCAAAGTATTGGAGTTTCAGCTTCAGCATCAGTCCTTTCAATAAATGTTCAGTGTTGATTTCCTTTAGGATTGACTGGTTTGATCTCCTTGCTGTCCAAGGGATTTTCAGAAGTCCTCCAATACCACAATTTGAAAGCATCAGTTCTTTGGCGTTCAGCTTTTTTTATGGTCTCTCACATCCATACATGACTACTGGAAAAACCATAGATTTGACTATATGGACCTTTGTTGGCAAAATGATGTCTCTGTTGTTTTCTACAATAAGCTGCTAACAGCTCTTCCTCCCAGGACTGCCGGGAAGGTGAGCCATCATGAGAGGAGCTCTGTGGACTGTCCAGCATGGGTCACCACCACTTAGCAGCCCAGCAACACTCCAGGCTGGGCTCTCCTGGCCACAGCATTTGTGGCTACCAAACAAAGGCTCACTTTTATGAAATGTGCCTACAGGGCCACCATGAAATAGACCTTAGTCTAGGGAATTCCAGCCACACCAGATAAGCCTCCTTAGGCCCTTCTCAAATACTAAACTGACTGCAAGGTCCCTGGAGGCAGGGCACTGGATTAAGCTATGGGTTATCCCTGGGGGAGCTGCAATCTTGTTAGGCACTTGTGAACGCTGCCACCCCCACCCCATCCAAGACCTCAAACGTTCCAAACAACTGAATTCACAGGGCTGAAATCAGGCTCCCAGGACTGCAAAGCAACTTTTCCATGTATTTGCCCGGCACACATGCATGTATGTGTGTGTGTTTAGACCTTTATTTTCACATCTGTGAAATGGGGACAGCATTCATCCCAGACTCCCTTCTGCCTCCCAGGGATGATTTGAGAGAGAGTGAGATCATGTCTGGGCAGGGCTCTGAAAGCCTCAGAGGCGGCCTAAGATAAACACCAGACAGCCTAACTGCCTGGAAGAGCAAAGGCTGTGGCAAACCGCGGCTCCACTCTCCCCATTATCACTGGGCAAAGCGTTCCTCGCCAGTTGAGTGGACATAATCACCCCTGTGATGGGAAGCACATGAGAGAAACTTGAAAACCAGCTGTAAACAGTGAAGGGCCCCATGGGTGGAAGGCCCTAGAGGGGGTTGTGCTGTGCCATGCTAAGCCACGTCAGTCATGTCCGACTCTTTTTGCGACTCCATGGACTGTAACCCGCCAGGCTCCTCTGTCCATGGGATTCTCCAGATAAGAATACTGGAGTGTGTTGCCATGTCCTCCAGCAGGGGATCTTCCTGACCCAGGGATAGAACCCGCCTCTCTTATGTCTCCTGCATTGGCAGGAGGGTTCTTTACCAGGCCTTCAGAGATGCTGAGAAGGACAACAGAAAGTGACTCTCCAGGTGTCAGAGGGCACACACCAGATGGAGACAGGAGAGGCCCCAAGGCAGAACTGGAAAAGCTGAGGGAGGGAGAGGGGTTGAGATAGAAACCTCTAGAACCTGAAACCAAGGTAGGGCTCCATCAAGTGTGCTCTGTGTCCTCCATTCCCACAGAGGCTAGAGCACTGGCTTGTGTGGGTGGCTGCATGCAGCCCAGTGGACAGAAGTGGCTGAACTGGTTGGCCCTGCGGTGCAGTGCTTCCAGTGCCCACAGGAGCCAGGCTTGGGCCAGCCATTTCAGGGCCTGTGGACACGCATGTGCATGTGAGCACGTGTGCAGAAAGACAGTGTAGGCAACCTCAGAGTTGGGCGGGGCAAGCAAGGTGGGGTAAGGGTGTCTGTAAAGTTAGTTCTTTTAAGGAGCAGCAGCCCTGGCCCTGGACAAAGCAGGAAGGGTGAGGAGGGTAGCAGGCCAGGGCACTGGCAGGAGGAGGCCCAGCTTCAACCTGTGCCTTGCCACTAGCTTCCCGAGTGACCTCGAGGGAGCCACATCTACCCTCCAGGCCACCTGTAAGGAAGATGGGTGGATCCTCAAACAGAAAATTGGTGAAAGCCCAATAAAGTCTGTTGCTTAGTTAATAGAGTTGTATCAGTATCAATTTCTTATATTTTGATCACTGTACCGTGGTTACATGGGCTTCCCAGGTGGTGCTAGTGGTAAAGAACCCACCTGCCAATGTAGGAGATGTTAAGAGACAAGGGTTCGATCCCTGGGTTGGGAAGAATCCCTGGAGGAGGACATGGCAACCCACTCCAGTATTATGCCTAGAGAGAGGAGCCTGGCGGGCTACCATTCGTAGGGTTGCAAAGAGGTGGACACGACTGAAGCAATTTAGTACCACCACCACCATGGTTATTTAAGATGTTACCATGAGAGGAAGCTAGATGACGGCTAACTGGGAACTTTCTGTAGTATCTCTGTGACTCAACTGGAAACCTCAAATCATTTCAAAATTAAAAGTCTAAAAGGAAAAAAAAAGGAGACTTATCACCTTCACTGCCTAGGGCTTGGCTTCCGTCGTTGTTGGTGATCTAAGATCCCACAAGCCACAGAGTACAGCCCCCACCCCCTCAAAAAAAAAAAGCCTAAAAAATGTATTTGATAAGACAAGAGAAAGGCAGAGTTGGATATGTACATTCTGACGTCACTTCCAGCTCTGAGGTTATGAGATCTGGGCCAGTGAGCAGGACTAGAGCAGGCAGACCACAGGATGCTGGGAGAAACAAAGGCCCAAAGGACAGGGCTGGACTGAGGGTGGCCCACTGAGCCTCCTTGAGGAAGAGGGCCACCAAGGGCCCCAAGTTGTTTCAGGGTCAGTCCCCACCTGGACTGGCTTCATTCCCAGGTGAGTCCTGGAACATTTGGTCCACCTTCTGTTCGCTAGGAGCCCGACCCAATATGCCCTCAAGGCTGCTACAACCCGCCACGAAAAGGGAGGTGGCAGAGAGGTCTGGAGAGGGGAGGGGCCCTGTCACGAGGCCTTCCCCGTCTTCCCACAGGAAGGACCCTGTGTAGGGGGTTCTGGGGTGACGTTGGGACATGGCATTGCAAGGTGAGATATAGGTAAGGACAGCTCACCCTGTGCCACTTGGAACACGAGCGGCTGTGAAGTGCCTGTCTGTACTGGAAGGAAGAGGACAGAGGAGACAGCAGCAAGGCCATCTGCAAAGTCCATTAAGTCTGAAGACTAATATAAATGAGGTAGCTCGAGTCAGGAAACTTGGCTCCAGTCCCAATGCTGCCAATAAAATTGCTGTGTGACCTTGGGTGATGCTGTGTGACCTTGGGCGTGACTTAACCCCTATTTCCTCTTCTGTAAAATAGAATTAAATAATATCGACCCCAAGTTATGATAAAGGGTTTCAATGAGATCAGTTAAAACACTGACACATCAAACGCAGTAGTTCCTTAATTTTCTCTTCTTTTCCTATCCCAGGAAAACAAATGAAAATAGCCTAGCTTTGCATACAAAGAAGAAATCTAATTTTTTTAAAAATGGGCGATGTTTATGTAAATCACTGCCAAGCCTAAGACAATATAAGCGACCATTTAAAATAAATTGGCTTCCCTGGTGGCTCAGATGGTAAAGAATCTGGAAGCAATGCAGGAGACTGGGGTTTGATGCCTGGGTCAGAAAGATCTGCTGGAGAACGGAATGGCAACTCACTCCAGTATTCTTGCTTGGAGAATCCTATGGACAGAGGAGCCTGTGGGCTACAGTGCATAGGGTCGCAAAGAGTCGGACACGACTGGGTGACTAACACATTCTTAAAATAAAGGTTAGAGAGCAACCCAGAAAATGATGATGATCAGTGTTAAAGAAAGAAACCTAATGCAAAACACCCCCAATTCAACCATGTGTAAAACAGATCCCTGGAGAAAAAAAAACTATAGGAAATACACCAACATAAGAGTGGTTGGATTGAAGGTGAGTGGAGGTAAATAGTATACAGGTTTCTTTTTCTTATTTTCTAAAAGTTCTGAAAGTATATTAAATTTATAATAAAAAATTTTATTTCATAAAAAAAAAAAACAACATTCCCAGAACCACCACAGGAACAACGGTAACCAGAGTAGAGCGTGTTGGGGGTGAGAAATACAAGGCCGGGGGTGGGGGGGCTGGAGCCACACCAGAGGGCCCTGGGCGTGGGGAGGGGCTGTCAACTGTCTCCAGCACCAGCCAGTGGGCATGGGGCTGGCCATGGGCACTGATGGCAAAAGGCTGGTCAGGGGCTTTCTGGGCCCAGACTCCCAGAGCTCCAGTTCAGACAGGAGAGATGGAGTGGCCTTAAGTTTGCAAGGAGAGTTAGGGATTCTGGGTCTCTAGTGTCACATAGGGAGATGCCATGCTGCTGTGACCGAGACCTCCTCCTTGCCTGCTGTCAGAAGCATCCTCAAGGTCAGCCCCCCTTTGCTCCTCTGTGGGAGGGAGGGACACAGTGCCCCCCGCACCCTAAGAGGAGCAGGCAGGGGTGTCTGAGGTCCCTGTCACCACTGCTTCAGCCCCCTCCTACCCTGCTCCAGTTCCAGGTGTCCCCCTCCCTCCCCGTCCACATGGCCTGCAGGAGCAGGGCCAACCACAAGGCAGCATTCACAAAACAACAGCCTTTAATGGAAATCCAGAAGGAAGGAGGTAGAGGAGGGAGCAAGGATGGGGCCTCGCCCATATCGGCCCCCTCCGGCCAAGCCTAGATGGTGACCTGAGGCCGTCCCCTCCCCACACTTCACAGCTCTGTGGCAGGAAGGCGGGATGTCAGTGACCCCTTGTCTAGCACACCTGCAGGGCAAAGGGCCTCTGGGAGCCCGGGAAGATGGGGGTGGTATGAGCAGAGCTCAGGCACAGGAGACAGCAGGAGGTGAAGCAGCAACAGAAGGTGTCGCTTAAGCCAGAATGATGCCTGAGGTCCCCCAGGGAAGGGCTGTTTGTCTGCTGGGTTGGGGGCAGGGGTTAGAAGGAGACAATCACCCCCTAGTCTGGGTCTGGTACCTTGGAGAAGGGCTCAGGGGCAGAGCAGGTGCCAGTATGCAAAGGGCAGGTGTAAGCTTCAGTGGCACTGTGGTTGTTGGCATCAGGGCTCAGGTCAGGGGCAGGGAACGTGGTGCCTGCTTGTGTCCAGAGTGCGGAATTGACCCAAAGTCCCCAAGTTCCCCAGTGCCATTCTCTGCTGAAGCCGTGCCTGCCCCTGACCTCCACCGCAGACACCTGGGACCTCCCACCCCTATTTAGCCTCTTGCAATGTTCCCACAGCCACCTTCACTGCTTGGAACACAGCCCAGTCCATCTAGGAGAAAGAGAGAGGAAAAGGAGTTTACAGTCATGCCCCTGGGCTCTCCCTGCCAAGAAGGCCCTCCCTGGACCCAGCTCTGCTTGATGGGGAAATCGAGCAGCACACCCAGGCTCCTGGCCAGTGTCCCACTCACCTGAGCATAAAGCAGGCGGTGGTCAGTGGGCAGGCTGGGCCCCTGGTGGCAGAGCTGAGCAGAGAGGGCAGAGGTCTCAGGGGACAGGAAGTGCTGAGTGACGCTCACTGTGCTTACCAGGCCCTGCACCTGTGCCGGGGAGGAGACAGGTGAGGGGGGCGGTCAACGGAGACTCAGGGTGACATATCCTGCCCCTCTGATCCCTGAGCTCTACTCCTCGTTAATGAGCCCCACCCAACCAGCTCTCAGAGAGCGGACGCCCTGGATCCAGCAAGGGGCACCACAAAGGATGTGGCCAAAAGCAGGCCAAGGGGATGCCAGAGATGGCGCAGGCAGAGCAGACATCGAGGGACAAGCTTGATGCCCGGTAAGCTTGATGCCCAGTCAGCTTGATGACTTCAAGACCACAGGATTCTCCTCTTCCCTCCAGTGGAGGCGTGACTTTCTGTTCTGCCTAGCTCCGCAGGAGGAACAGAGGGTGTAACAGCCTGGGGACTGCTTCTGATACTCTGAGCTCTCTGCAGAGCCCCCACTAGCATACGCTGGGGAAGCACCTGGTGGGGAGCCCCCGCGGGCACCAGCACGGCTTCTCCGGGGGCCTGTAGCAGGGTCCAGCAGCTCACACCCCACTCCTCCCGCAGGCGCCGCCGCAGCCCTGCGTCCAGGTAGCACCTGCCAGGGGTACCAGGCTCCAAGTTTCCTGCCCCAGTGGGGCACACCTCAAAGAAGAGAAGGAGGGATGAGCAAGTGGAGTAGGGGAGAGGCTAGGGTAGGCTGCAGGAAGATGGGGCGTGGGCTTCCCAAAGGCCAGAGACACAGGTAGGAGCTGTAGAATCTTGAAGGGCAGGTGGGGGAGGACGTAGGGGTGGGTGGGACAGGACCCGGCTACTGGGGGCTGGGGCCGCTTAGGCCGGCAATCTGGCTGGAAGAAAATCAGAAGGAAGGGTTACGAGGCAGAGGGTCCGAATCTCCGCTTTTCCTGGGGCTAGATGGCTTGAATAGCCTCTGTGTCTCTGGCTCTGGGCTCTCTGCTCCCTCCTCCAAAGGTACTCCTTTCTCCAAAACCCAGGAAGACATCCTGCAGAATTGCAACTCATAAACCATCTATGCCAGGAGCTCTTAACTTGGTGGAGTCCCGGGACATTCTGAACTGCATGCTAAATTGTGGGTCAGTAGGTAGCCATATGTCCCTAGGGAGACAATTTGAAGCTTTCGTCAGATTCTCCTAAGATCTCAGATCCAGACTCAGAAGTTCTGACTCTCAGTGGATGAACCTAGACTGTCTAGGCTGAGGCCTCTGAAGCAGGCAAAGCTCTGGGGGGCCTTCACCTCCCCTCCCCTCTCCAACCAGAGCAGGGAGCTTCTTGTGCAGACGGGGGCTCATGGAAGCCACGGGCCAGGGGAACCCAGCCTTGTGCTCCAGGTGCCCACCAGCTCCTTCCAAGCCCTTCAGTTAGGACCTCAGCCATTATCTCTGGGCTCAGGGTTCAAGCCCCCAAGACCAGGCTGATGAGTCAGGCTGGACCGAAGGCTGGACTATAGGGTAATCCCAGGCAGGTGCCAAGCAAGTCCGACCTGGAATCTGAGCAGTGTTACCCAGGCCTCTCAGTGAGGCTATGCCCCTCCGACCCTCCCCATGAATCATTGGGTTTGGCCATGCAGGACTGCCCACATCCGGCCACACCCAGCCCAGACAAGGCCATGTGTGTGTGAAGGCTACTGTGGTCTGCTCCGCTCTGTGTGTTCCAGCTCATGTGAGTCCACCCACCCTTCTGCGCGTGTAGGTAGGGGGGTGGTGATGGACAGCTGCGCTGACACCTGCGTATGTGTGTGCGTGTGTGCCTGAGCAGGGGTGACCCTTGGCGGGTGTCCCTTCCCTAGGACAATCAGGGCTCCGCTGGACTTTTGGAACCACAGGGCCTCTGCCACCTCCTGCTCAACCACTCCTCTTCTTCCCTGCCCCTTCTCTAGGTCCCATCTCTCCCTCTGCCTACTATGGCTGCCCCCCCTCAGCTGTTCCTTGCTAGCACCCCAAAGGGCACCTCTTCATAAAGTGTGTGGGTTAGTCGCTCAATCCTGTCTGACTCTTTGCAATCCCATGGATTGTAGCCTGCCAGGCTCCTCTGTCCAGGTAATTCTCCAGGCAAGAAGACTGGAGTGGGTTGCCATTCCCTTCTCCAGGGAATCTTCCTGACCCAGGGATTGAACCCCGGGTTTCCTGCATTGCAGGCAGACCCTACCATCCTGAGCCACCAGGGAAGCCCTATCGAATGTGGTATCTGTGACAATTAATGAAGATGATAGACCCAGGGCCCAGCCTGTGGCAGCTCTTTCCTCGTTTCATCACTAGGTCCTGCCTCAACCCCCCACTCTCTGTGCACCCCACCACACACCTCTCCCAAGGGCCCCGTCTGCCTTCTCTGCACCTGTCGAGTCCAGCTCACCTGAGGCAAGGGAGCGAGCACACGGGGTACACACACAGAGGGAGAGCTCCTGGGGCTGGGAGGGGAAGGGGAGGGTTCCCCAGCTCCCTCCTCACCATCTGGAGAAAGCGGCGGATGCGCTGAGCGTCCTGTGCCCGGAACACATGCCACACGGTGCTGACCTGGCTGCCTGGGGACCACAGCCCCTCCCCGTCCAGGCCTGAGAGGAAATCTGGGAAAGAAAGATAGCTCAGGAGGATCCCGGGGCCAGCAGAGACACCACTTCGCCTCAGAAGCTCGTGCCCACCCCTGCTTCCAGTTGAGGACGCACCTTTCTGTGTCCGGCGCCAGGCGGGCAGGGGGGCTTCAGCACGTACCAGGACACTGACCAGGTCGGTCACCTCCACACAGAGGTTCTTGGTCCCCAGGTGCCCACGGTGTGGGCTCACACCTGTGTGGAGGTGGAGAAAGGCTAGTTGGGAATGGGCCCCAGGACCTTGGCACAGACTCATGGGTTCTCGGGGATGATAGGTAGAGGGGTAGGGACTGGGCAGGAGTGGAGTGGACACTCACCATAGGCTGCCCACAGCTGGGGCTCCAGTGGACGCAGGACAGGGCCCGGAGGGAGGTAGGAAGCCAGGTTGAGTTTCCCATGGTGGGCACAGTACTCTGGGAGGGGCAGGCTGGCAGCCAGGTTCTCTATCCTGTGTGTGTGTGGGGGGGGGCAGGGGGAAGGGTAATGTCATGCCCAACAGACTCAACTCAGGCACCAGGGACCCCATCACAGTTCCTGAGACTAGGGTAACACCCCCAAGGCAAGCACAGAGCACTGAGGATCCCAAGGCCAAACAGGAGATGCAGGGAGGCCCGGGCAGCCCTTGGCACCACATACCTGCTGGTGTCCTCATCCCCCAGAGCTCTGTGCAGTAGGAACACCGAGCCCTCATCTGACTTCGGGCGACCTAGTGGGGAGACAGAACAGCTATTGGCCCAGGGAGAAACCTCATTGGCCCAGAGGGCCCTGCTCCCATGGTGGTGACAGAGTCTAGTTTCTGCAGGGGACTCTGCTTCTAGCTGCCCCCAGGTCCACTCTGAGACTCCACAGCCTTGCCCACTGCCACGCCCCAGGCTCAGGCTCCCTCCTCCTCCTCCTCTTCTGGGATACTCACTCTCAGGCCGGGAGAATCCCTCCCAGAATGTTGCGCTGCCCAGGCTGGTGGGCTGGGGAGGCCCAAGGGGGGTCAGTGCCTGCACCTGGCCTCCAAGCGCCCCGAGAGCTTCTGACCCCCACAGGTGGGCCTGAAGTGTCTTCTGAATTCCTGACACCAGCACAGGCTGCAGTGGAGAAAGAAAGGGGAACATGGGGAGAATGGAGGGGGTACCCAATGGGACCAGACTGTAGCATGTTTTTGGGCACCAGAACGGCATGGGGACCAGCCTTGTTCCCTCTGAGTGACTGACCAGGTCTGCCTTGGCCTCAAGATCAAAGGCCCTGTGTGTATTCGGAGGGGGGTGGTCATGCCCAACAGACTCAACCCAGACACCAGGGACCCCGTCACAGCCCCCAAGACTAGGGTAACCCCTCAAGGCAAGCACAGAGCACTGAGGATCACGGGGCCAAAGAGAGGGAGGCAGCCTCCCTCAGGCCTCTCAGGCAAGGCCATGAGAGCTGGGAGCCTCACCTGGCCCTGCCTCCAGTGCTCCTGGAAGAGGTGGAAGCCTCGCTGAGGCCTGGGCTCCTGCAGCCACAGCAGAGCTCCAGGGGGAGGCAGCCGGGGCCGAACGGGGGAGAGGGGCAGGCCCAGGCCCTTGCGCAGGCCTGGCCCGGCCCGTAGCCCTGGCCCAGCCCGCAGGCCCGGCCCCAGGGCTTTCTCCTGGATCTTCCGCTCCACAACCTGAGCGATGATGCTGTCCAGGATGTTGGTGATGCGGTCATCCTGCGGGGAGGGAGGGAGTACTCAGGACCCACCTGAGCCTACAGGGGAGGCCAGCCCAGCTTGGGTCCCAGGCCCCCAGCCCTTCCCTTCATGCCCTTGCTCACGCTGGGCAGGGCCGGAGTGACAGGGGCAAAGGCCATGTGTATCCGTTCATGCCCCAGGCAGAGTTTGACAGCGGTGGAGGCAAGCAGTTCACACAGAGAGGGACAAGGCAGGGGCCCTCGGCTGGCACGGTCTTCTGCTGGGGTCTCTGTGGAGTCTGGGGTCTCTGTGAAGGAGGAGAGGGGTGCGGGGCTTCACCTTTCTGTAGAGGTTCCATTGCCCACAACGTGATTCCCTCATCTCCTGGCTGTGCCTGCTCAGCCTTTGCTGGCCTTGCCCATCTCAACTCTGCCCTAGATGTACTCGCCTCCCACCAGCTTTCCTGGCAGGGTCTCTAGGACCTCTCCAAACGAGGGACTCAGATCAGGGGCTTGGATGGAGAAGAGCTAGAAGTCTTGTCCTAGATTCTACTGAGATTGATTTTCTTTAGATGGAGGAGGGCATGGCAACCCACTCCAATATTCTTGCCTGGAGAATCCCATGGACAGAGGAGCCTGGTGGGCTACAGTCCATGGGGTCTCAAAGAGTCAGACATGACTGAAGTGACTTCACACACACACACCACACTTTCTTTAGGATGACTTGAGGACAGAAATGGTGATGGGGTAGGGATGGCTAAAGCAATTCCAATCTCTCCTGGGGATTCCAACCTGACTCAGCTTCCCCGACACAGTCTGAGTGAGGGACAGGGGGCTGCTCACCCTCTTTAATGTCCTTGGTCCTGTTGGTTTCCCCGTTGCAGGAAGGTTGTGGAGTTGGGGGAGTTTTCTCCGTCAGCTCCTTCTGTTAAACCCAGTCACCACCCGCCCCCCCAATCCAATCAGAAATGTAAAAACGGCAAATGCAACTCAATCCAATTCAACCCCCAAGTATTCACAGTGGACCCCTGTAAGTCCTAAAATGATGTTTACAAGGAGCAGAATGTCATATGATAGATCATTAGGTGGAGAAAAGTTGCCCATGGACCCATGCATGCAGCCGGATCCAAAGTCTATGTAAGAGAGGCTGGAGTACACATGGAGGCAAGTGATTGGAAAGAAATATGTCAAAACGACAATGGTGACATTATAAGCCATTGCTGTGTTCTTATCTATATTTTCCACATTTTCCACAGCTGGAATGTATAGAGTATCTGACAGACAAAAACCGTTCTCTAAACTATTTATTGAATATATGACTTTTATAGTAAGTACATGAACTTCGTTAAAAAAACAAACAAACAAACAACTGAAATGCATATTGAGCACCTGCTCTGTATTAGGTGCAGGGAATACTAAGAAGAGGACTTCCCAGATGGCGCTAGTGACAAAGAACGCATCTGTCAATGCAGGAGACATAAAAGACGTGGTTTGATCCCTGGGTTGGGAAGATCCCCTGGAGAAGGGTGGCAACCCACTCCAGTAATCTTGCCTGGAGAATCCCATGGACAGAGGAGCCTGGCGGGCTACAGTCCATGGACTCGCAAAGAGTCAGACACAACGGAAACAAGAGAAAACGCATGCGCGTACTGAGAAGCTGGGTGGACACTCTGCCTGCAGGCGCGTGCTCCCAGGAGCGGAGAGAAGAAACTCTAGCAGTTACAGAAAGAACACACACAAAGAAGGCGGGAGCTCCGGGCAGGCAGAAAGTGAGGACTTCTGGGGCCTGGGTGGGGGTTAGATACTCGAGCTCACTCCAGGGATCTTGGTCCCCAGGGGAAGAAGACAAGTGTCCCAACTTCACCCAGCTTCCATGTCCCTCTTCATTCCCACCGAAGGACCAAACCCTGCCGAGGTCAGGGATTTGAAGACACACTGCCTTATCCTGGGCCCCACAGGCTAGCGCCCTGTCCCATGCCCTGCTTTCTTACCTGCGGGGTCCCATCCCCAGCGGTCCACAGTCGGGCATCAGCTTGGCAGGGGCAGTGCCCCCGGATGTCAAACTTGACCCAGACCTGGTGCATTGCAGCGCTTAATTCTGCCAAAGCTGTAAGGGGTAGAGGGGAGATGGAACTTGCCAGTGATGGCAGACAGGGGGCCACTCCCACACTGCTTGGCCTCACTCACCAGGAGGACATAGGATAGGGCTGAGGGACACCCACACAGGAAGCTGGTCTCCCCCTGGACCTGCCCTCTGTCCACCCCACCCCTCCAAGACAGCTCACCCTGACTGGAGACAAACTGGGTGAGCATCAAGGAACCGGCACTGTGCCCAACTTCCTGGCCACACTTCTCCGTGGACTGTCCCTGAGAGCCTGTTGGGGTGGGAAGGCAGAAGCTGTGGGTCAGGAAATCAAGGTAACCCCAGGTTAAGGTCAGGGAGGAAGGGCAAGGGCATGATATTTCAATCAGGGACCTTGACAATCTATAAAACATGGGCCTTCTGGGAAACTTGGGTTCCATAGTGACACAAGATCCTCTGCTTGCAGAACACAGAGCCTTTAATATGCTGAGTGCATTGCAAGATGATCATGTAGAATACGGTGTTCCGAAAGGTTTCTGACCCTGGAACTCTTTTTGGCCATGTCTGTTGGAACACTGGGAAACTTTAAGTGTTGAGGTGGCCGAGTTGAGCCAAGGGAGAGAAAGCTGAGAACCATGAAGATAGCAGGACTTGGAATCAGAAGACCTGACTTTAAATCCTGGATCTAACACTTACTTGTTGTGTGACCTTGGGCAAGTCACTTAACGTGAGTTTTTCTTACTATCTGGAACGTGGAGGCAATAATACCCACCTCACAGTGTTGTAAGGTTTAAAAAGGTACAAGCTGAGCAAAGTGAGGGGCAGAGAGTAGGCATGTGACTTCTTTCAAGGGTGGGCTAGAACACAGGCATGGCCCTCTGATCTGGAGAGGAGACTGTCTGGTCCAAGGGGCATTGAGCAGGCTGGGGAGGAAGACTCTTGGGGAGACTCAGCCAAGAAATGGCCTTGAACTCTTTTTTTTTGGCCCATGCCTTGAGGCATGTAGGATTTTAGTTCCCTGACTGGGGATTGAACCCGTGCTCCCTGTAGTGGATGCACAGAGTCTTAACCACTGGACCACCAGGGAAGTCCCTGACCATAAACTCTAAAGCAGCCCTTCCGAGGCCCCTGGCTCCTTTCCTACCTGCTTTCTCCCTGATCCTCCCAGCACCTGCCATGCGACCACAGGCCACACACAGCCGGTGGCTGCAGCGAGGGCATCGCCAGTGGGTATTGAACAGTCCATGGTGGCAGTGGCTGCAGCAGCGTGGAAGGCTTGGGTCGTCCTCAGTCCCGACTGGTGCCTGGCCTGCTAACCACAGGAGAGAACAGGGTCAGAGGGGCCTCAAGCCAGTGGCCCCTTTGAGGACCTCATGTGGGAGGGATGCACAGACAGGGGCAGTTTCCACTGAGGGGCTACCCCCAAAGGGAGACAGGCCTCTTGCAGTCACCCTGGATTACTCAACAGCCCCGCTACCGCACCACCATCTGCAACCAAGGACAGCTTGGACAGCTCAGGAGAGCTCAGTCACTGTGCCCCTTCAACGCCTGTCCCAGGGCTTCCAGATCCACCCCATACAACCTTTCATCCCCTCATCCTCCAGAGCAGTGGGGTCTTCTCAGGGGCATGCGTGCTAAGTCACTCAGTCATGTTCAACTCTTTGCAACCTCATGGACTGTAGCCCACCAGGCTCCTCTGTCCATGGGATTCTGGAGTGGGTTGGCAACGATACTGGAGTGGGTTGCCATGCCCTCCTCCAGGGGATCTTCCCAGCCCAGGGATTGAAGCTGCATCTACTCCATCTCCTGCATTGGCAGGCAGGTTCTTTACCACTAGTGCCACCTGGGAAGCCCATTTCCTCAGGGACTCCTCTATATCTCAGAAGAGGAAATCTTACTCCCTGTCTCACCCAGAGTTTCAAATTAAGCACTTGCTGGCAGGTGGGAGATTGCTGGTGAGCAGATGTTCATTTACCCATTAGACACACACTTGTCCCATCTCGGACTGGGTGCTGGTAGTTCAAAGCTGGTCAGAACCTGGTGCCTGGCCTCCCAGTACTCACATCACAAGGCGAGAGATGAGCCCACAAACACAGCAGTGATCATGGCATCACAGGATGGCTGCTAGATTATGAGTGGGACGGAAGGATGAGGGTGGGGACAGCTGCCCAAACGGGCCCTGAGTGATGAGTAAGTTTTCATTCACCAGGTAGGAAGGGAGGAGAAGGGCATTCCAGACGAGGGAACTGAGGGTGCCAAGGCCCGAGGGAGCAGACAAGCTCGAGTGAGCTGCGCAGACAGTGATGCGGTGTGCTGGGAATCCAGGCGGAGGGAGTGGTAGGGTGGACAGGAGCTGGCTGTGAGAGGGGAAGGGGCTGGACTTTCTAGGTAGGAGGGAGCCACCACTGCCTGGTTGGGGGGAAGTTTGAGGGAGAGTGGATACATGTATATGTGTGGCTGAGTCCCTTTGCTGTCCACCTGAAACTATCACAACATTGTTACTTGGCTATACCCCAGTACAAAATTAAAAAAAGAGGGAACCACCTGTGGCCTCATCCAGGGAGTGGCAAGGCCGAGGGTGTGTGTTTCCCAGGATCCCATGGAAGGGAGCCTGGAAAAGACCCTGATGCTGGGAAAGATTGAGGGCAGGAGAAGGGGCGACAGAGGATAAGCTGGTTGGATGGCGTCACTGACTCAATGGACATGAGTTTGAGCGAACTCGGGAGATGGTGAAGGACAGGGAAGCCTAGTGTGCTGCAGTTCATGGGGTCGCAAAGAGTCAGACATGATTTGGTGACTGAACAACAACAAACAGGAGGGAGAGGCTGGA
This sequence comes from Bubalus kerabau, assembly GCF_029407905.1. Lineage (NCBI taxonomy): Eukaryota > Metazoa > Chordata > Mammalia > Artiodactyla > Bovidae > Bubalus > Bubalus kerabau. The sequence goes on from NC_073627.1 coordinate 135,802,806, forward strand.
GCCAGAGGCACTAGCTGAACACCTCGCACTCTGCTCACCTCTAACCTTGGCCCCAGTCCTACCAGCCTCCCAGGGCCTGACAGCTGGCCGCCCGGAAGCCTTCCCTCCATGCAAAGCCACAGGGAGCTCCCCCGCCACCTCCCGGAGCTCTTACAAACACTTGGCATTCGATCTTGTTTCCCTAGCAAGCCCAAAGCTCTAGAAGGGTTGGGCCAGACCAGGTTTTACACCTTCCCAACATCCTCCACCCAGGCCAGAAACTTCAGAATACAAGTTGACTCAGAGCCTGAGCTGGAAATATGGGCACAGCAAGGCAGGAGCTCCTGAGCTGAGCTGGGGGCAGGACGGGCAGGCAGTACTGGGAGGGAAGGAGGCCCCACGAAAAAGCACTGACTGCAGGATCAGGCCCTCGCAGGGTGAATGCCCCATGGGCACACTCACCTTCCTGGTGCACCCAGGCCAGGGCCTCCCGCTCCCTCCTCAGAACACGGCACAGGCGGTCTCCCAGTGCGCTGAGCAGGTGCTTGGCGAGGCCCACACTAAGCCCAGCCTCCAGGCCAGACCCTCCTCCCTCCTCGGAGCTGGCTCCCAAGTCTTCCTCCTGTGGCTGCTCCTCTCCCAGAGGCAATCTGGAGACAGGGTGGAGGCAGGTGAGCGGGGAGGCCCCACTGGGAGGGTGCTGGGGGCAGCCAGGGGCAACAGGCTCACCTGGACAGTGGCTGGGAGTAGTAGGCTGGCCCACCTGTCTCACCAGCTGCCTGGGCACAGCCTTGGCACTGAGTGATGCCTGCCACAGGAGCCACGCGAGGTGTTTCCTGGAGCCCCAGGGCCTGCAGGCTGGCCCCATCATCCCGGGTTCCTGAGGAGACATTGCAGCAGGTCGGGCATCTGGGTCTCCTGGGCTTTGGTGAGCCCCAGGTCCTGCCTTAGCACCCAGCCCGCCCCCATGTGGGGCCAGCACAGCTCCTAGGCCCAGGCCTATGAGGCCTGATTCGGAGCAATGGAAGCAGGCCTCCAAAAACTTCAAAAGAGCTGAGCCCTGACATGGACTGATGGGCCACGAGGTGGGCTCTACGATACTAGGGTAGCTGGGGCTCCGGATACAGTCGGTGTAGACTTGGGATGGCTCTGCCTCAGGCTCAGTGATGCCACTGGCTGTGTGACAGCGTGAAGAGGCAATCCCAACGTGGACGGAGGGCGCTGGAAGGTGAGAAGGCCGCAGAGTTTCAACACAGGCCACAGGTGCAGCAACCCAAGAAGGCGGCGGAGGGGCCAAGAGCTTCCCACCGCAGGCAGAGGTCTGGGAGAGTGCAGGCAGACCCGTGCCAGGCGCAGGGGTGCAAGGCCAGCGAAAGAGTCCTGATCCAGGCCCAGCTTCCAGGAGGCCGAGAAACTGAGGTGGTCCCAAAGAACCAAGGCTGGGTCAGCAGTGCCAGCCTCTGTGAAGGGCACTGCGTGACACAGGGGTCCGAGACGTCCCCAAGTCCTGACACCAGCAATGTTCACGCTGACTTTCCATAATCCAGCTAGCCTAGAGAGTGGGCATTTGTTCCTGGGGCAGGACAAGGGGTCCTTCAGGAGAGGCAATTCTCCAATTGGGTTTGTAGCCCAGATGATCACAGAGATGCCTGTTCATGGGGTGCTTACTTAGTGTCCTTCATGTGAATGATATGGTTTCATCTCTGCAGCAGTCTTTATGAGGTAGGTGCTGTCTTTATCCCCATTTTATAGATGAAGAAACTGAGGTCCAGAGAGGTGAAGTAACTAGCCTAAGGTCACACGGCACTGATCAGTCAAGTCAGGACCCAGGTCCTTTGACCCCACGCGCTGAACCCTGTCATTATATTCTCACTAGTATGCCATGACTTGGGAGGAGGCACATGAAAATAGGAACCACTTGCTGGAAGGCTCTGGCCTGTAGATGCTAAGGGACTCCCAGTGAGCTACCCCATCGAGGTGGACAATGGGGCAGCTGGGTGTAACCCACTCATAAAGGACTACTGACCCCACCTCCCTGGAAAGCCCCTGTTCCGGTGGCGCCCTCCCAAGTAGGGCCCCCAGCAGTCCCCACTTCCACCCCACCTCGGTCCCCTTACCTCTGTGGTCACCACGCTGTTCTGTCTCCGCCTTGTTCCCAAATAATGAGTCCAGCACTTCCTGCCGGCCTCTGGCCCCCTGCCCCACACTGCCCGGGAAAGGACCGGTCGGGCGCTTGGCAGCTGGGCTGCTCGCTGTTCCCTGGACCTCGGGGCTGCTTGACCTCTTGCGGGCTCGCAGCTGGGCTGCCGGGCTCTCCTCCTCCCCAGGGCAGCTGTCTGGGCACCCAAACTGCTCAGAGTGTCGAGTGAGCCACGTCTTCTTCAGCTTGGTGTGATAGCTGGGCGGGCAGGCCCTGGGACCGGGAGTCTTGCAGGCTTCCTCGCTGGATTCACTGGGCTCACTGGTGGCCCCCTCCAGGTCTTCCTGGCACTGCCCACAAGGGTCATCTCTAGCTGGTGGGTGAGATGAGCAATAGCCTGCCTGGGTGGTAGGAGGTCCAGGAGACGGGCACCTTGTTGTGGCTGATGGCCCCAGCTGGTACCCAAGGCTCCCACCTCCGGGGACAGCCCAGACATTGCCAAGAGTATGAACCAAGCCTGGGGAACAAGTGGGCCATGGGGTCCGGGGCACAGTGTCTGGATGTCCCAGGAGAAGGGGGCAAAGTTTCGGATGCCTGCCAACTCCTGTCTCTCCATCCCTCTGGTGGAGAGAAGGGTGTTCCACCTCCCCAGTTCTCTGGAGATGTCCACCAGGGGCTGAGCCCAGCAACCCAGGTTCCACAGTTGCCAATGGGTCCTTTGCCAGCCTGAGTATGCTTGGATCCTTGTGGTAAAAGCCCTAAAGAGAGGAGAAGGGATTAAGGACAAGAACAGGTGTGTGCCTGTGTGGCTTTAAGAGTTGTGAAAATACGGAATAATGTACTGGTTAATAGGCACTGGATCTCTAAACGCCTGCTCCACAGCCTCATAGCCTTGGATATCCCGGATCCTTCCCCAGGATTTCTCAGGTCTACCCATAATCCAGCAACTAAAGGGTTAATGCCATGCACAGTCAAAGGGCTTTCAGGATCTATTCAGATGGTGTGATGCCCTGTACCATACTGGATTCAAAATATTTTACTCTCATCCCCAAGATGACCCTGGAGGCCACTTGGGGGAGAGGTGCCATAGGTACAGGCCATAGGACCACCAGCACATCCCAGAGGGCCTTGTCTGCCCCTCCTCCCAGAACAAGACTACACATTCTGAGGCCCCAGTTCCCGGGTCTCCTTCTGGGTGGACAGTGGGTGAGTCAATTCCTGAAATGGCCCAAAGGCCACAGGGTCACTCTTGGGATGGCCACCCTTATGCTCAGGAATCAGGGAGCTGTAGTGAGGTGGGAAGAATGCCAGCGGATGGGTAAACATCACCTAATGAGAAGGCTATGCTCAGAAAAGGAATTGCTTGTTGTTGACTCTGTCTGAGCTGATAGCCTCCTCCCCGACCTGGGTACCACCTTATATTTTCATCAGAATGGATTGACAGAGTGGTTTGACCCTGCCAGTGTTGCCCCCGGGGCCTGCTGAGCCCCCATGTGTGGCCTGAGCCCCAGGTACCCTTTCTGCTCCAACACTCACCTTGCTGCCTAAGCTGAAGGTGGAGGGCACTTTGGGCTGGCCCCCAGAGTACACCCAGGGGTGTGGGGCCAAGGGCCAGTCACATGGATGCTCTGGGGGCAGGCTGGACACTAGGTAGGGTGGCAAGCAGGTGGGCATCCAGAAAGGAGCTCGCTCCAGGATCTTGGTCTCCAGAAGGAAGGGGCAGTGCAAGGGCCGGAAGGCCACAGGGTCACTCTTGGGATGGCCACCATTATGCTCAGGAACCAGGGGGCTGTAGCGAGGCGGGCACGGTGACCCACAGAATGCCAGTGGATGGGTAAGCATCGCCTCCTTCCAGCGCAGCCCGTCCTTGCTGCTTGGCCAGCCAGCCTTCCTCTCTCCATTCCGGGGACCTTCACCCTCCACCAGTGGGAGCGTGTCCTTGGGGCTCTGCGGGAAGCCAGGGGGCAGCCAGGAGCCTGGGGTGCTCAGGACACCCCTCCAGAAGGGAGCGGGCTCTCCCAGGCACATTGCCACAGGGCGCAGGCCATCTTGCGGTGGGGTGTCTAGCTCCCGTCCTGCGATCCCGTTCTCAGGGGCTGTCTTCTCCCAGGCTGGGCTGTCCTTCAGGAAGCTGGGCGGACCCTCCATCACTCTCCTGCCCTCATGGGGCTCTCCCAGAGGGGGTCCCTGGAGCAGAACCATGAAGGCATGAGTTGCTTAGAAACATGCTTCAAGCACCCCAGTTCCTGGCACCGCCCTGGCAGCACCAAGGCACCCCAAACCAGTAAGGCAAGTGGCAACCTACAGCTAGGTTCCATGCTACCTGCCCATATGAGACTCGAAGGACCTGCCTGGGTGGGATGCCCCAGTAGGGGGAGGTTACCCTTTCCCCCAAGTGCCTGGAACCTGACAGCCCACCTGGGCCAGAGCCCCTAGTCAGAGACTACCATTTCTAGGATGACATGTCCTGCCCTCGTTGAGCCTGGAACCGGTCATGAGCCATGGGGGAGGACAGAGGGTGAGAACCCAAAAGATGAGCTCTGTAGAAGGCCCTGCCCTGGGAGACAAGAAGGTTGGATCCTGGCCCTGATCCAGTCCCCTGCTGTGTGACCTTGGGCAAGTCAGTTCACTCCTCTGGGCCTCGGTGTGCCCTTGTGTCAAACATGGTTGGGAGATGCACGGTTTCAGAAGCCTCTTCCTGTGCTGCATCTTTGGTTCCTGGGGTGCTGCCAGGCCACCCCAAGCCCCACCTGGGCTTGTTTGGGTGGGCAGTGCAGGCAGGGCAGGCTGGAGTCGTCGGGACGAACAGGGCTGCTGGCCCGAATCTGTCTCTACACAGGAGCAGCCTCTTAGCAGTGCTTTACAGTTTCTGGGCTTCTGAGGTAGAGCCCAGGACAACTGCTGGGGGCTGGGGTCCCCACCGCTGCCCCAAGGGAAGGAGTGAGCCAATCTGGGAGAAGGGAGTTAGAGGCCTCAGGCCAGATGGGTCTAGATACCCCTGTCTAGCCCGCAGTGTGAGGGCGGCTGTGGACGCTGGTAACTGCAGCCTGGCCGGGGGGAGGGAAGGAGGCGGGGAAAACAGGCTGGGCCCCAGAGAGAGGCAAAGGAGGGAAAATTGAACGTGCGTGCAAAGGACCAGGATGACAGGTGGCACCGGAGCTGCTGCACTCTCCCAGCAAGGCGGCATGGCCCACTGGGGGAAGCCCCAGGAAGGAGGCAAGGGAACCCAAGGGGAGCCGTGATATAGGGCGCTTGGGTTTTCTGGGGCCACTGCTCCGACACGGTCCAGCCCTGTCGGGCATCCTAACTTTCAGAGTTGTGTGGCCCAGCCCAGAGGAGCAAGCAGAGCTCACTCCCTGCTTGTGGCCGGCTCGGTTCGGAAATGCCCGGCTATGGGCGTCCCCAGAAGGCGCGAGTCTGGCGCCCGTCTCTGCGCTTACCTGGGCTTCACGGGCCCGGCGCGGCGCGGGCGGCGGCGGTCGCGGTGGCCGACACCGGGCGTCCTCTCCCCATAGGCCGGCTCCGGGGCCTCCTGGCGGGCGGGCGAGGACTCTTTCTCCCGCTCTCTGCTCAGCGCGCTCGCGCTCTCTTTCCCCCGGGGCGGCGGGGGCGCTCTAGGGCCGCAGGTTGGAGGGGTCGGACTCCGGGATCTGCAGGATGCGGCACACGGCGCGAATCGGCCGCACCAGCTTCTGGGCCGAGGCCGTGGGTTGCGCCATGGGACGCCGAGACTCCGTGCTGCGCCGCGGGGAGGACCGGGCCGGGGCTAGGGAGCGGGTGCCCCCGGAGGGAGAGAGGGAGCCGGGCCGGGGGGAACACGCGCCCCGGGTCGCAGATGGCGGAGCTGGGGGGAAAGGCCGGGGGGCCGGGGGGAGGGGGTCGTGCCTGGAAGGGGGGCCGATCCCGCGACCCAGGAGAGAGGCACCAGCGAGGGCGCAGCGCGCAGCGGCGCGGCTAATGGAGGGAGAGCCCAGCGGAGAGGGCAGCAGGACCTCTGATCGCCATCGCCAGACGCGCAACTGAGAGTGGGGAAGCTGCTCCGCCGGTTTCCTCCTCCAGCACCCTGCGGGAAACAGGAGCCCGTGATTCGGCGGCCCCGCCTGGGCCTGCCCCCTCCCGGGCCCCGGGGGCTTCCGCCAACGCCCCGGCGATGCCACCGGCTGCGCACGGGGAGAATGAGCCCTTTGTTCCCCCCTCCCCCCGCGGCACCCGGGCGCCTGCCGAGAGAGGCTCCCCCGGGGCAGCGTGCCAGCTTCCCAGCCGCCCCACCCTCCCGTGGGCCCGGCCTCGGAGCCTGGCAGGCGGGCAGTACCCCCACTATAGGTGCCAAGCCCGGGAACTGGAGCAAAGGGCGGGAGGGGCCGGACCAGGCCACCGATGGGGCGGGGTGCCCCCAGGGGTGCCAGGGCAGGGCTGCTGGGAGGGGTCAGTGCCAGAGCTGGCAGGGGCAGTCGAGTTCTCACGGGTCAGTGATGGGCGCTCTGACCCACGCCAGTCACCCCGTGCCTGCTGGACCACTGGCTCCTGGTCGTCTCCAGCTCTGGCACACGGGCACACTCGCTGGCCCCACTCTGCCTAGCCTGGTCCTCATCTGGCCAAGCTGCTGTCCACCGTTCCAGACCCAAGCCCCCTTCCAAGGCAGTGTCCTGCACTAGCCGTGCTAGAAGGGTCTAGACTCTATTCTGTTCTTGGTTTAAGGGTCCCGGTTTCACCAATTACCCAAAGAAGAAGTGGGACCAGATGCCCTCCCACCCTGTGTTCTGGGGGTCTGCCCCTGGCCTGGGATCCCAGTGTCTCCAGGCCCAGCACTGGAGAGGAGCCCATGGGAGTGGCTCCTGGGAGGGAGCAGAGAGAAGGAGAGGAAATGGGAACGCAAGGCACCCTCCACCCGAGGAAGCATCCCAGCTCCTCTGCGGGGGTGGTTCCAGAGCACAGACACAAACAGACAGATTCAAACACACACAGACAGATTCAGACACACACAGAAACCCACACGCCCAACGGGCGCTTCCCTTCCCCTGGGGCACCCACCACCCACCCCGCACAACTCCCCTGCCTCCTTGTGGAAGCCATCCTTGCCCTGCCTTTACCCAGCCTGGGACATGGGCAGTGCCACCCCACCCACCCCCGTTCCATCGAAGGGATGAGTTCACAGATGTGGCCAGCCTTGTCCCGGGTCACCGCACCATTCCTGAAGAAGGGCGCCATGAAAGACCTGAAGGGAGCCTTCCTTGAGAGGCCAGAGGGGAGGCAGGGATCCTTGGACCAGCTGAGAAGAGGAGGGGTCCTGAGGAGAGGAGGCTTGAAGGGGTCAGCACCTGCACGACTTAGGTCATGTTGGTATAGATTCTCCGGACTTTTGCCTCCCCCCAGAGGCTGGCTTTGTAGCAGGGCAGGCTGGTAGGGGTTGTTTACATGACTGAGTTATTAACACTCCCTTCCTCTCCTGGCTCCCCTGAGGGGTGGCCTGGACCTGAGTGTGCCTGGGGAACTGATCATGGAGGGTCTAACCCAGATTGCAGTCCCGAGGCCCCCGAGCCCCATCCTCCCGTTCCTAGGCTGGTTCCGGGATGCGGATGGGGGCCGGGGTGTGCCCGCAGTCCCCCATTTGTGTCCTCTGGCAGCCGAAGCTTGTGGAAGAGTCCAGGGGGAGATTCCTGCGGCTCGAGGCCTAGAAGAGGCTGGGCAGGCCAGGGTGGGAGTCTGGGCTGTCCCGGGCCCCAAGGGCCAGTCACTATCATGCCCCAAGGGGATGGGGACTGTCCCAGGGGAGTGGAACAGACACCCATCCCACCCCATTTGCCAGTCTCTCAGGTCACTGGACTAGACCAGGACTCTCAGGAAAGGCTCCTAAAAATGCCCAGGGGGTCGTGGGGGGGTAGTGGGACGGGGTAGTGGGGTGGGGAGAAGGAGCCCCTTTCCACCCTCACCAATTTTCCATCCTGCTCCATAGCCCATGCCACAGGCCCAGAGCCCTTGTAGCCGGCTGTTTTGAGCCTGAGGACAGAGCAGGTCTGAGGAGACACACAAAGACACAAACACAGAGGGAAAGCCACGCAACGTGGGGACACAACGCCGGCTCTGGCTCCGTGGACAAAGGCGAGCTGACCAACACCCTCCCCCCCACGCGCAGGCCGCTCCTGCCCCGCGCCGACCCCTGGAGAGCACTTACACACACACACACACACACACACACACACACACACTGAGACACACGTTCCCGTTGACACGCGCAGCAGCACTCACAAGCCAGCTGACCTCACGCTGTCCCCAGAGCCCCTTACCTGGGCAAGCACAAGTGCCCCTCGGGCGGAGCAGCCCCCTGCCCAGGGGAGGGCAGCAGGCGGGGGCGGGGGAAGGAGCCCCGGAGAGTCAGGCCAAGCTGCCACTAATCCGGGCGGGGAGAGGGGGGGCACCCACGTCAGAGCGGGGACTGCCGGGTGGAGGGCATCTCAGGACATCCCCTCCCACACACGCGGCCGTCTGGGCACCTAGCCCTGCTTCCCCAGCCCCTCCATCCTTCAGACAGCTGAGGCCGGCCTCCCCCCCAACCCCCCACCCTTGTGGCAACGCCTGGGGCGGGGGCAGGGGGGAGGGGGAATACCGGGGAGATTTCTCCCAGGACGCTGGGGGAGGGGCGGAGGAAGGGAAGTGTGGAGATGCTTTGGGAGCCAGGAGGAAGCTCTGCGGCTGATGCCCCCTCCCCTCTGACCCACCCACCCACCCACATCTCTACCTATTTCCTCTTCTACCTCCCCAGTGCCCCTCCCCCGCAACCTTCCTTCCCCTGCAGTCTAGCCACCCCATAGAGAAAGCCACCTCATGCTGCCCCAGACTCACTCAGGACCTTCTGCCTAGCAACCCAGCTCTGGTCCCCCACCCCGGGGATTTCCCCAGCAGGGCATCATCCTCTTGCCCAGGCTTCTGCCCCTACCCAGCTACGGGGCATCCCTGATACTGGGCGGTGGGGGGGGATGGGGACAAGGGATGAGTGCCTGAGAGTTGTCTCCTCAACCCTCTCAAGGGTGGGGCCGTGTCAGCCAGGACTCCCCAACTCAGCCTGGGCCCGGGCTGTGTTGAAACAAGAGGCTAACCACGCTGCTGCCGCCCAGAGTAGCACTGAAAAATGCAACAGTGAGGCCAGGGCACCTGGAGGCCAGAGGTGGGGAAGGGGGACCAGGATCCAGAGGGGCCAAAGAGGCAGGGAGAGAAAGGAGCTGCTGGAAAGGTCCAAGGGACTGTGGGGGCGGGAGGGGGGGTGCTGTAGGGAGGAGGGAGTAGGAAGACCTGAGAATGAAGGACCACCTGCACTCGGGAACTTGGAAGCATTGGGGGGCATCCCTCAGAAGCAGGCAAGGTGGATGGGGAGGCCGGAGTGAGCTCAAACCAAACAGAGCTGGTACCTGGGCCAAGCAGAGGTGTGTGCTTCCAAGGGGACTGGCCTAGGCTCTTTATCTCTGTACCGATGCCCGCAGCAGCAGAACCTGGCCCATCTGTGCTCCAGGCCAGTTGGAACTCTGGCCAGCTCTGATTCTGCCTGGGGAGGCAGTGGGCACGCTGGTGGGTAATGGGGATGGGGGTGTGGGCAGGCCAGGGCACAGCCCAACCTTCCCCTAGGGGCCAGGCCAGAGAGGTGGCAGGTTGGGACAGGAACCCCATGCAGAGGGAGAGGGTGCCAGGCAGGTGTCTCTGTGATTCTCAGAGGGAAGCCCAGTCTGCATCCAGTGCTGCAGTATCAGTATCCCATGTGCTGGTCCAGAACTTGGATTTCTCCTTGCCCCTTCCCCTCTGGCCCCAGGAGGTCTTGGAACCCATACAACTGCAGCAGACATTCACCAAACATGTATTACAGAGACTCGGGCATTTTCAAGGCTCTGTGATGGGCACCCAGGAGATTCATGATACAAAAATGAACATACAAGGTCATCCCCGGCGTCGAGGAGCTTCTGCTCCCTTGATGTGTGTTCTTTTACCAGCAAACATTTGCTGAAGACTCATAGGTGTCAGGCCCTATGCTGGGTGCTGTGGGTGAAGACTGGGGTCAGGCATGTTAACAGACTATTAAGGTGTTTCTGGTCCCAGGCTGGGAAAGTCAGGGGAATGTCACAGAGGGGGCGATGCTGAGCTCAGAAATGAGAGAACAAGTACTTCACCATGAACCACGATATGTCACCTGCTCTAACCACCATTTGCTCCGGGACAGGATACAAAAGTAAGATGTAGATCTGTTCATTATGAAGCCACAGTGCAGTGTGGGAGGTGGTCTGGATGAGCAATCAACCCCAAGAGGGCATGGGGAAGACTCACGGAGGGCTTCCTGGAGGAAGTGATTTTTGAGTAAAGTTCAAAGGGTACATAGGAATAGGACAGAGCACAGGGGGCTGGGGGGAGCGTGTAGAGGGGGACAGGAAAAGAGCCTGGAGTCATGAGTCCAGATTGATAAGGTGCTATTGGCATCTAGTTGGGCAGGAAGCAGAGCGGGCGATGAGCATGCAAGCACAGCCCAGAACAGGGTGAACTGGCCAGAGATCAGGAGCTTCACAAGGGGCTAGAGTCAAGGAAGGCTTTTAGGTGACATCTGATCATGAAGAAACGCTGTGACAGCCTGGAAGGAAGACCATAGGAAGCACAGGAGATTCATACAGCAGAGCAAAGGCCCAGAGGCTGATGCTGGAATGAAAGAGATGCTTCCAGAGACAGAAATAGATAGAAGCAGTGGGGGCAGCCAGGCTAATGGGAAGGCTGGGGCTAAGGTGGCCATCAGGGACCATCTCTAATTCAGCCCCGGGGCCCTAGTGACTCTGCCACTCACTGTAAGGTACCATCCGAGGAACGAGGGCAGGTGAAGCCCCACAGCTCCCAGGAAAGCTCCCTTACTGGCACACACTGTCAGCCTTCTGCAGCTGCTCCCTGCTTTTGAGTTTTTATTTCATTTTGACAATTTATCACATGCTCCTCTGTTTTGTTCTTTCGGTACAGGGCTGTGGATCCTGCCATTCCACCCCTACCAAAGCAACCTCTGGGCAGACTTGCCTCAGGAGACAGTGCTCTGACCCAGGGGCAGCACAATCGTGGAAAATTGCTTTATTTTTCCAAGTCTCATCTTTCCATCTGTAAAATGGCTATAACTCCCACCTGACAGTCTTGTCAGGAAGATTTGAGGAAATCACCTCTTTAAAATGTACAAGGTCCAGGACACAATGTTTCATCTCTGCTAGTTTCCTTCTCCTTTTCTCCCTGGCAAGAAACTTTCTCATTTACTGTAGTTCTGCACAGTGGTTAAGAATCCTGACTCTGGAGTCAGACTACCTGGTTTTCAAGCCCAATTCTGCCACTTACTAGCTGTGTGACCTCAGGCAAATAACTTGCCCTCTCGGTCCCTGTTTTCTCTTTTGTGAAATGGAGATTATAATAATAGTAAGTGCTTTGTAAAGGTTGTTGTGAGGAATAAATTAATACACGTTGGGGGCTCAGAGCAGCCCCTGCTGGGGCAGCCATAGTCTAGATGCTAGCTATCAGTAGACTTTGCACCCCAAGTTTCTTGACACATGCCTGGTACCTGGCAGATGCTCAATAAAGATTTTTTGAATGAATAAATGAAGAGATAAGGCAACCCCATGATGCAAGGGAACACCAAGATAGGAAATCACTGAACACCAATCTGTGAGGAGCTAAGCCACCCAGCAGATTAAGTACCTCTCCCGAATAAACCCGGATAATCCCCACACCAAGAGTTAATCCACATGCCTCAGGTCACTCTGGGTGACTACCCCATATCCCCTCTTCCCACCTGACACTCTCCCCCATCTCTCAACTTAATCAAAGGTGGGAAAGGACAGCAGGCATATGGGTGGGAGAGGGGAGAAGCCCTAGAATACTACAATAAGACCAGGGCAGGAGAGGGCAGGGCTGGGCACTGGCTGCCCCAGGGATTAAAGGATGAAGTGGGGCCAGCAGACAGCCTGGGTCTCAGAAGAGATTCGAGGATGGGGCAGGCTGCGGACCAGTGACCGCAAGCAGCAGGGAGGGCCTTTGGAGGCAGGGCCAGGGTTCTTGTATCATCCCTCCAGCCAGCCAGCAGCCAGGCCCCTGCAGGGGCAAGGCTCTGCTCAGCCTCCAAGCCCCGCCCTCCTTGACCTGGAAGCTGAGGGCAAACCAGATTCTGGCAGCTGCTGCCCTCTCGTGGCCACTCCATAGAGGTGCAATGCTCCAACCGTCAACCTGAAGGTTTGCAGACCCAGACACCCCTGGAGGTGCCCAGAGGCCTGGCAGGCCCTTGGAGGAAATCGGCCTCCCCAGGCCTAATCTGCGCATAGCTCAAGCTAATCCCCTGTGAGATTATCGTGCTACCTGAGGTCCCTCCACACCTTCACTCCCACTGGTTACTACTTCCCGTGAAGGCCTGCTTCCATCTCCTCCTGACTGCTTTGTTAGACTGTCCCCTTCCAGGGCTGTCCCCCAACTCTCCTATCTCTGAGGTCTCCAGGAGCTTTCCGTGACAGTATTTTCCACACTACAACTATCTGTCAATGGCCATCTGGCCCTGTGGTCTCAGGCCTTTCAGCACTGGTCCTAGGCCCTGACTGGCCTGTGGCGGGCTGTTTAATAATGTGTGCTGTGAGGACAAGGACTACAAACCAGAAGAGATGGAGCACTTTTATGAATTTATTTATCAAAACTTCCACAAACCCAGCCTCATTCACCAACACAAACCGTACAATCAGCAACCCCTCCAACCCCCCCAACACACAAGCCTTGGAAAAGGCTGTCAAGTACTTTAAAGGACAGGAAGGAAGGAACACAGCTGGGTGACCTTTGGGTTTCATTTTCCAGGGGTCTGGGGAGGGCTCTGATCCCACATCTGGGAAGGTAGAGGAGCGAGGAAGGTAATAAATAGAACCGTAAGCCCAGTCTGCTTTGGTACATCGTGGGTGCGGCCTTGCACGCGGCCACGAACCGTCAGCAAGAGCCAGGAGGGCCAGGAGGGCTGCTGGTACAGCCAGAGGTCCCTAGGAAGGGCCCCAGCGCCCCGCAGGGCAGGAGGTAAGACCCGGCCTGGCTCCGCAGACCCTAGCTGTCCATGTCTGAGGGTGCGGTCTTTTTCCTTGTCCGAACCTTCAGGGAGCGCGAGGTGCCCTGTTGGGGGAGAGAAGGCAGGCACATTGTGAATAGTCGGGGCTGCGCGGCAGTAAGGACAGCCCCCCTCCCTCGTGCCTGCCTCACCACCAACCTCCCGGGCCAGAGGCTTCCTCTTGATCACACGCAGGCTCTGGCTGCGGCCCAGCGGCTTCTCTCGGGGCCGGGCTGGTGGCTGGGGGACCACTTCGGTGTCGGACCAACACTCATTATCGGTGTCACTGTCTCGCAGGCCCCCTGCCCGGTACCCTGTGTGGAGGAGAAGGAGCCGGGAGGCAAAGCTAGGCATTGACACAGTCTGAGGGCTGGGGGCAGGCTGAGCCAGGCTTTCCTCCGGGCCCAGGGGAGGAAGCCATTCCTCTCTCTGGGGGGCACAGTTTCAGGTCCCTCTGCCCACTCACCGATAGGTGGCCTGCGGCAGGGTACCTGGTCCTCCAGGTAGAGGGGATCCTGGTAGGTGGGGGCGGGGCCATCGGGGATGGTGCGCAGGTCCTGCATGGAGAAGCTCCGCAGCCTCCCGGCCAGTGCACCCTGACTCTGCAAGGGAGCAGGAGCCGCTGCACCACCTGATGGAGGGGGCAGGGCTTCGGGCAGAAGGGGCCTCAGGCAGAGGAGTTGCCCAGGGAAATCAAGGCTGACCTGCAAGCAATCCCTGGGGCACAGGCCCAAAGTCAATATGGCAACCCTTCAAGTCCTGTGCCGGGGTGCCAACAGCAAGGTAGGGCACAGAGACAAGGAGCAGCGGCTACAGTCAATGTAGAGTAAGAAAGTCTGAACTTCAGCTCCATGCTCTCGCCAACACCCCAACCTGTCACCTCTCACCTGGCTCCCTGGCATGGACAGCTGCTATCCCTTGGCTCCCTGACTGAGAGCTGGACCCGCCCAAAGGGCCCTGGGGGTGGGGGTAGAGCTGTTGGAAGGCTGGGGCCCAGGGCACCTTGGTAGCAGCCTGCACAGCAGCAGAGGCGGCAATGTTGAGGCCCCGCTTCCCAAAGCTGAGCACCGTCTCGTAGCTGCGCTCCTTGGCTTGCACAATGTAGGTGTCAATTTCCTGCAGATGATATGTTGGGGAGGAAAGCTCAGGCAGACCGCCTGGGTCACTCCTGTATGGACCCAGAGAAACCACTGGGAGTCACGCCTCCTGGTCCACCCCATCCACAGAGCAAAGGGCTCCCCACCCACTCACCCATTCCTCCACCTCAATGATCCGCCATGCTCCAGGCTCCCCACACCATCCCCAAACCAGCCTCCAGCTGGTGTTTTACACCCTCCAAAGATCATTCACCTGTGCACCCATTTGATTAGTCCAGAAGAGGAAGAAGGCAAGGCTCTGTCAAGGTCCCACAGTTCAACAGCAGCAGAACTGGGATTAGAGCTCAGATGTCCCCCAGTGTCTCAAGCCCCAAATCCAGGGCTCCTCCCCTCGCACCCACCCCTACGCTGCCCACCCTGCCTCCCCCTGGGGTACCTTCTCATGGCGAGACAAGGATGGGTGGACAAACTTTCGGTAAAGCATGCTGGCCCCCCTGGTGTAGGGCGAAAGCAGCCACAGCACAAACGCCATCTTGATCTCGTAGTAGAAAGGGAACCTGTGAGAGCAGAGGAGCAAGGTCCACCAGGGAGCCAGGCCAGGGACAGCCAGCCCCTCCCCGCAGCCCACAGAACCCCGGTGCCCGTACCAGGAAATAAAGATGTCCGTGAAGGTCTCCACCGCCATGAAGAGTGCAAAGACAATCCAGTACATCATCCATCGGACCTGGATAGGGTGGGGTGGGGGGAGAGGTCAGAAGCCAGAAGCTGAACTGGCAATACCAACTCCCCTGTCCTGGGCTGACCCAGTCCATAGATTCCAGAAAGCCCTTCCCACTGCATTCCCCTGGCACTTGGCTGGCCTTACAGAATTGCCTCTGAGAAACTGCCACTCATTCCTGTACCCACCCTCAATCAGCTTCACCCACAAGATCTTACAAAGAACCCCAACAGCCCACCCTCCATCCACGCCCATGCTGCTTCAGGATATACCACCAGATTATACCCCTGAAAAAGAGGAGCCCAGCCTGGACCCCACACACCTCACCAAATCCTACCACACCCCCCACCTGAGCTGAGCCCTCCTGCCCAACCCCACACTCACATATTCACGAATGTTCTTGGTCTTCACAGCCTTGTAGGAAGCATAAGCTGGGTACAGCATCCCAAACACCAGCCTGAAGAGCAGCCCCCAAAACAGAGGAGAAGTGTGAGGGGCACCATTCCCCACCCCTCTGCCAGGTGGCCGCCTCCCCCCCACCCAGGTTCAAGGCAGCAGTACCTGCCCTGTTCTTCCCGCTTGGCTTGCACAACCTGTGCCTGAGTCAGTGCCCTGGAGGCCACCTCCCTACCCTGCTGTTTACAAACACCCCAAGCCTGCTCAGGCCTGCAAAAGTGGCCCATGGGTGCATGATGCAGGGAGAGCACAAGGTGGGTGGGAAGCAGGCTTCGGAGCTGTGAGAACACCAGGCTGATTCCTCCCTTGGACGTGCCATCAGGCTCAGGGCCATCAGATCCGGCAGTGCCAGGTGGCAGACAGAAATATTTCAGCCAGGTGCTGGAGTACCGAAAGGTGACAAGTAGGACTGAGTGGAGAGGCTGAGGCCAGGGTGGTGAGTCACGTGAATGACTACTCAGTTGGGAAGCGCCCACAACGTGCCACATCTTGTGTCTGCCAAGGGGCTGCTGGCCGGCCTGTGGTCCTCTCTCTCCCACGCACCTACCTGCAATGCCTGTCTGACTGCAAGGGGTTTCGCCTGGCCGTCAGGCAAGTAGGCTTGAGGGTGGGGGTACCAGCACGCGCTCCCCCCCCCCCGCCCCCCGCATGCCTTGTGCAGGTCCACAAATCCGTTAACCCTTGCAGTGAATGTTGGAAGGAGGGGAAAGGTGTAAGGGAGCTCAGAAAGCCCCCTTTCCACCTGACATTCCCAGTTTCCGCCCCAGGGGCAGGTTGAAACCCAGGGACAGAGGGAGTATTAGAACGACCATACTCACACCACCAGGCGACAGATCATCCACGACACCATTCTGCAGCCTTGGGAAGGAAGGGAGATCCCTCCAGGAAGACGCCCAGAGGGACGCTCACGCCACGGTGGAGGTGTAGGAACCACAGGGGCGCTAGGCTTGCCCCTTTGTGGAGGCGGAGCCCGCCGCTCACTAACTCCGCGGTGCGGAAAGCCTGAGGAAAGGGGAGATGAGCGGGCCGGGGCAGGCAGGACCGACTCGGGAGCCGGTACCCGCCAGCGCGCTCTTCCGCCCCGCCGCGCCGCTCTGACAGTTACAGCTCTGACCCGCACTTCCTGCTCCGGAGAACGAAGCGTTCGGCCCTTGCCAAGGGCGCTGCGGGTCCCGGGCCAGGGGTGGCTGGTCGCAGCCTGCGCTCGTGCGGGTCCCCGGGACCTCAGTGCGCCGGGCCACCGGCACCGGCTTCGGGGCGGAGTTTGCAACTCACTTGAAAGTTGCACGGAACTGGGCGCTGCCCAACCCCAGGTCTCCGGCGCGGGGCGCAGGCGCAGAGAGGCTCCGGAGGGGGCGGGGCGAGGTCAGGGAGGCGAGAGGCCTGCCCCTTAAAGTGGCGATGCTCAGCCGTCTCACGGCTGGGGCCCATAGGTTGGCTGCTAAGTCACTTCAGTCGTGTCCGACTCTGTGCGACCCCATAGACGGCAGCCCACCAGGCTCCCCCGTCCTTGGGATTCTCCAGGCAAGAACACTGGAGTGGGTTGCCATTTCCTTCTCCAATGCATGAAAGTGAGAAGTGAAAGTGAAGTCGCTCAGTCGTGTCCGACTCTTAGCGACCCCATGGACTGCAGCCCACCAGGCTCCTCCATCCATGGGATTTTCCAGGCAAGAGTACTGGAGTGGGGTGCCATTGCCTTCTCCACTATAGGTTGGAGTAGCCGTCGAAATGGGAAATGTGGAGGTGGGAAGCGGAAACAAAAAGGTGGGGCCGGGGGAGGAAGAAACGAAGGAAATTCGGAGACTTGACTTTTCGGGGTTCCTTATTGGCTCCCCTCTTTTTCCTCGTTTTCCCGCCCTCTGTAAGATGGGAATGGGAGTGAGATGGGTGGAGGTCCCGGGTTAGAGGCTCCATGGAGAACTAAAGGAGGTTTGGCTGAGAGCCAGCAAATCTGGCTCTTACAAGCACTAGGTCAGGAGATGAGTAAGTGCTTCAAAGATGCTGAGGTGACCTAGATGGAAAGCGGAGAGGACTCGGAGGAGAGGGAATCTGAGGGACTCATCACCTCCATCCCAACTCATCCTGGAGGGTGGGCTGCAGGAGCTGACTTCTCCCACGTCCCTGGGCAGGCAGATTTGAGAGATTCTGGGTGAAGTCCTCAGTCCATCTTCCCCCAAAGTTTGAAATGCCACCTATTTTTGTGAGTCAAGAGCACAGATATCCCTGAGAGCTTTAGTATTAAGAATCGCCACTTTGTAGTGCATTTTTGAGCTCAAGGCTTGAACTTTACAAGACCCCTTTTTACCATTTAGGAAGTAGGCTCAATGGTGGAAAGTAACTTGCTCAAGGGCACCTGATGGTGTTTGCTGGTGGACTATAAAGGAATGTTTGGCTCAGCCTTCTTTTGAGGGCAGCTCTAAGAAGGGACAGGTAATGGGAAAGCTCCTCTAGGAGGAAGTTATGTATCTGGAAGAAGGTGGGAGGCTAAAAGAGAAAATTTGCAACATTGTAACATATATATTAGTACATATGTCACTTGACTGAGTGATTGAGAGAGATAGATAGATAGATATATATATATATATATATATATATATATGAAAGTGGTAGTCACTCAGTCATGTCCCCTTCTTTGTGACCCCATGGACTGTAGCCACCAGGCTCCTCTGTCCGTGGAATTCTCCAGGAAAGAATACTGGAGTGGGTAGCCATTCTCTTCTCCAGGGGATCTTCCTTATCAAGGGATTGAACCCAGGTCTCCCTCATTGCCAGCAGATTCTTTACCATCTGAGCCACCAGGGAAGCCATATATCTATTTCAATAAAAATTATTTTTGAAAAAACAAAAAGCAATCTTTGCTGCTTCTACAGCGTTGCAGGTGGGGTTACATTCTTGGTACCTCTTCTACTAGGTGCCCCATTCCTCCTCCTGGACATGGGGAGCACGTCACCCACCCCCGACCCAGTATGGCCTCTTCACTGCCTCACAGAGCTAAAGTGAGGGTGACAGCGGAAGCTGCCCAGAGCTGTGGGAGCAGGAAGCTTGGGCAGTTACTACTTTTTATTACAGCCATAGTCAACCCTCACCATCTATCAGAAGGACGGAGTAGCTAATGATGGAGGCCAGGGAAAGGAGGCTTCTTGGGAATAAATAAACACTCAGTGATTATACAGTCATAATTATAATCATCAGTTTTATTGGTACTGTTGAGTGGGAAAGCTTGCAGTGAAACTGGCCCACAGGAGAAACTCCCCCCAAGGCCCTGATGCCTCCTTCTCTCCGCCCCCACCTGCTCACACTGTTTGGAGCTCCCACCTAGACTGGAGGAACAAGAACCATCCAGGGCTAAGGTGCTGGCAAGAAGGTCCTGACCACCATGCAACATTGTAACAAAGGTGAAAAATATCCTTGTCTTCTTGGGGTAGAAGGATGTGATTGATCCTCTGGACAGCCAGGAGGAGCAGGTTGCGGAAGTGCACAAAAGGGAAAGGACATCGATTCTTCTGGAAATAAAGTTGCCTGGGCTGACTATGTGCATGTGAACCTCCAGCAGCCTTCAGTACTTGCTGCAGATCTGCCTCTCCTCCCCTACCCTAGATGCCTTCCAGAGTCACCTGACCTCAGCATCACAGGCCTCGCTTTACCCCCATTCACTGGAGAGGAGCTCCCCTGTGCCCACTCTAAGCCAACCCAACTGGGACCATCTCTCAAAGGGAGACTCTTGGTCCCCATGACTGTGCTTGGAAAATGTAAGAGACAATATGCCAGAGGTCTGTGGCTGAAAGCAGAGCTCAGCAGGGAGGGGTGTGAGGCTGACAGCTGAGGGGGGTTACCCTCCTGGGCTTTGGCAGAGTGAGTGGACTCTGCCTCTCATGCCCTTTGGTCCTGAGCTGTTGACACAGTCACCTGGTTACACTGGGTTGCTAAGCAGCTCTCTGGACATACAGATGACCTGCCCTTGGCAGGTGACCATGCAGGCATACGGTGGGTTCCAGCCCTGCCTTGTGCAAAAAGCTGGTCATTCAGGAGGGGGAGTGTCTCTCATCCCCAGGAGGTGCCCTGGTGTGGGGTGGGGAGCGACAGTCAGAGTGATGTTTATCTTTCTGCTACTGCTGCTGCTGCTAAGTCGCTTCAGTCGTGTCCGACTCTGTGCGACCCCATAGACGGCAGCCCACCAGGCTCCCCCGTCCCTGGGATTCTCCAGGCAAGAACACTGGAGTGGGTTGCCATTTCCTTCTCCAATGCATGAAAGTGAAAAAATAAAGTGAAGTCGCTCGGTCGTGTCCGACTCCTAGCGACCCTATGGACTGCAGCCCACCAGGCCCCTCCATCCATGGGATTTTCCAGGTGACAGTACTAGAGTGGGGTGCCATTCCCTTCTCCAGTTTATCTTTCTACTGGATGACAAAATGCCAACATGTCTAGAAGACTCAACCCACTTTCCCTGGCAACCTCTCCCCTGCACAGGTTGAGACCCCATTTGAAAAAGTAGGACAGGCATTCCCAGGACAGTGTGGCTGGGGGACGCGAGAGGTCCCTGCTAAGCCAAGAGCACGTGAATGCGGTTTCAGAAGGTGGAAACCCAGACATATCACCTATGAGGTTCCCTGTTGTGAGAAGTGGGCATCTGAGGCTAACGGTAAGATGTAGGGTACAGGGGCTCTGTGAAGATAGAGAAGGACAGGGAAGCCTGGCGTGCTGCAGTCCATGGGGTCACAAAGAGTCGGGCATGACCTAGTGACTAAACAACAACAGGGGCTCTGAGACTGAAGATGGCTAGAATCCTAATCCATAGAAAGCAGGTCTCCTCAAAGATCAGCCTTCTCCCTGCCATTAAACAGTCTTCTGTGAGACACTTGGGTATCTCAGAGTCCTACAACCAAAAAAGTCTTAGCTTTGTGCCAGACACACGATTCTAAGGGTCATACATACATTGTTGTTCAGTAGCTCAGTTGTGTCCGACTCTTTGCGACCCCATAGACTGCAGCATGCCAGGCTTCTCTGTCCTTCACCATCTCCCAGAGTTTGCTCAAACTCATATCCATTGAGTCACTGATGCAATCCAACCATCTCATCCTCTGCCGCCCTCTTCTCCATTTGCCTTTGATCTTTCCCAGCATCAGGGTCTTTTCCAATGAGTTGGCTCTTCACATCAGGTGGCCAAAGTATTGGAGCTTCAGCTTCAACATCAGCCCTTTCAATGAATATTCAGGGTTGATTTCCTTTAGGATTGACTGGTTTGATCTCCTTGCTGCCCAAGGGACTCTCAAGAGTCTTCTCCAGCACCACAATTCAAAAGCATCAATTCTTTGTTGCTTAACTTTATGGTCCAACTCTCACATCGGTACAAGACTACTGGAAAAACCATCGTTTTGACTATATGGACCTTTGTCAGCAAAGTGATACCTCTGCTTTTTAATACGCTGTCTAGGTTGGTCATAGCTTTCCTTCCAAGGAACAAGCATCTTTTAATTTCATGGCTGCAGTCACCATCCACAGTGATTTTGGAGCCCAAGAAAATAAAATCTGTCACTGTTTCCATACATACATCAACATATTACAAATCTAATGCATTCAAATCTCACACTAACCCTGTCAGGTAGGTAGCATGGTTAGCCACATTTTTTAGATGAGGAAACTGAGATTCAGATAGGTGAAGGAACATGCTTGAGACCTCCCAGCTAGTAAGTGGCACAATCAGGATCGGGCAAAGTAGGTTTTATTATCTACTTTACAGAAAGAGACGCTCAGCTGGGGGAAATCAGTCCACTTGCTTGAAATCTCATACCAGGTCCGAGGGTGGCAGCCATGATGCATGTTTGTCCGGCAGAGGGGGATGGAGAGCTTCTCACAACAGCTCACAACACTGAGCTGGTCCTTAGCCCTGTTGGTTGGACTTGACCTGACCGAGGGACAGACAATGGGCCCCAAGACTGTGATCTCCAGGAAGGAACACTTGGTCGTGAGTCAGCCCCAGGTGATCAAGATTAGTCACACTGGCCCAGCAGCTGAGTGTCATCAGCGTGAACTCCTGACCCCAGCACCAGCTGACCTTGGGATGCTTACTCCTTCCTTAGAGGGAGGGGAGCAGGGAGGAAGGGGGTCTGACATCTGATGCTGGCCCCCTCTAAGCATCAGGGACAGAAAACACAGCTTTGTTCTTAAGGAAATAGGAGCTGCAGATCATCGCCACTGATACCTGAGAGCCGTCAGTGGGGTGGGATTTTTATTTGAAACAAGTGAATCAGATCATTGCCCCCAAGTGCCTCTGGGAATCTTGCTACCTGGGAGCCCTCACACCATCTGGGCACAGGGAAGAGCCTCCCCACCCTGTGCCTCCCCCACCAGTTCTGCATGTCAGAGCCTTCTATTTCCAGTGTACAGCAGAGGGCAGCAGAAGCTTGGCTGTCAGGGGCCGCTTCCTCTGGACCCTCCTTCCCTCTCTCCCCGCTCTGAGACTCAGCTTGCACTGAAAGGCAGTGCTCTTGGGGTGTGTCTCTGTGGTTCAGAGGGGTGCCAGGGCCCCCAGGGTGCTCTCCACTCCTGGCACCTGCCCAGATACCTCAGGTGCTTGGCCAGCCCTTGGACACACCCAAAGGAGCCCACACAGCACAGGGTCCATGTCCCAAAGGTAGGGCTGAACCCAGAGGGTGGTCAGAGGCAGGAGCAGCTACAGGAAAGAAAAGCAGAAGGCCTTTACCTGGGTGGTCTCCTGTCCCCCAGTGAACCAGATTCAGGGTGAGAGAAGGAAACTCCAGTGGGAACAGAGACAGCGCTGGGAAGAAGTCAGGGTCAACTGTTGTTGTTATTGCTTCAGGCGGAGGGGTTTTGCCCCCTAGGAAGTCCGGCTGGTACCCAGAGGCCGGTACCACCATTCCCATCATTATCAGCCATGGGGTGGGCACACCAGGGGGTGAGTGGAGGGGGACCGGTACTATGTGCCCCTCCAGGAAGAGAGGCAAGGTCACGGAGGAGACCCCCTTCAGGCAGCACTGAAGCGGTACATGTGCACACAGAGATGGGCGTGTAGACAGATGTGTGTGCATGTCACTGAAGGAGTGTGTCCAAGTCCACATGTGCCTGCGGAGGGCGCGTGGCGTGGGAGAGTGTGCCCGGCAGCAGGAAGGATGTGGCCACGGGCTGCAATGCGGAGCGTGAACAGCTAAACAGACACCTGGAGCACCAAGAGGAAAGACCGGAGGGTCCGAAGGATAAGCGGAAGAGCAGGAGGAGCAGTTCAGTCCCCCTCCCTCCATCCCAGGACCCCTCCCCAGGCCAGAGCACGTGGAAGGCAGCAGAGCAAGGGCAGCTGCGGGCGGGGTCAACAGGCGTCCATACGTGGGAGGGCACTGGGCGCAGGGTTGCCAGGTGCGCATACAAGTCTTCATGCTGATTCCAGTGAAGATGAAGGGGCATCCCTGGGCTATAGTTCATGGTGCGGCCCATGCTCACTGGGGTGTGTACACGTGAGAGCACGTGTCGTGGATGGGCTATGTGTGTGTTCCCACAAGCGCATATGTGGCTCACCTGGAGGCTCCCACCCAGCCTCCTGCGTTGCCCGAGGAACCCCGAGGCCCCACAGCCCCCTAGGCACTGAGGTCCACCACCACATGTCGGTACACCAGCGTCTGTCCCTTGAAGCTGGGCGCCAGGAGCAGCTGGGCATCCCCAGCTGGCATGTAGCAGAAAGCCCGGGGGGCCTGCACTGCCAGCTCTTGGAACCGCACAAACTTCTGCCGTCCCTCATCCCACTGGTAGATCTGCGTGAAGGAGAAGTCGCTGCCTAGTGCCAGGTAGCGGCGGCCGCCCACCAGGAAGGGTTGCAGGGCCAGCGAGCCCCGGGAGGGCAGGGCCTGCACCTCGGAGAAGCGGGCACCCTCCCAGCGCAGGATCTTGGAGTCACCGATGTAACGGCTGAGGCACAAGTAGCTATCGCGGCCTGCACGGAAGTGTTTCACTGCCTGGGCATCAGGCACCTGGGTCACCTCACCCTGAGCCACAAACTGCTTCTGGGTGCGACTCCACTGATAGATGACAGGAGCCTGCGAACTGCTGGACACGATCAGACGTGGCTTTCCCTCACCATCCACGAATTCCAGGTCGGTGTCACGGTGCCAGGGGTGCAGGGCCTGGTGGGAGTAGAAGCCGTTCTGGTGCCAGCGGTAGAGGCTGGTGGCACCCGCCTTGGAGCTGTCGGCCACAGCGAAGTACCAGTCGCCGTCGATGCGGAAGGCCTCAAGGTCGTTGGGCTTGCGCACACGCTGAGGGTCAATGTCCTGCAGCTTGGTGAAGCGTGTGGTGTTGGGGTCCCAGTGGTAAATGTAAGAGCCCCCAAACAGCTGGGCCACCACCACATACAGCTGGCTGTCCACCACCATTGGCTTGCAGTGCACCGCAGAGGGGGCTGCGGGTGGAGGGGAGTGGTGTTAGGGGCCCCCCACGCCACACCCTCAGAAAAGAGGGTTGGGCCCCTCCGAATAAGGCTCTCTGCTACAGCATTCTCTCCCTGCTGAATGTCCATCGTGTGCTCAATGCTTTCTAATTGTCTCCCAGCTAAGAATCCATCTCACCATCACCCTCCCTTTGCCTTTGACCCCAGAGTTCCAATATAAGCTTACACTGAGCACAAAATAGGTGTTGATAGATATTGACCAACTGAATAACCATCACGTCAGTTTATTGTGTACAAAGGCTCAGTGGTAAAGAATCACCTGCCAATGCAGGAGACACAGGTTCTATCTTTAATCCAGGAAGATCCCACAGGCTTCGGAGCAACTAACCTAGTGCACCACAGCTATTAAGCCTGTGCTCTAGAGCCTGGGAGCCGCAACTACTGAGCCTACCCGTGCTGAGCCCATCTGTGCCACACTTGCTGAAGTCTGCATGCTCTAGAGCCTGTGCTCCACAGTAAGAGAAGCCGCTGCATTGAGAAGCCCATGCAGCAACGAAGACCCAGCACAGCCAAAATTAAAATAAATAAATAAGTAAATATATATATATATATATATATATATATATATATGATTCAGCTTAGGCATCCCCTCTACCAGGAAACTTTCCCTGATTGCCCAGGGTAGGCCTCTCCTTTGGCCCCCAGAGCATTGTGGTCATATCTTTCTCCTAGCACCTATGTATTATGTGGATGTTATCTGTGTATGTATCAACCATCCCTCCCACCCCCCCACCCCGCCCCCGCCAAAAACTAGAAAAGTTCCTCTTGTGGACAGAGACCATGTCTCATCTATCCTTCTACCTGTAGGAACTCAAGGAAGAGGAACAACAGAGCCCACCCCACCCTCAGGGCTACCACAGCCAGGCCAGGCCTAGATACCTGGGATTCTATCATAGTCTCGAAGCTGCCTTTCAACATAGTCCCACTTGAGGATGGTGCAAGCACTGGCTCCTGGCTGGGCCAGAGCCAGATAGAGATCGCTGGAGTAGAGAAAGGGCTCGGCTGACACCGCTGGGAAGGACAGCGTCTGGTACAACACGAAATCTGCAGGGATGAGGGGTTAGGGGTTAGGGTTAGGTTAGGGAGAAGGGTTAGGGCTACTTGACTGGCAAGGCAGGGCACAGGGAGCATCCCAGGGGAGACCCAGCCTGATGGCCAAGGTGGGGCATCTCCTACCTGTGGTGATGCAGTCGAACTCACGCAGCGGTAGATCCTGCACCTTGTGCTCTTGGAAACGGGGTGGGCTGGCGCAGTAGATGGGCGCCACCGTGGTGTTGGTGTGTGCCAGCCACTCCACCAGCCACTTCACCTTGCAGTCACAATTGAGCGAGTTGCCCCGCAGGTCCCTGGATCATGAGGGTGATGGAGGAGGCACAGAGAGGGGCAGGCTCTCAGCTGCTCTGCCCACCCAGGCCCTCTAGGTTTTCAGTAGATGTTGGCAAGGCTGCTGCTGGTTGCTCATGTGGCATCTTTGTGCCGGTCAGAGAAAGGTCCCCCACGGGGTGGGCTCAGCCCCGTAGACATGTGCTTGACCAGGAGAGTACAGGCTGAGTTTCAGCCCCTACTTGCCTCCTTGGCCAGGTACCGTTTCCTGTGTAAGACTTCCACATCTATCTGTTTCATCCCCGTTCCTCCAAACCTTCCTCAGTCTGGGGCTTTTGTTTTCTTGTAGAAATACTGATCAATGACTGTGGCTATGCTACTGGACTTTAACACAGATTCAAATCAAACATATGTTCTAAAAGCACATATTCAAAAAGTACATCGTAGGAAGGAGGCTTAAGACGGAGAAGACATACGTATACTGATTGGTTTCCCAGGGGGCACTAGTGGTAAAGAACCCGTCTGCCTATGCAGAAGAGGTAAGAGATGAGGGTTTGATCCCTGGGTGGGGAAGATACACTGGAGGAGGGCATGGCAACCCACTCCAGCATTCTTGCTCGGAGAATCCTATGGACAGAGGAGCATGGCGGGCTACAATTCATAGGGTGGCAAAGAGTCAGACACGACTGAAGCAACTTGGCATGCACAGAGCTGATTCACGTTGTACAGCAGAAACCAACACAACATTTCAAAGAAATTATCCTCCATTTAAAAATAGATTAAAAAATAAAATACTTCCCAAATTGGAAAAAATATACACATAATGTCTTGCATGCATTTTAAGAGGGTCCACAAATGTCTTGAAGAACCTCAACTTGAAAGGCTACCAATCTCTGTATAAATCAACCTAGCCTTCTCCCCCGCCCAAACCTAAACCCTCCCAGCCTGTCAAGACCTTATGGTCTTCCAATTCTGGCTCCCACACTGCTCCCTCCAGGGCCACGCCCCTCTGTGCCATTGTCAACAAAAGGTAGCACTCAGGCCTTACAAGTCACTCAGGATGTCCAGGGGCCGAAAGATGTCTCTAGGCAGTGTCTGCAGGTTATTGTTGGCCAGTGAGCTGAAAGAGAGACCTCTGGGTCACCTACCTGAAGGTCATGCCCAAGACCAAAGGCCACAGGAGACAGGGGGCTTTGGGCCAGTGTATGAGTGTGATGTACTCACAGGTGTGTCAAAGACTTGAGTCCTCGGAAGGTAAACTTGGATAATGCCCAGATGTCATTGTTCTCAATGAAGCTGGAGAAAACAAGAACTTATTTCAGCTGCCATTCAGCATCCCAGACCAGTTCCCCCAACCCCAGCTGCTTCCCTATGGCCCTTCTAGATTCCAGCCCATGACCCTAAGGCAGGCTTTCATTCTGAATCTGGACATGAAGCCTGTGGTGACAGGCATTCAGGTGGGATGGTTTACGCAGAGGGATGGATGAAACGACCTTCTGCTCGGGCCCTGCAGTCAGAGGATTCAAGGGCTCTCTTCCCACCTCACCCCCAGCCCTCCTCTCTCCATCTCTGTTCTCAGCCCTCCTCCCAATTCCCCTTTCCTTCCCACGCACAGGTACTGCAGGTGTGACAGTCCTGTGAAGGCATTGTCTCCAATCAGTGTAAACTTGTTGGAATTGAGTAACCTGCAGAGACAAAGGCGGGTTAGCGTTTCCAAGGGCACGCCTGCTGTGCCAGCTCCCAGCCAGTTGCCTCACCCCCAAGCCATGCCTCCCACCCTGGGGACCCTAGCGGAGAGTCCCGGAGCAGCCTGGGTGGCAAGTCCAGGCGGGAATCTGCTCTGGTCCCAGAAGCTCCCAGGGCCCCCATTTGCTCCTAGGGCGTATCTCTCCTGTCAAGTTGGGTCCTTCCCCACAGCTCTGCCTCCCACCCTCACCCAGCTCACTCCAGTTCCTCTCAGACCAATGGCAACTTTGAGGATAACCACGTTTATCTTTTCTTGTGACTGGGGCTTCAAGCATAAATAGCTCCCTTTGGAATTCCAGACCCTCCTGTCTTCCCTCCCTTTCAGCTCCAGGCTCTCTCTTCAAACCCTGATCCTTGGGGTCACTTGTCTCTAAGGTGACCTCTCTCACCTGCACTGTCCACCCTCTGGCTCCAGCCCAAACTATCGCACCCAGTTCTTTGGGGTCTCCAGAGGACACAAGTCCATTCCTAACTGGGCCTCAAATATCCTCGTTCTTTGCTTTTGCATGCAACCTGGACCTTCCTCCCCCAAACTGCTGCTCTCTGCGCCCCTCTGGACTCTGCACTGCTTCACTGTTTGTGGCTTTCCCATTGGAGCGAGAGTAAGGGACACCTGCACCTTGACCTCCACAGGCAACTTAGGATCACTCTCCTCTCCCCTCCCCCTAGTCTGAGATCCTTCCCTTCCCCTGCCCGACCCTGCCCTTCAGCGAGGCCCTGTCCATACAGGAACTGCAGCAGTGGCAGGTGGGAAAACGCTCCATCCTGGATCTCCGAGAAGGCAGCATTCACCAGCGTCCTGCAGGGGACATCTGAGGGTCAGTAACCAAGGGGAGAATACAGGACTGTGCTGGGATGGCATTAAGTGGACAGGGCAATGTCTTCTGTATACACTCGCCTTGGAAAGTCCCCATGTCACCTGGCTCCACCCCCCCCCCCAACCTGAGGCTATCTTTCCCTTCTCACAAGCTCATTATCATCCTCCACTACTGACTCCCTGAGCACCAAGGACTTCGGCCAAAAGAAGGTTCCTTTACCCATACCTGCTTCATCATCCAAACACCCACAGTGTGCTGGGTGCTGTTGAGGGATGGAGCACTGGGATGGGGCGGTGGATTAGCATCTTGCCCTCAGGGACCAACCACACAGCCTATCTAGTCCCTGAGGCTGCTTGCTGCAAGTGATAGGCTGGCTGGCCCCGTGCAGAGTGCTGGCGAGACCAGTGGCAGGCGTCCACCAGTGCCAGGGCACGGTAGGGGTGTATCTCCCTTCCATCCTTCCCCCTGCTGCCACCTTCCCCCTCCAAGAGGCCTTCTGTCCTTGGTATGACATCACAGGCAGGGGCCCCCATACTCATGTAAACAACCCCCTCCCTCCAAGTCCAGTGCCCGCACACAGTAGGTCTCATTAATGCTGATGGTGGTGATGATTCATTCTTGGCCATAAACACTCGCTTTTCCAGCCATGGCTGCTTTCCCCAGCATGACTGCAGAACTCCCAGCCAGGCTGCTGCCTCGAATCTCCAGTTCCTGAGGACCCCTGGAGCCCTCCTGGTCCTCACTCTCTGTAGAGAGGGAGCAGGGGTTCTCCCCAGAGCAGGGTTTTTGCCTTCTTTCCAGCTCCCCCACCCAACCGCACCCCAGTCCAGAGCACTCACAGAGAGATGACCTCGGAGGGCAGGTTCCTGGGCACTGCCTTAGAGTCCACGCAGAAGGCAGTGTCCCTAGTGCAGGAGCAACTCGGGGGACAGGGGGGCGTCTTGGGGGGTCTCTTGGCGCCGACTTGCAGCATTAGGCAGAGGCCCAGGGTAGACAGCGCCAGGAGCCGGAGCCCTGAGACCCGCCTGGCCTGCAGCCCCGCCATGCTGCCTGCGAGCTCACGGCCCCCGCCCCACCGCTCCCGGCCACCCCGCGCGGGCGCTCCCGGGCAGCCGCTGTGACAGCTAGGGTCCCCCTGGCTGTCCTCTGCAGAGCTACTCCTCCGGCCCTCGGGCGCCGGCGGCCGTCCCCGCCCCTGCTCGCTCCCGCGAGCCGAGCACTCGGAGAGATGCAGAGATGCGCGGATCCGGGGGCCGAGCCAAGGGCTGACAGGTTGGGAGGACGCGGACTGCGGCGGGCGGCGGGGGCGCGCAGGGCGGAGCGGGGGAGTCCCCGGTGTGGGGAGGGGAGTAGCCACAGAAAGGAGTGGTTGCGCCCCGGTCGGCCGCTGCGCGCCCTGCAGGCGGTCTCCGGGGCCATCTGCTCACCCGCCTGGCACCCAAAGCGGCTGGGCGCGAGGATGTGTGTGTGTGTGCGTGCGCGCGCGCGCAAGATCTCCTTGTGCAACCTTCACGCGTGCACACTCGTCTCTGCACGGACATATATTTCCCCGGGGCAGGCATTGCTACGCTTTGGATCTTTGTGCCTCTGTGCTTCTATCTTGGCCCTCAGCGGCCTGTGAGCAGAGTTCGTGGCATGCCATGTGTCATAAGTGACTTGCATGTATCTGTTCACATCTCCGAAGGCTAGTCAACAGAATGTGCCTTTGTGTCTGTGCGAACCTAAAGGGGAAATATCACTGGAGTTGGAATGGGAATGTGTGGAAATCCAGAACATTCCTCATGAGGCACAGTCTGTGGTTGAGGGTACTGGGAACAGCCTTGGGCATTTCCAGTCCAGCCCTTGGTTTAACAAAGGAGGAAACTAAAGCCCCAGTGCAGAGGAAAGCAGCCAACCTTGTTATCACATCTACTAGCTGCTGTGTACTCTGTGTACTTAATCGCCTCAACCTTTTGAGGTCTTTGTTATTAATCACCTTTTGCAGATAAGGAAAGTGAGACCTGTAGTACCCAAATAAGAAAGGGACAGAGCAGGGGTTTAAAACGCACTCTGCCTGACTCCCTGGGCTCCCTGGTAGCTCAGCTGGTAAAGAATCCGCCTGCAAGGCAAGAGACTCTGGTTTGATACCTGGGCTGGGAAAATCCCCTGGAGAAGCGATAGACTCCAGTATTCTTGTCTGGAGAATCCCAAGGACAGAGGCGCCTGGCAAGCTACAGTCCATGGGGTCACAGTCAGACATGATGAGTGACAGAGAACACATGACCTGACTCCAGAGCCAACAACCATTCTACACACAGGATTTTCAAAGTCTGGTCCAGGGAGCCCAGGGGTCTGAGGACCTTCCAGGGAGTCTTTAAGGTCAAAACAATTTTCCTAATCATGTTAAGGCATTATTTGCCCTTTTCATTTTCACGCTCTTACAGAAGTACCCTGGAATTTTCCAGAGGTTACAAGACATATCTTCTATGAAATTAAAGAAATTTGCAAAAATGTAAAACAATGACGCCCTGCTCCGTAATTTTTTGTTTTGTAAAGTAGTTAATTTCATTACATAATTTATGTTACGTGTGCTACAAAACATTGGTATTCAGTCACTAAGTCGTGTCTGACTCTTTGCAGCCCCATGAAGTGCAGCACGCCAGACTTCCCTGTTCTTCACTATCTGCCTGAGTTTGCTCAAACTCATGTCCATTGAGTCAATAATGCTATCCAACCATCTCATCCTCTGTCGTCCCCTTCTCCTCCTGCCCCCAAATTTCCCCAGCATCCCAGGTCTTTTCCAATGAGTCAGCTCTTTGCAACAGGTGGCCAAAGTATTGGAGATTCAACTTTAGCATCAGTCCTTCCAATGAATATGCAGGGTTATTTTAACTAAATTAATTCAGTTTTTAAAATTTCTTAGTAAATATCAATATGGTAAGTATCGATAGCTGTAAGACACATAAACAAAAGCACTTTAGGGTTTTCACAACTTTTTAAGTGTTAAAGGTTCCTGAAACCAAGAAGTTTGAGAACTGCTGCTCTCTACTATGTTATTTCCCAGGGGTGTGTATGTGGGAGGAAGGTGATTGTCCGAGAGCTCACAGGTACAGTCAGGTGGATGGGCTCCCAGTTCAGTGCTCTTTCCATCAGTCCAGAAAGCCAAGATCACTGGATAGAAGATGCTTCCCCAGCTGTCCCTAGCCTCTGCCAGACAGGGATTCTCTGGTGTGAGCGTAAGTCCATGTTCTCCCAGCCAGGGATGCCCCTGCCCTTGGATGCTCACTTGCTACTGCCCGTCCAGCTGCCCGTGCTGCCCTCCCCATGCCAGTTTGTGGGAAGACAAGCAGTGGCGGGGGGGGGAGGGTGGCCTGGGCAGCTGGACAACCATCCCCACCCGTCCCTGGCACGGCTGTGCCCAGAACACAAAGGGCAGAGTGAATCTTGTCCCTCCCCTGAAGCTGAGGGGCCAGAAGGAGGAAAAGAGAAGGCACACACAGGAGAGGCTACCATGGGCTTCTCCATCACCCATAGTTCTCGGAGAGCTTTAACTCAGATACAGACAGAATGGGGGAGTCTGGGTCCTATTCTTAGCCAGTGGGAAGAGGTGCCCTGGGGGGTGAAGTCCATGATGATAATCATGATGATTGAACTTGCACATCGTGATGTCATTGGATCTTTACAACAACTTGGAGAGAGGAGCAAGATAGGCTGTATTAGTCCCCTTTCACAGATGAACACGTGGGTGCATGCGAAGTTACTTCAGTCGTGTCCGACTCTTTGCGACCCCATGGACTGTAGCCCGCCGGGCTCCTCTGTCCATGGGATTCTCCAGGCAAGAATACTGGAATGGATTACCATGCCCTCCTCCAGAGGATCTTCGTGACCCAGGGATCGGACCTGCATCTCTTATGTCTCTGGCATTGGCAGGTGGGTTGTTTACCACCTGGGAAGCCCACAGATGAATACACTAAAGCCAAGAAAGGCAGAATGACTTATCCATGGTCCCAGAGCTGAGCTGATCAGTGAAGCACTGCGTCTTCTATATACTGAGGGAATAAACTACTGAGCCCTCATTAGGAGCCCTGTCATGTTTGGTGACAGTCTTATTATCACTGAGTAGAGTTACAGGTTGGCTGCATGCATGTGCCTGACCCTGTGTGAAGCCTCAGGAAGGCATGGTCTCAGGGCTGGTCCCAAGGGCTGGCAGCCTGGTTGGGAAGAAGGGCAACACAAAACACCCACAGAGCTGAAGGGGACAGCAGTGCATGCTAAGTGGCAGGTGAACGTGCAGGAGGGAAGGGGCGCTGTGGGTTAGGGTGGGAGCACAGAGGGGGTGCCAACTGGCTCTTGCCTGATCTTTTAGGATGGGTGGTATTCAGCAAGGTGAAGAGGCATTGAAGGTATGCTTTCCAGCAAGGAGAAATGGCCTAAATAAAGGCCAAAAAGTGAAAAGCCTATAGCGGAGGGCTGGGATAGTGTGGGGGCAGGTGAGGTGACAACCCTGCATGCTCAGCTGAAGGTCCCTTGCCCCTTTCTGGAAGGAAGAAAAGAATCCCAAGACCTTCCATGTCAGTGCCAGCATGTGAATTTCCCTTATTAAACTTGAGAACACCCTTCCTTCCCCAACTTCCAAAAAGGCAAAAATGAATTAATAAAGAAAGGGATAAAAACAAAGTTGTAAGAACCACAGCCTAAGGGCAGCCGGCAGGGGAGACTTTCCCCAGCAGCCAGAGATGCTGGCAAGCTCCAGGCACAGCGCCTGCTCAGAACAAGCCCCACAGCTGGATCATGCCCCGCCCACCCCCAGGATGCCCACAGGGACCCCCAAGATGCTTGCCATTCTCCTTGGTTCTCCCGCTGGCCCACTGCCCATCTGGCTCAGGTCCAGTACATGTGAGTCAGCCAATCAATCCCAGTGTTGCTAGGACAACTGGGGTGGGAGTGGGGGCCCTGGGGCCAGCAGGGGTGGGCACGGCAGGCGGGCTGTCTCCTGCATCTGGCACCTGCAGCAGCTGAGGCTGCATAAAGTCCCCAGAAGGATGTTTCCCCTCCCTCCTTCTTCCTGGACTCCCATCCCTTTCTCTCCCTCCTCCTAGGACACTTGCTGCTAGAGGCTTAGGCAAATATTTAAAGCGGCAGTTGGAGGTGAGGAGGGTGGTGGGAACAAACACTTCTGTCTCTCTCTCCTTTCCGGAGCTTCTCTTCTGGGACTCTCAGCTCGGATGCCATGCCATTGTGTAACCTGGAGGCTAAAGGCTCTCCAACTGGAGAGGGGGTCCTTGTGGAGACAAGGGAACCTGCCAGGGCTGGAGAGTTGGGGGCCAGCTCGTGACTGAAGGGCAGGGCCAAGGTGGGAGGGGGTGCCCAGCAAGGGACAGGAATTGGGGTGAAGTGTTGGAGTTCAAGTACAAGGAGAATGGGGTGAGGCCAAGAGAGGAGTGAGGTGTGGGGCTCTGACTTACACTCGAGTTAAAGTTCAGAGGTGAAGGCAATGTAGAGACCACTTGGCCCAGCAAGTGGAGGGAGCTGGAGAGAAAGAAGGCAGTCATTAATTGGCATGGTTTAGTACTACAAAGCAACAGAGATGACTTTGGGGAAAGAGACAGGAAAGGGGTAGAGAGGAGAAGAAGAAGATCCAGAAGCAGTTCAGATCTGGGTAAGAGCATCCTCAGGGCAAATGCAGGAACAGAGGATATAAAAAGAAGAGTGTTGAGAGGGTAGGGCGTGAGGCAGCACTAAGCAAGTGGGCTGATTCAAGGACAAGGAGATGGGGACCCCCATCAGACACCACCACCAGCCCTGTGCAAGGCTGTCTGGGCATAACTGTCAGGTGAGGAACTGCTATCAAAAGCCTCTAGCGTGGTACTTCCCTGGTGGTCCAGTGGCTAAGACTCCACACTCCCAATACAGGGGGCCCAGGTCCAATCCTTGATCAAGGAGATAGATCCTGATGCCACAATTATGATAGAAGGTCTCAAGTGCCCAGTGTAGCCAAAAAAAAAAAAAAAAACCCTCCAGCTTGATCTCTGAAAATGGTTTGCTCCCTTGATGCAGAAAACCCACAGAAACATGCAAATCCAAAGTTCAAATCTTCGTGTTCACTTTAGGAACATTCATGAAACGGCACAGGCTATCAAGGGTATGTATATCCCTAAAGCCACCAAGTATTTGAAGGATGTCACTTTAGAGAAGCAATGTGTGCTGTGCCCTTGTTCCAACTGTGGAGCTGGTTGATGAGCCCAAGCCAAACAGCGGGGCTAAACTTAGGGTTGGCGACCCAAAAAGAATGCTGAGTTTTGCTGCACGTGCTCAAAAATGCAGACAGTAATGCTGAACTGAAGGGTTTCAATGTGGATTCTGTGGTCAATAAGCCCCCAAGATGCCGCACAGAACTTTGCAGAGCTCACAGTCGGATTAACCTCTGTGGGACTCCCCCTGCCACACAGAGATGATCCTGACTGGGAAAAGAGCCAGTTATTCCTAAACTTGCACAGGAACTTGTGCAGAAGAGAAAGCTATCCCAGAAGAAACTGAAGAAGCAAAAATGTATGGTCTGGAAAATAAATTCAGCATAAAATAATTGCAGGGACTTCCCTGGTGGGGAATCTGCCTGCCAATGCAGGGAACACAGATTCAATCCCTGGTCCAGGAAGATCCCACCTGCCCTGGGACAGCTAAGCTGGTGTGCCACAGTTACTGAGAACTCACTCTAGAGGCTGTGCTCCGCAACAAAAGACGTCTCTACAACAGAAGCCTATGCACTGCAACTAGAGTAGCCCCTGCTGGCTGCAACTAGAGAAAGCCTACAAGCAGCAATGAAGAACCAGCACAGCAAAAGTAAACAAACAAATAAATACAACTTAAAAATAAATGCAAAAAAGTTAAAACCAGGTTAAAAAGAAAAAGCCTTCAGCTTACAAACAAGCCCATACAAAGAAAGAAAAACTGCATGTTAGTAAGAATGTATAACTAGAAGGGACAGTTTTCAGAATTTGGGAAAGAATGACCAGGGGCATGTCTGAGGTTAGGTACAAGATGTGTAAGAGTAGGCAAAGCAGGTATACTTGAATTGAAAATCTGACACTCCCAGGAAATTTATGAACCATTTATGAAATCCTGCACCGATGCCAAAGCACCTCGTGCCTTTGGTACTGTCCCTGTGAGTCCACAAGATTTCCCCTTCCTGGAGCTTAGGCTCCAGGGGCAATTTGGAGGCAAGTCTGGGGGCAAATCTGTTGGGAAGTGTGGTGGACCCACTGGGTCTAGCCCTTGGTTGCCGAAGAGATTCAGCCTGGCAGAAGAACAGGAAAAGCCATAAGACAGCAGGGGCAGGTGCCAGCAAGAATGGTAGGCACGCCAGGAAGACACCCACGGTGAGAGGTGTAGATTTCTCAAGGGCAAGGTTGCTCAGCTCACCCAGCTTTGCTTTCCCTGGGGCCAAGAGGACTCACGCACCAGGGCCAAGGGCCCTTAGGCGCTCTTGCAGCTGGCTTATCCAGCCCTTGGCTCTGAAGGGCCAGGAACAAACAGGCTTCAAAGCTGAGGGCTTGGTTGGCAGACAGGGGCTGGGTCTTTTACCTCTGTCCTGTGTCCATGCTGGCACATATAAGACCCTCGTCGTACTCAGAGATGAGGAGGGAAGGTGTCTACAGCAAGATGGATGTGGGTAGCAAAGAGGTCTTGATGGAGAGCCCGCCGGTGAGTCTGATTGTGTGTACATGTATGTGTGTGTGTGTACATGTGCAAGAGTGTATCTGTGTACGATGGGCTCTGCCTCCTCCAGCCTCTCTGGGCCTGTTTCCTCACCCAAATTCATTCACTCCACTAACCTAGGACTGTGCTAAATTAAGACAGGGACACCAACCACTAAGACAGAGACTCGGAGTGGCAGACTCAGCAGCCACTAATTCCCATACAAGGGGCTGTGAGCCATCAAAGGGGTCCGTGGAAAAGACTGTAGAGAGCACTGGGAAAGGAGCCACTACACGGGAGGTCACAGGAAGCTTTGCAGAGAAACTAACATTTGAGCTGGCTCCAGAGGAACAAGCTGGAGCTCACCAGGTGGAGAAGGAGGAAGGCATTGCTGGAAGAAGGGATCATACGCCTAAAAGCACGGATTTGGAGGGGAACTGGAGGGGATGGGTGTGGCTGGGATGTCAGAGGTGTGGAGGAAACAGCAGGACGTGAGACTGGTGAAACAGGCTCTCTTGGATCTGTTCGAGCTAGACCTCACTTCTAAGCATCTATGAGTTTGTTGCAATCCAGGCCCCCTCCTCCAGGAAGCCTCTAACCGGCTCAGCCCTCTTCTACACATCCATGGCATTGGTTGTTCAGTCCTGGGAGAGAGTGGGAGGGTGTCTCAGTTGTGCAGGGAGAAGGGGCATCTTCATGACCTCATACCTGTCTCCCCGCCTGCCCCACATGTCAGGACTACACAGCAGTCCCTGGGGGCCGGCTCCCCATCCCCTGCTGTCCCGTGAACATCAAACGCCTTCTCATCGTGGTCGTGGTTGTGGTCCTTGTCGTCGTGGTGATCGTAGGGGCCCTGCTCATGGGCCTTCACATGAGCCAGAAACATACAGAGATGGTGAGTAGGCTTGGGATGGGGTGGGCAGTGGATACAGGGCAGGTCAGATAGAGGCCCTGGGATGGGGTGGGCAGAGAGCAAATTGCCCACGGGGAATGAGGGGAGGAGGCAAGTGACACCTCAGGGAAGGACAGAGGTGGAAACAGGGTGGCAAACTTGGCCTGGGCTTTTTCACCAGCCCCCACCCCACAGTTGGACAATCTGTTCCCTCCAGTGCCTGGTTTCCCTGGGCCTCTCTGAGCTCCCAGGGAAGAAAGAATTGCATTTGAGTAAAGAGGACTGGGGCTTCCCAGGTGTGCTAGTGGTAAAGAACCCGCCTGCCAATGCAGGAGACGTAAGAGATGAGGGTTCCATCTCTTACGGGTCGGGAAGATCCCCTGGAGGAGGGCATGGCAACCCACTCCAGTAGTCTTGCCTGGAGAATCCCATAGACAGAGGAGCCTGGAGGGTTACAGTCCACAGGGTCTCAAAGAGTTGGACATGACTGAAGTGACTGAGCATAGCACAGCACAAAGGGAACTGAGGGTGGGTATGAGCTGCTGGGATGAGTGGGGAAAGAGGAATGCCAGGCAGCACAATGCCCTCCTCTAGGTTCTAGAGATGAGTATCGCAGGCCCGGAAGCACAGCAGCGCCTGGCCCTGAGTGAGCGTGTGGGAAGCACTGCCACTTTCCTCATTGGCTCCACTGGCACTGTGGTGTATGACTACCAGCGGGTGGGTATGCGCGGACCTCTTGACCCCAAGGCTAGGGAACTGGTGATAATTCTGTGCTAGACCTCTTCAGCTTTGGCCTTCCTACAGGTTCATCTCTCCCCACCCCCAGCCCTTTTGCTAAGCCCCAGATTCCAGTATGACTCCTTCCAGTGCCCAACCTAGAGGGGGATGGCCTAGAGTTAGGAGTGAGCTAGGCAGCACCTTACTAACTGACCCTCTTGTATGTTCCCATGCCCAGCTCCTGATTGCCTACAAGCCAGCCCCCGGAACCTGCTGCTACATCATGAAGATGGCTCCGCAGAACATCCCAAGTCTCGAGGCTCTCACCAGAAAATTGCAGAACTTCCAGGTGGGTGTATGGGTAAGAGGGAGTGGGTTGGCTTTTCCCAGGGCTGCTGGCAGGAGCATTTTAGATGATGATTTTGTCACCTGTAAAACACTGCTCCTCATGGGCTGCCAGGTAAATGTCCTCCCTGGATTCCCCTGCACCGAACCTTTCCTAGCCAAGTTCCCCAGCCCCGCCCCGCAGCCAAGCTGCTGGCTTAGCTGAGCCCACACACCCCCTGGGGGCTCTGATTCTAGCACAACACCTTCTTTACACAGAGAGACTGCCTGGAACACCTGAGGTCCCATGATAAGGACCACAGGTGAGACAGAAACACAGTTCCCAGGCTCCAAACCAGATGCTCTTTCCAGGCCAAGCCCCAAGTGCCTTCCTCGAAGCTGGGCCAGGAGCAGGGCCGTGACGCCGGCTCAGCATTCTCTGGGGACCTGGCCTTCCTGGGCAGGACCGTGAGCACCCTGTGTGGCGAGGTGCCCCTGTACTACACCTAGGACTGGTCAGGTGAGCAGGTGTGACCTCCAGGGCACAGGAACAGACGCAGCCCTGGACGGTTTGGGCCACCTCTTCATGTCAGTTGACCAGGCACTGGGGGACCCAACAAGATGGGGTCACCTACAGAGCTCCAGGGAGGGAAGGTTTCACAAACACCCTCTCCAGTCCTTCTCCCTCACATAATAAACAGTGTTTCTTCGCTTCCCAGGGCCTCAGGAAGCCCCAAAGGGACAGCGGAGATCCAGGAGCAAAGGGTCTTGTGCGGACTGGCAGGAAGCGGATCCTGTCGACACCACCCAGACTGGCCCTGCAGAAATGGGAGCTGTGGGAAGAGGTGGGCGGAGGAGAAGCAGCTCCTAGGGCCCAAGGGGGCTCCTACCACCAAAGATTAAAGCATCCTGATTGCAAAACGAACGGTGTACCTCGTCTGTCCGCTCACAGCCCGGCTCTTGGTGGGAGCCGGCCAGGGGAAGGCTAGAGCCTTGGGGGCGCCAAGCCGGCTTTCCAGTTCTCCCCCGATCCCAGGGTGAGGAGACTGGGGAGCAATCCGCGGGCTCCAGGCGCCCTCCAGTGGCGTCTCCCGAGGGAGGGAGCGAGACGGAGACGGCAAGAGACCGAAGGACCGAACTAGAGGGACAGGGACGGAGATGGGCGAGAGCGAGGGTCCGAGAACCGGAGAGAGCGAGAGCCGCAGGCGGGGAAACGCAATCCGAGACAAGGGGGGCTAGAGCTGTGCGGAGGCTGCACGATCGACCCGGCGGCGTGTCCGGAGGCCCAGGAGGGGGCTCGGGCCGGACACCCCGGGGACCGGCGCCCCCTTCCCGGCCCCGCCGCCTCGCGCCCCGCGCCGCCCGAGCCCCCTCCAGGCCGGCCGGCTCCGTGCCCTCCCCGCCTCCGGCTGGCGTGCGTCCCGGCCCGGCCGATCGCCGTCCCGGCCCCGAGGGGGGCCGAGCTCCGGGCGAAAACCCGCCCTCCAGCGAGCTCATTTCCCTAAAGAGGGGGAGAGGGAGGGAGGGAGAGAAGGAAAGAGACGGAAAGAAGGGAAGGGAGAGCGGAGAAGCCGGGCTGGAGAGGGGGCGGGAGACAGGAAGGAGGGAGGGCGAGCAGAGGGAAGGGGAAGAGGTAGGGAGAGCTCGGGGGGAGAGCGGGCGGCCGGGAGCGCCCTCCCCTCGCCGCCAGTCCTCCGCTTCCCCTCGCCCGCTCCCGCGTCCGGGTGCGACCCGCCGCCGCCGCTGCCGCCGCCGCCGCCGCCGCCGCGCCCGCCAGCATGCCCGGCGTGGCCCGCCCGCCGCTGCCGCTGCTGCTCTGGCTGCTGCTGCTCGCGCGCCCCGGCCGGCCGCTCGACTTGGCCGATTACACCTATGACCTGGGGGAGGAGGACGACGCAGAGCCCCTCAACTACAAAGACCCCTGCAAGGCGGGTAGGTGCCCCCGACCCCGCCGGCCGGTCCCCGGGGCGCCAGGGCCGGGCGCGGGCGGCCCGGGGCCCGGAGGAAGGCGCCGGCTGCTTGAGGGTTCGGGGGAGGACAGTCCGGTGTGGGAAGCTGGGAGCTGCCTGGTTGGCAATGCAGTGGGGAACAAAAGAAAGAGGGAGAGAGTGGGGGGGGGGGAAGTTTGGGGGAATTGTAGGGACTGAAGTTTTGCTGCAATTGGTGTGAGCTGCCCAGTGGCTACCTCTGGTGTGACCCCAGGAGGGTTCCTCCCGGGATACCGGGAGGAAACCTGTGGCCAAGGAGGCTTTTCCTTCTACTGGAAACTTTTCCGGCCAAACTCCTGTGTGTGTGTATGTGTGTGTGTGTGTGTGTGTGTGTGTGTGTGCACACGCAGTTTTCCCTTCTGCCAGATCCGGGGTTCCAGCACACTGGTGTTTTCCATCCTGTCTGTCTGGGCTGCCCTAGGGGCTACACATCTGTCCGGCTGGGTTCAGGGAGGCCTCAATCTCCAAGCAGGTCTCCTGAGACCTACCCCCTCCACCCACCCAGTCCAAGTGGAAGAAAGTTTTTTTCAAGGGATCCTCTGAGATCATGCCCCCTGGGGATCCCATTTCCCCACCAGCAGCAGCAGTTTACTGAGACCTCAGAGACAGCTGTCAAAAGTCAGAGAAGCCAGCTCAGGACTGGGACTGACTTCTGTCCCCCTGTGCCAGAGGCCCCTGCCAAGGCCAAGTGGTGGTGGAAAGGGGGAAAAACGGAACTCAGATACTGTATATCAGCTCTCTCCATCCTGCAGACACTGGAGGTTAATTAGCCCAGGTCAGGGCCCTGGAGGGGGTGTGTGTGTGTGTTCTTTGTCCATGAAGACCTGGTGTAACCCCTTCACTCCTGCTGGGCCCAGAGGGATTCCCCCCTCTCCCCCCTACCAGAGTGACCAGATGGTCTTGCACTCCAGCCATTTGCCTGATCGGATGACCCTGAATAGGCTGCCATGGATAAGAGAACACACAGGGCGTAAGATATCAGAACCTTTCCTCGACTTCCAGCCTCTGATTTCAGACTGTCTCCAAATAGCCAGGGCCAGGGGAATGACTCGGGGTGCTTGGAATTCTAGACATACCTGTGGGTGGCACGGGGGACAGGGGGTCAGGTTGCTCTGGTTCCGACCCAGGGGACCCCTCTTTGGGTGATGGAGCAGAGCGAACTGCAGGCATAAGGGACCTTCCAGTGGGAGCAGGAGAAGCCGAAGCCTCAGCCCTTCCTCCTCCACCCGTGCTGGGCTGTGAGCAAACCAGACGTTAGCCTCCATCTTTCTCACTGGGCTTGGGGTGGACATAAGGCTAAGTGGCCAGAGTGTGGGCTTTGCAGGCAGGCAGACATAGCTCTCAATCCTGGACCCACAACTCATTAGCTGTAGCATCTTGGGAACAGTAATTATCATCTCTGGACTTTGCTTTTCTCACCTGTAAAATGGAACTGATAATACGTTTCTCCGTAGAGCTGGTGGTAAAGATTAAATGTGAGAACACATATAAAATGTGTATTAGAGCTTAACACTCAGGAAGCACTAAGTAAACATTGGTGGCTTACCCCCTGTTTTCTGTGCCTCACACACTTACTTCTTTTTTTTTTTTTTTTTTCTGAGAAAATAGGCTTGGTTTTCAGGAAAAGAGAATAGCTTCCTAACCCCGTCCTGTGTCATTTATTCATTCAACTGGCCTGCATTTGGGCTTCCCTCGTGTCTCAGACAGTAAAGAATCCACCTGCAATGCAGGAGACCTGAGTTCAGTCCCTGGGTGGGGGAGATCCCCTGGAGACAGGAATGGCTACCCCTCCAGTATTCTTGCCTGGAGAATTCCATTACAGAAAGGTTCCAGGCCATGGTCTTGATGTTGTGAGAGAAAGAATTATAAGCCAGGCTCCCTGCCCTCAAAGAGCTTACAGTCCAAAGGGGGCACAAGACATCTGTGGATGAACCAACTGCACAAACCAAGATATCTTACGTGCCACCCTGGAGGGAAAGCCCTTAAAGGCTCAAGGAACCTCTTGCCCCATGGTAGTGGTGCTGGCAGAGAAACAGTGATCACAGCATGCCGGGAAGGCTTGGGAGATCTTCATGGAGAAAGAGAGCTGGACAAGGCCTTAAAGAATAGGAAGGAAGCCAGGCTGATGTATTTCACTACCAGTTGGAAATTGGAGCGATTTTTTGGAGCAGGGAAGGTTCAGGGCTCCATCCCAGTCTCAGATTTCATGCTGGCTGGGTGGGGCTAGCTGAGTTGGAACTTCAAACGAAGGCTTTGGAGCAAGTTCTCCACTAGGGTGAAGTGAGGCTTGTGGGGAGCTGGGCCAGACCTAGGGGTGGCCAGGAGAGCCTGACAAGGCCAAGACTTGGGGTTGGAGCAGGCTTCCCTCCTTAGTGTGACTGGTACAGCCTTTCCTCCCTCCTGCCTGACTCCTAAGACCCCATATCAGCACCCTCAGGCCTCAGGTCCCCAGATTCTTTCCTCTGTTTGTGTTAACTTCTCCTGCCTGCCGTCACCTCTTGCCCCAGCTGAGCCCTGACCTCCAGATGCTGGTGCAGATGGTGTCTGACTTGACTTCCTTTGAATGCACCTGGCTGTACCTGCTTGATGCTCTCCAGCTCCCTTCTCTTCCTTCTCCTTCTTCTGTCAGAATTAGGGTTACTGTTGGCGGTAAGGACAGAATTAAGACCCTTGAGACCCTGGAGAGGTTCTGGCAAGACCAGAGCAAAGGGCAGGAAGCCAAAATAGCCTGTGTGTGCTCAGAGCCGTTTCCACCAAGCCCTCTTTTTCTCTCCCAGGGAGATTGCGACTCAGCCCTCATTTTTTGTATGTTGGGATGCCAAACCATCAAGGAAATCATTTCCCAAGATTCCCAGTTCCTTCTGGCTGCTCCAGATGACTCAGGGCTCTGGGAGAGACCATAGAGGCAAGAATTGGGACGCAGCTGCTCCATTCAGCAGAGAAGCCCACAGGATGCTCCTGAGCCAGCAAGGACCTTAATTCTGCCTCAGTTAGCAGCTCCGAGATATGCTATGGGGAGGCCAGGTGGTCTAGTAGCTCACCATCCTTATCCCAGGGGCTTTGTAACCCAGATTTGGACTTCACAGGGCCTCAGAGGAGTAGATTATAGGCTCTGGAGGTTGAGAAGCAATTCCTTCTCCTGCCAGACCACTTTCCCCCTCCAGACACGCTGCATGAGTCACCCACCCACCTATACCCTTGCTCCATGAGTCACCTTCTCTTTTCGGTGCCCCAAGGAAGGAGGAAAAGTCTTATAATCTTCCTGGACTCAGGATGAATGGGGAAACAATGGGACTCCCCTGGAAGAAGAAGCTCCAGAAATTCTAGTTTCTCCAGGGATTTTGGGAGAAGATATTGGGGGAGGAGGGGATGTAGTAGAGTGTATCACTCCTCAGGCCACTAAAGACCTCCTAAGGATAGCCAAGGGATTCAGCTACTCTCCCTTTCTCCTCTCCTCTCTCCATTTCTCAAGGTGCCCCTCTCCTTCAGTGAGGGGGTGTAGCCTGTGAAATGGGGTGTGCACATACAGTTCTTTGTGTATTTGAAAACACTGGGACTTGCACAGGAAAGCAGTTAGTGTGTTTTTACACGTCTGTGGGTGTGTCCCTGCTCTATGGGCAAGTCTATTCAACTGTGCCTGTGGGTACTCCTGAGTACATGTGTATGTGCACATATGCCCCTGTGTGTAAATGTATGGCTGTGATTAAGTACATGCAAACACTTGCGGGGGGGCTTCCGGGTGGCACTAGTGGTAAGGAATCTGCCTGCAATGCAGGAGGCCTGGGTTTGATCCCTGGGTGGGGAAGATCCCCTGGAGGAGGAAATAGCAACCCACTCTAGTATTCTTGCCTGGAGAATCCCATGGACAGAGGAGCCTGGTGGGCTACTATCCATGGCGCCACAAAAAGTCAGACATGACTGAGTGACTAAACACACACACAGACACTTGCAGGAGCTTAAGCATGTCCTCCTCCAGCTAGAAGCTTGCTAGAAGCCTGCATTTGTGTGATGGGTGGGACCTGTGTAGGACGCCTGGTACACATGGTTCTGTACAACACCAGCCAGGCTCCTCTCCGTCCTTCCAAAAGTGGAGGCGACTCTGTGGAGTCCCAAGGCCAACTGAAGGATGTGCTCAAGGGATGCAGTTTGATGTCTTTCATATCCTGCTTGAGGTAGGGGGGACTGGCTATGGAGCATTCATAAATGCCCCTAGCTGATTTATAGCCTGAAAACAAAACAAAAC
Organism: Bubalus kerabau; assembly: GCF_029407905.1. Classification (NCBI taxonomy): domain Eukaryota; kingdom Metazoa; phylum Chordata; class Mammalia; order Artiodactyla; family Bovidae; genus Bubalus; species Bubalus kerabau. Next base: position 135,846,444 of record NC_073627.1, read on the forward strand.
GTTTGATTCCATGTTGAAAACAACTACTACTCTGACCTTGACCCTTCCTTCTGGGTGAGGAGGGGCTTCCTGGACTCTCCAGAATCCAGTTTCCCTAACTGCCCTGGAGGGCACTGCGCATGGTCAGGGCCTTCAGCTCCCGGCCATAAGGCTCTCCTGCCCACCCCATCAGCCCTCCCGCCTTGGTTCCTTCGCATTCTTCAGTCATGACATTCACACCACTGGCCGCTGCTGACAGGGAGTGCTCCACTTCTAGCCTAGCCCAGGGCCTCTAGCCTAGCCCAGGACTGGTCCTGCCTTCTGCTCAGCTAGCCCTCCACACTGCCTTGCTCCCGCAGGCCAGCACAGTTCTGTGGCCTCTGTACTTGGAATGAAAGGTTCTGCTTCTCAGGGGCTTCATTGAGCCCAGAGGCCTGTGTGGGTGAAAACTGTATGGCCTTGGAAGTAGAGAGCTGACCTTGAGACCATGGGGCTCTTATTGGGGTGATATTAACAGTGGCCATTTAGTGGGTGCTTACTATGCTCCAGGCTTTGTGCTGGATGCTCTCTTTACATGCTTTATTTTGCGCAGTTATCCTGGGAGACAGATTCTTTTATTAGCTCCTTTTTTATGTAGGGGAAAATTGAGATTTAGAAGAGTTTTTGTGACTTATCAGTGAGAGGGTAGTCACACAGATTCAAAGCAGATCTGTCTGACTCCAAAGACCTTGTTCTTCGCTGCTATGTCCGAAGATGAGTTTAAATATCCAGATACATTGTATCCTTGTGATGCCTACGGTTGTGGCTGTGTGAGCCTGAGGGTACAGTGTCCGTGTAGAGGTGCAAAGAGAGCAGAGGTGTAGGGGCATTCATGTGGCACTGGGTGCCTGTGTAAACTTTAGCACATAGGATCCACCACCACCTCCGTGGGGTGTATCTCCCATCCCATGTCCTTGCTCAGACCACAGCTGAGAAGCACCTTGTATTGCTGTCCATCAGTTGCTGAGCCAAGGCCACCAAGATGTTTTCAGTAAGAAAATCTTTCCCATGTGGAGGAAGAAATTCTGGGCCACTTACCAGTTGGTGACCTTGGCCAGGTCGTTTCCCATCTCACATTCAAGTGTTCTGATCTCTCAAGTCAGGGCTGGCGTGAGCGCGCGTGCTAAGTCACTTCAGTCGTGTGCGACTCTTTGCAACCCCATGGACTGTAGCCTGCCAGGCTCCTCTATCCATGGGAATTTCCAGGCAAGAATACTGAAGTGGGTTGCCATGCCCTCCTTCATGGGATCTTCCCAACCCAGGAGTCAAACCTGGCTCTTGCATTGCAGGCAGATTCTTTACCACTCAGCCACCGTTTCCTGGCCCACTCAAGTCAGGGAGAAGGGATCAAATCTAACCACTAGGTTATTTCTCCAAGAGTTTGTAATGGGATGCTCCTTGGCAAGTGTATGGCTGGAGTTTGGCTTATTGGGAATATCCCTAGCGGGCCAGGATTAATGAATTCATTAATGTGAGAGCACTTTGTCAACAGGAAAGCACCAGGCAAATTTCAACAGATATTTACATAAGGTGTCATTATTGCTACTATTACTGGCTTAAAGGGTTTGGAACTTGCTGTTGGTTTGTGTGTGTTGGAGCTTCTGCATGTGTTTTAGGACTGTCTGTGATGTGTATATTTTTTGGTGGATGTGTGTTTCTGAATGAGTATTTTTGTGTATATGTATTTAGAATATGGGCCTTCCCTGGTGGCTCATTAGAAAAGAATCTGCCTGCCAATGCAGGAGGTGGGAGTTTGATCCCTGGGTTGGAAAGATCCCCTGGAGAGGGAAATGGCAACCCATGTCAGTATTCTTGCCTGGGAAATCCCATGGACAGAAGAGCCTGGCGGGCTGCAGTCCATGGGGTCGCAAATGAGTCAGACATGACTTAGCAACTAAACAAACAATTTAGAATGTGGGTTCTACAAGCTGACGAACTCGAGTGCAGTGAGCACTGGACTGGGAACTGGGAGGCCTGAGGTATAAATCCAGCCTTGGTAGTGACTAGCAGCATGATCTCCATTAAATCATCGCCCTTCTGGGCCTCAGTTTCTGCATCTATAAAATGGGACACTGGCCTAGACAACTGATAAAGTCATTCCACATTCTGCCCATCCAGCTCCAGGTCACACCTGTCGAAGAGTGAGTGTCTGTTGGCACATGTTTGCAAGCCCGAAGTATATCAGCATGACACTTCACTTGAACAAATGTATATCGAGTGCCTGCCACCACCAGAAGGGGTGGTGTGGGTGCTGCTCGTGTGTGCAGGAATGTCTATGTGACTTTTGTAGCTCTGTTTTGGATGGCACAGGTGTGGATGTTACCATGAGTCTGGCGGAACACTGACTCCTGTGTATGATGCTGTGGTGATGACTAGAGGGGTGTGTATGTGTGTGTCCACCCAGTGGGCCAGCTGGTGAGGAAAAACCTGTGTGCAAGGCCTCAAGGTTAGAACAGTTTGTGTAATGCTGCCCGCCAGGCCTCTGTAGCACTGGGGATGAGAAGCAGATGTCGCTGTGGGTGGGTCTGCGGGAGGCTGCTCTCTGCTCCACCTCCAGCGCGGCCTCCTGCCTCCCATACTGCAGCCCAGCATGAAGCTTGCATCTGAGCACCTTCCAAAGGGTTCAGCTCCCCCTGTATTTTTCAGAAAGCAGACTGTTCAGTCCATCCCTCAGGTTTCCCCATGAGAAACCTCATGAAAAGATGTTCAACATCACTCATTATAAGAGAAACACAAATCAAAACCACAATAAGGTGTCATCTCACTCCAGTCAGCATGGCCATCGTCAAAAAGTCTACAAACAATAAATGCTGGAGAGGGTGTGAAGAAAAGGGAACCCTTCTACACTGTTGGTGGGAATGCATACTGGTATTGCCACTATGGAGAACAGTGTGGAGATTCCTTAAAATAAGTTGGGAATAGAACTGCCATATGACCCAGCAATCCCACTGCTGGCTGGGCACACACCCCTCAGGAAACCTCTCCCCACAGCACCAGAAATCAAAACGCCCTGGGGTGGGGGACTCTTTTCCCCCAGATCTTTCTCCTTCCCGAAAGGGGACTTGAGACTCAGACAGGAATCACTGTTAAACCTTTTCCTCCAAGCCTATCAGGTGTCCTGACTTCCCTACCACACTTTCCTGCTCCCATTTTTATTCATAGGGTCCCCCTCAGTGTAATTGAAATGGCAATTCTTAAGCGAATTCCATATGCCCAACACAATGCCAAGGTTATGGACCCCCAAAGTAGACACTCTGTCCTCTTAACACCTTTGATTTTGTTGGTAATACCCATCCCTTCCTGGAATTCTCCAGCTCTGTTTTTGTTTACTTGTATATCTTTGAAGGTCAGTTTCCTACAAGTGAGTGGGGACCACTTCTGTCTTGCTAAACAGTAGAGTAGCACCTGGTCCACAGTAGGTGCTGACTGTGTGCTCAGACTCTTTGTGACCCCATGAACTATAGCCCACCAGGCTTCTTTGCCCGTGGATTCTCCAGGCAAGAATATTGGAGTGGGTTGCCATTTCCTCCTCCAGGGGATTTTCCTGACCCAGGGATCCCACCCCCATCTACATCTTCTGCTTTGCCGGTGGATTCTTTACTGTTGAGACATTACTAGGCATTTGCTAAAGAATGATGGAATACATGAAGTGACCCTGTCTTTGAGGAGTCTGGTGGGGCTGAGCATCAGCTTTGATGAGATTTCAACTGAAAATTGAGCTTGAGTTTCCCAAAAGATCCGCAAAGCTGGCCCCCCACTACTCCTCTTCCTTAGAAGGCATTTGAGGATTACAGTTGCAGTGAGGGCCAGGGGCAGTGGCCACGGGTCAGGCAATCAGTGCTGCACAGGGGGACTGACTGTCCTTGCCTCTTCTCTCTCCAGCTGCCTTCCTTGGGGACATCGCCCTGGACGAGGAGGACTTGAGGGCCTTCCAAGTGCAGCAGGCTGCGGATCTCAGACAGCGTGCAACTGGCAGGTCTTCCATCAAAGCTGCAGGTACACTGGGTATGGGCCAGCCCTCCTCTGTCCCAGAAACGGGTTCCAGAATTGGAGAAACAGGGAACGCCTCTGTTCTCAGCCAGGCCCTCCCAGGACAGAGGTGGTGAACTTGAATCCAGCATAAGGGCTTGTCTTCTCCTAGTGTATCTTTATCCCTTCCCCAGTACAGTGGCAAGTGTAGACATACCCAGAAGCTAAGCACCCATGTTGTTTTTGCTTACAGTTTATGAAGTACTTTCAAAAGCATTTTCTAACTTGACTGTCCCCAACCACCTTCAAAGGTAGGTCAGGACAACTCCCACTTTACAGACACAGATCTTCCTCACCTTATGATTGGGCTGAAAGTGTGAAAAAGTCAAAGTGTGTTAGTTGCTCAGTCGTGTCCAACTCTTTGTGACCCCATGGACTGCAGCCCCGCCAGGCTCTTCTGTCCATGGAATTCTCCAGGCAAGAATACTGGAGTGGGTAGATATTCCCTCCTCTGGGGGATCTTCCTGACCCAGGGATCAAACCTGAGTCTCCTGCATTGCTGGCAGATTCTTTACTATCTGAGCCAAGATGGGGTACATCCTGATAAACCCATCATAAATTGAAAATAGGTGAAGTTGAAAATGCTTTTAATACACCTAATCTACTGAACATCGTAGCTCAGCCTAGCCTACCTTAAAGGTGCTCAGGACACTTACATACACCTATTATTGGGCAAAATCATCTTAACACAAAGCCTATTTTATAATAAAATGATGAATCCCTCATGTAATTATTGAATACTGTCCAGAAAGTAAAAAATAGAATGATAGTCTGGGTACAGAATGGTTGCAAATGTGTGGGTTGTTTCCCGGCACAATGGTGTGGCTGGTGGGGAGCTGCAGCTTCCTGCCACTGCCCAGCATCTCAGGAGAGGGTACTGCCTATCTCTAGCTCAGGAAACTTAAAATACAAACTTTGAAGCGTAGTTTCTCCTGAATGTGGATCACATTCGTCCCATCATAAAGTCAAAACACTGTAAGTCAAACCATCGTAAATCAGAGACTGTACAGAAACCAAGAGTCACAGAGGTAAGGTGGCTTGCTCAAGATCCCAGAGCTAGTCAGTGGCGGAACCGGGACAGGAACCCAAGCCTTCACACTCTAAATCCCAAGTTCTTTGCTCAACCCCACAATCCCTCCTGGCCTCTCCTCCTGCTCCCATTTTGCAAGCCTCTACACATCCTTCATGGCCCATCTCAAGAGCTTCTCTTGGGAATCTTCCCTGATTGTCTCCCAGGCATGACCAGGCCACCAGTTGCTGTGCTCTCTCTGCTCTGGGCTTATACTATTAGCATCTCACAAGTCAAATCACACTGCAATGACTTGTTTATACTTCTCTCTCCCCAGCTGGACTCGAAGCTCTTCAAGGTCAGGTGTGGGTCCAAGCACCTCCCAGCCAGCCTGGCACTTGTGAATGGGGGAGGGCAGGGTGGGGTCAAGGCCCTGGGCTCTTTTAGTTCTGTCCAGCCTTCTCACTGCTCTGCAACATGGTCCAGCTCACAGATAACCCTCCCCTTGCCAAAGTGGGGGATTCTCACATGGGCCTGTTCTGGGCACACTCTGGTGGTGCTGGGTAGTTGGCCAGTCTGCATGAGGGAGGATCTTCACTGGGCAGTCCATGGAGTAAAGGTCAAACTATGCCAGTGAGCAGCTGGCATTGGAGGGTGACCTGGTAGCCTGATAACTGGCAAGGCTTATTTGACCTTAGTGCGGGGACTAGGAGACATGGGATAAGGGGAAAGACAAGGGGAAAGCTGAATGGAGATTTGGATCACCTGGACCTGCCACTTACCATCTGACTTTGGACAAGTCCTAGGCTTTAGTTTCCTTATCTGTCAAATGTAGGTAGTGACACTTGCCTAGTCCAGCATGAGAGCTACTGTGTCAAATGAGGACCTGTACTTGGGAATTCTTAAAGAAGACATTAAGTTCTGTATGCTCCACAATTATGAAAGTTCCCTGGTAGCTCAGGCGGTAAAGAATCTGCCTGCAATGCATGAGACTCTGGTTTGATCCCTGGGTCGGGAAGATCCCTTGGAGGAGGGCACAGCAACCCACTCCAGTATTCTTGCCTGGAGAATTCCATGGATAGAGGAGCCTAGTGGGCTACAGTCCACAGGGTCACATAGAGTCAGACATGATTGAGCAACTAACACTTTCATTAGCTGAGCAGGAATGTTTCCTAGTCTCAGGTTCCCTGTAGGTCCAGGGAAATGAGTACACCGCTGTTCTCTTATTCACTTGTAGTCTATTCTTATTGTTTATGGCAGTTACAGTTTATAGTTATAAGGTTATAACTATAACCTTATAGTTAGTTATTCCATAAAGTCACTGCAAACACTGAATTAGTGAATTCTGAGCCATTACTCCTAGGAGAAATACAAGGTTAAGTTCCTACAAGCCTCTGGTCACATTTTCATCAACTTGTTAACACATAACCAAGTCATATATGTGTTTCTATTTAAAGACATCTTATTTGCTATGTCATTGATTTATTAACACTGAACTCATGGTCAACAGCACTGTAAGTCAAGCCTGAATGAAGATTATCTAACACAGGTATTTTCTCTATATACATCCCAGCCCTCTTGCACTTGGGAGTTAGGGAGAGGGTCATTTTAGACAGTGAAATCACCAAGAAAAGGCATAAAAATGCAAAAAAAAAAAAAAAAAAGTGGCGCTAACTAAATTATGAAGATACTTACCTACAGAATGAGCTGAAACAGGGAGGCAGCCTGTCCCCTTGTTCGGGCTCAGCCCAGGTCACGTACATTGGGTGACTCAAATTTCTCACTGCTCTGTGCATCACAGCCAGTGACCATGAAAGAGCTGATGGTCTTGGTTTGGGGGGGTTTACAAATTTTAGTGAGTGGGCAGGTACAGAACCCCTAGACAATGAGGATCGGTTGTCATTTGCTTCCCCCTGCCCTTCATGCCCTTGCTACCAGTGGCTTCCTTTTTTAGTTTCAGGAAACTCCTCTACCCTCAACAGCCAGAACACTAGTATGAAGCCTCAGAGAAGAAGCCGTGGGAGATGGAAAAGCCGGTCCCGGAGCCGGCGGGCAGCAACGTCCAGACCAGAGCGGGTGTGGCCTGATGGAGTCATCCCCTTTGTCATTGGGGGCAACTTCACTGGTGAGCATGATGTTGGGGGCGGTTGGGGGTGGTTGGGGGTGGGGGTGGACGCGGTGGTGTGAGTGGTGCCTTCTGCCTGTCTGATGAATGGCTGACTCTTTAGCGGAGGGTGGAGGTGAGCCCCCTGGACACTGTGACAGCCTGGCCTCCTTTGTCCCCACAGGTAGCCAGAGGGCAGTCTTCCGGCAGGCCATGAGGCACTGGGAGAAGCACACCTGTGTCACCTTCTTAGAGCGCACGGACGAGGACAGCTATATCGTGTTCACCTACCGACCCTGCGGGTGAGCAGTGGCCCCTGGGCGCTGTACCCTCGGCCATCGCCCCAGCCCGTGTTCGGTCCTGGGTACTGCAGCCGTCCCCCCGGGCACGGCCCTGGGTCATGTGTCCCTTCCTGCCATGGGAGCATCTCCCCAGGAGCTGCCCCGGATGTGGCTCAGACCCCAGCACACAACCCGGGCATCCCGCGCTCGGGCCCCTCCTCCACCCCTCTGCTCCTTGACCCCCCTGGCAGCCACGCCCGGCCCCTGAGTGGATGCACTCCCCCAGCTCGGGACCGCCCCCCTGAGCTGGCCCCGCCCTCCAGGTGCTGCTCCTACGTGGGCCGCCGTGGCGGGGGCCCCCAGGCCATCTCCATTGGCAAGAACTGTGACAAGTTTGGCATCGTGGTCCACGAGCTGGGTCACGTCATCGGCTTCTGGCACGAGCACACACGACCTGACCGAGACCGCCACGTCTCCATCGTGCGGGAGAACATCCAGCCAGGTACAGACCTCTGCCTGCCCCTCCAGGGTCCCTGGTCAGGGTGGGAGCTGCTCCCTCAAGCCATCACCTTTGCTCAACGTGGTATTACAGTCCCAGCCCTGCCTGGGGTCCAAACCCTTCCCCTGAAGCATCTTCTCTGGGTCAGTGGCAGCTCAGGGACCTCAAATCCGTTGTCAGATGGGGGCCCGGACAGGTCTAGGTCCTGCACACAGGGCTGCCTGGAGCAGCCAGAACCCACCTGGCCTTCAGGATGGGGGTTGGGGAGGGGTCGGCCCTGTCTCCATGCTGCCTCAGCCTTTCTCTTCACTTTTACCCAGTCTTCAGCTCTCTGCCTATTCTGTCCTCTAAAGGGTTTTTTCTCTCTCCTTTCTCCCTACTATGCTCTCTCTTCCCTCCCTTCCTGCTTCCTCCCTCTCCTCCCCTCTTCACTGCTCTCATCTCCCCAGTGGTTCTAGAAATGGGCGCCTCCTGCCTATCGTCCCTTGAGTCATTTCTCCAGCATATCCTCACCCCACCTACACCCTGCTGGACAGACTCTTCTAGAGACCCGCCTCTCCCCCTGGCTTCCCTGGGCCACTGCTGGACCCCCAGGTAGGGGGTCACCTCTCAAGAGCAGGGAGGACCCCATCCCTGACCCTAAAGAGGTAGCACTGCAACCCCACAGACCTGCCCCCGCCCGCCCCCGCCCCCTCCCCTCCCACACTCCCTTCTCCTGGTCTTCACAGGGCAGGAGTATAACTTCCTGAAGATGGAGGTCCAGGAGGTGGAGTCCCTGGGGGAGACCTATGATTTTGACAGTATCATGCACTATGCCCGGAACACATTCTCCAGGTGAGAGATGGGGGCCCCCCTCTTCTGGGGCAGCCCAGCCCTGCCCTCTGTAGACCTCCCACTTTGCACTAGCCTGCCCCACTGGGGTCATCAGTGAGGACAAGAGTGGGTCCCTGGGTGGCTGAGGCCCTGGAACAGAGGACCCATGGGTGCTGCCTGCCCTGCTGCTCTCTTCCACGGTGGGTCGGTGGCAAGACTGGGACTCCCAGGGCCTAGGTTCCTCACCTAGTACTGGGCACAGTGGCCCCAGGAGGGTGAAACCCAGCTGCTGCCCAGGCACATGGGATGCCAAGACCCCGGAGCTGTATCAGCCCGAGGGAACTGAGTTTTTCCCTCAACCATCCGCAAAAGGGGGCACATTTTTCTGGTGGGTCTGCCTTTTTGTAATTGACTGATCTGTACAAAGGCTGGCTTCTGTCCTGGATCAGCCCCGCTCCCTAGTTCATGAGCACATATACACCTACTCTTTATCCTGAGCCCAGGCTTCCTGGTGGCTCAGACAGTAAAGAATCCGCCTGCAGTGGGAAAGACCTGGATTTGATCCCTGGGTTGGGAAGATCCCCTGGAGAAGGGAATGGTAACCAACTCCAGTATTCTTGCCTGGAGAATCCCATGGACAGAAAAGCCTGATGGTATACAGTTCAGGGGATGTTGCAAAGGGTCAGACAGGACTGAATGACTAAGCATAGGTTCCCAGAAACCACAGGCAGAACCCCCAGCAGTCTTGGCCCAGCCTCCCCATCCCAGCTTCTCCTTAGCAGAGTATGGGACTCTGCCCCTCCCCCTCCTCAGGCTTTCCCTCACCCGCCACGCCTGGCCTTTCCCATGCCTGGCTCTGCCCTCTTCCTCCATCTCTGTTCTCCCAGACACTGGCCCTTCCCCTCTCCTCAGTCGCTCCTTCTAGACCCTCTCTTCCTGCCTCCAGACCTGAGGGAATAGACCAAGGAAGGGTGGTGAGGTCACCCCAACCCCCACCCACAGACCACCCATTTCCCACCAATCCTACCCCAGCTCCTGCTGAGGTCCAGCCAGCTGGGTGTGAGTCAAGGGCCCTGGGGAGGTGGAGGGCTGCCTGTTCTGCCTGCATTCTGATCTTCCCAGATGGAAACACCCAAGACCCAGCAGGCAGGAACTGGGGGGACAGGAGACACAATGGGTCAGGAGCTGGAGGGGCTGTTTTGGGGTCTGGTCTGGCCACAGTGGAACCTGCCCTTTGGCCTTGTCCCAGGTGCCATCAGGAAGGAAGAAGGGCTGGCCCTGGGTAGTCCTGGGAGGGGTGTCGGCAGGGCTGATACAGCACAAGGGGCCTCAGAAGCAGGGCTGAGACACGGCTGACTAGGGGGTCTGAGGTCTCCCAGGGTTTGGAGGTGGGCCAGACAGAGCCAGGGCACGGGTGGGTCCCCAGGGCCTCCTAGGTTTTTGTTCTCAACCTCCCAAGTGTTCCCGGGGCTCCCCCAGGCCCTGTGGCGTGGCTGCCACGGAGCAGGGTGGCAGCTGGTCAGTGGGCAGTGTAATGACAGGGTGATATGTCTCCACCCGTCCCGGACCCTGCTGAGGAATGTCTGGGCTCTGGCAGGGTCGTGACCTTGGGTGCATGCAGGCGAGCCACCCTCCTTCCGTTCGATTCTCACCCGGGGCTGGGCTTCTCCTCCTCCCCAGGGGCATCTTCCTGGACACCATCGTTCCCAAGTACGAGGTGAATGGGGTAAAGCCCCCCATTGGCCAGAGGACACGACTCAGCAAGGGGGACATTGCCCAGGCACGCAAGCTCTACAAGTGCCCAGGTCAGGGCAGGGGTGGGGATGGGACAGAGTGGGGTGGAGGGCAGGCCCTGGAGCCAAGAAGGTTGAAGCTGTGAGACTTAGAAGTTAGAGGCAGCCTGGTTTCTGAGGAGGGGGCACCCAGGTAGGAGCAGTGTTCAAGTTACAGAGCCAAACTGGGGCTCGGATCTAGTGGGGAGGTGCTGAGCCACCCACCTTCTGAGGGTCTCTGAGAGTGAGGGGCAGTGGGAGTAGAAAAAGCCAAGGGTGGGGGGGTGTGCAGAGCAATTCCCAGGAAGTGAGATAGAGTGAGGCCCTCCCAAGGAGCTTGACCTTAACTCTGGAAGCCTTGTTGCCTTGACAACAGGGCATCCCTGGCACTAGGTAGAAAAAGAGGAGAAGGAGGTGGATCTTAAAGGGACAGAACCATCCCAGACTCTTTGCTCTGCTCAACCAGTCTGCTGTCCCCCAAAGGGCACCAGGGCTCAGGATGAGAAGCCAGAAGGTTGGGGGGACTGGGCAGCTGCAGCAAGCAATCTGATCATTTCCTTTCCTTGACAGCCTGTGGAGAGACCCTGCAGGACAGTACAGGCAACTTCTCCTCCCCCGAGTACCCCAATGGCTACTCTGCCCACATGCACTGTGTATGGCGCATCTCGGTCACACCTGGGGAGAAGGTAACTGAGCATCACTTCCTCTGCCAGGACCCCCGAGTAGGAGAGCTGAGTCCTTGTGGCTGTGAATGACCTGCCTGGGAAATGTACTCATTCACCCCACAGGAGGATGGGAAAGTGTGAAAGTCACTCAGTTGTGTCCAATTCTTTGTGATCCCATGGGCTGTAGCCCGCCAGGCTTCTCTGTCCATGGAATTCTCCAGGCTAGAATAATGGAGTGGGTGGCCATTCCCTGCTCCAGGGGATCTTTCCAACCCAGGGACTGAGCCCATGTCTCCCGCATTGCTGCTGCTGCTGCTAAGTCACTTCAGTCGTGTCCGACTCTGTGTGACCCCATAGACAGCAGCCCACCAGGCTCCCGTATCCCTGGGATTCTCCAGGCAAGAACACTGGAGTGGGTTGCCATTTCCTTCTCCAATGCATGAAAGTGAAAAGTGAAAGTTAAGTCGCTCAGTCATGTCTGACCCTCAGCGACCCCATGGACTGCAGCCTTCCAGGCTCCTCTGTCCATGGCATTTTCCAGGCAAGAGTACTGGAGTGGTGTGCCATTGCCTTCTCCGCATTGCAGGCGGATTCTTTACCATCTGAGCCACTAGGGAAGCCCAGGAGGATGGGAGGCATCTACTGATAGTTGTATACAAACGCTAACTCATGAAGAGCATGTATTATGTGCTAGGCATTTTTCTACTTGCTTCTCAGATCCATTCACAGGCTTTTCACGTGGAGTCTGGATCTCTCACCCACCCTTGGGTCTTCCATGTCCTTCATATTTTTATTGCACCCACAGCTTTTCAGCGTTTATATCCCTTGATTGGAACTTGGTACTTAATGTTCTAGTGCAACCTTGAGCTGGGTTAGATTTTATTATCAGTCACATTGCTTATTCCAACAGGTCTCAAGATCATTTTGAATCAGAATTCTACCAACCACCAGGTAGCCATTCTCACTCTGTCATGAGCTCATTGGATATGCATGTCTTCTGGGTCTTCCAAACTCAACCTTTGATCAAAATATTGAACAGGACATGAATCAAAGCAGATCCCAAGATCTCCCTCTGAATTGACCTTGCCCCAGTAATCTGCAGGCTTCAGGCAGAGCTATTCCATTAGCGATGACTACTTTAAGAGTCATTACCAGTCAGCCACAGGTCACCACTGGGTTGACCAACCACAGTAGGAGCCACTTCTGAGACCAGGCCTGTGTCATCTTTATGTCTTTGGCATAGGAAGTGATTAATAAATACCAAGTAAGTGGGTGGATTGCCTTAGCAAACATAAGTACTATTTCACTGGTTGGTAAAGCCCCTTTTTAAAAGGAAGTAAGATTTGTCTAATGTGTCTTGTTTCCAGTGAACCCAAACTGGCTCCTAGCAATCCAGTGTTTCTTTTCTAAATGGTCACAGGCTGTCTATTTTAAATGGTCACAGACCATCTGTTGAATTGGGGATTAACATTGAACTCCATGGTTTGCAATTCCCAGAATTAAACTCCAAACTCTCCTCCCCAAACACTCATGCGTACGTTCTCGCACACACCCCTTTTGAAAACTGGAAAGATTCTGTTCTGACTTCTCAAGATTACAGACACTGATCACATCTGCAAGTTATTTGAATGTCCTCTGATGTCATTTTTGAGTCTAGAGACAAAAGCCAATTTAAATAGGCGCTTGCTGACTCTCCTCCTATATTACTGAGCTTCTCTTTCCTTTTCAAATGATGTTTATTTTTTGTAATTTGAAGATCATCCTTTTTTACAACAAACTTTCATTGAGAGTTGAGTAATTCCCTATCTCTCTCGCTTAGCTTTCTACCGTCGTCCCTCAACAGTGAACCCACCCCTTCCTTGTTCTTCTCCTTGTTCTGAATCTAACTTAAAAATTGTGGTCCTTTTTGCTGTCTTGTACTGACCTTGCCCTGGATTCTTTCATTCCTCTACTGAGGAATTTGGAAATTTCACCACAGATAACAACAACATGTAATGACTACTGAGCATAATGATTGGCCAGGCACGTGTTAAATTCTTTGTGTCATGTCTTTTAGTTAGCCCCACAACGTTAAAGGCTGGGTGCTAATGTTAGCCTTATTATTATTATTATTATTTGGCTGCACTATGCAGCCTGTGGGATCTTATTTCCCTGACCAGGGATCGAACTCGAGCCCTTGGAGTAAAAGCACAGAGACCTAACCACCTGACTGCCAGGGTATTCCTGTTGGCTTCATTTTGTATATGAGAAAGCAAATTTAGAAAAACTAACTTGCCCAGGATCTCGTAGAACCTAGATTATGATATCAGAGTCTGCGATTGTAGTACTGTGTGTATTCCAAAGCCTATTCCGTTCTTTCAACAACTACTTAAGTGCTCTTCCGCTACAGTGTTGTCTGGCCACTTTGTGCCTGGTGCTGGGCCTGGCACTGGGGATGGACAGGTGCCCAAGATAGTCCCTGGCCCTGAGGAGCACTGAGGAGGGTAGAGCATCCTTTCTTTCCTGTTTAGGAGGTTTGCTTTGTCAGAAAGCATAGGGCAACTTTGTCAGGACCCACTTCTTCCCTTCCTACTCTGGACTGACATGGGCTGGCCCTACTCTCTAGAGCAGTGGTTCCCAACCTTTTTGGCACCAGGGACTGGTTTCATGGAAGACAGTGTTTCCACGGACTGGGGTGGGAGGGATGGTTTCAGGATGATTCAAGTGCACTGTGTTTATTGTGCTAATGATAGTATTTGCAGCCACTCCCTGGCGCTAGCATCACTGTCTCAGATCATCAGGCATTAGATTCTCATAAGAAGCGTGCAACCTCTATCCCTTGCATGCGTAGTTCACAATAGGGTTCATTCTCCTGTGAGAATTTAATGCCATGGCTGAACTGACAGGAGATAAAGCTCAAGGAGTAATGTGAGCAATGTGGAGTAGCTATAAATACAGATGAAACTTCACTCACTTGCCTGCTGTTCACCTCCTACAATATAGCCCAGTTGCTAACAGGCCATGGACTGGCAATTAGGGTGGGGACCCCTGGTCTAGTGGACATATGGCCTTGCCTTAGAAAAACCTCTGTATACCTTCAGCCTGCTCCCTCCATATCTCCCACAAGACTCACCATCCTTTTTCAGCAGTGTGCCCAGAGCTCCTGGGAGTAGGCTAGAGATTAAAAAAAATTCAGATTAACCAAGGCATGATTGGAGAATTCCATGAACAGAGGAGCCTGGCAGGCTACACTCCATGGGGTCACAAAGAGTCAGACACGACTGAGTTACTAACACACACACACAAAACATACCCATGGTCCTGGTTGAAGCCATAGAATTATAACTGAACGAAAGATGGAATTGTAGGGGACAGAAACATTTAGAAGCTGGAGAGAATAGAAGAAGATGGCATCAGAAAATTGTCACAGCCACTCCCTGTGGCCAATTATATGCAAAGTATTGGCATTCTATATACATGATCTCTTTATTCCTCACAACAGTGTCATGATGTAGGTACTGTTATCCCTGCTGGAGAGAGGAGGGTCTTGAGGCTCAAAGGGCAGTAGACCTGGCCAAGTTTGCTCCGGTAGCAGTGGTGGAACCAGCACTCAATTCTAGGACTATCTGACTCCAAAGTCTACTCTTTCAACAGTAAACCTTAAATAAATCTAACAGCATTAGCGAATGGACTTTGACATCTGTTTGGCTCCTGAGAGGTTGTTTTTCACTCGTCTCCCAGTTCTCAGCTTATTGCCAGCAATGCACGTGATATGTGAATCTTATCTTGTACAATCATGCAAGTCTCGGTGATGTCAAACAGATGAAAGAGCCACTTTGGAGGACTTCTCTGAGGATCCCTAAGCCTTGACGCTGCAAGTGATTAGCAGCTGCCCTGAAGAGTATTTACAGTGTTTCCCAGGCAACAAAGGGAACTCCTTTATGAGCAGGAGAGTGGTTTCAGGACACCCCAGTCAATTGTTGTAGAGCAGCCAAGAAGATAAGAGTATACAATGTTTTTTGGATTTGGCGTATCCACCCTCCTTCCCATCCCTACTTTCCGACATCCTGACTCTTCCTCAAGGTCCAGCCCAAATTCTGCCTCCTCTGTAAGGCCTTCCCTGACCCCTACTTCCCATTCCCCAACTGGGCAGAGATGACCCATCTCCTCCCTGCTCTGCAAGACCTGGGCTGAGTCCACTCCTAAGTCTCTCTTCTTGGGCACTGAAGGGCATGGGGCTCCGAGGATGGAGGGAAAGTTGATGCTTTCTTTGTACGGCTGTTGGGCAGAATTGATTGGTAGGCCTGGGGAGGCCACAGGGACTAGAGGTTAAGGGCATAAGTTTAAGAGCCAGAGTTGAAACCTAGGTTTGACTCTCAGCTGTGTTCTTTTTTTAATATATATATCTGTTGTTGTTCAGTCGCTAAGTCATGTCCAGCTCTTTGCGACCCCATGAACCGCAGCATGCCAGGCTTCCCTGTCCTTCATTATCTCCTGGAGTTTTCTCAAACTGATGTCCATTGAGCCAGTGATGCCCATCCTGCCATCTCATCCTCTGTCGCCCCTTCTCTTCCTGCCCTTGGTCTTTCCCAGCATCAGGGTCTTTTCCAGTGAGTTGGCTCTTCACATCAGGGGGCCAAAGTATTGGAGCTTCTGCTTCATCAGTCCTTCTGATGAATGTTCAAGGTTGATTTCCTTTAGGATGACTGGTTTG
Source organism: Bubalus kerabau (assembly GCF_029407905.1). Lineage (NCBI taxonomy): Eukaryota > Metazoa > Chordata > Mammalia > Artiodactyla > Bovidae > Bubalus > Bubalus kerabau. Next base: position 135,862,327 of record NC_073627.1, read on the forward strand.
ATCTTTCTGTCCAAGGGGCTCTCAAGCAGCTTCTTTAGCACTGCAATTCTAAAATTAATATATATGTTTATTTTTATTTATTTGGCTGTGCCTGGTCTTAGTTTCGGCATGTGGGATCTAGTTCCCCAACCAGAAATCGAACCCAGGCACTCTGCTTTGGGAACACAGTGTCTTAGCCACTGGACCATAAGGAAAGTCCCTCAGCTGTGCTCATTACTGGATGTGTGATGTTGGGGAAGTTGCTTATACTCTCTGAGCCTTTGTTTCCCCATCTGTAAAATGGGCCTGGTGATAGTACCTCCCTCATGGGGTTGATACAAGGGTTAAACAAGTTAATGTACATAAAGTGCTTATAGGGCACTGCCTAAACATAGCAGGAATTCGGTGTTAGCTGCTAGTATCATTCTGTGTGTGTGCTCAGTCATGTCTGACTTTTGTGACCCCATGGACTAGCCTGCCAAGCTCCTTTGTCCCTGAAATTTTCCAAGCAAGAATACTGGAGTGAGTTGCCATTTCCTACTCCAGGAGATCTTCCTGACCCAGGGATCAAACCCATCCCTCCTGCTTTGGCAGGTGGATTCTTTACCACTGCGCCACCTGGGAAGCAAGTATCATTCTGTAGTCCTGATCTATTAATGAATAAGCCCTAGTCAACGTCCCTGGGTGCCTCAATTGCCTCCCTCTATTTTCCTGGATTCTGGTGTGGACCATATTGTGACCCAAATATCAGACTATCTAAACTCAACTCTAGGAGCGAAATCCACATATATTGAGTGGCATACACTGCCATAGGGATGTGTGACACGTATGTTTGACCCCAGTGTCAGACAAGGTCTTAAATTTTACATGTAATAATTCAATTCCCCTAAACTCTATGAGGCAGGTACTATTACCATTTGTTGTTGTCATTGTTGTTTAGTCACTAAGTCCTGTCCAATTCCTTTGTGACCCCATGGACTGTAGCCCACCAGGCTCCTCCATCCATGGGATTTCCTAGGCAAGTATACTGGGGTGGGTTGCTATTTCTTCCTCCAGGGGAATCTTCCTGACCCATGGATCGAATCCACGTCTTCTGCATTGGCAGGTGGATTCTTTACTGCTGAGCCACCAGGGAAGCTCACTATTACCATCACCATCTTACAAATAAGGAAACAGAGGAGTTCAGTGATGAGCCCAAGATCTGCCTGAGGCCAGCCAACTGGTCTCCGAGGATTGATGTGTTCTCCCAGCTCCTCCTTGAGATCACCCAACACAAATGAGGAATACTTCCCACACGCAGGGTTCACCTGGGGACTCTGCACCCCTATCGCATTTTCCCCATGACTCCCCAGTGGAATCCTTATGATCGCCTCCATTTTTCAGACAAAGACAGCGAGGCCCAAAGTCAGGCTCCGAGCCAGAATCACCAGCTAGGAAGTGGCAGAGCCAGCCAGGTTTTCCTTGGCAAAGGGCAGCGCCCCTGCCACCAGAGCACTGCTGTTTCCACACGACAGAAGTCGTTACAACTCTTAATTAGACACCTCCGGTCTCAATATAGCCACAGCTGCACCTCCCTGTGAGATGCGCCTGACCGCCAGCCCAGGTCTCTTCCTCCTACTTGTGGTGACCTCTGCTTCCTCTTGCCCGTGGAAGGTCCTGGGTGGGCCCTGTAGGGGTCTGCCAGCCGGACGTGGTTTCTTTTGGGGGGGCCTGAGTGCATCCATCCTGGACAGAGTCACGGTTGTTTCCGGGGAAGAAGGGAAAGTGGCTGCTATTCTCCATGCAGCTGCTGAGCGGACTTGATTGGCAGGCTCAGAGAAGCCACGTGGAGTAGTGGTTAAGAGAGTAAGTTTAGGAGCCAAGAAGCCCTCACTTGGCCCTCTGCATTCCTTCTTCCATCCAGCCACTCTTTTTTTATTTTTTTAAAAGATTTATTTATTTTCTTTGTTGGCCGTGGTGGGTCTTTGTTGCTGCACAAGGGCTTTCTCTAGTTGCAGAGCATGGGCTTTTCATTGTGGTGGCTTCTCTTGCTGCAGAGCACAGGCTTCAGTAGATGTGGCTCTCAGGCTTAGTTGCTCTGTTGCATGTGGAATCTTCCCAGACCAGGGATCAAACCCATGTCCCTGCATTGGCAGGCGGATTCTTAACCACTGGACCACCAGGGAAGCCCCATCCAGCAACTCTTTAAAAGATATTTTTGTTGTGTGCTAGGTATAAAGATAACATATACATGTTATTAAAATTTTGAGCAATATAGAAATGCCTAAGGTAAAAAATGAACTTTCTCCCCTTGATTATCCTCTGAATGCCACTCCTCAGAGATGACTAAGCATTGGTAACACTTGGGATGTCCTCCCAGACCCTTTTAGTGTGTGTGTGGTCTTCTGTAACTTGCCTTTCACTCAACAATAAATCGTGGTCATCGGTTTATGTCCGCACATATATTATCTACCTCAATCACTTTTGAGGCTGCTTGGCATCCCATCATCTCAATTTAATTATTTAATCACCCCCTGCAGGTCTCTTTTTTATATATAATTTTATTTTTATTTATTTTTGACTGTGCTGGGTCTTCACTGCTGCGCACGGGCTTTTCTCTAGCTACAGCGAGTGGGGGCTGCTCTCTAGTTGCCATGCATAGGCTTCTCATTACAGTGATTTCTCTCATTGCAGGGCATGGGCTCGAGGTGTGCAGGCTTCAGTCTCGTGGCACGTGGACTCCGTAGTTGTGGTTCCCCGGCTCTAGAGCACAGGCAGAGTAGTTGTGGGTTCCTCAGCTTGTGGGATCCTTCCAGACCAGGGATTGAACCCATGTTTCCTGCATTGGCAGGAGGATTCTTTATGACTGAGCCACCAGGGAAGCCCACCCTGCAGGTTTCTTGATGGATGCTGATCTAAGTTTTTCCAACCTTTTATTACTACCAAAATAAACACCTTGAAATTTATGTCTTTATACACTTAGGCAACTTTCTCTGTAGAACAAATTGTAGAAGGCAAAATTCTGGTCAAGAAATATTTACTAAGCAACAACTATGTGCCATGCACTGAGGAGTCCATAATGAATGAAACTTCCTCTGTGGTCACATTTGATCATTTTCTGAAAAGATAAAATATTGGGTAATAAGACGCCGGCTATAGAGCAAGAGCTGGAACAGATTTTCAACTTCAGTTTTTCAAAATGTCAGGACTTGTTTTTTTATCATAATGATACTCCCGATGATGAATAATTATCATCATCAAGTGTAAGATAGTGTGCTTTTGAAGGGTTTCCTGGTAGCCTGGTTAGGGTTCCAGGCCATGGCCCAGGTTCAATTTCTGGTCAGAGAACTGAGATCCTGCAAGCTGTATGTGTGAATTCAGTCGTGTCCAACTCTTCATGACCCCAGGGACTGTAGCCCACCAGGCTCCTCTGTCCGTGGAATTTTCCAGGCAAGAATATTGGAGTGGATTGCCATACTCTCCTCCAGGGGATCTTCCCAGGGATTGAACCCATGTCTCTTATATCCTCTGCATTGGCAGGAAGGTTCTTTACCACTAGCACCACCTGGGAAGCCTGTGCAGTGTGTCCAAAAAAAAAAAAAAAAACACACCGAAAAAAGAGTAATATAGTGTACTTTTCAAAACATGATCTCACTTGATTACCTCTTGTAACCCCACTTGATTACATCAAAGCAGCAAAATTAATGAAAGCCTCCCCAACACAAACATATTTAAACTCATGTATGAATCAAAAGAAAAGATAAAAGGTGGACCATGGATTCCAAGCTAGGTCAGGATGACATGTGGGAGTGACAAGCAGTGAAAATATGATGGACTCAGTAGATTGAAGGTTGTAGTGAATTGGAAGGATTGGGCTCTATGCACAGAGGGAGTGAGTGAGGAAAGATTGGGCCACATGGACGGAGAATGGGGTCTTTGGGTTTGAGATTGTGGACGTTAACAAGATTTAGGGCATGATGTGTTGACTGGAAAGGGGCAGAGAGAGGGTGGGAGAGGAGGGCAGGGAATACAGAGGTCAGGAAATGGCAAGGATCATGCAAGTCAATGGTGAAATCACGAGGAGTTCTGACGGGGTTGGTGCTAAAGTGACCATAAGGCAGGAGCTCTTCCTTGACCAGTGGTAGCATTGACCTTGGCTAAAGACAGCAGCTGCCAGCGCCTGCTGTGGGATCTTTTTCATTCCAGCCTCTACTCTGTGTTAGTCGCTCAGTCATGTCTGACTCTTTGCAACCCCATGGACTGTAGCCGCCAGGCTCCTCTGTCCGTGGAATTTCCCAGGCAAGAATACTGCAGTGGGTTGCCATTCCCTTCTCTAGGGGATCTTCCTGACCTTCCTGACCCAGGGATCGAAACTGGGTCTCCTGCATTGCAGGCAGATTCTTTAACATCTCAGCCATCCTGGAAGCTATGGGATCTTTTTCATTCCAGCCTCCACTCTGTCTGCCTCTAACATTGCAGGAAGCCAGAGGGGAGACGGACTCCCTTGTCCCTTTCTCCTCCAGCAGGGAATCTAGTTCACACCTAACAGGTGGGCCCCTCAGAGCTTTGCATGCTTACTGCACACGCCTTGCAGATGGGCAAGGAGGCATTCTCTGGAGTCCCTGCTTGTTGGACTCAAAAAGTACAGCAAGCTTCAGGGCTCGCTCCAGAAACTACTAAGCAAGAAAGTGTGCTTCTCTACCTGTTCATGAGCCTACCTACTGGGGAGACTCGGTATTTACCAAGGTGTTAGAGGTCCCTCCAGTATTAGGTGAACATTTGATGAGTTCAAGGGCAGAAATGAGTTTATGTGCAGAAGGTGCTTAGGGCAGTGCCTATACCCATGAAGGGCTGTGTCAGGGTGAGATGTCTTTCCTCATTTTACGTACTAGGTAACTGAGGTTCAGAGAGGTCAAGTGATTTACCCAAGGACTCACAGCAGGAAAGGCAGAGATGAGATTCAAACCCAGGCTCAAATGACTGGGGCCTGAGTTTTTCACTCAGTGATCTTTTTAACATAATGCTTTTTTTTAATGACTTATTTGGCTGCCTCAGGTCTCAGTTCCAGCAGGTGGGATCTTTCACTGTAGCACTCTCTAGTTGTGGTTTGCAGGCTCAATTGTTGTGGCACACAAGCTCAGTCCCTCTGAGGCATGTGGGATCTTAGTTCCCCTGCCAGGGATAGAACCTGCATCCCCTTTCATTGCAGGGAGGATTTTTAACCACTGGACCCCAGGGAAGTGCCTCATTAGGTGATCTTTTCATGCATGTCTTATTCGTCTAAGTCCTAATTTCCTTGATAGAGATGTGTGTGTGTGTGTGTGTGTGTGTGTGTGTGTATAATCAACTACACTGTATCGCTGAGTATCTTAAACCCATTCACGGGAGGCATACAGACCTGATGTTCTCCTCAGCGGTCAGCATGACCCCTGCTCAGGACCAGCATTTAATAAATATGTGATGATAGGTGACCTCTGCTCTTCCTCTCTGGACCCTGCATTCCCATTCAGACCCCCCCAGTACCCAAATACTGTCTTGGGCCCTTCCTATCACCAAGGAGACCTCTTCCCTCTAAAGATGTTGTAATTTATATTATTTAAGTTGACCACGAGAAGAGCTAGGTTTGTGTAACCCTAAGCAACGGCTCCTTAACTAAGGAGATCAGTAAAATGAGATCCTGGGTTTCAAACGTATATTCAGTGAGGTCGTGCATTTTAAGTGAGGCCTGGCCCGGGATGTCTGGGAAGAATGCTGACTAGAACTGGCAGATGGCTGGGGAGGAGGGACATTTCTGTGCCAGGAGCTCCTTTTTGGAACTCTTAACTATTTTTTTTAAATTTATTTTTGGCTTCGCTGGGGTCTTTGTTGCTGAGCACTGGCTTTCTCTCTCGTCGTGGCAAGCGGGGGCTACTCTGTTGCAATGCCCAGGCTTCTCACTGCAGTGGCTTCTCTTGTTGCAGAGCACAGGCTTTAGGGTGTGAAGGCTTCAGTGGTTGCAGCATGCAGTCAGTAATTGTGGTGCACGAGTTTTTGTTGCTCTGTGGGGTGTGGGATCTTCCCGGACCAGGGATTGAACCCATGTCCCCTGCATTGGCAGGCAGATTCTTTAATCACTGAACCATCAGGGAAGTTCTTTTAACTATTTATAACCCATGGCAGATGGCCTTACAAGGCAAGCAGTGATCATGGGACTGATGGGTGAGGTCAGCGAAGCATGGGCAGCAGTGTAACCTTCTTCCTCCCCCATTTTCCCAGATCATTCTGAACTTCACGTCCATGGACCTGTACCGTAGCCGCCTATGCTGGTATGACTACGTGGAGGTCCGAGATGGCTTCTGGAGGAAGGCGCCCCTTCGAGGTACGGGCCCCAGCCTTGCCTTGCCCACTCCACAGTCGAATCCTTGGTATGATTATTCACATCACAGCCTGCATCCTCCCTGACACCAACACCTGGCCAAGGGCAGCACCATGGCGCAGAAGCCAGGAGAGCTGGTGTAGTTGCTGCTGCCAGCTCCATCGTGAAGTGTGTGACTTTGGGCAAGTCCCTTCCCTAATCTGGACCTCATGGAGACCTTGGTATGGGCTTCTGGGCTTCTCGCAGATGGTGGCTTATCAGTGTACATGGTGGGGAGTCACACCAGGTAACAGAGGGAGATGGACGGGCCCATCTTCTCAGCTCCAGGCTCTCTTGCTCATCTGGGCAATGTCAGGGGCTCTGTTGCTTGTTTGTGAGATGTGGCCTGAGGGTGCCCACGATGTAGCCTGGTGCATCACAGAGGCCTGCATTCCTGGCACAATGGCCCAAACTTGTTTGCACAGGATACTTTGTCTTGGGGTGGGGTGGTGGGTAAGTGGGGGGATGGCTGGGTCAGAACCACAGGACAGAAGATCCTGTAATGGACATAGAGCCTGAGAGGGTACCTGAATTTTCCTTCTCCGATCTGGACCTGATCCTAAGTGGCTCAGGACTGCTCATTAGCTTAAGAACCTCTGCCCCATAGCTTGTGCCTGAAGCAGGCTGACAAGTCCTCACTAACCATCTCTTCCCCCCTCCCCCTAGTTTGTTTCTGATGTTGGCCTATTTCTTATTAGTCACCCAAAGCAGCTGTCTTTATGATACTTCCTGCTACAAAAGTGTGAATGTTTCCAAGATTGCAGTTTCTTTTTCACAACTTGCATTCCTAGGGCAGCACCCTCCGTCCCCTGCCAAAAGTTGGGAAAACACCCATCTTACTAGGAACACACAAATCATCCCAAGTTGATTCTCGACTACAAAGGATTTCACAGAGGGCCAACCTCACCCGCTTATGTGGATTCTTGTCAGGTTTCACGTCAAATAAAGCATTTTCTGCCCAGTTCCTGGATTCAGGGGTGTATCTGGGCTCCTATGGCACCCCCCGCATTTGAGCAAATGGCATTTTGTCATAGCCAAAGAAAGCTGTGTTTGCTTTTGGTTATTGCTTGTTAGCATGGATAGCAAGTAAGAAAAGATAGGTAACAATGATAATGCTCTTTTTAAAAAGTGTCAATAAATAAAACACAGGTATCCTTGGTTATGGGCTTTCCTGGTAACTCAGCAGTAAAGAATCCGCCTATAGTGCTGGAGATATGGGTTCGATCCCTGGGTTGGGAAGATCCCCTGGAGAAGGGAATGGCACCCCACTCTAGTATTCTTGCCTAGAGAATCCCATGGACAGAGGAGCCTGGCGGGGATATACTATAGTCCATGGGATCGCAAAGAGTCGGACATGACCTAGTAACTAAACAACAGCACCATTGGTTATGGTGAGGAATCTCTTTCCTCCTAGACACAGATTCCTTCCTATCCTTTCCCTCGAGTGCATGAAATCTTCTAGAGTGGCCTCTGACTCTTCAAGGCCATACTGGACCTTGGATCAGATATAGGCCAACTGGAGTGTGTGCGGTCTTGAGAATGTGCGTCAAGGGCAGACCAGGGTCCAGCACCTGCCCGTGGAGATGGGGCGGGCTCCCTGGAGTTGCAGCCCTGGGGCGAGAAGGGAGGAGGCCTCGCTGGAGCCTCACTGCCTTCTGTCTGCCCAATCTGTGCAGGCCGCTTCTGTGGGGGCAAACTCCCCGAGCCCATCGTCTCCACCGACAGCCGCCTCTGGGTTGAATTCCGCAGCAGCAGCAACTGGGTCGGGAAGGGCTTCTTCGCGGTCTATGAAGGTACTAAGGCAAGGGGAGAGGGGAGTTGGAGGTGGGGTCCCTGGACACCCTAGAGCCCCTCCCTCCTGGCACCCCACGGGTGAGGCCAAGGCCCCTTGAGGGAGGAAGCAGAGATCTCAATGGGATTGGCCGAGGCCTGGGACCCTGGGAGGCTGGGGGATGTGGGTGGGACTGGAAGAAGGAAAGAGGAGCTCAGAGCATTCTGACCAACACTCCCCTCTTTCCCACCTTGTCCCTTGTCCCCAAAGCCATCTGCGGGGGAGATGTGAAAAAGGACAATGGCCACATCCAATCGCCCAATTACCCAGATGACTACCGGCCCAGCAAAGTCTGCGTCTGGCGGATCCAGGTGTCCGAGGGCTTCCACGTGGGCCTCACCTTCCAGTCCTTTGAGGTGGGTCAGGGACCCCCCCAGGACGGGGCCCACCTCCTGAGGGCTTCCAGGGCTTGGGTCTGGGCCGCCAGGGCTCCTCTTGCCGATGAGCCCCCCACTGCCTCCTCCAGATCGAGCGCCATGACAGCTGCGCCTACGACTACCTGGAGGTGCGGGACGGGCACAGCGAGAGCAGCACCCTCATCGGGCGCTACTGTGGCTACGAGAAGCCCGACGACATCAAGAGCACGTCCAGCCGCCTCTGGCTCAAGTTCGTCTCCGATGGGTCCATTAACAAGGCTGGCTTTGCCGTCAACTTTTTCAAAGGTGCCTCCTTCCCCGCTGCCCCACCAGGCCCGCCCATGTGGCCAACCCATCCTCTGTGGTCCTTCTTTTTCTTAATTTTATTTGCTTGTGGTAAAAACACTTAGTGTGAGAGCTACACTCAGAACACAACTGAGTGTACAATTCAGCACAGGTATGGTGCTGTCCAGCTCTGTCAGCTTGACTGAAACTTTTTTAAAAAATGATTTTAAATTTATTTTTTGGCTGCACTGCATGGCATGGCAGATCTTAAGTTCCCCATCCAGGGATTGAACCCAACCCATGCCCCCTCCAGTGGAAACTCGGAGTCTTAACCACTGGATAAGTGTTATCACTCAGTCATGTCTGACTCTGTGACCCCATGGACTGTAGTCCACCAGGCTCCTCTGTCCATGGAATTCTCCAGGCAAGCATACTGGAGTGGGTTGCCATGCCCTTCCCCAGGGGATCTTCCCGACCCAGGGATTGAACCCAAATCTCTTGTACTGCAGGCAGATTCTTTACCATCTGAGCCACTGGACCACCAGGGAAGTCCCTTGACTGAAAATTTATGCCTTCTGAGTTGTGACTCCCCACCCCTCAGCCCCTGGCACCCACCATTCCACTCTTTAATTTTATGAATGTGACTGTTTTTGATACCTCATGTGAATGGAATCATGTACATTTTAACTTTCTGTGACTGGCTTATTTTAACATAATATCCCAAAAGTTCACCTGTGTTGTCGTGTATGGCAGAATTTCCCTCTTTTTTAAGGCTGAATAGTATTCCAGTATGTGTCCAGATCAGATTTCCTTAGCCTGATCCATCAGTGGACACCTTAGCTAGTGTGAATTGTGCTGCTGTGGCTTCATCCCCACCTCATTCATTCACTCAACACACTCCTAGAGATGTGTAGACCCTGGCGCCCTGTCCTTGAAGTTATGTCCTAACCGGGCAGGAAAGGTCCCAGTGAATAACTACATATAATACCTGGTTGAGTAAATGCCACACCTAGGTAAAAGTAGCCAATGCGTGGTAGGTGCTCGACTGAGAGTTGACATAATTGCAGAGTTGCTTTTAAGTCCACACGTTTGTGCAGAAGGGATGTTGGTGAGAGGCGGAGGCAGGAAATGCCATAGCAGCTCAGGGAGGAGGCAAGACAGTGTGGACTTTTATCAGTGTGATTCTGGGCATTGAGGGCATTCTGCCCAAACTTCCTTTCCTTGTCTTAAGCTGGGGACAGCAACAGCCCCTCCATCACAAGCTTCACGTAGGGATTGAAGAAGAGATGCAAGAATAGTACTCAGCCAGGGACGGCGCAGGAGAGACACCAGTGAATGAAGGTGGCCACCAGCCCAGCTAGTGTGGTCAGAAGGAAGGCTCCATGGGCTCCATCTGTCCCTTCCTTCAGGGCTCTGCCTTTGGGGCTGTCTTCAGCCAGATGCCCTTGGGACCAAGTGGGGTTCTGAGCAGCCGTGGAAGGCTGGGTGGGGCAGGGAAGCCCTTGTCTTCGGAGCTGAGTGGACAAAGGAAGGTCTTAACTGACTTCTTCCCCTTGGAATGGCTAAGAGTGGCCTCAGCATCCTGAGGGATCCTGGGCTTGGCTCTCAAGCAGAGGGCAGGAGGAAGAGGGCCCCGGGTCCCAGACTGGGAGTCACTGACACCCTTGCTTTCTGACCGCAGAGGTGGACGAGTGCTCTCGGCCCAACCGCGGGGGCTGTGAGCAGCGGTGTCTCAACACCCTGGGCAGCTACAAGTGCAGCTGTGACCCTGGGTACGAGCTGGCCCCCGACAAGCGCCGCTGTGAGGGTGAGTGCCCCCAGACCACCCAGGACCCTGTGCCCTATCCCCTTCCAAACCCTCCAGCCCGGGTCTCTTATGCCCTTCGGACAGACCTTTTTCTGGAAAAACTAGGATTCTCTGGCACTTTGGTCACCACTGGTTGATGAGGAATACGTTGTATATTTCAGTCCCCCAGAACACACTGTGACCAGGTGTGATGTACTTCGGTTTTTTGTTTTCATTCTTGTTCTTCTTTTGAATGCTGATCTTGATTGATTTCATCACCCACCAGAAGGTGGTGATCCACCATTTGGCAGTTCTCCGATGGGCACTGAGTTTCGGCCTCTCATTATAAATGTTCCCAGGAGGCTAGTGAAACCCTATCTGGCTAACTGACTCCAGCTCAGCCTGATCTTGCTGCCGGCTTCTCTCTGCTCACCTCTGAGCAGCTTCTTCTCCCTGCCTCCTGGTCCCCACCCCCAGCCCTCCCTGCTACCCTTCCAGTCCTCCCTGTCTTCCCCGCCCACTGCCAGTCCCCTCTGCCTCCCTGCCAGCACTTTCTGCCCGCCTGCACTGCCTTTCTGGAGCCTGCCCCCAGCCCAAGCAAGCGCCTGGCCTGTTCTCTCACAGAGAAAATAGAAATGACCACACAACTCCTCAACTCCCTCTACTCTGAACACACCCCCTCACCCTGCCTCCTCCCCCTCTACCCTAGAGAGACCAGACACAAGCCCCCACTTTGGGCTGGGGGAATCCACAAATCTTTCTCTCCTCCTTCATGCACCGCAGCCCGTGTTCATGCCCTTTCTCTAGAGCCGAGACTCCCGGGGGGTGACACTGCCTTCCTTGTGCCCCCAGCTGCCTGTGGTGGATTCCTCACCAAGCTCAATGGCTCCATCACCAGCCCGGGCTGGCCCAAGGAGTACCCCCCTAACAAAAACTGCATCTGGCAGCTGGTGGCGCCCACCCAGTACCGCATTTCCCTGCAGTTCGACTTCTTTGAGACCGAGGGCAATGACGTAAGTGCCCACCCCAGGGGCTGAGGAGGCGCAGAGAGGTCCGAGGTGTGGGAGCTCAGCTCAGTGCCTGCTTCCTACCCTCTGAAAGAAACACTCCAGGAATGTAGAGATGGAGAGCACCTCAGGGAAGCAGTGGGGCTCAGGGAGGAGGGCCCTGAAGCCCATGGAGCATGTGGCATGTGGGAATGAAGGACATGGAGTCTGGACGCCTTTGGAGAGAGATGGGGCTAGGGGGCTTATGTGGGGAGCACAGGAGGAACTGACGAGGTGGGAGTGGCACCATTTTTTAAGTATTAGATGTGGCAAAAGAGATGTGGGCTTCCCAGGTGGCACTAGTGGTAAAGAACCCGCCTACCCATACAGGAGACACAAGAGATGTGGGTTTGATCCTTGAGGTGCGAAGATCCTCTGGAGGAGGGTATGGCAACCCGCTCCAGTATTCTTGCCTGGGAAATCCCATGGACAGAGGAGCCTGGCTGGCTACAGTCTGTGGGGCAAAGAGTCAGACATGACCGAGCACATACATAGCAACGGCGAAAGGACCCACAGAACAAGGAGCCTCCCTAGGTGGGGGTGGTCAGGAGGGGCTTCCTGGAGGAGGTGGCCTGGAGCTGTGCTGCCCCACAGGTGTGCAAGTACGACTTTGTGGAGGTGCGCAGTGGACTCACGGCCGACTCCAAGCTGCACGGCAAGTTCTGTGGCTCCGAGAAGCCTGAGGTCATCACCTCTCAGTACAACAACATGCGTGTGGAGTTCAAGTCTGACAATACGGTCTCCAAAAAGGGCTTCAAGGCCCACTTCTTCTCAGGTAACCCTGGACTGCCCCGCTTCAGGCCCCGCCTCCCCTTCTTACTGCCGCTGCACCCCCTGCACTCCCCAGCCCCTCCGGTGCCGGTGCCGGGCGGCACAGTCTGTCCCCTGCTCCCCCAACTAGCCCTCCACCACCAGGCCAGCCCCTTCCTGCCTGAACTCCTCTATTCCTGAGCCCTCAGAGCGGTATGGGAGCCACCCTGAGGCCAGGCAGTACATAGACCTGCAGAAAGGAAGGGAGAGGGCGCTCCAGGGCTTAGGAGCCCCAACAGAGGGCAAGCCCTGGGAACAGGGGGCACAGTGAGGTGGACACTGCCCCAGGCAGAGGAGGAGAGTGTTTGTGTTGGACTGTGGGGCAGATTATCTAGCAGTGGTTGGATCTTTAATCAGACCCTGCATGTGCCAAGTGGGGTCATACTGGGGGCTTCACAAGAGATGAGGAGCCCCTCCAGTCAACCCCAAAGCCTCCCCACTCCCCCAAGGCCCACGGTGGGGGGATTCAGATCCAATCAGCACTTGTCTGTTGAGAGCTGCTGCATGTAAGGCTAGGGGGTCAGTCCTTTTGATGGCCCCATCTCCGGGCAGACTCAATGGTAGTCAGAGCACCTGCCCAGCCTCTCCAAGCAGACCTCCAGGGGTCCCCAGACACCTCTCCCCTGCTTTAGTAACCCCCAGTCCTTCACCCAGGGCTAGGCTGGGAGGAGGCTGGTAGTTTTCTGGAGGCAGTAGGACCTGGGGCACTGACAGCGTTTAGGGTGGGAGAGAGTGTGGGGGGGTGGGGGGCGTGGACTGGCTGGAGTGGCCCAGGGGTCCTTAGCACACCTAGTGGGCCGGGCATGGGTGGCAGAAAGGCCAGAAGCCCCCGGCCGGGTCCCTGCCGCCTTCCTTCTCCCCTCTTCTGCCCGGAGTCCTGCATCCTTGAGCCCCCTGTGGCTGCCCTGCACCCCCGCCTACCCCACTGGATGCCATGCACTGCCCCTGTGCACTGGTTCCCCGCTTGGCACTGCCAGCCACCCTGCTCTGCATACAATGTCCCCAGCCCTGGCCCCACTGCTGGCTGAGACCACCCCGCAATGCAAATCCCTCTTTTCCCTGGGGACATCCCCAGAACTCCTCAAGGTGCTCACCAGAGGGCCGAGGGGATGTAACATCTATACTCAGGGGTGGGCTCGGTGCCAGAGAAACCATTACCTGCTTACTCTTGTCTCTTCCTGCCCTTCTGTTGCTCTAGTCTTGGGGGGCGGTGGGGGGGGACCAGTACTGCATCTGTCAGACCTAGAGCCCAGGGCTCTCCACCCATGATTGCTGCCCTGCCCTGGCACACCACTGTGTGCACCCCACCCTCAGCCCTGCGTAGATGCACGCACACACACACACATGCACGCACACATGCAGTGCCCTTTTGCACAAGAAACCTGCAGAGGACCCTCGCCACTGGGCATCAAGGTTCAGCCCTCAGGGCGCCCTGGGGCACCTGACTCTGGCCCCCCAGGAGAGGGGCTGTTTGGACTTTGGGACACCCAGCAAGGAGACCATAAGGCAAGAAGAAGAGAGAGCCGGAAGACCTTCAGTGTGACCCCAGCCACCTTCCGGGGCATTTGGCACTGGAGGGTGAGTGCCATCTCCTTGTCCCGGCCTGTGTCCACCCCCGTTCCTGCCCTTCTTGCAACCTGCATTCTTGGCTCCCAGGAGAGGCCACCCCCACCACCACCGTGCCAGAGCCCCTCCCCAGGCACTGCAGCAGGCCCTCCTTGGGGCACACAGCTCTCACTGCCGCACTCAGCCACACTCTCCCACTCAGTTTTTCACTGGCAAGTATCTATGACCCCTACAATGTGCCAGGCATCATACTTGGTATTTAGGGGAAATACGAGGAAGGTTTGAGGGTCAATTTCAGGAAAATCTTTGCTCATTCCATGGAGCTGCAACCCCTGAAGCTCCCAGCATAGGGTCACCAGTGTGTTCCTCAGTGAACTCCCAGGATGGGCTGTAGGGTACTCACCACCCCCCACGTTTTCACAGGGCTTGTGCAAAGGCAGCTTCCACAGGGCCCTCGCTCAAGGCCCCCATGGTTCTCTAACTTAGGAGACCTGGGGAAGGACTTGACGACTCCACCTCTTGACCTTGGGTTTTTCTGGATCCTTCTTGGCCTGAGAGGGGATTGGATAAGCAAGGCCACCTGCGAGTCCATGCTCCAGCCTTCAGGCCCTTCTCCCAAGGGAGACCAAGGACAGGGCTCCTGTTGTCACAGACCTCGCCTGGCCATGTGAGTGCCAGCAGGCATCTTTCTAGCTTGGGGTTCATCTCTGGAATTCTTGTGTTCATCTCACAACCCCCTTCCCTGAATGTCTGCCTCCGTGCCAGGCACCCAGTGCCCAGAATGACTGCGGAGAGACTGGAGAACATGTGTGTGTGACGTACTGCATGCCTGTGACCACGTGTCTCTCTGTGTATTAGTTTCTGTGTTCATGGGAGTGTGCATGTTCAGACCCACCCGAGCCGGAGCAGCTGAATGTATGAGCCCTCTGCAGGTCGCTGATCAGCCCGGGGTCTCTGCATTCGAGTGTGTCTCTGTTTGTACCCATGTGCAGGGCCCTGAAGGCAGCTGTGACCCCTGTGTTTGCACCTTTGTGTGCTTCCTCACATGTGAGGAGTGAGCAACCAGCATCTGTTTGTGTGTGCACATGTGCACAGGTGGCTGATGGCCGATGTATGAGCGTGTGGTGTCTGTGTGAGAGGGGCTGGTATGTATCCTGTGTACATGTGTGTGTATGTGTGTCCCTGTGGGTGGGTGTCTGTGCTGCGGGATCGGGAGGACAGTGCAGGGTGAGGGATCCTGTGTCTGTTGCTGTGTTGATGTGAGTGTGTGTCTGTCTGTAACACACTCTGTAGCTACAGCACCAGGAGGACAGAGCCAAGCTCTGGATCAGGCCCCTTCCCATGGACCGCTCCCCTCTGCCAGACTTCAGTCTCCTTCCCCAGCGTGCGGCCTCTTCCTCACACCCAGGCCTTGTCCCTGCCGCAGGCTTCCTCCCACCCGTCCCCTGTTGCTGTGCCTCCCCCTACCCCGCTGTCCCTCCGTGGCCTGGCTGCGCCGGACATGGCCGTCCTGCATGTGTGTCCCGCTGCCCCCCGCCCCTTGCCCTGCCCGTGGACCCCCGCCTCGGAGCCAGGCCTGGTTTTCACTGCTCTCCCTCCCTGGCCCCCGCCCTCCACCCCCTGGTCCCTTTTCTCCTTCTCTCTCTCGTTTCAGAAAAGAGGCCAGCTCTGCAGCCCCCCCGGGGACGCCCCCACCAGCTCAAATTCCGAGTGCAGAAAAGAAACCGGACCCCCCAGTGAGGCCGGCCTGGCCTCCCGGACTCTTTGTTACTCAGGAACCTCACCTTGGACGGAACGGGCTGGGGGCTTTGCGGCCGCCCACCCCCACCTCCGCTCGGCCTTGCCGGCCCACCTCCCTCTGGCCGGACAGAACTGGTGCTCTCCTCGCCCCCACCCCCCTCACATGGACAGGGGCCCCTCCTTGCCCCCCGCCCCCTCCCATTTTGATGGTGTCTGTGACATTTCCTGTTGTGAAGTAAAAGAGGGACCCCTGCGTCCTGCTCCTTTCTCTTGCAGTCTGCTTGTCCATGTGTCTGTTTTTCCACTTGTCCGTCTGTCCAGTAAGCAGGTAATGGTAGAGGGTGCCCATGCTGGTCAGCTCCAGACCCCAACCCTCCCTCCGTCCATTTCAACTTTCTCTCCGCACAGCTGGGCCCCCTCAGCTGGCTCTGCATGAGGCAGTGCCCCGGACCCCCACCATCGCCTTGACCTCCGCTCCCTGCCCTGCCTCCCCCAGGGTGGGGAGGACGCCCGGCCAGGCCCCCCACTTCCCTTGGGGTGCCGCTGCCCTTGGCCCATGCACAGACCCGTCCTGCCTTGCTTGCTCCCCTGCAGACAAGGACGAGTGCTCCAAGGACAACGGCGGCTGCCAGCAGGACTGCGTCAACACCTTCGGCAGCTACGAGTGCCAGTGTCGCAGCGGCTTTGTCCTCCACGACAACAAGCACGACTGCAAGGAAGGTAGGTGGCCCGAGTGCCCCGGCCAGCTGGCAGCCTGAGAACCAAGACTGCAGAAAGGGCTCAGAGATGCCATCTCCCTCGGCCTCTGTTTGGACTCAAGAAGCTGAGTGACCTCTGAGGTCACCTCTTTTCGCCTTCCATGCTCCTCCCTCCACCAGCAACATCCAAGCCACACACACTTATGGAGGGGAGGGGCTTGCGGCTCCCCCCAGGCCCTGTCGTCAAGCTGATCTGGTAACTAGCGCTTGTTCAAATCCATGTTCGGGTGTGTCTGTCAGGGGGGAGGTGAGCTGGGACAGTGCTGAAGAGCTGGGCTCTGGAGCCAGGCTGCCTGGCCCAGCCCCACCTCTTAGCCAGCTGTGGGCCCTGAGCCGCTGACTCCCTCCCTCCACACCTGGATTTGCTCGTTGGTGCTGCCTGCTTGGGCAGCGACACTGTGACTTGCTCCGAGAAGTGCCCGGCTTGTATCAAGCATGATCACATGTGTCACCATTATTGGTCACGTGCTCTGACCCCTGGGGACACCTAGAACAGGGCTGCTGCCTCCCTGACATTGAGGCTCTGCATAAGCTCAAAAACAGTTCTTGTGTCCTCTCCCATATCACGTGATACCTCCTCTTTGTACACAATACAACCCTGGCCTGCTCCCTGTGGTCAATACCACCGTGGACCATGCCAGCCGGCGATGCACGTTCCCCAGCTACACAACGCAGACTCGCCTTTGACCTTGAGTGTCTGTGTGCCCTTGGGCCAGTCCCTTCACCACTCTGAGTTCAACTGTCTCACCCATGAGATGGCCCTAAGCTTTCAAGCCCTTGCTTTGAACACTTAGCACAGGGTCTGGCAGATGCCTCTTCCACACCATCACTGTGTGGACAACCAAGGTGCCAGTAAATAAACTGCCAACTAGAATAAACATAGCTGAAGCACCAAGTGGACGCTCCAGGGCTTTTCACCCCATCACTTCAGTCTCCCAGATATGGAGTTCCACTCACTCACAGAGCCCCCACATCGTTTAGCTAGGGGGAGGACCTTCTTCTGATGCTGTTTCTAAACTGCATGCCATCTCTGTGCTCTCTATGAAAATGAAGGTTTTGCTAAGGAACCTTCCACACCAGCATCAACAAGAGAGCAGGAGCAGGTGTAAAATTCCTGGGAGGGTAGCCTGTGTGTGGCTCTGAGTCACTGGAGAAGCCCACATGGTTCCTTACTCAGTCAGTTCAGTCACTCAGTCGTGTCCGACTCCTTGCGACCCCATGAATCGCAGCACGCCAGGCCTCCCTGTCCATCACCAACTCCCAGAGTTCACCCAAACCCACGTCCATCGAGTCGGTGATGCCATCCAGCCATCTCATCCTCTGTTGTCCCCTTCTCCTCCTGCCCCCAATCCCTCCCAGCATCAGAGTCTTTTCCAATGAGTCAACTCTTCGCATGAGGTGGCCAAAGTATTGGAGCTTCAGCTTTAGCATCATTCCCTCCAAAGAACACCCAGGTCTGATCTCCTTCAGAATGGACTGGTTGGATCTCCTTGCAGTCCAAGGGACTCTCAGGAGTCTTCTCTAACACCACAGTTCAAAAGCATCAATTCTTCGATGCTCAGCTTTCTTCACAGTCCAACTCTCACATCCATACATGACCACTGGAAAAACCATAGCCTTGACTAGATGGACCTTTGTTGGCAAAGTAATGTCTCTGCTTTTCAATATGCTATGTAGGTTGGTCATAACTTGTCTTCCAAGGAGTAAGCGTCTTTTAATTTCATGGCTGCAATCACCATCTGCAGTGATTTTGGAGCCCCAAAAAATAAAGTCTGACACTGTTTCCACTGTTTCCCCATCTATTTCCCATGAAGTGGTGGGACCAGATGCCATGATCTTCATTTTCTGAATGTTGAGTTTTAAGCCAACTTTTTCACTCTCCTCTTTCAGCTTCATCAAGAGGCTTTTTAGTTCCTCTTCACTTTCTGCCATAAGGGTGGTGTCATCTGCATATCTAAGGTTATTGATATTTCTCCTGGCAATCTTGATTCCAGCTTGTGGTTCTTCCAGCCCAGCGTCTCTCATGATGTACTCTGCATAGAAGTTAAATAAGCAGGGTGACAATATACAGCCTTGACGTACTCCTTTTCCTATTTGGAACCAGTCTGTTGTTCCATGTCCAGTTCTAACTGTTGCTTCCTGACCTGCATATAGGTTTCTCAAGAGGCAGGTCAGGTGGTCTGGTATTCCCATCTCTTTCAGAATTTTCCACAGTTTATTGTGATCCACACAGTCAAAGGCTTTGGCATAGTCAATAAAGCAGAAATAGATGTTTTTCTGGAACTCGCTTGCTTTTTCGATGATCCAGCAGATGCTGGCAGTTTGATCTCTGGTTCCTTTGCCTTTTCTAAAACCAGCTTGAACATCTGGAAGTTCACGGTTCACGTATTGTTGAAGGCTGGCTTGGAGAATTTTGAGCATTACTTTACTAGCGTGTGAGATGAGTGCAATTGTGCGATAGTTTGAGCATTCTTTGGCATTGCCTTTCTTTGGGATTGGAATGAAAACTGACCTTTTCCAGTCCTGTGGCCACTGCTGAGTTTTCCAAATTTGCTGGCATATTGAGTGCAGCACTTTCACAGCATCATCTTTCAGGATTTGAAATAGCTCAACTGGAATTCCATCACCTCCACTAGCTTTGTTCGTAGTGATGCTTTCTAAGGCCCACTTGACTTCACATTCCAGGATGTCTGGCTCTAGGTGAGTGATCATACCAAGTGATGGGCTAGTAACAAATCAGTATTTCCTGATCCCCTGCAGAGGGTGCAGCACTGTACAAAGTTCTGTGGGGAATTAAAGATGGGGACCCCTCTGCTCTCGAGGAGACTGCTGTCTAGCTGGGAAGAGAAGCAGGTGTGGAAATAAATTAGAGGGCGGGGAATACCAGTAAAAGTGGGGAGACAGTGAGTGCAGACAAGGAAAGCTGAAGATGAGTAATAGAAGCAGCTCGTAGCTCAAACGTGGAGACCAGCGGCTCCGCACAGCCCCGAGGGCCCTGCTCCTCTCTGGACCCTGGTGGCCTTGCATTCATCCTGTGAGCCTCTGACTGTAGGCGCAGCTGTGTGGGCTGCATGCCACCCACCCCTTTTTCCTTCTCATCCCAGCAGTGCACTGGCTTTTCCTCAGAGGGACCTGTCAGATTGGATGATAACGAATAAAGAGCATCAGCGTTTCAGTTGGAGTTGTGAGGCTGTGCTTTTCCGAGGCAGAAAGCATGGATCAAGGAGTCATGAGCAGTGAGAACGTGACATAGCACGTTTTCTTGAAGAAAAGGGAGATAGGAGGGATGGTAGTCAGAAGGGAGTGTTGTTTTAGGATGCGCAAAGTGTAGGAAGGTTCGTGGGCTGGACGAGCTGGCAGAGAGAGCGAGCGTGGGTAACGTGTGATACAGAGGTCCCCGGATGGTGGGCAGCAGTGAGCTCCAGCTCATGAAGGAAAATCTAGTCCTGCCTAAGGGGAGGGACACCTTCTCTGAGATAAGGCAGGAGGGAAGGTGAGTGGAGAGGTGAGTTTGCAGGTAGGGGTCAGGAAGTTGAAGTTGTTCATATTTGCAGACTCTGCCTTTCCCCAAGAGGCAAGAGGTGAGGTGGTCTGCTGGGACGGGGAGGTGGGAGTTGAGGAAAGGGCCAAAGGTTTGGAGCCATAGCTGAGGAGGTGAGAGATGGAGCTGGTGAAGGGTAAGTCCAAAGAATACCAAGCACTTAGAGACCACAAATGGGGTTTTCCAAGATGGTACAGTTCAAGCATGGCCATTGGTGAGCAATTGGGGTGATGGGCCATGTGGTCCAGCTGATAGAGAAGCAAGGTAAGTAACCCCAGGATGAAGTATTGGGAGAAATCAGAAGGATCAACACCGTGGAGGTCTCTAAAGTTGACAAGGTGTTAAGGGAAATGGGGGAGGGGGGGCGCGCTGGCGCTGAGTGCCCTGGAAGAAAGAGAGGTGGCCACCAGCACCGAGAATTTGTGGGTGATGGCAGAGCCTTGTGGGGAAGGAAGTGAGAACTCATAGATCTGAGAAGGTCAGGAGAGGCCAGCGTGCGGGTGGACCATCCATGTGTTTGCTGACATCACCTAGGATGGTGGCAGGAGTGGAGTGGAGAGAACTGAGTCAGGTGCCAAAGTCTTCTGTGAATATGGAAGCGTGGCAGGAGATCAGAGGATACTAGCTTCGCAGGGGGCAGAGGAGGTGTGGCCAGATGGCCTCAAAGGTCCATGGGGTACCTGGGAGGGCTGCTTCCATAGATGCTGCCAGGCGAGGGCCAGCTTGGAACCAAGCAGCCAGATATCCCCAGGCTGGATGGCTGAATAGAAAACAAGCTGTGTGAGCCTTCAGCTCATTTCTAAGTGGAAGATAAGCAAGAAAGGAGCAGGTGGGACGGAGGAAATGTCTGCCTTCCTTTCTTCATAGGGGCCATTAGAACCCAGGGGTCCCCACTGATCCCCTTCCCCACCTCACCTCCCCACAGCGGGCTGTGACCACAAGGTGACATCCAGCAGCGGCACCATCACCAGTCCCAACTGGCCTGACAAGTACCCCAGCAAGAAGGAGTGTACCTGGGCCATCTCTAGCACCCCTGGGCACCGGGTCAAGCTGGTAAGGTGCCACTCCCAGGCCTGCTCCTCCATGCCATCTACCCATCACCTACTTCCCATCAGCTCCAAAGCCTCACGTCACTCAGAGCACCTTAGGCTGGTAACTGGCTGAGCCCACAGTGCCGGCATCCCTGTGGGATGCAAGTCTGGCCTGGACAAAGGCCCTTTCCCCAGCAACATGTTGGGGTATACCTGCCATTGCCCCATTCCTAGGTCCTCCCTCTCCCCATCCACCAGCAGTGGCCACTGTCCTAAACTGGGGTCCAGAGGTCTTGGTTTATTGCCCACGTCTCCTGCCCTTGGCCATATTCCTGATTCTCTGTTCTCCCTCACACCCTCCAGACTTTCATGGAGATGGACATCGAGTCCCAGCCTGAGTGTGCCTATGACCACCTGGAGGTGTATGATGGGCGTGACTCCAAGGCCCCCGTCCTGGGCCGCTTCTGCGGGAGCAAGAAGCCCGAGCCTGTCCTGGCCACTGGCAACCGCATGTTCCTGCGCTTCTACTCTGACAACTCCGTGCAGAGGAAGGGCTTCCAGGCGTCCCACTCCACAGGTGAGCCCACTGCAGGCCAGGTGCCCTCATGCAGTCATTTGTCCTAGAGGCATCTGCTGATTCTGGTCTCAAATGCAGACTGGGGGCTTGGATGGGGGGTTTACAAATAGCTCCTGAAGACAGACAGGCCCAGCCCCTGGCCAGGTGGGGAGACAGCATGTCCTGAAGGCTACTAAGCCGATTTCTGCCTCAGGACCTTTGCACCAGCAGTTCTCTGGCTTGAAACACCTAAAATCGTCTTCCCTTGAATCATTTCTCTATCTCATTATTTGAGACTCAGCTCAAATGCCTCCTCAGTATAGAGACCTTCCCTGCCCATCTAATATAAAGCAATGCCCTCTTCCTTTTTTTATATCATTCAGCTTTATTTTCACCAATGTGCTTATTTTCACCAACTGGAATTATCTTATATATTTATTTACTTGCTTATTATCTGCTCTCCTTTCCCCACTAGAAGTAAACCTTCACAGAACAGGAACTTTCTGTCTTGGCCCTGCTGTCTTTGTAGCAACTAGACTAGTTCTTGGCCCCAGTAGGTGCTCAAAAAATATTTACTGAATATTTTTTAAAATATTACTGAAAGCAAAGTAAGCCTTCTGGGCAAAGGCGGGGAAGTCCTGATTTGGGGTATGAAGGTCAGAAAACAGGCCAGTAACAACAAGGAGTAGAGAACGCAGAGATGGAGAGGAAATCTACAGAGTCCCTAGTGGCAGGACACTTGAGTGTGCAGTAGCCCACCCACATCCCACCCCCTAAATCCACTCGTTCATTCATCCTACAGACATTCATTAACATGCAGCACGTATGTGGCAGCATCCTGAGTGTGGGTCACAAAATGAACGAGGCAGACAAACCTCAGTCCTTGAGGGATTTACTCCGCATCTGCTCGTTCATGTATTCAACAACTTTTTATGGAGCCCTGGCCCCCTGCAGGGGACTCAGAGGGGCATGGGGAAATGAATCAGCCATGAGCCCTTCACCTTGCCCATCTGGGAACCCGCAGCCTGGGGGTGAGACGAGACCCAGACAGATAATTCCAACAGAAGACAAAACACGATCAGGGCCTTGCTCTGGGTGTGAGATGATGGGTCATTGCAGGCAGGGGAGGAGCCCAAGCACAGCTACAACTCCAGACAGCTGTGGGTGTACACAAGTGAATGCAGATCGTGTAGTGTGGCTAGAGCAATGGGCACGTGATGACAGCAGTGAACTGGGGATGCTGCGGCTACAGAGAAAGGCCGTAGCCTGGTCCTGCGAGGCCTGGATGTCAGGCCAGCCGTGGCCTCTGGGGGCTTGGCAGCTTCTTGGAGTCGTAAGCTACCTGCTGGGGAGGTCCCAAAACTGATGGATCCACAGCCTCCCCTCCTTCCTTTCAGCTCAGGCCACGCCCACCTACTTCCCCCCCTCCCCTCAACCCCCACCGTGAGCCCAGGTGTCCCGGAGGCCAGAGGACGTTCAGAGAAGGTGTGGTGTTCAGAGAAGGTGTGGTGTACACGGATGGCCTTGCCCTCGTCAGCCCCTCCCAGCACAGGGTCACACACTGGAGGCCCGGAAGTCCATATGGCTCTCAGAGCTGCTATGTTTGGCCCACATTGTGTTTTTTAAAAACCTGAGCCAACATTTAAAAATTAGGAGTTTTCACATAAAACCCAGATGGACATCTTCTCACTTAAGAACGGGAGCTCTGGCGTCACAGAGCCCACATTCTTCCATGACAGCTATCAGCTGGAGCAAATTAGCAACGTTCTCTTTCAACAAGTGCATCCTCCCTGGGGCCTCCACGGAGAATGGCCTTTCACCCGCTGTGTCCCTGGGCCTCCGTGGGCATCTCTCCAGAGAAAGAGCAGCAGAGCACTAGTTCCAGGCCAAGTCCTGGGCTGGATCCAAACCACCTATCTCTAGCCATGTGGCGCTGTCCCAGGGCCTCCATCCGGCCAGGAGGGCTGCACGTGGGGAGGGACAGTGCCTGGGCCACAACTGTGCTCCTGGGCGGCAGCTGACCTTGTGTCTCCCTCCTCCCTCTAGAGTGTGGTGGCCAGGTTCGGGCAGAGGTGAAGACCAAGGACCTTTACTCCCACGCCCAGTTTGGCGACAACAACTACCCGGGGGGAGTGGACTGTGAGTGGGTCATCGTAGCCGAGGAAGGCTATGGTGTGGAGCTGGTGTTCCAGACCTTCGAGGTGGAAGAGGAGACCGACTGTGGCTATGACTACATGGAGCTCTTCGACGGCTATGACAGCGCTGCCCCCAGGCTGGGGCGCTACTGTGGCTCAGGGGTGAGGCCCCCACACTCCTCACACCTCTCACCCCAGCCCAGGGACCCGGTGCCTCTGTAGACATGTGCAGCAGCCCCTGCCTGGCACTTTGCAGGGGCCAGAGGTCCAGCCTGGTGGGTCTCCCAGCTCACAAAGGCCCACCTGGCCCTGGGCCATCCCCACCCAGGAAACAAGGTTGTTTCTGGCTGACACTGAGGTTCCTGCACCCTCTGGGATAGACCCTACCCTGACCCAAGCCTGCTCAGCACCACTTCAGTTGGGTCTCCAAGGTAGTTTGCATTGGAGTTCCCTCTGCCCCCTCATTCCCTTGCCCTGGTCCAGAGGCAGCTGAGCAGGGCCCAGAATGAGGGCAGAGGCTGGGGCAAGAGCCAGGGCCCAGGGCTGAGCTGAGCCGCGCTGGGCAGTTATCCTGGCCGAGCCATAACAATACCCTCATCTCTTCCGCTGCCAGTTTCTCTTCTTGGTGACAGGCCAGCTGGTCCCGAAGCATATTGGTGCTGCTGTCCAAGCAGACACTGAGCATCATTTCTTGGTCCATAAAATGGTACTTTCAGAGGCAGTGGGCAAGAATTTGCTTGATAGGGTTTTAACTAAGGTCACAGGAAAACCACAGAGGTGGATTTATTTTCCTCCAGGCAGAGCCTGTGAATTCTTTGGTGGTTTTTTTTTTTTTCTGTTCTTTTTTAATCCTCGCTTCCTTCAGAGAATGCCATCTTCCTCTTCCCATTCTACATACCCACACACACTTTGGCACATGTACTCACACTCATATGTACACTCAGACATGCCCTCCTGCCCATCACTTCCTGCTCCCCTGCCTCTCATGGCCGTGCCTAGGACAGCCTGGGTGCCCCAGAAAGGGTTAATCTTCCCAGGAGCTGCAGCAGCTGCTGGACCCAGCATTGGCCAGTGCAGTCTCCCCTTAG
This sequence comes from Bubalus kerabau, assembly GCF_029407905.1. NCBI lineage: Eukaryota > Metazoa > Chordata > Mammalia > Artiodactyla > Bovidae > Bubalus > Bubalus kerabau. Next base: position 135,887,208 of record NC_073627.1, read on the forward strand.
GAGCAGAGCTTCAGCCTTTGTCAACTGGCAAAGGATTGGGGGGACAGAACTGGGGGGATGGGGACATGGAGCACACAGCCCCCTTGCCAGACGGGCTCAGCTGCTCTGGATCCCTGGGCTACCAAGCGAGTGCCCCCCTCACCACTTTGCCCTTTGCATCTCCCTTGACCTGACACCTTCGGGTGAGTCACACACCAAATTGGGTGTCCCCAGGTGGCTTCTTGCAGAGACTGCCATCAGGCTGGAGCCAGCAGGAGGGGACTGGGGAGGGAACCCAGTTCCGTCAAGGCTTCCTGGCATGGTTGCTGGAAATATCCCCAAGGTTCTTGGAAATGATCCTTTCCACGCCTCGAGGGCCAGGGCCTCCGTGTGCTGATGCTCCACGGGCAGCTGCTACTCTGAGCGCTGCACACAGAGGCAAGGAGGGGCTTGCAGGAGCCTCGGAAGGGGCATAACCTGGAGCCCACCATGGCCCGCATCTGAGGAGGGGAGGAGGAGAGAGGCCAAGTCCAGGTCTGGGGGATCCAGCTGTCCAGTCTTTTCCAAGAGACAGGCGGATTGCAAGAAGGCAGCTGACAAATTACTCCCTTTGCAAATCCCTTTGCAAAACTCTGACACATCCATCCTCTTATTTGTCTCCCCCGCCCCTGCCACCTCCACCCACCTTTCTAGACTTGAAGAGCAGAGAGCATTTGCTCCTTCCTGTTTGCTTTTGAAGGGAGTGAGGCCCAGAGAGGGGCAGTGCATTGCCTGAGACTTCACAGCTAACTAGTTAGGCACTGGGTACAGAATGGAAGTGTGACTCTGAACTTAAGACAAGCCCCCCATACCTCCCCTACTCCAGCATGCATGCTAAGTCACTTCAGTCATGTCTGACTCTTTGTAATGCCATGGACTGTAGCCTGCCAGGCTCCTCTGTCCATGGGAGTCTCCAGGCAAGAATGCTGCAGTGGGTTGCCATGCCTTCCTCCGGGGAGCCTCCCAACCCAGAGATCACACCCATGTCTCCTGCACTGGCGTGCGGATTCTTTACCACCAGAGCCACCTGGGAAGCCCTCCCCCTACTCCAAATGCCCCATTAAACTCCAGCTCACAAGAGTCCTCCTCCTGCTTCAAGGCACTGGGGGAACCTGGCGGGAGTCTGGAGCCACCCGCCTCCCTTATAGCAGGAGAACTTAGGGAGGGAAACAGCAGTCCCGGCCCCCGGTCCTCAGCCTCATGCCCACCTCTTTCCTCTAACAGCCTCCTGAGGAGGTGTACTCGGCAGGCGACTCTGTTCTGGTGAAATTCCACTCGGATGACACCATCACCAAAAAAGGCTTCCACCTGCGGTACACCAGCACGAAGTTCCAGGACACTCTACACAGCAGAAAGTGACCGCTGCCCTCACACGGCAGGGATGGGAGACCTGCTGCCCTCGGTCACCTGAGCCGGACAGCGGGGGGCGGGCAGAAAGTGGGTACCCCATCTCTCCCCCCTGGTGCCAGGACCTGCGGGCTGATGGTCCTGGTGAAGCTGTCCTCGGGAGGTGGGGCACTGGACTCCCACATGAGCTGCTGCCCCACGATCCCTTCCTCCCTCGCCCCCAACCCTGGGAGTGAGGGGCCAGGGCCAGGGTGCCAGAGCTTGCCCTGAGACACTTGAAGTGGCCATTCCTCTCTGGGGCCCAGCCCAGTGTGTGAGGACCCGCCCACCTTCCCCGCCCATCTCCAAGCACCCTATTGTGTATAGCCAGTGGCATATCTTCATTGTAATGTACGTTTCCCACCCCTCCCCCCCCCATTTGGTTTTGTTGGAAGCCCCCACCTCCCCGTTTCCTGGGGCGTGAATTTCCGTGCATGTCCCACAGGAGCCACATGCGGCTGCGGCAGGAGGATGAAGGAGAGGGGGTGGGGGCATCAAGACAGGGCTTCTCTCAGGCCCAGCGGCTGGTCAGCCACACCAGGGCACCCCAGCCAATAAACCGAAAGTGTTACAGCCAGTGTCCTGTGCCAGAGGCTGTCTGAGATATGGGGGTGGCAGTGGAGGGGGGTGGTGAGGGTGCACATCTTCCAGATGTGAGTCTGGGGCCGGCTCATAGCCAGGACACCTGGCCTCGCCGGCTGCCCTTCCTGCCTTGATTCCAGGGCCCCTGAGAGTGTGATTTCACACTGGGGCACACACAGATACGGATGCCTTGCACACTTGAGCCTGCAGGCACCCCTGTACCTCATAACCCTTCCACACGACCCAAGGGGCAGAACAGTTCTGTAAAGCGGCTATACAATGGGAAGGAAGGAGGTATGTCAACGGGATGATGGCGTGTGTCTGTCTAGACGGTGTCCAGCGGGGTCTTCTGTCTCTGGGTCTGGGTGATGGGCTAGAAGAGCCCACCACCCAGACCCAGAGTACCATTATGGGCCAGAGCAGATCCATCAGTCAGCTCCCAGTACCTTCCTTCCTGAAGGTCAGACCCCTGAGTGCTGGCCCCTTGGGACCATCTCTCTTCCGGGAGACAAGAGCCAGACACTAGGCAGCCACAGAGCAAACATTCCAGCTCTGGCCCCCTCTCCCAAGGCGACCCATGGCTGTGTCATGTCTGGTCTCTCCTTCCTGCCTCTGCCGCCTTCTCTCTTCCTAGCCAACGGTGAGGTACAGACCTCAGACCTGTCTCCCCGGAGGCCAGCAGGAGAGAAACCACATCCCTGCTCCTTTCTTTCAAAGGACCCTCTCTCCCTACTTTCTGTGGATCTCACAGGGAAAGAAAACCCAGAGAGGACCCAGCTTTCCTGCCTAGACTGGCTACTCCCAGATTCCAGAGCAAGCCAGGGGTCTGCTCCAAGCCCTGGGGCTCCCTGAGGGCCTCCAGTGGGACTGTGGGTCTTTTCCTGGCCCTAGACTTCTCCCTATAGCAGAGTCAGATGTGCCAGAAACTAAATCTGGACTCTGGGGTGGGGGGACCCACCCCCAGGGAACAGTATGGAGTGTTGCATCCCATGCTAAGTCACTTCAGTCGTGTCTGACTCTGTGCGACCCCATAGATGGCAGCCCACCAGGCTCCCCATCCCTGGGATTCTCCAGGCAAGAACACTGGAGTGGGTTGCCATTTCCTTCTCCAATGCATGAAAGTGAAAAGTGAAAGTGAAGTCGCTCAGTCGTGTCTGACTCTTAGCGACCCCATGGATTGCAGCCTAACAGGCTCCTCCGTCCATGGGATTTTCCAAGCAAGAGTACTGGAGTGGGGTGCCATTGCCTTCTCCGGTTGCATCCCATACTGGTCCTTTAAAAAATGGAAACCAGACACATGGCTAGTGTCCCATGTGCAAGTAGGCTGATGTGACCCCACGGTCAGGCTGCAGCCCTCTCTTCTAGTCCTGACTGCAGGTGAGGGAATGGGTGATGGTTGGAGGGCCAGCTAGGTCCCAGGCTGTGATGTCATGGCCACCCCTCTACCTCCTCTGAGCAGAATGTTCAGCACAGCCCAGAGGACCATGAACAGAACAGAAAGGCCCCCAAACCATTTGGAGCCGCCCAGGCATCTCATCTGGACACTGCCAACCAACCTGGGCTCAGCTCTGCAGCAGAGTTCATCGTCAGTGGTCCCAGCTCCCCTCACCAGCACCCCCGGGTTGCTCTGAAGCTCAGAGGACCACACTCTTGGTACAAGCCACATGTGTGAAGGGAGCCAGGATCCTAGCCCAGGTCCAGGCTGTAGGGCAGAGAGTACCCCATCCTCCCTCCAGGTCAGCACAGCCAGACGCAGGTCAGGACCGACCCACACAGCTGCCCAGGGGACCCATTCCTAGGCTCCATCACCGCCGTAGACTCGGGCCCCTCTAATGAGCCAGGGGCCTGTGCTGGTTGGGCCCTCCATCTTTCCTGGGCCCCTCTTCCCGGAGGCTACCTCTGGGTAGTGAAGGCTGCTTGGGAGCTGGCAGCAGGCCATTTATACACATTCCAGAACTTAATGAATGATTCTCCAGACCCAGCCCATCCTCACCTTCTGGCTGCTTGCAGGCTTCAAGACTAGATGAACCTCAATGCAGCTGCCCAACTGTTCAGGTGATTCCACGTCAGAGGACAGAACCCTTCCAATTCCAACTGTCCCCAAGCCCCTGAGATCCCTCTGAGGTCCCCTAGTCCTGAGTGTGTGGCCAGCAGCAGAATAATTAGAATGATCCTGTCCCAGATGGTGCTTCCAGCCTGGAAACCCAGGTGGAGATAACCCCAAACCCTGGAGCCCCAGGCTTTCCTCTCCGGGTGCACTTCTCTAACCCCTGGGGGACATAGCCAGCCCTGGCCTGGCGGTCAGGAGACCTAGCTCTGCCTTGCTTCGTTCTGTGATGTTGGCCAGTTTGTTCCCTCTCTGGGCTTCTGCTCCCCAGTCTGTCGTCTTTCCCCAGCAACCCTTCCTGTCAGGGTGTAGTCTCCAAGAGTCAGGCTCCTGAGGCAGCTGGGGGCTTCCAGGGCCAACTGTTGGCTCGGGTGCAGAAGAAGGAAGGTTGGATACCCGTCACTGCTCCCTCACTCCTTTTTGCCCCTCTCTTTCCCTTTCCTGCACTCTAACCCCACATGCTTCTCGGTCTTGAATGTAACATAGCCAGTTTCTGGACTTCCTGGGCGATCCAGTGGTTAAGACTCTGCACTTTCAATGCAGGGTGTGCAGGTTCACTCCCTGGTCAGGGAACTAAGATCCCACGTGCTGAGAGGCATGGCCAAAAAAAGTTTGAAAATAAATAAAATATGATAAAATAAGAACATAGACGATTTTGAATACAAGCTTTCCCATTTGGTGACTGTGTGTCCCTGGGTGAGTCATTTAACTGCTCTGAACCTTGGGTTCTTCATCTTGACCCAAAGAATGATAACACAGAGAGAAAGGAAGAGATACACACTGAAGGGAGCCTGTCAAAGCGCCTAGCAAATAGGCAGTCTGTAAATGGGTCTTCTTTTCCTGTCATCCGCCAAACAATTCTCCAGTTTCCGGATGACGTGTTTCCTGCGCTAAAAGGAAACGTCTGGGTTCACCAGTCTCCAGTCGTGCGTTAGGAGTTGAGCGCAGAACCGCATCTGTCTGCCAGAAAGGGCAATGCTTATGCCACGGTAGGGCGGGGCTTGCAGGGCGGCAGGCGACATATTTCTTTCTAAGCTGGTAGACTTTCTGGGCACCTCCCAAGTCACACCCTGTGCTTGACTGTCCCCACACACAAGACTGATTCTAGAATCTGTGAAGAGATCTGCTGTCCCAGTTTGCAAAAATAGTAGTGCCTGACTCGGGAGCGGCTAGATGTTTCTCCCAGAGTCAGGAGGCCCCCAACCCAGGCCCCCCAACCCTGCTGACCAGTCTGCTTCTCCTGCTCCAGCTCCCTCCCACCCTCCCAAGCCTCCCCTCCCCCATCCCAGGAACATCTGGTTCCAATCTCTTTCAGATGCTGTGGCCAAGCTGTTTTATGGCCAATCACCTCAGCTCAGCTTCCTGAAGGCCTCCCTCTATTTCGGGGAATGGTCCCTCCTCGTCCTCTTCCTTGGAACCCCTACCACCTCTTTTCCTAACATGGAGAAGAGACGCATGTCAGAGCCAGACGAAACTGTGAGGGTCCTCGGAACTGGCGCCTTCTCTCCTACTTCCTTGGAGGGGGCCTGTCATCCATCCAGGATTAAAAGAAAGATGCTACTCCGGGGGAAAGGAACAGATAGGAAAGTATGGATATATGTCTGGACAGAGGAGACTGCGTATGTGTGTGAGTCTCTGTGTGTGTGTATGTGTGTGTATGCATGTGTGTGTGGTGGAGGGTTAGGAGTGTGTGAGGCCATGTCCATGTGTTGGGTGTGTCTGTGTTTATACCTGCACAGCAAAATACCCCACCTGTAACCTGGAAGTGCCCTTTGGTGGCCAGCCCCCCACTGTCCCTCCCTGACTGCACTGGAGCAGGGCTAACTTGGAGCCCCTCTGCTGGACAGTGGCTGCCACAGTCTAAGTTTGTTCTTCACCTTGCAGCTCTCTGTGGTCACCAAGGCTGTCTTCCATATCCAGCCCAGGGAAGCAGTGTGTGTGCGTGTGTGAGTGCACATGTAGACCTTCTACCAGGTCAGATTAGAGGGACACTGATCAAAAGGGACCCCAGGGCAGACGCCAGCAGATGACCTGACCCAGCTCTATTGGACAGGTGCCTGGAGCAATGCTGGAGTGCCAGAGAGTGGCCATCTGGGGAGAAGCAAGAAGAGGCTCTCCGGAGGAAACCTATTTGCAACCCCACCACCACCTCTGCTTCACCTGGCTTCTTTATCTTCCACTAAGAGGACCCTGGAAGCCAATCTCTTCTCCTAAAAACCCACAAAGGATTTGCAAAAGGAAGATTGAAGCCTGTCCCTCTCGGGGACACTGAAAACCACTCAGGTCCTGCCCAGAGGTGAAAGGATGGACCCTGGAGGTCACCGCCCCATCTTTAGAACCCTGTGCACGCCAAGTCACTTCCATTGTGTCTGACTCTTTCTGACCCCCATGGACTGTAGCCTGCCAGGCTCCTCTGTCCATGGGATTCTCCAGGCAAGAATACTGGAGTGGGTTACCATGCCCTCTTCCAGGGGATCTTCCCGACCCAGGGATCAAACCCATGTCTCTTATGTCTGCTGCATTGGTGGGAGTGTTCTTTACCACTAGTCCCACCTGGGAAGCCATCCTAGAACCCTGGGCTCCGAATATTCCCCGCTACGCCTTTAAAATAAGCTTCCTTGGCACTTTTGACTCCACAGTGCCCCCTGGTGTTATTCAGGAGCTAGGCATGGACTTGATAGACCAGAAGCTCTGTGGAGACCATCCTGAAGGCCGCTGTGACAGAGATCTGCCCCACCCCTGTCTTACAGTCCCAGGGGATTCCTGGCATACACTGGGGAGACAGGCAGTGAAATACGAGGATTCTAGCTTCTAAATCAAATCCAGGGCATTGCTACCTACTGGCTGTTAGACACAGGCAAGCCTTTTAACCTCCTTGTGCCTCAGTTTCTTCATCTGTTAAATAGGAATCATAGAGGGTGGGGGGACTAAAGGAGTTGTGTGTGAAAGCACCTGGCTGGATGCCTGGGCACATAGTAGGCTCTCGGGAAGCGGCATTTACCCTTCAGCTTTCCTTCCTGGTGTAAGGAGGCCAGGCCCCAAGCTTTGGATGACACATGTTCATTTAGCTCTGAGCCAAGCAGTGTCACGGAGGTGACTCTAATTTTTCTGGAGCTTTTCCACTCCAGCAGAGAATCATTTTAATAAGTCCATAATAACAGACGCAGAGGTGACTCAGATCCACAAACGAGGAGCCCTGCTGGGGAGGGGACACTTGGGCTCTGGGGGAGGGGAACTCAGTGGCTTGTGGGGCTGATGCAGTCCAGGTGGCTGCAGTGGGAGGGGCTCCAAGCAGGGGGCCTGTGGACCTGTGTCACACTTCCAGATTGCTACAGGTTCTCCCCGAAGAGGTCTCAGTTTTCCTATCTGCAAAGTGCAGAGTAGCACCACATTGACCTCCAACGTCCTTCCCAAGCTGGAGATGTGGCTCTGCTTTCAGAGCCCTGGCTCCCACAGTGAGTCCGGAACACCCTTGGAAAGGATTCCAGGTGGCCTGTCCGAGCTCCTCTGTGACTTTACAGCTTGTCCACCCCTCCCCCCACCCCTTCCCAGAGCCCAAGGAAAGGCAGGGCTCTCAGGCCATGGTGGTTTATTGATGCAAGCACAGCACAGGTGGGTGTGCCCCCAGCCCAGGGCAGACACAGGGCCAGGGGAGGGGCAGCGGGCCACCCCCTCAGCAGAGGGCAAAGGGCCTGGGGCCCACGTCCTCTCCTCCATGCACCTCCCACGGCCCCCAGCCCTGATCCAGGCCACAAAGACAGATGACCACACCATTCCCTGTGGCTACAGAAGAGGCCACCAGCTGTCCCATTCGCCCGCTCACTGAGATATGGCCTTGTTGGCCCGCTGCCCCCTTCTGTCTTTCATCACAGAAGTCCGCTGTCACTGTGGAGGCTGCTCTCCTTCACCTGGCATCCTTCTGCCACCCCTCCAACAGCTGGATGCATTAGTTGACGCCTCTCCTCATCACCCACCAGGTCTGCTCTTCTTCACGGTCCACCCTCACCACTCCCATGACCCGTACAAAAGTAGGAAAGAGGTGAAAACACTGAGTGGCCCGGGAAAGACTTCACCAAGAACTCCCCAGGGAAGGGACTCTCCGCCAGGAGGCTGGCTTCGCGGTGAGGTGAGGAGCCAACAGTGCCGGGGGGCGGGGGCGCGAGGTGGCGGGGGCGCAGGGAAGCCACGGTCCAGATGACACGCAGGCACAGTGCAGTGGCGGCGCCCCGGCAGAGTGAGCGAGCAAGCGCGCAGCCAGGTGGGGTACCAGGGCCCTGTGGGAACGCCCTCGCTTCCAGTTCCACGCCGGGACCCCTCGGCGTGAGGCCATCCACTCCCAGCTGAGGAAGGGGTCCCTCTGGGTCTCAGGGGTCTCTGGCCCCCTCCTCGACCCCAGTGGCTGCCACTGCACACCCCAGCACTCTGAGCAAGGGAGAAAGTCCGCTGGGATTTACACCATCTCCAGGCAGAAGAAGGGGAACCCCCCCAGCAGCCAGGTGCCCCCAAAGCCAAGAGAAAGAGGGCCCTTTTTTAGAGGGCAGGTGGATAAGGAGAGGGACGGCTCTCCCCATGCAGGAAGAGGGTGTTCCAGGGCAAGGAATAACGGGGTGGAGTTGGGGTGGGGGGGGTCACAGCTGTGCAGGAGACTATTTATAGAGGGAGAGGGTGGGGCCTGCAGTAGGACGCCCCCAAGGCCCGGCTCGTGGGGGAGGGGGCATTCTGTGATTGGCCCTGAATGGGGTGGGTGGGGCTAAGGAAGAACACGCCCACAGCTCTCGGCTCACCTCTGGAGGCAGGCAAGCTACAGGTGGGTCTGCGAGGGAAGGCTTCCGTGGGAGAACCCTAGAGGGGCAGGTCTCCTGAGATGGAGGCCTGGCATGAGGCAAGAAATAGCAGGGCAGGGAAACCAAAGGAAAGGGGAAGTCTCCAGAAATCCACCCGCCCTCCCCACCAACCTGCTGAGGCTAAGAAGCCCTCCCAATTCGGCCAGGCATGGGCAGGCCATGCCTGCCAAGGGACCACCCTCCGTTGCTTCTAATGCCCTGGGGAAGGGAAGGGAAGAGGGAGATGGATGGCGTGGAGGGAGCAGGGGGGCAAGGGAGAGAAAGCCAGCTCCCTGCGTTTATGCCAGCCATCACCACCCTGCTTGCCATCTCTCCCTAACTCCCTGGCTCCCCAGGAGTCCCTAGCGGCCCACGCTGATGTTGCAGGTCTTGCAGCTGGGGTCTTTCTTGGCGTCGGCGGTGGACAGGCTCATCAGCTGGTGCCCGCTGATCTCCCCCAGGGTGCCCAGGGACAGGTCAACCGGCTCGGTGTAGATGATCTCCAGGATGAGGTCCTGGGCATGGCGGAAGACCAGCTCCCCATCCTCCACGCTGCAGGTCAGGAACTTGTTGCAGGCAATGTCCAGGAGAGGCAGACGGTCGCGGCAGAAGCGGTCCCCCAGAGAACCCTTGGGGGCCAGCACCAGGATGGCGTAGTGGTAGGCCGTGTACATACAGTAGAAGTCCGCAAAATAGAGGTTGGTGCTGGGGTTGAAAAGGCGCTGGGCGGGGATCTGGAAGCGCCAGCGGCCGTAGGGGGAGTCCTGCGGGGGCTGGCCAGTGTTGAACTCCGTATTGCAGCTGAAGAAGACACCGTGGAGCATGCCGCTGGTTGGGGAGCCGTGGCTGCCGCTGTTGTCCTTCAGGTAGGGTTGCAGCATGTTCCCGCAGTGGGTCCTGCCCACCGCAGGGGGAAAATAAATGCCAAGAGGAAGAGAAAATGCTTTTGGTTAGCTGGACTGAGGCTTGGCGGCTGTGGTGTGACCAAGAAGGAAGTCAGCCCAGCTCCCAGTTCTCCCACCAGCTACCGCCTCCACCAGTCACAAATAGAACATTCCAGAAGGCAAGAGAAGGGATGGGGCTGATCCAGCCCACTCCTTCACGGAGGAGAGATTTGAACCTGCCACTCCCCAGCTTAAAACCTTAAAAGCTTTTGATGGGGCTTGCACAAAAAGCAAGATCGGGAAGATCTGGTCTTTCTTGTCCCACCTCCCACCACCCCCACACTCACAGGTAACACCCTCCAGCCATGCAAGAACCCCACCCCAGGTCTTTCCTGCCTCTGTACCTTTGCAGTGCTCTTCCCTCTGCCTGAACTGCCTTTTCTACCTTTTGCCACCTGGCCTGGCAAACTTCTAACCATCCTGCAAAGTCCAAAACAAGTGTCCCCTCCCTTCTCCTCTAAAACCTTCCAGGGACTTCCCTGGTGGTCCAATGGTTAAGAATCTGCCTTCCAGTGCAGAGGGTGTGGGCTCAATCCCAAATTGGGGAACTAAAATCCCATGGGCCTTGGGGCAACTAAACTTGTGCACTACAACTAGAGAGTCTGCACACTGCAAAAAAATATCCCACGTGATGCAACTAAGACCCGAGGTAGCCAAATAAATAAATATTAAAAAAAAAAAAAACAAACTTCCAGGAACAGCAAACACTTATATTCAACAAAACTTTGACTGCTTACTGTGTGCAGGGCACTGAACTTTATTCAGCAATCACACACACTACATTCCATCCGGCTGTACTGTCCCCTTGATAGACTCAAGTTTGCAGGAGCGGGGGCTATGCCTTTATTCTTTTTTCTTTGGCTACACTCTACAGCATGCAGTGATCTTAGTTCCCTGACCAGGGATTGAACCCTGCAGTGCTATCATGGAGTCTTAACCACTGGACCACCAGAGAAGTCCCTATTCATCTTTATATTCCAGCATATATGGATGCTCTGCGTCTCTCCCTTGCTTGCTGATAGAGGAGCCCAAACTGGGCCAGTGTCCTCCCCACTCACCTACTGCCTCCCTTCTTTAGTATAAACACAGAAGACCCCCTGGGGTCAGGTCAGAATGCCCCACCCCAGCAGACTGCTGTGATAAAAACAGTAACAGCGGCAGCTTGCCCTGACCCAGCCTTAGAAGGACTTGGAGCCATATCAGGCAGCGAAGAGTGGATGGGCAGCCCCTGGCCCTTCTGGCCCTCTGGGCCTCAGTCTCCGCATTTGTAGGCTGAGAGTATTGGATCAGATCACCAATTTTCAGACATGTTAAAAATACTTCAAACATTCAAGCAGAACCCCTCTTGTATCCCCCAAGGAAATTATACACAGGCAGGCAGAGGCAACAAACCTGAAGCTGCCCTGGCTGGATGATGGGGGCGGGGCTCACCCGGCCTCATCCTCTGAGTTCCTCACTGACCCTTCAGCACCACCCTAGGATGCCCTGAGATCCTTCCCCGGAGCCTCCAGGCTTCCCAGCACACAGTTTGAAGATCACGACCCTTCTTGCTCAGAATCCTCTCACTCGGTGTTCCCCTCACCACCTCCCTTGAGACCAGGGCCTGAATTGGAGGGACAGCTGACCTGTAGCCTTGTGTGCATGCATGCTCAGTCACATTCAACTCTTTGTGAACCCATGGACTGTAGCCCGCCAGGCTCCTCTGTCCATGGGATTTCCCAGGCAGGGATACTGGAGTGGGTTGCCATTTCCTCCTCCAGGGGACCTTCCTGACCCAGGGATCAAACCCACGTCTCCTGTGTCTCCTGCTTTGGCAAGTGAATTCTTTACCACTGTGCCACCTGGAAAGCCCAACCTGCAGCCTTAGAGCTCAGCAAGAGGGACTCAGCAAAAGGGAGGATTAAACCCAGGACCTCATTCACTCAGGCTTGTTAGTGCAGTGCCTCCAGGCAGCCCCATTCTAAAGCCCCTTTCCTTCTCTGGAGCCCAACACCCCTCCCCAGAACCAGCCTGGGATATAGGGGGATGGTGAGGACACCAGAGGAGGGTCTGGCAACTAACAGGGTGGAGGTGACCTCGGAGGGCCAGGGTAGTGGGCAGAGCCACGGCAGGAAGTCCAGAGCTGGTCGTACCTGGCATGCTGGAAGTACTCCTTATGATGGTTGCGGTAGAAGACAGAGAAGCGGAGCATGCGGCCTGCAATCTGCTCAGCCTTCTCCTGTAGCTGGGCCAGGTGCTCCTTGGCATAATCTGCAAGAGTCCAGGTGGGTGAGCTGAGGGCCAGGCGGGGGATCACAGCTTCCCCCTCAGATCACCCACTGCCCCCAGGGTGCAGGGGAAACCAGACAGTCACAGCACCTGGGACCAGAAAGGACTACCTGGCCTGGCTGGGAACTTGGGCAGCTGGAGGCTGTCTGTCCTGTCACCTCAATGCCCTGTGACCAGAAGCTCAGGGCTCTGCACTAGAAAAAGGCAGAGGGCTGCCCAGTTATACAGTCATGTCGAGGGACCCAGAGACTGTAATCCCAGACCATTCTCATGTGAAAAGAGATCCAAGAGGCAAAAGATTGAGAGGAAAGAATCTGAGGTCCTTTGGAGACAGCCCATCAAATCCAGCAGGTATGAGCCTGTCCACACCACTATATGGAAGTCAGGTGTAATTTCAGGACAGCAAGGAGATCAAACCAGTCAATCCTAAAGGAAATCAATCCTGAATATTCATTGGAAGGACTGATGCTGAAGCTCCAATACTTTGGCCACCTGATATGAAGAGCCGACTCATTGGAAAAGACCCTGATGCCGGGAAAGATTGGAGGCAGGAGGAGAAAGGGGGGACAGAATGAGATGATTGGATGGCATCACCAACTCAATGGACATGAGTTTGAGAAAACTCAGGGAGATCATGAAGGACAGCGAAGACTGGCATGCTGCTGTTCTTGGGGTTGCAAAGAGTCAGACACGATTTAGCAACTGAACAATAACTGAGGGGAAACTGCAGACAACTGAGGGGAAGAAAGGGTTAGGGGCAATGACTCTGCCTCAGCATCCCAGGAGAAAGGAGGAAGGCTGGAAACAGGATGGTAAAACTGGACTGGATGGGCCAGGCCAGAGGCTAGGGCTGTGGGGTCCAGGCAGGGCTGCTGCTCATCTAGACAGTACCTTTGAACGAAGCAAGAAAAGCTGCCCTTTCCTCCTTGCTAATGCAGCCCTGGCCAGGGCGTTGCATTGACAAGAGAAGGAGGAACTGGATTGCAGCCATCCCCAGCTCCCAAGTTTGAATGAACTCCCACTGCATGTAGAGTTCTGGGGTACACCAAGAGACTTTCCCTGCAAGGTGCAGGAGTACCTCCAGAGAGTGGGGTTTTGAAGCCAAGTTAAGGAAAAAAACAGCACTCAAAAGAGAAAGGCAGGTCAAGGAGAGCTGGGGCACAGACCTTGGCAGAGGATGGAGTCAGCAGCCTCTGAGGCCTGAGGCTAAGGATGTTCCTGCCCCTTCCTTGTGACAGGGGAAGATCTGGAGCAATTCTCACGTGGACAACAAAAGAATAGAAGATTGTGGGGCAGGTCCTGGGTCACCAGTGACTCAATATGCAGAAGCCCCAGTGTTTGTTCATGTTGGAGTTTGCAAGTTAATAGGCAAGTTTGTGAGACCATTTTCCGAGGCTGAGTGGAGGCTCAAGACAAACAAAATGTGATGGTCCCACCAAGTGTCCATCAACCAATGATCAATAAACAAAATGTGGTCCATCCACACAATAGGGTGTTATTGAGCTTTAAAAAGGAAAGAAATTCTGACACATGCTACAACACGGATGAACCTTGAAGACATTTTGCCAAATGACTAAGTCAGTCACAGAAGTGCAAATACTGTATGATTCCCTTCATATGAGATACTAGACTGTAGCCAGCCAGGCTCCTCTGTCCATGGGATTCTCCAGGCAAGAATACTGGAGTGGGTTGCCATTCCCTTCTCCAGGGCATCTTCCCAACCTAGGGATTGAACCCAGGTCTCCCGCATTGGGAGGCAGATTCTTTACTGTCTTAGCCACAGGGAAGTCCCATATGAGATACTGAGAGTTGTCAAATTTACAAAAAGAGTAAAGGTGGTTTCTGGGGCATTCAATGAAGGGGAAAGGTAAGTTGTTGTTTAAGGGGGCATAATGTTTCAGCTTGGGAAGATGAAAAATTTCTAGACATGGATTGTGTGCCAACATGAACATACTTAATCCTGCTGGACTGTACATTGAAAAATGGTTAAGGTGGTAAATTTATGTTATGTGTGATTTCCCACAATTATGCTTGCCCCAGGCCAGAGAAGTAACTCCATCCCTTTCCAGAAGTGGTATTGTCAATGCAATTAGCAGTGCTCGCATCTGCCTCCTGCATCAGACTGCAGGCTTTGGGGTAGCAGGAGTGGGTCTCATCCACTGTGTCAACCAGAGCATGGTGCCTACATATAGCAGGAGTTGCTAAATGCATGCTGGGTTAAGAGGAAGCCCCCTCCTGACCATCGCTAAACCAGCCAAAGCAGCCAGACAGCAGAACCTCACCCCCAGTGCAGAACTCGACTGTCTCACTCCAGCCAGACACCAGGTACTCCCCGTCGCTCTGCTTCACGGCAGTCTGCACTGCCACACTGTATTCAGTGCGAGGACTCAGGAACCAGTGGCCTCTCACCGTCATAGGCAGTGGCACAGCCTTGGCAACAAGCTTGGTGGGGACATCCTGAGAAGTGAGGTGCAGACAGAGAGCCAAGAGTCAAACTGGAGGTCACGTCCACCCTTGGCATTCCCCCAGGCCTCTCACTCCCCCGATGGCCACCTTCCTGTTGAAGATAGCCGGAGTCTTAAGGACTCAATGGCTCGGTGCCCTGGCCACCATTTTCCTGCAGAAGCAAGAAGTGGCCATTGGGAAGGCTGTACAGATCCTCCCTGGCCTCCACCCCCTTAACCCCTGATGCCCGTTCTCTTGGGAACGGAGGAGAAAGGCCAGTGGGGTGGAGGCCCGCAAAGTTGAGGGCGGTGAGACCTTCATTTTCGAGGGACACCTCGAGAGCGCTGCACACTGCAGCGCCGTCTCCACGGCAACGGCAAATGCTGAGAAGCCAGGGAGGAAAGGAAAATATGCCTTCTTCTTTGGGGGGAGGAGGGTTAAGGGGGTGGTGTTGAACATTCACGTCACCGTGGCAACTGGCCTGCCAAAAGACACCCAGATTGGAGAGCCAGTTCCAAAGAAAGAGAGGGTGAGTAACCCACACGATGCGGTCGTCGTGGGAACCAGCTCCTTCCCACCTCACTCTTCCCCCTACCTCTCTGCCAGCTCGCCAGCTCGAGAAGATGGAAGCCTTCCTCCTGCCCACCCCCACACTAGCTCTAACCCAGGGGGAAAGGACACCCCAGCCATCAGAGGGCTCACCACGCCATCTCTTTTCTAAACCCAGTGAAGGATAGGCCAGAGGGGGAGGGCAGAAAGGATCACGAGGGCCTGCATGCGTGTGTGCTCAGTCACTAAGTCGTGTCCAACTCTTTGCGACACCATGGACTGTGGCAGGCCAGGCTCCTCTGTCCATGGGATTCTCCAGGCAAGAATATTAGAGTGGATTGCCATGCCCTCCTCCAGGGGATCTTCCCCACCCAGGGATTGAACCCGCCTCTCTTCTGTCTCCTGCATTGGCAGCCAGGTTCTTTACCACTAGCGCCACCTGGAAAACCACCCCTCAGGGGCCTGAGAACCAAGCAATGGGCCCCACCCCTGCCCAAGGCCCACCCCATCAACAACAAGGCTGTTTCCTGAGTTAGGGGTTTTGTCAGACCCCTGAGACATCCCCAGGTGTGACGTCTGTGGCCCCACCCTGGCTTTTCCCACCCCGTGTGAAGGTCCAGTCACGATGCTGATGGTGCTCTTCAAGGTATGCTGGGCCCGACAATTACCTCCATGAAGCCTCTCACAAGCTGGCATTATTATTATTATTATTCCCTTTTTACCGGGGGAAGAGAGAGGTTAAACTTTCCCAAGATTCCCCAGGAGGAGCTGGGCTGGAGTCGGGCCCTCTCTAGGCATTCTGCCGGCCCGCCTCCTTGGAGAGCAGCCTCTGGGAGGAAGCACTCTGGGCGGTGTGCTCACCCGGTGCTTGAACTTGTTGGAGTTCTTATTCTCCTTCTTGTTCAGGTCGATGAAGTAGTGGGTGACCCTCTCCAGGTCACTATTCTCCATGGTCCAGGAGATGCGGAAGGAGTCGCAGGTGATGTTGCTGACCTCGATGCTGTGGGGCGTGGACAGCAGCTCCATGCTCCCCGCTGATTTGGCTTCTGTGAGGACTTCGGAGGGAAAAAGAAGCTTCAGTACCTCCCTCCCCGCCCCGGAACCTTCTAGAATGTCTTGCTCCCACCATCCCTTGCCAGGTGGAACCTTGAGGAGCCTTCACTTGTACCTGCCTTGTCGGATCTGATAGGAAGATGGCATGGGGAGGGCTGGAGGGGTGGAGCTGAAGGTGGGCTGGGGGGCCCCTTGGCGGGGGCTCTTGGCTCTCTCTTCAGAGGGGTCTGCAGAGCAGACGGCACCTGACAGGTGGCGGAGGCAGTGGGAATGCTGCAGACGCAGGGCGGGACAGATTTGCAGCAGATGGAGCCGCGGAGGGGGGCCTGCAGCCAGCAGGCGTGAACAGAGAAGGGGGGTGCCGGAGGTGCAGGAGTGGCGAGACGCACCCGTCGGAGATGGGCTGAGGGCGCAGCAGGCAGGGGCACCAGCAGCCCAGAGGCCTGGGTGCCAGGGCTCTCGAGCCCAGGCCCCCCTCCACCCTGGGGGTGACTCAGCAAGGATCACCACGGAGGGGCTGGGAGCACAGGCACCATGGAGATGACATGGATCCACTGGTGGCATGAGGGGCAGCAGGCTGTAGCTCTCTTGCACCTGTAACTTTTCAACTCCATTTTTTTCTTTTTCTTTCAGCAGATCCTGTGGTTACTTGACTCTTCAATGACTAGTTTTTAACCTTTACATCTCTTGCAGGCCAACTACGTGCTAATAATTTCACAAACATCATCTCGTGCAAGCCTCACAATTATTATTATTGTCCCTATTTTACTGATTAAATAGCTGAGGTCGGGGATGGAGGGTGGTACTAAGATGCCAAAGGCCACTCAGCTGGAAAATGATTGGAATGCAGGTCTAATTCCACAGTCTAAGCTCTTTATCTTTAAGCTAAGGTTCTGTCCTCTTGTGTGTGTGTGTGTGTGTGCACGCGCGTGTGTGTGATGCATGATACATGTGTTATGTGCTTGTGTATGCCAGGTGCTCATGGTTCTACTGCTATTTATTTTTCCTCTTTCCATCCTTCCCTTTCAAGGAATTGCCTTCTCTCTCACCTCTTTCTATCCCTGGCTGCTGTTCCGGGTTTGAAAGGACCACAACACCATCACTCTCACCTGTACTGTAACTGGGACAAGCTGGCTCTGGCCTTGACTTTGGCCTGGCTCAAAGGACCTCTGAAGAACAGGGTGGGGAACTGAGAGGGAGGAGGAGATGGCAGAGGGGTGCTGTCTCTGGGCCAAGAGCACATGATCAGACTCTGCCCTGGGGTGTGTTCTCCGTCCCCCACGGAGCTCCTGCCTTCCTCAAGCCCAGTGTCAGCACGCTCAGATTTCTGGGGTGTCATCTCCTTTTCTCCCTGTCTCTCTCCCTCACCCAGGCGCTAATGGTGAGGGTACCTTGTACCTTCGAAAGCAGGTACTTCTAATTATAGCTCTCATAAGATCCAACCCACACTCTCCTGTCAATTAAGCCTGCTCCGGAGCCTGGCACCTCTAAATTAACCCATGGGCTGCCTGGGTAGCAGGCACAGGGTGAAGAATATGGGTGATGGCTCCCACCAGTCCTAGGATGTCACCTCAGTCCTTGCTTCATCTTAGCTTTCCACCCTAAAGTGTGTGCCTGCCTGTGATGAAATACAGCCAAATGCCAGTGGCTCCGTGTACGGGAATTCTATGGTAAACAAGCACTGTGTTGCTCCCAGGTCCACCCCCGAATCAAACAGAATGGGATGGGCGTCTAGAAACAACTGCATGGTAATAAAACAGTTGGTAATTCACAGGGACAGGTGTGGAGCTGGGGGAAGTTGCCATCCCTTGGGCTCCCAGTGAGGAGCTCCCTGGGAGACACACATGTGCCCCCTCAAATGCACCCACACACACCAACGCAGACACACACAAACACATCCCCCAGAGGGCCCAAGTGGCCGTCTCCCACCCACATGGGATGCAGTCTACGCTGACCCCGAGGCGGACACCCACCCCTGCCCCCCTACTCCTATTCTCATACTCTTTCTAGAGGCAGGGGCAGCCGTGTTTGGTGGTGAGGTCTCCAGCACCTGGCTCTTCCTTTCCTCTCTCCAGTTCTAGGAGAGCTCAGATCTAGCTTTGGGGAGCCCATACTAGCTTTGGGGGTTGACTGTGAGTGACTGGGAGAACAACAAAGCCGAGAGGACCAAGGGTGGGCGTGCACCCAGGTCTCTAAGCTCAGATGATGGGGAAAGGCAAGGTTTGATGGACAGGCTGAGATAGCCCTGAGAAACACCCATGGTCCCATGTAATCCACCCTAAGACAAACATTTACACACACCCACACGCAGAGGCACACGCACTGGATCTGCCCACCCACACCCACCACACATGGCTGCACACACCTCCTCAGACATCCTTGTCCTCCTCACTCACCTATGCACTCAGGTCCCCTCCACCACCTTCTGCATTCTAAGAATGTCCTACAGCTGGCTCTCCACAAGCTGTCACCTCCACACAAACCCACGCATGTTCACATCCGCAGGCTCTCACACACACGTATGCACACACGCCTTCCCACAAGCCATATTTGGGGAAGAAAGGAGGCCACAGGCACTAACATGCATGTGTGCCACCTCCGCCTGCTTGCACACACATGTGCATTCGCACACACATCAACCTCTGCCCATATTCTGGTATTCTCGCTCACAGCTCCTCCGGGCTCAAAGCCACAGACTTGGAGAATGTGTTTGTCTCTGCCAGGCTCTGCCAGCCCCATCCTTCTCATGCCAACAGGTTTGCGCACCTACGCAGGTGGACCTACCCATGGACAGAGGTTTCTGCCCACTCTCTCCACCTCCATCCCTCCTCCTGCTCCGGAGTTGTGCCTCCCCACCTAGAAACCCTCTGGTCGCATGCATTCCCCTCCCCCAACAACAAGCACTCCCACACACATGACAAGTGATATGTCCATCCCAGAAATATACTGCCTCACATCACCCCCAGCCCACACAGCCCCCAAGCTACTCAGATAACTGGTCCCCCACACATGGACCTTACATGCAAAAGAAACGTATGTTTCCAGACACACCACGCGTGAACATAAGTGCAGGCAGACAGAACTATGTACGCAAGCAAGCCTCTAGTCCCCTGACAAGCAAGCACTCAAGCTATACACACTGATGACTCCAGGCCGCCCGTGCCTGTTCAGAGCAGCCACTGCATGCCAGAGGGAACGCGTCCCCCCACCCTGTCCCCAGTGGCATCGCTGACTGCAGCAGAATGGTCACGGGGTGACAGTGGTGCCCCAGGGACTGGGTCCAGCTGTGAACCCTTTGCTGAGGGCCCAGGGAAAGGGGGACAAGGTTGTCGTCCCTGGCACTCCGGGTGGGCACCGCGGGCAGTGGTGGGACCCTGGTGCCCCCGGCTCCTAGCCCCTGGCCACGTCTCTAGATTGACAGCAGGATGTTCTGGGGAGGAAGAACACTCACCTGGCTCCACCGGGCTCTGCAGAGGGAGATCTGGATGGGAGGGAAGGGAGAGACCTCTGTGTGGATGTGCTCCTCAGGCAGAGGGGCAGCAGCCGGACGTCTAGGTCACAGGCAGCAGCACTCGCTTGCTCCCCTAGCTCCTTTCGCGACTGCCAAGGAGGCTTCTTCCATGCCCCGCTGGCAGCTGCCGCCTGACTCTGCAGCGCAACGCTTCTGCCCCCGGAGAGGCAATGCTCCTAGCCGGGAGAGAAGCAAGAGCGAAATCAAAGCGGCGTGGAGGAGAGAGAGGCAGAGAAGGCGAGAAAGAACGAAAGAGCCAGACCGAATCTGGCTCCACCAATGGGATCAGTGGCTGCCCAGCGTCAGGTGACAATAAGCAAGCTTGGTCCCTGCTCGCCTGGGCTGCTGGGAGGGGGGAAAGGGCAGAGGGTCTCTTAGGGACCTCAATCGATGTCCTTGGACACAGTGGCAGGGATCACGTTTCCCGCATGCTCCCAGGACCGGCCGCCCCCAGAAGTCTCTCCAACACACCCCTGCTTGGGAATCTCTCACTTGAAGCAGCCCCTAAACTTCAAGATGCTGGGAGAGGGGTGGGGCTTAGCCTAAGGGCTCAGGAGCTCTGAAGCCTGGATTGTGATTGGGGGATGGGGAGGAGGAAGAGTACGGGAAAGAGTCCACCGGGAGTATGCAAGCTGCAGGGGGCAGGCATAGGGGGTCTGTCTACAGTCTGGATTCTTGCTGATCCATGGCTCCATTTTCTTACCAACTCTATCAAGAGCTATCAGACCTGCAGCTCCAGGGCCCCCTGATCATCTAGAGAGAATGTCTGGCTGCGTTAAGTTCTCCAGGGAAAAAACAAGAGAAAGAAGTTGTGGGGCAGTGAAGGGATAGCAGAGATGAGGAAACGGGGGTAGGAGGAGCTCACAGAGCTTAGCGTGTTCCCATCTCAGCCAACTCCCTGGGCTCAGAAGAGCCCAGCCCTGAATACCTTGGCCAGAGAGATTATCATCTGCTCTCTGATTAACAGGAAGGTTTTCTACTACTGAAAAAGGAGGACCCCAAGGAGGTCACGGTGAAAAACACTCAAGGAAATCTGAATCAAGCAACCAACAGTGACAAAGAGTATGCAGGGTGTGAAAAAACACAGACTTTGCAGTCAGACAGATTCTATGGTCAAAAATTCTTGCTCTGTCACTTTCTAGCTGGGTGACCTTGGACAAGTTACTTACCCTCTCAAGGCTTCAATTTCTGCATCTGTTAAGAGGAATAATGACACAAGCTTGTTGTCATCACTGATGAGAAATTTTGTAAATCATGATGCTGTGGCTGGTCCAGTAGATGTGCCCAGTCACCCAGAGTCATACTGATGCCCAGTCACATCAGAGCTGTTATCATCAGCATCATTGTTGACAGTGCCTGCCTGCCACGAGCCCACAGCCTTGTAGGGGAGAAAAGATGGACATCTAGAGACACAATTAGAGAACAAGGAATATACGGCTGAACTGAGGGTATAGATGCGGATTCGAAAAAGGAGGAGTGGAGACCAGCTCCAGAGAACAGGTGGAGCACAGCCAAGACACTGGAAACAGCAGTGTGGTGGGGGTGGGGAGGGCTTGGTGCAGGGCCAGCAGACCGACCAGGCGGGCCCTGGGTGAGGGACTCAGAGAGCCACAGGGGGCCTGAGCTGAGCATAGGGACACTCCCTGAGAGGGACTCAGAGACTGCAGGCATCGGCCACAAAGGTTAAAGGAGTTGACAGCGGTTAGAAAGTGAACAGTTTACTGAAAGTGAAAACAAGCAGAAGCCAATCCTACCTTAAAGGGGTGTGGAGAACCAGGGCAAGTTGGGTCAAATCCCGAACCTCACAGTGCGATGTGTGGTGTTACACGGAGGCAGGATTAAGTACTCCCTTGGCCAAACAAGAGGAGGTCCTGCCCCTCATACACCTACACGGAGATGTTGAAACTCCAATGCCATGCAACGTGTTGTCTCATGATTATGGCCAGCAGCAGACATCTGGACCAAAACCTGGCCCTAGAGCCAACCTACAGACAGCAACTCCCCTTTAAAGGAAGACTAGTTTAAGCACATCCCTGCCTCCCACCTTCTCGGGATGGCATGAGATCATGCGTCCCACTCAGAGAACAACAGCCATCTGAATGAGCTTTTGTGGGGCTTGGTGCTGGCTTCAGGTGAAGGCACAAACCCTCAGAGCTCCTGCCCTTTCTCGCCTCAGAGAACTTCTCTGCAGATCACATGAGGAGACGCATGGTAAGAAGAAAGCATAACAGGCCAAATATAACTAACTCCGGATGAAACCAAAACGGCCGCCAAGATGCACTTCTGCTGCATTTTTATTTTTAATAACTTTTTATTACACAACTCATACGTGAAAAAGAAAAATTAATTCTAAAATTTGAGAGCATTATAATTGCTTGTTTCCTCACCATTTAGAAATAGGCATATAAGATACATATTTTATTAGCAAAAATAGAAAGTATAAATACTGTTTTATACCTGGTTCTTCCACTTACCAATACCTTTTCTGTTCATCACAGTCTTTCTACAGCATTTTTTTTTCCCCTTTGGCTGCACTGCTCTTAGTTCCCTGACCAGGGACTGAACCCAGGCCAATGGCAGTCAAAGTGCAGAGTGCTAAACCCTGGGTGGCCAGGGAATTACATACATTACTATTTTAAATTTAAATATGTTCTATTTCTTTGAAGCTTATCTTTTCTATAATTAACTTATTTTACTTTTTCTCCATTCTAAACAACACTGCAATGAACATTCTTACAGCAAAATCCCTTCCCACACCGTAATTATTTTTCCAATAAAATATTAAGTGGTATAATAAATACAAAGGGACCTTAACTGGATACTGATTTAAACAAACCATTAAAAAAAACTTATGTAACAACTGGAAAATTTGAATACTAACTGGATTTTGATAATATTTAGGAATTGGCAACCCATTCTAGTATTCTTACCTGCGGAATCCCATGGACAGAAGACCCCGGCATGCTACAGTCCACAGGGGTCACAAGAGTCAGACACGACTTAGCAACTAAACAATAACAAGGAATTATTAGTTCTGATCCTCCTTCAGGGTTATTCTTTTAAAAGAATATCCTTCAGAGATACATATTTATGGATGAATGACATGATATCTGTGATTTGTTTCAGAATAATCTCAGGGGGACTCAGTGGGATGTGTATATGAAAGATCAGCATGGGTGGATAATTGCTGAAGCTGGGCACTTTGAGATTCAATAAGCTATTTTCTCCATTTTTGTGCATGCTTGGAAGTTTCCCTGTTAAACATTATATCTAAGCTATGATTACAATACAGTCATAACAAAAGCATTTATTAAGCACCAAGACCCAGTGCTAGGCAGGTGAATCTCATAACAGATCATACCCCTAGAGGGGTAGATCTAGCAACCCTTTTTTTCGAAAAGTGGATGGTGGAAAATGAGACTTGGTCCATAAGAAGTCAAGGTAGAGTCAAATTCAGGTTTGAGTACAAAGACTGGGTTCTTCATGGTAGAAGGGCATAGAGCAATTATAAAGTCTTAGGTAACAGAGAATGAGGCTGCACATGAAAAAAATCTATAGTCTTAACATTGCTTGTGCACTTTTTATTTTTTGAAAATTATTTTATTATTTATTTATTTTTGGTTGTGCTGGGTCTTTGCTGCTGCCTGAGGCTTTCTCTAGTTGCAGTGAGCAGGGGCTGCTCTCTAGCTGTGATGCATGGGCTTCTCTTGTGGAGCACAGGCTCTAGGCCCCCGGGTTCAGTGGTTGTGGCACACGGGTTTGGTTGCTTCTTGGCATGTGGGATCTTCCCAGACCAGGGATCAAACCAGTGTCTCCTGCATTGGCAGGCGAATTCTTAACCACTGGACCACCAGGGAAGTCCCTCATGCACCTTTTAGACTCAAAATGTTTACATGTGTTTCCTCATGGTTGAAGTAAGTATGGAGATTTCAGAGGCCAATGAATGCAGACACACCCAGATAGCCCATAAAAACCACCTTGTTCATTCACAAGTGTTGACAATGACAGGAGTGGGCAGTGGCTGTTTATGAGAACTGTGTGGATTTCTCAGTGCTTATTTACTTTACCTGTTTGAAATTATGTTTAGGCCTCCTACAACCCCCACCTATTTCGAACTTATAAAGAATATTAATTCTAAAAACTGGACACATTTCTGAGTATGGACTCAACTAAAGAATATAATACACTTTAAAGCTTTTTGAAAACTTAAATATGTAACAATTTTAAGGCATGGAAAAATACTAAATTATATTTAAGGAGACTGAAAAGTTATTAGAAGAGACATTAATGAAATGTTGGAGGAGTTAAATTTCAAGGGAAGAAGATCAAAAACAATAAAGAAAGAATCACAAGTGAAATGAGAAGGGGAAGAACTAATCAGATAGAACCATGGTGCTGAAATAGTCACTAAACTATGCCTGAAGTGGACCAGCATAAGGTTGGGACTATGGAATACCTCTGGGCACTGCATGGCAAGATACTGGGGTAACACTTAGACATATTGAATACTCAAACTCCTACCATGCTGCAAAGGCTTTCCTCCACAATAATTCTATTTAGAGAACTGCATAGAGAAGAACCTACAGAGAAGACATAGGAAAAGGCAACACAAAAATGGCTTTTACACCAATGGTGTAAAAGTTAAATTACTGACTGATACAATCTATCTGGAAACAATCCACCCTTATTTTTCTAAGGCACATAGGGCTGCTTGGCCTTGCCACAAACTGAAATCCATTCATTCATTCAAGAAAAATTTATTGGATGCTTCACTATGTATCACGCATTGTTTTAGGCAATGAAGATATTATTGTGGGAGGAGAGAGAAGAATCCCTGCTCTTCGGGACTTACTTTCTGGCAAGGGGAAGACAGACAGTAAATAAACTCTATATTAGGTGACGCTCAGTGCTATGGAGGGACTTCCCTGGTGGTCCAGTGGTTAAGAACGTGCCCTCCAATGCAAGGGACGTGGGTTTGACCCCTGGTTGGGGAACTAAGATCGCACATGCCATGGGGTGACTAAGCCCATGTACCACAACTACTGAGTCCATACTCTGCAACTAGAGAGAAGCCTGCATGGTCTCAATGAAAGATCCCAAGTTCTGCAACTAAGATCTGACACAGTCAAAAATAAATAAAGAAATATTAAAAATAAGAAAACATTCAATATTTCAAAAAAGTGCTATGGAGAAAAATAAGTCAGATGTAGGGATAGGGAATGTCTCGGGGGAGTCCGTGCATGCTCAGTTGTGTCTGACTCTTTGCAATCCCCTGGACTATAGCCCACCAGACTCCTCCTCTGTCCATGGGATTTCCCAGGCAGGAATACTGGAGCTGGTTGCCTTTTCCTTCTCCAGGGGGTCTTCCTGGACCAGAGATCAAACCCACATTTCCTCATTGGCAGGTGGATTCTTTACCACTGAGCCACCTGGGAAGCCCCCCAGGCAGGGAGAGTGGGAGGTTACAGTTTTAAACAAGGCCATCAGAGAAGGCCTGGGAAAGATGACTTTGGGCAAAAAAAATAAAATAAAAAAATCCAAAGGGAGGGAGGCATGCAGAATTATCAATATGTGGGGGAGGAGCATTCCCATTAGCGGATGGACGTAGAGGCCCTGAAGCAGGAGAGAGCCAAATTGTTCCAGATACAGCAAGAAGACCAGTGCAGCAGAAGCAGAGGGAGCGAGGAGAGGGTGGCAGAAGTTGAGGACAGAGAGATGGTGGGTGGAGGGACAGATGATGCAGGGGTGTGTAAGCCATTCTCAAACCTCTGGTTTGTACTCTGAAATGGGAAGCCATGGGGAAGTTTAGAGCAGAGACTGACCTGATGTGAAATATGTTAACTGTGCTCTACCAAGGCTTGGCGGAGGGGGCTCAGCTGGAAGCACAAAGGCTGTTAGAAGGCCCCTATAATAATCACAGCCTCCTCACTAGAGGTGGCCTGGACCTAGGTGGGGTGTCAGTGAAGCTGGTGAGAAGCAGTAGGACTCTGGCTATATCCGGGAGAGCTGACATGTTAGATGCACCACATGAGAAAAAGAGGCAAAAATAACTAAGATTTTGGACTTGAACTCCTATGAGGGAGGAGTTGCTGGGTACTGAGATGGGGAGTACTCCAGAGTAGTTTGAGGAGGAAAATCAAGGGTTTGGCTGTGGATATAGGTTTGAGATGCCGGGCAGACATCCCCATGTAGGTGTGGGATAGGCAGAGAGATGTAGCTGGAAGGCAGAGAGGTCCAGATGATAAGCCCTGAGGAGTTGTCACATACAGCACACAGTTCAAAGCTGAGAAACTGGACCATTGCCGAGGGAGCAAGTGTAAGAGAAAAGGGAAGTTCTGAGAACTGAATCTTACAGCTCTCTAGTGTTTTGAGGTCAAGGAGATGAGGAAGAACCAGAAAATACATGGCTTCAAAATGATGTAAACAAATTAGGATAAATTATTCATAGATAATATGTAATAACTTGAACTCGGATAACATTTCCAGACCACATATTTCTTTTATTCTACTGATATGTATTCAAAAGCGTTCTTTATTCATTTAGCATTTCCATTGCCCATTGAGAATTCATAGACAGAATCTGTTAAACCTTCTGAAATCTGTATTTAGACTCCAAAAATCCCTTCTTGAAGACGTTTTATTTTTAATTGTAGGTTAATCACTTTACAATGTTTTTTGGTTTGTGCCATGTAACAGTGTGAATCAGCCATAGGCATACACATGTTCTCTCCCTCTCGAATCTCCCTCTCACCCCCTACCCCATCCCACCCCTCTAAGTTGTCAGAGAGCACCAGGTTGAGCTCCTTGTATTATACAGCAACTTCCCACTAGTTATCTATTTTACATACAGTAATGTGTATGTTGAAGCCCAAGTGGTGGTAGTGGTTTAGTCTCTAAGTCGTGTCCAACTCTTTGTGACCCCATGGACTGTAGCCTGCCAGGCTCCTCTGTCCATGGGATTCTCCAGGCAAGAATATTGGAGTGGGTTGCCATTTACTTCTCAGAAGCCCAAGTGGCACCTTGGTAAAGAATCCACCTGCCAATGAAGGAGATGCAGGTTTGATACCTGGGTTGGGAAGATCCCCTGGAAAAAGAAATGGCAACCCACTCCATTATTCTTGCCTGGAAAATTCCATGGACAGTGGAGCCTGGCATGCTATAGTTCATGGGGTCACAAAGAGGCAGACATGACTTAGTGACTATACAACGCAATGTATAGGTTTCAATGCTACTCTCTCAATTCAACCCACACTTTCCTTCCTTCACTGTGTCCATACGTCCGTGATTATTAATTTCAGACAAAAACGAGAATGAAATATGTAAATTTTTCATATTTACTATGAAATATGTAAAAATAAAGTACAATAAAATGTTCTTAGTAACAATTTAAAGTCTATTTGGCTAATAATAACTTACAACTTTTATTTGAAGCTAGATAAGAGAATGAACCCTCCTCCAGAGAAAATAAGGGAGGGGTGGAGAAAATTAAGAAAGACAGCAGAATGGTGCCAAAAGTATATCAGCCTAATTAGAGGGAAAACCGGAGCGTATTCTTAATGGGGAATTATAGTAATTGTTGTTAGGAAATAAGCCCCCAAACGTAAAAGGTATTAATAGAAGGTTTGATTTAAGCATTCTCTCCTCTTGTCCTTTAGGTATGAAAAATGCTGTGTAAATCCAGCAAGCATTGCAGTAAGAAAACTGGTAAGTAAGTAAGTAAACAAAGCACGGTGTACAAGAACAATGAGGAGTACTATTTAGCCATTAAAAACAGTAGCTTAGAAGAATATTTAATAACTCAGAAAAATGTTTATAGTACATGGTGCAAAAAAAAGAGTATAGAACCACATATAAAATGTTTCAATTTTTCATTTTTATACAATTTTTAAAGGTTACTTTCCACTTAGAATTATTACAAAATATTGGCTACATTCCCTCTGTTGTACAATACATCCTTGAGCCTATCTTATACCTGATAGTTTGTACTTCCTGCCCCGCCCCCACTGGTAATCACTACCTTGTTGTCTATATCTGTGAGTCTGCTTCTTTTTTTTATCATATTCACTAGTTTGTTGTGTTTTTTAGATTCCACAAATAAGCGATATCATACAGTATTTGTCTTTTTCTGTCTGACTTTCTTCACTTTAGCATAAAGCCCTCCAAGTCTCTCCATGTTGCTGCAAATGGCAAAAATTCATTTTTTTTCATTCTTATTTATGGTTGAGCAGTATTCCATTCAATATGCTACTGGAGATCAGTGGAGAAATAACTCCAGAAAGAATGAAGAGATGGAGCCAAAGCAAAAACAACACCCAGTTGTGGATGTGACTGGTGATAGAAGTAAAGTCCGATGCTGTAAAGAGCAATATTGCATAGGAACCTGAAATGTTAGGTCCATGAATCTTAAGTCAAATTGGAAGTGATCAAACAGGAGATGGCAAGAGTGAACGCCATCAACGTTTTAGGAATCAGTGAACTAAAATGGACTGGAATGGGTGAATTTAACTCAGATAACACTTATATCTACTACTGTGGGCAATAATCCCTTAGAAGAAATGGAGTAGCTATCATAGTCAGTACTTGGATGCAATTTCAAAAACGACAGAATGATCTCTGTTTGTTTCCAAGGCAAACCATTCAATATCACAGTAAACCAAGTCTATGCCCCGACCAGTAATACTGAAGAAGCTGAAGTTGAACGGTTCTATGAAGACCTACAAGACCTTTTAGAACTAACACCCCAAAAAGATATGCTTTTCATTATAGGGGACTGGAATGCAAAAGTAGGAAATCAAGAAACACCTGGAATAACAAGCAAATTTGGCCTTGGAGTACAGAATGAAGCAGGGCAAAGGCTAATAGAGTTTTGCCAAGAGAACACATTGGTCATAGCAAACACCCTCTTCCAACAACATAAGAGAAGACTCTACACATGGACATCACCAGATGGTCAACACAGAAATCAGATTGATTATATTCTTTGCAGCCAAAAATGGAGAAGCTCTATACATTCAGCAAAAACATGACCAGGGGCTGACTGTGGCTCAGATAAGGAACCCCTTATTGCCAAATTCAGACTTAAATTGAAGAAAGTAGGGAAAACCACTAGACCATTCAGGTATGACCTAAATCAAATCCCTTACAATTATAAGGGATTTGAGAAATCTATTTGAGAAATAGATTTAAAGGACTAGATCTGATAGACAGAGCGCCTGATGAACTATGGACGGAGGTTCGTGACATTGTACAGGAGACAGGGAGCAAGACCATCCCGAAGAAAAAGAAATGCAAAAAAGCAAAATGGCTGTCTGAGGAGGCCTTACAAATAGCTGTGAAAAGAAAAGAAGCCAAAAGCAAACGAGAAAAGCAAAAATATACCCATTTCAATGCAGAGTTCCAAAGAATAGCAAGGAGAGATAAGAAAGCCTTCCTCAGTGATCAGTGCAAAGAAATAGAGGAAAACAATAGAATGGGAAAGACTAGAGATCTCCAAGAAAATTAGAGATACCAAGGGAACATTTTATGCAAAGATGGGCTCAATAAAGGACAGAAATGATCTGGACCTAACAGAAGCAGAAGATCATTAAGAAGAGGTGGAAAGAATACACAGAAGAACTGTACAAAAAAGATCTTCATGACCCAGATAATCACGATGGTGTGATCACTCACCTAGAGGCAGACATCCTGGAATGTGAAGTCAAGTGGGCCTTATGAAGCATCACTACGAACATAGTTAGTGGAGGTGATGGTATTCCAGTTGAGCTATTTCAAAACCTAAAAGATGATGCTGTGAAAGTGTTGCCCTCAATATGCCAGCAAATTTGGAAAACTCAGCAGTGGCCACAGGACTGGAAAAGGTTAGTTTTCATTCCAACCCCTAAGAAAGGCAATGCCAAAGAATGCTCAAACTACCGCACAATTGCACTCATCTCACATGCTAGTAAAGTAATGCTCAAAATTCTCCAAGCCAGGCTTCAACAATACATGAACCGTGAACTTCCAGATGTTCAAGCTGGTTTTAGAAAAGGCAGAGGAACCAGAGATCAAATTGCCAACATCTGCTGGATCATGGAAAAAGCAAGAGAGTTCCAGAAAAACATCTATTTCTGCTTTATTGACTATGCCAAAGCCTTTGACTGGGTGGATCACAATAAACTGTGGAAAATTCTGAAAGAGATGGGAATACTAGACCACCTGACCTGCCTCTTGAGAAATCTGTATGCAGGTCGGGAAGAAACAGTTAGAAATGGACATGGAACTGGTTCCAAATAGGAAAAGGAGTACGTCAAGGCTGTATATTGTCACCCTGCTTATTTAACTTATATGCAGAGTACATCATGAGAAACGCTGGGCTGGATGAAGCACAAGCTGGAATCAAGATTGCTGGGAGAAATATCAGTAACCTCAGATGTGCAGATGACACCACCTTTATGGCAGAAAGTGAAGAACTAAAGAGCCCCTTGATGAGGGTGAAGGAGGAGAGTGAAAAAGTTGGCTTAAAGCTCAACATTCGGATAACAAAGATCATGGCATTTGGTCCCATCACTTCATGGCAAATAGATGGAGAAAGAGTGGAAACAGTGGCAGACTTGCTATGGTTTTGCCAGTGGTCATGTATGGATGTGATAGTTGGACTATAAAGAAAGCTGAGTGCCAAAGAATTGATGCTTTTGAACTGTGGTGTTGGAGAAGACTCTTGAGAGTTCCTTGGACTGCAAGGAGATCCAACCAGTCCATCCTAAAGGAAATCAGTCCTGAATATTCATTGGAAGGACTGATGCTGAAGTTGGAACTCCAATACTTTGGGTACCTGATGTGAAGAGCTGACTCATTTGAAAAGACCCTAATTCTGGGAAAGATTGAAGGCAAGAGGAGAAGGGAACGACAGAGGATGAGATAGTTGGATGGCATCATCAACTTGATGGACATGAGTTTGAGTAAACTGGGAGTTGGTGATGGACAGGGAAGCCTGATGTGCTGCAGTCCATGGGGTCACAAAGAGCCGGACATGACTGAGAGACTGAACTGAGCTGAACTGAACTGAGTATTTCATTGTATATGTATATATATATGTACCACATCTTCTTTATCCATTCATCTTAGGTTGTTTCTTATGACACTTAGGTTCTATCTCTTGGCACTTATAAATAATGCTGCTGTGAACATTGGGGTGCATGCATCTTTTCAAATCAGTGTTTTTCTTCTCTTCAGACATATACTCAGGAGTGGAATTGCTGGGTCATATGGTAGTTCTATTTTTAGTTTTTTGAGAAACCTCCATACAATTTTCCACAGCGGCTGCACCAATTTACATTCCCACCAACAGTGTACAAATGATAACCGCCTTTCTGACAAGTGTGAGGTGATATCTCATTGTGGTTTTGATTTGTATTTCTTTCATAATTAGTAGTATTGAGCATCTTTTCATGCTCAACATGTGCATTTCTTCTTTCAAAAAATGTTCAGTTCTGCCCATTTTTTAATCAAGTTGTTTTTTTGATATAGAGTTGTTATTAGACTCCATTTGCATTTATAAAATATTGGCTATATTCTCCAATTTGTATAATATATCCTTGTAGCTCATTTTATACATTTATACCTAACAGTTTGTACCTCTTAATCCCCTCCTCCTACATTGCCCCTTCTCACTTCCCTCTTCCCACTGGTAACCACTAGTTTGTTCTCAATATCTGTGAGTCTGCTTTTTTGTTACATTCACTAGTGTTTTGTATTGTTTAGATTACATATACAAGTAATACCATACAGTATCTTTCTCTTGTCTTACTAATTTCACTTAGCATAATGCCCTTCAAGTCCATCCAGGTAAATGGTATGCAAATGGCAAGTTTTCATTCTTTTTTATGGCTGAGTAGTATTCAACTGTGTGTGTCTTTCTATGTGTACATATACATATATACCCATGTGCTGTGCTCAGTCGCTTCAGTTGTGTCTGACTCTTTACAACCCCATGGACTGTAGCCCGCCAGGCTCCTCTGACCATGGGATCCTCCAGGCAAGAATAATAGAGTAGGTTGCCATGCCCTCCTCCAGGGTATCTTCTGAACCCACGGGTTGAACCTGAGTCTCCTGCCTCTACTCCATTGTGGGCGGATTGTTTATCACTGAGCCATAAGGGAAGCCCATACACTTATATCCATATCTCTATATATTGGGATGCTTCTTAAAATTTTCCAAACTTTCTATAGTGAATAAGTGTCTCTGTAAAAAAAAACAAAACAAAAAACAGAACAAAACAAAAACCTAGGAGCTGCGAGAAAGCTGGTGGACCTCAAAGCCCAGAGAATGAAATCAAAGCAGTTCTAGTGCCTCAGTGAGAAGCTAAGAGCTATTGCGTGTAGCTCTGTAGGGGACGGGAAGTGTTCTCCTTTGGTTAGGTTTGCTGCTGCTGCTGCTGCTGCTGCTAAGTCACTTCAGTCGTGTCTGACTCTGTGTGACCCCATAGATGGTGGCCCACCAGGCTCCCCCATCCCTGGGATTCTCCAGGAAAGAACACTGGAGTGGGTTGCCATTGGTTAGGTTTAGTTTATCATGAAACCAATATGGAGAAAAGTTGAAAAAAGTCTGATTTAGAAACCAACACAACAAAATTTTACTATAATATTATTAAATTGACAGGTTAAATTTTTGAAAGCCAGTACTCAAAACAATGTGGTAAAATGTTACGTATATTCTCATATATGATATACATTCATGTATACATTTTTATCAGTGATGCATATCGGCACAATCCTTTTTGAAAGTAATTCAGCAATATGTACGAACAACCATAAAATGTGCATGTTCAAAAAGGAATAGCCACTATGGAAACAGCTTGGCAGTTTCCGATAAAATGAAGCATACAACTATCATTCAACCCAACAATTGCGCTTGTGGGCATTTATCCCAGAGAAAGAAAAACATACAAAAACCTGTACATGTTATGTTCATAGCAGCTTTATTCATGATGGCCCCTAACTAAAAACAACCCAGATGTTCTTCGAAGGATGAATAAATAAACCATGGAAATTCAGCAATACAAAGGAATGAACTAGTTATACATGCATGATAACATGCAACAGCTTGGATCATCTCCAGAGAATTATGCTGAGTGAACAAAGAAATCCCAAGAAGTCACACACTGTTTTCCATCTTTGAATGATTTCCACTCTGGAAATAACAAAAGTATAAAGATAGAGAACAGATTAGTAACTACCAGGGAGGGGTGAGAAGGAGGGAAGTGCGGCTATAAAAGGGCACTTGAGGGATCCTTGTGGTGAAGGACCGTCTTGTATGTGACGATCAATGTCGATATTTTGGTTGTGATACTATACTAGTCTACAATATGGTGCCACTGGGGAAACTAAGTAAAGCATACTTGGTATCTCCACATGCTTTTTTTTAACCTATTTATTTATTTGGCTGTGCCAAGTGTTAGTTGCCACACTTGGAATCTTCATCTTTGTTGAGGCATGTGAAACAGTTGCCTGATCAGGGATCAAACCCAGACCTCCTGTCTTGGGAGCCGCAAGTCTTAGCTACTGAGTCACCAGGGTAGTCCCTCTGCACTATTTCTTACAACTACTCATGTATCTACTATTACTTCAAAGCAAAAAAAAAAAAAAAAAAAAAAAAATTAAAGTACATCTTCTTTTGACCAGTTATCTCAAGTCTGGAAATTTGTCCTAGGAATAGAACCCCAAAGACTAAAGTACTTTAAAGGCACCAGATGTTCAAAACAGTAGTATTTACAACAGGAAAAAGGAACCATTTTGTGGCCAAACAGCGACACAGGCAAATCATGACACAGCCACCCAAGAATTATGCAGTTGTTTGATACAGCCACAAAGAAATGTTATCTGAAAAGGGAGGATTCAAAATTGTGGTACAATATGAAATCTCTGTGATGGGGCTGGAATACATTGCAAAAGTTTTAATAGTTACTCTGTGTGAAATTCTAACAAATGTTTCTCTTCCCTCAAGTTATCTCTAAAGTTACATGGTTTTTACATGGTTTGGGAGTGGAGAGAATGACAGTAAAGGACATTTTTTATGTTTAATTACAAACGTCAGAGGCACGACGAAACTTTAAATCTGTCCCTCCCAGTAGAAAAACTTCGTTTTTCAGGTTCCAAGATTGGAACAAGCGTGTATACAAGGACCCATAGTCACGAGCCTAGGGCAGGTGCGATTGAGGCACCCGCTTCAACCGCTGCAGCTGCTCCAGCACTGTGCTCACGGCCCCATGTCCACAGCCCCACTCCAGGACCCCATCAGGAGTCCGACGAAAAGATCCCCCGAACAAGGGCAAGAACGCAGCCCGGAGGTGCAGTGACCACTCCAAGGTCATCATCAAGCCGGCAATCGAGGCTCGGCCGGGCCCAGCCTAGAGGTCCAGGACTCTGAGTCGGGGTCTCGCTCTCTGCCCCGCATCCCCGCCCCATCCCGAGTCTCGACCCCGAGGCTCCCCAGCGGCGAACTCCCACGTTGCGTCCAGACGGCCTCTCGGCCCCTAGACCTGAACTGGACGCCCCCACCTTATGCCTGGGGCCAAGACCCCGCGAACGTACCCCTCCCCTAGACCCTTCCCCTCTTCCTTTTTCGCCCTCTCAACCCAGCTTTTCCCGACTCCGGGAAGAACCGGGAAGAGAAGGCGGAGGGGAGCGAGACGCCGCGGGATAAATACTGTAGCCCGGCCCCGCCCACCAACATCACTTCCGCCTCGCGACAAGATGGCGGCGCCCTGGCCCTGCCACGCAGACTTCCGCCCGGCGCCGAGACTCGGAACCCGCTGCGCGTCGCGTCGGAGGTGAAATCGGGACGTGCATGGTGTTGAACTACAGCCTGGGTGCGGAGGGGTGCGTCTTTGCCTCGTGCCTGGCCGGGGGCCTGGAGAGAAGGCGAGCCAAGGGCCCTAGCCGGGGTGTTCCGGGGAGTCCTGCCACGTGGGAGGGGGAGGAGCTGAGTCGCTGCCGGAGGGACGCGCCGACTCGGGGGGGGCGGGAGGCCACGTGGGTGGGGTTCCGCTCAGGGTCCGCGAGTCCTTCTCCCTCGAGTGACTTCGTTACCCCTTTTCGCCTTCTTTCTCAGGCATCATGTCGGAAGGAAACGCCGCGGGCGAGCCCAGCGCTCCGGGAGGGCCCCGACCCCTTCTTTCTGGGGCGCGGGGGCTTATTGGGCGAAGGCCGGCACCTCCCCTCACCCCGGGCCGCCTTCCCTCCATCCGCTCCAGGGACCTCACCCTCGGGGGAGTCAAGAAGGTACCCGACTACGCTGAATTCCAGGCAGTTGGGGGTTTAACTGAAGGGCCTACCGTGTGCCAGGCGTGATGTTGGGCCTTGCGAATCTTGTCTTCAGACTTCCGCCTGCAATTTCTGGGGAGCCTGCCCTACCTTCAAGTCAAGATACTGGGTCCAAGATGTTGACATGGCTCTCAGAGATGGCTGAAGAGCAGAGAATCCTAATTAGCTCAGAAGCAACTTGAGCAGGGTTTATTTCCTTTTGGTGTGTCTTGGATACCTTTCAGAAACCCATGAAAGCCACGCAGACATAAACTTTGCCTGCAATTTAAGAGAGTTCTGAATTTGCTCTGGATCCCAGTGTGCAGACTTCTGGTCCAAAATATTGAGTCTTAGGTGTGATATTAGAGCCTCTGTGTCTTCTATTATGTTTGTGACTGTAGATGTGAAGGGTAGACTGTAAAGAGAGTGGGGAAGATGACAGAGCATAAAGCAGCCAGTTTTTGAAGACCTCAGTTTCCCTTTATAAATTCTGGTGGCAGTCTAACCCAATCATCAGTTTGTGAATGCTGGCAGATCTGTCTTTCCCATTTGAACCTTGCTGGTAGAGCTCATTCTCTATAATACTGTCTGGTCTTCATAGAAATTTGAAGATGAAGTGTGAGAGTAGGTAAATTCCTCTGCTGTTAGAGTCCTGAAGGGTTGTTCTTTGAGGAGGCAGAAACTGAGGCTGCCATTTAAATGTTTTTTGATGCCCCCTTCTATATATAGCTTCACTGTTGCCTTGGCATGACATGCCTCCTTTTCAAGCACCTGTCCATTTCAGTAAATCTTTGATAACAGTATGGAATGTGCCAGAGAGAGCCATTTTGGTCTTCATCCATGGAAGATGCCCTTTGGAAGTTTTTCTTTTCCTCTGTACTTTGGGACCAGAATTTACCAAATCAGTGACTCCTGTATTTTACTTTCAGAAAACCTTCACCCCAAATATCATCAGTCGGAAGATCAAGGAAGAGTAAGTAGCTAGGCCTCCTGAATACTCGCGCCTTGTTTGTGCGTGTGTGCTCAGTCGCTTACTTGAGTCCGACTCTTTGCCACCCCATGGACCGTAGCCCGCCAGGCTTCTCTGTCCATGGGATTCTCCAGGCAAGAATACTGGAGTGGGTCGCCATTCCCTGCTCCAGGGGATCTTCCCAACCCAGGGATTGAACCTGCATCTCTTGTGTCTCCTACATTCTTTACCACTAGTGCCACCTGGGAAGCCTTGCCCCTTTGTTTACATGCTCTGAATTTGGACCTTTGGGGAAATAACTAAGTAGGTGGCTCGGAAGTTTTAATTTGTAGATTTAGTTCTTTGTAGTAGTGATTGCTGACCCTGGCTCCCAGGTGATTCGTATGTGCAAGCTTTAAAAAAATACTGATGCCTGGGAATCCATCCTTAAAATTGTTTTAACTTATTTGCAGTGAAACAGTGATTATCTTTTTTTTTTAACTTTTAATTTTTTATTGGGGTATAACCATTTAACAATGTTGTGATAGTTTTAGATTAACAGTGAAGGGACTTGGCCATACATATACATGTATCCATTCTCCCCCAAACTCCCCTCTCATCCAGGCCTCCACATAACATTGAGCAGAGTTCTGTGTGCTATACAGCAGGTCCTTGTTGGTTATACATTTTAAATATAGCAGTGTGTACACTCAGCCACAAGTTCAATTTCTAAGTCTGTGAGTCTCTTTCTGTTTTGAAGTAAATTCATATGTATAATTTCCTTTTAGATTCCACATATAAGGGATGTTATACAATTCTCCTTCTTTGACTTACTTCAGAGAGAGATTATGTTTTATAGCCAGAGTTGAGAGCCAATAGTTTGGGCAGAGATGGATCAGGTTTTCCCTTACGTTCTTTTGCATTGCAACTTTCTTGCTTTCAGTCAATACCAAAAAAAAAAAAAAAAAAATCCACATTTGGGGGCAGTCCCTATAATTCACCTTTTGTGTTATAGTTCTTCAAAAAGGTAAAGTACAGTAAACTGAAGGACTCTGCCTCATCAAGGAAGTGAAAAAGGTGCTAGACCACCCACACAGGTGGGTGCTGTGCTTCTCATGATATAGTTGTTGGCTCATAAACTCCCCTCTGGTGGAGCAGAGTGGTGTGGGAGAATGAGACCAGTTCTCGGATGCAGGTGACATCAGTAGTTTCCTTTGACCCATTCGCTTTTCCAGGCCCAAGGAAGAAGTAACTGTCAAGAAAGAGAAGCGTGAAAGGGACAGAGACCGACAGCGAGACGGCCATGGACGGGGCCGGGGGCGCCCAGAAGTGATCCAGTCCCACTCCATCTTCGAGCAGGGCCCTGCCGAAATGATGAAGAAAAAGGGTACAAAGCTGCCGGGGCTCTGGGAGGAAGGAATCAGTGGATTTCAGTGCAGACTGCCCAAGAGAAGGACCAGGGTGGTGGTATTCCCCCCTTGCTCCCAGTTTAGCCTTCCTTGCTGTTGGCTCCTCCCTCACTCCTGGTGAACTATGGGTGGTTTTCCACAGGGAACTGGGATAAGACCGTGGATATGTCAGATGTGGGGCCCTCTCACATCATCAACATCAAAAAGGAGAAGAGGGAGACAGATGAAGAAACAAAACAGATCCTGCGCATGCTGGAGAAGGATGATGTAGGTACCAGTGGACTAGGGGAAGGGGCTTCTTTTGTGATGAAAAGCACTTCCAGGGAACCAGGATGGGGGAAGCTAATGTCCTGAAAGTCTGGTGAGTGGCAGGAATCTTTGATTAGAAAAGAGCTAAGATGGACTGTGGGCTTCCAGGTGGCTCAGTGGTGTAAAGAATCCACCTGCAGTGCAGAAGATGCAAGAGACACAGGTTCGATCCCTGGGTCATGAAGATCCCCTGGAGAAGGAAACGGCAACCCACTCCAGTATTGTTGCCTGGAAAATTCCATGGACAGAGGACTCTGGAGGGCTACAGTCAGACACGACCGAGTGACTGGGCAAGGTGGATTGCCCTCCAGGTACGTGTGTATGCTGGCCCTGCTGTGTGACCCCCGACTTTTCTTTGGCAGTTCATCGATGACCCTGGGCTTAGGAATGATATTCGAAATATGCCTGTGCAACTCCCGCTGGCTCACTCGGGCTGGCTTTTTAAGGAAGAGAATGAGGAAGCAGATGTTAAACCACGGCTGGCTGGCCCCAAGGAAGAGGATATGGAGGTGGACATGTCTGCTGTGAAAGGTACTCTGTGTCAGTTAAGGTCTCGTCTCCTTTTCTCCAGCTGTTCCCGCAGGAGTAAGCCTGCCTGACTGTTTTAAGATTTGTTTATGTATTTTTGGCTGTGCTGGGTCTTCATTGGTCCATACCAGCTTTCTGTAGCTGCAGCAAGTGGGGGCTACTCTTTGTTGTGGTGTGTGGACTTCTCATTGCAGTGACTTCTCTTATTGCCAAGCACAGGCTCTAGGGCCTGCAGGCTTCAGTAGTTGCGGCTCCTGGGCTCTGGAGCACAGGCTCAGTAGTTGTGGCACGTGGGCTTAGTTGCTCTGCGGTACGTGGACTCTTCCCCAGACCAAGGTTCGAACCTGTGTCCTCTGCCATTGGCAGGAGGATTCTTAGTCACTGGACCACCCTTTTTAAAATAAGTCACATGACTATTGGATCCCTCTTTCTAAGCACAAAGTTTCCCTCCAGCTTCTTGGCTGAGTGACAGTGGAGCAGATCAGGTGGAAGGGGTGGGTGCAGTGAGATGGCCTAGATGTGGCCTCTGATAGCCTTCCCTTTCTGTTATCTCGGGCAGTAAAAGAGGAGCCCCGAGATGAGGATGAGGAAGCCAAGATGAAGGCTCCTCTCAGAGCAGCCAGGAAGATCCCGGCCCTCCCGAAGGATGTGTCTGTGGCAGAGCTGCTCAGGGAGCTGAGCCTCACGCAGGAGGAAGAGCTGCTGTTCCTGCAGCTGCCAGACTCACTGCCCGGCCAGCCACCCACTCAGGACATCAAGCCCATCAAGACGGAGGTGCAGAGCGAGGACGGGCAGATGGTGGTGATAAAGCAAGAGAAAGACCGGGTATGCTCGTCAGTGAGTGCTGTGAAGATGCGCAGGACCTGGAGGGGAAATAGCCACCTGGAGGGGGAAGCAGAGTGGTGTCGCCCGTAGTGAAATTCGAGAATAATACGCATTTGTTCTTTCTGCCTGCAAGGGGCTTGGGGCTCTGTGCTTCAGCCCAAATTGTGAGTGTGTTTATTTTTCACAGTGAACTATTTTGAACATATACAAATGAGAGAATATAAGTTCTCATGTACCATCACCTAGCTTCAGCAGTTACTGATATTTTGTCCATTTATCTGTGGTTTGGGTGTTTTTTGTTTTGTTTATTGACCAGTGGCAGGCATTCCCAGGAAAAGGCCCTCTCTGGGAAACTCATTCTTTGATTCTTTTTTTTTTTAGTATTTTTCTTTTTTTAAAGGGCTTCTTTGGTGGATCAGACAGTAATGCGTCTGTCTGCAATGCAGGAGACCCGGGTTTGATCCCTGTGTTGGGGTGTTAGTTGTGGCATGCTTACTCTTAGCTGTGGCATGTGGGGTCTAGTTCCCTGCATTGGGAGTTCAGAGTCTTAGCCACTGGACCACCAAGGAAGTCTGGGGAGCTCATTCTAACCTTTGCTGCTGATGCCTCCCTTTGGGAAAGGGTTTGTTCTTGAAGGATGGAGGAGACAGCTCCTCAGCCATTTCCGTCCCCTGATCGTATTCACAGGAAGCCAGGCTGGCAGAGAACACTTGCACCCTGGCTGACCTGACAGAGGGACAGGTCGGCAAGCTGCTCATCCGCAAGTCGGGGAAGGTGCAGCTCCTCCTCGGCAAGGTGACTCTGGACGTGACGATGGGGACCACTTGCTCTTTCCTGCAGGTGAGAGAGAGCCCGGTCGGGGTGGAGGCTGTTCAGGATGTTGATGACTTGGTGCTGAGTACGGGGGAAGGGCTCTTGGGATCATCACATTAAAATCATAGGACTGAGCAGTGGGCTGTGTGGTCTTGTCTTTCATCTCCGTCTCTGTTGATTGGCAGGAGCTGGTGTCCGTGGGCCTTGGAGACAGCAGGACAGGCGACATGACAGTCCTGGGACACATAAAGCACAAACTTGTCTGTTCTCCCAACTTCGAATCCCTGCTGGATCACAGACACCGGTAAAGCGAGCAGATGGAGGACGGTGGTGACTGTGCCCACGACTGCTGCCTGCTCCAGACGTTTTGT
This sequence comes from Bubalus kerabau, assembly GCF_029407905.1. NCBI lineage: Eukaryota > Metazoa > Chordata > Mammalia > Artiodactyla > Bovidae > Bubalus > Bubalus kerabau. The sequence continues at coordinate 135,927,376 of NC_073627.1, forward strand.
TCTCAAATCTGTTCGACCCAGAAGGGGCCTGTTCAGCCCACCCACTCCAGCCATTGTCCCAGTTTTCCCCACAGGGCCCGCACGTGGCTCCCTTCCACGGTGGCTGTGAACAGCACGATGACCTTCCCACAGTGAGGAAACCGCACACCCTCGCTGCTAGGGGGTTGGTCCCTGCTATTTATTTTTATATTTATGTCTTGGCTGTTGAGCAGACTGCACCCTCCCCAGGCAGAGAAGGGTCGGTCTGGGCAAGGACAGGCTCCTTCTCTGGGGATGTCTTGGTTCTCAGGGTAGGAGACGCTATTGCTCCCTCCTTCCTCCCAAGAGGCAGCGTTTGAGAGAGAACAGAGATGTCTGGAGTCTGAGACTCAACCTCAGTTCTGTCCAGTACTAATTGTGTGACTGAACAAACTACCTAACCTTTCTGAGCCTCAGAGTCCTCATCTGACAAATCGAGGACTATACCTACCTCACAGGGTTGGCGTGAGGATGCTGTGGAATACTGTCGATGAAGTGTCCTTGCACAAGGCTGGACATACACTGTAGGAGCTCAATAAATGTTAGTTGTTTTCCTTCGCCTGAGTGTTTTCAAACAATAGAGAGATTCCAAGGATCTCTCAGAAAAGATGAATGGAACTGCTTCTTCCCACATTCTTACTCCATGTCCCGTCCCTCTGGACTGATGCTCTGAAGGTTTGGGTTTGGGCCTCTCTGTGCCCTTTTTCCTCCTAAGCATCTTAGGCAAGCACTTCCTGTTCATTGCTGTGAGCCCCTAGCCATAGGTGCCATCAGAAGAGAGGAAAGCAAAGACTTGACTCCTCCCAGCCCTACAGGTGCCTTTGGGTGTCACGGTGGTCCCAGGACTCATTCCTCCCACCCTCACCTCTTCCAGCTCCACTTAAATTATTTCTCAGAAGAAACCTGTGACTGCTCGTAGATAATTATCACCCCACCAACTCAAATACTGCTGAAAAACAACCCTGGGTGAAAAAGAAAGTAGAGATGAATGAATAATGACCTCATCAACACTTGACAGATGACCTCTCACTTCAGAAGCTTTAAGTTTGAGAAGCCTGCCTCTGTCTCCTGTCCTGGCATCGGCTTGGATCCCACTGTCCCTGGCTGCACTGGGCTTGTAGTTCATTGTGTTGTCTTGTTCCTTTCAGAAGCTCAGCACACTCTTGACCCATCCAGTGTGTGGTCCCTGAGGAGCAGCGTCTCTTTCCTTATTCCTTGTCTGCAGAGCAGGGTCATGGAGACACCTTGGAGGTTAGGGAAAGCCGCCTGCTGCAGTGTCTGGTCATTAGACACAGCATTGCAGCTCCCTTTGCTTCGAGCTTAGCAAACTGCCTCTGAAACAGTTGGGAACCACACAGGTTCCATGAGAAATGCTCCCTCCTGATGTAGCTGGCCCTAGAGGTTTAGGAAGTCTTTCTTTAGTCTCCTTTCTGTTCTTGTGTTAGTTCCTCTGTTTTGTCTGACTCTTTGCAACACCATGGACTAATACCAGACTCCTCTGTCCATGGAGTTCTCCAGGCAGGCATACTGGAGTGGGTTGCCATTCTCTTCTCCAAGGGATCTTCTCAAGCCAGGGATTGAACCTAGGTCTGTCAGCATTGCAGGCAGATTCGTTTTCTGTCTGAGCCACCAGGGAAACCCTTCTGTTCCTTGAGCCTGTTTTGAAATTCATCACCGCTGGGCTTTTCACTAAGCCCTTCAAGCTGCCTCATCAGCAGCTAGGAGGCGGGATTGACTATGTAGTCCCCACATTGCCCCTTCTTAGGTAAGAGCTCATTGAGCTCTGCTAGATGGTGCTGTTCTGGTTTCTCTCATCACTGTAGAGGGCAGCTGAGCAGAAAGGGTCTTGAAGACATGTGCCATGGAAGTCCTATTTGGTCTAAGACAGTTTTGATGAACCAGCTGCATTTTTGTTCTCTGAGCTTTTATGTTTGCTCCTTTTCTACAGCTAATGCCTTGCCAGTAAGTCTCCATTGTAATCTTTTCTCTTGGTTTCGCGGGGCCATGCTGTGGTGTGTGGAAATCTTAGGTCCGTGACCAGGGATCCAACCTGTGCCCTCTTCAGTGGAAGCATGGAGTATTAACTGCAGGACCACCAGGGAGGTGGTCCCTCTCTGGGTTTGTTTGGTTCAAAAACTCTTCTTCTTTTCTGGGCTAACTCAAAAGTCCCTGCCTCAGTAGACATTTGACGTTTCACAGCCTTTAATTCTCTGATTATTCCACAAAAACTTGAGGAAGAGCATGTATCACTTTATAGCTCACTGTTGTGCCATTTCAAGTGTATTGGGGATTGAACGTTACGACCCTGAATCAGAGTCCCCATAGCCTGTCTTATATTCCTGATATACAGGTTGGACAGTAGAAATGTGAGGAGAAGACAGGACACATCTGCTTTCTTGGACAAGACTCCAAAGCATACATTTGTACCGACAAATAAATACAAGTAACAGGAGTAAAAAGCCCAAAGCCAGGTTCACGTATGAGTGAAAATTGATGAAAATTTATTGAAACCTGCATCTATGTGTATGTATTTTGTTAAGACATGGAAAGTAAACTATAGGCATGTTCATTTCTTAACTACGTAAGTGACAGAATGTGGGCTTTAGAGTCCGGATTCAGTTTGAATATAACTCCATCAGTATAACTTTGGAGGAAAATTACTTAACTTCCCTAAGCTCAGTTTTACTCATTTTCTAAAAAATTGAGATAATAGTACTTTTTAAAATAAAGTTGCTTTTAAATTACAATGGACACAAAGTTTTTCTTATGCAAGACAGAAGAGTGCTGCTATCAGTATGGGATCAGCACAAGTAGCAGAAAACTAGACTGACAGTGATGTAAGCAATGGGATGTTTAATTATCTCATGTAACCAGCAGCCTGGAGATAAGATGGTTCCAGGGTTGGGTGGCAGCCAAAGCATCAAGATTTTCTAGGATGCGTGTGTTCCACCATCTTTGGCATTCTAAAGTGGCTATAACAACTTAGCATCGTTTCTTAAAATGAGTGTTCAGAGCCAAAGCAGGAAGCAAAGTACATAGCAGTAAAGGAACTTTCTCCTCATTCTGCTCATATCAGGGAGGAATATGCTTCAGAGGCCCAAAGAGCTTTGGCCTTGTGTCTCTGATACAGCAGACCACATACCCACCCTTGGCTGGGCACTGGCAGAAAAGGATGGGTGGACCCGTCCTTGTTGCCTGTGAGGCAGGGTTTTGTTCAGAGGGAGGAAACAGGAAAGGCAGGTATAGATGGTTCATGATAGGTACCACCATGATCAAAAAATGCTGTCTATTGTTAAATCATAAAGTCTATCTAGGTAGAATTTTTTTAATATTCAGTTATCTTTTACTCTAAATACCAGTTTTAAAAATAACCAGTTTTAACATTTTAGTGCATATTCTTTCAGACTACAAAATTGTGTGTTACATATATAAACATGCTGTTTTATTACTGATTTCATCTCACTCAAATACAGTCCTTCCTGGTTAATAATAAGTATCTTGTACTTCAGATATTTCTTATCTAGCTGAAAATATCAGAGACAATGCCCTTTAATTCTCCCAGACCTACCCACTGGTCTAATTGATTCACACTTGGCTCTTTAAAGGAAAAGAGGCTTATTTCTTAGGTATGTGTTAATATGCTCAGTCATGTCCGACTTTGTGACACCATGGACTGTAGCCCACCAAGCTCCTCTGTCCATGGAATTTTCCAGGCAAGAATGCCAGGGCAACTTGCCATTTCCTGTGGGGGCTCTTCCTGACCCAGGATTGAACCTGTGTCCCCTGCATCTCCTACATTGGCAGGCAGATTCGTTACCACTGCGCCACCTGAGAAGCCTTAGTCACAGTGGAAAAAGTGACATCCATCGCCTTGCCTCATGCAGGATACATTGCAGTTGGGGCATTCCCCTCAAGAGGGCTAAGCTGTGGTGACCAATGTTAACAGCTGCTCTGGGACTGTGGTTCAGCTGCCACACTTCTACTGATGGAGGGTGGAGACTGGGGTGGGGTTAGGTCTCAAGGACATCATCTGAAAACATGGAGACAGGTTACCAACTCTAGGAGCCCCTCTGTGTGGCCAGCTGCTGACTTGGTTCTTCTGAAGCACTCTGTCCCCTTCCATTGGAGCACTCACTGGTGCAACACCCTGAAAGCTGAGGCAGAGGTTGGACTTCCTTCTATTTGGCTAATTTACATTTAAGACCCAGTTGGTCGGGAAAAAAAAGCAGTTTTGATCATCATTGGCCCAACAGTTTTATCTTACAGACTTTTCAGGATTCAGTGGAGAAACAGAAACCATTCTAGGTACCCTAAGTAGAGAAGTTTAAGACAGGAAAGTGCGTATTTTTAGACCTATTGGAAAGTTGGAGGTGTGAGCCCTAGGTTGAATCTCCAGGAATCAGAACCCTGGAGAACTGGTCCACCAGAGGAGCTATGGCCTTGGCTAAAACCAGGAAGGCGGAGACCAGGATGGAGCTATGGGTTCCAGAACACCCTGTGTGACTGCAATCCAGGGATCAGGAAACACCCACAGTCTTCAACTACCTGGAAAACCACAGAGCTAAAGGTTGCACCTTGGAAAACCTGAAGAAAAAGCCCCACACACGTACTGAGTGCTGTCTGTGTGCTCAGTACACTTCCAGTTTGAGGACTGGTCAGTGACAAGACAGAAAAACCTCTGTCCTGGTGGAATTTGCATTCTACCAGGAGGGAGGGAGATGGTAAGTAAATAGCATGTAGACAGTGATGGCTGCTTAGGAATTTTTTTTAAAACTAAGTCTCTGACTGGTAGTGTCACAAATAGAGTAGGCTTTGATGAAAAAGTATCTGAAGAAGTGAACTAGCAGATCAGTAGGAGGCGGCTAGAATCAGGATCAGCGTGGAGACTGGCTGGAGCTTACACCATGACTGGACACAGTATCAGAGGTGGGGTGAGTGGCCCAGGTCCTACAGGGTTTTGAGGCCGTCGTAAGGACGTTGGCTTTATCCTGAGGGAAATGGGGCTTCCCATGTGATGCTAGTGGTAAAGGATCCACCAGCCAGTGGAAGAGCCACAGGAGAGGGGGGTTCTATCTCTGGGTTGGGAAGATCCCCTGGAGGAGAAAATGGCAACTCACTCCAGTATTCTTGCCGCGATAATCATATATCCATGGGGTGAAAGAGTCGGACACGACTGAAGTGATTGAGCACACACGCACTAAGGGAAATGGTTAGCTGTCCCACGTGTCTCTTGGGTTTCAAAAGGCTCACATTAGATGTGGGATTGAGGCAGGGGTAGAAACAGGGGCAACGGTTTGGAGGGTATTACACTGACCCAGGCAACTGATGGCTGTGGCTTGGACCAGGGTTACCAGTGGAGGTATAGGGAAGGAGTTGGATTTTATCATAGACACTTATTTCAAAGGTAGACTCATCTTGATCTGCTGATAGAGGAAATGTGGCAAATGAAAGAAAGGGAAGAATCAAACAGCTGAAGCAGTAGGAAGGTGGCCTGTACCTCCACTTTTCAAATCCAAAACGGTAAAACCTACTTCACGCCCAGAATCCTAGCACAAGAAATTTTGGGAAATGTAGCATCCCCCTTCTAGCCCCAGTAATCCAGGCTGACGTTTTATGAAGTGGTAGTTGATGTGTGCTGATCAACCGTACTCACAGAAGTTGACTTAAGGACTCAAGATTTGAAGGTAAAGCTTTCTGTGACCATGTCATGCTGCCAATACAAAGTTTTCTCTGATTCATTCCCTCAAAACAGTGTATTCCAAATGAAAACACAATACCTAAGACTGACCATACTGAGTGTGACTCTCACACCTCTCCCTAGGGCAGGATAATACAGGAATTATTTTAGAAACAGCTCTTCCACTATATAACATAACATTAATGCCTGCATTAGACTCCATCTTTTTCACCCAAATATTCCCTGATAATTTTGGTCTTTCCAATTTTTCACTATCTTAAAAAAATGTGATAATTTTATAGTTAAATTGTTTCTGATATCCTGTTTATTTCCTTAGGATCTTTTTTAAATTAAAAATGGCTTTGTGGTGGTGGGGAGAAGGGGAGCAGGACTTCCCTGGTGGTCCAGTGGTTAAGACTCTGAGCTCTTAACGCAAAGGGCATAGGTTTGAGCCCTGGTTGGGAAAATAGGATCCCACATGCTGCGAGGTGTGGTGCGAAAAGTCTTTTTTGACTTTAGTGAAGTCGCTCAGTTGTGTCCGACTCTTTGCGACCCCATGGACAGTAGCCAACCAGGCTTCTCCGTCCATGGGATTTTCCAGACAAGAATACTGGAGTGGGTTGCCATTTCCTTCTCCAGGGATTTTGACTTTAAAAGTGTCAAATTCTATGACATCTTTAAGGCTTTTGGCAAAGCCCATCCTCCAGAATGCTTGCACCTGTCCACATGCCCATCAACAGTGTGTAAGAGTTGCTTGTGCAATTGTAAAGTTAGATGTATAATCAAGATTCTGCTTTTGAGCTATATAAACATACAAAGATGCTGTGCTCGTGCTCAGTTGTGTCCAAATCTTTGTGACCGCAGGAACTGTAGCCCACCAGGCTCCTCTGTCCGTGGGATTTCCCGGGCAAGAATACTGGAATGGGTAGCCATTCCCTTCTCCAAGGAATCTTCCCAACCCAAGGATTGAACTTTTGCCTCCCGTATTCCAGGCAGATTATTTACCATTAAGGCACAGCTGCTGCTGCTAAGTCGCTTCAGTCATGTCCGACTCTGTGCGACCCCATAGACGGCAGCCCACCAGGCTCCCCCATCCCTGGGATTCTCCAAGCAAGAACACTGGAGTGGGTTGCCATTTCCTTCTCCAATGCATGAAAGTGAAAAGTGAAAGTGAAGTCGTGTCTGACTCTTAGCGACCCCATGGATTGCAGCCCACCAGGCTCCTCTATCCATGGAATTTTACAGGCAAGAGTACTGGAGTGGGGTGCCATTGCGTTCTCCGACTAAGGCACAGGGGAACCCCCAAAAGATGCTGACCTATACTCAGCTGATCTGCTCCTCATATCCTTTCCCCTCTGTATCAGGCCTTCGAGCATTTCTCTTGGCTATCTGCTCTCATTCCCTCACCATCTCACCAGAATCATGGCTTTAAACTCTGCATGCCTATGATTCTCAAGGTATTATTGCAGCCAGGACCTCTCTCCTATCTCCCAACCTTATACTCAGCTGCCACTCCTTCATCTCTTCATGTATGTCTAGTAGGCAACTCACACTTGACTGCCAATTTTGGGAAATACAAACATCAAGAAGCATATTAAGATAACCCATGAGGGTCCCATCAGCAAAGCCTTGAGTCTACGGGACAAATGACTCAGGTTCTTCCACAAATTTTAAGGGAAAAAAGAAGAACCTACGGATTAAAAAGAGATTTGAGAGATAATGTTAATTGGTTGTAATACATAAACCTTTTTTAATATTATTCTTATTTTTAAAATTTATTTATGTTTTATTAAGTATACTTATTTAATAAATATTTTATTAAATTTATAGATATAAATAATAAATTTATTAAATATATAAATAAAATATATTTTATATATTTATTGACACATAGTTGATTTACAATTTGTTTCTGATGTATAGCAAAGTGATTTAGTTATACATTCAGTTATATATTCTTTTTCATATTCTTTCCCATTATAGTTTACTACTGAATATCAAATATATTAATAGTCCCCTATGCCATACAGTAGGACCTTGCTGTTTATCCACCCTGTATCTAATAGTTTACATCTGCTAATCCCAAACTCTCAATCCATCCCCCTCAACCCCTCCTACTTGGTAAGCATAAATCTGTTCTCTATGTCTGTGAGTCTGTATCTGTTTCATATACGTGTTCATTTGTGTTATATTTTAGATTCCACATATAAGCAATATCATATGTTATTTGTCTTTTTCTGGTGTACTTCACTTTGTATGATAATTTCTTGACCCATCATGTTGCTGCAAATAGCATTATTTGTATTAACCTTATTTGGATAGCGATTCTGAGAACTGCAATGAACTCTCAGCATGAAGACTCCATTCAAATCTTGTACTGAAAAAAAAAAAAATCTTGCACTGAGAGTCTTGACCAAACCTGAATGTGGCTTCTTCTATCAGCTTAAGGTCATGTGTCTGGGGCTATCCAGCCTCTTTTGAGTTCCTGTTTGGAACAGCTTAGAGCTGTCAAAAAATATCTATTGTTTGTCAAAAAATAATTGCTGTTTGTTTTAGGTGACACCTGACGTAGCCCCCCCGACCTCCCTTTATTATTTATTCAGAAAGGGTTTATAGTTATGAATCCATTCTCTATCCCTTTGAGATGATACATATCTTCTCTAACTGTGAATTGTCATGTCTCAAGGACTCAAAAACTATTCCTGAAATGTAATTATCAGGAAAGAGAGGGCTTCTGTCTCCCAGTCTCTGGGAAGATAGAATCCTAAAGTCCATAATCACCAGCCAGCAGATACTGCTAACCTAATCACGTGTGCAGGGACTGACCCTTTGTAATTTTTCACATGAGTCCTTGCCCCCATTCTCCCTTTACAGTGCCTTTTTGCAAATCAGGATGGAGCTCAGCTTTTTGGCCTATTGTCAATAGTTACTGAGTAAAATGTTTACACTATTTTAACTAATACCTGGCTTTGTTCATCTTTGATATTTTTTACAAAATTTTTTAAAAATCATGAGGCAATCATGATTGACTAGATATTTGATAATATTAAATCATTGTTGTTAGTGTTTTTAACTGTGATAATGGTGTTGTGATTATATTTTTCAAAATAATAATTTTAAGGGAATTACTTGGTGGTTCAGTGGTTAGGAGTCCAAGCTTTCACTACTGAGGGCATGGGTTCGATCCCTGGTCAGGGAACTAAGATCCCCCAAGCCACATGGCCAAAAGAAATTAAAAAAAAAAAAAATCTATTGAGAACGTTATCGATTCTTACTACTCCCAGCATCATTCCTCTTAACCAAATAACATCCTCTCTTATGGGACTTTTAACAGTTACCCCTTAAATGATCTGCCTGCTTCTATACCCAAATCCCACCCCCCACCCCACACCAGTCTGCTCTCAACACATCAGTCAGAGATACCCTGGTAAAATGTGCCATGTTATACCACTTCCCATCTCATTCAGACTAAGACCAAGTCTGCAAGACCTTATAGGATCCTCCTATGATCCCTGTGACCTTGGGTCCAGCTCTCCTGGACATTCCATCCGATTCTTGTGTAACAGAGCAGGCAGCGTCCTGCTTCTGGGTTTTGCATTATTTCCCTCCTGCCTAGAACCCAGTTTTCCCAGAGAACTTCATGTCTTGTTTCTTCATTCCTTCCAGGTCTCTGAGCCTCTCCCTGACCACCCTGCATAAATTAGGAAACTTCCATTCCTGACACTCCTTTTTAACCCCTTTCCTTGCTCATTTTCTCCATAACATTGATCATCTGTCCTGTTACCTATTTCCCTTTTTTAATCTGATATTCCCAGTAGAACATAAGCTATGGGATAGTATAGACTATTTTGTTCATTATTGTATCCCCAGAACTTAAGATAGACTCTTGCACATAATAGACACCAAAGAAATGTTAGTTAAAAGAATGAAGGAATGACTACTACTGTGTGGAGGCTGTATGTGCTAAAGAACTGACGGTTGCATTTCTGTGTGAGTGTGTGTTTAGTTGCTCAGTCTTGTCCGACTCTTTGCAACCCCATGGACTGTAGCCTGCCAGGCTCCTCTGTCTATGAGACTGCCCAGGCAAGAATACTGGAGTGGGTTGCCATTTCCTACTCCAGGGAGTCTTCCCCACCCAGAGATCAAACCTGGAACTCTTGTGTCTCCTGCATTGGCAGGCTGATTATTTACCACTATGCCACCTAGGAAACCCCAACTGCATTTCTGAGCAAGTCTAGAAAAAAGACTTTTCAAGTCTCCTAGTCTTCCTCCCAAGGGAAGAATGACCCTCACTTTTCCAAGCAGAAGACAGAAGCTGGCCAACCTTTTGGGCAGGGCTTTGGGCCAATTCAATGGACTGTCCTTGTGACTTCTGCTGCTGACTGTGTAACTGGCATTTGGTGTTTTTCATGAATGTTCCATGAATGCTCATAAATGCCAGAAGGGATGATATCGATGGGAGATTGCTGCATTTAGAGAGGTGCTAGTGTCTTTGGGACCCCATAACCCTATGATCCCTTTGAGCTAAAAATCTTTCTGATTGATTCTCTTTTTTTCTTTTTTAAAAATTATTTATTTTTGGCTGTGCTGGGTCTTCGTTGCTGTACTCTGACTCACGTTGTGGTGAGTGGGATCTTTTAGTTTCGGTGCACGGGCTTCTCGTTGCAGTGGCTTCTCTTGTGGAGCACAGGAGCACAGGCTTTAGGTGAACAGGCTTTAGTAGTTGCTCCGCGGGCTGTGGAATCTTCCCAGATCAGGGATGGAACCTATGTCCCCTGCATTGGCAGATGGATTCTTATCCACTGGGCCACCAGGGAAGTCCTGATTATTTTTCTGATCAGAATGTTTGGGAGGCAAAGGAAGGTAGCCTCCACTGGGAGGTGTCCCTTGATGGGGTTTGTTGTCTCTCTGATGATGCTAAGAGGTGTACCTCTTTTGAAAAGCACCTCTTACCTTGCTCTTGGGTTTTTGTCAAAACTTGTTAAAACAAACACTTATAGAGGGCTTGTGATCAATATTGGGGCTGGGAGGGGAAGTTAACTCAGACTCAATAACTAACAATGTGGGGAGGGCCAAACAAACCTCCCTTGTCAGATGGAAATGGTGTTTTTAGGTCTTCTGGCCCCGGGGGCGTTTTCAGGTTTACTTGACAAACAGGCAGCCTCCCTTTGGGGAAAGTGTTGTCCTCCGCTCCACACCCTGAAACAAAGCCACTCACTCAGTGCGGTTCTCAGTCCACAGTTGTGGTTGTTGTTTAGCCTCTCGGTCATGTTCGACTCTTTGGCGACCCCATGGACTGCAGTACACAGGCTTCCCCGTCCTTCACTATCTCCCAGAGTTTGCTCAAACTCGTGTCCATTGAGTCAATGATGACAACCATCTCATTCTCTGTCACCCCCTTCTCCTCCTGCTCTCAGTCTTTCCCAGCATCAGTGTCTTTTCCAATGAGCTGGCTCTTCACATCAGCTGGCCAAAGTACTGGAGCTTCAGCTTCATCGTCAGTCCTTCCAATGAATATTCAGGGTTGATTTCCTTTAGGATTGACTGGTTTGCTCTCCTTGCTGCCCAAGGGACTCTCAAGAGTCTTCTCCAGCACTACAAATCAAAAGCAACAATTCTTTGGCACTCAACCTTTTTTATGGTCCAACTCGCACATCATATATGACTACTGGAAAAATCATAGTTTTGACTATAGCATTTGTCATCAAGGTGATGTCCCTGCTTTTTAATACACTGTCTTTTTGTCATTGCTTTTCTTGCAAGGAGCAAGTATCTTTTAATTTCATGGCTTTGGCCACTGTCTGCAGTAATTTTGGAGCCCAGGAAAATAAAATCTGTCTCTGTTTCCATTTTTCCCCCCATCTATTTGCCTTGAAGTGATGGGACCAGATGCCATGGTCTTAGTTTTCTGAATGTTGAGTTTTAGGCCTCAGTAGTTCCCCTAAATGTCTGGGCCTGATTCACTGATGGTTTGGCGAAGCTGGTGGACACCGTGCTGTGGCTATTCAGCTACATGGAACAGAAAACAGATGTGATCACTCTGCTTGGTAGGCAAAATTCAAAGCCATTCTCACAGCTCCAGCCAGTAATCCTTGATGAAACTTGTTATATTTTTGCTGACTCTTGTTTAGGCTGTTGACAATGGCCCAGCTGTTTGGTCTGCCACATGGAAAACTACAGGCTGGCAGACTGAAGGCTTCCCTCTTCAGGGTCACCAACCATGGACACAAATCATGGCTGCTGGTGGAAACATCTGGTCACTCCTATGGGTGCCCCTGGTGAGGGCCCATTCCCTGATAAGACTGACGGGAATGAAACTGTGGATTGAGCCTGCACCACCCAGATAGCCATTTTTGCTGCCTGGACCCATTGTTGGACCTGGACCCATGCAACACACCTACCACCATAGACTGGGGCCCCAGTAAAGGGCTCTATGTTTCAGATGTACCAGCTACTAATGCATGTCAGACCTGTACCTCCTAATAAAAGGTCAACTGTTGGTCTCGGTGAAGAAGGCCCATTGCACAGGGCAAAGCCATCAAACTGTGTCCTCCTCCTGGGGCTCACTGCTATCAACATTGTTTCAGGTTGTAGTGTTGCCATTTCAATCCAGTCAGCTGACTCTGGCCAGATACTGTAGCCCTTGAAACTAATCTTTCCTACATTTTTGGCTTTCTATACATTTGCAGTCTGTTGATGACGTACCTTTAATCGCAATGGGCTCTCAAACCCAAAGGTATTTGATGGACTTTCCACACAGGAAAGTCCACACATGGACTTTCCTATTGGCCAACCATCCACAAGGCATGTGGGCTTGTTGAGCATGGGAAAGGCCTCCTCAAAAATCAACTCAGGTCTTTCCTGGTGATGCAGTGGTTAGGAATTCACTTGCCAATGCAGGGGACACAGGTTCTGTCTCTGGTCCAGGAAGATTCCACGTGTCCTGGGGCAACTAGGCCCACTCACCGCAACTACTGAGCCTGCGTATGCTAGAGCCTGTGCCCCACAACAAGAGAAGCCACCGCAATGAGAAGCCCACATACCACAACTAGAGAGTAGCCCTGGCTCACCACAACTAGAGAAAGCCCGTACGCAGCAACAAAGACGTAGCAAAAACTAATAAAGTATAACAAAAATTTAGAAATCAACTCAAAGGGATTTCTGATCCTATATCCACCACCTTGTGGTCCATGAGCAAGATCATGCAAGGCAGTGTGGTCACTACATACGACTGTTTTAAGAAAGCTGTCTGGTCTTCTTGGCCACTCCCTGGGTACTAACTGGAATGAAAAGGTGGAGTGCCATGTAGACCTATTTTGAGAGCTGGGGATCCTCTTTTAGACACACTGTTTCTTTATTTCTCCTAATGGCAACCCCAGCAGGCATGATTGCTTTGCTCTTTAGTGGCTGCCTGGCCAAAAGGGGGCCTAGGGGTTTCAAACCGAATGTTAAGTTTTGCTTTTAGTATTAATTCTTTATGCAATTTGTTAACATTCACACTCTTAAGTGATATGCAGTGTGACAATCTGATTTTGAATTCTCGTCCCCAAGAATTTTGTCCCCAAAACTGAGTAACAAGTTTGTTTTCTAATTCAGTTCCCAAACTGGGTCCTGAGACCAATGAGGGTGCCTCGGTAGCAAGCCCATGGAGCACAGTTAACCCTTGAACAAGTGGACCCTTGAACATTGCATGATCTTGCATGTATGTAAGGTTTTTTCAAAAGTAAATACTGTAGTTCAACAAAACTTGTGGTTGATTGGATCTGTGGATATGAAAACTTGAATACAGGTGAACCGTGTATAGAGAAAGCTGACTGTAAGTTGGGCTTCCTTAGTGGCTCTGACAGTAAATAATCTGCCTACAATGAAGGAGACTCAGGAGACCTGGGTTCAATCCCCAGATTGGGAAGATCCCCTGGAGAAGGGAAGGACTACCCATTCCAGTATTCTTGGCTGGAGAATTCCACTGTCTACAGGGTTGCAAAGAGTTGGACACAACAGATATTCAACTTGTGCAGGATCTGTGCCCCAATCTGACATGTTATTCAAGGGTCAACTGTATTTTATTCATTCATTAATTTATTTTTATTGGAGTACAGTTGATTGACAATGTTGTACCAGTTTTAGGTATACTGCAGAGTGATTCAGTTATACATATACAAATACTATTTTTCTTTAGATTCTTTTCCTATGTAGGTTATTCCAGAATATTGAGTTCCTGGGCCAACTATATTTTAAATGTGCAAGAGAAGAACAGTGATACTCAATATCTATAGGTAACCACGCAAACAACAAGTACAAGGTAGATCATTGGTTTCAACATTAGATTGTTTTCCTTTTAATAATGTCATATCTTTGCAAAGTTGGGTTTTCTGCACTTGCTGTGATAAAAAGCAAATACTGTGTGAATCTCAGTGTGGCATAGGAAATGACTACGGCACTACCCAGTCTGAGTTCAAGGTCTGAGAAGTTGTACAGCACCCAGCACATCCCATTAGCAAATCATTATGATTATAGCAGTCCTCCACCCGGGCCACTTTATCCACGGGGTTTATGTTCCAAGACCCGTAGGAGATGTCTGAACCTCAGATAGTATTGTTTTAATTGCTCGAATCTTCCGTGATTATTGGATAACTGTCTTTTTCTCTCTTGGAGAAGGAAATGACAACCCACTTCAGTACTCTTGCCTGGAGAATCCCATGGACAGAGGGGCCTGGAGGGCTGTGGCCTTTGGGGTTGCAAAGAATCAGATATGACTAAGCAACTAACACACACACACTCTTTTTCTCTAGTAATAGTTTTTGCTTTAAGATTATTTTGCCTGATACTAATATAGTAGCACTAGCTTCTTTTCTTTTCTTCCTTCCTTTCGTTCTCCTTCTATTTCTGAATTTCTTTCTTTCTTTCATACTTGCCCACTGCATTTCCTTTTAATCATTTAACTTTTGATAGTTTTCTATTATTCTGCTTTATGTCCATCTTTTTCTATTAAACACCATATAGTTGGGTTTTGTTTTTTTTAATCTAGTCTGGTAATCTTTCCCTTTTACCTGAAAAGTTTAGCCCATCTATTGTAATTACTAATGCAGGAGGATTTATTTCTACTATTTATGTTGTGCTTTCTCTTTGTCCAGATTTTTCTCACTTTTGTTCTTTCTTGACTTTCTTGTTTGGATTGATTGAATTTTTCTCATTTTATTATCTTTTTCCTCTCCTGATTGGCAATATATGCGTTTTCTTTCTTTTGTAAATATCACAAATTTGAACAGTCAAGCCTGGTAGGCTGCAGTCCATGGGATCGCTAGGAGTCTGACACGACTGAGCGACTTCACTTTCACTTTTCACTTTCATGCATTGGAGAAGAAAATGGCAACCCACTCCAGTGTTCTTGCCTGGAGAATCCCAGGGATGGGGGAGCCTGGTGGGCTGCTGTCTATGGGGTTGCACAGAGTTGGACACGACTGAAGTGACTTAGCAGCAGCAGCAGCAGCGTGATCCAGCAATCCCACTTTTGCGTATTTTCCAAAGAAAACAAAAACACCAGCTCCAAGGATATATGTATACCCTACCATGTTCATTGCAGCATTATTTAAACAGCCAAGTTGTGGAAACAACTGAAGTATCCATCAATGGATGAATGGATAAAGAAAATGTGATACATATACACATGCATGCACGCATGCACAATGGAATATTATTCAGCCATCAGAAAAGGTGAAATCTTGTCATTTGTGACATGGATGGAGCTTGAGAGCATTATGCTTAGTGAAAGACACGTACTGTAAGACTTCATTTATATATGAAATCTAAACAAAAAAGCAATATATATGTGTGTGTGTGTATATATATATGTGTGTGTGTGTGTGTGTGTGTGTGTGTGTGTGTGTGTGTGTGTATATATATATATATGTAGATAAAAGGATTGGTGGTTACCAGAAGTGGGAAGTGCAGAGGTGGGAGAAATTGGTGAATGCAGTCATAAGATATAAACTTCCAGTTACAAAATAAAAAATCCTGAGGAGGTAATGTATAGCATGGCAATTATGGTTAATAATGCTGTATTGCATATTCAAAAGCTGCTGAGAGTAAATCTTCAAATTCTCATGACACAACAAAATAATTTATAACTCTGTAAGGTGATGGTTGTTAACTAGACTTATGGTGGTGATCATTTTGCAGTGTATACAAATAGTGATCATGTTGTACACCTGAAACTAATAAAATATTACATGTCAATTACACCTAACTAAAACATTTTAAATATATATATATTTAAATTTTAGATTTCTCATGCAGCCTGGTGAGTAATACTCTGGACTTCCACTGCAGGAGGCACATGTTTGATCCCTGGTCAGGGAACTAAACATCCTACATACCAGGCAGCAAGGCCAAAAAAATAAATGAATTACATTTAATATGCATTCTGAGAGAGTGTAGAGTTAATTATTACCTT
Organism: Bubalus kerabau; assembly: GCF_029407905.1. NCBI lineage: Eukaryota > Metazoa > Chordata > Mammalia > Artiodactyla > Bovidae > Bubalus > Bubalus kerabau. The sequence continues at coordinate 135,943,524 of NC_073627.1, forward strand.
CCTCCAGAACCTTATAATGCTTTTATTCGAATGACCTCTCTCCTGACTTAATATGCTATTTGGGGGACTTCCCTGGTAGTGCAGTGGTTAAGAATTCATCTGCCAATATAGGGGACACTGGTTTGGTTACAGATCTAAAAAGATCCCCACATGCCTCAAATCAACTAAGCCTGTGCACCACAACTACTGAGTTTGTGCTCTAAAGACCACGAGCTGCAACTATTGAGCCCAAGAGCCAAAACTACTGAAGCCCATGCACCTAGATCCTGTGCTCCACAACAAGAGAATCCATTGCAATGAGAGTGGTGTACCCCACTAGAGGGTGGAACCCACTCTCCACAGCTAGAGAAAGACTGCACGCAGCAGTGGAAACCCAGCACAGCCAAAAATAAATATTATGCTATTTTTCTTAACCTCTTAATTCTATCTCTTTTTTTTTTAATTTTTTTTTTTTTTAATTTCACTGTATTGGGCACCTCTTAGGCCCTGTAGTTTCTCTCAGTCTTACCTGTCCCTTTATTTAGCCAGTACTGTGGTAAACAGTTTTCTGTGGGCATTCACAAGATCTACAGGGATATCTCTTCAAGAAAATTGGAGATTCCAAGGGAACATTTCATGCAAAGATAGGTACAATAAAGGACAGAAACGGCAAAGACCTAACAGAAGCAGAAGAGATTAAGAAGAGGTGGAAAGAATACATAGAAGAACTATACAAAAATGATCTTAATAACCCAGATAACCACAATGGTGTGATCACTTACCTGTGTGAAGTAAAGTGGGCCTTAGGAAGAATCACAAGGAACAAAGCTAGCAGAGGTGATGGAATTCAAGTTGAGCTATTTCAAATCCTAAAAGATGGTGCTGTTAAATTGCTGTACTCAATATGCCAGCAAATTTGGAAAACTCATCAGTGGCCACAGGACTGGAAAAGGTCTGTTTTCATTCCAATCCCATAGAAGGGCAATGCCAAAGAGTGTTCAAACTACAGCACAATTACGCTCATTTCTAGCAAGGTAATGCTCAAAATCCTTCAAGCTAGGCTTCAGCAGTATCTGAACCGAGAATCTCCAAATGTACAAGCTAGATATAGAAAAGGCAGAGGAACCAGAGATCAACATCTGTTGGATCATAGAAAAAGCAAGGGAATTTCAGAAAAATATCTGCTCCATGGACTATGCTAAAGCTTTTGTGTGGGTCACAACAAACTGTGGAAAATTCTTAAAGAGATGGGAATATTAGACCATCTTACCCACCTCCTGAGATAGTTGAATGCAGGTCAAGAAGCAACAGTTAGAACTGGGCATGGAACAACGGACTGGTTCCAAATTGGGAAAGGAGTACGTCAAGGCTGTATATTGTCACCCTGCTTATTTAATTTCTATGCAGAGTACTTCATACAAAATGCTGGGCTGGATGAATCACAGGCTGGAATTAAGATTGCTGGAAGAAATAGCAACAGCCTCAGATAATGCAGATGATACCATTCTAATGACAGAAAGCAAAGAGGAACTAAAGACCCTCTTGATGTGGGTGAAAGAGTGAAAAAGCTGGCTTAAAATTCAACATTCAGAAAACTAATATCATGGCATCTGGTCCCATCATTTCATGGCAAATAGATGGGGAAAAAGTGGAAACAGTGACAGATTTTATTTTCTTGGGCTCCAAAATCACTGTGGACAGTGACTGCAGCCACGAAATTAAAAGACACTTGCTTCTTGGAGGGAAAGCTATGGCAAACCTAAACAGTGTATTAAAAAGCAGAGACATCACTTTCCTGACAAAGGTGTATATAGTCAAAGCTATGATTTCTCCAGTAGTCATGTACGGATACAAGAGTTGGACTGAGCATAAAGAAGGCTGAGCACCGAAGATTGATGCTTTTGAATTGTGGTGCTGGAGAAGACTCTTGAGAGTCCCTTGGACAGCAAGGAGAGCAAACAGTCAATCCTAAAGGAAATCAACTCTGAATATTCATTGGAAGGACTGATTCTGAAGTTGAATCTCCAATACCTTGGCCACCTGATGTGAAGAGCCAACTCACTGGAAAATACCCTGACACTGGGAGAGATTGAGGGCAGGAGGAAAAGGGGGAGACAGAGGATGTGATGGTTGGATGGCATCACTGACTCAGTGGATATGAATTTGAACAAACTCTGGGAGATAGTGAAGGACAGGGAAGCCTGGTGTGCTGCAATTCACGGGGCTGGGAGTTTAGTGAAGGACAGGGAAGCCTGGTGTGCTGCAATTCACGGGGTCGCAGAGTCGGACACAACTTGGTGACTGAAAAACAACAGGGATACAAGCTGATAATGCCTAGCCTCAAGCTTGCCCTGTGTATCTCCTGCTTTCTGCCCTGTTGCTTCTGCATTGATGCCAAGTGATGGAGCATGATGGTGCACTTAAAAAGTATAGGGATTAATACTCTTTGAGGTGAGACTTTGATCAAGGGACAGGACAGTCAATGCATATCCAGCTCTTCCAGGTAACATCCTGTCAGGACTAGTAGTCTTTTTTTTTTTTTTTTTTAAGATTTATTTATTTATTTTTGGCTGTGCTTGGTGTTTGTTGCTGCACATGGGCTTTCTCTAGTTGTGATCTCTAGTTGAGATCGGGGGCTACTTTTTGGTCCCAGTGAGCTGGCTTCTCATTGCAGTGGCTTCTCTTGTTGTGAAGCACAGGTTCTAGGTGTGCAGGCCTAAGCAGTTGCAGCACGTGGGCTCAGTGGCTGCAGCTTGCAAGACTCTAGAGCATTGGCTCGGTAGTTGCGGCACAGGGACTTAGTTTCTCTGAGGCCTGTAGGATCTTCCCAGACCACGGATCAAACCAGTGTCTCTTGCATTGCAAGGTGGATTCTTAATAACTGGACTACCAGGGAAGTCCTCATGTTTTTTGTTTGTTTTTATAATTTTTCATTTGATAATCTTTACTTTTAATTTGATCATTGTGTAATCCAGAATATTCTGTTTTTTGGTTGCATTGTTTACTCATAGTTTTAATTGCCAGAGTCTCATCTAGACATCATTTAAATGAGATACTGGTGAGACTTGAGGTCTGATTCATCCTGAGCCAATATTCTGTTCCAGCTGTGAAGCTATGAAGAGGAAATAGCTTTGTTATGTAGGCTTGTAGTAGCAGTGGCAGCCCTGGTCATAGCTGAATCACCTTTGGGCTTATTCTTCCCTTTTCTTAAGTAATTTGGAGTGTTGAACTGCACTCCTAATGTAGGGGGAGTTTAATCACTGGGCAGGAAACTAGATTCCACATGCTGCAACTACGGTTCTTTATTCCACAACTAAAGATCTTGTGTGCTAAAACGAAAACCCAGTGCAGCCAAATAAATAAATATGTTAAAAAAATACACAAAAATAAAACTTTATTTCATCTAGTCAGATAGCCAGTGAGAATCTCCTGTATGACTCAGGGAACTCAAACAGGGGCTCTGTGATAACCTAGAGGGGTGGGAATGAGACGGGAAGTGGGAGGAAGGGTCAAGAGGGAGAGGACATATGTATACCTATGGCTGATCCATGTTGATGTATAGCAGAAGCCAACCTAATATTGTAATTATTCTTCAATTAAAAATCAATTAAGACGAAGAAAAAACAAACCTTTAGTTCTTCCGGTCTCTGTTCCCATTGGTCTACACTGGCCATATCTCTGCTGGTATAATGCCATTTTTGCTCCAAGTTTCTGCTGAAATGGCTGATTAACTCCATAGTGAATCATGGATAATCTCCCAATAGAGAGATTGTCTAGCCACACCCTTGGGTGTTCTTTCCAGAACAAACTTTCTCATTTTTGCACCGTAGATAGGCTGTATGTATGTGTGTGTATGTTAGTCACTCAGTCGTGTCCAACCCTTTGCAACCCCATGGACTGTAGCCCACCAGGTTCCTCTGTTCATGGGATTCTCCAGGCAAGAATACTAGAGTGGGTTGCCATTTCCTTCTCCAGGGGATTGTCCCAACCCAGGGATCAAACCTGGGTCTCCTGCATTGTAGGCAGATTCTTTACAGACTGAGCCACCAGAAAATTTCCCAGCTCTTCAAATTCTGGTTCTTTTTTGTTTAATCTTTCTTTCAATTTATCTTTTTCCTCTTGCATTTCAATCTCTGGGTTGGGAAGATCCTCCAGAGAAGGGCATGGCAACCCACTCCAGTATTCTTGCCTGGAGAATCCTATGGACAGAGGAGCCTGGCAGGCTACAGTCCATAGGGTTGCAAAGAATCGGGCACAACTAAACGACTTAGCATGCACGCACTCCTTATCTAAACACCCAAGTTTGTCGCTTGTGAGTTCCACCTTCCACAAAGCACAAGCCTACAACTCAGCCAGTTCTTTGCCACTTTATAACAAGGATCACCTTTTGTCCAGTTTCCTGGATGAGGAATAACATATTCCTCATTTCAGTCTGAGACCTTACCAGAAACACCTTTAATACCCATACTTGTACCAACAGTTTCTACAAGGAAATCTAGGGTTTTTCTAGCCTGTTTCTCATAAGTCTTCCAATTATATCCATCACCCAGTTCCAAAACCACTTTCACATTTTTATGCATTTGTTATGTCAGCACTCTGCATTTAGTTAGCATTCTCTAGTGAAACAGAAGTATTAGGATACATAGATATATATATGAAGTCATATATACATGGTTTTATACTAAGCATGGGCTTCCCAGATGGTTCAGGGTTAAAGAATCTGCCTGCTGATGAAGATGTGGCTTTGATTCCTAGTCTGGGAAGATCCCCTGGAGAAGGAAATGGCAACCCACTGCAGCATTCTTGCCTGGAAAATCCCATAGACGGAGGAGCCTGGCGGGCTACAGTTCATGGGGTTGCAAAGAGTCAGACACTACTTAATGACCAAACAACAACAATAATAATAAGCAATTATAACATGTGATTATGGAAGTTGACAAATCCTGAAATCTTCAGTGGAACTGCAGGAGAGCTGATGGTGGTGCTCCAGTCTGAAAGCTGGCAGGCTCAAGACCCAGGAAGAGCCACTGTTTTAGTTTGAGTCAAAAGGTAGGAAATGGCTCCTACTGTAAAGAATCTGCCTGCAATGCAGGAGATACAGATTCGATCCTGAGGTCAAGAAAATCCCCTGGAGAAGGAAATGGCTACCCAGTCCCATATTCTAGCCTGGAGAATCCCCATGGACAGAGGAACCTGAGGGCTACAGTCCATGGGGTCGCCAAGAGTCAGACACAGCTGAGCGACTAAGCACACACAAAGGCGGGAAAAGGATGATGTTTCAGCTCAACTGAAATCAGGTGAGAAAAAATCTTTTATTCCAAGCCTTCTTGTCCTAGCGAGGCTCTCAACTATTTGGATGAGATCATCCACGGTAGAGAGGGCAATCTGTTTTACCCAGTCTCCCATTCAAATGTTAATTTTATGCAGAACACCCTCCCTGAAACACTCAGAATAATGTTGGACAAAGTATCTGGGTACCTGTGGCCAAGTCAAATTGATATGCAAAAGTAACCATCACAGGGAATTTCCTAGTGGACCAGGGTTTGATCCTTGGTCAAAAAAAAAGAAGATTAAAAAGTAGCTATCACAGTTATTATCTGTGCTATTTATTATAGCCATTCTAGTGGATGTGAAATACTGTGTATATGTTTTCAGTTTGCATTCCTGTAATGATTAGTGGTGTTGAGCATATTTTCATGTGCTTTTTACCCATTTGTATATCTTTGGTGAAAGATCAATTCATATCTGTTGCCCATTTTAAAAAACTGGATTGTTTCTGTTCTTATTGAGCCTAATCTGTGTATTTAAAATTTAATTAAAAAAAAAATTCCAACAAACAAGCAAAATTCACCCATTTTATTGACCCTCATGTGGTTTGTAATTTATCTTTTTCTTGTGAGTTCCTGTGTGGGAACTTTAAGGGCCAGGGTGAGTGTGTATTTCTCCTGGGAGGATCTGTATTTACCTCTGCCTGGAATTCAAAGATACTACAGATGTAGATCCAATTTCAGTTAAGTCCTCCGTGTAGTTTCTAGGCCAAAGTGGTAACGTCATTTTCTGCCATTAATCTTGCTGTAGCACTGTGTGACTTTATTTTCTCAACAACAAATCAGTATTTGTGGTCAGAATGGAAATACTTATTGGGGACAATGGGCCAGAGTCTTTGACGTCACGACTGCCTGGAAAAATCCAGATTGTATATAGTGACAGGACTGTCCTCATCCTGAATTTTAGAGCCTGGCAAGGCCAAGTGGATGGAACTTGGTGCTATGAAAATATCACCTTGTATCATCAGTAATTTAATTTTAAATACTTTAAACAGTACAATATGTGTGTAGTATTTTAAGTCAATACCAAGGGATTGTTAATTAACAATTGAAGTGCCCTGTGGTGGAATATAGCCTCCAGGAGAAGTTTATATTTTGAAAGCTTCCAAGCACATGTCCACACTTTAGAGCTTCAACCATCTTTATTTCCAGTCAACACTGAGACTGTAGATTTTCCTACAGTGAAATAACTAGTACTCGTTATGCATGGATTGGCTAGAAATGTTGTATAGGATATTTCTATACCCTGCTGAAGCTGAAGCTCCAATACTTTGGCCACTTGATGTGAACAGCCAACTCACTGGAAAAGACCCTGATGCCGGTAAAGACTGAAAGCAGGAGGAGAAAGGGGCGACAGAACACCACCACCGCCACCAACAATATCTTATCTACTTTTGCATGATATGATATAGAAATCTAGAGAATCCAATGTGTATATCCTTTGTAATGATGCTCTTTCAAAACTGACAGCTTCAGAAAATTGAGAATTGCTGTTGCCCAAAGCTGCTGAGTCCTGCCCCTAAAATATTGTTTCCTAGGTATGGAACTATTTTTGAGTTGCTACTAAATGTTTGCATGGGCAACAGAATTCAGTATACATGTTATTATAACAATGTAATGTTGTAAAGTAGGAAGGTTGTGAGGTAGAAGAACTTAAATATAACGTTAAACAAATTACATCTACAAAGAAGGAAGGGGTATCCTACCAATTAGATTTCTGCTTTGGAAAATCTCCTGCTCCAATAATTTTCAAACTCTATTCTGATTTGGGAAGGAGAGGAGAGTCCTCAAACGTAGGGATTAAAGCAAGGTATGAGATATCTGAGGCTTGGAAAAGCCTTCTCTAGCCCTAGCCCTATTCCATATACAGTAGTTGCATGTCTCTACAGCATCAGTCAAGGTCTCTGGGAAGCTTGACCCCAACCACCTCAGAAAACTGGGGGTTGGAGAGGGGTGCAGTTATTTGCTAAAATAATTGAGGAGGGAGAGACATTTTTATGTCTTTGGAAAATATACTGTAGCTGCAGAATTAACCACCAAAGCTTTTACATAATTTGAGGATAGCTCTTCTTGGCTCACAGTTTCAGGTATCTATAAATAATAATGATAGACAACATTTATGGAAGGCAATCTTGTCCTGGTGCAAAGTATTTTACACACATGCATGTACATTTCCTAGGTGGCCGAGTAGTAAAGAATCCACCTGCCAATGCAGGAGATGCAAGAGATTCTGGTTCAATCTCTGGGTGGGAAAAATCCCCTGGAGTAGGAAACGGCAACCTCTTCCAGTATTCTTGCCTTGAAAATTCCACGGACAGAGGAGTCTGACAAGCTACAGTCCATGGGGTCACAAAGACTTGGACACTACTGAGCATACACATGTAATTTCCATACAACCCTATGAATGGATGATTTTATTCCAGTTTTATTTTTTTCCCAGTTTTATATATAAAAACAGTGGGGCACAGAGATCGCATAATTGTTTGACTGTAACTCAAGCTCATTTCTATGCACCACCATCCTCAATATCTTCTAAAGGGGAAAGCTATGCCTGTGCATGTTTAGTAATGTCAGACTCTTTGAGCTCCCACGGACTGTAGCCAGCCAAGCTCCTCTGTCCATGGGATTCTCCAGGCAAGAATATTGGAGTGGGTTGCCATTTCCTCCTTCAGGGGATCTTCCTGACCCAGGGATCGAGCCTACGTGTCCTGTGTCGCCTGCATTGCCAGGGTGATTCTCTACAGCTTGAGCCATCAGGGAAGCCCCAATGGGAAGGTTGAAAGCAAAAGCGAAAGTCGCTCAGTCGTGTCCGATTCTTTGTGACCCCATGGACTATACAGTCCATGGAATTCTCCTGGCCAGAATACTGGAGTGGGTATCCGTTCCCTTCTCCAGATCTTCCCAACCCAGGGGTCGAGCCCAGGTCTCCTGCATTGCAGGCGGATTCTTTACCAGCTGAGCCACGAGGGAAGCCCCAGTGGGAAGGTTGAGGCAAGTCAATTTCTACATGAGCATGTAAGCTAACTCTGTTTACATGAGTTGCTCTCAGTAAGAGAGTCGGGATGTTGAAAGCGAAACACACTTCAACACTTAATTTCACTCCTAACTTTTGGACACACCCCCGCCACTTCCCCCGCCACTTTGAGCACCCTTTCCGGGTGAACCTCGCCACCACGGCGTGAGACGGCTGGAATGGGAGAGGAAGGCTCTTTGCAGAAGAGCCAATGAGATGGCGGTTCTTGTGAATGGCACGTCATTTGGCCAATGGGTTCAGTCGCTTAGGCCTCGCGAGAGGACGGGAACTCGAGGTCTGGAGCATGTGGGCTTTTGGCGTGGTAGGAACCTTGAGCGCTGGCTTCTCCTGAGGCGCAGCCAAGATGCTCCGTGGAGTCCAGCGCTGGTGAGAGAACGGGACGCAGGTGTGGAAGACCAGGGAGGCAGAGGTCGCTCTGCTACAGGTCAGGTGCGCTCGCACTCAAGTTCTTGGTGGTAAGCTGGGGTCCCTGTGGCCCCCTCCCCCCCTCCCCTTGGGAAAGTGCGGAGTCTGTGGGCCCCTGGGTGGAGGCTGGACCTGGGGCGGGGGCAGGAAGTCGTTATTTGAGGTTGCGGGTGTAGGAGGAAGGCAGACCCTTGAAAAGGTGGAACGGAGGAGGGAGGAGGCTATTGGCAGGGAGGTGGTTGAATGCGTTGAGTGTTCCTTGGGCAGGAACAGTGGGCCAGACCGCTGGTGGAGTCTTGGTTTGGGGAATGATGCTTTCTCCAGGTTGAAGGAGCGTAGGGGACCTTCCCTTCTGGTTACATCCCAGTCATAGAACCCAGTCTGGAGCTCGCACCTGGAGGAGTGTGGAATGTAGGCCTCGCCTGTCCTAGGATCTGTCTGTCCTGGGATTCTTCCGGGTTGGGCCTTAGACTCAGTCAGCTATTTGTTAACTAATCAAAGGAGAAAATCCACAGTAAGGGAGGGCTTTCTGGAGGAGGTGCTTGAATCTGTAGAAGTGATGGTGGAGGTAAGAGAGGGGTGAAGAAAGAAAAGGATTCCAGAAATCCTGTAATTGGTAGGTGTCACGGTGCCTCTCAGTGTGTACCAGTTAGACTACTAATTGCTCTGGTTTCTTCCAGTGGTGGTAGGAAGGTGTGAGCCAAGAGGTCAAGCTAACTGAAAAGGAGTTTGAACAATTATAGGGGAGAACTCCAGTAGCCTTTGAGGAGGAGGCATGCCTTTCCGTTTTAGTGTAAAAAATAATAGTTTGTATAAAAAAAGTTTTGCCAAATCCTGAACCGCTTTCATCTGTAGAATTGCCTTAGAAATTGTATGTCAGCCTTTTCTTTATGTGCATGACGTGATTTCTCAGTAATTTATAGTTAAGACAGGTTTGTAAAAATTAAGAAGAGGCTTACTTGTTAATTACAGAAGCTTCTTTGGGAATTGGGGTGAGTCAGGACAGTGAAAAGGAGCCCCTGAAAGAAGGAGTCTTGGGCCTTTGCTAGGGGTCTAAGTGGTTAAGTCTCTATGCTTCCACTTCAGGGGGCATAGGTTCGATTCCTAGCTGGGGAACTAAGATCCTATATGCCCCTAAAAGTGAAAGTTGCTCGGTCATGTTGGACTCTTTGCGACCCCATGAGCTATACAGTCCATGGAATTCTCCAGGCCAGAATACTGGAGTGGGTAGCAGTTCCCTTCTCCAGGGGATCTTCGCAACCCAGGGATTGAACCCAGGTCTCCCACCTTGCGGGTGGATTCCTTACTAGCTGAGCTACCAGGAAAGCCTGGCATGGCCTTTTAAAAAAAGAGAAGTCTTGAAGTCTGTAGATTATATAAAGTGATTTTGAAGAGGCTTAGTGAGTCTGAGACTTGAGGGCCAAGAAGAGCATCATCCCTGGTTACCTTGAGGGCAGGGGCAAGTATTAAATGTCACCTGTGAGACTAAGCAGGAATCATAGGCTCAAATGAGGAAGGGTCTGTATGCTGAAGACCTCAGTTCTGATAGAGTGAGAAAAGAGCTCTGTTGAAAGGAATTGGATAAAGATTCAGAGAAGCACACTAAGGAATCAAGGAGGAGATGGAATAGTTTACTATGAAAATAGACTGGGAAAAAGATTAGGTCCCTGGTAGAGAGGCCCCAAATAAAGCAAAACATAAATATTTATTGACACAAAATTTTTGTGATATGTTAACTATATACTTACTTATAAAGCAAAATCATGCCCATACATAAAAAATACTTCCTTCCCCATCTGGTAGTTAACTTGCAGGACTGAGTTCTCAAAGAAGCTCTTTGGGTAGAAAATATGAGTAAAATTAAGGAGTGTTTGGCCTTTAAGAGATTGCTGATTGAGAGTATTTAGAACATTCTGGGCTAAATAGAAACTTTTGAATATAATATATTGTGAATATCATATAAGAGTATCATTGGTATGATCCAAAGTAGCTTTTTTTTCTTTGAGTGCTTTGTGTGTCTGTTGTGGAGGAAAAGGACATTCTTTGGGAATCATTTAAAATATAAAATGATGGCAGGTAATAAACAAGGACAGATTGACACTCATGTCCTCTGCAGCCTTAAAATGGATCCTGTCCGACCACGCTTCAGGGGCCTGTCTCCCATGCACCCATCTCAGTCTGTGCGGATGCCAGGCTCTTGGCCACAAGCTCCAAAACCTTTGGACCCAGCTCTGAGCAGTGCAGTACCTGCAGGCAGGGGCCATGTGTTTGGAAAGCAAAAGGAGCCGAGTCCACAGAGTGGGCCAGTGCAAAAGGTAAGACCGTGTCTGTATACACAGTAGCAGCATGCAGCTTATCATTAGAGCAAACAATGGATTTCAAGGTACTTAGGAAACTGGGAAGCCCTATATGAAAGCAGGCATTGTTTTTATTTCCCCCTTAAACAAGTAGTTTGATCTTCTAGGAATATATTTGAAGTTCTTGAATTGCAGGTCTAGAAAAAGTGCCTCATAATGAATGTTAGATGGACTTGGGTAAATGGCTTAGTTTCCTGACTTCTAAAAGTATAAATATGTACATACATACATACATGACAGGTTTAGAGATATAGCCTTTAGTGTTTAGATTTTCACTCTGGGTTGAACTCTGTGGTATTAGCAGCCACTGTTGCCTCTAAGGTCATAATTGTTAAGAATAGTTCCTTTCAGAAGGCTCTTTGCCCAAATCTTAAAGAAAAAAAGGATCTTTGGCTATTGTTACTGCTGTATATATACTTACATGGATGTGCATTCTTAATCTCCTGATTATATAGTAATTGTTAAAATGGTTTTTGTCTGTAATTAACAAATTTCAAAGAATAGAGAGTTAGATATAGGAAGAACCTAATAATGCAGTTGTGACCATGTGAAGTAGTGTTGACCATGTTAGATGTAACGTTCTATAAAAAGAAACACTGATGACAGTAATCCTGTGTTTTCACTCAGATGGGATTGCTTGAGTCCATATGTGGCAACTCTGATTGGTGTAACAGTAGTAAACTTCCAAGACTGCCACAGGAAAGCAGTAACAAGTTTTGTTGAGGATTGTTTAAAAAAAAAACAAACCCCAAGACTTCTGATATCCTTAAATGACATGTTTTTTGGGAAAATTTATTAGCTGGTATGCTTGTGCCCACTTATATTAGGTGTACAGGAAATGAACTAGAAAAGTAGTTCTGTTGCATTTGGAATACTTATATTAAATCATGAACTATCAGTTCAGTTCTGTCGCTCAGTCCTGTCCAACTCTTTGTGACCCTGTGGACTGCAGCACGCCAGGCTTCCCTGTCCGTCACCAACTGCTGGAGCTTGCTCAAACTCTGTCCATCGAGTCGGTGATGCCATCCAACCATCTCATCCTCTGTCATCCCCTTCTCCTCCTGGCTTCAGTCTTTCTCAGTGTCAGGGTCTTTTCTAATGAGTCAGTTCTTCGCATCGGGTGGCCAAAGTATGAACTATACTGTTGCTGCTGCTGCTGCTAAGTTGCTTCAGTCATGTCCGACTCTGTGTGACCCCATAGACGGCAGGCTCCCCCGTCCCTGGGATTCTCCAGGCAAGAATGCTGGAGTGGGTTGCCATTTCCTTCTCCAGTGCATGAAAGTGAAAAGTAAAAGTGAAGTTGCTCAGTCGTATCTGATTCTTAGTGACCCCATGGACTGCAGCCTACCAGGCTCCTCCGCCCTTGGGATTTTCCAGGCAAGAGTACTGGAGTGGGTTGCCATTGCCTTCTCTGAGTATGAACTATATTTATGCTTAAAAACCTAATATGAACTATATTTATAAAATCATGAACTATATTTATGTTTAAAAGCCTTATATGACATAGTTATAAGTGTTCTTAAAGAAAACCATAAGGATTTAAACAATTTTTATGAGGTATTTTTATCCTTTATTCTTGATATTTATAGAATTTGAAGTGGATAATTTTTATTATTTACCAAGGTTTGAATAAAATCAACAATATTTCTGGCCTTTTAAAGTGTATCTTAGAATAACATTATTCTTTGACTTTCTGTAGGAGTCTGTGGGTTTAGTCTCAATGTTCCGAGGACTGGGGCTTGAAACAGCATCCCAGACCCCTCCAAAACGGGAGATGCCTCCTTTAGGTATGTGGAAAACTAACTTGAGAAAATGTGATGTTGTGTATCATTGCTTTGTTCTTAAATTAACACAGTTTATCTTCAAAAAAATTACTGTATTTTACAAAATGTTCAGCTCACAGTTAAAGCTGGGATCTGACCTTTCCTTTAGGTAGAGGCATTTTAGGTCTAGGCTTATCTTCCAGTATGGCATGCAAGGACAAAGAAGAACCCCATCCCACTCTTCTGGATCCTTCATTGTTGGCAGCTGGGGATAGCAAGATGGCAGAGGCCTCCGTTGGTTGGAATAGGTGGGTAAAGTTGCCTCCTTGGGTAGCTATCAAATTTAGATGAAATGTCTCCAAGTCCAAAGAGAAACTCTAAAGTGGGTTATATTGCCTCACAAGGAAACAGTGCATGGTTTCATAGTAAGAATGGGCATTTTCCAAAAGTAGTCAGTAACTACTGACCCAGTCAGTCTTTGGACAAGGTAAAAGCAGTTTTCCACAGCACAGTTCACCACCTCCTTTGCCCTCTAAAGAAGTCATACTGATGGTGCTGATTCTTTATCCCAGGTGGGTCAGACTTCCACCTCAATTTCTGCTATGGAAGTTGGCCCTCAGAGTCCATTTTAATAGTAATTGATGAGTGAGTCTTGTTGGCATATTGGATTCAGAGAGAATCCCAATGTTTGGGTTCCTTTTGCTGACTCCTCCAGGGAAAGAATGAGATTTGAGGACTGATTTAGTTGGGAGAATAGATAGAAGCATGATTGAGAAAGTCCTGATTTGTCTCTTTTCAACGATTCAGGATGCTCGGAAGAGGGAATTTGGATGCATCTTTGTTACCAGTGGGAAGAGCAGCTGGTTTAGGCAGAGGAATATACAAGGCTCCCGGTGCTCTCAGCCCGCCTTATCAGGATCCTGCCCAGCTCTCACCTCTGCCCGCTCTGCCCCAGGCCCCACTATACTCTCTTGATACCCCTCCACTTGGGACTGCAGAGCGCAAGAAGTAAGTCAGGAGTGCTGCCTTCCTGCTTGGGGATGATGTAGCGGAGGCCTTCTCATAGGATTGCACACTCTGTTCTCTCATAGGATTGCACGCCCTCTTTTGTTGTGTCTAAAGTCCTCCCTTGTGGTAGGCACCACAGGGTTGTTTTGTTTTTTGCCAGTGGGGAGAATGACAGAAGAGGTGGACAATTCCTGATGAGGTGAAATGGGGTTAGTGCTGATAATATATATCAATCAACTCATGACTTTTCATTTCCTTTCCAATTCAGACATAGATAATTCTTGTCATGCTGTAGATAAGGAAATTATCTGGGAAATACATTGCAGCTGTTCATTTTTTTCTACAGAACTAATTCTTATGTTCTTAGTTAGTTGACCTAGTTATTCCAGTGATATTACTAGGACAAATAGGGTGACCTTGCTGCTCTAATTAGAAATTGCAAGAATTTACCTTCTTTCTTTCAAAGCTTCTTTTGTATGTCTTGAGGGCCTGTGTACCTATAAAATACTACTTCCCCCAATCTATCTATCCTTCTTTCTTTGCTTTCTTTGTATTTTTGTGGCATGGGCTATTTGTTTTTGGTATCTGTGGGTGCTTTTATTTTTTTATTTTTATTTTCTAGAGAGCTTTTTGTGAAGCAAGGATCAAAAGGAATACCTCAGTCTTTGGGATTGAACCTTATCAAAATACAGTGTCATAATGAAGCAGTTTATCAATATCATGTGACTTTCAGGTATTCAAAGCTTCCCCCCACCCCGTATTGTTTACTTCTTAGAGAGCAGTAAAGAAATAGTTCAATAGGAATAACTGAATTGTTTTTCTTTATAATTCCTGATGCATTTACCTCCCCCTACAGAACTTCAAATACTCAAATCCTTGCAATAAGTTTGAAATTAACTTTTCTGTGTGTCTGTTTAGCTGTATTACCAATCCAGATTTTAACTTAATAAGCGCAATTTTATGCATGAGGTTAGAAGTGGATTTTCTTTGAAGTTAATGAAACTTAGGTTCAGGGCCTTTTACTTGCATGGTACTCAGTAGTATTGGACTCTTTGTGACCCTATGGACTGTAGCCCACCACGCTTCTCTGTCCATGGGATTTACCAGGCAAGAATACTGGTATGGTTGCCACTCTCTCCTCCAGGGGATCTTCCCAATCCAACGATCGAACCTCTGTCTCTCAGGTCTCCTGCATTGGCAGGCATATTCTTTACCAGAGGCACTAACTGGGAAGCCCCTTTACTTGCATAGACCCCTTCATAACCTTTTAACTTATCTTGTATTTGTATTCCTTTTCTTTAATGTTATGAGGGAAAAAAATAGATTAAAAGAACAAAGGGGAGCATGGGCCATGAGAAATAGCCAGGGGACTAGCCACTTATTTTAAATGTTTGTAAGATGATTGAGAAATGAAATGCTAATTAGAGAGGGTAGCCAGATTGCTTTAAATGTTTCTGTGAGGTAAGAAACCAGAGCTGAGCATGTATGATAAGAGAAGGAGCCAAGAAACTGGGTTAAATTGAACTCACAGGAGGAGAAGGTAGTGAGAATGGACCTGTTCTGGAACGTAAGGAACAGAGATGGGTGTTAATGTGAGGAAAGTGGACTGACGACTGTTCCTGAAACAGAACGGGTGTGTGACTCCTCATGGATCTGTGCGTTGACCAGGCTGTGGAGACAACGTGGATTCTGTACATTTTGAGATTGTAGTTGTGGACCTTTGAAGCTACAATGTGATGAGAATGCCAGGCCCTTGAGAGAATACCGAGAGGATGCACTACAGTGACTGGTCATCCTGTGGATTCCTTGACATGATAGGGCTCTAAAAAGACTAACTCAAAAGTTGTCTGGGGTATAACGCCTTGTGGATATTAATATATGATTTTTTTTGAACAAGTGTTTTGAAATGTGATGTTAGCATGTGAGTGCTTAGTTTTGGCAATGACTGTACTGGATTACCACCTGAACTTTTTGTAGTTTTTATCTTTCTTCACATACTTGAACATGCTTGGCCCTTTTTAGCCTTGGGTTTGTTTAAACTTCGAAGTTGTAGGATAAGGTTGTGAGCATTATTGTAATCTAATGGGAAAATCATCATACAAAATAGCTATTGGAATTTTTCAAAACTAAGATTTGTGCCAATGAATTCATAAAAAGTTGAAATTGTTGAGTGAAAAATGGTTATACTAAAATACTGTTTTTTAAAAATATTTTTTAATTTTTATTTATTTATTTTTTGCAACCCCATGGACTGCAGCCCACCAGGCTCCTCTGTCCATGAGATTTTTCCAGGCAAGGATACTGGAGTGGGTTGCCATTTCCTTCTCCAGTAAAAATATATTTTTGAAAAAGTGTATATTTCTACAGATGTTGGATCAGGGATTAGCAGACTATGACAGGCCTGCCAGGCAAATCTGACCCACTGCCTATTTCTGTAATAAAGTGTTGCTAGAATGTAGCCTTGCTTATTGGTTTACCTATGGTCTATAAGGCTTCCGTGCTATGTTAGCAGAGATGAGTAGTTACAGCAGAGACCATATGGCCTGTAAAACCTTTCTGTAGAAGTTGTTTGGCCCTCTGGTCTAAACTCTCAAAGAATGTACCCCGACATGCTAAGGCAGTTATGTTTGAGTGAGGATTGTTTTTATTTTAAGTGAGACTTGGGTCAGAGTTCTTTTTTTTTTTTGGTGGGAATTTTTATATATTTTTTTAATTAATTATTTATTTTACTTTACAATATTGTATTGATTTTGCCATACATTGACTTGAATCCACCATGAGTGTGCATGTGTTCCCCATCCTTTTAATCAGATAGATATATTTGAATTGTTTAGCATGACCACTAGATGGAGCAGTAGTCACAAATGACTGTTTCTCCAACAAACCTGCTGCCCTACTGTAAAGTCATACTGAAGTAAAATCCTCTTTATTATTTTCTAGCCCCAACGTGGAGTGCAAAAGCATGAGGTTTGGCATGTTGAAGGACCATCAAGCTGCCACCGGAAATGTCACTGCTTTTGATGGATCCATTCTCTATCTACCTGTTAGGCTTCAGCAAGTGAGACCAAATAGGAAATGCATTTTGGGACGAAGCCAGAGTGGTGGGAAATCATAGTGTCCCTGAACATTTGAGTTGTACTTTCCTATTGTGAGAGGGAGGGTGGACTTCTCTACAATCAAGAAATTGCAAACTGAGAAACTTTTTATATATGAGTTCTTTCTAGTTCCTTCTTTCTTTAAGAGGAGTGGTTGGAAGCCTTTGACCTCAGTGACAAAGAATACTATAAGATTTCAAAATCATGAGGCTCTATTGCTAGTTCTCCATTGGGTGTCTCTTACCAAATCCTCTTGTAAACCCTGCTTGTCCTGCTGTGATTTGTCTAGTGTGGACAGCAAAGTAACAGAAAAAAAAAAAAACATGATTAAGATATGTTAGTGTTCTAGAACACAAGTTGGATTAGATTAGGGTTTGCTAATGGCATTTCTTTTTACATACATATGTTTATTTGTTAGGTTCTTGAGTTAAAGAGTCAAAGGAAAACTGACAGTGCTGAGATCACCATTAAGATTCAGTTGACAAAGATCCTGGAGCCCTGTTCTGACTTGTGCATTCCCTTCTACAATGTTGTATTCCGTCGGTAAGAGATGGCTGAAGTCTTATTTTCTTTAACCTCAGTCTTTGTAACAGAGCTCTTCAGGAGCCTTGGATGGTATTAAAACTATAGTGTGTATATAGAGAGTTTGGAAATATTTAATAAATAAATGCATGACATTAAAGGCTAACTTATCTTGGGTGATTGGACAGATTTGGGTATATGAAAGTAGGTCTGAGGTGGTTGGCTAGAGGAAATGTGTTCCTTTGATTCATTCAGGAACTTTAAAAGCAAATGTTGATGGTGTATATTTAATGATGTTACATTAAACACCGTGATGGGTCTACATGAAGAGGTAGTGTGTAAAAATTTTTGCTAGAATTTCTCTCGGTCCTTTGAAGGTTTGGCTATAGACAGCTCATAATTTTTTATTTTTACTCTTCTGAAAACTCTCAAATTTTCATGAAACTGTTATTCCCAAACCACTTCTTTCACAAAACACAAAACCTGATTTCTACTTAGTAAGCTGAACTGCTAGGAACAAACATAACTTCCTGTGCCAGACTGATATTCACAAATTTAGAAATGGACTCTCTTGTGCTATTTTTAGTTAATAGGGTAAAGAATGTAAATTGAGCTTGGAAAGTCAACTTGATTTTTGGTTACCTAGTTAGGAGAAAGAGCTGCGATCATTTGCATATACAGTGAGATAAATGCTTTGGTAATTTTTATTTTCCTTTTGGTAAGAATGTTCTGTACATAAACGCTATATTGTGCAAAGAACATCAGCCTTTCTGCCCTTTTAGGCTTTCAAAGGAAAATGTAGCTAAGAGCACTTGAACTTATTTATTTTTAAATCTTCTACTAGAAAACTCATTCTTTGCTCTTTATTTCAGGGTAATGAAACTTTTAGATATGAAGCTTGTGGGAAGAAACTTCTATGACCCTACAAGTGCTATGGTGCTGCAGCAACACAGGTTGGTGGTGGTTTCTTCTTCCTCAGTTTTGAACGTTCTACAAAAAAAATTTTCATTGCAATCACTGTATCAGCCTTTTATGATAGCAGGTACAATTTGTGAGTTAATTAAGTGTTTTATTAAGTTCATAGTGATGCTGACTTCATTTGTTTCCTATTGCTTTCTCATTGTTATTGGGGAGGGGCAGTATCTGCCCAAAGTATTGCCTCAAATGGGGGCGTGGAAATATCTGTGGTTCTTTTAGCATCCCAGGGTAAAGGCCATCTGTGTCTTCAGATTGCAGATCTGGCCGGGCTATGCAGCTAGCATCCGGAGGACAGACGGAGGTCTTTTCCTGCTAGCGGATGTCTCCCATAAGGTCATTCGGAATGATTCTGTGCTGGACATCATGTGAGTGGATGGATGGGGGGAATCTGCCTTTAACAAGTTAACAGTTTTCTGAGAAGTTCAGTAGTAGCTGCTAATAAATACACATTTAGCCCATTGTTCTTTGGGGGTTTTAAATTGTAGAACAGATTAAAGATATTGAATGCATGTGCTGTTTCCTTGAGTCCTACCAAGACAGACATCTGAATAGAGACCTGCTGTGCTTAGACTGAGGAGGAATGTATCTAAGTCTCTGGTTGAGAAGACTTGGTGTAATATACACACACCCTGGGTTTTTGTTTAAGAGTATTACTAATCGCCAGTCCAAGTTCGATGCAGGATACAGGAAGCTTGGGGCTGGTGCACTGGGATGACCCAGAGGGATGGTATGGGGAGGGAGGTGGGAGGGGGGTTCAGGATGGGGAACACGTGTACACTCGTGGCGGATTCATGTTGATGTATGGCAAAACCAATACAATATTATAAAGTAAAAAATAAATAAAACACTTGTTCAAAACCAAAAAACAAGACAAAACACAAAAGTATTACTGTAGTAAATACGGATATATACAATTTATAATGGCTATATGAAATCCTACCTTATACATAAATCTGTGTGCATCTATAATTTTTTTTTTATTTGGGTACCTAGAAGTGGAATTACTTAATGGAAAGGCCAAACACGTTAGACTTGAACTATTTACTATAATATATTTAAATACATATTGATTGATTAGCCTCTAGAAAACTTACATTATTTTCTCACCAGCTATATATAACTGCTAGGTTTATCAGGCTCATCAATCTTGCTTATTGGATAAATTCATTCATTCCATCAACATGGATTCATAGAATTCCAGTTTGTGCCAGAGTTTTGGGACTTTGCAGTTAACAAAACAAAGATCCCTCTTCTTATGGAGTTTGCATTGTAGTCAGGTGAGATAAATAGTAAATAAAAAACATGATAAGTAAATTGTGTAGTGTACTAGAAATGATGCGAGCTGTGGAAGAAAAAATAGGTAGAACACAGGGTAGGAGAGATCAGGAGTCCATGGGATGAGGTGCATTGGGATGGAGAGCTGGCATTTAGGTGGCATGTCAAGCTCAGTTGAACCAACGCTTGGAACAGGTGAGGGAGTTAACCAGGTGAACGTATAGGCTAAGGGCATTCTTGTTAGAGGGACAACTGAGGTACAGACCTAAGTTAGAAGTATGCCTGGCTCTTCGAGAAGCAACAGAGAAACCAGGTTGGCTAGAACAGAGCAAGTGAGGTGAGAGCAGTGGGAAGATGGAGTAGATGGAGGGACTGAGGATGTAGAGCTTGGTAAGTCTGTTGTGAAGATTTTCACTTTTACTGTGGGCGAAACATAGGGCATATAGGCAGGAGTGGCATGGTGTGACTTGAGTTATGGAAGGATCCCTTTCCTTACTGCTTGGCGAATAGGCTTGGTGGGATGGGGTCAAAGTGGGGAACTAGCCAGAACGCTCCTGTCCTAATCAGTGGAGAGGTGGGCGTGGCAGCGTGGTGGCAGTGAGCAGCGGCTGGCCCCTGGATAGGACCTGAAAGTGGCGCCCAGTCCATTTCCCAGCGGGATGTGGGCTGTGAGAGCGAGGGAGACGATGACTTGGGTTTTCTTGAATGAATTTGTAATGGTTTATTCTGTCTCGACTCTGTCTTCATGGTGAGGACCATGTTTCTTTTTCTCACATGGTACACCCAGAATGAGTTTATTCCTAGCCTATAGTAAGTGTTCAGGAATGTTTGTTAAATAAAAATAGATGTCTTTGAATTCACTCTTTTTCTTTATGGTTTCTGTCTTTGTTTCTCTGCTTAGAAAGGTCTGAAAGAGTGAAAGTGTTAGTTGCTAAGTCATGTCTGACTCTTTGTAACCGCCTAGGCTGTAGCCCACCAGGCTCTTGTGTCCGTGGAATTCTCCAGGCAAGAATACTGGAGTGGATTGCCATTCCCTTCTCCAGGGGATCTTCCTGACCCAGGGATGGAACCCAGGTCTACTACTTGCTTTATTTTTATTTCCAGTGTTTTAAACCTTCTGGAACTTATCTTGGTATGATGTTAGGATTATCACAATTGTTTTGGTACTGTTACACGATATACTGAAAAACATTTTGTATTTTAAGTATTTCTATTGATGAATCAACTCTGTTAACTTTTTTTTAAGGTATTTTTTTTTTTTTTTTGATCTTTAGTTTTCAGCAGTTTCACTATGGAGGTATACCTCATTTTATTGTGCAGTGCATTATAGTGTTCTACAAAATGAAAGTTATGTGGCAGTCCTGCATCAAAAAAGTATGGGCACCATGATTATATTTGTTATGATCTTTGGTGTTACTGTTACAGAAAGAGTACAACTTGCTGAAGGCTCAGATGATGGTTAGCATTTTTTAGCAATAAAGTCTTTTTTAATTAAGATGTGTCACATTTTTAGTCATAATGCTGTTGCATACTTAATGGACTACACTGTAGTATAAACTCAACTTTATTATGCACTGTGCTGTGCTCACTCAGTCATGTCTGACTCGCTGCTACCCCTTGACTGGAGCCTGCCAGGGTCCTCTGTCCATGGGATTTCTCAGGCAAGAATACTGGAATGGGTTGCCATTCCCTTCTCCAGGGGACCTTCCCTACCAGGGATTGAGCCTTCATATCCTGCATTGGCAGGCGGGTTCTTTACCACAGAGCCACCTGGGAAGCCCTTTATGTGCATTGTGCTGTGCTGCGCTTAGTCGCTCATTCATGTCTGACTCTTTGCAACCCCATGGACTATAGCCTCCAGGCTCCTCTGTCCATGGGGATTCTCCAGGCAAGAATTCTGGAGTGGGTTGCCATTTCCTCCTCCAGGGAATCTTCCCAACCCAGGGATCGAACCCAGGTCTCCCACATTGCAAGAGGCTTCTTTACCACCTGAGCCACCAGGGAAACCTTATATGTACTAGGCAGCCGAAAATTTTGTGTGACTTGCTTTATTGTAGCCATCTTGAACTTAATCGCAGTGTCTCCAAGGAATACCTGTAATGTGTCTAGATGTGGTTTCCCAGTATTTCTAGTGCTTAGCCCTCACCTCGAGTGTGGGCTGGATTTATTGACTTCCTTTTTTTTTTTGCTATGCTGGATCTTGGTTGTGGTGTGTGAGCTCTTCATTGCATTGCGTGGGCTTTCTCCAGTTGTGATGTGCAGGAGTGTCTCTGGTTGCAGTGCAGGGGCTATTTGTTGTAGCATGCGGGCTTCTCTTCTTGTGGCCTGCAGACTTAGTTGCTTCTCGACATGTGGAATCTCAGTTCCCTGAACAGGGATCGAGCCTGTGTCCCCTGCATTGAAAAGTGGATTCTCTACCACTGGACCACCAGGGAAGTCCCTGACTTATTTCTAATGAATGAAAAGTGGCAACAAACAGCCCAATCAAAAAAATGGGCAGAAGACCTAAATAGACATTTCTCCAAAGAAGGCATACAGATAGCCAACAGATACAAGAAAAGATGCTCAGAATCACTAATCATTAGAGAAATGCAATCAGAACTACAATGAGATATCACCTCACTCTGGTCAGAGTAATCATCATCAAGAATTCTACAAATAATAAATGCTGGAAATGGTGTGGAGCAAAAGGCATCCTCCTCTACATTGTTGGTGGAAACGTAAATTGGTATAGCCACAATGGAGAGTATGGAGGTTCCCTAAAAAACTAAATATAGAGCTATCATATGATCCAACAATTCCATTCCTGGGCATACATCAAGAGGAAACTCTTTAATTCGGAACGACACATCTACTCCAATGTTCATAGCAGCACTGTTTACAATAGACAACACATGGAAACAACTTAGATATCCATTGACAGATAAATGGATAAAGATGATACAGTATATAGATGTATACAAGGGACTATTACTCACCCATAAAGAAGAATGAAATAATGCCCCTTGCAATGACATAGATGGACCTTGAGATTATCATATTAAATGAAGTAAGTTAGAGAAAGACAAATATATGGTATGACTTACATGTGAAATATTAAAAAAAACTTACAAATGAACTTACTTACAAACTGGAAATAGATTCATAAACATAAAAAACAAACTTATGGTAACCAACAATGGCACCCCATTCCAGTACTCTTCCTTAGAAAATCCCATGGACGGAGGAGCCTGTTAGGCTGCAATCCATGGGGTCGCTAAGAGTCGGACACGACTGAGGGAACTTCACTTTCACTTTTCACTTTCATGCATTGAAGAAGGAAATGGCAGCCCACTCCAGTGTTCTTGCCTGGAGAATCCCAGGGACGGGGGAGCCTGGTGGGCTGCCATCTATGGGGTCGCACAGAGTCAGACACGACTGAAGTGACTTAGCATAGCATAGCATATGGTAACCAAAGGGGAAAAGGGAGAAGGATAAATTACGAGTTTAAAATTAACATATACACAATACTATTTACAAAATAAACAACAAAGATCTTCTGTATATCAAAGGGAACTATATTCAATATCTTATAATAATTCACAATAGAAAAGAATTTGAAAAAGAATACATATATAGGTATAATTGAATCACTTTGCTATACATCTGAAATTAACACAACACTGTGAATCAACTGTACTTCAATGAAAAAAGAGAATATGGCAGAAGGGATCAGATAGAATATCACTTTAAAAAATTGAGATATAGCTGACATATCAGAGATCAGATCAGTCGCTCTGTCGTGTTTGACTCTTTGCGACCCCATGAATCGCAGCACGCCAGGCCTCCTTGACCATCACCAACTCCCGGAGTTCACTGAGACTCATGTCCATCAAGTCAGTGATGCCATCCAGCCATCTCATTCTCTGTCGTCCCCTTCTCTTGCCCCCAATCCCTCCCAGCATCAGAGTCTTTTCCAGTGAGTCAACTCTTCTCATGAGGTGGCCAAAGTACTGGAGTTTCAGCTTTAGCATCATTCCTTCCAAAGAAGTCCCAGGGCTGATCTCCTTCAGAATGGACTGGTTGGATCTCCTTGCAGTCCAAGAGACTCTCAAGAGTCTTCTCCAACACCCACAGTTCAAAAGCATCAATTCTTCGGCACTCAGCCTTCTTCACAGTCCAACTCTCACATCCATACATGACCACAGGAAAAACCATAGCCTTGACTAGATGGACCTTTGTTGGCAAAGTAATGTCTCTGCTTTTGAATATGCTATCTAGGTTGGTCATAACTTTCCTTCCAAGGAGTAAGCGTCTTTTAAAAAATTTCATGGCTGCAGTCACTATCTGCAGTGATTTTGGAGCCCCCCAAAAATAAAGTCTGACACTGTTTCCACTGTTTCCCCATCTATTTCCCATGAAGTGATGGGACTGGATGCCATGATCTTCGTTTTCTGAATGTTGAGCTTTAAGCCAACTTTTTCACTCTCCACTTTCACTTTCATCAAGAGGCTTTTTAGTTCCTCTTCACTTTCTGCCATAAGGGTGGTGTCATCTGCATATCTGAGATTATTGATATTTCTCCCAGTAGTCTTAATTACAGCTTGTGTTTCTTCTAGTCCAGCGTTTCTCATGATGTACTCTGCATAGAAGTTAAATAAGCAGGCTGACAATATACAGCCTTGATGTACTCCTTTTCCTATTTGGAACCAGTCTGTTGTTCCATGTCCAGTTCTAACTGTTGCTTCCTGACCTGCATATAGGTTTCTCAAGAGGCAGGTCAGGTGGTCTGGTATTCCCATCTCTTTCAGAATTTTCCACAGTTTAGTGTGATCCACACAGTCAAAGGCTTTGGCATAGTCAATAAAGCAGAAATAGATGTTTTTCTGGAACTCTCTTGCTTTTTCTATGATCCAGCAGATATTGGCAATTTGATCTCTGGTTCCTCTGCCTTTTCTAAAACCAGCTTGAACATCTGGAAGTTCACAGTTCACATATTGCTGAACCTTGGCTTGAAGAATTTTGAGCATTACTTTACTAGCGTGTGAGATGAGTGCAATTGTGCGGTAGTTTGAGCATTCTTTGGCATTGCCTTTCTTTGGGATTGGAATGAAAACTGACCTTTTCCAGTCCTGTGGCCACTGCTGAGTTTTCCAAATTTGCTGGCATATTGAGTGCAGCACTTTCACAGCATCATCTTTCAGGATTTGGAATAGCTCCACTGGAATTCTGTCACTTCCACTAGCTTTGTTCGTAGTGATGCTTTCTAAGGCCCACTTGACTTCACATTCCAGGATGTCTGGCTCTAGGTCAGTGATCACACCATCGTGATTATCTGGGTCATGAAGATCTTTTTTGTACAGTTCTTCTGTGTATTCTTGCCATCTCTTCTTAATATCTTCTGCTTCTGTTAGGTCCATACCATTCCTGTCCTTTATCAAGCCCATCTTTGCATGAAATGTTCTTTTGGTATCTATCTGATTTTCTTGAAGAGATCTCTAGTCTTTCCCATTCTGTTGTTTTCCTCTATTTCTTTGCATTGATTGCTGAAGAAGGCTTTCTTATCTCTTCTTGCTGTTCTTTGAAACTCTGCATTCAGATGTTTATATCTTTCCTTTTCTCCTTTGCTTTTCACTTCTCTTCTTTTCACAGCTATTTGTAAGGCCTCCCCAGCCAGCCATTTTGCTTTTTTGCTTTTCTTTTCCATGGGGATGGTCTTGATCCCTGTCTCCTGTACAATGTCACGAATCTCGTTCCATA
Source organism: Bubalus kerabau (assembly GCF_029407905.1). NCBI lineage: Eukaryota > Metazoa > Chordata > Mammalia > Artiodactyla > Bovidae > Bubalus > Bubalus kerabau. Next base: position 135,969,006 of record NC_073627.1, read on the forward strand.
GTTCATCAGGCACTCTATCTATCAGATCTAGGCCCTTAAATCTATTTCTCACTTCCACTGTATAATCATAGGGATTTGATTTAGGTCATACCTGAATGGTCTAGTGGTTTTCCCTACTTTCTTCAATTTCAGTCTGAATTTGGTAATAAGGAGTTCATGATCTGAGCCACAGTCAGCTCCTGGTCTTGTTTTTGTTGACTGTATAGAGCTTCTCCATCGTTGGCTGCAAAGAATATAATCAGTCTGATTTCGGTGTTGACCATCTGGTGATGTGCATGTATAGAGTCTTCTCTTATGTTGTTGCAAGAGGGTGTTTGTTATGATCAGTGCATTTTCTTGGCAAAACTCTATGAGTCTTTGCCCTGCTTCATTCCGTATTCCAAGGCCAAATTTGCCTGTTACTCCAGGTGTTTCTTGACTTCCTACTTTTGCATTCCAGTCCCCTATAATGAAAAGGACATCATTTTTGGGGTGTTAGTTCTAAAAGGTCTTGTAGGTCTTCATAGAACCGTTCAACTTCAGCTTCTTCAGCGTTACTGGTTGGGGCATAGACTTGGATTACTGTGATATTGAATGGTTTGCCTTGGAAACGAATGGAGATTATTCTGTCATTTTTGAGATTGCATCCAAGTACTGCATTTCGGACTCTCTTGTTGACCATGATGGCTACTCCATTTCTTCTGAGGGATTCCTGCCCGCAGTAGTAGATATAATGGTCATCTGAGTTAAATTCACCCATTCCAGTCCATTTCCGTTTGCTGATTCCTAGAATGTTGACATTCACTCTTGCCATCTCTTGTTTGACCACTTCCAATTTGCCTTGATTCATGGACCTGACATTCAAGGTTCCTATGCAATATTGCTCTTTACAGCACTGAACCTTGCTTCTATCACCAGTCACATCCACAGCTGGGTATTGTTTTTGCTTTGGCTCCATCCCTTCATTCTTTCTGGAGTTATTTCTCCACTGATCTCCAGTAGCATATTGGGCACCTACTGACCTGGGGAGTTCCTCTTTCAGTATCCTATCATTTTGCCTTTTCATACTGTTCATGGGGTTCTCAAGGCAAGAATACTGAAGTGGTTTGCCATTTCCTTCTCCAGTGGACCACATTCTGTCAGATCTCTCCACCATGACCCGCCCATCTTGGGTTGCTCCACCGGCATGGCTTAGTTTCATTGAGTTAGACAAGGCTGTGGTCCTAGTGTGATTAGTTGATATATAATGTCGTGTTAATTTCAAGTGTACTACATAATGATATATGTAAATATTGTGAAATGGTCACCACAGTAAGTCACTGAGTCTTGTTAGCATCCATTACCAGACAATTGCAAATTTTTTTCTTGTGCTGAATACTTTTTAAGATTTGAAAGCAGCTTTAAAACACACAGTGTACTATTATCAACTATAGTCACCATGTTGTATATTACATTCCTAGGATGTATTTATTTTATAACTGGAAATTTGCATCTTTTGCTTGTCTTCACCCATTTCATCTATTTCCTGTCCCCTGCCTCTGGCAACCACCAGCCTGTTCTCTGTATGGATGAATTGAAGATTTGGTTCCTTCCTTCCTCCCTTCCTCCTTTCCTTCCATTTCATACGTACATGAAATCATATAATATTTGTCTTTCTTTGTCTGATTTATTTCTCTTAGTGTAATACCCTCAGGGTCCATCCATGTTGCCCCAAATAGCAGGATTTCCTTCTTTATAGCTGAATAATACTGCATTGTATGTTCATGTGTGTGTGTGTTTAAATAATATGGTTTCTTTTTCCATTCGTCTGTTTGTGGACACTTAGGATGCTTCTACGTCTTGGCTTTTGTAAATAATACTGCAGCAAACGTGGGAGTGCATGTATCTTTTTGAGTTGGTGTTTTTATCTCCTTCAGATAAATTCCCAGAAGTTGAATTACTGAATTGTATGGTGGTTCTATTTTTAGTTTTTTGAGGAACCTCCATACTGTTCTTCAGTGGCTGCACTAATTTACGTTGCCTCCCAAGTGTATAAGGGTTCCCTTTTCACCACATCCTCACCAATACTTATTTCCTGTATTTTTTATAATAGCCATTCTAACAGATGTGAAGTGATCTCATTGTGGTTTTGATTTGCATTTTCTTCATGAGTAATGGTGTGAGCACCTTTTCATGTACTTGTTGACCATTTGTATGCCTTCTTTGGAAAAATAGCTCTTCAAATCCTTTGCCCATTCTTTAATTATATTGTTTTCTTTTTGCTGTTGTTGAGTTGTATGAGTTTATCATATATTTTGGATATTAACCCCATATCAGGTATGTGACCTGCAAATATTCTCTCGCATTTTGTAAGTTGTCTTTTCATTTTGTTGATGGTTTCCTTTGCTGTGCAGAAGCTTTTTAGTTTGTTGTAGTCCCACTTGTTAATTTTGCCTTTGTAGCCTTTGCTTTTGATGTCAGTGGATGTCACTTCTGAGGTGAGATATAAAAAGACTGTGGCATCTGTCTTGGGTACTCTCTCTTGCTGTCTTGGGTCACTCACCCTGAGGAAACCAGCTGCCAGGTTGTGGAGCAGCCCAGTGAAGTGAACTTAGAATCAGAGCCTTCTTTGGCTGAGCTTTGAGATGTCTGTAGCCCTGGTTGACACCTTGCTTGCAGCCTTGTGAAATACCCTGAACCAGAGACACTCAACTAAGCCACACCCAAATTACTGACCCTTTGAAACTGTGAGGTAATAAATACGTGTGATCCTTTTTAACAGATTTATTAAGACATGATTCATACAACATTCAGTACCTATTTTAACTGTGGCTTAATATAAGTCACATAGTTATGCATCCATCAGTACAATCAACTGTAGAACATTTTCATGGCTTCAGAAAGAAATCCTGCACCTCTTAGCTATCATTTCTCAATTCCTTCATCTTCACCCAGACCTCGGCAACAACTAATATACTTTGTATATCTATAGATTGATCTATTCTGGATATTTTATATAAATAGGGTCATGTAATAAATGTGTAATTTTTGATTTGGCATGTTTTTAAGGTTCATCCATGTTGTGATATGTATCAGAACTTCATTCCTTTTCAGTGGCTGAATAATATTACATTGAATGGATATATATCTTATTTTTTTATGCACATTCGTTTAGAGACAGAGATTAGAGTTGTTTTCGCTAGAGAACTATTGCAGATAACACTGCTATGAACTTGCAGGCACAAGTGTTTCCTGTGGACTTATGTTTTAATTTCTTTTCTGTAAATACCTGTGAGTGGAACTGCTGGATCATATGCTAACTTTATGTTCACCATTTGAGGAACTGCTAGACTATTTTCCAAAAGTGACTCTACCGTTTTACATTCCCATCAGCAGTGTGTAAGGGTTGTGATTTGTCCATATCCTCACCAACATGTATTATCTGTCTTTATGATTCTCATCATTCAAGTGGTTGGAAATGGTGTAGTTTTGATTTGCATTTCACTGATGATTAATGATATAGAAAATCTGTTTCTGTGCTTATTCAGTTCAGTTCAGTTCAGTCGCTCAGTCGTGTCTGACTCTTTGCGACCCCATGAATCACAGCACGCCAGGCCTCCCTGTCCATCACCAACTCCCGGAGTTCACCCAGACTCACGTCCATCGAGTCAGTGATGCCATCCAGCCATCTCATCCTCTGTCATCCCCTTCTCCTCCTGCCCCCAATCCCTCCCAGCATCAGAGTCTTTTCCAATGAGTCACACTTCGCATGAGGTGGCCAAAGTACTGGAGTTTCAGCTTTAGCATCATTCCTTTCAAAGAAATCCCAGGGCTGATCTCCTTCACAATGGACTGGTTGGATCTCCTTGCAGTCCAAGAGACTCTCAAGAGTCTTCTCCAACACCCACAGTTCAAAAGCATCAATTCTTCGGCGCTCAGCCTTCTTCACAGTCCAACTCGCACATCCATACATGACCACAGGAAAAACCATAGCCTTGACTAGACTGACCTTTGTTGGCAAAGTAATGTCTCTGCTTTTCAATATGCTATCTAAGTTGGTCATAACTTTCCTTCCAAGGAGTAAACGTCTTTTAATTTCATGGCTGCAGTCACCATCTGCAGTGATTTTGGAGCCCAAAAAAATAAAGTCTGACACTGTTTCCACTGTTTCCCCATCTATTTCCCATGAAGTGATGGGACCGGATGCCATGATCTTCGTTTTCTGTATGTTGAGCTTTAAGCCAACTTTTTCACTCTCCACTTTCGCTTTCCTCAAGAGGCTCTTTAGTTCTTCACTTTCTGTGCTCAGGGTGGTGTCATTTGCATATCTGAGGTTATTGATATTTCTCCTGGCAATCTTGATTCCAGCTTGTGCTTCCTCCAGCCCAGCGTTTCTCATGATATACTCTGCATATAAGTTAAATAAGCAGGGTGACAACATACAGCCTTGATGTACTCCTTTTCCTATTTGGAACCAGTCTGTTGTTCCATGTCCAGTTCTAACTGTTGCTTCCTGACCTGCATACAAATTTCTCAAGAGGCAGATCAGGTGGTCTGGTATTCCCATCTCTTTCAGAATTTTCCACAGTTTATTGTGATCCACACAGTCAAAGGCTTTGGCATAGTCAATAAAGCAGAAATAGATGTTTTTCTGGAACTCTCTTGCTTTTTCCATGATCCAGCGGATGTTGGCAATTTGATCTCTGGTTCCTCTGCCTCTCTGCTTATTGGCCATATGTATATCTTCTTTAAAGAAATGTCTATTCAGATACTTTGCCTGCTTTTTAAGTGGAATCATTTGTCTTTTTATTAAGTTGCAAGACTTCTTTATATATTCAAGGTACCAGTCTCTTTATCAGATACATGATTTGGAAATTTTTTCTCATTCTGTAGGTTTTCTTTACTTTCTTGAAGTACAAAAGTCTTTGAAGCATTAAAGTTTTCAGTTTCATGAAGTCCAGTTTATCTGTTTTTCCTTTTGCTGCTGGTGTTCCTGTATCATGTAAAAATCCATTGCAAAAATCTGAGGTCATATAGATTTACCCCTCTGTTTTCTTTGAATAGTTTTATAGTTTTAGCTGTTACATTTAGGTTTTGAATAAAATTTTCAGTGTGGTATGAGGTAGGTGTCCAACTTCATTCTTTTGCATAAAGATTTCCAGTTATTTGAGTACCATTTATTTAAAAAACTGATCTTTCCTCCATTGAATGTTCCTTGGCATCCTTGTTTAAAATCAGTTCAACGCATGGATTTATTTCTGGACTCTCAATTCTGTTCCATTGGTCTATGACTATCTTTAATTCAGTGCCACACTGTCTGATTACTGTAACTTTGTGTTAAGTCTTGAAATTGGGAAATATGAGTCGTTTAACCTTGTTCTTTTTTAAGATTTCTTGTGATAGTTCTGGATTTCCTGCACTTCATATGAATTTTAGAGTCAGCTTGTCAAATTCTACCAGTATATCAACTGGGGTTCTGATAGGGATATGTTGAATCAGATTGATTTGAAGAGTATTACCATCTGAACAATATTGTCTTCTGATCTAGGAACACAAGAGCTTTTCCGCTTAGTTAGATCTTCTTTAATTTCTTTCAACAGTGTTTTATAGTTTTCAGAGTGTAATCAGTTCAGTCGCTCAGTCGTGTCCAACTCTTTGCGACCCCGTGAACTTCAGCACTCCAGGCCTCCCTGTCCATCACCAACTGCTGGGGTCTACCCAGACCATGTCCATTGAGTCGGTGATGCCATCCAACCATCTCATCCTCTGTCATCCCCTTCTCCTCCTGCCTTCAGTCTTTCCCAACATCAGGGTCTTTTCAAATGAGTCAGCCCTTCACATCCGGTGGCCAAAGTATTAGAGTTTCAGCTTTAGCATCAGTCCTTCCAATGAACACCCAGGACTGGTCTCCTTTAGGGTGGACTGGTTGGATCTCCTTGCAGTCCAAAGGACTCTCAAGAGTCTTCTCCAACACCACAGTTCAAAAGCATCAATTCTTTGGCACTCAGCTTTCTTTATAGTCCAACTCTCACATCCATACATGACTACTGGAGAAACCATAGCCTTGACTAGACTGACCTTTGTTGGCAAAGTAACGTCTCTGCTTTTTAATATGCTATCTAGGTTGGTCATAACTTTCCTTCCAAGGAGTAAGTGTCTTTTAATTTCATGGTTGCAATCACTATCTGCAATATGCTGTCTAGGTTGGTCATAACTTTCCTTCCAAGGAGTGAGCATCTTTTAATTTCATGGCTGCAGTCACCATCTGCAGTGATTTTGAGTGTAAGTATTTTGAGTGATTTTGTAGTGATTCAGAGTGTAGGTTTCACATTTATTCCTAAGTACAGATATTTTAGTCTTTTAATGATTTTATAAATTGAATTTTTAAATTTCATTTTTGGATTGTTCTTTGTAAGTGTATAGAGGCACAGTTGATTTTTGTATACTGATCTTCTATCCTGCAGCCCCTTTGAACTCATTTATTCTATTAATTTTCTTTACATATACCTCAAAATTTTCTATATAAGAGACCATATAATGTGAAAATAGAGATATTTTTACTTCTTCCTTTCCAATATGGATGTCTTTTATTTTTTTTCTTGTCAATTGCCCTGCCAGGACCTCTAGTACAATGCTGAATAAAAGTGGTGAGAGTGGATATCTTTTCCTGTTCTGATTTTAAGGGGGAAAACATCCAGTCTTTTACCTTTAAGTACAGTGTTAATTATGGGTTTTGAAGATGCCCTTTGTCATGTTGAGCAAGTTCCCTTTTATTCTTAGTTTGCTGAATGTTTTTTATCATGAAAGGCTATTGGATTTTGTTGACTGCTTTTTGTGTGTCTGTAGAGATGATCACTTTAAAAATTCTGATTTTTAAATTGATTTTTGGATGTTAAATTGACTATACATTGCTGGAATCTACTTGGTAATATTGTATAATTCTTTTCTTATGTTGCTGGATTTGGTTTCCTTATAGTTTGTCAGGAATTTTTGTGTCTGTATTCAAAAGAGATACTGATCTGTACTTGTGATGCCTTTTTCTCGTTTTGTTATCTGAGTAATATTGACCTTATAGAAAGAAATAGGAAGCATTCTCTCCCTGTTCTTTTTTTTTTTTTTTTGAAGAGTTGTAAAGGATAAGTATTCAGTTTTCTTTGAATGCTTCATAGAAATTTAACAGTGAAGCCATCTGGGCTTGAATTTTTCTTTGTGTTCAGTTTTTAAATTACTAATTTGTTGTATTGTTAGAGGTTTCTTCAGGTTTTTATTTTATTCTTGGATTAGTTTGTGGCTTTCTAGGAATTTATCCATTTCATTTAAGGGAATCTAATTTGTTGACATACTGCTAAGAAGTGTTCTCTTATAATCCTTTTTGCTTCTTTGAGGCCAGTAGTGAAGTCCCCTGTTTTATTCCTGATTTTAGCAGTCTGGTCTCCTTGTTTTCATCGGTGGTCTAGCTAAAGCATTGTCAGTGTTGCTGACCTCTTAAACCAATGTTTGGTTATGTTGATAATCCCTATTTCATTACTTTTCACTCTTTTATTAATTATTTCCTTCCTTCTGCTTACTTTATTTCTAAATTTTTTTTAAAAAAATTGCTGGTTTATTATAAACTGTGCAAACTTAGAAGTAATCAAATGGAAGAGCAGTTTAAGGCAGTAGAGAATAGGGCACGCTCTCCAGGCACACCCACCCTCCCATCATGTCCGTGAGTTCATCAAACCTAGGTCCCCTGCAGGCAGTCTTGTGCATTGCAGGCAGATTCTTTACCAACTGAACCACCAGGAAGCCCCTACCAATCTAGAACCTCCCTCAAACCTATCCGAGGTTTTTATGGAGGTTCCATTACGTAGGCATTATTGATTAGATTATTTGTCTTTGGTGGTCAAGTTCAATCTGCAGCCCCTCTCCCCTTCCCAGAAATGGAGGGGTGGGGCTGAAAGTTCCAACCCTCTAGATATGCCTTGGACTTTCCTGGGATCAGCCCCAATCCTGAAGCTACTCATGTGCTCTCTGTCCCTTGTCATCTAATTTTCTGCTTGTTTCAGGTTTAACTTGCTCTTCTTTTTCCATTGTCTCAAGGTAGAAGAATTATTTGAGATATTTCTTCTTTTTAATACAGGCATTTATAGCTATAAATTCCCTTCTAAATATTGCTTTAGCTGTATCCCATAAGTTTGATTATGTTGTGTTTTCATTTTCATCAAACTCAAAGTATTTTCTGATTTCCCTTGTAATGTCTTGTTTGACCCATTGATTATCTAGGATAATATGTTAATTTCCACGTTTTGTGTATTTCCCAAATTTCTTTCTGTCAGTTATTTCTAATTTCATTCTGTTGTGGTTAGAGGCCTTATGTATTTTTATCCATTTATATTTATTGAGGTTTGTTTTATGAGTTAGCTTATGATCTATACTGGAGAATGTCACATGTGCACTTTGGGCATTTTAACTTTAACTGAAAAAAAATTTTCCCCCATTTACCAAGGAAACGGCAAGATTAGGATAGTAGTGTGTCTTTTATATCAAAAGCAGGGAGACATTGAGACTTTGACATTAACAAACCCGTGACAAACAAGAAAAAGAAGCACTAAGGTCATTGAAGGATGTGTGTTTGTGAACCGTATCTCAGGTTCCAACCACAGATAGGAAGGGGCCATGAGATCAGTGACCCAACTATCATTGACCCTGGAATTTGAACTAAACAAACAAAGTGACCTTCTCTTACAAATTGACAAGACGAAGAATGCCTTCATGACTTTTGAGAAATTCTTTTTTACAAATTGGTCACTGGTGTAGTGGGCCTATAATGTTCAGGTGTAGATCGGCTTGGTTTCAAGATTTATCTGGCTTATGCCTCTGTCCATTCATTATAGAACACTCCCTCACACATTGAACAGAGACAGGGAGGTCCAGGAGAAAACAAAAACAAATGAAGACTTTATGCATATTGACATGTAATAGCAAAAGCAAAATAAGCAAGTGAAGAATAGTCAACTTAATATCAAAAATATTTTCAAATAGTATATCTTCAAAACAGAAAGCCTAAAGACCTTGTACAAAGACCTCCATCTAATTATATACCAGATAATGCATTTGTAAACTGAAAGGCCGATGTTATTAAAGCAATTGGAGTTAATGAAACTAGTCAGACCTCAGCTGGTTTTGGGATTTACTATCTTGGCAGCAGACCTGAAGGATAAGTGAAGTTAAGCATGGGGGGCCCAGATGGGGGGCCCAGTGAGTGCATCTGTTGGTTTGAGACTGTCTGGAATGCTACCTGGGAAGAGTTTTCACAGTTATCTTGGTGAGACTTCCAGAATTGTCAAACAATGATGAGATCTCTTAGAGAAAGCTGATTTTCTACTTACACCAGTAAGAGACTGTTGATCTCATATAGAGTACTATATTTGAGAAGTGTGTAGTTCAGGACTGCAGACTTGCAACTGACCAGTAGGTCAACATTGTCTATAAAAGCACTGTTGCTCAGATGAGAGTTTTGTTGATTGATTGAACCAACTCAGTTTTAAAAAAAGAAAAGAAAAATATGGATAGAATAATTTCCTAACCATTTAAATAATTAAATTCTTATGGGATGCTTATTGGACTGTCATTCCTTCATTTCCCTGGTGGCTCAGACGGTAAAGTATCTGCCAACAATCTCTGGGTTGGGAAGATCTCCCGGAGAAGGAAATGGCAACCCATTCCAGTATTCTTGCCTGGAAAATCCCATGGACGAAGGAGCCTACTAGGCTACTGTCCAGGGGGTAACAAAGAGTTGGACACAACTGAGCAACTTCACTTCACTTCACTCCCTCATTTCCAGAAACGGGGGTGACAGTGGTTGGGTTGGCTTGCAAAAGTGTGTTTTCTGAAGTGAGTTGATATAAATAATTAAGCAGGTTTAAAATTGGTTCTTATGATTACTTGTTGAGGAGGGCATGGCAGCCCACTCCAGTATTCTTGCGTGGAGAGTCCCATGGACAGAGGAGCCTGGAGGGCTACAGTCCATGGGGTTGCAAAGACTCAGACACAACTGAGGGACTAAGCACAGCAGATGACTACTTGTTACCATGACTACAATTCAGAACAATCCATTGTTTCTGAAGTTTGTGGAGATATTTTTAATTCCCAAGAGTATAAGACTGTCTATGTTTTTATCCAGTTGTATTGTTTAATTTTTAACATAATTTTAAATTCATAAAGAATTTAATCATTTAAATGGTTAGGAAATTATTCTATCCATATTTTTCTTTTCTTTTTTAAAAATTGAAGTATAGTTGGTTTACAGTATTTAGTTTCAGGTATACAACATAGTGATTCTTTTTTTGCAGTTTATTAATACATCCCATTATAAGTTATCACAAGATATTGGATATAATTCCCTATCAGATCATATCAGATCAGTCGCTCAGTTGTGTCCGACTCTTTGCGACCCCATGAATTGCAGCACGCCAGGCCTCCCTGTCCATAAATCCTTGTTGCTTACCTCTTATCTGTATAGTTGTTTGTATCTGTTAACCTCATACTCCTAATTTGTTCCTCTCCCCCTCTCTCCCCTTTGGTAACCGAAAATTGTTTTCTATGTCTGTGAGTCTGTTTCTGTTTGGTATATGGATTCCTTTGTATATTTTTTTTAGATTCCACATATAATTGATATTATATAGTATTTGTCTTTGATTTACTTCAGTAAGTATAATATTCTGTAGGTATATCCATGTTGCTGCAGATATCAATATTTCATTATTTTTTAATGGTTGAATATTTTTTCATTGTGTATATATGTCTTCTTAAACTAATCATCTGTTGATGAGAATTTGGGTTGATTCCAAGTCCTAACTGTTGTCAGTAGTGCTGCTATGAACAGTGGGGTACATGTATCTTTTTGAATTACAGTGTTTGTTTTTTTTCTGGATACATACCCAGGAGTGGAATTGCCAGGTCATATAGTAGCTTTGTTTTTAGTATTTTTAGGAGCCTCCATACTGTTTTGCATAGTGGAGAACCACTTTACATTCCCTTTAGCAGTGTAAAGGAGGGTGTCTTTTTCTTTACATTTGTAGACTTTTTGATGCTGGCCATTCTGACTGGAGTAAGGTGATACCTTATTGTAACTTTGATTTGCATTTCTCTAATAATTAGCAATTTTGAACATCTTTTCATGTGTCTGCTGAACATCTGTATGTCTTCTTTGAGGAAATGTCTATTTAGACCTTCTGCCTATTTTTTGAATGAGTTGTTTATTTTATTCATATTGAGTTCTGTGAGCTGTTTGTGTAAATAGAAATTAATCTCTTGTCAGTAGCATTTTTTGGATATATTTTTTCCCATTCTGTAGGTTATCTATCTGTATTGTTGATGGTTTCCTTTGCTGTGCAAAAGCTTTTAAGTTTGACTAGGTCCTTTTTTTTTTTTTTTTACTTTTATTTATTTATTTTTGCCTTGGGAGAGTGATCTAAGAAAATACTGCTACAATTTATGTCAAAGAAAGTTTCACCTGTGTTCCTTTCTAGGCGTTTTATGGTGTCATGTCTTACATTTAGATCTGTAAACCATTTTGAGTTTATTAAAATTTGTCTATAGTGTGAGAGAATATTCTAATTTCATTGTTTTCTGTGTAACTGTTCAGCTTTCCCCAACATCATTGTTGAAGAGACTGTCTTTTCTCCATTGTATGTTCTTGCTTTCTTTGTCGTAGATTAATTGACTCTAGCAGCATAGGTTTATTTCTGGGCTCTCTGATCTGTGTTTATTGATCTACAGTCTTTTTTTGTGCCAGTATCACACTGTTTGACTACTATAGATTTGTGTTTAGTCTCAAGTCTGGGAGGGTGATACCCCATCTTAATCTTTTTTTCTCAAGATTGCTTGCGTGATTTGGGGTCTTTTATGGTTTCATATAAGGTTTAGGATTATTCTGTTTCTGTGAAAAACGTTGAGTATTTTGATAGGAATTGCATAAATCTGTAGTTTGCTTTGAGTAGTATGCCATTTTAACAAGAAACTTGTCCGTTTCTTGCGGATGGTCCCATTTGTTGGCGTATAACTGTTAATAATATTCTCTTACGATTTTTCGTATGTATGTGGTGGTGTTGTTACTTCTCATTCTTCATTTTGTATTGTGTTTATTTGGGTCCTCTCTTCTTGGTGAGCCTGGCTAAGAGTTTGTTGATTTTGTTTATCTTTTCAAAAACAAACAGCTCTTGGTTTTATTGATCTTTTCTGTTGTGTTTTTTTAATCTCTATTTCCTCTCTGATCTTTATTATTTTCTTCTTTCTACTGACTTTGGGCTTTGTTTGCTCTTCTTTTTCTAGTCCTTTTAGGTTGTAGGTTAGGTTGTTTGAGATTTTTCTTGTTTCTTGAGAAAGACCTATATCACTATGAACTTCCCTCTTAGACCTGCATTTGTATTTCATTAAGTTATATTTTCATTTATTTCTGTCCATTTTTCTCTTTTGGCTGCACTGGGTCTTTATTGCTATGCACAGGCTTTCTCTAGATGCAGTGAGCAGGGCTGCTCTTCGTTGTGACTCACGGGCTGCTGCTTGTTGCAGAACACGGACTCTAGGCACACAGGCTTCTGTAGTTGCAGCAATGGGCTCCGTAATTGCAGCGTGCAGGCACTAGAGGGCATGGGCTTTAGTTGCCCGAGGCATGTGAAGTCCTCCCGGGCCAGGGATCAAACCCTGCATTGTCAGGCCAATTCCTATCCACTGTACCATGGGGGAAGTCCTGTCCATTTTTTAATGATTTTTTTTCTCACTAATTTGAAATGCCACCAGTAATTACTGTATATGCAGTCCTAATCTGTAGTTCAGTCTAGTTCTGGATCTTTTATTCTCCTTTTTTCAGATCTGTTAAAGACACAACTGATACTCAGTAAACTGCACACATTTTAAGTCTACACTTTGTAGAGCTCTGCTCAATGTTATGTGGCAGCTAGGTTGGGAGGCAGGTTTGAGGGGAATGAATTCTTGTATTTGTATGACTATGTCCCTTTGCTGTTCCCGAGAAACTATCACAGTGTTGTTTGTTAGTGAGCTGTGTGCGTGTGTGCTAAGTTGTTTCAGTTGTGTCTGACTCTTTGCGACCCTATGGACCATAGCCCACCATGCTCCTCTGCCCATGGGATTCGCCAAACAAGAATACTGGAGTGGATTGCCGTTCTCTTCTTCAGGGGATCTTACTGACCCAGGGATTGAACCGCGTCTCTTATGCCTCTTGCATTGGCAACCGGGTTTTTTACCACTAGCACCACCTGGGAAGCCCTTAATCAGCTATACCCAGATACAAAATAAAAAGTTTAAAAAAAAAGTCTACACTTTGATGAATTTTGACATATTTTTCTATCTTTGAAACATTATAATGAAAAAAATGAACATAGTCACTGCCCTCTCAAAATTTGCTCATGTTTCTCTGAAACCTCTTCCTGCTTTTATCCTTCCTCTGCTCCATGGGCAGTAAACACTGATCTTCTCTGTGTCACTAGAGATTAGTTTGCTTTTTATAGAATTTTATAAAAATAGAATTCTATAGTATATAACTTTTTTATTTTTGGCTGTGCCACATGGCTTGTGGGATCTTGGTTCCCCAACCAGGAATTAAACCCAGGCACTCAGCCATGAGAGTATGGGGTCTTAACCATTGGACTGCCAGGGAAATCCCAGTATATTCTTAGTTGTAGATGTATGTATCAAAAGTTTGTTCTTTTTCATTGCTGAGTAGTATTCTTTTGTATGAATATACCACAGTTTTTAAAGTCTACTCACCTGTTGTTTCCACTTGTTGGCTGTTACACATAAGGTTGCTGTAAATATTCGGGTACAAGTCTTTCCATGGACACATACTTTGATTTCTCTTAGTTAGGTAATACTTGGGAAGTAAAATGGTGGGTCAAATGATAGGTGTACATTTAGCTTTCGAAGAAACTGTTTTCCAAAGTATCTGTACCATTTTATGTTCCCACCAGCAAATGTATGAGATTTCTGTTTGTTCCACATTCTTGCCAACACTTGATATAGTCAGTTTTTTAATATTGGAAATTCTGATCAGTACATAGTAATACTTTGTTGTGGTATTTCTTTTTATGGTGAGAAGATTTAAGATCCTGTGTTTAATTTTAATGCTTTCTAAGTGTTTTTATATTAAAAAGCAGAGATACTACTTTGCCAACAAAGGTCCATCTAGTCAAGGCTATGGTTTTTCCAGTGGTCATGTATAGATGTGAGAGTTGGACTGGGAAGAAAGCTGAGTGCCAAAGAATTGATGCTTTTGAACTGTGGTGTTGGAGAAGTCCCTTGGACTGCAAGGAGATCCAACCAGTCCATCCTAAAGGAGACAAGTCCTGGGTGTTCATTGGAAAGACTGATGCTGAGGCTGAAACTCCAATACTTTGGCCACCTCATGCGAAGAGTTGACTCATTGGAAAAGACCCTGATGCTGGGAGGGATTGGGGGCAGGAGGAGAAGGGGACGATAGAGGATTAGAAGGCTGGATGGCATCACCGACTCGATGGACATGAGTTTGAATAAACTCCGGGAGTTGGTGATGGACAGGGAGGCCTGGTGTGCTGCAATTCATGGGGTCACAAAGAGTCGGACACGACTGAGCAACTGAACTGAACTGAAGGGTTTTTAAAATTTTTTGTTTTATATTGGAATATAGTTGATTAACAATGTTGTGTCAATTTCCGCAAACAGCAGAGTGTTTCAGTTATACATGTATCTATTCCTTTTCAGTTTCTTTTCCCATTTAAGATTATTACAGAATATCGTTGTGGGTTTTAATTTGCATTTCTCTAGATGATGTTGAGCATCTTTTCCTGTGCTTACTTGCCATTCATTTGTCTATTTTGATGAAATGTGTATTCAGAGTTTTCACCAATTTTTAAATTTGTTTTTCATGAAGTGTGTAAGAGTTCTGATAAGTGAGAAATATAAGCCCTTTGTCAACAAGATACATGATCTGCAAACTTTTTCTCTTAGTCTGTGGCTTATCTTTTCATTTTTATCAAGGGAGTCTTGTAAGGATCAAACATTTTTAATTTGACTGTCTATTATTAGTTTTTTTTCTTTCATGGATTGTATTTTTGTTTTCAAATCTAATAAATTGTTCCCTAACTCAAAGTCATAAAGATTTTCTGTGTTATTTTAGGAGGCATTATTGTTTTACTGTTATGTTTAGGTCTGTGATCCAGTTTGAGTTAACTTTTGTGGACAATATGAGGTAGTGGTCTAAATTCATTTTGTTGCATATAAGTCATAAAACATTGTCCTTTCTTGATTTAACCTGACACCTCTATCATAAACATGTAAGTTTATTACTACCTTTCTCATATAATTTAAAGATGTAAACTTCCCTCTGACCACTGCGTTAGCTATAACTCATGATTTTTTGATATTGGTTTTTTGCTTTCTTTCAGTTTGAGGTACTTCCTAATTTCTTCTGTACTGCCTTCTTTGAATTATTTAGAGGTTGCAGTTTAATTTCCAGATATTTGGGTACTTCCTATTCTGTTTTGTTTTCTAGTCTTATTCTGATGTGTTTGGAGAACATACTTTGTATTACTTCAGGTGTTTTAATTTTATTGAGACTTGTTTTATGGCCTAGTATAGAATCTGTCCTGGGAGTTCCTTTAGTAGTTGAAAAGGATATGCATTCTGCTGTTTGGGGGGGGATTGTTTTATGTACTCAGTTAGTTCAGTTGGTTTACTAATGTTGTTCAAGTCTTCTGTATCTTTCCTAATTTTCTATTTGTGGTATCAACGATAGGAATATTGAAATCTTTTCAAGTTGTTTAATTCTTTAAACTTTGTCAATTTTTTCTTCAGGTATTTGCCTTTGGCTACACATGCATCTATACTTACAATAAATGTACATATTTATAATCACTGTATCTTATTGATGAATTAACTCTTTTATCATTGTGAAATGTGCCTTTTCATGTCTAGTAATAATATCGCCTTAAAGTCTATTTTGTCTGATGTTAGTGTAGCCAGTCTAGCTTTTTTATGGTTACTGTTTGGTATGTATTTTCTGTTCTTCTTTTTCCCAACCTGTTTATGTCTTTGAATTATTGTAGACAGCGTATATCTAGATTTTGGTTTTTTTACCCAGTCTGACAATCTGCTTTTGGATTGGCCTGTTTAATACATTTGTATTAAGTCTTAGAATTTATATTGTTGGCTATATGTCTGCCATTTGCTATTTGTTTTCTGTTTGTCTCATGTGTTTTTTTTTTCCCTCCATTTTTTTCTTTATTGCCTTCTTCTGTGTTAAATATTTTTTAGTGTACCATTTAAGTTCCTCTGTCAATTTTGTGTGTCTATGTGTGTGTGTTCTAAGTATTTCAGTATCTTTCACATATCACAATCTATTTTACATTAATGCATACTTAATTCCAGTAAAGTATAGAAATTTTGCTCCAGCATAGTTCCATATTTCTCTCCTCTTTATGGGTATGTACCCAGAGATACAAACTGGATATATGTTATAAACCCAACAGTACAGTGTTTTAGTTATTGCTTTAAACAGTCTTAAAATAAACAATCTTACAATTTTTTTAAGACATGAAGAAAAAGTATATTCATATGGTCACTTTATATTTACCGACATATATATCGTTGCCAACATTCTTCCTTCCTGTGGCTCCAAGTTGCCATCTGGTATTGTTTTTTTATGCTGAGGCATAAAAGATTTATCTGTTAGTATTTCCTGTAGAGCAGAGTCTTCCAGGAACATGATCTCTTAGTTATTATTTACCTGGGAATGATTTTATCTTTCGTTTTCTTAAAACAGCTTTATTGAGATTTAACTGTATACCTAACAGTTCACTCATTTAAAGGATAACATTAATGGCTTTTAGTATATTCATTACGCACCCATCACTACAATCAGTTTAGCACATTTCCATTACAATCAAAAGAAACCCTTCACCCCTTATCTGTTACCCACCCTCATTTCAGTTCAGTCGCTCAGTCGTGTCTGACTCTTTGCGACCTCATGAATCGCAGCACTCCAGGCCTCCCTGTCCATCACCAACTCCCGGAGTTCACCCAGACTCACGTCCATCGAGTCAGTGATGCCATCCAGCCATCTCATCCTCTGTCGTCCCCTTCTCCTCCTGCCCCCAATCCCTCCCAGCATCAGGGTCTTTTCCAATGAGTCAACTCTTCGCATGAGGTGGCCAAAACACTGGAGTTTCAGCTTCAGCATCATTCCTTCCAAAGAACACCCAGGGCTGATCTCCTTTAGAATGGACTGGTTGGATCTCCTTGCAGTCTAAGGGACTCTCAAGTTCTCCAAGCAAGAACACTGGAGTGGGTTGCCATTTCCTTCTCCAATACATGAAAGTGGAAAGTGAAGTCACCCAGTTGTGCCTGACTCCTAGCAACCCCACGGACTGCAGCCCACCAGGCTCCCCCGTCCATGGGATTCCCCAGGCAGGAGCACTGGAGTGGGGTGCCACTAGGTTGGTCATAACTTTCCTTCCAAGGAGTAAACGTCTTTTAATTTCATGGCTGCAGTCACCATCTGCAGTGATTTTGGAGCCCAAAAAAATAAAGTCTGACACTGTTTCCACTGTTTCCCCATCTATTTCCCATGAAGTGATGGGACCGGATGCTATGATCTTCGTTTTCTGAATGTTGAGCTTTAAGCCAACTTTTTCACTCTCCACTTTCACTTTCCTCAAGAGGCTCTTTAGTTCTTCTTCACTTTCTGTGCTCAGGGTGGTGTCATTTGCATATCTGAGGTTATTGATATTTCTCCCGGCAATCTTGATTCCAGCTTGTGCTTCCTCCAGCCCAGCGTTTCTCATGATATACTCTGCATATAAGTTAAATAAGCAGGGTGACAACATACAGCCTTGATGTACTCCTTTTCCTATTTGGAACCAGTCTGTTGTTCCATGTCCAGTTCTAACTGTTGCTTCCTGACCTGCATACAGATTTCTCAAGAGGCAGGTCAGGTGGTCTGGTATTCATTTATAGGAAATCTGTCAAGGATACAGTTTAAGTATAGAAGAATTTTTGTTAAAGATGTTCAGTCAGTTATTTGTAAGAGTGAAACAATAGAACTACTACTTAAAAAGTGAAAGACCAGTGAATTAATGTACTGTCCACTTAGTGAAATAGTGTTATGTAACCATTAACACAGTTGAAGAGTTTGATTTAAAAATATTTTTTAAAAATAGTTGTATTGTTGAATAAAGCTATGTAAATAGGAAGCAAAAATTCATGAAATGATCTGTGATAAAATCTCTAATCTTATTTCAAAACACAGTGTTATGCCCTAAGTGCTTTACATGAATAAAGTCATGGAGTTCTATCAGCAACCGTGAGTTAGGCAGTTTGTTCTGACTCCACTTTGACACAAGGAAACTGAAACCCAAGGTTAAATAACTTGCTCAAAATCTCATATGCTGGTAAGTGGCAGAGCCAAGATTTGAACCGAGGTTTTGGCTCTAGTGTCTGTAGTCAATGTGAGCTATTTCAAGTTTCTGATGGTTTTTCATCACTTAACTGCAGCAAGTCCAGCAGGATACTAATCACCTAGAATGGTGATAGTTGTTCAAGGGACGAAAAGGGAAAAGGGAGGGAGGAGTCTGGGTTTATTTGTAAATTGTAGGTGAATGAAACTCAACATGTTTCTCTTTCTGTAGCAGTCTGATGTGGTAATGTATGTTGTGAAACTCTGAGAAAGAGTTATAATATGAAGAATGGACTCAATTTTTTTGATCATAGAACCTTTTTCACCCCCTCAAGACTTCTCAAGGGACCAGTGTTCCTAAGGAGTATACTCTGGGTGATACTGGCCCACAGAAGAGTCCATGTTCTGACCCACAAGGAAATTAGTATCTGGTCCCTGTCTGTCTTCAGCCTCCACTGATCATCTTCATCTTCAAGGACCTTTTTTCACCTCTTTGCCTCATGAGTGTGGTCCTCCAATAGTTGTAATTTCTTCCTTCAGCTAGTGAGGGCAAATATAGTTTTAAGAATGTTATGTTGTTCCTGTGTAGACTGCCTCCTAATAATGATGATACAGATTATTCTGATGATTAGAGTACCTTATTTTAAGGACTTTAGTGGATTTTGTCAATTTTTAGTTGTTTTTATTTTTATCTTGTCACCCTTTTTGGGGGGCATTGTTAAAAAGAGATATGAGAGTTCTGTCTCCTAAAAGAGACAGCTGGAGCCTTTTGGAGCTAGGTGTTAGCATTTGGAACCCTCAAGTACTTACAGGCATCCCCTGTCCCTTTCATGTTGCTCTGTGTATACTCCATATGATCCAGAGGTCTTTTGTCTCTTTCCCAAGGCACACCATGTACTTGCAGAACAAAGAAAACTTCCAGGACGAGTGCACTAAGCTTCTGGTTGGCAATATTGTTATAACCCGATACAACAATCGTACCTATCGTATTGATGATGTGGATTGGAATAAGACTCCAAAAGATAGCTTCACCATGTCTGATGGGAAGGAGATTACATTCTTGGACTACTACAGGTAGAGGAAGGAGACTGGGCTTGGGCTTGCAGGTTGGTGCGTGGTCTTTCGTTCTCCAGTAAGAGTGACATGTAGCAGGACACATCAAAAGTAATTGGATTGGTAATGCACCCAAGATTGACAAGTTTGTTTGTGGGATTTGACCTGAATTTGCTACCCTTACAGTTTTATTTCCTTTAGTACTTTTTGCAAGTTATTTCATAAATTAACCTCAGAGCTTTAAAATTATGTTTCCTTTTCTGTTTTGGTTCGAAGTCTGGTTGGAGAGATTAAATTCAAGTCATTAATCATTTGACTGTCATTTTGCCTTTCTAGTTACCTAAGCCCTTTGGCCTGAGGAAGATTTTTATTTTTATTTTTTTGTTTGTTGGCCTGATTCAGTTTTTAAAGAATTGCTTTCCTGGGCTGTTATCCTGTTTCCTCTCTATTTAATTGCATTAACTTGAGCCTGCTTTTTCCAGTTATGAATGTACTCTGGTGAGTTTATGATGGATCTTTGACAAGGGTATAATACAAATAGTATACCTCAGTCCTGGTTAACACTCAGACTGTGTTGCAGTAAGAGTGGTGATGCTGCTACTGACAGTTTTTTCCTGCCTCTGTTCTGCTCTAGCAAAAACTATGGGATCACAGTAAAGGAAGAGGACCAGCCACTGCTGATCCACAGGCCCAGTGAGAGACAGAATAACCAAGGGATGGTGAGTGGTGGTGGTGGTGGTGCATGTCAGGCTGATGCTTCCAGCCAAATTCTCTACCCATCAGCCACTCTTCACCTTCTTCATGGCTCTGGGAGCCATGAGGCTATGATTACAGTGTGGTTAGGGAAAGCTGTGCATTCTTTGTCTGTCTCCTATACCCAGAGGTACTCTTGAAGACCCCTTAGTGAGAAACTAAACATCCAAAGAATGAGTTAGGTTAAGGAATAAGGAGAATTGACTGATTGAAACACTGGGTCCATTAGGGAAGCTGGAGACATTTTAACAGGGTTAGGGACCAGGGAAAAGTACCTTGACACCTAACTCCTCTGTCTTCAGAGTGGAGACTGAAGATCAAAATAGGTTAAGGTGAGACAGAGGCACCAGTTTGATAGGATATATTGTGTGATATCCACCTACTTACTTGGAGGCCCAAGTGAAAAAATAGTTCTCGTTTTTCTAGTTTTCCCTCTGCTTTTGACAGTTTGAGTATTTTTCTCTTTACCTAGTGCAACCAATTGTGACCCAAGCGAGAAAAGGATAAAACACTGGTCGTGTTTCCTGCCCTCTTCTCTGGGGTCTTATGTTCCTAAGAGTGCCTGTTATACCCCTGTGGGACCAGTTTGGGCCTGCCAGGGTCTTATACCAGTCAGAGGAACAGGATCCTCTTTGACTGCCTTGCTTTCCCTCTGTTCTCTCCTCCAAGTTGCTAAAAAGTGAAATCCTGCTGCTCCCTGAGCTTTCCTTCATGACTGGAATCCCTGAGAAGATGAAGAAGGACTTCAGAGCAATGAAGGTGAGAAGGGCCTGCTTTGAACCCAAGACCATTTTGATAGAGATATGGCTTGCATTGGGCCAGATTTGCATTGTCACCTGGGCAGGTTCATTTTTCCTCTCCATAAGCATTATCCATGTCTCTTCCCACACACTGTGAAAGAGCTGACCAGAGCTTTCTTTGGAATGTTGTTACAATAGTAGAAGGACTGGATTATAAGGTAAAAGAATACAAAGAGTTCTAGCATCACCCTCCCCAATCTGATGGGGGACTGTAGGCTGGTCATGTGACCATAAATGACGTTTTTTGAGAGCACTGAATTTTTCTAACGTTTCTGTAAGCCTTCAGTTTATTTGAAGGGATGGAGAAAATAATGTAGCAAAAAGTCAGCAAGTTGGAGGGAGAAATTAGAGGATAGAAGTTCGTGCTGTGGTGCTTGGGTGTCCTGGAGGTCTCATGTAGGGCACAGTAGCTGGGAGGCAGAGGTGTGTGCAGTAGCGAGGGTCCAGACCATGAGGGCTCCACCTCCATACTGTCCGCTTGGGTCTTTCCACTTGCATGCTGTTCTGCTGCCTCTGTCTCAGTCCTTGTCTGTCCCAGTTTTGGACCCCTGGGCTTGTCTCAGATGCCATGAATTGTTTTTAGTAACATCGTAACAAGCTAAAGTGAATTCCTATAAGAGAGTTCTTTCATGTTTACCTTCTGATACTTCTGCTTTCAGTATGTAGGTCAAAACTCTTCCTTACAACTCCCAGTTACCTAATGACTTTATGATCACAGAGCTATCTATATAGCCCCATAGACTCACTGCCCTAATGACTGCCACACAGGGAGCAACAGCCACACAGTTGATTAGTTCCAGAAGCTAAAGAAAGAATTCACTTACATGATTCTGAATCTTCATCCCATTAGATGTTCATTCAACAATAAATATTTAGAAAACACCTATTACGGGTCACACCCTGGACCAAACAAGTGTTTTATAGTGACATTAACTGACTAGTATCATATGACATGAAGTATAAGACTAGATGTGTTTTATGTTTGCCTGCGTGTCTGGCATAGGGCATTTTTCTGCCCCGATGTTTAATAGGTATAGTCAAGTCCCCTTACATGGCTTTGAGAAAGAGAATAAGATTTAGATGTCATGAGAAAGAAACAGTGACAATTTTAAATACTTTGTATCTATGTGTGTGTGTGTAACTGAATCACTTTGCTCTACAGCAGAAATTAATACAACATTGTAAATCAACTATATTTCAATTAAAAAAAATTCTTTTATCGCTAAAATTTTAACCTTATACTTCATTCACTTTCATGAGCTATTATAATAAAGTCCTTGGAGACACTTTAAAATTTCTACAGATTTCAGTGGGAAAAAGATTTTTCTATGGAAATGTTTTCTGCATTGGGGTTTCTTTAATCTCATACTGGAGAAGTAATAGCTTAGTATCTCCATTTTGATTCTATTCAGGATTTGACCCAGCAGATCAACCTGAGCCCCAAACAGCACCATAGTGCTTTGGAATGCTTGCTGCAGAGAATTTCGAAAAATGAGACAGCTAACAGTGAACTGACACGTTGGGGACTCTATCTGCAGAAAGATGTACATAAGGTAAACTGGAAGATATGATGGTAGGACATATCATTACAAAGAATTGAGAGCTTTCTGAGACTAGGTGATAACTTCCTATCTTGTCTTTATTTTACAGTTTTTGCTTTATTATTATACTTTTTATTTGGTCCTAGTCATAATTGAATTTCCTTGACTTAATTTGCTATTAGCTCTTACAGATTTTCTTCTCTATTTCCCAGGATCTGAGTTGTTAGTTTCCAGTCAAGAAAAAGGAATAGTGACCCTCAAAATTTACCTCATTTTTAGTTTTCCAGCCCAAATTACTCTTAAAGTTCTATGTCTTTTTCTCCCCCCTCTGCAAGTTTTTCTTTCCCAATGATTAACTTGTGTTTCTTTGAATATATTCCTGTTGTTGTTTTCATAGGCATAAAGTCTCAGACTTGTACATTTTAATTTTCACGTGGCCCTTTCTGCCTGCACTTTGCCTGAGTCCACTCCATTGTATTTTATGCAGCGTGAGACAGTGCAGAGGCAGCATGAGTTGGTGAAGTCCTTGGCTTTGAACCTCGGTTCTGCCTCTTGCCTTGTTTACTTGAAACAAATTGCTTAGCATCTCATAGTTTCTTTATCTGTTAAATAAAGATTATATTGAGTTAATAGAATTATATGGTAAAATCGTTAGCATAATATTTGACACCTAGCACGTGTTCAGTAAATACTAGCTTTTATTGCTTTTTTACTTTTCTCTCTAGGTTATACCTAAAATACTAATAATTGATTCTGTCTTATCTTTTGTTCTCTTTCACTCTGAACTGACTCCTTGTTAAAATTTAAAAAAAAAAATTTTTTTTTTTTTTGGCTGTAGTGAACCTTTGTTGCTGTGCGCAGGTTTTCTCTAGTTGCAGCAAGCGGGGGCTACTCTTTGTTGTGGTGCACAGGCTTCTCCTTACAGTGGCTCCTCTTGTTGCAGAGCATGGGCTCTAGAGCATGCAGGCTTCAGTACTTGCAGCACATGGGCTCAGCAGTTGTGGTGCACGGGCTTAGATACCCCCGGGCATGTGGGATTTTCCCAGACCAGGAATCAGACCAGTGTCCCTTGCATTGCCAGGCAGATTCTTAACCATTGGACCATCAAGGAAGTCCCAAAATTTTCTTTTTTTTTTAAACAAAAGTAGTGGAAAGTCAATAAGGAAAATGTGGATATCGTAGAACATGTAAAGAAGGGAATAAAAACATCAGTAGTTTCATCGCCCAAAGATAATATCTTAGTGATTTATTTTAGGCGCATAAAAAAAGATAGTGTTATTTTCAGTATATTTTGTTTCCATAAACTTTTTTTCCTGTGAGAGTGAATCTTTTCTTATAAAATTGTGCTTATACTATATATGGTTTTGCATCTTGTTTTTCATGTGTTATTGTATCTTGAACATGTGTTCATGTTATTAAATATTATTTGAAGATGTAGAAAACTTAAGCCAAAGAAGAAAAATGTTCATCTATAGTCATGCTATATCAGAATACCTATAACCACTGTTAACATTTTGTTATATAACCTTTAGTTTTTTTGGTCTGTGTATATGTGCATGCACATACTCACATGCGGTATATATTTAAATGGTTTCCTCTTTTTTTATTCAGTTTATTTGTAATGTTTTTTCATGTCATTTAATATTTTTCTGAATATTTTAATGGATAACAGATAATTCATTTTACTAATAATTTCTTACTCTTTTACATTCAAATTGAATTTAGCATTTTCCTATGAAAATGAATCTGTGAACATCCTTATAATTATATCTTTGTACATGATGTTTATTTTCATAGATTTATGGAAGTGAAATTGCTAGGTCAGTGGACATATATATTTATGTTTCCAGTACTTTTTGGTATTTTGCCCTCCAGAAAGTTTCAGCAGTTTTTTGTTTTCATAAGCAAAGATGAGTCTGATTCCTTTGTTGTTCAGTCACTAAGTTGTATCCAACTCTTTTGTGACTGTAGCCCTCCAGTCTCCTCTGTCCATGGTATTTCCCAGCCAAGAATACTGGAGTGGGTTGCCATTTCTTTTTCCAGGGGATCTTCTTGACTCATTCTTCAATTCAGTTTTTATAATGTGTACATTGCTGTTTATTTTTTGCAAAAACAGGATTATGTTAAGTGCACTTAGAAAGTGAGTGTAATGGTCACAAAATATCCATCATATAGATATATCATCAATTTAGTTATTTTCTTACTTTTGGATATTTAGATCTGATTTATTTATTATTCTTCATTTTAATTTGATCTTTCATTATATGAATTTTTTTTCCTGTTTTTCTTTTGTATAAAGTATAATAGTAGTTTATGTTCAGTCTTATTATGGCATTTTCTCTTTAATTTTCTATTTAAATTTTTCTAAATATTATTTTCCTGTTCACCTTGAATTTATAGCGATTTTACCTTCATTCTCTGGTTCTAAAGACACAGTGTTTTCTGATCCCTTTCTTGGGGACCATGTTGGGAGCTTCAGTAATTAAAGGGCTGCTGCTGCTGCTACTGCTAAGTCACTTCAGTCATGTCCGACTCTGTACTACCCCATAGACAGCGGCCCACCAGGCTCCCGCATCCCTGGGATTCTCCAGGCAAGAACACTGGAGTGGGTTGCCATTTCCTTCTGCAATGCATGAAAGTGAAAAGTAAAAGTGAAGTCATTCAATCGTGTCCGACTCTTCACGACCCCATGGACTGCAGCCTACCAGGCTCCTCCGTCCATGGGATTTTCCAGGCAAGAGTACTGGAGTGGGGTGCCATCGCCTTCTCCGAATTAAAGGGCAGTGCCTATCAAAACTGTGTGTGTTCAGAATTTTATTGACATGGATTCTTAACTGCTAACAGTTGCATTTTTCTACCATTTTCAGAAGTTATGACAGGAACAGGTGTATATAGTAGAGTAGACCAGGCCTCTGAACATTTTTCTAACTAATGTTTGCAGATGGTTCATGTCATAGGTGCTTTATTTTCTGTTTAGATTGAAGGACGTGTTCTGCCAATGGAAAGAATTAACTTAAGAAATATATCATTTATCACATCTCCGGAACTAAACTGGATTAAGGAAGTAACCAGAGACCTTTCCATCTTGACTGTAAGTGATTTGTGAGTTGGTAAAGAGAGGGCCAGTATTCCTATAAGTGTGAAGAAGCAGAAATTATTTAGTTGTCCTCTTTTTGAGAGGAAGTACCAACTGATTTCCCATGGAATTACTTACTAAACTAAGGTCCTTCAAACAAGAGCAAATTGATGAGTTGTTAGAGGTAAGCCCTTTGCTTGACCATAGATTCAGGACAAAGAAATAAATTGCTGTGGTTATTCATACAGTGCCAGCCTATTGCCAACTGCTCTTTGTTCTTCCTTCTTCCTTTCTCTTTCCTTCCTCTTTTCCCCTACAGTTTCCATGAAAGAAGTAAAATTAAAACAGTTTCCTACCAAGTCAACTGAAGAAAAAAATGGTATTATAATCATTTTAAAATCTTTTTTGCTAACCTGGTTGCTATGGCCATGCATAAAGTATACACATTTTGTTTCTAAAATGTTTTTTGGAAATATATTTAAAGAAAAGGTACATTTATGTATATCAGATCAGTCGCTTAGTCGTGTCTGACTCTTTGCGACCCCATGAATCGCAGCACGCCAGGCCTCCCTGTCCATCACCAACTCCCGGAGTTCACTGAGACTCAGTTTTGATTAATTTTCACAAATTGAGTAATCAATACTGGGTTAAGAAGCAGAACTTTACCAGTGCCCCAGATGCTTCCCTCCATGATCCTAATTACTACTACCTGTTACCCTTACATAGTCCCAAAATGGCCATTGTTCTGACCTCTGACAGCATTGAATTTTTTAAAGCCGTGTTTGTGTGTAACATATACATGGAACCATACCGTATATATTCTTTCATGTCTGCCTTCCTTTCTTCAACCTTGCTTGATGAGTTTCTCCATATCATTAAGTATAGTTATAGAGCTTCCATTCTCATCGCTGCATAGTATATTCCATTGTGAGCCTGCCTCAATGTACTTACAACACACATCTACATTAGTAATTGGCATTAGATAAGACAGGACTGAAGCAGAGTAAAAAGCAGTTTGTTCTTTGGAGTAACATCTCCTGAAATGATGTTGGCGTGTTGGAGGTGTCATGGGAAGTACTAAAAAATAGCTTGTGGTTGTTCCTAGGTCCCCTTGCATTTCTGGGCACTGTTTTACCCAAAGAGAGCAATGGATCAAGCCCGAGAGCTGGTGAACATGTTGGAGAAGATAGCCGGCCCCATTGGCATGCGTATGAGCCCACCGGCCTGGGTGGAACTGAAGGATGATCGCATAGAGACCTATGTCAGAACCATTCAATCCATGCTGGGGGTTGAGGTATAAATTTACTTGAATTTTCTGGATGCCCATTTTGAAATACTTGAATACTTGATTTTATATTACCCTGGTTGTTGGTCTGCTGTTGATGGTGTCCAGGAACCTGTGTCTTACTCATATGCATGTGAAACAATGAACAGAGTAGTCTACATGCCCTTTGGCTGGGTTTGCTTCTCTCCTGTGTTGGCACTCTCACTCACTGTAGTGTTCTGTTCCTCATGTAATCGGCCAAGAGAATAGCTGACTTAACTTCAGTTTGTTATCATTATAGAACATATGCTCAGAAAGCAGTTTCCTGGGCCAGGTGCTATCTTGGACGATTCAGTACTGAGCTGTCACAGTCTGGTCTGGCTTAAGATTCAAATTGCTCCGATGATGAACTTGGCAGGGGGCCTATCAGCTTGTTCCTGATAGCCGAACGGTATCACTAGAGCTGAGCAGGTCATAGTATTCACAGCTTAGTAGTTCAGGCCTACAGTTCTTATCTGTACATAAAACAGAGGAAGAAGATTAAGGAGGGAGCAAAAGCAGGCAAAAAATTTTGGAGATAACTGGTCCTTGAATTGAAGAGTCAGTTCATGTGAGATCAATACTAGAATTAGGTTATGTTCGCGTCATGACTTTCTCTTGATCCACCACTCTGGGTGTATCATCTGTAGCAGCACACTCATGTTCTCCCTTTCTTTGTATTTTCTTGCTAACTTTCCATGTCTTCTTATTCTGTAGTGGCCTCCCCTGGGCCTGATAAATTCTGCCTTGCTTTCAAAAGAAAAGTCCAGCTTAGTACCTCCGCTCGCTCCCCCATCTCATGACTTGGCATGTTCCTTTTATGAGAGTGCACTGCCAACAATCTTCATGGATATTGACATGGATATGAGTTACATTCCTCATGTAACTTTGTCTTACTTGGTCATATTGGTCTTATTATCTGTCATCTTTAGGGCATTCTGTTTCATTATTCTCTTTATTTCAGGGTGATAAACTCAGATGTCTGCCGGAGTGAAGTGAGCCAGGAGGGGACTCTAGTGAATAAAGAGAGTAAACCCCATGACTGCAGATAACAGCCCAGCATTGTCAAATTGATTTTTAATTTGTTTTTCAATAGAAGCCAAAAATATAGATTTGCACTTGTGTATCTACCTATGTTTAAATGTTAATGTAAAAAAGACTTGTGACTCATTATAGAGACTAAAAAACCACATCCGTTTCTTAGATCCAGCCCATAGGCTCATAGTGTACCGCCCTTGTTCTGTGTGACTTTGGAAGTTCTTTGATATGATTGCTGGAATGTGTGTCCTCTGAAAGATCTTAATTTAAAACTAATCTGGTTTGGAATGGTATACTATTGATTTCTGATTCTAGCATAAAAGGTTGGCAAATTTATTTTACTTCTGTGCTGCTTTCCTTTATTCACATTTTGAAAGAGCCTCTTTTTTTTTCCCCCTCTTACTTTAATTTTTTTCAGTTTTTTTAATCACACTGCACGGCATGTGGTACCTTAGTTCCCCAACCAGGGATCAAACCCGAGCCCCCTGCAGTGGAAGCGTGGAGTCTTAACCACTGGACCGCCAGGGAAGTCAGATCCTTTGTTTTTAGTATCAGATCTCTTAAGTAGTGAGAGGTAGAAGATACTGATATAAGATAAGCTGCTGGCAATATTTTTCTCTATCCTAATCAGAGAGTTAGGAAGATCTTATGGATTTGGCAGTGACTTCATTTCCTTTGCATTTGGCTCTGAATCCTTTCTTCTGATATTATGTTCCCTATTTCCTAGTAAAAGTTCTGTGGCATGAATGTCATAAGGCACTTAGTTTACTAAAGAGAGTGGCAAAAAAAAAAAAAATGTCGGGAATTAAAAGCATCAACTAATAAGAAACCCTTTCATATTTTTAAGTCTGGTCTTTTGCAAGCATCTTAAGTCTCCTGATGAATAAGTCAGGTAATCAGGACCAGCTCTAGATAATTTAACATAGCATGTTACATAGCTAAGCAAAGAAGCCTGAAACCCAACAAATGTGAACCCAAAGGTCTATTCATGTTCAAGGACCTTTCTCTGTGTTGCAATGTCCACCATCTTTGTTTCAGCCCCCACTATACACTAAAGGTCCTCTGGCTTTCCAGACTCTTGAACTGCCCCTGACTAGAACCCTATCAGGGTCCCCTCAGAGTTCCAAAGGCTGACTTATATATACTTTATCTCCTCAAGGGGAAGATACAGATGGTTGTTTGCATCATCATGGGTACACGTGATGATCTCTATGGGGCCATTAAAAAGCTGTGCTGTGTGCAGACTCCTGTACCCTCACAGGTGAGTGGGAGCTAGGCAGGAGGCTCAGATGGAAATTCTAGCATCCCTTGAGGCTTGGAAAAGCGGGATAAATGTGTTCAAAAAGACTGAAGTCACTATTAGAAGCCAGCGTGTGTAGACCCAGCTGGTGAAACGTCCCCTTTAGAGTAACCTGGCGAATAGCAGATGCTCTTTGTAAATACTGCTTTCATGTTCCCACATGAGCACTTGTGCTTGTTCACAGCCAAGTCACCAGGTTGTTTCACATGACTGGGTTCTGAGAGTATAGGCGTCCCTTTGAAAGGGGAAAGCTGGCTTTTCCTATGGAGATTAATTTTTTTTTACTCTGCATGAGATATTTTTGAAAGTTTTTATTGGCTGGTTTTTTGGTTTTCATTTGCATTTTGTGTGCACATGTGTGTACACGCATGCCTGACTAGAGACCCAGTTAGAGTTAGAACTGTTAGTGCAAAGTAAATGATCTGCCAGCTGGAGTTTCTTGAGCAAATGTAGTATTTGCTTTAGGGTAGTTTATGTTGTCTGAAAGGTTGCTAGTGTCCTCTTTCCCCATACCTTTTGGTCCCTCTATTACAGGTCATCAATGTCCGAACCATTGGTCAGCCCACCAGGCTTCGAAGTGTGGCCCAGAAAATTTTACTTCAGATTAACTGTAAATTGGGTGGTGAGCTCTGGGGAGTGGATATTCCTCTGGTGAGTGATGCTGAGATATGTCTTCATTCAGTTCATCTCCCCAAACAGTCCCGCCTGGCTATTTTCCTAATTTTCCTCCCAGAGTTTTCCATATTCTCATTGCCTTGTAATCAGAGTGGTTCATTGCTTGTTTTCATATAGGCCAAAAGCTTAGACTGGTTTTCACATTTTTAAATGGTTGAGAAAAATAAACATAAGACTAATATCTCCAGACACATGAAAATGGTATGAAATTCAGTTTTCACTGTCCTTAAATGCAGTTTTATTGGAACATAGCCTTACTCCTTTATGTACTACAACCTGTGGCTGCTTGTGTGTTGCAGTGGCAGAATTACATAGTTCCCCAGAGACCGTGTGGCTCACAAAGCCTAAGGTCTTTACTGATTAGCTCTTTACAGAAAGTCTGCCAATCCCTGATCTTGACAATCTCTGACTATGTTCACAGTGTTTAAAAATGTCAGTTTGGTTGCACCCTTTCTCCCCCTCTCCCCAGAACTTACTTTCATATGTTGCTTTGGGGTTCAGACAACAGTTCAACATGGGGTGACAGATTACTTGGATGTTTTGGTTTGTTTTTTGCTTTCTGACCCAGAAACAGTTAATGGTGATTGGAATGGATGTTTACCATGACCCCAGCAGAGGCATGCGCTCTGTGGTTGGCTTCGTCGCAAGCATCAATCTGTGAGTGCCACTCCTGGCTCTGTTGTGTTTGGTTACCTTATTTAAACACCTAGTCTTACTATAAAGCCATAAAATTTTTTGAGTATTCAATATTGTAGTAAAAGTATACTAAAATCCTTCCTTCTCTCTCTTCCTATAATATTAATTTGTGCAATTCCTTGTCACACGTCTTAAGTTTCTTCCCTGGCTGCAGTGTAATCCCTTTCAGAATGGAGCCTGTGTCTTGGTGGTAGTGGATTTTTTCCCCTCCAGAAATGAGGGATTTTGTTTGTTTTTTCTGATTATAAAAATGAAGCTTGCTTATGTAAAAATCTCTGGAAATTGAGAAAGTGAAAATTCTTCATGGCTTATCTTTTGTTAACCACCACCAAAGATTTGGCATATATATACTTTTAGGTTCTCTTTTATGTACATATTAACACTTCTAGGTAGCTGGTGGACACACAAGTGGCATATTACTATATATTCTGTTCCTCATTTTTTGTGTACTTAAACTATATATTTTGGACATTTTCCCATATCAGTATAAATAAATGTCCATTGTTTCTTTTTAATTGCTGCATGGAATTTATTATATGCTACAGCACTATTTATTTAATCCTCTGTAGGTGGATATCTAGGGTTTTTTTTTTTTTTTTCAATTAAAAACAGTATGGTAGCAAATATTCACAATTATTTATACTCTGTAGCTGCTTTACATGTATCTTTTACTTGCATCAGCATGTGATTTTACATGTACCATAAATGCATTTGCTGGGTACTTGTGTGACTGATACATGCAGAAGCCTGTGTGTGCTGACATTCAGATCTAGTCCTTCCTCTGTGGATGTGTGTTCATCTTTTCTCTTTCTTCTGTCCCCACCTCTGCCCCAGCACCCTCACAAAATGGTATTCACGAGTGGTATTCCAGATGCCTCATCAGGAGATTGTGGATAGCCTGAAGCTATGCCTGGTGGGCTCCTTAAAGAAGTTTTATGAGGTGAGGAGAACAGCAGTTTTAAAGTATCAGGGTTTTTAAGGACTGCCTTCCTGATCATTTGAAGAGGAAGTCTGATTTAGTGGGGCTTCCCCAGTGGCTCAGCAAGTAAAGAATCCTCCTGCAGTGCAGGAGACACAGGATATGCAGGTTCAAAGCGGATTCGATCTCTGGATGGAGAAGATCCCATGGAGGAGGGCATACCTCCTCCATGTATTCTTGCCTGGAGAATCCCATGGACAGAGGAGCCTGGTGGGCCACAGTCCATAGAGTCACAAAGAGTTGGATACAACTGAAGCGACGGAGCACGCAGGTACTGATTTAGAGAGAGGTATCCCAGATCGAAGGTGAGTTTCCCAAACAGACCATCAACAGGCAGCTCAGAAAGACTGCGTGCTTCTACTTGTCGAGCAGCTTGAAGAGCTCAGTGCTTTGATTTGGTTTGGTAAGTAATGATTATTTCCTGGCTTGTCGGCCTGTTGCCTATAAATATAATCTTTAGGGCCTTATCAGAAAAGTCAGGGTAAATTTCAGTGATTAAAGCAGCTTATTAATTTTCTCAGCTTTTTATGGCTGTTATTAGTCCCTGGCTCTTTTCATTTAGGTTCAAGATCAGTGCCTCCCTGAAAATCACCCCTAGAACTCCAAAGAATGCTGAGCGTGGAGAATTGCTGTCATTAAGCTGATACTGGGTCTGGGACAATGAGCAAGCGAGGTACTGAGTTTTGCCTTGGCCGTACATCAGAGGAAGCACTGATAAGTGGCTTTCATTTCTTAGGGGTCAGAGTTAGCCCTTTGCATAAAGATTAAACAGCAAGAAATCTAATAATTTCTCATGATTAAGGTCAATCTTGAGAACTCTGCCTTGTTTCATTTTAGAGTAACATTTCCTACAGTGTCCTTCAAATAGTTTGATTAACATTGTGTAAACCAGAAATTCAATTTCTGTCTCTGAAGAATTCCATGATATGCTACTTTGTTACCAAGTTCTCTTGCACCTTCCTTCTTATTATTGCTGTTGTTTTCCTGCAAAGTTCTATGTGTCTTTTAGGCCATAGCTTGAAGATTGCTTCTGTGAAGCCTTTCTCTTATTCCCCCGTCTAATCTGTCCCTTGAAAGAAAGTGAAAGTGATTTAGTTGTGTCCAACTCTTTGCGACCCTATGGACTGTACAGTCCATGGAATTCTCCAGGCCAGAATACTGGGATGGGTAGCCTTTCCCTTCTCCAGGGGATCTTCCTAACCCAAGAATTGATCCCAGGTCTTCTGCATTGCAGGCGGATTCTTTACCAGCTGAGCCATGCTTAGCTAGACTTATTTTTTATGGTCCTCTCTCAAGGCCTTCTGTTTACATTCTGCATGGTGATTATCACATCCTGCTTTTTGTTAGTTGTTTGTATCTTTATTTATCTCTCCCTCTAGGTTGTAAATTACTTGAGCCCTGTTCAGTTATTGATGTCTGTGTAATAAAATACCCTAAAACTTCATGACATACAGTGAGCATTTATGATGTTCACTGTCAGGAAGTTGGACAGTGGGCTCCCATTCCTCTCCCTTTGGGCATCTTCATGTGGTCTTTTCACATGAGCTAGTTTAGGCTTCCTCAAGCAAGGTGGCTGGGCTCAGTGCTTGAGCATTCCAAGAGACTAGAGAGCCAGGTGGAAAATGTGTGCCTTGTATACCTTAGCCTTAAAATCCATGTAGTGTCACTTCTACTGCATTTCTATGAGCCAAGTAGTAACATTGTGAATTTGCCTAACTTTTGGAGGGGTCATTTTGGGGTAGGGGTAGACTTAAAGAAAAAACTAATATGCTCTAAAAAGTCTTACTTATATTCTCAAACTTCTATACTAATTATTATTCCCTTCTTATTTATTGGGCTTCCCTGGTGGCTCAGATGGTAAAGAATCTGCCTGCAATGCAGGAGACCTGTGTTCTATCCCTGGGTCATGAGATCCCCTGAAGAAGGGAATGGCAACCCACTGCGAATTCTGTTTGTACCTTAAAATAAACTTGTACAAAACTCTTTAGCATGGGAGTTAGCTTATGGTTTGCTAATCCTGTTCTTCCTCCAAGCAGTTATTTTTCCATCAGTATTATACATCCTGAGGAGGCTTTAACCCAACTTCACAGTATATTTGCTTATCAGTTCAGTTCAGTTCAGTCTCTCAGTCGTGTCTGACTCTTTGCGACCCCATGGACTGCAGCACACCAGGCCTCCCTGTCCATCACCAACTTCCAGAGTTTACTCAAACTCATGTCCGTTGAGTCGGTGATGCCATCTAACCATCTCATCCTCTGTCGTCCCCTTCTCCTCCCGCCTTCAGTCTTTCCCAGCATCAGGGTAAGATTTTCAAATGAGTCAGTTCTTCGCATCAGGTGGCCCAAGTATTGGAGCTTCAGCATCAGTCCTTCCAATGAATATTCAGGACTGATTTCCTTTAGGATGGACTGGTTGGATCTCCTTGCAGTCCAAGGGACTCTCAAAAGTCTTCTCCAACATCACAGCTCAAAAGCATCAATGATTCAGTGCTCAGCTTTCTTTATAGTCCCAACTCTCATATCCATACGTGACAACTGGAAAAACCATAGCTTTGAGTAGATGGACCTTTGTTGGCAAAGTAATGTCTCTGCTTTTTAATATGCTGTCTAGGTTGGTCATAGCTTTTCTTCCAAGGAGCAAGGATCTTTTAATTTCATGGCTGCAGTCACCATTTGCAGTGATTTTGGAGCCCCAAAATATAAAGTCTGTCACTGTTTCCATTGTTTCCCCAGATATTTGCCATGAAGTTATGGGACCAGGTGCCATGATCTTAGTTTTCTGAATGTTGTTTTAAGCCAACTTTTTCACTCTTCTCTTTCACTTTCATCAAGAGGCTCTTTAGTTCTTCTTTGCTTTTTACCATAACTGTGGTATTATTTGCATATCTGAGGTTATTGATATCTCTCCCAGCAATTCTGATTCCAGCTTGTGCTTCATCCAGTCCAGCATTTCTCATGATGTGATTATCAACATTAGTATTATCACAAGACATGGTATAGTTGAATCTTACCAACAAGGTTAGTGTCACATCACAATGCAGGGTTATGGGTAGATATAACCTGAAATGTAAGAGTCAATAGTGACACATTAGTAGAGACCCTCATAGGCATGAATAATTAGTCCAGTTCATCATTATACTGTAAGACTAAAGTATCTCCCAGAGGCATTCCATTTAAGTTTTTAGGCTTCCATTCAACTTTGTCGGGTTCTGAAAGCAGCAGTTCATTTGCGATTTCAGACATCTGGTATTTTTGAGCTAACAGACAGTATCATCTCTTCTCTGGGACTCTTTTAAAAGAGACCAGTGTAATACTGTAATTTCCTCATTGCACAACCATTTATTTCTTTATCCTCAGCTACCATTCTTATTATTTTCCATTTTTTAATTGTAACTATTGTGAAGTGGAATCTCACTGTGGTTTTAACTTGCATTTCCTTAATGATTAACCATGTTGAACATCTTTTCATGTGCTTATTGTCCATTTTTATATCTTCTTTAGAGAAGTCCTTTCAAGTCCTTATCCTGTTTTTCAGTTGATCTTTGTCTTTTTATTTTTGACTTGTAAGAGTTTTTGTTTTATATATTCTGAATACAGAACTTTTATCTGATGTATGATTTGCAGATATTTTCTCCCATTTTGTAGCGTTTCTTTACTTTTTTGATAATGTTATTTGATGCACAAAAGTTTTAAATTTTGATAAAGTCCCATTTGTCTATTTTTTCTTTTGTTCCTTGTGCTTATGGTATCAAGTCTGAGAATCTGTTACCTAATTTGAAGTCACAAAGATTTACACCTTTGTTTTTCTTCTAATAGTTTTAGAGCTTTAGCTCTTACCATTTAGGTCATTGATCCACTTTGAGTTACATTTTGTGTATGGAGTAAAGCAGGGGTCCATCTCTACTCTTTTGCATGTAGTTACCTGCTTCTCCCAGCACCTCTTGTTGGAGAGACTGTTCTTTACAGACTGGTATTGGCATCCTGATTAAGATTCAGTTGGCCAAACAAAGCTGTTTGGGTTTATTTCTGAACTATCAATTCTATTCCTTTGGTTTATTTGTCATCCTTAGGTCAGAGTAACACTGTTTTGGTTATATTGTTTCATTTTAGTTAGTTTTGAAGTTAGGAAGTCTGAGTTTTCCATGTTTTTTCTTTCAATATTGTTTTGGTTATTCAGATACCCTTGGCATTCCATATGAATTTGAGAATAGTCATTTTCATTTCTTTTTTCAAAAAAGGCCATTGGAAATTTGATAGCAATTGCATTGAATTTATAGATGACTTTGCAAATATTGTAATCTTAAATTTACCCTAGCAGTATGTAGACACAGGATGTTTTTTCGTTTATTTAGGTTGTTTCTAATTTCTCTCAGCAATGTTTTATAGTTTCCGTGTACAAGTATTTCACTTTCCTGATTAAGTTTACTCTGGATATTTTATTCTTTTGAATGCTACAGTTATGGAATAGTTCTTATTTTTGGATTATTCATGCTGGTGTTTAGAACTAACTGTTTTATGTATTAATGTTCAACTGTTCAACTTTTCCAAACTTACTAGCTTTAGTAGATTTTCCCCCCAATTCTTTTGGATTTTTTGTGTATAGAATCAATTATGTGCCAGTAGAAATAGTCACACTTCTTTCATCTGAATTTAGTTGCCTTTTATCTGTTTTTCTTGCTTAATTGCTCTAACTGGAACTTCCAGTACAGTTTTTAATAGAAGTGGTAAAAACAGGCATCCTTATCTTTTTCTTGCTCTTAGGTGGATACTTTTAAGTCTTTAACCATTTAGCATGATGTTAGCTGTGGGCTTTTCATAGACTCATTATATCATGTTCAGGAAGTTTCTTTATGTTCCTAATGGGGAGAGTGTTTTTATGGTGAAAGTGTGTTGGACTTTATAAGTCTCATTCATGTTACTGCCAAATTAATTTCAGTAGTACACAGAATATTGTTCCTGTGTGGTTCTATGGTGTGCCTCTTTCTTTGTGATAATTTTATATTAGGGTTTCCAGAGAAACAGAATCAACACAATGTGTGTGTGTGTATGTGTGTGTATTTTGAGGAACTGGCTTATGTAACTTACAGAGGCTTGCAAGTCCAAAATGTACTGGGTTGGCCAGCAGCCTGGAGACCCAGGGAAGGGCTGATGTTGCAGATTAAGTTTGCGTTTATCCTAATTGATATTTTATGTCTTATTTTATGTGTCAGTTGATTTTTGCATCAAACTAGGAAATCTTTGGTCAGTATTTCTTCACATATACTTTTGCCCCTTTCCCTTTCTCCTCTGCTACTAAGACTCCCATTATTTGTATGTTGTTATGCTTGATGGTGTTGCACTGCATTTCAGAGGCTACATTTATTTTTCTTCCGTTTTTTTCTATTTCTCATACTGGATTATCTACTCTTAAGCCCCTCTACTGAATTTTTCATTTCCATTTCATTTAATACTTTCTGACTCCAAAATTTTTGTTGGTTCTTTCTTACAATTTTTTTTAAATATTATTTTTTGGCTGTGGTAGGTCTTCATTGCTGCGTGCAGGCTTTCTCTATTTGTGGTAAGCAGGGGCTACTCATTGTTGTGGTGTGTGGACTTCTCATTGCAGCGGCTTCTCCTGTTGCAGAGCACAGGCTCTAGGCACATGGGCTTCAGTAGCTGCATGTAGGCTCAGTAGTTGTGGCGCATGGACTTAGTTGCTCTGAGGCATGTGGGATCTTTGTGGACCAGGAATCGAACCAGTGTCCTTTGCATTGCAAGGCAGATTCTTAACCAGTAGACCACCAGGGCAGCCCCTTTCTTATAATTTCTGTATTTTTATTGGTAGTCTTTTTTTGTGTGAGATTTTCCTTAAAGTCTTGGATGTAGTTTTCTTTAGATCTTTGAACATTATTTAAAATGATTGGTTTAAAGTCCTTGTCTAGTATAACCAATGTCTGGGCTTCTCCAGTACAGTTTCTATTTACTACATTTTTTCATGTGAATGGGCTTTACGTTACTATTTCCTGGCATGCTTCATAGTTTTTTAATTGAAAGCTAGACATTTTTAATATAATGCTGATGACTCTGCAAGTCAGATCTCCACCCCCGTGGACTGTTGTTGTTGCTCTTTGTTTTATGACTTTCCTGGCCTGATTCTGTAATCTTGGTAATCTAAACTGTGTGTAGTCACTGATATCTCCCCTTAGTTTAGCTTCACTTCAGTTCAGTTCAGTCACTCAGTAGTGTCTGACTCTTTGCGACCCCATGAATCGTAGCATGCCAGGCCTCCCTGTCCATCACCAACTCCTGGAGTTTACTCAAACTCATGTGCATCAAGTTGGTGATGCCATCCAGCCATCTCATCCTCTGTTGTACCCTTCTCCTCCTGCCCCCAATCCCTCCCAGCATCAGGGTCTTTTCCAGTGAGTCAGTTCTTCGCATCAGGTGGCCAAAGTATTGGAGTTTCAGCCTCAGCATCAGTTCTTCCAATGAACACCCAGGACTGGTCTCCTTTAGGATGGACTGGTTGGATGTCCTTGCAGTCCAAGGGACTCTCAAGAGTCTTCTCCAACACCACAGTTCAAAAGCATCAATTCTTCGGTGCTCAGCTTTCTTCACAGTCCAACTCTCACATCCATACATGACCACTGGAAAAACCATAGCCTTGACTAGATGGACCTTTGTTGACAAAGTAATATCTCTGCTTTTTAATATGCTATCTAGGTTGGTCATAACTTTCCTTCTAAGGAGTAAGCATATTTTAATTTCATGGCTTAAAATAAATAAAATAGTTTAGCTTAGTGATCAGCTAATGACAGGATAAGAATTTCTTCAAATGCTTTGAATGTTCTGCATCCTCCAGCGATTGCTGGATTATTTTTACAGTTACTGTGGTAGTGAAACTGCAGATTTTACAGCTATTGCAAAGAAACAGGGATATGAACAAAACAAGTTAAAACACCACAAAGCTCAAGATCCAGACAGTTTTATTGAATAAATGCAGTTCAGATTCTTTCAAGCTCTAGTTAGTTTTCACAGCCCTAAAAAAGTTGCTTTTGACCCTTTGTGCAGTATGCTTGTTGCTTTTATGGTTGAACAGTTTTTCAGAGGTCCTTACTTTCTCATTCAAGAAGCATTTCTTGAGGAATGCTCTTGACAGTCTGCTTTTGTCAAGTGCAAGTATTTTTCTAGGTGGACAGTCATTAGACTTTAGAAGCCCCTAAAACTAGATCACACTAGAAAACCTCCATCATTTGGTTTTAGGACCCCAAGGGGCTACTTTCTAGGAATAAGAGTAATTAAAGCAAACTGTAGCTCACCTTTGCATTATTTAAAATTTTTGAATCAGATATGATGATCTGGTGTTCTAGTGTTTCCAAGTTTCTCATAGTACAAATACTCCAGGTACCTGGAAGAAACGAACTTGAATCTTCTCTGTGTGAAAAACATCGTTCCAGGCCCCACATTACTTGTATTACTTGCTTAACAATGTAAATACAAGCATACCTCAGAGATAGGATATTGTGGGTTCAGTCCCAGACTACAACAGTAAAGCTAGTACTGCAATGAAATGAGTCACAAGTTCTTAGTGTCCCAGTGCATATAAAAGTTAGTTTTACACTATAATGTAATCTTATTAAATGTTCAGTAAACAAATATGCATATCTTAATTTTAAAATATATTGAAAAAATGGCACTGATAGACTTGCTCAACACAAAGTGACACAAACCTTTAATTTGTAAAAAATGCAATATCTGCAAAATGCAGTGAAGTAAAGCACAATAAAATGAGGTATTCTATGTCTAAGCTATGTTAGCATTCAGTTTTTTAAAAGGAATATTACACACTCATGTATACATGTGTGTTTGATATAGTTATATACATACACACATATACATAAATATGCATTCAAAATACATATATACACATACATATGTGTGTGTATATATATATATATCATATTTATCATATATATAATTTGAGTTTAATTGAAAAGAAAGATTAAGTAGGTGAAAATACAAATAGACTGAAACACAGAGAGATGATGAGAGCTGTATTTGGGTTCTTTTTCTTTAGGGACATAAGCTAATTCTGGAAGAGGCAGCTGAAACACTGAAAAGCTGTGAAGCACTTTTGAAGTCTTTAGGAATCAAAAGCTAGAGGCCTGGGCCCCCATGTCAGTGTCATCCGGAGTCTGTTCCCCATTACTTGTGAATCTGAAGGGCTGCAGACTCTGAATAAAGAAGAACTGTGGGTAGACCAACTCTGAATTAATTTCAGTTCTTGAATATGGATTCAGGTAAACTCTGACTGCTAGCTTTACTGCCCATTTGCCAAAAGCAAATAAAAATCCTCTGAAGGAAGATAGTAGTATCCTGGGCATCACATTTTTTCTGCAATATCTAGCAATCAGTAAAGAATAACCAAGGATTCAAGAGAAAATGAAGGAACTGAAAAACCAAGAAGATCTACAGATAATTGATCCAGATACACAGAGGATTTAGCCAGATGAATAATCAGATAGGTTTTAAAATAACTACACTTAATAAATTCAGAGAAATGGAAGATAACATTAAGAATTTTAGCAAAGAATTCTTCAGGAGTCCTATGGGGAAAAACTGAAATTTATAGAACTAAAAATTATGCTTACCAAAATTAAACAGTCAATGAATTGGTGCATTAGGTTGCTAGGGCTGCCATAACAATATCCCATGGATTGAGTGGCTTAAACAATAAAAGTTTATTTCCTCACAGTTATTATGTAGGGTAGGAAGTCTAAGATCAAGGTGCTGTTTTAGAGGGCCGGATTCTCCTGAGGCCTCTCTTCTTGTCTTAAAGATGGCTGTCTTCTGTGTCACATAATGTTCACCCCATGTATGTCTGTGTACCAGTCCCTTCTTATTAGAAAGACACCAGTCATATTTGATGAGGGCCCACCCCTGTGACCTCATTTAAACTGAATAACCTCTTTAAATAGATATTCCAAGTACAGTCACATTCTGGGTATAGTGGATTAGGTCTTCAACACACAAATTTTGGAGAAACATATCTTTGTGCATAACAATGGGTAATCTTAGTTTAGGCTTAATTGAGGAAATAAAGAGACCATTAAAATATAGGTAAAAAAATAAATTTCACTGAGATACAGAGGGTTAGAAAATATAGCAAGGCAACAGACATGGGAGTTACGGAGTTAAAATATAATACACACATAAGTGGCCCAGAAGGAGGTAAGTGAGAATAGAGGGCAGAAAAGACAATGGTAAAGAATATTCTAAAAGTGATAGAAAACACATCAAGTCATAGAGACAAGAAATCTGTCAAATCCCAAGCAAGATATAAAAGGTGCACTTAGGCACATTATCGGAGAAGGCGATGGCACCCCACTCCAGTACTCTTGCCTGGAAAGTCCCATGGATGGAGGAGCCTGGTGGGCTGCAGTCCATGGGGTCGCAAAGAGTCGGACACGACTGAGCGACTTCCCTTTCACTCTTCACTTTCATGCATCGGAGAAAGAAATGGCAACCCACTCCAGTGTTCTTGCCTGGAGAATCCCAGGGATGGGGGAGCCTGGTGGGCTGCCGTCTATGGGGTCACACAGAGTTGGACACGACTGAAGTGACTTAGCACCAGCAACAGCAGGCACATTATAATAAAACTGTTGAAAGTAAAGACAAATATATATATGTACCTGTTATGGAGAAGGCAATGGCAACCCACTCCAGTACTCTTGCCTTGAAAATCCCATGGATGGAGGAGCCTGGTGGGCCGCAGTCCATGGGGTCGCTAAGAGTTGGACACGACTGAGCGACTTCACTTTCACTTTTCACTTTCATGCATTGGAGAAGGAAATGGCAACCCACTGCAGTGTTCTTGCCTGGAGAATCCCAGGGATGGGGGAGCCTGGTGGGCTGCCGTCTGTGGGGTCGCACAGAGTCGGACATGACTGAAGGGACTTAGCAGCAGCAGCAGCAGCACCTGTTAAGACATATTATGTATATACACACCTGTTAAGGAAAACAAGACACTTATCTTCAAGGAGCAACAAATTGACAGATAGTGAACTAGTCAAACAGTTTGAACCACAAATAAAGAGTAGCTACAAAATGCTGAAGGAAAATAACTACCAACATAGAATCTGATACCCACTAAAAGTAACTTTTAGTAAGGTGAAAAAAAGACTCTGTTACTGGCAGATTTGCAGTGAAGGCATATACTAAAGAGCGTTTTTCACCTAGAAGGAAAATTATCCCAGAAAGAAATGTAGAAATGGTTAAAGGAATAAAAATAGGAATAAAAGTGCCAAACATGGGCATAAATTTAAATGAATGCCCACCATCTAAAATAATTAATGTTTTTGAATGGATATGTATTCATTTGTGTGTATAAATTTCAAGTTAATGACAATAACATCATATCTTGGAGATATATCTGGGAGAAGTAAATGAAATTCCAATGCCTTGAGTTTCTTTAATTGTTGAGGAAAAGGTGAAAGTACTAATATATATTATATTTTGATACACTAAAGAGTTATGTTGTAATTTCTGGGGTAGCCACTAAAAGAATAAAAGAAGAGCATGCAACAATTGAGACAAGAAAAGAGAAAATGAAATAATAAAGTTTTTAAGGAAAAAATATAGATTAGGTGAAACAGCAAGCGATACCTGGACCTTGAATATGTCATGCTAAGTGAAAGAAGCCAGTCATAAAGGACCACACATTCACATATTACATGAGTCCATT
Organism: Bubalus kerabau; assembly: GCF_029407905.1. Taxonomy (NCBI): domain Eukaryota; kingdom Metazoa; phylum Chordata; class Mammalia; order Artiodactyla; family Bovidae; genus Bubalus; species Bubalus kerabau. The sequence goes on from NC_073627.1 coordinate 136,011,330, forward strand.
CATCAGAAATGTTTAGAATAGTCACATTTTTAGGAACAGAAAGTAGATTAGTGGTTGCTTAGGGCTAAGTTAGGGAGAGAGTAAAAGATGTAGAGTGGTGGTAGTTTTAAGAGTCTGGGGCTTCTTGTTGAGGTGATGAAAATGTTATAAAATTGATTGTGGTAATAGTTGTATATATCTGTGAATCCACTAAAAACCATTTAATTTTACACTTTAAATTGGTGAATTAAATGGTATATGGATTATCTGAATAAAGGTATTTTTAAGAAAATTAACCTTATAGAAATTCTGGCATTCTAAAATGTAATAAATGAAAATTTCAGTATGGGGGCTTAACATCAGATTTGATTAGGCAGAAAGATATAGCTAGAAATTTGAAGATAGGTCAGTTGATATCATTCAGTGTGAAGAAAAAAAGAAAAAATAAGGAATTCTAACAGAGGCTCGGAGATCTGTGGGACAACATCAGCCATAGCAATATGAACATAATGTGATTCCCAGAAGGGGAGTAATGAGAAAGGATAAGGAAGAAAGAACACTGGAGGAGACAATAGCCCCAAATTCCCCAAATTAGTGAAAAAAATCATTCATCCAAGAGGCCCAATGAACACTAAATAGGAAAAACTCAAAGATACCCACACTGAGACACAACCTAGTAAAACTGCTAAAAGACAGAGAGGGCATCTTGAAAGCACCAAGTGAAAGCCACTCGTTGTGTTCAAGGCATCTTCAATTCGATTAAGAGCTGACTTCTCATCAGCAGTCGTGGAGGCCCGAAGGCAGTCAGATGACATACTGCAAATGCTGAAAGAAAAAGAAGGTTGAATAGGAATTGTATATCCAGAAAAGCTCCTGTTCAGAAATGAAGGCGAAACCTTGACATTGTGTTCAGTGAAAGAAGCTAGACATAAAAAGTCATGTATTTATATTATTCCATTTCTATGAATAGGCTTCCCAGGTGGCACTAGTGGTAAAGAACCTGCCTGCCAATGCAGGAGACATAAGAGATGAAGGTTCCATCTCTGGGTTGGGAAGATCTCCTAGGGGAGGGCATGGCAATCCACTCCCGTATTCTTAACGTGGAGAAGCCCATGGATACAGGAACCTGGTGGGCTACCGCACAGTCAGACACTACCGAAGTGGCTTAGCATGCATATCTGAAATATCTGGAATAGGCGTATTTGTAGAGACAAAACAGAGATTGCTGGTTTCCAGAGAATGAGAATGCTGGCAGGAATAGGGAGTGACTGCTGATGGGTACAAGGTTCTTCTCAGGGTGATGAAAATATTATTGAAATAGGTAGTGTTGATAGGTATATAATTTAGTGAATATACTAAAATCTCTGAATTATACTCTAAAATGGTGATTTTTTGTGATTTATATCATTTTTTTTTTAAAGGAGAAAGTGTAACATTCTGAGATAAAAGCTGGGGGGATTTGTCACTAGCAGACTGCAAGAAGTACTTAAGGGAGTCCTTCATGTAGAAATGAAATGACATAGACAGTAACTTGTATCCACATGAAGAAATAAGTAGCCCGGGAAAGGTAACTATATAGATAAAGGAGAGAAAAAATATATTTTTGTTTGTAACTTTTCTTCTAGTTTGTGTTTTAAGAGACAAAGACAAAAAGCAATAATTATAATTGGATGTGTATACAGTATATAAATATATAATTTGTATGACAAAGTTACAAAGGGGAGCAGAGGGAATAGAGGCATATAGAAGCAAAGTTTTTGAACAATACCAAAGTTAACTTTGTATTAATTGACCAAATGAGATTGTTGTAATATGTTAATTGTAATCCCCAGGTGAAACACTAAGAAAATAACTCAAAAATGTAAGAAAAAGAATGACGAGGGAGTTAAAATGGTAACTAGAAAATGCCTGTTTAATACAAATTAAGGCAGTAGAGGAAAAATAGAGGGACAGAAAAGATATAAGGCATGTGGAAAACAAATAGTAAAATGGCAGATGTAAATTTTACTCTGTCAGTAATTGCACTAAATGTAAATGGACTAAACACCATTCAGAAGTATAAATTAGTAACTTAGATTAAGTGAAAATATGAAGATGTACTTTCTACACGAGACATATTTTAGTTTCAAAGACACAGTATGTTGAAAGTAAAAGAAGAAAATAAACCATGGAAATAATAACCAAAAGAGAGCTGGAGTAGCTATACAAATAGGCCAGATAGACTTTAAGACAGCAGTTGTTACTGGAGACAAGAAAAGACATTTGTAGTAGCAGAAGGGTCTGTCCATGAGAAGATCATAAAGCATAAACTCATGTGAAACTAGCAATATAGATCCAAAAATATATGAAACAAAAACAAATATAAATGAAAGGAGAAATAGACAATTCATTAATAGATGGAGATTTCAAAATTCCATTTTCAGTAATGGATAGAACAAGTAGAAATAAGATCAACAAGGAAATAGAATATTTGAACAATTCTGTGGTCTAACTCAACGTAACAGACATTTACAGAGCACCCAACAACAGAACTCCTATTCTTCGCAAATGTACGTGACGTATTCTCCATGATAGAATGTATGTAAAACAAGACTCAGTACATTTAAAAAAATTAAAACTCTGCAAAATATGGTCTGAAACCACAACTAGCATGAAATTAGAAGTTAATACAAGGGACATTTGGGAAAGTCACAACTATATGGAAATTAAACAATACTCTTAAGTAACCAAGAGGTCAAAGAAGAAATCAAAGGGGTAGTTAGGAAACAATTTGAGATAAATGAAAATAAAACATACCAAAACTTGTGGATGTATGTAAAGCAGTAGTTAGAAGAAAATGTATAGCTGTAAATGAGTGAGTGAGTGAGTGAGTGAAGTCTCTCAGTCGTGTCCGACTCTGTGCTACCCCATGGACTGTAGCCTACCAGGATTCTCCATCCATGGGATTTTCCAGGCAAGAGTACTGGAGTGGGTTGCCATTTCCTTCTCCTGGGGGTCTTCCCAACCTAGGGATCGAACATCTGCATTGTAGGCAGATGCTTTACCGTCTGAGCCACCTATATTAAATAAGAAAAATCTCCAAACAACCCAAGTTCCATCTTAAAAACTGGAAAAAGAAGAGCAAACTAAGCTCAAAGCAAGAAGGAAAAAACTGATAGAGGTTATAGCATAGATAAGTGAACTGGAACACTGAGAAACAACAGAGAAAACCAGTGCGACCAAAAATTGATTATTTGAAAAGATCAACAAAATTGATAAGCCTTTAGCTAGCACCCATGAAAAAGGGAAGAATCAAGATACTAAGATCAGGAATGAAAAAGACTGACCTTGCAGAAATAAAAAGGATTTTAGGAAATGAACAACTATATGCCCAGAAATTAGATTACCTAAGTGAGATGGGCAAACTCCAAAAAAGGCACAAACCATCAAAACTTTTTAGTTATACCAAACATTGAAAGAATATTCTTTCACGAACTCTTCCAAAAAATAGGAAAGGAGGGAACATTTTCCAGTTTGTACCATAAGGCCAGTATTACCCTGATACTAAAGCTAAACTGGTTCCAAATTGGGAAAGGAGTATGTCAAAGCTGTATATTGTCACCGTGCTTATTTAACTTACATGCAGAGTACATCATGTGAAATGCTGGGCTGGATGAAACACAAGTTGGAATCAAGATTGCAGGGAGAACAGCCTCAGATATGCAGACAATACCACCCTTATGGCAGAAAGCAAAGAGGAACTAAAGAGCCTCTTGATGAAAGTGAAAGAGGAGAGTGAAAAAGCTGGTTTAAAACTCAACATTCAAAAAACTAAGATCTTGGCATCTAGCCCCATCACTTCATGGCAAATACCTGGGGAAACAATGGAAACAGTGTTTATTTTCTTGGACTCCCAAATCACTGCCCATGGTGACTGCAGCCATGAAATTAAAAGATGCTTGCTCCTTGGAAGAAAAGCTATGTCAAACCTAGACAGCATATTAAAGAGCAGAGATGTTACCTTCCCAACAAAAGTCCGTTTAGTCAAAGCTATGGTTTTTCTAGTAGTCATGTATGGATGTGAGAGTTGGGACTATAAAGAAGGTTGAGTGCTGAAGAATTGATGCTTTTGAACTGTTGTGTTGGAGAAAACTCTTGAGAGTCATTTGGACTGCAAGGAGATCCAACCAGTCAATCCTAAAAGAAATCAGTCCTGAATATTCATTGGAAGGACTGATGCTGAAGCTGAAACTCCAATTCTTTGGCAACCTGATAAGAAGAACTGACTCACTGGAAAAGACCCTGATGCTGGGAAAAATTGAAGGCGGGAGGAGAAAGGGACGACAGAGGATGAGATGGTTGGATGGCATCACTGACTCGATGGACATGAGTTTTTGAGCAAGCTCCAGGAGTTGGTAATGGACACGAAAGCCTGGCATGCTGCAGTCTGTGGGGTCACAAAGAGTCAGAGACAAATGAGTGACTGAACTGAACTGAAAGCTAGACAAAAATATCATAAGAAAATGGCAGAAGATTTCTAGACTGGAAATGAAGTTAAAGTATGCCTTTTAAAATATTTATTTTATTTGTTTATTTGTTTGTACCAGGTCTTAGTTGCAGGTGGGATCTTTAGTCGTGGCATGCAAACTCTTAGTTATGGTACGTGGGATCTGGTTCCCTGACCAGGGATCGAATATGGGCCCCCTGCATTGGGAGCATGGAGTCTTAGCACTGGGCCACCAGGGAAGTCCCAAGTTAACTCTCTGTATCTATTTGACATTGTCTTACATACAAAAAACCATCAAGAATATGTGTATACACACTATTGTAGCTAATAAAAGTTCAGCAGGGTTGAAGATACAAGATTAATATGCTGTAATCAACTCTTTCTCTAAGCCACTATTGTATTCCTACAGAAAGAGGAAACTTTGGTCACAGAGTCATAGAAGGCCATATAAACAAGCAGAGACACATACACAGAAGGTGGCACTGAAAAGGTGGAAATGAGATTGGAGTGATGTATATACAATCCAAGAAACACTAAGGATTTTCAGAAACCACCAGAAGCTAAAGTAAGGCAAGGAAGTATTCTTTCCTAGGGCTTTTGGAAGATGCATGTTGCACTGCTGATAACTTCAGTTCTGGACTTCTACCCTCTAGAAATGTGAGAGAGTACATTTCTGTTGTTCCAAGCAACTCAGTTTGTGGTTGTTAAAGCAACCCTTGAAAAGACTACAACAACCTAGTGGGTTATATTCCAGTTATGCAAGGTTGGTTCAACATTTTAAAATTTGTATACAGTCCATCAGTAGGCTCAAGAAGAAAAATCCTGTCACACCAATAGATGCAGAAAAAGCATTTGACAAAAATCAGCTCCCATTCGTGATTTAAAAAATAAAAAAGCCTCCCAACAGACTAGCACTATAGGAAGAACTTCATAAGCTTGATAAAGAACACCTACAAAAATCCTGCAGCTAACCTTGTACCTAATTCTGAGAAACTACATACTTCCCCCTAAGATCAAGAACAAAGTGTTTCTTCTCTCACCATTCCTATTCAGCATCATACTGGGAGTCCTTGCTAATGCAAAAAGACAAAAAGGAGTAAAACTTATACAGATGAAAAGGAGGGGAAAAACTTTACAGGTAGCATGTCTACATAGACATCTCAAGAAATCAACAACAAAAAAGAACTCTGCTGGAATTATAAGGTTGCAGGATACAAAGTAAATATACAAAATTAAATGGCTTAAAAAAAAAACCCACATAATCAATTCCTTTTCTATATACCAGCAATGAACAATTGGAATTTGAAATTGAAAGCCATACAATTTGTATTAGCACCAAAAAAAGAGAAATATACAGATATAAATCTAACAAAGTTTGTGTAAGATCTACATGAAGAAAACTCTTAAAACTCTCGTGAGAAATATCAAAGAATCTAAAAAAAGGGAGAGCTATCCCATGTTTATTGATAGAAAGACTCAATATTGTCAAGATGTCAATTCTTCCCAATTTGATCCATAGATTCAGTGTAGCACTAGACAGAATCCCAGCAAAGTTTAAATGGAAAGGCAAAAGACACAGGGTAGCCAACACAGTATTGAAGAAAAACAAAATCAGGGGACTTAGGCTGCTGTAGATCTACAGGAATATAGATGGTGTGGTGTTGACAAAAGAAGACAAGGTAACAGCCCAGAAATAGACCGGTACAAATACATTCCAGTGATCTTTGATAAAAGAACAGGGGCACTTCAATGGGAAAAGGAGACTCTTCAATAAATGGTACTGGAATAGCTGCCCAGCCACATGGAAAAAAAAAAACAACAACCCAAAAAACAGTGACAAGAAAAACCACAAACTATATCCAGACCATATACGTTTCACAAAAAGTAACTCAAAATTATCACAAATTTAGTGTTAAAATACAAAACTGTAAAAGGTATAGAAATTCTTGGTCACCTTGGGTTTGGTGATGACCTTTTGATACCAAAGCACTATTACCATGTGGACATTTCACTGTCCATGAAAGAACTGATGAACAGAACTTAATTAAAATTTTAAAAAACTTCTGTGAAAGACACTAAGAGAAGGAAAAGAAGCTACATATTCAGAGGAAATACTTGTGAAACACATATATGATAAAGTCCTGTTACTTAAAAAACAGAATTATTAAAAACTCAGAAGTAATAAGATGGGCAAAAGACTTTGAACAGACTTCTCATCAAAGAACATATACAGATGGCAAATAAGTATATGCAGAGATACTCAATATAATATTGCTGCTGCTGCTGCTAAGTCGCTTCAGTCGTGTCCGACTCTGTGCGATCCCATAGACGGCAGCCCACCAGGCTCCCCCATCCCTGGGATTCTCCAGGCAAGAACACTGGAGTGGGTTGCCATTTCCTTCTCCAATGCATGAAAGTAAAAAGTGAAAGTGAAGTCGCTCAGTCATGTCCGACTCTTTAATGACCCCATGGACTGCAGCCTACCAGGCTCCTCCATCCATGGGATTTTCCAGTCAAGAGTACTGGAGTGGGGTGCCATTGCCTTCTCCTCAATATAATATTAGGGAATGCCAAATTTAAACAAAGTACCACTGCACATCTTTCAGAATAGCCAAAGTCCAAAAACTGACACCACCAAATGCTGGTGAGGATGTAGAGCAATCTCGCGTCATTGCCTGAGGGAGTGTGGAATGGTGCAGCCATTTTGGAAGACAGTTCAGCAGTTTCTTACAAACTAAACATTCTCTTACCATACCATCCAGCAGTCATACTCCTTGGTACGTACCCAGATGAGTTGAAAGCATATGTCTACACACACAAACAAAAATTACACAATTTTTATAGCAGCCTTATTTACAATTGTTAAAACTTGGAAGCAACCAAGATGTCCTTCAGTAGGTGAATGGACAAATAATCTATAGGACATCCAGACAGTTACAAATTCATCAGTAAACAGAAATGAACTATTGAATTAGGGGAAGATCCAGAGGAATCTTAAATGCATAATAAAGTGAAAGAAGCATATCTAAAAAGGCTACATACTGTATGATTCCAACTACAGGACAGTCTGGAAAAGACACAAAGTATGGACACAGTAAATAGATAGTGATTACCAGAGGTTTGGGAGGGTGAAGATAGGATAAATAGGGAGAACAGGGGATTTTTAGGACTGTAAAAATATTGTATATGATACTACAAATGACATGTGACAAATGTAGACAAATGACATGTATTTTTCAAAGCCTATAGAATGTACGAGAGTAAACTCTAATATAAACTGTGTGCTGTGCTCAGTCACTCAGTCGTGTCTAACTCTTTGTGACTCCATGAACTGTAGCCTGCCAGGCTCCTCTGTCCATGGGATTTTCCAGGTGAAAATACTGGGGTGGATTGCCATTTCCTATTCCAGGAATCTTCCCAACCCAGGGGTTGAACCCGGGTCTCCTGCATCTCCTCCATTGGCAGGCAGATTCTTTACCAATGGGCCACCTGTTGACTTTAGTTGATAATAATATATCAGTATTCATCATTTGTAACAAATGTCCTATTCTAATGTAATATAGTAACAATGGGGGAAATTGTGTGATTGGTGGGGAAGGTGTATATGGGAACTCTGTACTATGGCCTCAGTTTGTTTGTAAACTTAATACTGGTCTAAAAAACAAAGTCTTTATTTAAAAACATGCACATATGATGGGATGCTACCACAACTCATACTAAAGTGCAAGTTAAAGTTGCTCAGTTGTGTCCTGACCCTTTGTGACCCCATGAACTGTAGCCTGCCAGGTTCCTCTGTCCATGGAATTCTCCAGGCCAGAATACTAGAGTGGGTTGCCATTCCCTTCTTTGGGGGATCTGCCCAACCCAAGGATCAAGCCCAGGTCTCCCACATTGCAGACAGATTCTTTACCATCTGAGCCACCGGGGAGCCCACACACACACTAAGATGGCTAAAATAAAAAAGAGTGTTGTTGAGTATGTGGAGAAATTGGAACCCTCATGCATTGCTGGTGGGATTGCCAAATAGTTGAGCTACTTTGAAAAACAGTTTGGCATTTCTTCAGAATGTTAAGCATAGTTACAGGAAACCCAGCAATTTTACTCCTAGATGTAAACCAAAAGAACTGAAAGCATATGTCCACACAAAAACGTGTATATGATGATCATATAGCAGTATTATTCATAATAGCCAAAAGTGAAAATACTCCATATAATTGATGAATGGACAAACAATGTGATGGAATACTATCTGGCAGCATAAAGGAATGAAGTATCGATACATGGTACAACATGGGTGAACTATGAAAATATTATGTTCAGTGAAACTATTTAGTCACAAAGACCACCTATTGATTATGTTTGTCCAGGACAGTCTAATCCAAAGAAACAAAAAGTAGGTTAGTGTGTTTCAGGAGTTGGGGTTGAGGGGTCGTGGAAAATAGTTGCTAGTGCGTATGAGATTACCTTTTTGGGGTGATGAATATATTCTAAAATTGATGATGGTTGCAAGATTCTATAAACTTAAAACTTTTGACTCTTGTACCTTAAAAGAGTGTCTTTTACGGTGTCGCACATTATATCTAAATAAAGCTGTGAATCAGAAAAAACACTACTCCCAAACATCCATCTAGCTTACGTACGTGTGTGAAATCAACAAATTAACACATGCTGCCAAGGGAAAAACAGGTTCGAAAGGTTGGCTTATTTCCCTGGGCCCCCACCCTTCCTCTGACGTGCCTTCACATAGATGTTTTTATATTTTGTCCAGCTTTTCCAATTATCCTCAGCTATAGGATTTCCCAGAATTCCTGGTCTATGAAAGAGGCCTTGCTGGCAAGCTTCATTTCATCTATGGTTTTATTTAAAATCTGTATTTAGATTTATTTTTCTAGTCCAGCAGTTCTCAGATTTTCTGGTCTAAGGAAACCTTAAATATTACTGAGTTTTTTGTTTGTATAAGTGTGTATCTATCAGTGATTATTATCATATTAGATTTTAAAACTGAGAATGTTTTATATTTTTAAATTTTACTTTCAAATACTAATAAGCTCAATACATGTGAATAACAAAAATCACATTTTAAAGATCATAATCACAAAAAGAGAAATACCATATGATTCCACATATATGAGATACTCAAGAGTAGTAAAATTAAAGATAACTACTTTTAAAATGTTTGGTAATGTTTGTTTTACATTTCAGTGAATGGCTGTAATGTTTGGGTTAGTAAAAGGCAAGGAAATGTCCTGCATTTAATTTATTGTGGTGTCACACATCATTTACTTTCTGGAAAATTCTGGTGCATATTTGTGAGAGAATTATAGTGAAAATGCCAAGTAATGTAGTGGTATTGTGAGAACAGTTTTGACTTTGTGGACTCCTTAAAATGACTAAGGGACTCCTGGATGGGAAAGGATTGGAGCCCAGAGTACACCCTGGAAACCACTGCTTGTGGCCCATAGCATTCGTCAGAGCTCCGGGACCACATCTCCCGCTGCCTGCGAGGCTCCTCTAGTACTGCGATGTCTCATGGGCCACTGAAGCCTGACATGTGAGTCTGAGTGCCAGGGTCGCTTTCCATTCACGTGTGAAAATCAAAGCCAAGCTGTTCTTGACACTTGCCGTAGCTTTTAGCGCTCATGATTAGTAATCACCTGATGTTGAGTTTATCTGTGATTTGGCCTGAGGTTGGAGAAAATTAAACTCAGCTGTAGTTGATGCAGCCCCTGTTGCTTCTGATGTGGCTGTGGCTGTGGCTGTGATTACCAGCCTGGTCTGACTGGTATCTGACTCTGAAGACAGAAGGGCCACGGTGTTACCTTCGGAATTAAAAGTTGGAAGCAGCCAGCTTTACGATGTGTGAGTGTATAGGTTCTTTCTGCTTCTCAGTTCCACTTTCACTTCGCTTGTCTTAGCAGAATTGGGAGAATCTTAGGGTGGAATTATCTTGAGCCAGTGATTATTTGGGAACTCTTCCAGAATTTAGCTGCCCTTATTGCACCTACTGTTGCCAATATCTTGTTGGCCTCTTCTTCCTCCTTTTTTTCCCCCAATTTTTTTTTTAATGGCTGTACTGGTCTTTGTTGCCGCGTAGACTTTTTTTTCTCTAGTTGTAGGGAACAGGCTTCTCACTGAAGTGGCTTCTCTTGTTGCAGAGCACGGGCTATAAGCGCCCAGGCTTCAGTCGTTGTGGTGCATGGGCTTAGTTGCTCTGCTGCATGTGGGATCTTCCCAGACCAGGGATGAAACCCGTGTCTCCTACATTGGCAGGAGGATTCTTTACCACTGAGCCACCAGGGAAGCCCCCAGTGTTTTTTAATTAAGTAAAATACATATAAAACTTAACATTCTATCCCTTTTTAAGTATAACTTTTTAATGGTGGGAAATACATTGATAATGTTGTGCAGTTGTCTTCATCATCCATCTCCATTAGCTCTTTTTATGTTGTAAAACTGAAACTCTCTTCATTAAACAATTGTTTCCCATGCTCTTCACCCCCTCACCCCTGGCCGCCACCGTTCTACGTTCTGTCTCTGATTTTGATGATTCTGAGTATCTCACATCCATGGAATGATACTCATTTGTCTTTTTGCAACTGGTTTGTTTCATTTAGCATAATGTCTTCAGAGTTCATCCATGTTGTAGTACATTGCAAAATTTCCTCCCTTTTAAAAGCTGAATAATATTCTGTTGGACGTATATGCCACATTTTGCTTACCCATTCTTGTGTTGATGGACACTTGGGTTACTTACATCATCATATAGGTCAGTCTCCAGTTGTTTACTTGCGCCTTGTCTAGTCACAGTATAGAACTTTGCTCAAGCTCTACCTGGAATCCTTTTACCCTTTGCTGACTGAAGTGTCTGCTGATTCTTTTACTGAGGTTTACATATTGCTCCAGGGAACAAATGTCTTATACTTCTCTCTTCTCATGGCATTTTATTTATACCTTTGTTACATTATTTATAATGTTTTGAGGGCATTTACTTTTATGTTTGTGTCTCCCCAGTTTTAAGTTCCACTAATATTTGGAAGGTATCAAGATAATTTTGGGGCTTCCCTGGCGGCTCAGATGGTAAATAATCTGCTTGCAGTGGCAAGAGACGGGGATTCGATCGCTGGGTTGGGAAGATCCCTTGGAGAAGGGAATGGCTACCCACTCCAGTATTCTTGCCTGGAGAATCCCATGGACAGAGGAGCCTGGCCAGCTACGATCCATGGCGTCACAAGAAGTCGGACATGACTGAGCGACTAATACTTGAACATCCTTTCAAGATAATTTTTATGAGACTAGCACAGTGGCTCATATCTAGTGGGCATTAAGTGTTTGTTCAGTGAATGAATGTAATCACACATAAAAAAACATCTCAGAGTTTCAGCAGATACTATTTTTTCCTTGACCCTCACCATTGTATTTAGTGCTAGAGACACCAGGCCAACAAGCACAGTCCTCCTTTCAAGATGTTAATGAATTTATTGTTTCATGTATTTAATGCAGTACTGAAGTGATTTGATAATGTATATTTACCATTAATGTTTCAGTATTGTGACTTGTCTCATATTTTGACCCTCCTAGATGATAGTCTTATCATTTATGAAATGAGGAGGATGGGCTAGATGACCTAGAAAAGTTACCATTGTTGATTGTTAACTATGTTATTAGATTTTCATGCTCCTTGGTAACAGGAATCATGTCCTTCACTCTTACTGGAATCTTATGTAGGACCAAGTATAGTGTCTCACCCTCAGTGGTTGGTTGCCGTGCCATGCTAAGTCACTTCAGTCTTGTCTTACTCTGTGAGACCCTATGGACTGTAGCCTGCCAGGCTCTTCTGTCCATGAGGTTCTCCAAGCAAGAATACTGGAGTGGATTGCCAGGGTTGGCAAATTTTAAAGAAAGACATAATATCAGTGAATACTTCAGTTGAATTTGATTCTGATTTATACTCCATTGATCTTGTTAGATTCCTTCCCTGTGCTTCAGAATATCTGTATTTCCTTGATCTAGTTTGTCTTCAGCTTTTGTATTCATGATACACACGCCTTATCTCTCAACCCTAAGAAGAAGGTGCTGCTGCTGCTAAGTCGCTTCAGTCGTGTCCGACTCTGTGCGACCCCATAGATGGCAGCCCACCAGGCTCCCCCATCCCTGGGATTCTCCAGGCAAGAACACTGGAGTGGGTTGCCATTTCCTTCTCCAGTGCATGAAAGTGAAAAGTGAAAGTGAAGTCGCTCAGTCGTGTTTGACTCTTAGTGACCCCATGGACTGCCGCCTACCAGGCTCCTCCATCCATGGGATTTTCCAGGCAAGAGTACTGGAGTGGGTTGCCATTGCCTTCTCCAGAAGAAGGTGAGGTGATCATTATTTTCAAGTGGGGAAACAGTCTTCAACAGCATAGCTGAGGAGCAACACATGCAGACTCAGGTCTCCTGACCCCAGATCCAGTGTCATATTTCTCTGTTTCCTCACCTGTGAAATCAGGTTTTTTTCAGATCTCAGTGCCTATGTTACCCAGCCTTTAACACAGCATATCAAGACTCTTTGGGAAATCACAGAAATGTGCTCACTTTAGCAAAATGGAGATTAGTTGGTAAGATCATGAAGAGCCTCAGGGAATTGGTGAGAAGGTTGAGCGTCAAACTGGGAAATGGAAAGGAGTTCTAGAAACAGGGACCTGAAAAAGCACCATCAAACTCCAAGTGTTTCTGGTTCTCTGCTCAAGAGTCAGAGTGAGGGAAAAGCATTCTGCTGGCGTAGCTGGAGTCATCTCCTGTCTTTTCGTTAGCGCAGTGATTCTCAACTGGGGACAGTTTTGTCCTCCCACTGTGAAGCCTGGAGACATTTTGGGTTATAACTGGGAGAGAGAGCTACTGGCATCTAGAGGGTAGAGGCCAGGAATGCTGTGGAACATGCTCTGTTGTCAGCCCCCAATAACAGAATTCACTGGTCCCACACATCAATAGTGTTGAGGCTGAGAAGGCCTGGATTTAGGGGAAGGCAGCTCAATTAAAATCCCACCAGACTATCCTATTGCAGGCAGAAGAACACTTAAATGCTCTTAGCACAAAAAAAAAAAAAAAAAAAAGTGGAATAGATAGTAGAGAAAAAACGATAAAAAAGCACTTCGACTAGGGCAATAATTCCAAGGTTGTAAAGAATCAGATATGACTGAGCAATTAAGCACGCACACACACACAGAATAATTATTTAGTAAAGGATCTTTGTTTTAGCAACTTTGGATGTTGCTGATGCACAAAAATATCAGGCTGGTGGATCTGTGGCATGTGCAGTTATATGTTAGAATCTCTTCAACAGTTCACCTTGTTCTTTGCATAGACAGTAATTTAGTGTTAAATCCAAGTAGAAGGAAGATTGATTCAAGCCTGTAATTTTCCTTCTTTTTAACTTTGTTCACACCGTTTCAGTATAAGCCTTGTGTATATGACTCAGAGCTTGCTTATTTGGTTCCATATTTTATAACACCTTGGCTGTGCCAGACCTGTTTTGCTACCCTGAGGAATCTAGAAATGACTAGAAGCTGCCTTTTCTTGCCCTTTCAACATGATGGCTTCGGGTCTAGCTGTCGAAGGGACCTACTGCCATGTCTCCAGGTTGTTCACTGGGTGAGCCGCCCTCTGCTGGTGGTCATTAGCCCTAGGGCCCCGCGGTTCACCTCAGCAAGGTTTCGTTTCAGGTGAACCACTGCCTCCCAGATAAGATTGTGGTGTACCGTGATGGAGTATCTGATGGCCAACTAAAGACAGTTGCCAGCTATGAAATTCCTCAGCTACAGAAGTGTTTTGAAGCTTTTGAGAATTATCATCCCAAGATGGTGGTGTTTGTAGTGCAGAAGAAAATCAGCACCAACCTGTACCTGGCGGCCACTGAGAACTTTGCGACTCCCTCCCCTGGGACTGTGGTAGATCATACGATAACAAGCTGTGAGTGGTAAGTGGGTGAAACACGTATTTCAACAAGAATAGTTTGGGGAAGTTCTGTGTTTCCTGGGTACTGGAATGGGGAGGTAGCCTAGAGAGATTAGGAATGGTATCCTCAAGAGATTTTCCTGGTAAAAAATAAAATTTTAAAAGCTATTTAGAAAACACACAAACCACCAGTGAAGCTTTTAGCTCTTAAGTATAAAATATTGAACATGCATTCTTTTCCTAAGAATATGCATGCTTAATCTTCTGCACACAGATGTGATCGTTTCTACCACCACTTTTAAATAGCCTGTTGAGTCAGGAGACCTGAATTCTCATCCTCGTGTCCGTGTGATGTCCTTGATCCAGTCATTTGACCTCTCTGAGCCTTGGATGAAGGAGCATCTCCAGCTCTGTAACTATACCATTAGTTTGTACTTTTTCCTTACTAGGGTGGACTTCTACCTTCTTGCCCATCATGTGCGGCAGGGTTGTGGCATTCCAACCCATTATGTTTGTGTTCTCAACACTGCAAACCTGAGCCCTGATCATATGCAGAGGTGAGCTGACCAGTAACTTACTCCTAACTTGTGAATAATTCTGGCCACTGAGCTAAGTCTAAGACCTGGAGTTTAAAAACCTCTGAATTCAGCAAATTGGATTTGGCTTAATTCAACAAATCACTGGTTTTAGCTTAATAATTTTTTGATTCTCTCTGAAAGCATTTTTTTTCTTAAAGCATTTTGAATTTATCTTTTGGAGTTGGATTTACTAAGACTCATTTTCTCTTATATAATCAGAAAAGACAAATACTGCCTGCCTCCTTACCCCTTGAGTTTCTTTATGTCTTTGATGATAATGATATATCTTTTCGAGGAATAATTGATAATCATTTTTGTATGGTAAAATTACTTGAAGACCTTTCAAAAAATTACTACCAACCAACCAGGCTTCACCTCGAAGCATTCTGAAGCGTTTGTATTTTTAAAAACTGCTCCCGGTGATTATGACACACAGCCAAGTTTGAGACCCGTTGCTCTTGAGCTCAGAGTAAAAAACACTTTGCTGGGTACTTCTCTTTCTGCAGCCTTTTCTTGAGACAAGAGAAAAAAAATGTTGTTGTTTTCCTTGTTTTGCTATAAAAACAGGAGCACCTAAATTGGGAATTTCCCCATGTCCTCTTGACTTAAAAATAGTGGAAATAATTTCACTTAAAAATAGTAATTCCAAAAAGTTGCATCATATATTCCTCAGTCCCCCAGTTTGCTGGTAAATATGCTGTGTCATGCACCCAGAAGGACATAATCATGCTTTGCACTGAAGATGGAGAGTGATAAGGCTCATGTTTTCTTCTTGGCCTACAGGTTGACTTTCAAACTGTGCCACATGTACTGGAATTGGCCTGGTACCATTAGAGTTCCAGCTCCTTGCAAGTATGCCCACAAGCTAGCCTTCCTGTCAGGACAGATCTTGCACCACGAACCAGCCATCCAGCTGTGTGAGAACCTGTTCTTCCTGTGACTGGACAGTCAGGACACGGGCTGGTCAGAGCAGGCAGACTTCTGAACTCAGCTGTGAACTCATCTGTTCAGGGTCAACAGCAACTGGAAAGGGGTTTGTGTTGGTGTTTGCTGTTTCACCAACCCAGTAGAATATCTTTCTTTTCATTTTCTTTTCTAAGTCTGTTAACACTGAGAATCAGGTTCCATCATAAATTTCAGCTAGAAATTGTCTTGTTGCCTTTGTAGAGCAAATGGAGGTAGTCTGCTGCAGTGTAGATGGGGTGGGTGAAGATGGGTGACCCCTTCAGGAGTCTCCAAAGCTGACAGAAGCTGTAGAAACCTGAAGAAGCAGCAATTACACTTATAAAAGCAGTTCTCATTTCTGGTCCAGAGCCGATAGTGAATGAAGTCTTTGCAAAGTTCTTAAAGTAGAGAGCTACTTTATTTGGGCAACTGGAAAGGTAAGAAGGCAAAATTTCTCAGGATTTGGCTGTTGTTGGCAAATGTGAAAGACATGTCGTGAAACCAGCGGGTGGGTACTCTTCAGGCTCTTGCTGACCTAATCGTCTCTAGGGATTGAGTTGATGAAACATGACTTGAACTAGCTTTGGAAGGAGTGTTTAGTTATTTCTTGCCTCCTGAGAGGACAAACGCAGTTTTATCTGTATATTTCAGTTGCTTTATAGTATGCAGTGTTGGTTTCTTCCTACCTTCCTCCCCCGACCTCCACCACACACACACATACCAAGATACTTTTGCTCCTTGTCCTTGTTACTGACCTTTAGTAAGTTTCAGTTTTTTAAAACTAAAAATCAGAACATGTGAAATTCAGTAGCTTCAAAGGTTCATGACAGGCCATGAGCTTTTCTTGACCCTTTCTCTGCTTTCTCTTCCTTTTCTGTTGATATGTTTGCAAATTGAACCACTCACTTCCCTTGCTCAATACTCTCTTCCCGGCCGTTAGCTCATTTTGTTAGGAATTGCTCTGAGTCTGCATTAAGATTTCCAGAAGTTAGCTTTGGGAAACATGACACTCCTTCCAAAGTCCAGACATTTCAGTTTAGAAAGTTGTCACTGTGCCTGCAAGTTTCAGTGTTTTTTGTGTGTGTGTTTATTTTTCTCCTGTTTAAAAATCTTCCAGTCCCTTCAGGGCTAATTCAGTCTTACCTTGTTTTATCTAGATTTTTAAAAGCTAGTTTTATTTAACATTTTGGAATTTGTATTTATTTGTGTGTGTATTTTATTTATTAAGTTTTTTGTGTGATGGCAGGGAGGGATGACGCAGAAATCCTCATTTTATATGACAGTGTGTGAGAAGAGAAACTTTAGCTTAAAACTCCTTAGATGAATAAAACCAACCTAGCATTGCGTTGGCTGCAGCATGAAGCAGAGGCTGAGCAGCCGTGGGGGTCAGTGGTCTCATGTGCACTTCTGGTTCCACGCGGAGTGAGGGACAGCGAAGGGCTGAGACCTGGGGTTTAAACACTGCAGAATCAGGCACATTGGATCACTGGTTTTGATCAAACAGTTCTCCAATTCTCTTTGGAAGCATTTTGAATTTCTCTTTTGAAGTTAGGTTTCCTAATTCACATTTCTTCACTTTTTCCTCCTGGTTTTCTTTCCTTGTTTTTTCAGTCTTAATGTGAAATGACTGGGTCATGGGGTAGAAAATAAAAAGAAATTTGTATAAATGTGTAGTTGTGTTTGTAATAATGTTGACATATGGTAGTGACATAGTTCTTTTTCTTCGTAAACCTGTAGCACTTGTTAGAATTATTAATTTGTCACTGGGCGTGCTGGGGGCAGCTGCAGTACTGGTACTCAGGTAATTTCACTGAAATCTGGCAGTAAGATTTCTTGAAGAAGATACCAACAGTCTGTCTTCTGGGACGAATGAGGCACGTGTTGTATATATGGGTGTGTGTGTGTTTTGTCTTGTTTTCAAAACTCTCTTCCCATCAGAGAATTTTTGTTAGCCTGAGTAAAAGCCAGCTCCTAAGGGTGGCCCTTCCCTCTCGCCTTTTCCTAATGCTTGTCCTTCTTTGCTTGTACTTCATGGTGTGTCTGTAACCTTTTTAAGTACCTTCCCAAAGAACCCTGACTGCTTACTTCACCACTACATCCTTTTCTGTTTATTTAGAAACTCCATCTTCAGTGATTCAGTGTTTCTTGAACTCATCCTTAAAAGAATCTAATTTAGCTCCTTTTTACTTGAGCAGCATTTTATTGAATGGTTTGAAAAGGGAAGTAGTTTTATAAATGACTAGCTCTTCATATTGAAAATGTTATAACTTGTGCCTGAAATTTCTCAGTCATTTGGGATAATTGGAGAAAGACCCTATTTTCTCTTTTTTTCCCCTAAACCTAGCTTTTTCTGAGTGTCTTACCTTTCCCTGTCTAGACTTATTTTCTCTCTTTTAAAAAAATTAGGAAATTCAAGAGAATGAGAAAAAAAAGCCACAGACTGGAAGAAAATATTTGCGAAAGACAAGTCTGAGGGGCTTCCTGGCAGCCCAGTGGCTAAGACTGCTCTTCCACTGTAGGAGCTTGAGTTGAAGCCCTGGTCAGGGAAGTTCTACATGCCGTGAGGCATGTCAAAGGAAAAAAAAAAAAAAAAAGACATATCTGGTAAAGGACTGTTAATCGGAAATATACAAAGAACTCTTAAAATTCAACAGTAAGAAAACAACCTGATTAAAAATTGGGCAAAAAGACCTGAAGAGATATTTCACCAACTAAGTCATACCGTTGGCAAATAAGCATATGAAGATATGCCCAACATCATATGTCATTAGAGAACTACAAATTAAAATGAGATACCACTGCATACCTCTTATTAATAGAATGGTCCAGATTTGAAACGTTGACCACTCCAAATGCTGGTGAGGATGTGGAACAGAAATTCAATCATCCATCGTTGCCCGAGGGAATGCGAAATAGCACAGCTAGTTTAAAAGGCAATTTGGTAGTTTCTTACAAATCAAAACATACCCTTATCATATGATCAAGCAGTCACACTGTTTGGTATTTGCCCAAAAGAGTTTATAATTTACATCAACACAGAAACCTGCACTGGATGTTGATAGCAGCTTTATTCCTTCATAATTGCCAAAACTTGTAAGCAACCAAGATGTCCATCAGCAGGTAAATGGATAAACACTGGTATAAGGAGACAATGGAATATCAGTCAGTGCTAAAAAGAAATGAGCTATCAAAGCCATGAAAAGACCTGGAGGATACTTAAATGCATATTACTAAGTGAAAGAAGCCAATCTGAAAGTGTTACATACTGTATGATTTCAACCATATAACATTCTGGAAAAGGCAAAAACTATAGAGACAGTAAAAGGATCAGGGTTTGGGGAGAAGGAGGAATGAATGGGCAGAGGAGTTTTAGGGCAAGGAAACTATTCTGTAGGATACTGTAATTATGTGTAATGACAGTGGATCCATGTCATTATGGATTTGTCCAAACCCATAGAATATGAAACACTGAATATAAAGCCTGATGTTCCTTGAACCTTGAGTGATTATGACAAGAAGTTGATGTAGGTTCACTAACTGTAATTAACACAAGCACCATTCTTGTGGGGGATGTTGATAATGGGGGAGGCTGTGTGTATATGGGAAACGTCTAACCTTTGCAAATTGTGCAGTGAACCTAAAAATGTGCTCTAAAAAATAACTTTTTTTAAAAGAATGAGTTAGGGTGGGAGTTCCCTCGTGGTCTAGAGATTAGGATTCAGTGCTTTCACTCTCCTGTTGTTGTTATTTAGTCACTAAGTCATGTCTTAACTGTTTTGCAACCCCATGTACTGTAGCCTGCCAGACCCTTCTGTCTGTGGGATCCTCCAGGCAAGAATACAGGAGTGGGTTGCCATGCCCTCCTCCAGGGGATCTTCCCGACCCAGGGATTGGACCCGTGTTTCCTGCATTGCAGGCAGATTCTTAACTGCTGAGCCACCAGGGATGCCCTTCACTGTGCTGACTGGGCTTCAATCCCTGGGTCCCTGGTCAGGGAACTGAGATCCCACAAGCTGCGCCACATGGTCAAAAGAAAGAATGAGTAAGGGAGACTCCTGGAAACTTTAGAGACTTTTGGCAATATGGTAGACTGAGCTGACCATACTGAGAAATGTTTAGAAAACAAAAATTTTTTTTTACATTAATTATCTGGATTTGGGGGAAATGGAACAAGGGAAGAGATGATGATGGGGGAAGTAGGAAGGAAGAAAAATAATTGAGGCTGAAGAAAGAAAGGGAAGGCAGAGTGGTTATGTTGTTGTTCAGTTGCCAAGTCGTTTCCGACTGTCTTCAGCCACATGAAGAGCACACTGGACTTCCCTGTCCTTCACTTGTCTCCTGGAATTTGCTCAGACTCATGTCCACTGAGTTGATGATGCCAACCATTTTATTCTGTGTCATGCCCTTCTCCTCCTGTCCTCAATCTTTCCCAGCATCAGGGTCTTTTCTAATGAGTCAGCTCTTTGTATCAGGTGGCCAAAGTTTTGGAGCTTCAGCTTCAGCATCAGTCTTTCCAATGAATATTAAGGGTTGATTTCCTTTAGGATTGACTGGTTTGATCTCCTTGATGTCCAAGGGACTCTGAAGAGTCTTCTCTAGCACCACAGTTCAAAAGCATCAGTTCTTTGGTGCTTAGCCTTCTTTATGGTCCTCCTCTTACATCTGTACATGACTATTGGAAAAACCACAGCTTTGACTATACGGACCTTTGTGGTTATAGTTGATGCCAACATAGCTCCCAGGGTTATGGACAAAATGCAGGGATGGGAGCACTGAGGTTTTTCATTTCAGATAAGGATAGAAGATGCAACCTTAGACCCTACGAGGCACAGGATTGCTGGAGTGAATTCTTCTGGATGAAGACAGCTGGGGCCTGGAAGGGGGGAGTAGGATGCTGACCATCCAAGGGCAGTAGGAAGAAACTAAGGGCAAAAGACATTCATGAGAAATCCCCAAGCCCCACAGACAGGTATGTGCAGCCTGAGTTAGTATTATTAGCATGTGGAAGGACCACATGGTGACAAATTATCATGAAGATTCGCCTAGACTGTTGAGAGCCTGTAGCCCTGCAGAAACAAATGGTCAGTCACCTGGATTGCATTGGAAGGACTGATGCTGATGCTAACACTCCAGTCCTTTGGCCAGCTGATGAGAACAGCTGGCTCATTGGAAAAGACCCTGATGCTAGGAAGGATTGAAGGCAAAAGGAGAAGAGGGCAGCAGAGAATCAGATTATTGGATGGCATCACTGACTCAGTGGATATAAATTTCAGCAAACTCCAGGAGATAGTGAAGGACAGGGAATCCTGGTGTGTTGCAGGTTCCCATGGGGTCACAAAGAGTCCAACATGACTTAGCAACTAAACAACAGATGGAAGAGAAGACATAGGAGAGAATGAGAAGGTATAATAGGAGTTGCTGCAGGTTAAAATAGAATAAGTCACACAATATGGAAGACATAGAATTTTCCAGAATTAGAGGCAAATATGAATCCTCCACCAGAAGAAAATAATTGAGAATAAAGAAAAGCACAGCCATTCCTAGATGTGCTGTAGTGAAACTACAGAACACCAAAGACAGAATCTTAATCTTAAAAACAACCGGAGAGATTGCTTATAAAGAAAGTTAGATTGACAGCAGACTTATTATCAACCACAACAGATGCTTAAGACAAAAGGAATAATAATTTTAAGATTCAGTGTCAACTTGGAACTCTGTTCCCAGCTAAACATTCATTCAAAGCTGAGGCCCAAACTAACATTTTCTAAGGCTCAGTACCTAGTAATCATGTATGGATGTGAGAACTGGACCGAAAAGAAGGCTGAGTGCCAAAGAACAGATTCTGTTTGAACTGTGGTGTTGGAAAAGATTCTAGAGAGCCCCTTGGATTTCAAGATCAAACCAGTCAATCCTAAAGGAAATCAACCCTGAATATTCATTGGAAGGACTGATGCTGAAACTGAAGCTCCATACTTTGGCCACTTGATAGGAAGAGACAACTCATTGGAAAAGATCCCGATGCTGGGAAAGATAGAAGGCAGGAAGAGAAGGGGAGGACAGAGGACGAGATGCTTGGATGGCATCACCGACTCAATGGACATGAGTTTGAGCAAATTCTGGGAGATAGTGAAGGACAGGGAAGGTCTGGCATGCTGCAGTCCATGGGGTCACAAAGAGTCAAACATGACTGAGTGACTGAACAACAGCAACAATAAGGATCAAAGCAGAAGTGAATGAGACAGAGTATAGAAAAGCAATATCAGTTCAGTTGTCGTTCAATTGTGTCCAACTCTTTGAGACCCCATGGACTGCAGCATGCCAGGCCTCCCTGTCCATCACCAACTCCCAGAGTTTACTCAGACTCTTGTCCATTGAGTCCTTGATGCCATCCAACCATCTCATCCTCTGTCGTCCCCTTCTCCTCCTGCCTTCAGTCTTTTCCAGCATCAGGGGCTTTTCAAATGAGTCAGCTCTTCGCATCAGGTGCCCAAAGTGTTGGATTTTCAGCTTCATCATCAGTCCTTCCAATGAATATTCAGGGCTGATTTCCTTTAGGATGGACTGGTTGGATCTCCTTGCAGTCCAAAGGACTCTCCAAGAGTCTTATCTAACACCACAGTTCAAAAGCATCAATTCTTCGGCACTCAGCTTTCTTTATGGTCCAACTGTCGCATCCATACATGACTACCAGAAAAACCATAGCCTTGACTAGATGGACCTTTGTTGGCAAAGAAATGTCTCTGCTTTTTAATATGCCGTCTAAATTGGTCATAGCTTTCCTTCCAAGAAAAGCAGTATAGAAAATCAGTAAAACCAAAAGTTGATTCTTTAGAAAGAGTAACAGAATTAGCACATCTTTGGCTAAATTGTCCCCCCCCCCCAAAAAAAAATACTCAAATTACTAAAATCAAGAATGAAAAAGAGGACCACTGACCTTACAGAAATAAAAAGGATTAGAAAGGAATACTCAGTTCAGTCGCTCAAACAATTAAAGGCCAGCAAATTAGCTATCTTAGATGAAAAGGATAAATTCCTATAGGTAACTTGCTCCTGAACCAAGTGTTATTTTTCCCAGTTGTCTGTCCGCTGAAACCATCGAATGGTAACAGAAATGATAAGGCTTCTAAGGATGTTCTCTTTTGGCTGGCAGAGTGTAGGTTGCTAGTCCTCTGGCATGATTTTGGGTAAACTAGAACCTGCACATTCCTTCTGATCCTCCTGAATTCGTTAAGACATGCCAAAACATAGAAAACTCATTTTTTCCCCTTAGAAACCTGGCAATTGGCTTTTCTCTTCTGTCTCTAGAGCTGGCCTGATAGTTGGGTTTAGAAAGGGGATCTTTGCCCCACCCTACTGATCACGTTGTCTACCTTGTCAATATACCACAGAACCAGCTTTGGTTTCCTGAGTGCCCAGTCTAACTTTGTATATTCTCTGGGCTTTGTATTTGTATTTCTCTGGCTTCTTTCCCAAGGCCATTCTACTCACTTCAGCTTTGAGAAATCTGCCTGCATATCCTTTGAAAAGGCAGGCAACTGTGATACCTTGTCAAAAGGGAAATAGCAGTCTTGCTAATGTCCGATTTTTATGCTTAGTTCCTTAAATATTCCCCAATGTCAAACTTTTAGTGAGCTGGCCTATTCATTCATCCAGCTAATATTTACTGAGTGAGCATCTGTTCTGTGCAAGATGTTAGGGGATGCAGGTATATACAGAAATCTTTGGTAATCAAGACAGATTAAGGTTCAATATGGAGGTGAGAGATGGAAATGAAATAATTTTTAAGAGGAAAAGCAAGTATCTGGTTCAGTTGCTCAGTCATGTCTGACTCTTTTCGACCCCATGGACTGCAGCGTACCAGACTTCCCTGTCCATCACCAAGTCCTGGAGTTTGCTCAAACTCATGTCCATCAAGTCTGTGAGGCCATCCAACCATCTCATCCTCTGTCGTCCCCTTCTCCTGCCTTCTGTCTTTCCCAGATCAAGGTCTTTTCCAGTGAGTCAGTTCTTCACATCAGGTGGCCAGAGTACTGGAGCTTCAGCTTCAGCATCTGGCCTTCAATGAATATTCAGGGTTGATTTCCTTTAGGATGGACTGGTTTGATCTCCTTGCAGTCTAAGGGATTCTCAAGAGTCTTCCCCAACACCACAGTTCAAAAGCATCAATTCTTCAACACTCAGCTTTCTTCCCAGTCCAACTCTACATTCATACATGACTCCTGGAAAGACCATAGCTTTGACTAGATGGACCTTTGTTGGTAAAGAAATGTCTCTGCTTTTTAATACGCTGTCTAGGTTGGTCATAGCTTTCCTTCCAAGGAGCAAGTATCATAAACCATATAAAAAGTTTTAATTCTGTGAATTACAGTCCAATGAAATCAGTTTACTGGGTTTGTTAACCACTTTTTAAAAAATTGAAATAGACTATAAAATATCATTACATTGCATATGCTAAGGCAGTTTTTAAAGATTTTTGTTTGCTGTTATTTGTAACAAAGGTGCAGTGCAAAATATTTTTTTACAGTGGGTTACAGTAAAAAAAAATTTTGAAAGGGTAGATCAAATAAGCTTCAGGAGAATCAAGCTTTTCTGAATGGAGGTGGTGGCTTTGAAGAATTTGAATTTTAACAAGTGGAAATGGGGGAATGAGTGGAAAAAGGAGCATATTTGGAAGAAAGGGAGAATTGAGGCTCCAAATCTGGCACTAGGCAGGAAAGACTGAATGACCAAGGGAGGACTTTGGGTATACCTAAAGAATTTTGTAGGTGGGTGGATATGTAGAGCTTAAGACCTTTTGATTTTTAGCTGTGTTAATAATTAATTGAACTCCCTAATGGATTACTGATAGCTTATCAGCTCTGGTGGACTTTGGCAGCTCTGCTCCTTGCTGGTTGCAAACAAGTGAGAATGCTGTGATAGGCCCGGTGGTAGGGTGTCAGTGTCCTCCCTCCCCTCCCGTCTCTGTGACAGGAACCCTTCCCCCCAGCCTGTACTATTGACACATTGCCTGGAAGAGCCATGGGGATTGCTTTGAGGCCTCAGTTTTAGGAACAGTGTAACAGCTCTTTGTAATATGTATTTATGGGCTTCAAACTGTTCAGAGCTCCCTGTGTTAGAAGCATGCTTGTTTTACTTAATCACTGGGTGAGTTTCACATTCTTGTTCCAGAACTTCAAGAAAAGGAAGGCGAGGTAGAGACTGGGCCATTTCTGACAGCCCACTGGAGATGGGGTTGAGAGTCCCAAATGGATGACATCATGTCTGAAAAATACTTGAGTTTAACCAGGGAAGACAAACATAAAGGATTATTACAGAGAAGAAGGGGCTCTGAAGGAGATTGTGCAGGCATACCTTTACTTTGCAATCTCTTGGAAAATGAGAGGCGTATCACCCCACTCTTTAACTCCACTAGAGCACTATAATTGCAGGGTAAGGATAATTAAATTTCAGAAAAACCCCACAGCCCAGCTTGTCTCTTCAAGTGGCATAAACATTCTGGCCTGCTCTGGCTTTGGTTCAGTGCTTTCTCTGTTTTTCCCTCTCTACCCTCCTCCTAAGGAGGAACAGGCTGCCACTGAGGCCCGGATTCTTCCTGCCATCCGCTGCAGGGATTGTCTCCTTTTCCTTTCATCACAAGCATTGCTGTCCTGGGCCGCCTTCTCCCCAGGACTTGCAGAGTGGGATGCAGTTCCCCTTCTCTCTGCAAATTCAGCAACACTTGGTGTCTACTGAGCGCCAGTCACTGAGCTGGAACAGGGCCTTGGGTACTAACAGGCTGCAGTTGTGCTTAGAAGGCCTTTCCTTTGGGTCCCCTAGACACAGGTGGCAGCTGGCCTAGCTGCAAAGGAAATAATCATGACGTCCAGCAGACTAGAACAATGGGAGTTTAATGGGTGGCTTATTTTTTCAAGAAATTTGCATTTCCGAGGCTAGATATCCATCTCAATAGAACTGCTTCACATCAGAAAAGAGTCCTAGGACACTCCTCACACAAAAATTAACATTCCTCCCAGCCTCAGTTAAGCAATATGGTTTCTTAGAAAGTCTGATCATTTTGGTAGAGTGGTGCGACATCTTATTCGAAAATTGAGTATGATACGGCGCATTTGGAACCTGAACAGGAATTTTTTTGTTCTTTTGTTTGGTGGCAAAATGCAGAAGAAACATTATTACTTATGGGTGCGTTCCCCCCACCCCCAGGAGTATTTCAGAATCGAGTTGGGGAGGAAAAAGCAGCTTTTTATATTAATCAGATGTGTTAAGATACACACACACACACACACACACACACACACACACACACATCAGGTGGTTGGCAGTGTTACTCCCAGAGGATGGAGACCAGGTTATGAGAGCGTCCCATAGAAGGAGGGAAAGGTCTTGATGGGAGCTTTCCCGAGGAAACCTCAGTGAAAGATGAATGGAATTTGCAGTAGGGTTAGAAGATGAAGCCGATAGAGCTAGGAGGTGAGCTAGGATCTCGGCGAGCTAGGGGCTCGAGCTCAGGCCCCAAGGCGCGGAAAGACGCTGGCTTGCCCCGCAAGCCGGGGCAAGCCAAGCTCCTGTTGGGTCTAGCGGGTGGCTGGCAGGCAGCACTCATAAGTCGCCCTACCACCGGCCGGAGCCCACGTGGCAAGCCCTGGGGACAGTGGGGTGGGGCGGGGCGAGGACGGGGGCGGGCCCGGCCGTGACGCGCAGGGTATATAGCGGGGCATGCGCGCCACGCCGAGGAAGGACGCCGGCAGGGGGCTGAGGGCGCGCGGGCACGCCGACCTAGCTGCGCTGCCGCTACCACTGCTGCTGCGGGTCGCCCGGGGGACCTGGCTTGTGAGGGTGCGCGGGGCCGGGTGACGTCTGCCCAGCTTCAGGTGAGGGCGGAAGGACATGCGGGAGGGGCAGCTCCGTGCCCCGGGGATGGGGCATCGCGCGGAGGAGCAGTGCGCCTCCGGGGCTCCGGGTCACCGAGTGGGGGTGGGGGCACGGCTGCTCCGAGAACCCGGAGCCCAGCCGCGGTTTCGGAAGTCGCTCGGGTGGACCCACACGCGGGCCTGGACCCTACATGGAGGCCACACCTGGCCGCGGTGCCACTACGAGGGGTCCTCAGTGGGGAGGGAGGGGAAGGTGCAGCTGCGGCCCCTTGGACTGGAGAGCGCGGGATCTGGGCGTAAGAGAGGATGTCGGTAGCCGCACTAAGGCTGAGAGAGGTGTCTTGGAGCCCATGGACTCGAGCATGGAGAAAAGCAGAGAGTAGACGGGCAAATCTGGTGGGCAGCTCTCGGGATGGCTCTGATGGGACAGTAGTATCTAGACCTGGCTTTCCAGGAGCTGAGTGCCCACTTCACCTGGGCCAGACCACCTCGCAGCTGAAGACAAAAGCCTGGTGCCTCCCAGCTGGCCCCGAGCAGGAGCTGAAGAATAGCAAAGGAGGGACTAACTAAACTGACCTGGCTCATCCTGTGGGCATGGCTTTTTAGCTGTTTTTGGTTCCTACCGACCGGGTTAGGTGGTCTGGGGCAGGCTGCCCTCTCTTGGTGGGTTAGAGCAATGGGACAAAATACCATCCAGTTATACCGTATGATCCGGAGGTCCAGTTGAGTCACCTTTTCCTCTGCTCTGGGTTGTGGCTTCCATTTGGAGGATCTAGAGTTGACTAGGGTCTGGGTATCCTGAGCATGTGAGCATGATTTGGTGAGGGGCTGACTCCTCTCCTGGGAACCTAAGATAGGGTGGGGGTAGGAGCAGTTTTGACCTGACCCTTCTTCCTGGAGCCTGCCTGGGCTGGGATTTGCCTGGAGTCATTCTTTTCTAGGAACCCCAGGCTGCTTAGGTCTCCCACTTGCGGAGCAGTGATAACCTGGTGAGTTCTGGCCTAGCTACCTGGCTTCTGTCCCACCTCTGCTCCTAACTTGCCCCATGTCTTGTGAATGGAGTCAGTGCTAAGGGCAGATTAGATCTGTGGTCTCTTATCCACAGCATCTACAATGAATCCTTAACTTTTAAAACAAGAGCCATAAAAACGGAGAGAAACTTGATGAAGCAAGAGAAAGAATGTTGAGACTCATAACTTTAGTAGGTGAAATTTTAAAAACTACACAATCCATTTCCTGTTGGATGCTCAGAGGTGAGTTTTTCATAAACTGTGACAGCCACTATATAGTGGTACGCTTCCTGGTTTGCAGGAATGACTAGAGAGCACCAAACAGAATGACTGGCCCTGTCATTGAGGCAAGAACACTGCATTGAGGTACCAGAGCCCTGTGACTCTCAGTATTTCATCACTTCAGTTTGTAAATACGCAGTTCCTGATCTGTGCTTGGCTCTGCACTTGGCCACTGGAGAGTACAAAAAGGGTATGGGATCTGGCTCCTGGCTCCACTTGTTGGAGGGAGAACGAACATCCATCCTTACATGAAGAATAAGGTAGCAACATAATAGAGGTCACGTTGTGCTTGGTCAAGTTCAGAGAAGATAGCATTCTACTAGAAATGGTACAAGGTGGCAGAAGAATTCTCAGCTTTTGAGCCACATGCGTGTGTGCTTGCTTAGTTGTGTCTGACTCTTTGTGATCCCATGGACTATAGCCCAGGAGTCTCCTCTGTCAATGGGATTTTACAGGCAAGAATATTTAAGTGAGTTGCCATTTCCTCCTCCAGAGGATCTTCTGATACAGAAAGCAAACCCAGGTCTCTTGCTTCGCCTGCATTGGCAGGCGGGCTCTTTACCACTGAGCCACCTGGGGACCCCTTTGAGCCACATGAAAGTGAAAGAAAGTGAAGTCGCTCAGTCGTGTCCGACTCTTTGTGATCCCATGGACTGTAGTCTACCAGGCTTCTCTGTCCGTGGGATTTTTCCAGGCAAGAGTACTGGAGTGGGTTGCCATTTCCTTCTCCAGGGGATCTTCCTGACCCAGGGATGGAACCGAGGCCTCCTGCATTGCAGGCAGACGCTTTACCCTCGGAGCCACCAGGGAAGCCCATAAATCTGTTCAAATCCTGCCCCATCACTCTCCAGCAGGAGACATTGATTCTGCAGACCTGTCCTCACCGCTGTGCAGCACGTCGTGGTTGTACTTGGAGCGTAGTAGAGGTTTGTTATCATCTGAATCAACATTATCATC
The DNA here is from genome assembly GCF_029407905.1 of Bubalus kerabau. Taxonomy (NCBI): domain Eukaryota; kingdom Metazoa; phylum Chordata; class Mammalia; order Artiodactyla; family Bovidae; genus Bubalus; species Bubalus kerabau. The sequence goes on from NC_073627.1 coordinate 136,040,364, forward strand.
TTCTCTGGGGTAAAGTGGATGATTTAGGGGTCCTAGGAGCTGATAGGTAGCTAGGGTTGTAGGAATAGTGTGAGTCCAGGCTTCAGGTTGATTCATCTAGGGAACGTGGAGGCAACCTCCGTGCCTTTCTGGGTAGGCTTCTTTTCTGTGGCGTGCCAGGCATTGGCATATTCACAGTTCCACAGAGCTTTTTTTCCCCCACCTTTAGTTTTGCAAGCTATGCTGATTCTTTCAGGTAACGGAAGTACTGTTTCTCCGGACCGGTAATAGGTGGAAAAGACTAGTGACGTGTGTGTATCTGCACGCATGCGCGCATGTTTGCGCATGCGCACGCACTAGATCAGTCACTGGACTGGATTCAGTTTTAGAACTGTTCCACCTACTTCCTCTTTTCCTTACCTGTTTACACCTCAGTTCCAGGAGCAACCCTCAATCCGGGTCCAGTATTTACAGGATGTTGAGATCTAAGAGTTAGTGCGTGAATAGATGTATATTTCTGGAAATCGGGACCTCCCAGCCTTTTCGCGCTTGATGCCTGAAGAAAGTAACGCTTAGGCGTTTTTGCAGAACCGCCAATGGTGATAGGATATTGAACTGGAGGGACTTTGGAAATCTTCGAGTCTAGACCCTTTGTTTTACAGCTAAAGAAACTGGATCTAGAGGTTAACTGGTGTTTCCAAGTCACATTTCTTGCTACTGGCCAAGAGGCTCGATAGGGCCAGCGTGCACGCGTTCTCATTCGCCAAGTTGCATCCGACTCTTTGTGACCCCGTGGACTGTAGCCCGCCGGAAAAAGAGGTGCGACTTTTATTCGTAAGTATGATGATAAAACTGCTGGAAATCTCAGACATTTCCTTGAAAACGTGAAGAAAAAGGAGCCAGTTTTCCCTGTGCTTATTTGGGGGACGGGAGTTCTCGGTTTGTGTGGATAGAAATTTATTCTGGAGAACTCTTCTCCCTTCTCCTTTTTCCAGACTCCCTGCCGACACAGGAGGATGGGGAGTGAGTGAGGAAGGGTCATGCTGCTAGGGCCCTAGCCTGGACTCTCTGGATACAGTGGAACTTCTCTGAACTCTGAGGCTGGCGGGCTGGCAGACTGCCGGCCAGATAAGGAGTCCAGAGTCTACACCGGCCAGGGGCCTCATGCGTTGTCCGGGGCAAGGAGGACAGCCTCACCACAAGGTCTCCGAGGCTCAGCTGTCTTCACCCTTACTGTGGCCATCGAGGCTCCCAGAGGGGACTCCTTATTGGCCCTGGGTAAGAAGAAGCAGAGACCCCTGTGGACCCTCCCACAGGCGAGGGGTAAGGTGGCCACAGAATCAGCCTGAGAGAGCTGTTGGCATGTCCGTCCATGGGAAACCAACTTACCTGCCTCTGATGTGACTGCATTATCAGGCCTCCTAACCTTTCTCCAACCTCAGGCCTGGGACAGTTCTGGGCTTTGGTGGAATGAGAATGTGACTGTCCTGAATTTATTACCATTTGGTCCCTAGAGGCTCTTAGCAGTGTTAGTAATTAAAATGTCAGCTAAAAGTTGGGGATGTTGTTAAAATCCATGTTTTAAACAGTTCATTTTTTCTTAAAAGCATGTGCATGCATTTTTTTCTTCCCATTTTATTGAGATATAACTAACAACACTGTATAAGTTTAAGGTGTACAGCATAATGATTTGATTTATATAGTTATGAAATGAGTACCACAATAAATTTAATGAACATACATCATCCCAGAGGTAAAAGATAAAAGAAATAGAAAAAAAAAATTTTTTTTCTTGTGATAAGAAGTCTTAGGATTTAACTGTCTTCACAACTTTCACATATAAAAGTTTAGTGGTGGTTTAGTTGCTCAGTTGTGTCCATCCTTTGTGATCCCATGGACTATAGCCTACCACACTCCGCTATCCTTGGGATTTTTCAGGCAAGAATACTGGAGTGGGTTGCCGTTTCCTTCTCCAAGGGATCTTCCCGACCCAGGGGTGGAACCTACATCTCCTGCATTGCAAGCGGATTCTTGACTGCTGAGCTACCAGGGAACCCCCAAATATGACCTGTAGCAGTGTTAATTATATTTAGCATGTTACACATTACTTCCCTAGTACTTATTTATCTTATAACTGGAAGTTTCTACCTTTTGACTGCCTTGATCCAATTCCCCCTCTCTACAACCTCTGTGTGCATATATATTTCTATTTGCCAAAACTTTGATTTAGGGCTGAGGCTTTGTCTTTGGATCTAGGTCTGCTAATCACACTTGCAAATTGTATATAAAAGTCACATCTGCATGTATGACCTGTGATTTCTGGTTTCTTTTATTACAATTTTTTTTTTTTTACCATATGTGAATTATGTCTCAATAAAATGGAAGAAAAAAATTTTAACAGGAAAAAAATTTTTCTACGCTATATAGTCCATAGTTCAAAGATTAGAAGGATAAAAAAGTTTAAAAAGCAACTACACATACATTAACTGCACCCCCACAAACTCCCACCCAGTACAGTAAAAAGTCTCACCTCTGCCCACCCCATCCCAGTTTTAGAAATGCTCTAAGTTAGCATTTTAGGCATTGTTTAGCACTTTGCTTTTTTCACCTAGCAACTGTTCTGGATCTTTCCCTGTCAGCCCAGGAAACGCTTTTACTATAGCTGCATATTATTCCAGGATAGGAAAGCACGATAGTTTTTAAACCAGCATGTGTTGCTTCCCTCTCTCCCCTAGTTTGGGTTGTTTCCAATATTTTGTCATTATGTACAGTGCTACAGGGAATAACTTTACTAAATGGCATTTCCTATGTATATGACTACAAAAGAAATTCACAGAAGTGAGATTGCTGGGTGACAGGATATATACATCTGTTAATTAGTCTCCATTAAGAAATAATGATAGAGCAAGAATTTAAGACATTTGCAAATCAGTCCGTGTGCAGCATCCTACTTTTTTAATGCACACACTTAATTTACAGAGGACGAGATGGTTGGATGGCATCACCAACTCAATGGACATGAGTTTGAGTAAACTCTGGGAGTTGGTGGTGGACAGGGAGGCCTGGTGAGCTGCAGTTCATGGGGTCACAAAGAGTCGGACACAACTGAGTGACTGAACTGAACTGAATTTAATCTTTTTTCCCCCCATTTGTAACACATTTTTCAAGATGAGCAGTTCTCAAACTTTTTGATCCTAGGATTCCTTAATTTAGTCTTCCACTTATTGGCTAAACCTGCTATTTACCATGTTAAAAATTAAATATAAAGAGTTGTTTATTCATTTAAAATAATAGAAATAAGATAATTACATGGTAACATGAAATGCATGTTTTTATGGAAAATAACTTCCAAAAAGTCGAAAAAGTGGCATTATTTTTACATTTTTGCATATCTTCAGGACTTCAAAATAATGATTTATTAGATATAACAGATTATAGTATGTATAGAATAATTTTGCTGATACTCAGTGGAAGTCTTGAGAACAAACTGAGTTAATCTCTGAAAACACATATATTTATACCCTAAACTTCTAGCTCGGAAATTTCAGAAAACTACACAGGCACATATTTATCATACTTCACATAGCCACTGAAAAATTAGAGTGAAAAAGCTTTTAACATCTTAATTTTCTAATAAAACTAGTTTTCACCTCTCCAGCCTCCTCACACAGTCTCAGTGTATCCAGGTGTCATCTAAGACCACAATTTTGGGAATTGCCATTCTAGAGCACTTAGTTTCATTTTTAGAAATCAAAAGTTTTCCTCTCTGCATTTATATTTCAGTTACTGTTTAAAACCAAACAGAACTGGCATAAAGAAGTTTGAAAAGAGGCACAAGCAGACTCTCAGCAAATGAATCCTGGACAGTGACAACAGAGAGGGCCTCTTTGCTGCAGGGATGGGCCCAGCCAGCAGAGCTCAGCTAAGAGAGTGCCCACTCCATGAAGACAGGCAAAACACTGTTTCTGTTCCAAGGAGGCTTGTAAAATATGTGTTGAGATGAGCTGAGTACAGGTTGGCAGCTTCACATGCTATTTGTGGCATTCTTTAAGCTCCATTGAGTGGAACAGCCAAGAGACACTGAAAGAGGCCAGTCGAAGGTGAGGCGACTGGGGGGCAGGAATGATCTGGGAAGGCTTCCTAGAGGTGGAATTGAGCCAGGGGGTTCCTGCCAGGGGAGCTGTGTGAATAATGATGTGTGTGTGCTTAGTTGCTCAGTCGTGTCCCCAACTTTGCGACCCATAGACTGTAGCCCTCCAGGATCCTCTGCCCATGGGATTTTTCAGGCAAGAATACTGGAGTGGGTTGCCATTTCCTTCTCCAGGGATCGAACCCACATCTTCTGCATTGCAGACAGACTTCTTTTACTTCCCCATCAAGGAAGACCATGAATAGTGGCACTAAGATGTATGTTCCTGGATCACTAGGGTTCTGGGGTCTAAGGTACCAATAGTCTCTGGTAGATATTAGCTGTTTATCAAAGACTTGCTGGTCTTTTCAGCCTTGTCTTGGGGTCAGTGTGCTCTTTTCCAGAAAAACACCATTGGCCCCAAATCAACGTCCTTTGCACCAGTCCACTTACTCCAGCCAACCTTGTGCCCTTGATTATCAAGAGTAATGCATACTTCCTGAAAAGTATAAAGAAGTATGGGAGAAAAAAGTGTAATCCTGAGGCTGTGAGGCAACCTCTGTTATTCTGCTCAGTTATTTCCTTTTATTGTAAACGTTTAATTTTCAACTTACTTTAGACTTAAAAATCACAAAGAATATAGCAGAGTTCCTTTATATCCCCTCACCCTGTGGTATAAACATCAAGAACAGGAAATGAACATTGGCACAAAACTTTAAACTGCAGGCCTCATTTAAATTTCACCACTGTTTCTGCTGATGTCTTTTTTCTGTCCCAGGATCCAGTCTGCCATCCCACGTTGCATTCAGTTGTCATTTCTCTGCTCCAATTTGTAACCATCCCATATCTTTCTCCCTTAGGATAAGGTCACGCATTTTTAGCAAGAATATCAACAAAAATGATGTTGCATCCTTTTAAGAGCATCATATCAAAGCATTTGTGGTGTTAATGGTGATGTTTTCCTGGATCACTTGGTTACTTGGTGTCTGCTGGACCTCCACATTGGAAAAGTTATTCTCTCATGTTGACTCCTTCTCATGGTTCAAACCCCTTTGGCCAGGAGGAGCCTATCCCATTTAAGAGCTTACCTGATTAGTTCTGACTCATACAAGATCAATTTCCCTGTCTTAAGGTCAACTGATTTGGTCAGCTGACACCAACAAAATCCCTTTGGCAGATAATGTTACCTAATAACAGGAGTGATATCTCATATTTTCAGCTCCTGCCCACATACAAAGGAGAAGGTCGTTGAGGCCTATCTTGGAATTTTGCCAATTCTAGCAGGATAGTTTCAGATAAAAGATTGTTGTTGTTGTGTGTGACCCCGTGGACTGTAGCCCGCCAGGATCCTCTGTCCATGGGATTTCTCAGGCAAGAAATCCTGGAGTAGGTTGCCATTTCCTTCTCCAGGGGATCTTCGTGACCCAGGGATTGAACCCAGGTCTCCTACGTTGACAGGTGAATTCTTTACCACTGAGCCACCAGGGAAGCCCCAGATAAAAAATATTAAGCCTTAATTCCAGCATCTAAATATTAGTTTCCTGCGACCGTCCTAACAAATGACCACAAACTCTGTGGCTTAAAAGAACAGAAATTTGCTCTCAGTTCTGGAGGCCAGAAGGTTGAAATCAAGGGGTCAGCAGGTCCACATTGCCTCCAAAGGCTCTTGGGGTACATGCTTCCTTGGCTCTTCCACCTTCTGGTGCCTCCAGTTGTTCCTTGGCTTGTGGCAGCATCACTCTCCTCTCTGCCTCCATCTCCACATGGTCTTCTTTTCTGTGTCTGTGACAAAATCTCCCTGTCCTTTATCTTGTAAACATACTAATCAGTGGATTTAGGGACTACTGAAAGTCCATGGTGACTTCATCTCTAGATCCTTAAATCATTATTTCTGCAAAGACTGTATTTCTCAATAAGGTCACATTCTGAGGTTTTGGGGTAGACATGGATTTGGGGATCAAGACCACTCCCAGGAAAAAGAAATGCAAAAAAGCAAAATGGCTGTCTGAGGAAGCCTTACAAATAGCTGTGAAAAGAAAAAAAGCGAAAAGGAGAAAAGGAAAGATATACCCATTTGAATGCAGAGTTCCAAAGAATAGCAAGGAGAGATAAGAAAGCCTTTCTCAGTGATCAATGCAAAGAAATAGAGGAAACCAATAGAATGGGAAAGACTAGAGATCTCAATAAAGGACAGAAATGGTATGATCCTGACAGAAGCAGAAGATATTAAGAAGAGGTGGCAAGAATACACAGAAGAGCTGTACAAAAAAGATCTTCACGACCCAGTTAATTACAATGGTGTGATCACTTACCTAGAGCCAGACATCCTGGAATGTGAAGTCAAGTGGGCCTTAGGAAGCATCACTATGAACAAAGCTAGTAGAAGTGATGGAATTCCAGTTGAGCTATTTCAAATCCTGAAAGATGATGCTGTGAAAGTGCTGCACTCAATATGCCAGCAAATTTGGAAAACTCAGCAGTGGCCACAGGACTGGAAAAGATCAGTTTTTATTCCAATCCCAAAGAAAGGCAATGCCAAAGGATGCTCAAACTACCACACAATTGCACTCATCTCACATGCTAGTAAAGTAATGCTCAAAATTCTCCAAGCCAGGCTTCAACAATATGTGAACCGTGAACTTCCAGATGTTCAAGCTGGGTTTAAAAAAGGCAGAGGAAAAAAAAAAAAAAAAAAAGGCAGAGGAACCAGAGATCAAATTGCCAACATCTGCTGGATCATGGAGAAAGCAAGAGAGTTCCAGAAAAACATCTATTTCTGCTTTATTGACTATGCCAAAGTGTGCCTTTGACTGTGTGGATCACAATAAACTGTGGAAAATTCTGAAAGAGATGGGAATACCAGACCACCTGACTTGCCTCTTGAGAAATCTGTATACAGGTCAGGAAGCAACAGTTAGAACTGAACATGAAACAACTGACTGGTTCCAAATAGGAAAAGGAGTACGTCAAGGCTGTATACTGTCACCCTGCTTATTCAACTTTTATGCAGAGTACATCATGAGAAACGCTGGGCTGGATGAAGCACAAGCTGGAGTCAAGATTGCCAGGAGAAATATCAGTAACCTCAGATATGCAGATGACACCACCCTTATGGTAGAAAGTGAAGAACTAAAGAGCCTCAAGAGGAGAGTGAAAAAGTTGGCTTAAAGCTCAACATTCAGAAAACAAAGATCATGGCATCCGGTCCTATCACTTCATGGCAAATAGATGGGGAAACAATGGAAACAGTGTCAGACTTTCTTTTTTGGGGCTCCAAAATCACTGCAGATGGTGATTGCAGCCATGAAATTAAAAGATGCTTACTCCTTGGAAGGAAAGTTATGACCAACCTAGACAGCATATTCAAAAGCAGAGACATTACTCTGTCAACAAAGGTCCATCTAGTCAAGGCTATGGTTTTTCCTGTGATCATGTATGGATGTGAGAGTTGGACTATAAAGAAAGCTGAGCACCGAAGAATTGATGCTTTTGAACTGTGGTTTTGGAGAAGACTCTTGAGAGTCCCTTGGACAACAAGGAGATCCAACCAGTCCATCCTAAAGGAGATCAGTCCTGGGTGTTCATTAGAAGGTCTGATGTTGAAACTGAAACTCCAATACTTTGGGCACCTGATGCAAAGAGCTGACTCATTTGAAAAGACCCTGATGCTGGGAAAGATTGAGGGCAGGAGGAGAAGGGGACAACAGATAAGATGGTTGGATGGCATCACCGACTCAGTGGACATGAATTTGGGTAGGCTCTGGGAGTTGGTATTAGACAGGAAGGCCTGGTGTGCTGCAGCTCATGGGATCACAAAGAGTCGGACACGACTGAGTGACTGAACTGAACTGAATTCAACCCATTGGGCGTCCCCAGTGGCTCAGCAGTAAAGAATCCGCCTGTAATGCTGGAGTTGCAGGAGGCAGCAGGTTTGAGCCCTGGGTTTGGAAAATCCTCTGGAGAAGGGCACAGCAACCCAATCCAGTATTCTTGCCTGGAGAATCCCATGGATAGAGGAGTCTGGCGAGCTACAGTCCACTGGGTCGCAAAGAGTCGGATAGGACTGAAGTGACTTAGCACCCAAGCATGCACAGTCTACCCACTATACTCAGGATGGGGGGAACTGTCCTTTGTAAACTCTGGTTCACAGAGCTGCAAAAAAAAAAAAAAGAAGTTGGATTTGTTTTTAAAGACAGAAGGCAGGCCTGGCTGTTGGGGAGACCAGGGCCTAGCCTCAGGTCTCCCGCTCCCTTCACGTTGCTACACGTTTGAGAGCCAGGTGGGTATCAGTTACTGAGGACTCTGGCCTACATTCTACATTCTAGGCTCTTTGTAATGCCAACAACTTGTCTCTGTGCAAGGAGTTCTCACTGAGAGTTAGTTTCCCTGTAGGAAGGGCAGGGCAGAAACGGTGGTACCTGTTGGCCAGAGAGGGGGAACTGACTTCAAGGAGTTTAGATAAATCACAGGATATTATAGTTAGTCTGTCTAGTCCAGCAGTCCTGACTAGACCAGAATGTCAGACCAGTACCCCAGACAAGAGGCAGGCTGATCTATCAGAGCTGTGTGTACAGTTACCTGGGTCTCACCCAGGAAACTCAGATTCAGAAGAACCATGGTGAGACTGCTCATGGGGGCACCCACGTTAGCGGACCAGGCACACAGGAAGTCCTGCCCATGCAGATTAGGACTGGAATCCACTGCCAGACTCTTAAGTGAAGGTCTTTAAAAAAGGGGAGAGAGCTGCCTTCCAGTTGGTTATCATTAAGCCTTTCCCATTTCCTAATTGAACTTGAAAGTGAACTTTCTTTTTCTTTTTTTTTTTTTTGACTGCATCCGAGTTTCCCATCTAAGATTGAACCTAGGCCATGGCAGTGACAGCGTGGAACCCTAATCACCAGGCCACCAGAGAACCCTCTGAACCTTCTTCTTAAAGTAATTCAGGTTCGTTGTAGGAAATACAGAGTAAAAAAGATAACAGAAGTCACCATTAAACTCACCACCAAGAACTAGCAATTTGTTAAATATTTTTCATCTTTTTTTGCGAATGCATACTTTGTAAGGAAAACAGGTTCTGCTATACATAGAGTTTTGTAGCCTCTTCTTTTCACTTAGCATATGATGTCTTTCCATGTCATTATTCCTGAATATTAACATTTATTGAGCCATTACTGTATATCTAGCATTGTATTTATACTTAGTATCTTATTCAGTTTTCTCATTTGCTCCAAGGGAGACTGTTAGTAGCTTTGTTTTCCTGTAGGAAGTCTCCTTGATGTTGTGACTTGATGAAACGCCTTGAAGCTAGTAAATGTGTGTTTCAGGATCTACACTGAGGTCTGTTGCACTTGGAGCCCAAGCTCTGAATCTCTGTAGTTGAACTATATATTTTGTTATGTGGATTAGGGACTTCCCTGATGACTCAGACGGTAAAGCGCCTGCCTACAGTGCAAGAGACCTGGGTTCGAACCCTGGGTCAGGAAGATCCTCTGGAGAAGGAAATGGCAACCCACTCCAGTACTTTTGCCTGGAAAATCCCATGGACAGAGGAGCGTAGTAGGCTACAGTCCATGGGGTTGCAAAGAATTGGACACGACTGAGCGACTTCACTTCTTCACTTTACTTTAGTAATCCCCTCCCTTTTTTCCCCTTAATTTTTTGACTGTACTGTGCAGCTTGTGGGATCATAGTTCCCCTACCAGGGATTGAACCTGAGCTCTTGGCAGCATAGGTTTGGAATCCTAACCACTGGACCACCAGGGAATTCCCAGCAATTCCCTTCTTTTGTATGCTAAGATTGCTTGCAGTTTTTTGCTGTTATGAGCCTTGCATTAGAGCAAGCTCCAGGAGGGTAGGGATTTTTGTCTTTTTGGTCATTGTTGTATTCCCTGTGCCCACAACAGTTGGTACTTGATAGATACTTGTTGTTGAATGCGTACTTCCATTCCTCAGTTTTAAAATGCCTTTTTGTTCTGTTCTCATGTTTCTGAACTAGGGAGGTGTCTCAAGGATGTGTGCATTTAATGTAGTATCTTTCTCAACTCTGAAAACCTGCCATTGCTACTTATAATTGGAGAAGTACTGCAGAATCTATCCTAGTAAGGTTATTGAGAAGATTAAATGAGCTAATGAAAACAAATTGCTTAGCACAGTGCCTGGCAACAATAAATCCTAGCAATTCCTATTATTATAAAATTAGGGAAGAAAGGATTGTGGATGAGTTACAGGAGTGTTCAGATGCAAATACGAGAGTCCAACAAGGCTAGTTTAGGCAACAGCATGTAAAGCCTCTGGCGATTAGAAGGAGGCTGGGTTCCTGCTCAGTGGTGCCTGCAGGAACCCAGGCTCTCTTCAGTGGATCTTTCTGCTCTGCCATCCTTGGCAAGTAGGACTTACTTCTCGTGATTTTTGAACCTATATTTCTGAACAGGAAAGAGGAAGGGAAAGAGAAGGCACCCTAGCCATGCTCTTAGATTTCACTGGCAGAGCGGTCCCCTGTGGCTTTTCTTTGCACAAAGGATGTCGTTGACTTCACCCCTGTTTCTTATCTTTTATAGACTTTACTGTTGAGGTTTACAGGGAAAATAGACTGTTCATTAAAAAACAACTGGGGTAATTAGCTAACTCCTTTTTTTGTTGTTGTTTAAGTGAGTTTCTCTATCTCACACTATGTCAAATTAAATTCTAAATAAATTAGAGATGTAAATTTTTTTAATGCCAGAAAAAAGCAGGTATATATTTCTATAATTTCAGGGTGACAAAAGGTTTTCCAAGCATGCTACTAAAAGCAGAAACCTTATAAAAAAAAGTGGGATATATTTGATTAGTCACTAAGTCATGTCCTACTCTTATGACCCTGTGTTCTGTGACTCCCAAAATTTCTGTGTTGCTCTTTCAATGGTGGGATGAGGGGGCAGACCAGAACCCAAACCCACTGTTTTATTCTCATTTTTACTGAACGCCTGAAAAGTTGGTTTGTGTGGGAGCAAGTGAGGTGGGCATGTGTGCCCTGCTAGTCAGGAGAAACCATGTAAGTCCCAGGGAGCAAGCTGTACTGCTGGCTGCTGCTGCTGCTAAGTCGCTTCAGTTGTGTCCGACTCTGCGACCCCATAGACGCAGCCCATCAGGCTCTCCCGTCCCTGGGATTCTCCAGGCAAAAATACTGGAGTGGGTTGCCATTTCCTTCTCCAATGCATGAAAGTGAAAAGTGAAAGTGAAGTCGCTCAGTCGTGTCTGACTCTTTGCCACCCCATGGACTGCAGTCTACCAGGCTCCTCCATCCATGGGATTTTCCAGGCAAGAGTACTGGAGTGGGGTGCCATTGCCTTCTCCGGTACTGCCGACTACCCTCTTCCTTTCCTGGAAACCAGAGGGCTCCTGGCCAGCCCTGGGGACTTGCTCTTCTCAAAGCACAGAGTATGAGAGGCTTGGGGTGAGGTGGAGCTGTGCTGGCCGGCAGTGGAGCTGGCCGAGTTTTCCCTGGTGGAAGGCCCTGGATTCCCTCACCACCTCTCCCCCTGCTCCGAGAAGACACACCAGTGACACTGATGAGCGTATGTAGATTTCAATGCTGACCGTTTCCTATCTGAGAGGCTGGGCAAGTCCTCAGGATACCAGGCCGCTGGGGAGTTTCCAGGGGGTAGCAAACCACAACTGTTTTCTCATCACCGTTCCCAGCAAAGCACAAAATGTACAAAGTCACCCACTCCCCCAGACTCGGGCCACTAGCCAGAGTGCCCTCAGGGGCAGCCTGACCAGCTCTCAGAGCAGATTCTGTCCCGGTTCCTGTTGCTCCCGCCTCAGCTGCCTCCTGACATCCAGGGGTGCCTCCCACAGCAGAGGCCTTGACCGTGGGTAAACCATGGTGTGCATTGGCTCTGCTAGCCAGATTGCACCTCTGACCTTGGCTGCTCACACCACTCCCTCTTCTTGGCGGCGGTGGCCACGAGCCCCTCCCCCTGCATTTCAGGATGTGTGCAGCTGGCACAAAAAGAGAGGTTGTGAGCAACGGGACCAGACTCGCGTTTCCATGACCAGCTGAGAAATTCTAGAAACCGCCTGTACTTGGGGGTTTCCTTTCCTTTTCTCTGTCTGCCATGGAGAGAAGTTAACATGGTATTCTTGGCCATGTGATCAGACGGTGGCCTGTCCTTGGCACATTTGCTGCTGGGGTGGGGAAGGAAGGCTGCCTGTCTGCGCCTCTCCCCCCACCTTCCTTTTGGATCCTCCATTCCACCTAATATTCTACTTTCTTTCTTTTTTTTTTTTTACTTTACTTTTTTTTATATTCCAACTCCAGATAGACTTCTCTGGCTCTCTGGGGGTGTCTTCAGCTCTATTGATGCTGCAGAAGGGGGTGTCTCTTCCCCTCAAATTGCTAATAGTAGTTTAACTGGGGGTTGAGGCCAAAGAACAAAAAGGTTCTAAACTTGAGGACACTGCAACAAGGAGGAGCATGGGAAATTAACGCATCATTCAGCAAATATTCTTTTGGATGGAGACTCAGACATGGAGAATAGACTTGTGGCCATGGAGGAAAGGAGAGGGAGGGACAAATTGAAAGAGTAATAACACTGAAACATGTACGTTGCCATATGTAAAACTGATAGCCAATGGGAATTTGCTGTATTACACAGGGAGCTCAACCTGGTGCTCTGTGACAACGTAGAGGGGTGGGATGGAGAGAGAGATGGGACAGAGGTTCAAGAGAGGGGGGACATTCATATACCGATGGCTGATTCAAGTTGATGTATGGCAGAAGCTAGCACAATATTGTAAAGCAATTATCCTCCACTCAAAAATTTAAAAAAATAAAAAGTTATTAAAAAAAAGTTATTCTCTGGGGGTTGTCTGGGTGCCAGGCACTGGCCTCTTTGGGCTCGGGGAAGAAAATAGGCCGAGTCTGTCTCCACTATTGTGGAGTTTACAGTCAGTAGGAGGAGACAGATAATAAACATGTAAACAAAACGAAAGAAAGAAAACTCTGTTAGATAGTGATATATGGTAAATAAAACAGGGTGTTGGGACTTTGAATGCCTTGGGAGCAGGCTTTTTTTTTTTTTAAACCGGGTGGCCCTGCATTTTGAGGAGGTGATATCTGAGCTGAGACTTGATATGAAAATCTAGGGGAGGGGCATTCTTGGCAGAGGGAATAGCAGGTACAAAGGCCCTGGGGTAAGAATGCTTTTGATGTGCTAAAGGGAGAGCTGCACACTGTAAGACTTGGGTGTGTTACGTGCGTGTATGTTATACTTTAAAAAGAGAGAGGGGACTCTGACAGTTTGCGGGTAAGTGCCCAGAGGAAGCTGAAATCTGGTTAAGAGATTTGATTTTATTTTAGTATTTTTATTCCACCAGCATTCCGGCATTTCTTTCACTCAGATTCCCTGTCTTTAGATTCAGGCAGTCCTTCCAGATCATCTGGAGAAGTCCTGAAGAATGAATTGTCCTTCAGCAGGTGGCATTCAAAAAGCAGTTACTGCAAGCCTGTGATATACACTTGGCATTACTGTCTCTGTAGTTGATTCACGTTGTATACTATTCTGTTGTGAGAGTCGGTTAGTTTATTTATCCACTCTCCTGCTGATGGGCTTTTGGGTAGCTTCCAAAGTTTTTGTTATTGTGAATAGTGCTACCACAAGACTTCTCATATCTGTGTTTTATTTTTTTTCCCCTCTCTGTTTAGGTTTGAGAGTCACCCAAACTAGAGGATGTCTGTAGTAGTAATGTTAGTCAATTAGGTGTGTCCGACTCTTTGCGACCCTGTGAACTGCAGCCCACCAGGCTACTCTGTCCATGGGATTTTCCAGACAAGAATACTAGAATGGGTTGCCATTCCCTTCTCCAGAGGGTCTTCCCGACATAGGGATCAAACCTAGGTCTCTCTCATTGCAGACAGATTCTTTACCATCTAAGCAAACTAAAGTCAGAAACCCTTTCCAGGTGGCATTCCGATTGTCCCCCTGGGGTTGAGATTGGCAGTAGAGGATAAGCCTTTAAGTCTGGTTAGAATGTTGATCCCTTTTTAATAGGCAAGCAGTTGGTAGTGGGTGGGGGAAGGCAAGTGGAAATTCATTGTGACGTTAGGGAAGTCACTTACGGTACTGGGTTGTCCAGAGACTGCCACCTGAGAAGGGGGAGCTTGTCCATGTGGGTCTTCTCTTGGCCCTGATCCATATCTGAGGATGATAGCCAGAGATGTGGTTGCTTTTGTTCTGGAATCCATCTGAGTATACTCTTGACAATCTCTCTTGAGCTCTGGTTGGGCAGAGATAGGGAATCAGGAGGGCAAAGTATGGGAGTCCTTATGCTGTCCTTCTCACCTTTGAGAAGATGGAGCTTTGAGATGACACTTGTCCTTTCCTGCTCTTGACCCCCTGGCCCTAAATGCTGCATCCTCAGTGCAGTGTATCACCCTGTACTCTCTAGAGAAGTGAGGTGATGTCTGTGTACATATGCATTTGTATTTACGTATTCGTGCAGCAGATCCTCCCAGCCTCCTAGGATTGTTATGAAACAGCCGAGGAAACTAACTGTAAGTGTTTGGAGTGTCATTCTGAGACAGTTACAGCTTTGAGACAGAGAGGTTGGAATCAGAGGCGGGCAGGGTGGGGCTTGTGCTGGGAAGGATTTGGAATGGTCCAGAGATGGTGCTTTTTCCTACAGTTCGTCCTTTTTTTATTTTTGGCTGTGCTGGATCTTCTTTGTTGCTCCGGCTTTTCTCTAGTTGCAGCAAGTGGGGGCGACTCTTTAGTTGTGATGCGTGGACTTCTCATTGCCGTGGCTTCTCTCGTTGCAGAGCACAGGCTCTAGAGTGCTCAGGCTTTAGTAGTTGTGTAGGGGCTTAGTTGCCCTGCAGCATGTGGGATTTTCCTGGACCAGGGATTGAACCTGGGTCTCCTGCCTTAGGCAGATTCTTTACCACTGAGCCACTATGGAAGCCCTATGCTTTTTTTTTTTTTTTTAAAAACACATCCAAGCCCTTCACACTTGTGGAGAAAGTGCTTGGAACACAGGCGGACTGTTCAGCTTTCTGACTGTTGGTAGAATCAGATGTTAATTAGCCTTCCCAGGCCTGGTTCTGTGGGCAGTGTGGGTGCAGGGGTGAAAAGGAACAGGAATAGGTGTTGCGGGTGGAGCCCAGGGTCCCTGCCAGAGATCAGTGACCTGAGGGTGAGAGATGATGGGAGCCTAGTTGGAGGAAAACCCTTGCTTGCCAGGCAGGGGGACTGAACTTTGCTGTTGGTTAGGGGGAGTGATGGAAGGTAGGTACTTTAGCAGGAGAGTGATACGATCATTGGAGGGGATGGGATGGAGCAGGTGTTAGTGACCATTGAGACTGGTGCAATGGTTTCTCCTCTGAATTCCAAGAAGAGGGGTCCACACTGGGGAGGCAAAGGATGAAAGAAGGCCTCTCAGCTCAGTAATCTCATGGGGATGGCCAGTGTCCTTGGACCAGGGAATGAGCCGTGTGGAAGTTTGGGAAGTGGGCGGGAAAGTGGAGGAATATGATTCAGGAATGTCATTACTCAATCTTCCCCCTGTCTCATCACCTTTCTCTCTCTGATTTAGAAATATGGACCTTTCCCCTCTTTTTCCCAATTACCCTCTTTCCCCAGAGAGTAGGGCTCATTTGTGACTCATGCTGGTAAATGTTTACGGTCACTGAGAAATCTCAGACCCAAGATGTAACCTGTGCCTTTCTGCTGGGGCCCTGGGCATGTGCTCATGACACCCGCCCACTTTGGGGAAGAAAGCTGGCAACCTGATGACCTTCCTCTGAGAGTAGAGGTCCTCAGACCTCTGTGTACATTGTCATCCCCTGGAGAGCTTCCTAAAACACAGATTGCTGGGCTCCACCTAGAGTTTCTGATTCAGCAGATTTGGGTGGTGCTAAGAATTTTTTCTTCCAAAAAAAAGAAAAAAATTGTCTGAAGGGGTGAGGGGGAGAAAATTTATACTTTCAATAGGTTCCCAAGTGATGGTATTGCCTGCTGGTTGCGGAACCATGCTCTGAGAACTACTTTCCTGGAGAAATTATCACGCCCAGTTCAGCATCTCAGCTGTAGAGACAGTCATAGAGCTTCTGAGGAGGAGCGAGGGGACTTGCCCCTGGCTTAAGGATGCAGGTAGGGGGAGATAGTGGTGTAGCAGGACATGATGTGAAGAGCCAACTCATCAGAAGAGACCCTGATGCTGGAAAATGTTAGTCGCTCAGTTGTGTCTGACTCCTTGCAACCCATGGGTTGTAGCCCGCTAGGCTTCTCTGTCCATAGGATTCTCCAGTGAAGAACACTGGAGGGGGTTGCCATTTCCTTCTCCAGGGAAATCTCCCCAACCCAAGGTTCAAACCCACATCTCCCACTTTGCAGGCAGATTCTTTACCATCTGAGCCACCAGGGAAGCCCAGGAATGCTGAGAAAGATTGAAGGCAAAAGGAGAAGGGGCAACAGAGGATGAGATAGTTAGATAGCATCACTGACTCAATGGACATGAATTTGAGCAAACTCCGAGAGAGAGTGGAGGACAGAGGAGCCTGGCCTGCCGCAGTCCATGGGCTCACAGAGTCGGAAGAGACTTAGCAACTGAACAACAAACAGCAAGGACGTGAGAGACAGAGAAAGGGTGGGCTGGCTGCAGGACAGAGTCTTTGTGCAGGCCGAGTACTGGAGCTGACCTGGGGCCCGGCTTCTAGTAGAGAAAGGTTCCTTGCACCAGGGAAACCAAGCCCTGAAACCTCTGCCTGCTGCAGCCACAGGTCCTGTGAAGGCTCACTGTCTGGGAAGAGCCCACCTCACTGCCCAGAGGGCTCAGAGCACTCCTCTTACCCATTTTGGGAAGAAGGGAACGTAGGAGACTTCTTGTGAGAGGCCCTTGGCACATTCTGCCCACAGAGTGTTGCTGCCCAGGAGTTGGAGTTGGCCTTTATAAATGGCCCTCCTGCTACAGCAAGAGAGTTGAAGTCTTAGCCTGATTGAGGAAATGATGTAGCATGGGTTTGGGGAGGATTGTTTTCAAACTCACTCGCACTTTTGGTTAGCAGGACAGTGATGTGACTTCTTTCTCTCCTGGTAACTGCTAAAGTGGAGCCTTTTTGGGTCTTTATAGGCTTCCCTTCCCTGGTGGCTCAGTGGTACAGAGCCAATGCAGGAGATGTGGGTTTGATCCCTGGGTCAGGAAGATGGAAATGGCAACCCATGACAGTATTCTTGCCTGGGAAATCCCATGGACAGAGGAGCCTGGTGGGCTACAGTCCATGGGGTCACAGAGTCAGACACGATTTAGCGACTGAACAACAACAACAGTTCAGGTGTCTAATGGAAAACTGCCAAGCCAGCAGCCCCACGAGGCAGGGAAGCACCCCAGGCAGGGTTGAAACTGGGAGAACAAAGTCTTGCTCTTTAGACCAGACTGGGTACTGTGTTCTCCTTCCTGGGGTCCTAGCTTTCTTCTTGCCCACCTCTGGTCTATTCTCTATACTGCAGCCTGACCAGAATAATAAAAACACAGATCTGCTGGCACCTTAGCTGAAGATGATCACCACTGCCCTCCAGATGGGTTCAGCCACCTTAACATGGCCTACAGGCCCTTCCCTGTCCTGGCCCCTACCACATCCTCTTATGTATGCCCTGGCCACTCAGCGCTCTTTAAGTTCTTAGATGCGGCTTCTTGGCTGAAGCATTCCAAAGGATGCTACATCTTCCTAGAATATCCTGCCCCATCCCCACCCCATCACTTTTCTCCTGGCCCACTTTTACACATCCTTTTGTTGTTCAGTCACTCAGTTGTGTCCGACTCTTTGTGACCCCATGGACTGTAGCACACCAGATTTCCCTGTCCGTCACCATCTCCCGGAGCTTGCTTAAACTCATGACAAAAAGTGGTCCACTGGAAAAAGGAATGGCAAACTGCTTCAGCATTCTTGCCTTGAGAACATATCCTGTAGGTATCAGCAAAAATAGTGTCTCTTTCTGGAGGCCTCCCCTGACCCCGGATGCTGGATTTGACCGTCCTGCTCTAGTCTTCAAGCTTCCTTTGCTCCTCATCATGACCTGTGGCAGATGGTGTGGATTGGCTTGTTCCCCAGGAATCCACACTGACGCAGCCCTGGTCCTGGCGTGTTTACTAACAGCACCTCCTTTCACTATTGTGTACATTACTTTGGATAATAAATTATGGTCTGAGCTACCAAATGTAGAGAAAAAACAACACTTTCCACAGACATCTTTCCACTGGAATTCCCAGTCTGACTTGCATTCTGCCAATGAGCCACATTGGATCTAGTCTTGAATATGTGGATATCCTCATTCTCATGACGGACCTGGGATGTCCATGTGTGGTGTGGATTATGGTAGCTTCCTTGTGCCATTTGCTTCCTGATGATGGCAGGTCAGGGCAGCAGCTCCTTGGAGGGCTGACTCCACTCTGTGATTTTGGGACTAGCTCCTGGAAGCTCAGTCCAGTCTGTTTCTTCCACTCTGCCCATGATTCTCTGGGCCTTTTTAATATGTTATACAAAATCTCTTTCTGCTTAAATTGTCTAATTGAACCCCAATCAGTACACAACCCTCGTCATCACTGTTCTTGTAAGTTGGTTGTTGAATTGTTTGCTTTGCAGCTCTGTGAGGGCAGGTACCAGGCATTCTCCAACATTATTCTTGGTATGAAATCTGTAGGCAATGAATATTTGTTGAGTGAATGAACTGTTGGAATGAGTTTTTTCGAGTCGCAGGTGTAGCTAGCCTTTTGTTCAATGAATATAAATCATATTGAAGGAATGGGAATTGTTTAGTCTGGAGGAATAAATGGTCTGGACATTTGACTTCAGGTAATCTATGAAGGCCCCAAGGCGGTAGGGGTGGGGAAGGGGTTAGAATGTTTGAAAGGAGGCACTAAGTTCTATGTTCATCAAGCTGTAAGAGTGATGCAAGCAGACATTAGTTAGGTGGGAGGCTGGACTTGGCATCTTCTAGCTGAAATTTTCTACTTCTCCCCTCTTGTGTGGCCAGCACTAGTCAAGCATAAGGGGAGGACACCCTTGCCTTCCTGGAACAAAACTCTGTTGGGAAGGCTCCCTAAGAGACCAGATCATTAGCAGTTCGTAGTAGTTGGAGATGAGTTCTCAGAGAGTGGTCCAAGAAGGATTCCTGGAAGAAGAGGTAATCTGAGACTTGATAGGTTCAAGTCTAGGTGAAGGGAATGGCCTGAGAGCTTGGAGGACAGGGAGCAGAAGGAAGAGACCTAAGTCCATGCTGTGTTATGAGCTTTAAGCTCTCTCTCATCCATCAGAGTGCCCCTGAGAGGCTGGGCATTTCATAGCCTAATCATGCTGGGGGCACATGGTAGGTCAGTGGCAGGCCCCAAATTTGAACCCATCCCTGCCCCACTCCTCATGCTGTCTGATGATCTAGCCCCGGGCACATACATTTTACTTATGCAGTTGACCCTGAATAATAAGTTGGGAAGTTCTGCTTCAAGTGGGTGATGTAAGCAGTGGTTGTGAGCACATTGTTTCCTAAGCCTCATGCTGGCCCCCGTGGTCTGACAAACAGGAGTAGACTTAGAGGACAACAGGTCAGAATTTTGCAATGGAGTGTCTGGGAAATGTTGATGGATGAATGATGAGAAGAGAGGTGGGGGTGTGGGTGGGGCTCCTGCAGGCTCCTCCTTACCCGGCTGCCTGACTCATTTCGTTGGTTTTGGAAGGCTTCCTTGCTCCGTCAAGCCCAGGCTCTGCTGGGACGAGGAGGGGAGCCTGGCAGATGCACAGTTCTCCTCTGCTGGTCCAGCCCTCAGGACTCAGCGTGTGGTTAAATCAGCCGTCCCAGCCGCCTGTGCTGGCTGCCCAGGGCCCCGATGCTGGTCTCTGCCCTACCCAACCTCCCCCCACAGGCGCTGACACAGTGGGGGCTCAGTAAATATTGGTCGATGCGCAGCAGGCTGCTGGTTCTAATTTTGTTCTCTGCTTCTGGGTCACCACTTTTTTTTTTTCTAACTTTTCTCATCCTGCCTCTCCCAGCACTGTGAGGTTTCATGGGGACAGTAAGTGGCCACTGATTCTAGGTACCCCCTGCCCCACCTCCACCCTGCCGGCTCTCTTGTACTGTCTCTGGAAATACCCCACGCTGGGTGGCCTCTGGCTGAGCCACAGCCTGAGGCTAAGGTTCTGGGAGTGTGATCTGGAAGCAGAGAGAGAGCACGTCCTTTTAGGGATATAGGAGAGCGGTTACGTGGGAGGGCCAGGGAAGGCTGGAGAAGAATGGGCCTGTTGAGCCCTGGGCCTCTTGGGCAAGGCCAGGGACTGGCTTCAGGCTGTGATATTTGCACTGTATTTCAGAGGGGGTTTTGGCTTGTCCGCGAGGGGAGTGGCTTCCTGAACGATGTTCTTTTGGTGGGTGGGAAGGACCACAGGCTGGGTAGTTTTTCTCAGAACTCCAGAGACCCTGTAGGGGGTCTTGAGCACCGTGCTGTGAGACTGTTGGTTTTCTCATGAAGTCTGCTGAGACGGACACAGAGGACTG
The DNA here is from genome assembly GCF_029407905.1 of Bubalus kerabau. NCBI lineage: Eukaryota > Metazoa > Chordata > Mammalia > Artiodactyla > Bovidae > Bubalus > Bubalus kerabau. The sequence goes on from NC_073627.1 coordinate 136,060,992, forward strand.
TATCATTATTAGCCTGACCATGAGTACTGGGAGAACACTCATTATTTATAGAACACTGAGCAGTTTTTGTAGTCAAATTATTAATTTTACAGGTTCTAGGTTTTGTGCCATACTTAGAAAATTTGATCCAACTCCTTGATTATAAAAATAATTACCCATGTTTTCTCGTATTGTTGTACCTACACAACGCATTGGGACGCATCAGTGATGCATTTTAAAAAGTGAGGGGAAAAACCCAAATACTCCAAATCCCACCATTCAGAAATAGTCATCACTAATATTAGGTGAACATTATTCCAGACAGTCTTCCAGACATGCTTACAGATAAATGGATATAGAGAAATAGACATAAATGCTCCTGTAACACAGGGGGAATGACAAGTTAGGAGACTGTGATAAACATATATGCACTGCTATATATAAAACATAACTAATAAGTACCTACTGTATAGCACAGGGAGCTCTACTCAGTATTTTGTAATAACCTGTATGGGAAAAGGATCTGAAAAAGAATATCCATTCTTTATATATAATGTATAACTGATACAACTGATTCACTTTGCTGTACACCTGAAACCAACACAACATTATAAGTCAACGATACTCCAATAAATTTTTTTAAATACTCCTATAAAAAGAGTATTAAAACTTTCCTGAATGTAACTGAAGAAAAAGAAACTGTAGTAAATTTAAAGGAATTATTATTATTTTTTTTTTACAGCTGTTTATCATGTAGGAGGAATATCCAACCATCTTAATGCTTCTCAAAGGGTGGGTTACTGACCACGTGCATCCGAATTACCCAGGGTGTTTTTTTTTTTTTTTTTCCATTGTGAATGTTTATTTATTTACTTATTTTACAATATTGTATTGGTTTTGCCATACATCAACATGAATCCACCACAGATGTACACGTGTTCCCCATCCTGAACCTCCCTCCCACCTCCCTCCCCAAACCATCCCTCTGGGTCATCCCAGTGCACCAGCCCCAAGCATCCTGTATCCGGCATCGAACCTGGACTGGCGATTTGTTTCTTATATGATATTATACATGTTTCAATGCCATTCTCCCAAATCATCCCACCCTCTCCCTCTCCCACAGAGTCCAAAAGACTGTTCTATACATCTGTGTCTCTTTTGCTGTCTTGCATACAGGGTTATCGTTACCATCTTTCTAAATTCCATATATATGCGTTAGTATACTGTATTGGTGTTTTTCTTTCTGGCTTACTTCACTCTGTATAATAGGCTCCAGTTGCACCCACCTCATTAGAACTGATTCAAATGTATTCTTTTTAATGGCTGAGTAATACTCCATTGTGTATATGTACCACAGCTTTCTTATCCATTCATCTGCTGATGGACGTCTAGGTTGCTTCCATGTCCTGGCTGTTATAAACAGTGCTGTGATGAACATTGAGGTACATGTGTCTCTTTCAGTTCTGGTTTCCTCAGTGTGTATGCCCAGCAGTGGGATTGCTGGGTCATAAGGCAGCTCTATTTCCAGTTTTTTAAGGAATCTCCACTTTGTTCTCCATAGTGGCTGTACTAGTTTAAGCTGTGAAGAAACATGTCTTTCACAAGAGAGATGACTTGCTAAAAGACCCCAAAAAAGGCTTAAGAAAATTGTGAGTCGTATCTATAATTACTTGTTTCCATTTTAGACAGTATTTATTGACTCTGCTATGAAAAATGAGGGCATCAGCATTTTCACATTTTTTCCCATCTCCTTTCCATCTTTTAATTGTGTTAATTCTATTATTAAATTGTCCATGATTATAACATTTAGATTCTGTCCTGTAACTGTAATCCCCAGAGTTTTTAATTCTCATTTGAAGGATTTTAAAGCTTACCTATGGTTTTTGTATTCCTGGAGCCCTTCATTTTTGCTTCTCCAATGAAATTTTTCTTTTTGTCATTGTTTAGCAGCAACATTTAGCAGCATTTCATTATCATGTCATTCCCCCACTCCCCACCCCAGAAAGGGGACTGAAATCTCTGACTTATTTCATACTTGACAATTTCTGTTTGTTGTTTTTACCATATTTGTAAGATGCTGGACGTCGCAGCTGGGAATAATATTCATTGGTTTGTATTTTCTTTCTATAAGAATTATATAAACTTTGTTATACTTCTGATACTAAATGTCACTACGGGGAAGATGAGAGCAGTCTAAATTTTCTGCCCCTTAAGTTTTAGTATATCTCACAATTTTTGGAAGAAAATACCTGGGGCAGGGGGAAGTTTCTTCTGGTGGCCTGGAAAAAGCTTCTTTAAGTTCAGTAACTTAGCTGGGCAAAGTCCCACTGTTGAACCTTCTGTGTAAAATTTTTGTGAAGTACTGTGTGTTAGCTGGTTTTAGAAAAGGCAGAGGAACCAGAGATCAAATTGCCAATATCCGCTGGATCATGGAAAAAGCAAGAGAGTTCCAGAAAAACATCTATTTCTGCTTTATTGACTATGCCAAAGCCTTTGACTGTATGGATCACAATAAACTGTGGAAAATTCTGAAAGAGACGGGAATACCAGACCACCTGACCTGCCTCTTGAGAAATCTGTATGCAGGTCAGGCAGCAACAGTTAGAACTGGACATGGAACAACAGACTGGTTCCAAATAAGAAAAGGAGTATGTCAAGGCTGTATATTATCACCCTGCCTATTTAACATATATGCAGAGTACATCATGAGAAACGCTGGGCTGGAAGAAGCACAAGCTGGAATCAAGATTGCCGGGAGAAATATCAATAACCTCAGATATGCAGATGACACCACCCTTATGGCAGAAAGTGAAGAGGAACTAAAAAGCCTCTTGATGAAAGTGAAAGTGGAGAGTGAAAAAGTTGGCTAAAGCTCAACATTCAGAAAACAAAGATCATGGCATCCGATCCCATCACGTCATGGGAAATAGATGGGGAAACAGTGTCAGACTTTATTTTTGGGGGCTCCAAAATCACTGCAGATGGTGACTGCAGCCATGAGATTAAAAGACGCTTACTCCTTGGAAGGAAAGTTATGACCAACCTAGATAGCATATTCAAAAGCAGAGACATTACTTTGCCAACAAAGGTCCGTCTAGTCAAGGCTATGATTTTTCATGTGGTCATGTATGGATATGAGAGTTGGACTGTGAAGAAGGCTGAGCGCCGAAGAATTGATGCTTTTGAACTGTGGTGTTGGAGAAGACTCTTGAGAGTCCCTTGGACTACAAGGAGATCCAGTCCATTCTGAAGGAGATCAGCCCTGGGATTTCTTTGGAAGCAATGATGCTAAAGCTGAAACTCCAGTAGTTTGGCCACCTCATGCGAAGAGTTGACTCATTGGAAAAGACTCTGATGCTGGGAGGGATTGGGGGCAGGAGGAGAAGGGGACGACAGAGGATGAGATGGCTGGATGGCATCACTGACTCGACGGACGTGAGTCTGAGTGAACTCCTGGAGTTGGTGATGGACAGGGAGGCCTGGTGTGCCGCAGTTAATGGGGTGGCAAAGAGTCGGACACGACTGAGCAACTGAACTGAACTGAACTGTGTGTTATTTCAATCATCAGATTCTGTTTTTCCTCTCATTTCAGGGAAATCCTGTGGCTTTTTATCTTGGAACCTATCTTCAGTTGTAGTCTTGGGTTCTCTATTTCAGGCACATCAGGAATAACAGTTATCCCAACACTGGTGTCGTGTCGTCACTACATGCTTTCATTTGTCTTTTCCATCCACATTCACTTTGCTTACCTCAAACCTTTTGTCAGTATTTCCATTTGAAATTCCTGGCAGAATTTAGTTCTCTGTTCATTATCATCTGTGTATTAGTTTATCAGTGATGTTTTCTTGGTCTTTTTTTGCTAAGCCTGCATCTCCTTTTGTTTCCTTCCCACCTTTGAGCCCTGGTTTTATTGTGTGAGTGTTCTAGTTGAGTAATTTCAGAGTGAGGCTATAGTGGGGGATTGCTGTCTCCGGAGTAGTAGTCTCCTTTCTGTTGACATCTCTGGCCTGCTGTCTCTTCTCATCGTGTTCATGCCAGTGCTTTTCAGCTCTGTTGGCTCTAAAATAAGGTAGTGACTTTCTTCCCACCACGATGAAGCGAGTTTGTCCCCCTCCTCAACGACAGCAGTACCAGGGGCCGAGTATTTGTGGGGTGTTCTCTGTGAAGCCTGAGTTAGACAGGTGGCTGGATTGGGCCTCTGTTCTGGGACTTTGGTGGCGCCCAGTGGCAGGGTTCAACCCTGTGTTACTGGGGAAGTGCTCTGTCGTGCTGAAGGAGGAAGAGGGCCCACTGCAGTTGTACAGTTTCCCCAATTCAGCCTGTGGCCTTGCAGCCCTTACTTCCCTTAGGGGGAGTCAGCCCATTGTTCTTGTTCCCCTGTCACCCGCTTCTTTGTTTTCCAGCACCTTTTCCCACTACTCCCCACTGGAAGGGGAAGAAGACTTGGCGGCAGGTCGCCTGTCTCTGCATCTGGGGAGGGTTAGTCAGAATCCTCCTGCTTCCTCTGGGCCCAGCCAGGGCCGGGAGACAAGCCACAAGTGGTGCCTCCTGCATTCCTTTCCTTGCCTCTGGTTTGGAAGTTATTATATCAGATTATGCCTCTTGCCTTGTTTGCTTGCTTTTGGTAACTTTGATCGGGGGTAGGGAAGGAGGCTTGCTTTTTATTATTATTTTTTAACTCAATAATCAGGGGAAGGAAAAATCAAGACTCCATTTCAATTCCCCATCTTAATTCAGAAATCTTTATTTTTATATAGTGTTTCAACATGCATTAGCTTTCCTAATACACAAAGCTCTGGATTTGCTTTCCTCTGTCCAGAATAAGGAAACTGACCTAGTGAGATCAGTGAGATACTTGTTCAGCTGCTCAGTCGTGTCCAACTCTTTGCAGCCCCATGGACTGCAGAGGCTTCCCTGTCCTTCATTATTTTCTGGAGTTTGCTCAAACTCATGTCCATTAAGTCAGTGATGCCATCCAACCACCTCATCCTCTGTTGCCCCCTTCTCCTCTTGCCCTCAGTCTTTCCCAGCATCAGGAAATGAGTTAGCACTTCCTATCAGGTGGCCAAAGTATTAGAGCTTCAGCATCAGTCCTTATAGTGAATTTTCAAGGTTGATTTCTTTAGGATTGACTGGTTTGATCTCCTTTCTGTCCAACGAGATCAAGAATCTTCTCCAGCACCACAGTTCAAAAGCATCAGTTCTTCAGCACTCAGCCTTCTTTATGGTCCAACTTTCACATCAGGACATGACTACTGGAAAAACCATAGCTTTGACTAGACAGACCTTTGTTGGCAAAGTGATGTCTCTGCCCTTTACTTGAGGTACTTGGGGTCACTGCATATTGGACCCCTTCCGCTAAGCCCAGTGGTCCTTCTGTTGCTGAAGCTGGCATTCTCCTGGTTACTAGCACCCGTGACTCGGAAGACAAACGCCAGGGTTTCTGAGTCCTCAGAGCCTCCATCTCCACCCTGAAGCCTAGCTTTGTCTTTGGTCTGCAGGTTTCAGGGGTTTTTATACACCTGTCCTGAGGTATAGGCGTATAAAACATATAGTTGTAAAGGAGTACGTCAAGGCTGTATATTGTCATCCTGCTTATTTAACATATATGCAGAGTACATCATGAGAAATGCTGGGCTGGAAGGAGCACAAGCTGAAATCAAGATTGCTGGGAGAAATATCAATAACCTCAGATATGCAGATGACACCACCCTTATGGCAGAAAGTGAAGAGGAACTAAAAAGCCTCTTGATGAAGGTGAAAGAGGAGAGTGAAAAAGTTGGCTTAAAACTCAACATTCAGAAAACAAAGATCATGGCATCCGATCCCATCACGTCATGGGAAATAGATGGGGAAACAGTGTCAGACTTTATTTTTGGGGGCTCCAAAATCACTGCAGATGGTGACTGCAGCCATGAGATTAAAAGACGCTTACTCCTTGGAAGGAAAGTTATGACCAACCTAGACAGCATATTGAAAGCAGAGACATTACTTTGCCAACAAAGGTCCGTCTAGTCAAGGCTATGGTTTTTCCAGTGGTCATGTATGGATGTGAGAGTTGGACTGTGAAGAAGGCTGAGCGCCGAAGAATTGATGCTTTTGAACTGTGGTGTTGGAGAAGACTCTTGAGAGTCCCTTGGACTACAAGGAGATCCAACCAGTCCATTCTGAAGGAGATCAGCCCTGGGATTTCCTTGGAAGCAATGATGCTAAAGCTGAAACTCCAGTAGTTTGGCCACCTCATGCGAAGAGTTGACTCATTGGAAAAGACTCTGATGCTGGGAGGGATTGGGGGCAGGAGGAGAAGGGGACGACAGAGGATGAGCTGGCTGGATGGCATCACTGACTCGATGGACGTGAGTCTGAGTGAACTCCTGGAGTTGGTGATGGACAGGGAGGCCTGGTGTGCTGCAATTAATGGGGTGGCAAAGAGTCGGACACAACTGAGCGACTGAACTAAACTGATATGTCCTTTTGGCTCACGCAGACCACCTGCATCTGTTCACTCCTCAATAGTTAGCCTTTTATGAAGAGTGTCCACTGGGGAGACATTCCTATTAGGCTGACGGGTCACAGTCCTAGAATGGAGGGAGGAGCGAGATTGGAAGAACAGTCTCTGTTGCCCTTTCTGCTCACATCAATGTCCAGCCTCTGGACCAAGCAACACAGCAAGGCACTACTCTGTCCACACAAGGAGAAGTAAATGTTTGCTCATCTCTGAGACGGAGGGGGCATGGGGAAAGTGTGGTGTGGTAAATGTAACAGCGACGTATGCTGCAGGACAGAGTGCCGCATCCAGGAAGAGGTGCTTCTGGGCCACGTGAAGGGATGACGTGGGCAGGTAAAATCCTGACTAAGCCTCCTCCAAGGAGGGAAGGCACTTCTGAGCTCCCACGGAGGGTCGAGAGCAAGTGTGTCCTGTTGACTCTCATTCCCCCCACCCCCGCCCCTCGGGGGAGGGTTAGGTCTGGCGCCTTGAAGACAGACCTAAAGCACTAAAGTAATTTACTTCTTTGAACCTGAGCCAAGTGAACAAAGGGGTGGAGCGACTCCAGCTTCTGTTCAGTGGGGGAGTCTGGTCCTCTGAGCCAACAGCATACTCGAGCCTTTGTCTCTGTAGCTTGTTTTTAATGCCTGGCTCCACTTGCTCTTCTTGCTCCTCCTGGAAGGAAGGTGGCCGTGGGGCAGCTGGCTCAGCTTCCTGGGGGGAGGGCGGGGTTGGGGGGAGCAGCCCACCTGGGACCGCCCATTTCCATGCCCTTAATAGAACGGGCTTGAGCTTCCTCCTGCTGCCGGGGCCACACATCGAGGACCCCTGCCCAGCCTCACCATCCAGCCACTCCAAGAGTGTATGTATTTTCTTCCTCTCTTCTTTGTTTCCTCCTAAGAATCACTTATACAGTTTCCCCCTTCCTCCCCTTAGAATAACTTCAGTGTCCATTGGAGCAGAAAGCTCCCCTCATGTATCTGCCAAAGGGCCAGGGTCACTTAGGTTTGAAGTGTCTTTAGTGACTCCAGGATCCTTGGACCAAGACTTCTTACTACCCTCCAGTTGTTTATAGATTCTCCTCTGACTCTTAGGTGGATTTGGGCGGGGTGCAGGGTATGTCTGGCGTGAGGGCCAGGCAGGAGGGCTCTGCCATCACCCACTCTTGGCTGCCATGGTTGGGGGTCTACTGGGTTCCTTAAAGAGCAGATGCTGAGTAGATGCTTACCTTGACATGAATGCCCATCCAGGTACAATTACAGTATCTTGAGCCTCTCACCCTTGAAGTGTTTTTGCATGTCTCTTATTTCTTTCTTTAAAAAAAAAAAAAAAAAAGATTTATTTGGCTGTGCTGGGTCTTAGTTGTGGCACATGGGGTCTTCAATCTTTGTTGAGGCATGTGGGATCTCGTTCCCTGACCAGGGATTGAACCCCAGACCCCTATATTAGGAGCATGGAGTCTTAGCCACTGGACCACCAGGGAGGTCCTGTGTCTCTGTCGTTCCTAAGTATTCTGAAGTTGTGGCAGATTAATTGGATTGCTTGGTTTTTTGGGGGGTGGAGGAACCAAAAGCAAAGATAACTTTATTGGGGAAGCCAACAGTCTTGGGGAGAAGCGGGACTCCTGTTCCAAAGAACCAAATCCCCATTTGCTGATCAGGGAGCAAGAGATTTTAAAGGGGAAGTTTCCGGAATGCACTGGTATGGAGGGGTGGCTACATGCAGAGGGGCACAGTCACCTTGAACTGTTCATGTGGTGGTCTCATCAGTGTCATCTTGACTGTTTTAAGTGCAGTTAATTTTCAATTCCAGGGTCAGTTTGTTCCCATTTCCTGGAGGTAAACTCTCAAGATTGTGTAAGATGGAGCAACTTATGGCGTGGATAAAGTCTGGTCAGGATTTAGTCAACTTCTTCCATCTGCTGGGGGCTTCAGTACTAAAGGATATGGCTCAGATTATGATCTGTAGCCCTTGCGTGCGTGCATGCTAAGTCGCTTCAGTCGTGTCCAACTCTTTGCGGCCCTATGGAGCGTAGCCCACCAGGCACCTCTGTCCAAGGGATTCTCCAGGCGAGGATCCTGGAGTAGGTTGCCATGTCCTCCTCTGTGGTACATTGCTTGTTTTGAAACTTGTAACATGGCCTGTCCCCTGAGACACACTTGGGCAGTTTCCCTCCACGAGTCTTTAGGGCATCTTATGCCTGGGTTTGGGGTACTTACTGGGACTGATAGAAACTGGGGTAGATCTGCTCAGGGACACACAGGCTTTGGTGGCTTCTCCACGAGACCTGGGGCGTGTATGTGTGTATCTTCACACAGCAGGGACAGTGGTTAAGTGCGCCCTGACTTTAGTGTCACTTAGACCCAGCTTCAGATCATGAAAATTTGATTTCTGGCTTCACTGGTCTACTTACGGGCCATGGGTCATGCTCCCTAATCCCTAAACTTCATCTGTTGTTGCTGAGTCGCTGAGTCAGTCCAACTCTTTGCAGCCCCATGGACTGTAGCCTGCCAGGCTCCTCTGTCCGTGGTATTCTTTAGGTTAGAGTACTGGAGTGGGTTGCCATTTCCTTCTCCAGGGAATCTTCCCTACCCAGGGATCAAACTCATGTCTCCTGCATTAGCAGGCAAGTTCTTTACTACTGAGCCACCAGGGAAGCCCTCACTTGTTAGGCAGAGATAATTGTTCTACATTCTTTTAAAGGCATTGATGAATGTCAGATGCTTCAGTAAAGTACTGGGACCTCTAGCAGCTTATCTCATCAGCTATTTGCCTCCCCTTTCCTAAACCCATGCAGCCCTCCCCTACTTCGTTTTAACTGCACAGCACATGCTTAGACAAATTCCACTATGGTCTGGCAGAGAACAGACTTCTTTGTACAGTGGGGTTTAGCTGTTTTAGACTTAAGATCCACTCTGCTAACTAACCATGATTTAACTTTGGTGCTTGGTAGAGATTTGAGAGTTTTTAGTCCCAAAATAGCACTTGTATAAACTACCCTCTTGGCTGGTACCTAGTCCATTCACTGGTATATATTCACTGGAGTGATGGTTTACGTCCCCGATTGGGTTGTGTGCCTCATGTGTGGGACCTAGAGCCTGGAATGTGCCAGCTGGGCTTGCACTTGGAACCTGTATCCTGTGTGCGTGGGCGCCTGGTGCAGAGCCAGCCACAGTGCTTCCTTTGGCAGCTTAGTATCTGACTGAGAGGGAATCAAAGTGGGGGAACCCTGCTAATGATGAGTTATATAATCATCAGAGCCCTGTTTTATCAAGTGCTCTCTTGGTGTCTAGTTGCTTGCCAAAGCTCGTCATTAAGTTTTCACAATAGTTCAATGATGTGGGTACCAATTTTACAGATGAGAAAACCGAGGTGTGGAGAGAGACTACATAACTTGGCCAAGGTCACTTCTGGGAATCAACGGCATGAAAATTCAAGCCAAGTCTTTTGACCCTGAGGGCCATAGTACACTACATCACTGCTCACAGTGATTCTAGAATGTTGACTCTAGTTAAATAACTTGCCCAAGATCACACAGCTGGTAAATGGCAGAGTTGGCCTGCTGTTACCCACTCTGCTCTGGTGCCTCTGTCCACACCAGGCACTGTGCCAGAGCCCTGGGTGCCCAGGGAGATGTGGAAGTGACTGAAGCACCCGGGTTCCTGGGCCCCAGATTAAATAGGAGGCTCACTTCCCCCTCCTGGTATTTATTTCACAAATTAAATTATAACTCTCCTAAGGGAAATGATTAACTAAAGAAAAGTTGTCAGTTGTGTTACCAGAAGGTTTCATTTTTCTCTGTTCTTTCTCAGTTCTTAACTGTTTACATAATTGTTCCACTTCTTTATTTAATGTTAAACTCCTGATTCTGCTTTTTATCGCTGCATACTGTTGCGTGAAATCAATATAATTCACTTGACCACAACACATCTTTCTGCCAATGGCTTTTTTATTTTGGGATTGCTTCTATTAGTGTAAATTCTAGAAGAAGTAGAATTATTAAAGGATTGAGATACATTATTATCATATAACTTTTTCAGAGTCATTTAGATAGCTACTGGAAGTTGTTGTTTAACCTCACTAACATTTGATTTAAAGTGTTTTGCTATCTTAATAAGTAGCAAAGTAGCACCCTCCATCTTTTAAATTTATATTCTTAAACCAGGGAGACCAAGTTTTGGGGTTTTTTTGGTTTTTGTTTTTAATTGGCTGTACTGGGTCTTCTTGCGGGCTTTCTGTAATTGGGATCGAGTGGAGATTACTCTCTAGTTGTGGTGCGGTGGCTTCTCTTGTTGCGGAGCATGGGCTCTAGGGCATGCGGGCTTCAGTAGTTGTGAATCACCAGCTTAGTTGCCTTGAGGCACGTGGAATCTTCCCGGACCAGGGATCAAAAACCCATGTCCTCTGCCTTGGCAGGAGGATTCTTAACCACTGGACCACCAGGGAACTCCAAGACTAGTAGTTTTCACATTGGTTCCCTAATTTAGGTAGTGTAGAAATAACTCTTTGGCATGTTTGATGGTGTATATTTTCCCCAGTCTACTGCCCCCCACCTTTTAGTTGTACTTTTCATTTTTCAGATTTGTCCTTTGAAGAATTTCAAGCATATACAAAAGTAGAGAGAGTAGTATAATGAATTCCCATCACTTAGTTCCAACTCATGCCTAGTTGTCAACTCATGCCTAATCTTGTCTCATCTGTACTCTAATGCAAATATTCCCTCCTTTGTTATTTTGAAGCAAATCCCAAGTAAGATACTTAATCCATGATAATCTCAGTATCTCTAAAAAGATACAGACTTTAAAAGAAAACCATAACCACATGACTTCCCTGGTGGTCCACTAGCAGAGGTCACCTGCCAGTGCAGGGGACCTGGGTTGCATCCCTGGTCTGGGAAGATCCCACATGCAGTGGGTAAACTAAGCCTGTGCACTGCAAGTACTGAGCCTGCGCCCCCGAGCCTGTGCTCTGCAACGAGAAGCCACCTTCATGAGGAGCCCACGCACTGCAACTAGAGGGTAGCCCTCTGCTTGCTGCAACTAGAGAAAGTACATGTGTAGCAAGGAAGACCCAGCACAGCCTAAAAAAAGTTAATTAAAAAAAAACACACACACATAGTTTTTCTTTCCCTTTTTTTAAAAAAATTATATATAATTATTTGACTGTGCTCTGTCCTAGTTGTAGCACCGGAGAGTCTTTGTTGTAGCATGCAAACTCTTAGTTGCGGCATGTGAACTCTTAAGTTGTGACGTGTAGAACCTAGTTTCCTGACCAGGGATCGAACCTGGGCCCCCTGCACTGGAAGCCCGGAGTCTTAGCCACATGGACCACAAGGGAAGTCCCTACTTTTTAAAAATTTAGTCAGACCTGTTGAGTTTGTTTTTATTTTCTGTCACAAAAGAAGGATGGTTCTCAAAAGTTAGGCAGAGACTTAGAGAAAGGATGAAGGATCCGCTTTGGTACTGACTGGATCCAGAGTCTGAGGAGAGACCCTCCTGTCTGGAGCGAGCCTTGTGGGTCTGGTATGGAAGGAAAGGGTGGGTCTCTCACCTGGCTCTTCGCTCTTGCAGGCTCATCCGTCACCATGGAGCTGCTGCGCCCAGCCCTCCCCAGCTACTTCCTGCTGACCCTGCTAAGCATATGGACAGCTGCTTCTGAGGCTCGTGCTGTGTCCACAGGGATGCCCACCATCAGTGCAGCCTCTTTTCTGCAAAACCTCATGCATCGCTACGGGGAGGGTGACAGCCTTACCCTTCAGCAGCTGAAGGCCCTGCTCAACCACCTGGATGTGGGAGTAGGCCGGGGCAACATCTCCCAGCCCGTGCAGGGCCCGAGGAACCTCTCGACGGTAAGGCCTTCAGCTCCGCCCGGCACCAACTCTACCCTTTCAAGGTTCACAGTCTAGGTGGGGCCAGGTGAGCCTTGATGACAGAGCAGAGGGGCCACTTCTTGCCCTGCAGTCTGGGTCAGCTGGTCTGAGACTCCAGCTGCACCTCACAACCTTCTCCATGGGTGCATTGAAGCCCTTAGCCCAGGACAGCCATGCAGTAGGGGCTGCCCGCTGTCCAGACCCTGCCACAGAGCTGTACTGGGAGCTCTTGGAACTGCTGCTAGGCTGGGGTTCCTGGGTCAGCTTGTGCTTCTAATAGAGTTTTTGCAAAAAACTCTTTTTGCAAAACTTTGCCCGTCATCCTGGGTGAGCCTCAAAGTACCTCCAGGTGCAGGTGGCAGATCTTCATTATATCCTGTATACACTGAGATGGGCTTCTGTGGTGACTTAGACAGTAAAGAATCCACCTGCCATTGCAGGAGATGCAGGTTCAATCCCTTGGTTGGGACAATCCCCTGGAGAAGGAAATGGCAACCCACTCCAGTATTCTTGCCTGGGAAATCCCATGGACAGAGGAGCCTGGCAGGGTACAGTCCATGGGATTGTAAAGAGTGGAACACGACTGAGTAAGCAACAACAATATACTGGGATACTAAGGGACCCACCGTGTGTTCTGCAGGGACCAGGATTAAGACTCGGGTGTTTTGGCTTCTGATTCTCTCTTCTGTCTTCCATGTCATCTTGGCTAATCAGAGTCTGAGGCCGTGTGTGGCAGCCAAATATAAGTCACCCCACAATGTCTTTATACATCTCCTCTGTTCCCTGTGCTGAGTGTTGTGAGAAAGACAGAAAAAAAATGAGTCATCTTCAGGGAGTTTACCGTTCAGATGGGGAGCTCATCCAACCAAAGACAGAGTTAGCTGATACTTAGATGAAGTGTTAAGAGGCTGTGGGTTGGAGAGTCATTTTCGGATTCAGAAATGACAGGAGCGGGTGAGTATAGGCTCACTGGTCAAGGAAGCTTTGTGGGTGGGGTGTTCTGGAGCTTCACCCTGAAGGAGAGCAGAGTTCAGAGAGGTCAAGTAGCCAGAAGTGGGGAACCATGTGGCACAGATGTGGAACCATGAGGGTGTGGTGCACCTCTGAGTCAGAGGGGAGCCTGCCCCGGATTGGGGGCTCATGCAGCCTGACCCCAGCAGCCTTCTGGTGCAGCACAAGGATTTTGGGGGTCACCAAGTCTAGCCCCCAGCTTTGTAGGTCCAGGAAACCCTCCTTCATCAGCCCTCCCAGAGGGTTGGCTCATTAGACACAGACCCACGTAAAACCACACTCAGTGAAAGACTGACGTGTGAGTGTCTAATTAGAAGTGAAATGGCAGTGTTTCAGGGGAATGGTATGTGAGAACCACTTACCTGATGCCTCCCAGGGAACTGAGAGCCCAAGCCCACTGGGCAGCCCATGCCTCTCCCTGGCAGACCCTGAATCTTCAGGTACTCCTCCTCCCTTCCCCAGTCTCTGCCATCATATTCTTCAGGCTGCAGACATTACTGCATATGGCCCAGGAGACCCGTGTTCCCCGTAGACACCTGTGCTCAGTGGCTCTGGAGAAGCATCTGAAATCTGCATTTTACTATAACAGCTCCCGGGGTTGTTGTGATGTGGAGCCAGATTGGGTATCTGGGAGAAACTGCATATTCAGGTATGCACAGAGGCATGTTTTCCAGCAGCCGCACCCTGGTCATAATAATTGGAATCCAGTTGTTTCCAGAACTTCTGGGTAGCCATTCATAGATGGGCGTGTGGAAGGCATGTCTGGGTGGCTGATCTCTTAAGATTACTTATCAGTGTTTTATGTTTAGGGACTATTTTGCTCTCATCCTTGGAAATTAGCCTGCAGATTCCATGAAAGTTAGCCAGTTCCATCTTCTATTCTTCATCTTGGAGAGCTCCTCAGGGGCAAGGTGTGACCTTGGGTCCTAAGAGGCTTTCTGCCCCTCCCTCTTGGTTTCAGTGCTTCAGTTCTGGAGAACTCTTTGCTGCCCACAACCTCAGCCACCAGTCGCAGATCGGGGAGCGTGAGTTCCAAGAGTTCTGCCCCACCATCCTCCAGCAGCTGGACTCCAAGGCCTGCTCCTCCGAGAACCAGGAGAATGAGGAGAACGAGCAGACAGAAGAGGGGAGGCCCAGCTCGGTGGAAGGTGAGCCAGGACAGGGAGGCAGAGCCTGGTGTCCATGCTTGTCAGCACTGGGACTGCTGGGGTGATCAGATAGAGCAGCTCACTGAATGATTAACTGGTTATCCTCCTCTTATCATCGTCAGGAGGGGTGAACAGAAGTAATGTCTAAACTGATATCTCCCATGCTCATGAGACCAGTCCAGCACATCACCAGGCTGGGCAGTGTGGCTGGTGAGCAGTCAGTGTGAGGCTTTTGGACCACTTTCCCTTTTGGTTTTCATTAAACTACCAGGGGGCCAATGCCTTGATTTTTTGAGTTTAGCATTTAAGGCCTTTCACAGTCTGCCCTTGTCCCACTTCATCCACCTACCCTCCTCCTCTGCCTGGACCTCTGCTCCAGCCACTGTACCCATGGCTCCCTTGGGCCTGGATCGAGCTCCTGCAATCCTGTCCTGCTGGTGTGAGCTGCCAGCATTTGGTACCTGGCACATGCCACATGTGTCCTGCCCCACGTCATTATTTAACTCTTGTGGTCTTTAGCTTTTCATGGGTTCACCTGCCCCTCCATCTGAAAGGTAAGCTGCTTTGGATAGCAACTTTGGTGTATGTTTTCAGGCTTCTTCACAGCACCCAGCAAGAGACACTCGGCAAGCATTTATTGATGGGCTGGCGGAACTCTGTCTGCCCTGGTTGCAGCTGGGTTCAAAATGGGGAGTTGCACACACCCCCAGCAGCAAGAGCACCCCCGCCCACAGTAATGGCGGCCCTCGTCTGTTCTTGTTCCTCCACAGTGTGGGGCTTTGGTTTTCTCAGTGTGTCACTGATTAACCTGGCCTCTCTCCTGGGAGCCCTCGTCCTGCCCTGCACGGAGAGAGCATTTTTCAGCCGTGTGCTCACTTACTTCATCGCCCTGTCCATTGGAACGCTGCTCTCTAACGCGCTCTTCCAGCTCATCCCAGAGGTGCAGTAGAACGGAAGCGTGCGCGTCCTCTCTCCCCGGGGTGTCCCTGCCCCAACCTGTGCTCCAAGGCCCCTGACAGCCGCCACCTGAAACATTGATGTCTTCTTCTAGTCAAGGGACCCGAATGACTTCTGCTTCTGAATCTCCAGGGCCTCCTGTCACTCCTGGGGCACCCAGGTCGGCCTCTGGCCTCTTCAGGGGTTGTCAGATGCAAGGCTGTTAGCACTCACCCCCATCACCACCACCACACCATCACCATGCTGGGGATCTGTCAGCCTCCTTCCCCAGTTAGTGCCTTTCTTAAGCCCGGTTGGCAGGGCTTGAAAGGAAAGTGGTCAGTGGTGGCTGCCCCTACCCTTGGTCCTCCTGACCCCTGCCAATCTAAGTAGAGGCCCTGGAAGTACTCAGGTGTGGCCACCAAGAGATGATCCATCTGGAATGAGGTGGAAGGAAAGAGGTTACCAACTGAAAAGTGGAACTGGCTTAAAAAGATCCTTTTTTTTTTAAAGCAGGCCCTAATCCACACAGTGTGGGCTTCCCTGGTGGCTCAGTAGTAAAGAATCCACCTGCCAATGCAGAAGACACGGGTTTGATTGCTGGGTCAGGAAGATCCTCTGGAGGAGGCGATGGCAACCCACTCCAGTATTCTTGCCTGGGAAATCCCATAGACAGAGGAACCTGGTAGGCCGCAGTCCATGGGGTTGCAAAAGAGACACTACTTACGACTAAACAAAAACAATCTGCAGGATACAAAGCCAAACACAGAATCAAGACTGTGAAACAAAAACAAGTGAAAGTGACCTGCAGCCCTTCACACCTTGCATCTTGACTTCTTCCTGATAGGAGTGACTTCCTGGTGCCCTGACTTGACTGTTTTGAAATATTCGTTAATTTTGTTCTTTAATTGTAACCACTGAGGAGCTTAAAAAAAAAGGCCCAAGGTGACAGTCTGCCCACCTGTCAACTCGGGCAGGGACGTGCAGTGGGGCAGTGGGTGACATGCCCCCCTCCACTTTGAGAATGTTGGCTTTGCCCTCCATAGGCAGCTGCCCAATTTCCGAATCAGAAGACTTCATGGGGATTTCCCTGGCGGTCCAGTGGCTAAGACTCTGAGCTCCCAACACAGGGGGCCTGGGTTCAGTTCCTGGTCATGGAAGTAGATCCCATATGCTGTACTAGCAACCGAAAAAAAAAAACTCTATGGGATGCCGGCCTTGCCTTACCTGTTCCTGCTTCATGATGAGAGAAGAAATTTGGTTTAAGGTGAACCATCTCGATGCTATGTCAGAATTGCACATGAACCTAGCAAGCACTTCTCAGGGCAGGCCTCATCTTGGGCTATTTTTTTTCCAGCTCTGGAAATTAAATTTATTAATTTTTTTTTTCAAGATTGGAAATGAAATGCTGTGTTGCCTATTGAATAGAAATACAATAATGGTGCATACTCTACCCCTGGCCTCACAGGGGAGGCCTCGTCCTGGCTCGGTTTTGTCCTGCCCGGAGTGCGTGACCCTGAGAAATGGAAGAGGAAATATTTTTTGGCGGGGTGATCTTGGAACTCTGTTCTCTATGCTGCAGCCCTCTCAAAGCAAATGGAAACAAACGAAACCTGAGGGAGTTCTCTGGTTGTCTAGTGGTTAGGGCTCCAGGCTTTCACTGCTGTGGCCTGGGTTCAATCCCCTGTCGGGGAACTGAGATCCTACAAGCTATGTGGCCGAAAGAAAAAACAAACAAAAAACATAGAGGGAAAAAATGGCAAGAAAACCTGGGCTGTTAAGAGTGTGAATTCTTCGGGCATTGGGCGTTATTTGTTTATCCTTTCTGTCCTGCACTTCTGACCTGGTTGTGTCCTGTGCAGTGCAGACCAGGTGCGAGGAGTGTCCATGTGCCTGCAGCATGGGTCGGATGTGCAAACATGTGTACGTGCAGCACAACGGTCTCTTCCCGGGCTCTTGTTTCCTCTCTCGGACAGCCCTCGAGTCCAAAGTCCTCCAGGCAGCCTCTGGCCTGGCCTGGGGACACTTCGGCTAAGACTGCAACTGCCCTGCCAGGCACAGCAGCAGACAGGTGGGACTTGGCCACCAGGCAACAGGGGCAGGAGAGAAACAGCGTTCCAAGACCACCTCAAGCTCCTCCCCCATTTCTCCTGAACTTGATTGAAGGAAATTTCATCAGACTTGAATCACTAACAAATGTTCTGTTTCTCTCTCCCTCCCTGCTTGTCTCTCTCTGATTCTTCTCCTTTGTCTCCTTTGTTAATATCTGTCAACCAAACCCCTCCTGACCACTCCCTCCCCCCAACCTGCCTTCCCTCAATGGTGGCTGCCATACCCTGGGGCATTGGCCCTCATCTCTGTCCCGGGTGGGGCTGGCTCCCCCTCTCCATGGCAGTTTGGGGGTATGGTCTCCTCTGCGTGACCGTCATCTCCCTCTGCTCCCTCCTGGGGGCCAGCGTTGTGCCCTTCATGAAGAAGACTTTTTACAAGAGGCTCCTGCTCTACTTCATAGCTCTGGCGATTGGAACCCTCTACTCCAACGCCCTCTTCCAGCTCATCCCTGAGGTATGACGAGCCAGGGCCCTCTCGAGAGCACGCCACCTCCTGGGGGACTGTGGGGTGCAGTGGGAGGACCACCCCCCATCTCCACGGATGGTGTAGCGAGGAGATCTCTCCTTTTGGAAAGTGAAGACGGGACACAGACACGAGCAGGGAGAGGCAGTTTGAGCAGGGAGTAGGTTTGAGAGCTGGTACAAAACCCAGCTCCCCTTGTGCACTAGGGCAAGTCACCTAACCCCTCTGTGCTGCAGTTTCCTCATGCAGAAAAGAGTAAAAATAATAGGCTGGACCTCAGGATGAGGTCGTGAGGGTTTTGTGAGTTCATGTTCATAAATCACCTGATCACCTGGTGCTCGCTGCCTACCAGGTGAAGAGAGATAGTGTAGTTAGGTCACATAATGGCCCCCAGTTTGGAGCTTTGGAAATCAAAGGATTTCCAAAACCGGAATCAATAGGTCTCAGTGAAAAAAAATAGTTCTCCTCAGTAGGGCATAAACTTCTAAAGACCCTCTGTCTTTTGCATCAGAAAGTAAGCTGAACCCAGCAGTCTGGCCTCACACATGTTGACGGCCCCATTGCCCCTTCACCTGGGCTAACCAGGACACCCTCCATGGCAGAGGAGGAGCACTGTGTTTGTAAGGTTTAGCAGGGCCAAGAAGGAGTTTCTGATGCCGTGTGGTCTCCTTGTAGACCCGCTGATGCAGGAAGCAAGCATGAGGTGCTTCACTGTGGGTGGTCTGACAGGCCCGGACCAGCCAGAGGTGAAGCAGAAAGATGATGCCCTGTGCTTTGTAGCACTTCATTTTCCATGCTGTGGTTTTGTGTTTCCTGAGTTGATCCTCAGATCACTTCTGTGATGTGTAGGAAAGAAGGACTGTTTGACCTGTTTAACAGATGCAGAACCCGGCCTGCACAAGAGCTCATGTCCTGGTTCTTTTAGTGGAGAACTGTTAGTTGCCTCTGTCCACTCCACTTTCCCTTAAGATGGTTTGACTGTCTTGGAAAGTTGGCCTGAGTGAGTCATTTCTATTCTAGAACTTGACCTTTAATGTCTCTTAGAAAACTACACTGAATTAGAGACTGCATTTTGTCTCTTTAAAACAGAAAAGAAAAAAACACTTAGTTTTTAAGCAACCCAGAGTTCCTGGTTCTGATGGCCACTTTTATCTGGGACCCATCCATGGGATGGCTGGTGTTTGCTCTTGAGGCCCGTTTTCTATCAGAAAACTGAGGAGCAGGTGAGCAGACACTTTGTCAAGTTCCCCGCCACTGCACACAAGTTAGGAGCTTCACTGGGAATGGTATTCTCCTAACTTCTACTCCTGTCTGCTTTCCCAAGGATTTTTTTTTTTCCTAACATAATAAGCGAAGTTTCAAGAACCCAAAACAAACTTCCCCAGATTGATACATGCAGTAATACTGTCTGCTCCCTTGGCTTTGTGGTCACTGGGAGGTCTGCGGTCAGAAAGATGCTGCAATTCTTAAGGTTCCATCAGGGAAAGGATTTCCCATTTTAGAAAGTTTAATTACGCCATCTCCCTGTGTGTTTACATGCAGGTCATCCAGGGAGACTAGATAATGACAAAAATAAACACAAGTGTCTCCTCCTTAAATACGGAATTTGCCGGCAGAGTCTGCCCTTATTACAAAGCACCAGGAGAAAATAAAGACAGGGTTGTTGTTAAAAGTTCTGCAGCCTTGTCCAAGGCTGTTCTTCCTGAAAGTAAAATTCGAAAGACGATCTGATGTCTTTTTTCTGATGTCAGAAAATCAGCTAGAGAGAACCCAGCAGGTCTGGTGGCATGACATGAGGAAACCATCAAGGGTTAGATTTTGCTGGAAAAAGATGAAGTAGATGGCAGACATGTCCCAGTCTCTTCCTTTCTTGGAGTCAAGGAGGTGGTGAAAGAGAGGAGAGGGGACCAGTGAAGTTCAACTCATTTTGTTTTCCTGGGTCCACAGGCTTTTGGTTTCAACCCCATGGAAGACTATTATGTCTCCAAGTCTGCAGTGGTGTTCGGGGGCTTTTATCTCTTCTTTTTCACAGAGAAGATCTTGAAGATGCTCCTTAAACAGAAAAACGAGGTAAGCCCTAATTGTTGGTAAAGGAAGTGCCTCCCAGGAGAGCATCCGTCTCAGAAATCTGTCCCAGGTGTGCTGTTAACCTCAGTGCTGATCCAGTGAGCTTAGCTGGATCCTCCCACCATGGATTCAAACCCACAAACTTCCTGAGTAGATAAACCCACCTCACTTCAGAAAGGGGACAAGCAGGGGGCAAGGGCGAACCAGAAACCAGGTCTGGCCTGTGTGCCTCCTCCCAGGCAGTAACTTGCCCTCTTTATCTTATTCTAGATTATTTCCTTAACAGATTTTCAGCCCTTGAGGAGATGTAGAAAGGGCACTGTATATGAAATATGTCCACAAGGAAATGAGACCGGTTTTTGTGGTATAGGTCCCAGAAGTTGCCTTTGGTGCCTGGCTCCTAGTTTTCCCCTAAACAGTTGCTGAACGGGATATAATCAGCCATTGTGAGGAGCCTCTCTTAAGCACCTGTGCTGTGCCTCCTGCCAGGAATAAGCACTGGCCCCTCAGTCACTGCTCTGAGATCCATCCCATGCCAGCTGCACGCCCCACCCCGCCCCTTTCAGCTTTCTCCATTACCTTGCCCTCGGCTTCTGTCTCTCCATTGCCTGCTCATGGTTTCCCAGGCAGTGGGAGTGAGGTTCTCCCAGTGCTCGTGGCACCTGCTGGGTGGATGGTTTTGGTGAGTGTTGCTCTGGTTTGACCCCCTCTGCATGGTGCCTCCAGCATCATCACGGACACAGCCATTATACCTCTGAGACGCTCCCCTCCCAGAAGGACCAGGAAGAGGGGGTGACAGAGAAGCTGCAGAATGGGGATCTGGATCATATGATTCCTCAGCACTGCAGCGGGGAGCTGGACGGGAAGACCCCCGTGGTGGATGAGAAGGTCATCGTGGGCTCCCTGTCCGTCCAGGTCAGTGGGCTGTCCTCCGCTGGGAGATGCAAGTGGGGACTGGGAGGTGGGAAGGGGTTCCACGGTAACAGCCTTGATGACTCGGGCCTGCCCTGAAGGTCTGTCGTCCACCCTTTGACCTGGGGACCTTGGGGTTGGGCTTCCCGGCAGGACCTGCAGGCTTCCCAGAGCGCCTGCCATTGGCTGAAAGGCGTACGCTACTCAGACATCGGCACGCTGGCCTGGATGATCACCCTGAGCGACGGCCTCCACAACTTCATCGACGGCCTGGCTATCGGCGCCTCCTTCACTGTGTCCGTCTTCCAGGGAATCAGCACCTCAGTGGCCATCCTGTGTGAGGAGTTCCCACATGAGCTTGGTAGGGGCCCGGGCACTGCCCCCACCCCAGCCTGGTCCACTGTGCTGCCTCCCCGCAGCCCTTCAGAACACAGACCATGTTCAGTGAACACATTCTCTGTGCTGTGTGAAATCAAACCACTGATTCTCAATAGCCGAATCAGTCACTGAAAATCGATCATTGCATAAGGACACTTGGAGGTCCAGTGATTAAGACTCTGCACTTCCACTGTACAGGGCACAGGTTTGATCCCTGGTCAGGGAACTAAGGTGCTTCGTGTCACACAGTATGGCCAAAAAAACCCAGAAAATTGATCATTGGAAATGATGGAGTGTTTACCAGCATGTTTGTTTCCCTTTAGTCCCATAACCTGTGGCTCAGTTTCCTCACTTCTACACTGGGATTAATAGTGGTACCTAGCTTGTTGATTCATCGTGAGAAACATGGAGAAAAAAAATCATGAAAAGGACTTATGACATGCCATTCACTAGACTTAAGTTTTCAGTATTGGTTCTCTCTTACATCCTATTAATCTTCCAAAGGCTGAGCTGCATGTTTGAGGTCTGGTGGGTAGAAGAAAGAGATGAGCCAGTTGGAAAGTCCTTGGTTTTATCAGAGGGAGAGTGTAAAAATCCTGGACTTTTTTGAGGCTCAGATATTCAAGGTCATATCCCAGCTTTGCCATTTATTGGGCAAATGACTTAACATCTCTCCATCTCGATTTTGTTTCCTAAAAACACCATGCATTACAGTTTTGAGGAAGGAATCTCCTTCTATTTCACCATCAATCAAAAGAGAAATGAGGCCATGGCTAGGTGATTTTCTCTTTTGAAAATCCTGTGCATTGTGTAGGCTGGACGCACATGGCCAGCCTCATAGACGCAAGCTTGCAAGTATCTTTGGTGTGGAGGTCAAGGGGGCCCTAGCCTGTCATTATGAGCTCTAGTCTGGGCTGTCAGGATTTTCACCCAGACTCCATCCAACATTCAGTCAGTCTGTCCTCATCAAGTTGTATGTCCCACAACCTAATATGACTCTTCTGTCCACACCCTCCCTTCTCGTCCTCCCTGCTGTAGGAGACTTTGTCATCCTGCTCAACGCCGGCATGAGTCTCCAGCAGGCTCTCTTCTTCAACTTCCTCTCTGCCTGCTGCTGTTACGTGGGCCTGGGCTTCGGCATCTTAGCCGGCAGCCACTTCTCTGCCAACTGGATCTTTGCACTGGCTGGAGGAATGTTCTTGTATATTTCGCTGGCTGATATGGTAAGTCTTCTGTAGTTTTAATGCCTTGTAGGCAAAACTGGATCAGGTTATTAAGTTCATTGAGTGGGATGACAGCTAACGTACATTAGTTACTTTGTTTTTAGTAACAACTTTATCAACAAATCAGTTCATGTGTGTGCACATGCTAAGTCGCTTCAGTCGTGTCCAACTTTTTGCGACCCTTTGGACTAGTAGCCTGCCAGACTCCTCTGTCCATGGGATTTTCTAGGCAAGAATACTGGAGTGGGTTGCCATGCCCTCCTCCAGGGGATCTTCCCGACCCAGGGATCAAACCCAGATCTCGTATGTCTCCTGCATTGCCAGGTGGATTCTCTAGCACTCAGCCATGTGGGAAGCCCAAATTTGTACACCACACCATTTACCTATTTAAAGTATACAATGCTTTTTTTAAAGGGATATTAGATTTTTAAAGGATGAAAAGCCTATGTTCCTTGGGCATATGTCACTGAAGAAAATGATCTATCTCAACTCCAGGGTCCTTACCTAAGTATCTTTTAGATATTCATAGATAAATAGAAAGAAGGAGGCAGGAAGGGAAGGAAGGAAAGAAAATAACCCAAAATTATTCTCCCTCAGAACACCACCATTTGGGTTTATCTCTTGTTTCTTCACAATGCATCGTGTTTGTTTTTAAACAACTAATCCCACTGAATATGCACTTCTGTATCCTAGTTTCTTTTTTCACTTGATACATCCTAGACGTTTTTCATGCTGCATATTCTTTAAAGGCATCCTTTTCAGGGAATTCCCTGTCAGTCCAGTGGTTAGAGTGCTGCACTTCCACGTCAAGGGGCATGGGTATGATCCCGTTTTGGGGGACTAAGATCCAGCATGGCACACCAAAACAAAACCAAAAAAGGCATCATCTCCACTGCTGGTGTTATTTGGTGGGAGAATGTACTTGATCCAGAACAAGAATCAGTGGCTCAGAAAGGCTGCATTAGTTTGAGGTTTTAATATGTATTGCCAAATTACATTATTTAACAGTTTAACATTGCTTAACCTTCCCTTACATTATTAGCAGTGTCTGAAAGGGTACATTGTACTGTGCCCACTAACGTTTGTTTGAGTTTGCTAGTTTAATACCTGATTTGTTGCATCTTTTTCTCTAACACAGTTGATTTCTTTCCTTAAGGGCATGACATGTTCTTTGGCGTGTTTGACTGCATTATTTTCTGTATCCTTGGAAAGTATTATTTTTAAAAAATCATTTGGTTATTTTTGGCTGCTCTGGGTCTTCATTGCTACATGCAGGCTTTCTCTCGTTGTGGCGAGCCGAGGCTACTCTTCCTTGCAATTCATGGCTTCTCATTGCTTCACTTGTTGTGGAGCACAGGCTCTAATGTTCACAGGCTCATTAATTGTGACGCACAGGCTTAGTTGCTCCAAGGCATGTGGGATCTTCCCCTACCAGGGGTGGAACCCATGTCCCCTGCACTGAGAGGCAGATTCTTAACCATTAGACTACCAGGGAAGTCCTAAAAAGTAGTGTTTTTCATGAGATGATGAGAGTACTGACCACCACAGTCCATCCTCAGCCAATGGGTTAGGATATTTTTTGTTCAACCCTTGGGTGGGGAAGATCCCCTGGAGAAGGAAATGGCAACCCACTGCAGTGTTCTTGCCTCGGAACTCCCACGCATAGAGGAGCCTGTAGAGCTGTGGTGCATGGGGCCCCAGAGAGCCGAGCGTGAGTGGGCACGCACGCCTTGCCAGCCAGCCGCAGGAGACCCTGAGTCGCTGCAGTCTTAGCTCCATTTTCTGGCCCCTCACACAGCTGCTCAGGTTCCCAAACAAGTGGCAGTTTTATTAGAGTGGTTATTTTTAACCAGCCTCTAAACACATCCAGGGTTACATATATGTATAGTACTTTGTTTCAGCTCAATCGTTGTAAAGCAGTGGCAACCACCTTGGAGAAAGGTGATAATGTTTAAGTTCTAGAACTTACTGCTATTGATTTTCTTTGTAAACCAATCCTATTTTTTTTTATATACCCTGGTGGCTTAGCAGTAAAAGAATCTGCCTGTCAATGCAGGAGACGTGGGTTCAATCCCTGGGTCAGGAAGATCCCCTGGAGAAGGAAATGGCAACCCACTCCAGTATTCTTGCCTGGAGAATCCTATGGACATGGCGGGCTACAGCCCATGAGATCACAGAGTCAGACATGACTGGGTAACTGAGCATGCATGCATGCATCTTGATTAAATATTATATATAATAGCTATTATTAATAATAGTATATTATTAATAAATAGTATATTAATTAGTATTAATTAATAGTATATAATTGCTGCTACTGCTAAGTCACTTCAGTCGTGTCCGACTCCGTGCGACCCCATAGACGGCAGCCCACCAGGCTCCCCCGTCCCTGGGATTCTCCAGGCAAGAACACTGGAGTGGGTTGCCATTTCCTTCTCCAATGCATGTAAGTGAAAAGTGAAAGGGAAGCCGCTCAGTTGTGTCCAACTCCTAGTGACCCCATGGACTGCAGCCTACTAGGCTCCTCCATCCATGGGATTTTCCAGGCAAGAGTAACGGAGTGGGTTGCCATTGCCTTCTCCAAGTATATCATTAATAGTGTATTAATAATCATATACACTGATGATGTGTTATTTTCATATATAAATATAACAATAATAAACATTGTAAGGATTATTCGATAGTGTATATAACTGAATTGTCCTGCACTTGAAGGAGCTGCAAGAAGAAAGGAACTGCAGCTCTCATGTTCTCTCCTTTTCTTTCCCAGTTCCCTGAGATGAACGAGGTGAGCCAAGAGGATGAACGCAAAGGCAGTGCCTTGATCCCCTTTGTCATCCAGAACCTGGGCCTCTTGACTGGTTTTGGCATCATGCTAGTCCTCACCATGTACTCGGGACATATCCAGATCGGATAGGGCCCCGCCAGGAGCCAGCGGGGTTGGCAGTCCGGCCCTGGGCTGCCCGACCCCTGGCCCAAGGACACCTCATCCAGGAAGCGGTTCGGAAGAGGCAGTTCTATTAAAAACTGTGACACAGACTCTATTCCTACATTCAAATGTCAGCTGGTTTTAAAAATGCTCTATCCAAGGAATAAGCTGCCCTGGTAACCAGCCTCTCGGTAGTGCCTCTGTCCCTTTCGTCTTCTCAACTCAGTTCAAAAGACAAGCCTAACTTTTCCCTCTGGTTACCTTGGCCACTTTCTCTCCCAACCAGCACTGAGACATTCTGAATCCTTGGCCAGGTGGCACAGAAAGAGAGCCAGGGCTCACAGCTTGGTGAGAAATACTAGGAGGTGAATCTACAGTTTGGGGCTCATAAAATCTCAGTGTGTTTCCTGGGCCTCAGGGTGACCCATTTTTAAGTGAATTTGCCTGTTTTTTTTACAGCAGAAGTACAAAGGACAGAAACCCTCTTATATTTTCAAAGTCTGTTCGGTCGCCTGTTCTGTCAAAGAGATGTCAAAGCTGGAAACAGATGAGCAGGGCTGGAGGAGAGGCAAGGGTCATTGTGTGTGGATGAGGGGAGGGTGTCTTGTCAGGATGGTCACTTATTCCCACTGGGACCCTGGGCCAAAATTGGTTCTGCACCTGGTGTTTTGTGGTTGTCCAGGTGAACAGCAAGTAGTTTGTGTTGCCTGAACCTCCCCTCCTTTCAGATGAACACTGGAGGATGCGGGAGGGCAGAGAAGAGGGACCTCTGAGAAATCCAATGGTTTTGCTACAATTCCCACCCCTCAGCCCCCACCCCCATCTCCTGAGAGACACTTCCACCGCCTCCCTGGCAGCACACTCTAAGCACAGTGACGACACCCGTGTTGGAGGGGAGACCGCACAAATTCACCTCCCTGGACACCAACTCGTGCTGCCAAGTGACAAGCTGACTTTCAGAACTGGAATGCCGCTTGGGGTCTTCTTGACAAGGGTAATCGGAGGTGCAATCAGCGCAGGCAACATTTAGGACTTACTAATGCCACAAGTAACAGTACACATGGTAGAACTCTGAGCTGGGAGGGGAGCATCCTTGGTGTTCACAGAATAGGGGACCCAGGAGCTCCTGCGGCAACCAGCTGGGTCCCCCTTCCGCCCTCACCCCACACCAGAAAGGGCGAATCCTGTATGGAACTGAATATGAATTATGCTAATAACTCTCTTCAGAAAATGAATTGATAGACTCATGTGTGTGTATGTGTGTGGGAGACCGTAGGTCCCCTGCTTGCCCTGTGGAGCCCTCTCCGCAGAGCTCCGGCTGTGAGGGGAGCTCGTCTCCAGGTTCACTAGGTGAATTGCTGTATTATTATCATATTGATAACGTGAGATTCCTCAGCCACTCTGGGGAGCCGACCTCTCCAGAAGCCTTCCTCAGTGGTGCCCGCGGTCGCAGCCCAGGGGCTGTGCTCGCAGACGACCTGTGCGCGTGGCTGACCAGCGCTGGTCCGTCGCCACCACCCGAGCACATTTCTGTTCTGACAGGAAAACTTTTCCACTCTACAGTAATTGAAAGCATCGACTCTGGGTTTTTTTCTTTTTTTTTCCTTTGGGAAACATCCCTCAAACTGGGACTATTCTTGAACATGAGCAGGAAAACCGCTGGTGATGCTTTACAAGTTTTTCTCATCTTGCCTGTTGACTTGGATAGATTTGAGAATGGGCGGAAGGAGGAGGAAAACTCAGTTCTCAAGATTCTAGATGAACTGTCAGGACAGACTTCCTGGTAGGATTACGGTCCAGTTTTTACCAAAGAACCAATTTGAATGTTGGAATCTAACTTTTTATACTGTTGTTATTATTGTCACTGTTAACTGTTTTGAAATGAATCTTTGTCTCTTCTGTTTCATTTTTCTCAGATTGCTTTCAGGAGCTAGCAGGAAATAACACTCAAATCTTAGGACCTTAGATGATTTTGCTTCCCGTAATTTACATCGATGTATTAACTTGATAATTTTAGCATTCCCTGTAGATCTGTCCTTCCTTACAGACACTGGTATCTGGAGTAGAATCCTAAGTAAGTGTTAGTGGGTTTCTAGTCTTAGGAGAAGAGCCCAAAAATGTAACCTTGAGCAAATTAAAAAAATAAAATGTGAGCGGTAGGGTGTTTTCCCTTCTTGTGCACATCCATATTAAGAACTGACTTTCCTTTCACAGACACCTGCTTCAAAGGGGAGTTTTTTCCAAACTGTAACTGGTCCAGAGCCCAGTCCCAGTTGGAGCTTAGGAGGGGTAGAGACACTGAAATTGTGCAACGGATTACCTGTTGCTATTGGCAACAGATTTGCCTCATGAATCGAAAATGTGGCAGTTTCTTTCTGAAGTGTTGGGTTTGCTGTTTCAAGCATTTGTACACATTAGTAGTCTGAGGAGTAGCAAGTTCTGAGGACTTATTTCATGGCTGGCATTAGCATCTTCAGCCTCTCTCCCTTTCTCTAAGGATAACCAGGAAAGTATGTGCAACGTGCAGGAGCCGTGACTCCAGAGGAGGGGTTCTGCTGCTTCTCACCCTCCCCCTGGCTTGCAGGTCTTCTGTCCTTGCCTCCAAGGGTTTTCGTGTCTAGTGTCAACTTAGGTCTCCCTTTCACTGGTCCTTCACCTTGGGTTTTAAAAAGAAAGCTTCTCTTTTATGGTATCCTAAGACCTGTTTTTAGTAAATCCTCTTCCACATGGTAATATGGATATAGCAATATGTTGGAAATCTGCTTAAAAAGAAACAAAAGGTTGTCTGATTTTTGCAAAAGAGAGAGGTTAGCTTTTATTATTCATATTTTATTTTACAGTTCTGCAATTCCATCACAGTATTTTTTTAAATGACTCAGGTGTTATGAAGATAAATTAGAAAACAAAATAAACTTAAGTTATGTGGACTGTAAATGTTTTTATTTGTAAGATTCTATAAATAAAGCTATATTCTGTAACTGTTGAATCCTGTGTCATCTTTTGCAATAAGGTAGGTGTAATGAAAACTGTTGAACACAAGGTGGCGATGATGTCTCACTAACATAAAGCTTCCTTTTGCTGGTCCACCTTATATTTGGAGAGGGGTTTTAGTTGCTAAAGATTCTGCCTGCAATGCAGGAGACCCCGGTTTGATTCCTGGGTCAGGAAGATCTGCTGGTGAAGGGATAGGCTACCCACTCCAGTATTCTTGGACTTCCCTTGTGGCTCAGCTGGTAAAGAATCCGCCTGCAATGCTGGAGACCTAGGTTCGATCCCTGGGTTGGGAAGATCCCCTGGAGAAGGGAAAGGCTACCCACTCCAGTATTCTGGCCTGGAGAATTCCATGGACTGTCAAGTCCATGGGTTTGCAAAGAGTCAGACATGAGTGAGCGACTTTCACTTGCACTTTAGAAGGAACCTCAGATAGTGTAACATGCTCACTTTAAAATGATTAACTTATCTTTCAATGGAGCCCATGACTTTATGAGTGATGGACGGTGTCTCCTAAAAAGAACTTTCTGTCATACTGTTTCACTCGTACAAATCCATGATTTAAAACTTGGAGAATATTTGTTGTTCAGTCACTCAGTTGTGTCCGACTCTGCGACTCCATGGACTGCAGCATGCCAGGGTTTCCTGTCCTTCACTATCTTCTGGAGCTTGCTCAAACTCATGTCCATTGAGTCAGTCATGCCATCCTACCATCTCATCTTCTATCATCCCCTTCTCCTACCTTCTGTCTTTCCCAACATCAGGGTCTTTTCTAATGACTCAGCTCCTCAAATCAGGTGGCCAAAGTATTAGAGTTTCAGCTTTAACATCAGTCCTTCCAATGAAGATTCAGGGTTGATTTCCTTTGGGATTGACTGGTTTGATCTCCTTGAAGTCGAAGGGACTCTCAAGAGTCTTCTCTAACACCACAGTTCAAAAGCATCAATTCTTCAGCGCTCAGCTTTCTTTATAGTCCAACTCTCACATCCATACGTGACTACTGGAAAAACCATAGCTTTGACTATACGGACCTTTGCCGACAAAGTAATGTTTCTGCTTTTTAATATGCTGTCTATGTTTGTCATAGCTTTTCTTCCAAGGAGCAAGTGTTTTTTAATTTCAAGGCTGCAGTCACCATCTGGAGTGATTTTGGAGTCCAAGAAAATAAAGTCTGTCACTGTTTCCATTGTTTCTCCATCTATTTGCCATGAAGTGATGGGGCTAGATGCCATGATCTTAGTTTTTTGAATGTTGAGTTTTAAGCCAGCTTTTTCATCCTTTCACCTTCATCAAGAGGCTTTTTAGTTCCTCTTTGCTTTCTGCTATAAGGATGGTGGTGTCTGCGTATCTGAGGTTATTGGTATTTCTCCCGGCAATCTTGACTCCAACTTGTGTTTCATCCAGCCCAGCATTTCGCATGATGTACTCTGCATATACGTTAAATAAGCAGGGTGACAATATAGAGTCTTGACATACCCCTTTCCCAATTTGGAACCAGACCATCGTTCCATGTCCATTCTAACTGTTGCTTCTTAACCTGCATACAGGTTTCGCAGGAGGCAGGTAAGGTGGTCTGGTATTTCCATCTCTAAGAATTTTCCAGTTTGTGGTGATCCACTCAAAGGCTTTAGTGTAGTCAATGAAGCAGAAGAATATACTTGGTTCATTCAAACCATGTCTCCTGAATGTCTCACAGGGAAAAGTTCTGTCATGAGATTTAAAATTCTAAATCTGCTTTCTCCAATTTATTCAAAAGAGCAGGGGTCTGTTATTTATCTTCGACAACAAAAATGAACAGTAGGGTAAAAGAACTGATGCTAGCAAATTCCCTGGTGGCCAGTGGTTAAGACTTTGCCTTCCAATGCGGGGGTTGCAGGTTCAATCCCTGGTCTGGTAGCTAAGATTCCACATGCCTGGCGGCCAAAAAACCAAAACATAAAACAGAAACAATATTGTAACATTGAATAAAGACTTGGGGAAAAAAAAGAATTGATGCTGTCTTATTACTACATAGAAATTCCCAAATGCCTGTTTCTCAGTCCTTCCTTTTTCTAACTCAAGAATAATATATTAAGTGGCTTCTATTGGAATTTTAAATCGCATTAAGTAGCTGTATTGGACTAGCATCTGATGCAGTTATTCAAAATGATACTCACTCCATCCTCGGCTTGTGCCACCTCTGGATCACCTGCCCAGGTGGGATTAATGCCTCCCTGTGTTTATCAGTTACTGGACTTGCATTGTAGTCGCTTGTTCTTTATACACCAGCTTCCTTGGGGAGGCTTTACCTGGTTTCTCTCTGTGATTCCAGCACCTGCCACACAGAATGAATGAAAAGAGCAAATGGAATGCCTGCAAGCTTTGTGTTGATAGAAGGCCTCCTTATCCACTGGCAGCAGTTCCTGTTGTGTTTTTACTGTCTTTGATGTTGGTTTTGCTAATTCCTTGTTTCCTGGTCCTTCTTTAGAAACAGAAGTTTGAGAGAGGTGAACTTGTGGCCAGTATAGAATAGAGTGGGCTTCTGTGGTGGCTCAGTGAGTGGTAAAGAATCCACCTGCCAATGCAGGAGACAGGGATTCGATCCCTGGGTCAGGAAGATCCCCTGGAGAAGGAAATGACAACTCACTCCAGTATTCTTGCCTGGGAAATCCCATGGACAGAGGAGCCTGGTGGGCTACAGTCCCCGGGGTCGAAAAAGAATCAGACACAGCTTAGTGAAGAAGCAACAACCTAGGATAAAGCCGAGCAAAGCAAACAGGTCACTAAGAAGGTTAAAACTTCGATCTTGGCCATCTCTTAGTAATACTGTTTATCAGCTAAGCCATTTGGGACATTTTTGGTAGAAGGTGTAACTCTTGGCCAGATAACTCCGAGGTCAGGGGCAGCCGCCGAGAGGAGCTACCCGGCGTCCGAGGTCAGGGGCGGTGGCTGAGAGGAGATACCCCGCGAACGAGGACAGGGGCGGTGGCCCGGAGGAGCTACCCCACGCCCCCGCACCCGAGGCCAGGGGCGGCGGTCGGGAGGAGCTACCCTACGCCCGAGGCCAGGGGCAGCGGCCGGGAGGACCAACCCCACGTCCAAGGAGCGGTGGCTGCGCGGGCGCAGGAGGGCCTAGAGGAGCTATCCCACATTGAAGGTCAGGAAGGGCGGCGGTGAGGAGATACCCCTTGTCCAAGGTAAGGAGCAGCGGCTGCACTTTGCTGGAACAGCCGTGAAGAGATACCCCACGCCCAAGGTAAGAGAAACCCAAGTAAGACAGTAGGTGTTGCAAGAGGGCATCAGAGGGCAGACACACTGAAACCATACTCACAGAAAACTAGTCAATCTAATCACACTAGGACCACAGCCTTGTCTAACTCAATGAAACTAAGCCATGCCCGTGGGGCGGGTATGGCAGAGAGATCTGACAGAATGTGGTCCACTGGAGAAGGAAATGGCAAACCACTTCAGTATTCTTGCCTTGAGAACCCCATGAACAGTATGAAAAGGCAAAATGATAGGATACTGAAAGAGGAACTCCCCAGGTCAGTAGGTGTCCAATATGCTACTGGAGATCAGTGGAGAAATAACTCCAGAAAGAATGAAGGGATGAAGCCAAAGAAAAACAATACCCAGCGGTGGATGTGACTGGTGATAGAAGCAAGGTCCGATGCTGTAAAGAGCAATATTGCATAGGAACCTGGAATGTCAGGTCCATGAATCAAGGCAAATTGGAAGTGGTCAAACAAGAGATGGCAAGAGTGAACGTCGACATTCTAGGAATCAGCGAACTGAAATGGACTGGAATGGGTGAATTTAACTCAGATGACCATTGTATCTACTACTGCAGGCAGGAATCCCTCAGAAGAAATGGAGTGGCCATCATGGTCAACAAAAGAGT
The DNA here is from genome assembly GCF_029407905.1 of Bubalus kerabau. Lineage (NCBI taxonomy): Eukaryota > Metazoa > Chordata > Mammalia > Artiodactyla > Bovidae > Bubalus > Bubalus kerabau. The sequence continues at coordinate 136,093,376 of NC_073627.1, forward strand.
CCATAATGCAGTACTTGGATGCAATCTCAAAAATGACAGAATGATCTCTGTTCGTTTCCAAGGCAAACCATTCAATATCACAGTAATCCAAGTCTATGCCCCAACCAGTAACGCTGAAGAAGCTGAAGTTGAACAGTTCTATGAAGACCTACAAGACCTTTTAGAACTAACACCCCAAAAAGATGTGCTTTTCATTATAGGGGACTGGAATGCAAAAGTAGGAAGTCAAGAAACACCTGGAATAACAGGCAAATTTGGCCTTGGACTACGGAATGAAGCAGGGCAAAGACTAATAGAGTTTTGCCAAGAAAATGCACTGGTCATAGCAAACACCCTCTTCCAACAACACAAGAGAAGACTCTACACATGGACATCACCAGGTGGTCAACACCGAATCAGACTGATTATATTCTTTGCAGCCAACGATGGAGAAGCTCTATACAGTCAACAAAAACAAGACCAGGAGCTGACTGTGGCTCAGATCATGAACTCCTTATTACCAAATTCAGACTGAAATTGAAGAAAGTAGGGAAAACCACTAGACCATTCAGGTATGACCTAAATCAAATCCCTTATGATTATACAGTGGAAGTGAGAAATAGACTTAAGGGCCTAGATCTGATAGATAGAGTGCCTGATGAACTATGGAATGAGGTTCGTGACATTGTACAGGAGACAGGGATCAAGACCATCCCCATGGAAAAGAAATGCAAAAAAGCAAAATGGCTGTCTGGCGAGGCCTTACAAATAGCTGTGAAAAGAAGAGAAGCAAAAAGCAAAGGAGAAAAGGAAAGATATAAGCATCTGAATGCAGAGTGCCAAAGAATAGCAAGAAGAGATAAGAAAGCCTTCCTCAGCGATCAATGCAAAGAACTAGAGGGAAACAACAGAATGGGAAAGACTAGAGATCTCTTCAAGAAAATTAGAGATACCAAGGGGACATTTCATGCAAAGATGGGCTCGATAAAGGACAGAAATGGTATGGACCTAACAGAAGCAGAAGATATTAAGAAGAGGTGGCAAGAATACACAGAAGAACTGTACAAAAAAGATCTTCACGACCCAGACAATCATGATGGTGTGATCACTCATCTAGAGCCAGACATCCTGGAATGTGAAGTCAAGTGGGCCTTAGAAAGCATCACTATGAACAAAGCTAGTGGAGGTGATGGAATTCCAGTTGAGCTATTCCAAATCCTGAAAGTTGATGCTGTGAAAGTGCTGCACTCAATATGCCAGCAAATTTGGAAAACTCAGCAGTGGCCACAGGACTGGAAAAGGTCAGTCTTCATTCCAATCCCAAAGAAAGGCAATGCCAAAGAATGCTCAAACTACAGCACAATTGCACTCATCTCACATGCTAGTAAAGTAATGCTCAAAATTCTCCAAGCCAGGCTTCAGCAATACATGAACCGTGAACTTCCTGATGTTCAAGCTGGTTTTAGAAAAGGCAGAGGAACCAGAGATCAAATTGCCAACATCCACTGGATCATGGAAAAAGCAAGAGAGTTCCGGAAAAACATCTATTTCTGCTTCATTGACTATGCCAAAGCCTTTGACTGTGTGGATCACAATAAACTGTGGAAAATTCTGAAAGAGATGGGAATACCAGACCACCTGACCTGCCTCTTGAGAAACCTATATGCAGGTCAGGAAGCAACAGTTAGAACTGGACATGGAACAACAGACTGGTTCCAAATAGGAAAAGGAGTACGTCAAGGCTGTATATTATCACCCTGCTTATTTAACTTATATGCAGAGTACATCATGAGAAACGCTGGGCTGGAGGAAGCACAAGCTGGAATCAAGATTGTTGGGAGAAATAACAATAACCTCAGATATGCAGATGACACCACCCTTATGGCAGAAAGTGAAGAGAAACTAAAAAGCCTCTTGATGAAAGTGAAAGAGGAGAGTGAAAAAGTTGGCTTAAAGCTCAACATTCAGAAAACGAAGATCATGGCATCTGGTCCCGTCACTTCATGGGAAATAGATGGGGAAACAGTGGAAACAGTGTCATACTTTATTTTTTGGGGCTCCAAAATCACTGCAGATGGTGACTGCAGCCATGAAATTAAAAGACGCTTACTCCTTGGAAGGAAAGTTATGACCAACCCAGACAGCATATTGAAAGGCAGAGACATTACTTTGTCAACAAAGTCCGTCTAGTCAAGGCTATGGTTTTTCCAGTAGTATGTATGGATGTGAGAGTTGGACTATAAAGAAAGCTGAGCGCCGAAGAATTGATGCTTTTGAACTGTGGGTGTTGGAGAAGACTCTTGAGAGTCTCTTGGAAGGCAAGGAGATCCAACCAGTCCATTCTAAAGGAGATCAGTCCTGGGTGTTCACTGGAAGAACTGATGCTGAAGCTGAAACTCCAATACTTTGGTCACCTGATGCAAAGAGCTGACTCCTTTGAAAAGACCCTGATGCTGGGAAAGATTGAGGACAGGAGGAGAAGGGGACAGTAAATGATAAGGTGGTTGGATGGCATCACCGACTCAATGGACATGGGTTTGGGGGGACTCCGGGAGTTGGTGATGGACAGGGAGGCCTGGCGTGCTGTGACTCATGGGGTCACAAAGAGTCGGACACAACTGAGGGATTGAACTGAATGATCTAATGTGATATACCTGGGCTTGTCAAGAATAACAGGTTTAAATCCCAGAGGAGTGAATCCTTTCCATCCTTCTGAAATAAACTGAATTCCATTCTATTTAAATAGAAAAAAAAAAAAAAAAAAAGGTTGTTGGAAAAGATCCATAGGTCCTTATCAGCTCTCAGCTAAGTATGTTTAGAGCTGTCAGCCCCAAAATATTTTTCTCTCCAACATCACAGTTCTTGCCAGATGTCTCTTCAAGGTTTATTTTAAAAGAAGGAAGGGAGTTCACAGACTATGCTTCCTGTATAAGAACAATCTTTGACCCTGGCAGTGGGTGGGATTCTGAAACAGTGGCATCAATTATAGTTAAGGAGTAATCCCAAAGTGCTCTACTTCCGGTGATCAGAAGCCAAGAAGGAGTTCTTTCTTCCATTAGGTTCTGAATATTTTTCTCCATCTGTGGTTTGCTTATCTCCTGAGGTTCCCTAAGAATAGACTCAGGCAATAATCCACAGAGTTTTTATAAGTGTACACATTAGAAGAAAGCCATCAGGAAATTCCAAGGAGAGGCCCCTGAAAAAAAAATTTGTTTTCAAAATGTATCTTTTTTATGACTGGAAACAGCATAAGTGTGCATCCATCATAACATCCATACATAAGCATATCATAAAAATGTCACAAAAACATAACAAGCCTCCATACATTTTAAGTGTTTTGTAGGTTTTTCTTTTGTTTTCTCTTCCGTTTCTTGTGAGCCATGATCATTCCTTTTATACGCCTTTTACAGTTTCCACCCCCCCCCCCCACATAGGGAGCCCAGAAACATGTGCTGAATCTCTTTGAAACAAGGAATCTCAAATAACATATTGAAAAGAAATCTTTGATGAGGTGATTCTAAATGAAATGTGCTCTTAAAGTATATATCATCCTGTATTTGGCTTTGTGTGTGTGTGTGTGTGAAGTCATTTAATAGGAGTGATGGGGTATTGTTATCACTGTCCGTGTAGCGGGTGGTAGGCAGACAAGCAGACCTGGAGTAAAAGGCTGTTCTGGCCCTAGGCTGGCGGAGGGGAGCACACTGAAGGCACAGGGGAGACGTGTAAGGAAGGTCCACAGTCTAGGCCCACCCAGCTAAAGCAAGAACTGAATGAAAAGGGACTGACCTAGTGGGCTTCCCAGGTGGCTGGCACTAGTGGTAAAGAACCTGCCTACCAGTGGGAACAGTGGCAGACTTTATTTTTGGGGGCTCCAAAATCACTGCAGATGGTGACTGCAGCCATGAAATTAAAAGATGCTTACTCCTTGGAAGAAAAGTTATGACCAACTTAGACAGCATATTCAAAAGCAGAGACATTACTTTGCCAACAAACATCCGTCTATGGTTTTTCCAGTAGTCATGCATGGATGTGAAAGTTGGTCTACAAAGAAAGCTTAGCACCGAAGAATTGATGCTTTTGAACTGTGGTGTTGGAGAAGACTTAAGAGTCCCTTGGACTGCAAGAACATCCAACCAGTCCATCCTAAAGGAAATCAGTCCTGAATATTCATTGGAAGAACCGATGCCACTCCAATACTTTGGCCACCTGATGTGAAGAACTGACTCATTTGAAAAGACCCTGATGCTGGGAAAGATTGAAGGCAGGAGGAGAAGGGGATGACAGAGGATGAGATGGTTGGATGGCATCACCGACTCAATGGACATGAGTTTGGGTAAACTCCGGGAGTTGGTGATGGACAGGGAGGCCTGGCATACTGCGGTCCATGGGGTCGCAAAGAGTCTGACACGACTGAGCGACTGAACTGAATTGAACTGGACCAATGTGGGAGATATAAGAGATGTGGGTTCAAACCCTGGGTTGGGAAGATGCCATGGAGTAGGAAATGACGACCCACTCCATTATTCTTGCCTGGAGAATTCCATGGACAGAGTAGCCTGGTGGGCTACAGTCCAGAAGGTGGCAAAGAGTTGGACATGATTAAAGGAACTTAGCATGCATGTTCCTAATGGTCCAGTGGTTAAGATTCTGCACTCCCAATGCAGGAAATAAGATCCTGCATGCTGCATGGTACAGCCAAAGGAAAAAAAAGAATTAAATAAAGAGCAGCCCTGAGTGTGGGAGATGGGGAAAGGGAGGGCACCCATGCCCACAGCCCACATTCAGTGCTGCCAGATTTGTGGCCCACCTCCTGGCCAGACCCTCTGGTCCAGCCGCCCCAGGTACTTCCCTGCGTGAACCAGGCAGGCTCTCTGTGCAGCCACTAGCGTGGCATAGACCTTAAAACAGTGGTTTGTTATAGCTTAGTTGCTAAGTCCTGTCCGACTCTGACCCCGTGGACTGTAGCCCACCAGGCTCTTCTGTCCTGCCTATGATTTCCCAGGCAAAAATACTAGAGTGGGTTGCCATTTCTGATTAGCAGTGATAAAGTATTCACATATTGCGGTTTGGGGAAGTCATTCTGGCTTATACATGACATAACTTGAATTTTACGCTAACTAAAACAGCCTTGTTTGTGGCATATCAAACATACATTGTACATCTGCTTTAATGATCAAGAAAAGGGTACACTGACCCAAAGTAAAGAATGTCCATGTGAAAAGTAAAGATTCAATGTCTCCCTTCCTGGGACACCAGTGCTGATATTCCTTCAATGATACAACTCCCTTCCCGGGTGCTGAGGTCAAACTGACTCGCTGTGTATGTGTTTTTTTTTTTTTTTAAAAAAAAAAAACAAAACCTTGAAGGAATGTATCCCTGACTTGTTGAGTGCTCTTTGTTCTGTGTGTGTGTGTGTGTGTGTGTGTGTTAGTCACTCAGTTGTATCTGACTCTTTGTGACCCCATGGACTATATAGCCCACTAGGCTCTTCTATCCATGGAATTCTCCAGGCATGAATACTGGAGTGGGTCGCTATTCCCTTCTCCAGGGGATCTTCCTGACCCAGGGATCAAATCTGGGTCTCCCGAGTTACAGGCAGAGTCTTTACTGCCTGAGCCACCAGGGATGCACTCTTTGTTTTGACAACATATAAAACTGCTGAAAACCTGTCTCTCCAGAGCAGTTCTTCAGAGTTATCTGCGATGCTGTCTTCCAAGCCATCGTCCTTCAGTTCAGTTTAGTTCAGTCACTCAGTTGTGTCCGACTCTTTGCAACCCCATGAATCGCAGCATGCCAGGCCTCCCTGTCCATCACCAACTCCCAGAGTTCACCCAGACTCACGTCCATCGAGTCAGTGATGCCATCCAGCCATCTCATCCTCTGTTGTCCCCTTCTCCTCCTGCCCCCAATCCCTCCCAGCATCAGTCTTTTCCAATGAGTCAACTCTTTGCATGAGGTGGCCAAAGTACTGGAGTTTCAGCTTCAGCATCATGCCCTCCAGAGAAATCCCAGGGCTGATCTCCTTCAGAATGGACTGGTTGGATCTCCTTACAGTCCAAGGGACTCTCAAGAGTCTTCTCCAACACCACAGTTCAAAAGCATCACTTCTTCGGTGCTCAGCCTTCTTCACAGTCTAATTCTCACATCCATACATGACCACAGGAAAAATCATAGCCTTGACTAGACGGACCTTTGTTGGCAAAGTAATGTCTCTGCTTTTCAATATGCTATCTAGGTTGGTCATAACTTTCCTTCCAAGGAGCAAGCGTCTTTTAATTTCATGGCTGCAGTCACCATCTGTAGTGATTTTGGAGCCTCAAAAAATAAAGTCTGACACTGTTTCCACTGTTTCCCTATCTATTTCTCATGAAGTGACGGGACCAGATGCCATGATCTTCGTTTTCTGAATGTTGAGCTTTAAGCCAACTTTTTCACTCTCCTCTTTCACTTTCATCAAGAGGCTTTTGAGTTCCTCTTCACTTTCTGCCATAAGGGTGGTGTCATCTGCATATCTGAGGTTATTGTTATTTCTCCCAACAATCTTGATTCCAGCTTGTGCTTCCTCCAGCCCAGCGTTTCTCATGATGTACTCTGCATATAAGTTAAATAAGCAGGGTGATAATATACAGCCTTGATGTACTCCTTTTCCTATTTGGAACCAGTCTGTTGTTCCATGTCCAGTTCTAACTGTTGCTTCCTGACCTGCATATAGGTTTCTCAAGAGGCAGGTCAGGTGATCTGGTATTCCCATCTCTTTCAGAATTTTCCACAGTTTATTGTGATCCACACAGTCAAAGGCTTTGGCATAGTCAATGAAGCAGAAATAGATGTTTTTCTGGAACTCTCTTGCTTTTTCCATGATCCAGTGGATGTTGGCAATTTGATCTCTGGTTCCTCTGCCTTTTCTAAAACCAGCTTGAACATCAGGAAGTTCACGGTTCACGTATTGCTGAAGCCTGGCTTGGAGAATTTTGAGCATTATTTTACTAGCATGTGAGATGAGTGCAATTGTGCTGTAGTTTGAGCATTCTTTGGCATTGCCTTTCTTTGGGATTGGAATGAAAACTGACCTTTTCCAGTCCTGTGGCCACTGCTGAGTTTTCCAAATTTGCTGGCATATTGAGTGCAGCACTTTCACAGCATCAACTTTCAGGATTTGGAATAGCTCAACTGGAATTCCATCACCTCCACTAGCTTTGTTCATAGTGATGCTTTCTAAGGCCCACTTGACTTCACATTCCAGGATGTCTGGCTCTAGATGAGTGATCACACCATCATGATTGTCTGGGTCGTGAAGATCTTTTTTGTACAGTTCTTCTGTGTATTCTTGCCACCTCTTCTTAATATCTTCTGCTTCTGTTAGGTCCATACCATTTCTGTCCTTTATCGAGCCCATCTTTGCATGAAATGTCCCCTTGGTATCTCTAATTTTCTTGAAGAGATCTCTAGTCTTTCCCATTCTGTTGTTTCCCTCTAGTTCTTTGCATTGATCGCTGAGGAAGGCTTTCTTATCTCTTCTTGCTATTCTTTGGCACTCTGCATTCAGATGCTTATATCTTTCCTTTTCTCCTTTGCTTTTTGCTTCTCTTCTTTTCACAGCTATTTGTAAGGCCTCGCCAGACAGCCATTTTGCTTTTTTGCATTTCTTTTCCATGGGGATGGTCTTGATCCCTGTCTCCTGTACAATGTCACGAACCTCATTCCATAGTTCATCAGGCACTCTATCTATCAGATCTAGGCCCTTAAGTCTATTTCTCACTTCCACTGTATAATCATAAGGGATTTGATTTAGGTCATACCTGAATGGTCTAGTGGTTTTCCCTACTTTCTTCAGTTTCAGTCTGAATTTGGTAATAAGGAGTTCATGATCTGAGCCACAGTCAGCTCCTGGTCTTGTTTTTGTTGACTGTATAGAGCTTCTCCATCGTTGGCTGCAAAGAATATAATCAGTCTGATTCGGTGTTGACCACCTGGTGATGTCCATGTGTAGAGTCTTCTCTTGTGTTGTTGGAAGAGGGTGTTTGCTATGACCAGTGCATTTTCTTGGCAAAACTCTATTAGTCTTTGCCCTGCTTCATTCCGTAGTCCAAGGCCAAATTTGCCTGTTATTCCAGGTGTTTCTTGACTTCCTACTTTTGCATTCCAGTCCCCTATAATGAAAAGCACATCTTTTTGGGGTGTTAGTTCTAAAAGGTCCTGTAGGTCTTCATAGAACCGTTCAACTTCAGCTTCTTCAGTGTTACTGGTTGGGGCATAGACTTGGATTACTGTGATATTGAATGGTTTGCCTTGGAAACGAACAGAGATCATTCTGTCATTTTTGAGATTGCATCCAAGTACCGCATTATGGACTCTTTTGTTGACCATGATGGCTACTCCATTTCTTCTGAGGGATTCCTGCCTGCAGTAGTAGATACAATGGTCATCTGAGTTAAATTCACCCATTCCAGTCCACTTTAGTTCACTGATTCCTAGAATCGTCCTTAGTGTGACTCAAATACATCTCTTCCATTCCTATGATAGATTATTGATTATGTTCTTTGACAGCAGCATAGGCCACCACCTCATGGGCGTCTGTGGTCAGTGCCAGGCCCTGAGGCTGTAGTGGCTGTGCAGACTTGATGCAAGGACTAGAAGGAGCCAGAGCCTTGGGAGGGCTGGAGGCTGTACTTCCCCTGTTAGCCACAAGGGGGCTCCCCCGAAGTCCACAGCTAACCCCATGGAGGCATTGAAGGGTCCACTGCCTCTTGTGGGAGGCAAACCTGAAGAGGAACTCTGCCAGGGGTGTCCACCTCCATGAACATTTATGGAAATCTATCACTACAATTGCATTCTTGTTCACAAAGTGAAGGTGTTAGTCGCTCAATTGTGTCTGACTCTTTGCGATCCCATGGACTATAGCCAAGCTTCTCTGTCCATGAATTCTCCAGGCAAGAAGACCGGAGTGGTTTTCCGTTCTCTTCTCCAGGGGATCTTCCCCACCCAGGGATCGAACCCAGGTCTAAAGTGCATTGCAGGCAGACTCTTTACCATCTGAGCCACAGGCACTGCATAGTTAGTGGCCCCATGGCCTCTGAAATGGCCGACCAGCTTGCCACTGGCCCGGACGGTTAAGATGTATAACCTGTCACCATCCGTTCTGTGGCCACTCCCTTGGGGCTCTCAAGGCCACCTGGTCCAATCTCTGTCTTGAACCTGCCCTCAGAAGAAAAGATGCTGACCCGATGGTTATCACAGTCTACCACAATAAGGCCTCTGTTGGTGTACATGCCACACTTGTGGGAACCGCAGTTGCCCACATGAGGCCCTTGGGTCCCAAAGTGGAACTTGAACTTGTCCTCAGTGGAGAAATCCTGGATACAGTGGTTGTTGCCGCCTGTACCTAGCTGTGGACACACCCCATAAGTAGATGGATTCACGCTTCTTGCTTATGTGATTGCCAGTGAGGGTAATGAGGGTAATGAGCCGTCTTCAGTAGGGCTGCCACCCTTGCTCTGCACAGAACTGGGCCTCTGCTGGCGGCAGGGACTGGGCGCTGGGCTTCACATTGTCTTGGGAAAGTGACAGGTCCCAAGATGCCAGGAACACACTCTGCTTGCTAAAACATTTTTTGTTTTATTTATTTATTTGGCCACCAGGCATGTGGGATCTTAGTTCCCCAACAAGGGATTGAACCTGCGCCCCCTGCAGTGGAAGATGGGAGTCTAATGGACCACCAAGGAAGCCCCAGGCTAACATTTTTAAAGGCACCAAAATCTAAGAATGACAGGTCAGTTAAAAGGAAATTCCTTCCAAAACATGACGTTAACCATGTGCATTTTAAGGAGAGGAAAACAACTGATTCAATAAAGGAGGACATTTTTTTTTCTTCCTTAAAATAAAGGATTAGGTCTTTAATTATAGATTCTCATAAGGAAGGAAAAAATTCTCTTTGATCTACTGTATGCTCCCAGAATAGGAGATTCTTTCAAGTGGCATATTCCCCATAAGTTCTTGAGGTTAATGAAACAAGCTCTTTTGAAGCTGGTGTCTGGTTGTATCCTACAGGCATGCCCCCACTTTTTTTGAAACTGGAGTATAGTTAATTTACAATGTTGTGTTAGTTTCACACGCACAGCAAAGTGAATCAGTTATACATATACATACAGCCATTCTTTTTTAGATTCTTTTCCCATATGGGTTATTACACAGGCATCGCCCTTGAGGAGAAATGTCTTTGCCCCAAATGTACATGGTTTAATGCAAATAATGTAGGTCCCTCCATCCCATTCCTCTTGAAAACTGCATGAGCAGATGAAAGAGATTAAATTTAGATTTTTCTGTTCTGGGAAACCTAACTTTTAAAAAAAAATAGATTAAATTGATTTTTTAGGATAGATGGTTCAGTTGTGCATCCTAACTGAAAGGGTAGATACAATCTAAACATTAGAGATCTCAACCTTATTTTCATTTGTTATATTTATCCTTGCAAAGCTATTTCCTCAATTATGTTCCACTTAACCTAATGGAACGGGGAAGGCACTGGCACCCCACTCCAGTACTCTTGCCTGGAAAATCCCATGGACGGAGGAGTCTAGTAGGCTGCAGTCCATGGGGTCGCTAAGAGTCGTGTCACTTTCCCTTTTCCCTTTCATGCATTGGAGGAGGAAATGGCAACCCACTCCAGTGTTCTTGCCTGGAGAATCCCAGGGACGGGGAGCCTGGTGGGCTGCCGTCTATGGGGTCGCACAGAGTCGAACACGACTGAAGCGACTTAGCAGTAGCAGCTAACCTAATGGAAAACTGTTTTGCACTCCTTGGTCCATACATTAAATTTTTGCTTGAAAAAAATTGCCTTGATCTAGCTGATGATAATTATTTTCATTGAAAATTTTAATGTAGTCTTATAAACTAGTTTAAATAAGAAATCTCTTAGAAAAATGTTTAAGTTTGATGCTTTTGGAAGCAAATGAAGTTAAGCAAGAGTGGATTCTGTCTTGGTCTTCAGCCAACAGGGCAAAGTATTTTGAGTCCAGAAGAATGGATTTGTGTCAATTCCGTCATTGACTGGCTGTGCAAACTCTGATTTGTTTAATGTCTCCACACCTCAATGACTTTATCTACAAGGTAGAAAAGATCATTTCTATACTGTCCATCTGCATAAATGTAAGAGAACTAAATGTGTAAGAAACTTTAGGGACTTCCCTGATGGTCCAGTGGTTTAAGACTGCGTTGCAGGGGGCTCAGGTTCCATTATGCAGGGCGGCCAAAAAAAGAATTTTTTTTTTTAAAGGGACGGTGCTTTGTAAATTAAAACTCTGTATCAGTGGTCATTAACACTTTGTTGCCTGGATTCCTTCGAGAAAATGAAAAATAAATATGCTTTCCTATACATTTCTCACACACACCCCAAAGCACTTAAAAATAAACTCAATACTTTGATTTCATTTATAATTGGGAGCTGGATGGGGAGGGAATGATTTGAAATCCCTGTACCACAAGTTAAGAACTTCTGCTTAGGACCAGAATAAGAAGATATTCATGAATTCAACAAATTATTAACCTCCAACCTCAGGCCATGGTCAGCATGACAACGTAACAGCAGTGAACGAAACAGACAAAGATGCCCCCTTAAGAAGTGAGAGTAGACACGCTACGGATAAGCTAATTTATGGAAATGAAGCAGAAAGTGGTGGGGTGATGTAGCTTTAGGCAGTACAGTGCTTAGGGAAGGCCAGCCTTCCGGAGGTGCACCTGAGTTGAGAGTAAGGAGGCAGCCTTGTGAAGATCTAGGAAAAGAATGTTCCGAGCAATTTTGTTGTTCAGTTGCTAAGTCGTGTCTGACTCTTTGCAACCCCATAGACTGCAGCACGCCAGCCTCTTCTGTTCTTCACTATCTCTTAGAGTTTGCTCAAATTCATGTCCATTGAGTCAGTGATGCTATCTAATTACCTCATCCTCTACTGCCCCCTTCTTTTGCCTTCAGTCTTTCCCAGCATCAGGGTCTTTTCCAGTGAGTCAGCTCTTTACATCAGGTGGCCAAAGTATTGGAGCTTCAGCATCAGTCCTTTCAATGAATATTCAGGAAATGCAAGAGCTCTGGGAAACAAATGAACTTGGTCTGTTTGAGGCTATTTGTTTAAATTGCAGTATATCCTGTATAAGGCCACTAGGTCTGAAATGTAGTGGATGGAGGGGAAGAGGTTTGAGCTGAGATCAACGAATTAGACAGAAGTCTACTAAGAAGTAGACCACTTTTAGAAAAAGAGACACTTGAGGGTTTTAAGCAGAGAAATGATAAAAATCAGATTTGTTTTTAGTTGAAAAGGATCTGTTGTATGGGAAAGGGACTGTAGGGGGTGTAAGTTTATAGGACATGATGTGAGGACTGGCCTCCTCCTCTGCCTGCCTCCCACTGTAAATTTTTGGCCCAAGCAACTTGATGAATGCCCCTGACGTTTACCTGTGGCATCTGTCACCTGTTGGAATGCTGGAGCCCAGCAGTGAGAGAGGTATTAAATTCTATTCTCCTAGACTGTACTGTATTATGTAGCCAGTAATGACTGTTACCATCGTTTCCTGTCTTGTCATGATTTAAACAAAAGTAATCATGGGCAACTTTGGGGGGCCTTTAATCCTGTTACAGTTATAGTAGTGGGTTCTCGAGGAAGACCAAGGAGTAACACACTTCAGAGGCTTGCACATTACCCCCCAAATGACCTGCATATTAACCCGTAATTATATATTTGTTGTTGTTCAGTCACTAAGTTGTGTCTGACTCTTTGCAACCCCATGAACTGCAGCACACCAGGCAAGACTTTCCTTAGCGCTTTTTTTTCCACATGTCTACAGAGATTACTACTTTCATATCAGGCTATGATGGGTAGAAAGTTCCTTTGGGTCATGTTTTTCCAATTGTGAAAAAAAAAATTTTTTTTTATATAAATTTGCTAATTTTGTTTAGACCTTGACTGTTGGTGTGCGGGTGGGGGGGTATTCATGCCAAGGTAATGCAATCAAAGTTAAATGCATTCATGCATGTGTGTTCAGTGTCTGACTCTTTGTGACTCCATGGACTATAGCCCGCTAGCCTCCTCTTCAATGGGATTTCCCAGGCAAGAATACTGGAGTAGGTTGCCATTTTCTCTCCAGGGGAATCTTCCCGACCCAGGGATTGAATCCACATCTCCTGCCTGGAAAGCCCAAATGCACTCATATAGAAAGAGATAAATGAAATATTAGTATGTGATGTCCATATCATATGTATTACCAATAAAAACATTTATGTAGTGCTTGTCATATAAAATTAAAAACTATGCACTATAAAATACCTTTTACTCTGTGTTGCTATTTTAGAAATGCTCATTTTATTCATTTAAAAAATATTCTGCAGTTCTCTTGCCTGCATTTAACACAGAAGTTTAATATTTAATGGCTTCATACAGAAACTAAAGCCAGGTTACTTTTATACAACACTGGAAACTAGGTTTCCTTGTGCTTTTGTTAAATCAAAAGCATTCATAATTATTTCTCAAAAGAGTTAGTCATTAATTAAGGTTTATGAAGTGCTTAGGGAGTTTCATAAGGAAATAAAACAAGTCTCACAGGCCCTGTAACATGGAAACCTAGATTTGAAGAAATTAGTAGGATTGCCAATTAAGCATGAATCTTGGGTAGTTTTAAATATTTAGTCAATTCTGACCAATGCAGAAAGTAAAAGGAAAGAGAATCAAATACATCAATGAAATGAAGATGCAAATGACCCTGGCTAGGTGGGTAGATGTACAGGTGAATGAAGTAGAACTCCCCAGTTGTTGCCAGGAGCTATTAATATGATGACTAAAAACATTACCACGACCACCAGTGCATCAAAGCCTTATTTACTTAAAAGAAAAATTGTTTTTGAAGGGAACTTACTTAAGAGTTTTCTTTTTTCACTGAGTGGTACTAGATGTTTTGTTTGTTTTGATCAGAGAAGTCTCTCAGAAAGTTCTCCAAATAAATACTTAATGCTACTGGAAATAGGCATAGACAATAGGCCTTTGAAAGAAAAGAACACTTAAAATTTTTTTTCTCCTAGTTATAAAGTAATACTTTCTTACCATAGAAAACCTGGAAAATACGGAAAATTATGGTTCATTTTTTGTGACTCTTTTCTTTCTCTCTTTTTCTTCCCTCTTATTTTTATAAGTGACTCTTAATCATGCCACCAAGAGATGGCTACTTTTAACATCTTTTCGTCATCAGCTAGTGCTCCACGGTGGTATGAACTGTGTTGATTTCAGTTCATCACTGTATCCCTGCTGCCTAGCACAGTACCTGGCATAGATGACATTTAATTAATATTTATTGAATGAATGACTATATTAACATTTCCCCCTAGCCTTTTTATGCAGACATTAGCTCGTTTGTTAACAACATGGAGTCCATATTGTACTTTTTCGCTTATCATCTCCTGAGATTTTTCTCATGATATCAAATATCTTTCCACCTAAAGTAAGATTTTTCATGATGTATAATGTTCCATCCAGTGTCATACTTCATGTAACCATTTTCCTATGCAAATGAAATCATATAGTGTCTATTTTGTGTCTTGCTTCTTCGTTTCTTTGAAAATTTATCTGGCTGCATTGGGTCTTAGCTGCAGGCATGCAGGATCTTTTCAGTTGCAGGCATGCAAACTCTTAGTTGCAGCATGTGGTGTCTAGTTCCCTGACCAGGAATTGAACCTGAGTCCCCTGCATTGGGAGCATGGAGTCTTAGCCACTGGACCACCAGGGAAGTCCTGGTGTCTTGCCGCTTTTGTTCACCATAATGTTTTTAGGATTCATCCATACTGTTACATACATCATTAATTATTTTCTTTTTATTATCTGAGTAGTAGTGGGTATTTTTGCTGGGTTATTATGGCTGTTGGGTAAAATACCCAAGAGTAGAATTACTGAGTAATACTGTAGGTATATATTTAACTTTTATAACAAACTTCCTAAGTGGTTGTAGCATTTTACTCTCCCACCAGCAATGCAGGAGAGTTCCAGTTGCTCCCACCCTTGCCAACACTTACATGTTGAGAGTTTTTAATTTCAGCTTTTTTTTTAATTTTTGTTTTCGAGTCTTGGTTGCACTGGGTCTTCATTGCTGCATGCAGGCTTTCTCTAGTTGTGGGGAGCAGGGTTACTCTTTGTTGCGGTGTGTGGAATTCTCATTGTGATAGCTTCCACGGTTGCAGAGCGCAGGCTCAAGGGTGCGTGGCTTCAGCAGTGGTGGCGCACAGCTCCGGTAGCTGCGGTGCATGGGCTTAGTTGCCCCCAGCATGTGGGATCTTCCCGGACCAGGGATTCAACCTGTGTCCCCTGCATTGGCAGGTGCATTCTTAACCTACTGTACCACCAGGGAAGTGCTAATTTCAGCTCTTCTAGGTTAGTAAAATGGTATCTCAACATTTCCCTCATGACTAATAATGTTGAGTCTTCTCATTGGCCATACATATATCTTCTTTGATTGATACTGCCAAATTCCTTTCCAGAGAAATTCTGCTAATTTATAATTCTACCAACAGTTCAGTTCAGTTCAGTCGCTCAGCATGCCTGACTCTTTGCGACCCCATGAACCGCAGCACGCTAGGCCTCCCTGTTCATCACCAACTCCTGGAGTTCACCCAAACCCATGTCCATTGAATCAGTGATGCCATCCAACCATCTCATCCTCTGTCGTCCCCTTCTCCCACTTTCAATCTTTCCCAGCATTAGGGTCTTTTCCAATGAATTATTTCTTCACATCAGGTGGCCAAAGTATTGGAGTTTCAGCTTCAGCATCAATCCTTCCAATGAATATTCAGGACTGATTTCCTTTAGGATGGACTGGTTGGATCTCCTTGCAATCCAAGGGACTCTCAAGAATCTTCTCCAACAACACAGTTCAAAAGCATCAATTCTTTGGTGCTCAGCTTTCTTTATAGTCCAACTCTCACATCCATACATGACCACTGGAAAAACCATAGCCTTGACTAGACGGACCTTTGTTGGCAAAGTAATGTCTCTGCTTTCAATATGCTGTCTAGGTTGGTCATAACTTTCCTTCCAAGGAGTAAGCATCTTTTAATTTCATGGTTGCAATCACCATCTGCAGTGATTTTGGAGCCCAGAAAAATTAAGTCAGCCCTGTTCCACTGTTTCCCCATCTATTTGCCATGAAGTGATGGGACCGGATGCCATGATCTTCGTTTTCTGAATGTTGAGCTTTAAGCCAACTTTTTCACTCTCCTCTTTCACTTTCATCAGGAGGCTCTTTAGTTCTTCTTTGCATTCTGCCATAAGGGTGGTGTCATCTGCATATCTTAGGTTATTGATATTTCTTCTGGCAATCTTGATTCCAGTTTGTGCTTCCTCCAGCCCAGCGTTTCTCATGATGTACTACCAACAGTATCACCTTTTAAAAATATTTTCCAATTTTCTATGTAAAAAATAGCACCTCATTTTAATTCTCATATTTATTACTTATGAAGTTTGGTGTTAAAATGTGGCGCCACTTTGAGATCCAAGGACTTCCGTAGCTCAGTCCAGTGGTTAAGACTCTGCACTTTCACTGCAGGAGGCATGTGTTTGATCCCTGGTCAGGGAACTAAGATCCTGGATGCCTCCCAGTGTGACCCAAAAACAAAGAAAACAAAAGAAATAAACCAAACAAACAAAAACGAACAAACAAAGATATATCTGAGATCCAGAGAGTTGGTTAATTTCCCCACTACTATTATTGAATAACCCATCTCTTCATGTTGGTTTGCAGTGTTTTCTTAAACTCCTTGTTTTTAGTCATCTTGCGTACATTCTTCTAGATTAATTTTAGCCTCTACTATGTTGCAGGATGGAGAAGGCAATGGCACCCCACTCCAGTACTTTTGCCTGGAAAATCCCATGGACGGAGGAGCCTGGTAGGCTGTAGTCCATGGGGTCGCTAGAGTCAGACACGACTGAGTGACTTCACTTTCACTTTTCACTTTCATGCATTGGAGAAGGAAATGGCGACCCACTCCAGTGTTCTTGCCTGGAGAATCCCAGGGACGGGGGAGCCTGGTGGGCTGCCATCTATGAGGACGCACAGAGTTGGACACGACTGACGCGACTTAGCAGCAGCAGCATGCTGCAGGAACCAATTTATTTTTGACCACTAGAAAGTTGATCTGTTTGATAGAGGTGTGAAGCTCTGGTTACTTCATAGTTGAACTTCCTCAGAATCTCTGAACAATTCTCTCTGGTGAAAGCCTGAAATCAAGACCCAAGAACTCAGAACCAAAATCTGTCCAGTTCCTGAAGTGCTTCTGCCTTGCTAGAGTTGCCATGAATTGCCTTTAGGTCAAAACTGCAAGGCAAGGGCAGGAATAGAGATTCAGCTATACAGAATGGACATGTGGACTCAGGTGGGGACGAGGAGGGTGGCATGAATTGAGTGATTATGATTGACATATGTACACTACCATGTGTAAGATAGATAGCTAGTGGGAAGCTTCCGTATAGCACAGGAAGTTCAGCTCTGTGCTCATACACTATGACCTAGAGGGGTAGGATGGGGGGAGTGGGGTGGGAGCGAGGCACAAGTGGGAAGGGATATATTTATACATATAGCTGATTCACTTCCTTATACAGCAGAAACTAACACCACATTGTAAAGCAATTAACCTCCAATTAAAAAAAAACAAACTGCAAAGCATAATTCGGGGTCTGACTCTAGTGTATATGCCCAGATCACCTCCCATTACATCAGTTAGTTCAGTTCAGTCGCTCAGTCATGTCCGACTCTTTGCAACCCCATGGACTGCAGCATGCCAGGCTTCCCTGTCCATCACCAACTTCCAGAGTTTACTCAAACTCGAGTCCATTGAGTTAGTGATGCCATCCAACCATCTCATCCTCTGTCGTCCCCTTCTCCCTTTGACTAGACGGACCTTTGTTGGCAAAGTAACGTCTCTGCTTTTTAATATGCTGTCTAGGTTGGTCCCATTACATAAATCTATGTTAAAGGAGATTTGGGTTAAGCTCTATAATCTTTTAGCTGGGAGCTGTCCAGAAGAACTTTCTGCGATGATGGAAGCGTCCTAGTCCGTTGTTATTGTTCAGTCGCTCAGTCGTGTCTGACTCTTTGAGACCCCATGGACTACAGCACGCCAGGTCTCCCTGTCCTTCACTATCTTCCAGAGTTTGCTCAGATTCACGTCCATGGAGTCAGTGATGCCAAGGAACCATCTATCTCATCCTCTGCCCTCCTCTCATTTTGCCTGCAATCTTTCCCAGCATCAGGGTCTTTTCCAGTGAGATGGCTCTTTGCATTAGGTCGTATTCTGCCACATCCAATTAGATAGTCACTAGCCACAGGTAGTTATTGAATGCTTCAAATGTGGCTAGTACACTTAAGGAAATAAATATTTATTTACTTTAAATGTACAGAGCCACTTATGACTACTCACTGGCCACCACAGTGACTGTTAAAATCGGTTTCCCTGTAATTTGCATACACTTCCTTGGATCCCAGTTTTAACATTCCACCATCAGGACTAAAATCAAAGTATTTTTGTCTTTGCCAGGCACTATACTAGAAGACAGTTTCTATACTAGGCTTGCAATTCAAGGAGAGAAAAGGTCAGTTTTTAATCTAGAGATGAGCCAGATTATTAAGACTCTACGGAGACTTGCCCATCGTTTTCCATGGTAAGAATGACGGGGTGTCAAAGGGGAAGAAGGATTGCTTCCAGCTGTGTAGATGGCACGCAGAACTTACAGGTCAGTTCCCTGCACAGAGGAGGTCTGGCCCAGGGGCGCCTTGGAGGGGGGCTGCGGTCCCCTTTCTGACATGTGGAAAGGAAGCTAGGAGGCTGTGGGACCTGGCAGGTTGTGTGTGTGGGTGGGGGGGGGGCTCTTATCCACCCACTCGGAAATCACCCCCCTCCCCCCACTACTAGATTAGAACTAGGATGCACGCGATCGTTCTCACTATACTAAGTGCTCTCGACAAATGTGACAACTTAAACCAGGGGTTTAAATGGGTTTGGCGACTGGGGGGAGGGTAAGCTGTGGGAAGGAGCTGGATCAAACTGATAACGACTCCTAGAGACAGAGTGGAGGGGAGACCCCGAGGAAAGGGAGGGAGGCCCCGCCGTGGGGAAGGTCTGGGAGGACGAGGGCGCCCTGCAAGGTGATCCCAGGCGGACAAGATGCGCACGGCTCCGCCAGACAGCCGCCGGGACGCTCGGGCCGGGTCACAAGATGGCCGCGGTTCCGCTGGGCCTTTGGGTGCGGGAACCAGGGCCCGGTGTTAGGTGCTCCAGGCCCGCGCGGCGCAGGCAGCTGAGAAGCAGTCAGAGCTGGAGGGGAGGGCAGGCAGAGGAGAGGGGGAAGACCGACATTCGGAAGCTGGAGGAGAGGAAGGAAGGGCGCGTGTACGGAGGGCGGCCGCGCGGGTCCGGGGTCTACGCGCGAAGGGTAAAGCCGGGGTTGTCTACTGCCCGGGGGCTGGAGGTCAGGCGACCGAGCTGCCGGGGAAACTTGCGGAGCTCAAGGCCTCGGAGCGCTAACCGCGGCGGCGGCGGCGCGCGCGCCGCAGGGAAGTTGGGGAGGTGCCGAGTCGGGGGAGAGCGCGCGCGCGCGCACGAGCCTCGGCCGCGCGCAGCCGCGGCTGCCCGCGTAGCCTCCCCAATCTGCTGTCGCGGGCGCTCCCGACTCGGCGCCTCGGGAGGGAGCGGTCAGTGGGCCCGCATAGTGTCCGTGGGATTCGAGGCCGGGCTGCTGCGGCCGCCTCCTTCTGGTGCCTTGGCCGCCCTGATTAAGCGGGGCCGGGGCACGGCCGGTAGACCGGCCCCGGGGAGCCGAGATCGCTGGAAGGCGAAGGCGGGGGCGCACGTCTGGAGATCTCCCCGGACCGGGAGGAGGCCGAGGGGATCATGTCCGGGAGGAACCTCCACCTCTCCACCACCGAACGCGTCATCAAAGGTGCCCAGCGGGCCAGGCCTTCCAGTCGATCGGCGGGAAACGGCCCTCGGCCGGGCGATGGCTCGGGGCCGGAGGGAGGGAAGGAGCCGAGGACGGGAGTCGGGGGGGCGGCGGGGTCCCGGGCGGCGCCCATCCCGGAGGAGGACCTAGGGGGGTGTGGGAGACGGGAGGCGGGGATTCCCACCGGGGCTGCCCGGCGGGGGCGCCGGGCGTTTTCTGTAGCACCTGGACCAGTAGCTAGCTGGGGATTGCTCATTTGTCTCCAGTAGTGTCGGATTTCCAGGCAGGGTGGGTGTTTCTAATCCTATCAACCCCTAAAGAGTCTGATCTCCATCTTTTTAGTCTCTTACCTGGGGGGAAGCCATCTAGGGTGATGTGGGCAGGGTGTTAAGTAGGCTCTTCGCAGTCAGATCTTTCTGCCGCTCCTCTTCCGAAAGGTCAGATATTTCTTGCCCCTTCCCCAACCTTTTTTAAGTATGAATACCATGTACCTTTTAGCCCACTTTCTCCAGGTCATCACGTCACTGTTATTACTAAAAGAAACAATATAGTGAAATAAATACAAATAAATTCATTTTATGATATTCGAAAGGGATCTGCAGATCTCTTGACATGATTGTTGGCGTTTTATTTTCTTTTTGGCCATAGAGACTTGGAGAATGATATTCTCTGATTCAGGTGTCCAACATCGACTAAAGTGTTCCTTATGTTGTAGTTGTTTCTGCCCTTAAGATTAGTGGTTTAAGCATAACCGCTAATTTATGTGCTTCTTTTGTTCAGACATAAGACTTAAGTACAACTCTTCTCTCTCAGTTTTAATACTGGGTTTGAAAGCACTATTTTATAAGAAGGGAATATACCAAGATCCAGGTGTGTTAGTGACCTCTAGATAAAGGGGTTAGTTGTAAGTGGGGAGAACTCTTAAAATACTTTTATTTTTTTATTTTGGTAATTATATGGAGAAAAGAAACCAAGATTGGTGATGAGAAAACATTTTTCTCTTCGTGGAGAAAAATGATTAAATGGTCAATGGAGGGAAAGAGTTTTAGTTATAACTTAGGGCCCCCCCCACCTCCAGAAACATTAAGCATCATAAATGTTGATTGTCTGCAGTATATAATTTTAATGTATCATGTAGTTTCCACCCAGAAAATCATCATCATAAGTGTTGCTCATAAATGTTAATTATCTACACTATATAATATTTATTAAATATAATGGGATTTTTGAGATTTACCTCCTCAGCATTTGTCTGCTATCATTGGGGATTTAAGAGAATTGGTCATATAACTGACAGCCCTTTAACTGCTAAATTATTTTGATTATTTTAATATCAGTTTTCATAGTATATAACTCATCAAGGGTATATCACCATCTCTTTAAGATTTAGAATCGATTAGACAATCTTCTTGGATAAATCAAGGTCATCATAATGTACATTAATTTCTGTCCCATGCAGTTAATATGGCCGGTGCATTCTGCTATATAAGGGTGTTGGCAGTTTCCTCCTGTGCTAAAATGACTCCTCACTGCTATACCAGTTTAGTGCTTTTGTCTGTTTTTAGTTTATCTCCTTCAGTACTGTTCTTTATCTGTCAAAATATGCCCTTCTAATCTGCCACTTAAAAGCTGAAGTAGGCAGGGAAACCAGATAAACCAGAATAGTGTGTCAAGTCAGAATAAATAGGATCTGAGTGAAGCTTAGTGGTAGTCCTCAGACCTTTACAGATCTCAAATTCTGATCGCCATTGTAGCACGTAATTTCTACCATAACGTGCAATAAGCTATAAAGGAAATGATACAAAAGATACAAAGGTCATTTTAAAATGACCCTTTCAAATCGTTAAATACAGAAGTAAAGTAAAATAAAATGCAGCTAATATGCAGGTGCTGACTTATTGCTAGGCATACCCATAGTTAAGTGAACACCCTCATAGTCTGTATGATTCACATTTGTTTTTTGGTGAAATTATAAATGACTGCGTGTTATCAGATTACTCTTAAAGAAATGAAACATGAATGATTTCAAGCCCTTAGATTGTATGGGTTTGTCTAGTATGTAAAAACTTGAGCATGAGAACTTGAGCACAGCAATTGTGGCTTCTTGGTGACTTACCTTGCTTTTTATCTACATTTTCCTGAGTTTGAAATATTGAGGTTTATTCTAAGAAAGTAAGGTGTCACTGTATTTATAGCTAAGGTCCCCTGGTTGTATTGGGTTCTAAATCTGATCTAATGTTATCTTGTCTGGCCAGAATTGTTTGCATTTATTCACAGCTGGAAATCTTTTTCAGAGGTGAGACCACACCCCAGTTATTTTTGGTTCTGTCATTTCCTGTTCACTTTAAAGTCTACTTAATTGTTTTGCTTGAGCAAATGGTGAAGAGTTGGGTGGGTGGGAGTGATTTGTATTTTAAGTGTCTTTTTTTAAACAGCAACTTGCCTAAAATGAAGGACTAGACCTGTGGTTTTACTCCCGCTTCTCAAGCTTACTTGTGACCTTGCCTGTTTTTTTTTTCTAACCTTGCGTTTTTAGTTAAACCCTGTTTTGTTTTGTTTTGTTTTTGCTTCAATAATCTCATCTGCAAAATAGAGTTAATAATACTTTCTTCCTCAAGCATCTCAGCCATGCAAATGACATAATGGATGTGAAAAGCTTGACAGTGTAGTATTATGAACCATTTGAAAAATACCAGAAAGCATATGAAATTGTAAGTTAAGAAGCTGTTCTGAGGAAAATACCTCTTCTATAATATAAAGGACATCTGGGTGGAATCCCATGGATAACAGCATGGAAACCAATAATACAGCCTGTCTTGTATTCCCTGGCAGCTGGCTTCTCTCCCAGTTGAAGGTGTTCATTTTGTGTTTAAAAAATATAAAAATTCTTATGATTTCACTCACTCATTAAATGTTTATGGAGAGCCATCTGCAGTGTACTCCCAATAGGTGCTCATTTGTTTCCTCTTTGTTTTAAAAATTAATATATGTGTGAGTTTCTAGAACAGTCCATATGCACTAGAGCATCACTACTTGTGTCTGGAGCAGAAACTCAAATAATTGTGAAAATCTTTCAGCTTGATTTTTTTTTTTCTGGTTTCCAAGTTTCTTTTTCTGTTGGAGGGATTTTTTTTTTTTTTCTTTGACAGTGATTTTTATAAAAAGTTTTTATTCCTCTGGACTGAATCTTTTCAGCAGCAACAAGGAAATTTCACTGGGCATTACATGACAGATAGGGAGAATGCATTGTCTAAGTTTGTTATTTGGTGGCCGAATGGATTTTAACAGAAGTCAGGTTTCTTTTTTGATACAGTTCTTCCATTCTCTTGAAATTCAAGTATATTGTATAGTCAGAGAATGTACAGTCATTTGTAGCACGCATTGAAGACTGCTGGTTCTTTAATATTCTGGCACTGGGACTAGATGTGGCTATGGCTTTCTTGGACTTCCCAGGTAACTCTAGTGGTAAAGAACCTGCCTGCCAATGCGGGAGATATACAAGACACAGGTTCGATCCTTGGGTTGGAAAGATCCCCTGGAGAAGGGAATGACAACCCACTCCATTATTCTTGCCTGGAGATTCCCATGGAGAGAGGAGCCTGGGGGGGGAGCTGCAGTCCATAGGGTCGCAGAGAGTTGGACACAACTGAAGCGACTTGGCACGCACACACGCACGCACGGCTTTCTTAAAATTTTTCAAGAAGAGTAGTATGACCAGAAATGACTATTTCCACAAGTATACCCTGAACCCTTCTGTCTCTGGTACTTATACCTCTTTTATTTTCTGTTTGTTCCCTTTCCCATTTTCATATCATGACAATGAATTTACCAAGGGTTAAAATTATTTTTTCTTGTAAATATATGCTTAACCCTATAAATTGTGAAAGGCAAAAGGGAAGAAAACAAAGGCTTCATATTCATTCCTTACAGAAGCAACTGCTGTTAATACTTTTCATTACTGTACTTTCATTAATACTTTTCATACAGTTGAACCTTGAGCAACACAGGTTTGAACTGTAGGCCCAGTTATACGTGGATCTTCTCAATAGTGTACTATGGTGCTACATGATCTGAAGATGGTTGAATCCGAGGATGTAGAACCGTGGATAGGGAGGAACTTTGGGTATGGAGAAACCACCTGTGTGTATACAGAGGGCTAACTGTAAGTTGTAGTGGACTTTATAGTGTGTGCAGTGTTGGCACCCTTCAGCGCCTCCTTATTCAAGGATCAGCTGTATTTCCATCTACTGGTATGCTTTGAATTTAATATATGTCATGTTAAACCTTTTATTGTGCAAATAATTCATATTCTTTTAATTAAATATGGTAATTTTACCTAAATCCTTTCATAATGGTTTCAGTCAACATGAAAATGATTTGAAAGTGCTCATATTCATATTTTGATCCTTTATATTTTCAATCATTTGATACAGTGCCAACCTAGAAGAAATATTTTCAAGGATAAATATTCATTGTGAGCAAGTCATATAGCACACATCTGTTGAACTTGTCAAAAGTATTTCAGTTATGCTTAGTTTACCATTGTAATTAACAAGCTGCCAAACTATCTGAACACTTGGACATCCAAGACTGTTTGAAACTTACACCTCTAAGTGAAAGTCTCAAAATTCAGAAAGGATCTCTTAATTTAAACACTTAATTTCTTTTTTTTTTTTGAGCAGGAATAAGGTGTTCTTTTTTACCTGTATGATAATGGTTGTGATGAAAGCCTTATTTATATCAGACATTTGATAATACAATTTTCTTCTATAAAGTAACATCACATTTTACTGTAGAGTTAAAAAAAAGCTATTGGATCGTTGGGAGAGACAAATGCTAAGGACTTGTGTGCATGTTAAGTCACTTCAGTTGTGCCTGACTCTTTGCGATCCTATGGAACGTAGCCCGCAAGGCTCCTCTGTCCATGGGATTCTCTAGGCAATGAATGATACTGGAGTGGTTACCAGGCCCTCTTCCAGAGGATCTTCCTGACTCAGGGATCGAACCCCTGTCTCTTACATCTTCTACACTGGCAGGTGAGTTCTTTACTACTAGCCCCAGAAGGACTCATTACTTAAAGTGAATTAAAGAATTGATTAAAAACTTTTTCCTAAGCAGTATTTGATAACAGAGTATCTTTCCATTAAAGTAACATTTTGGGGAAAAGCTAATTTTTAGGCATATCTATGAGAGACAAAATTATTCAACTAATTCTGTTATATTTGTAGTCATTTTGGGGCTTTGGTGCTACTTACTTGCTAAAGCCAACCAGTCCATTCTAAAGGAGATCAGGCCTGGGTGTTCTTTGGAAGGAATGATGCTAAAGCTGAAACTCCAGTACTTTGGCCACCTCATGCGAAGAGTTGACTCATTGGAAAAGACTCATGCTGGGAGGGATTGGGGGCAGGAGGAAAAGGGGATGACAGAGGATGAGATGGCTGGATGGCATCACCAACTCAATGGTGGTCAGTTTGAGTGAACTCCGGGAGTTGTGATGGATAGGGAGGCCTGGCGTGCTGCGATTCATGGTGTCGCAGAGTTGGACACGACTGAGCAACTGAACTGAACTGAATTGCTAAAGGACTAATAGAAATAAAGAGGTGTTTTTTAATCATCATCCTTTGGTGCAGTCATTAATAGAATATAGCATTCTATTTTAACATTTTTTTATGTTAAATTTTAGCTTCATTCAAAGATAAAAAGCTGAGGTCTAAAAATTTCATCCTAACCTAAGTCATATCTGATTTTGTTATCTTTATAATCTACCTAATTATTCAAATGTATGCAGAGAGAACTTTGGTTCCTTATATTCAGTTTTATTTTGTTGGCAAACTGGATTTTTATCATGAAATCTTTTAGTTTCTTGAGTCTTTGTTATTAGAAGAGGGTATAACTTGGTAACTAGGCTGTCTAGCTTGAGTGACAGAAAAATATGCTATACTAGCTGGCCAAGGAAATATGTATCTTTGATGATTGTTATTAGATTTATTGAATGCTAACAAGTCATGATGTTTTGGTGCAATGTCCAGACAGTGTCAGCCCAAGAGAGTGAAATTCTGAATGAAATAAGCACTAGGAGATAATTGTTATTTAATCACTAGGTTGAGTCTGATTCTTTGTGCCCCTCGGCCTGTAGCCCACCAAGCTCCTCTGTCCCTGGGATTTCCCAGGCAGGAATACTGGAGTGGGTTGCCATTTCCTTCTCCAGGGATCTACCTGACCCAGGGATTGAACCCACATCTCTTGCATTGCAGGTGGATTCTTTACAACTGAGCCACCTGTAACCCTTGTTAAAAATGTTTAACCTGTATCTAGTTATAGTAAATAATCAGACAAATGCAACTTATGGGACTTTCTATAAGACAAATGGTTTGAACTTTTCAAAAATGTCACAGTGATGAAAAATTAAAAAGGCAAGAGGAGTATTCTAGATGAGAGAAGATGAAAGAGAAATGGCAGTCAAGTACAGTGCCAAGGCTGGATGGAGAAGATGAATAAGCCATAGAGGACATTTTTAGGACAACTGGGCAAATTTGAATATGGAGTATATATTAGATATAGAAATTCAAAATTAAATGTCTTGGGTATGTGATAGGCTATTGTGGTTATAAAGGATAATGTTCCTATTCTGAGGTGATACCTGATGAAGCATTTAGGTTGAAATGTCATGATGTCTGCAGTTTGTTTTCAAATGGTTTAGGAAACAGAAATCTGTTTGTTAAAAGAGAAAGCAAAAGTGGCAAAATGTTTACCGTGGTGTGTGCTCAGTCGCTTCAGTTGTGTTGGATTCTTTGTGACCCAATGGGCTGTAGCTCCTCTGTCCATGGAATTCTCCGGCAAGAATACTGGAGTGGGTTGCCATTCCCTTTTCCAGGGGATCTTCCTGACCCAGGTATCGAACCCATGTCTCTTGTGTCTCTTGCTTTGGCAAGCAGGTTCTTTAGCACCTCTGGGAGGTCCCGTGGTGAATATGGGTGAAGAGCAAATGGATATCCTTAGTATTCTTTCACTTTTTCATAGAATTTCAGTGTTTCAAAATATAAAGTTGGAGAGAGAGAAAAAGAGTACAATTAAGAGATGCCTCCAGTAACCAGACTCGGGAAAGGTACTGTCGGTTTGAGGATGCAGTGGTGGCCCAGGGAAGGCATGCTGAAGAGAAGAACATGAGTTTTGTTTAGAACATGAGTTTTCAAGTACATACAGCTGATACGGAGTGATGGCTACTTGTTTAGTAGGAAAAGAGGTGGTTGCAGCTATACAGTCGGGCATGGAAGAACATGCAGAAGTAAAGATGGAGAAACAAAGTGTACTTGAGTAAGGGATTGAGAGGAGGGGTGAGTAAGTTCAGAGAAGGGAAGCGGCCTGATGAAGGAGAGGAGAAGGACGAGGGGCAACTGAAAACTCGGTGATCTGTTGGCAGTGATTCCATTAAGGAGAAAGCAAGATTATTTTGATGGCTATGTGTTAAAAACAAACAAACAGGCTTAATCGACTTATAAATGTAATTCAGAATTATGGAACATTCAAACATTACCCAAACAGATATTGTGACAGACTTGTTTTATTCTTTGGGGAGACTGAAGTGAGAAAAGTGGTAGAGAGATAAAATAAATATTAAAAAGGACTAAGAAGCAGACAAGATGGGAAGGATTTCCTAAGTATATTTCCCATCCCTGTTAATCACACCACTTACCATTTAGTCACTGGCTCAGATGACAAGCCTGGGAATCAGGCCAGACTCTTTCCTGTCCCTTACATGTCATATCCCATTCTATCAGACTTAGTTCTGTGGACTTCTGGTTTCTACATAAGCTACTGCTTCACCTTCCTCTCTCACTTCTTGCTTATATTAATACCGTTGCTGTAGCCTCTTGCTAGGGCGATTTAATCTAATCTCATGCTGCCATCATGATCCTTGGATAATATAAAGAATTTTTTTTGTGCTTGAAATCCTTCATGAACTCTTGCAGCCCGTAGGGTAAACTTCAACTTTGTTGATGCGGAAGTTTCCCTCGCGCTTAGCCTCTAACCTTGTGTTACTTCCTCCTCATTTCACACCCCCTCCCAAACCTACGTTCCTGCTCCTTGTTGCCCCTAGAATCCCATGCCCTGCTGTATCTGTGAAAGGATACTTTGCACCACTTCTATATAAAATCTTGTCCCCTAACATGACTAGTTCCTATTTATCTTTCAGGATTTAGCCAAGAGGACAGTTGAGAAACTTTTTCTCCTTTACTAGGAGGCTGTATGAGTAATTGTCTTAGAACTTGGGCTTTGAAGTCAGATGAATGATTCAAATTCGGCTTCTTTTAGTATCTGCATAACCTTGGACAAATCACTTACCTTTGTTTTACCTCAGTTTCCCTATTTGAGGAAGAGGGACGATAAAACTTAGCTTGTAGGTTGGTGGTGGTGGTTTAGTTGCTGAGTCGTGTCCGACTCTTACAATCCCATGGACTGTAGCCCGCCAGGCTCCTCTATCCATGGGATTTCCCAGGCAAAAATATTGGAGTGGGAAGCCATTTCCTTTTCCAGGGGATCTTTCTGACCCAGGGATTGAACCTGAATCAGATTTTTTACCGCTGAACCACCAGGAAAGCCAGATAGTTATAAGGATTAAATAAACTCCATAGAGTGCAGTGACAGGCACTTGGTAAATGCTCAGTACGTATTAGCTGCTCTCATCCTCATCAGAAGAATGAGATATTTGCCTCCTACATGCTCCCATGAACACTCTCACTTGCTTTACAAATTTCTGAAAATATTTTAATGTTCTTTATTCATTCTAATTTCTAATTAGAAACTCTTTCTAATTTATTCTTCTAAACTGTTCTCTTCAAGTGCAAGAACTGTATTTTTTTTTTTTTAATTCTTTTGATGTGGACCAGTTTTTAAAGTCTTTATTGGATTTGTTACAGTATTGCTTCTGTTTTATGTTCTGGTTTTTTAGCCCCAAGGCATGTGGGATCTTAGCTCCCTGACCAGGGATTCAACCTGCACCCACTGCATCGGAAGGTAGAGTCTTAATCACTGGACTGCCAGGGAAGTCTGTAAGAACTGTGTATTCTTAATGCTGAACACAGTGCCTAGACCACAGGTGCTTAGTAAATGTCTAAGTGAAAGCCTAAGAAACTTAACTTTATTGAAGACAGTGTAGGAAAGAGCATGGGAACTGCTAATTACTAGCTGTGTGACTTCTTTTCCTTGTTTTAATTTAAAAATGGGAGATAACAGTACCTACCTCAGAATTTAAAGATTATAGTTCATATTATATAAAGTGCTCAGCATATTGCCCATAGTGGGTGCTTAATAAATGTTAACTATTCTTTATTAAATGAATTCTTGAATCTTGGTGAGATTTGGCCCTAGATCTGTTTGATTTTAAGTGGTATATGTGCAATGATAGCTTAACAGTGTTATATTTTGTGTTTTCCAACTTTAGTGTCCTTAGCTTTTGAAAGAACTTAAATGCTTAGTCAAAAGAGTGAAAATTTCCTTTTCTATAGTATAGATAGAATTTTGAAAATCGTATGTTCAGAAACAGATATTTGGTGAGTTCTTACTATAAGCAACATATTTTTGGTTATACTCAGAAACTTAATTACTGTCTTGAAAAGTACTCAGTATAGCCTGTGATAATTTCCCAAAAATGTAACAGAAAATTAGAACTGTGGAGCTTCCTATGACTAATACCACCGGGAAGAGCAGATGACTAAAGCATAGACTATATCTGGTAAGAAATGTTTGCCCCCTTCACTCTATAAATTGATAATCCTTTCAAGTTTAAACTTTAATGGTTGATCGGTGGCCCCACTAGGTAAGACTTAATTTGTGGGAGGTTTTTGGGTTTTTTGTATGTATGCCTTGGTACCTTTTATTCTTGTGACTTAAGGCTTTGTGGAAGTTTAAAAATAAAATAGGATGGTTTTAATGAAGGGCCAGAGTAATAAAGGTCATTGGTGGACTTATTCACGAAAGTAAGTTAGTTGCTGTTGTTGTTGTTGTTTTTTACTATTGTGTAAGTTTTATTGAACACATATGATCACTGTAAAGTTATGGTTTCTTTAAGACAGGTGAGTTCAGTGACTATCAAAGAACAGAGAGAATAATCTGAAAGAGTGATTTCCGATTATTGAAATAAAATTTGTTCTGATCAGTTATAAAAGGACCTGAAATGTGCATACCACTTTCACTAATAATAGTTAATATAGCCTCTTGCTGCTGGTGCTGCTAAGGCGCTTCAGTCGTGTCCGACTCTGTGCGACCCCACAGACGGCAGCCCACCAGGCTCCCCCGTCCCTGGGATTCTCCAGGCAAGAACACTGGAGTGGGTTGCCGTTTCCTTCTCCAATGCATGAAAGTGAAAAAATAAAGTGAAGTCGCTCAGTCGTGTCCGACTCCTAGTGACCCCATGGACTGCAGCCCACCAGGCCCCTCCGTCCATGGGATTTTCCAGGCAAGCAGTGTTTAACTGGTTCATGATTGGAAAGGCAGGTGAGGAGATTAGGAAATAAGCTGCAAAAGTAGGGCAGGCCTGTTGGCTTAAAACAGGAATGAAAGCAGGGTTATTTGCAGTGAACGGAGACAGCTATTTAGGTAAATCCTAGTGTCCCATGAGGATAAGACCACACAATAATCTAAAAATAATAGCTTAAAGGCCAATAACTTTTAAGGTTTATCTCCTATACTTCTACAGGATTAATGTGGTTGTCACCAATGTGATCTTTCTCTTTAATGCAGTTCTGCGTCATATGTTAGGCATATGAAAATATGTATCATTTATGTAGTGGATGTATATTAAAGCAGTATATTGAATTGAATTTGACCATGAAAAGGCTGCAGAATTTTTTCAGTGTACTGTAGAAACTTAGTTTTTAAAATTTATTAAATTTTTTTTTGATAATTTTAGATTTACAGGATGTTGCAAAGAAATGTACAGGAAAGTCCTATACACCCTCACCTAGGTCTCTTCCACAGTGTCAATATCCCACACTGCCAAAGTACTGTACCAAAATTAAGATATTGACATTGGCACGATCCAGAGAGCTTATTCAAGTTTCACCAGTTATACACGGATTTGTGTGTGTGTGTGTGTGTAGCTGTATGCAGTTTCACATGTTTATAGCTACAACCACAATCAAGATACTCAACTGAATCACCACCACAAGACTCTTGTGTTACTACCCCTTTGTTGCCACACCCCTCCCCTTCAGAAACTCATTTTTATAGTTTGGTTATTGTCTTGAATCATATATAAACTTGATTTGATTAGGGTTTTTGCTTTTGAGTTGAAAGCATTTACAATAGAACCCCCCCCCCCCCCGCCTCCGCAATCCAGGTAATCTAACAGCAACTGTCTCAGGACAAAAACTAGGTTAAAATGTGTTGGCAATTTGGGAGCACTAAAAACTTTCTTGGATAAATGTATAAAGACTTAGAATGATGATTCTGAACTCTGGTTACCAAACAGAATCACCTGTGGAGCTTTAAAAAAATGATACAATGTATCCTTACAAAAGGATACACAGTATGATACATATATAAAAATTTTTTTAAACTTAAAAAAGGTTTTATTGAGATATAATTGACATCATACAATGCACCCATTTAAAGTATATGATTCAATGGTTTTTAGACATATTCACAGATATATGCAACCATCACCATTTAGAACATTTTAATCTCAAAAAGAAACCCCATATCTTTAAGCTGTCACCTCCCTAGCCATCCATTCCCAGCCCCCCAGTTCTATGCTGCTGCTGCTGCTAAGTCGCATCAGTCGTGTCCGACTCTGTGCGACCCCGTAGATGGAAGCCCACCAGGCTCCTCTGTCCCTGGGATTCTCTAGACAAGAATACTGGAGTGGGTTGCCATTTCCTTCTCCTAAAATTTTTAAATATATTGTGTATAAATATATTTAAGCAAAATTATATATATATATATGTATATAAAGAAATTGACATTGGGAAGGATACACAAATACTTAATGGTACTAATTACCCCTGGGATGAAGGAAAAGGATGGAGGCTGTCTTCAATTATAATTGTAACATTCTAGTTCTTTAAAAATATTTGAAACAGATATGGCAGACTTAATGTTTTAAATCTACGTCATAGGTACATGGGTGTTCGTAGTATTTATATTATTTCCTATACCATTTTATGTAAAATTATTTTTTAAAACTATTTCATTAAAAATATGTATGAAGTGTTAGTCGTTCAGTCATATCTGACTCTTTGTGACCCCATGGACTTATTAGCCCACCAGACTTCTCTGTCCATGGGATTCTGCAGGCAAGACTACTGGAGTGGGATTCTGCAGGCAAGACTACTGGAGTGGGTAGCCATTCCCTTCTCCAGGGGATCTTTCCAACCCAGAGATCAAATCTGGGTCTACATGAAGTATATTACATCTGTGTTTGGAATTTCCTCTTTTCTCCCTTTTAGTATACCTTCTGTTTATTTTAATTTGGTGCCAACAGTGGAAATAAATACCTACAAATGAGGATTGAGAAAGTAGCTTTGGAATTTCCAGAAGACCCAGACTTTCAGCAGCGGTTTCAACTTTCTGATGCCCTTCCCTGATTTCTGTAGCCATCTACTGATAATCCCCTCTACAGTCTTTCATGCAGCTAATACTTCCAATACAGTATATTGCTTAACTGTTCTGGGTTGACATTACATCTTATTTTTTGATGTAATATTGACGTTACATTAATTATTTTGGGTGCTTAAATAGAATATAAATTTCTTTAAGGTAGACTCATGTGTTAAAGTTATATAATCTATACCTTACCTTCTAGACAGTATGGGTATGTAGTAGATGCTCGATAAATTCTGAGTTATTTAACTTAGAATATAATTATCTCCCTCGTATTTTCTACTTTTACTCAAAGAACCTTTGCAGTTTTTTGTCTCCTATAGATTTCAGAACTTAAGGTTTTAACAAATAATCACTATTAAATAGGATTTTAGGAAGGCCAGCCTATAGATCTCTTCAGGTACTGAGTGTTTTATTTTTCAGTTAGTAACATTGTATAACCATGAATTCTGTAAAATCTCAGATTGTGTAAAATCCTGGATTGTATAAAATTCTTTTGCTTTCTTGAGTGTATCTTGCATATGAATTTATTTATTGTGTGTTATGTCTACATAGTACTCATTTAATCTTAAATTTTAGTGGCTTCCCAGAGAGATTATTTGTATTCTAACCTTTTTTTTTTTACGTTGACTTATGTATGAAGAAAAACTATTAGAGATTATTTGATGAAGCACTATAGCAAAAGACTTCCCTGATAGCTCACTTGGTAAAGAATCCTCCTGCAATGCAGGAGACCCAGTTCAATTCCTGGCTTGGGAAGATCCACTGGAGAAGGGATAGGCTACCCACTTCAGTTATTGGGCTTCCCTTGTGAAACAACAGACTGGTTCCCAATAGGAAAAGGAGTTTGTCAAGGCTGTATATTGTCACCCTGTTTATTTAACTTATATGCAGAGTATATCATGAGAAACGCTGGACTGGAAAAAACACAAGCTGGAATCAGGATTGCCGGGAGAAATACCAATAACCTCAGATATGCAGATGACACCACCCTTATAGCAGAAAGTGAAGAGGAACTAAAAAGCCTCTTGATGAAAGTGAAAGTGGAGAGTGAAAAAATTGGCTTAAAGCTCAACATTCAGAAAACGAAGATCATGGCATCCGGTCCCATCACTTCATGGGAAATAGATGGGGAAACAGTGGAAACAGTGTCAGACTTTATTTTTGGGGGCTCCAAAATCACTGCAGATGGTGACTGCAGCCATGAAATTAAAAGATGCTTACTCCTTGGAAGAACACTTATGACCAACCTAGATAGCATATTCAAAAGCATTGACATTACTTTGCCAACAAAGGTCTGTCTAGTCAAGGCTATGATTTTTCCTGTGGTCATGTATGGATGTGAGAGTTGGACTGTGAAGAAGGCTGAGCGCTGAAGAATTGATGCTTTTGAACTGTGTTGTTGGAGAAGACTCGTGAGAGTCCCTTGGACTGCAAGGAGATCCAACCAGTCCATTCTGAAGGAGATCAGCCCTGGGATTTCTTTGGAAGCAATGATGCTAAAGCTGAA
Source organism: Bubalus kerabau (assembly GCF_029407905.1). Lineage (NCBI taxonomy): Eukaryota > Metazoa > Chordata > Mammalia > Artiodactyla > Bovidae > Bubalus > Bubalus kerabau. The sequence goes on from NC_073627.1 coordinate 136,127,423, forward strand.
ACTCCAGTACTTTGACCACCTCATGTGAAGAGTTGACTCATTGGAGAAGACTCTGATGCTGGGAGGGATTGGGGGCAGGAGGGGAAGGGGCCGACAGAGGATGAGATGGCTTGATGGCATCACTGACTCCATGGATGTGAGTCTCAGTGAACTCTGGGAGCTGGTGATGGACAGGAAGGCCTGGTGTGCTGTGATTCATGGGGTCGCAAAGAGTTGGACACGACTGAGCGACTGATCTGATCTGATCTGTGGCTCAGCTGGTAAAGAATCCGCCTGGGATGTGGGAGACCTGGATTTCGTTCCCTGGGTTGGGAAGATCCCCTGGAGAAGGGAAGGGCTACCCACTCCAGTATTCTGGCCTGGAGAATTCCATGGATTGTATAGTCCGTGGGATCTCGAAGAGTCAGACATGACAGTGACTTTCGCTACAGCAAAGGAACTTAGTCTCTGGAATCAATCAACCTGAGACCAAATTCCAGCTCCTCCAGTTACTTACTAGTTGTGAGATTTTGCATAAAGTTTCTAACTTCCCTGAACCTTGGTTTTCACATTTGTCAAGTGGGGATAATAATACTTCATAGAGTGTTATTAGGTTAGATGAGACTATGTATGTAAAGCCCTCAGCATAATGGCTGTTTTGTAGTTAGCAGACAACAGTTATCATTATGATCACTATTATTTTTTGTGACTCTGTAGTTAAAGTTGAAATCTGAAACCTATACTGAAAAGTGTTTTTTGGATACCTTTGACAACCTGCTGCTGCTGCTGCTGCTAAGTCGCTTCAGTCGTGTCTGACTCTGTGCGATCCCATAGACGGCAGCCCACTAGGCTTCCCGTCCCTGGGATTCTCCAGGCAAGAACACTGGAGTGGGTTGCCATTTCCTTCTCCAATGCACGAAAGTGAAAAGTGAAAGTGAAGTCGCTCAGTCGTACCCGATTCTTAGCGACCCCATGGACTGCAGCCTACCAGGCTCCTCTGTCCATGGGATTTTCCAGGCAAGAGTACTGGAGTGGGGTGCCATTGCCTTCTCCATTCGACAACCTAGCACAACATAAATAATTTAGCCTCAGAGATTGTAGCTAACTTATATTAGCAAATTTAATGTACTAACAAAAAGAATAATGCATTATTATCAAGTAGGATTTATCTCAGTAATGCAAAGTTGTGTTAACACTTGAAAATCAAGGAATATAATCGACATATTAACAGGATAAAGGAGAAAACATATAGCATTACCTTCGTAAATTCAGAAAAACTATTTGACAAAAATTCAACACCCCATTCATGATTTAAACAAACATACTTCTAGAAATACTAAAGGAAATCAACCCTGAACATTCACCAGAAGGACTGATGTTAAAGCTGAAGCTCCAATACTTTGGCCATCTGAGGCGAAGAACTGACTCATTGGAAAAGACCCTGATGCTGGGAAAGATTGAGGGCAGGAGAAGGAGGTGCAGAAGATGTGATGGTTACATATCACTGACTCAGTGGACATGAACTTGAGCAAACTCTGGGAGACAGTGAAGGACAGGGAAGCCTGGCATGCTGTATATATGTAATATATATATATTCTTTACTATTATAGTTTATTACAAGATTTAGAGTATAGTTCCCTGTGCTCTACAATGGGTCCTTACTTACCTATTTTATGCATAATAGTTTGTATCTGCTAATCCCAGACTCCTAATTTATCCCTTCTTTCCCTGTTTTGTAATGCTAAGTTTTATTTTGTATGCTTGTGAGTCTGTTTCTATTTTGTAAATCAGTTCATTTGTATAATATTTTAGATTATACATGTCAGTGATACTATATAATATTTGTCTTTTTCTTTCAGACTTCACTTAGTATGATTATCTCTAGGCCCATGCATGTTTGCTGCAAATAGCATTATTTTATTCTTTTTTTATGACTGAGTAGTATTCCTGTGTGTGTGTGTGTGTGTGTGTGTGTGTGTATGTACACCATATCTTTATCCGTTTATCTGTTGATGGACAATTAAGTTGTTTCCATGACTTGGCTATTGTAAATAGTAAGCAAACTGATTTTAAAAAGGAAGAGCAAGCTTGAAGGACTCATATTACTGGTTTCAAGACTCACTATAAAGCTACAGTAATCAAGACAGTGTGGTAAAGGTGAAAAGGACAGACAGATAGATAAATGGAAAGCAGCAGAGTCCAGAAATAGACCTACATGTAAATGGTCACTTGATTTTTTGATAAAGCAATTCAGCAGTGAAAAGAAAACGTTTACAACAAATGGTGTTGGGACAACTGGATATCCGTATGGAGAAAAGTAAAATCTGACACTTAGCCTACACAAAGCTTATTTAATAATGGATCACAGACCTAAATGTAAAAGTGAAACGTTACCATTTTTGTAAACTTGGAAGAAATATCAATAACCTCAGATACAGAGATGACACCACCCTTATGACAGAAGTGAAGAAGAACTGAAGAGCCTCTTGATGAAAGTGAAAGAGAGTGAAAAAGTTGGCTTAAAACTCAACATTCGGAAAACTAAGATCATGGCACCCAGTCCCATCACTTCATGGCAAATAGATAGGGAAACACTGGAAACAGTAACAGACTTTATTTTCTTGGGCTCCAAAATCACTGCAGATGGTAACTGCAGTCATGAAATTAAAAGGCACTTACTCGTTGGAAGAAAAGCTATGACAAACTAGGACAGCATATAAAAAGCAGAGGCATTACTTTGCCAACAAAGGTCCATCTAGTCAAAGCTATGGTTTTTCCAGTAGTCACGTATGGATGTGAGTGTTGGATCACTAAGAAAGCTGAGTGCTGAAGAATTGATGCTTTTGAATTGTGGTGTTGGAGAAGACTCTTGAGAGTCCCTTGGACTGCAAAGAAATCCAACCAGTCCATCCTAAAGGAAATCAGTCCTGAATCTTCATTGGAAGTACTGATACTGAAGCTGAAACTCCAATACTTTGGCCATCTGATGCAAAGAACTGACTCACTGGAAAAGACCCTGATGCTAGGAAAGTTTGAAGGCAGGAGGAGAATGGGATGACAGAGGATGAGATGGTTGGATGGCATCACCGACTTGATGGACATGAGTTTGAGTAAGCTCCAGGAAGTTGGTGATGGACAGGGAAGCCTGGCATGCTGCAGTCCGTAGGGTCACAAAGAGTCAGACACGACTGAGTGACTGAACTGAACTGAAAAGAAAACCTAGAAGAAATCTTTTGACCTTGGGGTAGACAAAGTTTTCTTAAGTCACAAAAAGCAAGAACTATAAAAACTGCTAATTGGACTTCATCAAAATTAAAATCTTTTGTTCTTCTAAATATGTTTTGTTAAGAGAATGAAAGACAAGCCTTGGACTGGGAGAAAATACTCACTCTAGGTGTGTCTTACAAAGGACTTTTATTAAGAATATATAAAGAACTTAACAACTCACTGGTAAGCCAACCAGCAAAATTTAAAAATGGACACGATTTGAACAGACAAGTCGCAAATGAAGATATATGAATAGCCAGTAGTAGACAAGAAGATATTTGATATCATTAGCTATTAAAGAAGTACAAATTAAAATCACAATGAACTGCCACGACACACCCATTAGAATGGCTGAATTGAAGGGACAGCTATCAAGTTTTAACAAGGATGTGGAGTGACAAACTCTCAGGCACTGTTGGTGGGAATGTAAAGTTGTAAAAGTCCTTGGGGAAAATTGCTCGACAGTCTCTTCATATGTTAATTATACACCTGCCTTACGTTTCTGGCACTCCACCCCTAGGTATTTACCCAAGAGTAATGAAAATAAGATTTGTACACAAATGTTTATAGCAGCTTCTGTCATAATAGCCCAAACCAGGAAGTATTCAATGGGTAAAGGAACGACCTCATGGTAAATCCTCACAGTGGAGTCTAGTCAGCAATAAAAAGATACAAACTACTGATATATGCAACAGCGCAGGTGACTCACAAAACCACTATGTTAATGAAAAATACCAGACACACAAAAAACTATGCACTGGACCGTTCCATTCATACAAAAATAAAAAGTGCAAAATTCATGTGTAGTGACAGAAAGTAGAGCAGTGGTTGTCTGGTGCTGGGAGGCAGAGGAGAGGGTCTTTTCAAGCGTGATGGAAATGTTTCATATCTTGATTGTGGCTGTGGTTTGACAAACGGAAACGTGTCATATTTTATCGAATTGTGCACATTAGTGGATACAGTTTACTGTTCCTAAATACACCTCAATAAAGCTTAGTTTTAAAAAAGAAGTTAAGGGAGCTATACCCTAAAGTTAATCTAGGATTTAGTGCAGATGACTTCAATTCAGTTTAGTTGCTCAGTCGTGTCCGACTCTTTGCGACCCCATGAACCGCAGCACACCAGGCCTCCCAGTTGATCACCAACTCCCAGAGTCCATCAAACCCATGTCCATTGTGTCAATGATGCCACCATCTTATCCTCTGTCATCCCCTTCTCCTCCTGCCCTCAACTTTCCCAGCATCAGGGTCTTTTCAAATGAGTCAGCTCTCTGCATCAGGTGGCCAAAGTATTGGAGTTTCAGCTTCAACACCAGTCCCTCCAATGAACACCCAGGACTGATCTCCTTTAGGATGGACTGGTTGGATCTCCTTGTAGTCCAAGGGGCTCTCAAGAGTCTTCTCCAACACCACAATTCAAAAGCATCAGTTCTTCAGCGCTCAGCTTTCTTCACAGTCCAACTCTCACGTCCATACATGACCACTGGAAAAACAATAGCCTTGACTAGACGGACCTTTGTTGGCAAAGTAATGTGTCTGCTTTTGAATATGCTGTCTGGGTTGGTCATAAGTGTTCTTCCAAGGAGTAAGCGTCTTTTAATTTCATGGCTGCAGTCACCATCTGCAGTGATTTTGGAGCCCCCCAAAATAAAGTCTGACACTGTTTCCACTGTTTCCCCATCTATTTCCCATGAAGTGACGGGACCAGATGCCATGATCTTCGTTTTCTGAATGTTGAGTTTTAAGCCAGCTTTTTCACTCTCCTCTTTCACCTTCATCAAGAGGCTCTTTAGTTCTTCTTTGCTTTCTGCCATAAGGGTGGTGTCATCTGCATATCTGAGGTTATTGATATTTCTCCTGGCAACCTTGATTCCAGCTTGTGCTTCATCCAGACCAGCATTTTGCATGATGTACTCTGCATATAAATTAAATAAGCAGGGTGACAATATACAGCCTTGACGTACTCCTTTCCCAATTTGGAACCAGTCTCTTGTTCCATGTCCAATTCTAACTGTTGCTTCTTGACCTGCATACGCATTTCTCAAGAGGCAGGTATGGTGGTCCGGTATTCCCATCTCTTGAAGAATTTTCCACAGTTTGTTGTGATCCATACAGTCAAAGGCTTTAGCATGTCAATGAAGCAGAAGTAGATGTTTTTGTGAAATTCTCTTGCTTTTTCTGTGATCCAGTGGATGTTAGGCAATTTGATCTCTGGTTCCTCTGCCTTTTCTAAAACCAGCTTGAACATCTGGAAGTTTTCCATTCACGTACTGTTGAAGCCTAGCTTGGACAATTTTGAGCATTACTTTGCTAGCATGTGAGATGTGTGCAATTGTGTGGTAGAATTTGAACATTCTTTGGCATTGCCCTTCTTTGAGATTAGAATGAAAACTGACCTTTTCCAGTCCTGTGGCCACTGCTGAGTTTTCCATATCTGCTGGCATAGAGTGCCACACTTTAACAGCATCATCTTTTAGGATTTGAAATAGCTCAGCTGGAATTCCATCACCTTTACTAGCTTAGTGATGCTTCCTAAGGCCTACTTGACTTTGCACTCCAAGATGTCTGTCTCTAGGTGAGTAATACAATAATATGGTATAAACTTTTAAAAGGTGTGTAATAAAAGTCTTCTTCCTATCCCTGATTCTAGGCCACCAGTTCCCTGTCTTGGGGAGGTTAAAGCCTGTTACCAGAGACTACCAGGAGCACATCTATATCCTATCAAAATGAAGTTACACTTAGCTTGTTGCAGCAAGGAATAACATGTACTAGAATAACTGGTGGAGCATCTCAGAAGGAGGGAATTAGAAAAGAAGATACACAGAATTTTCAAAGCAGAGATTGGTCATAGAGTGAATTTAGGGTGGAAGTTAGTAGTCTGGGCAGGGACTGGCTACACTATGTGATGTAGTTGACTTGCTGGAATGGTCAGTGATTTTATCTTTAGTACACCTGAGTCCCTGAGGTGTTTTTGTCAGATCAGTTTCTGTGTAGTACTGGAACATACATAATGAGCTAATGTCAAAAAAAAAAAAAAAAAAAAAAGACTTTAGATAGTCTGTAGTGCACATTGTGGTTTGATTTGGTTCACTTTATCTGACTTTTAAGTCATAGTGTTTTTTCTGAGAGTTTGGGAACAATTTGTGGTTTCTGTTTCAATTTTCACTCTTTGCTTCTGATCATTTTTTAACTAAACTGGAGGATTTACCATTTAGGAGTGATCAGTAAAGATCTGTGCCATAAGAGAGGTTGTGAGTGTTTATCAAGCTTTTGATGGTAGTAATTTTGACCTCTGTAAACACCAAGCCATTTTGTTCTTTTTCTTAGATGATTTTTTTGTTTGTTTTTATTTATTTTATTGGAATATAATTGTTTTACAATGTTTTGTTAGTCTCTGCTGTACATCTTGAATCAGCTATATGTATACATATATCCCTTCCCCCTGGGGCCTCCCTCCCACCCCCCTATCCCACCCCTTTTGAGTCAGAGTCACTTGGCGTGATAATGACTGAATGCATTATTTAAGACTCTGGAGACCACACACATGGCATCTGTAACAGACAAAACTTCAATAATTATTGTTAAAACTTGAGATAATGTCTCATATATTTCATATCTATCTGGATCTTCCTATGGTAACCAAGTCATTTTTTCCCCTTTAATTTGGATATGGATTATTTACCTTTCCCAGTGTCTGAGGAATTAGTCCTGCATTTGTTGATTATCAAGGATAAAGGTCTTGGTAGTACTAAGAATAAAGGGCAGGGTGTTTACTGACAGTCTAGAATTTTGAGACAGAAGAAAATATCCAAGAAAATAAAGGGCAAAATCATGGAATGTGCATGGTAATCAGTGGCTCCTGGCATCGGAGAGATTGTGTTCTGTTGATTTTGGACATAAATGGTCTATTCACGTTATCTTCTGCTTTTGGACCAAAACAGTTCTGGAAATCCTAACTCAGACACAGTGTCTGGCCATAGCAATGATGTCAGCAGTACTCGTAGTTAATTTGTTCCATGTAGTGTTAATCGTTACAAGTACATGATACATACTGTTACCAAAGTTCTTCTGACATGTCTCCCCAAGGTTAACTGTTGATCTTTAGATTATAGCTGGAACTTTAGGTGAATGTAAGGAAGAAGCAGAAATTCCTTGTAGGTGTTGAGTCTACAGGCTTTATTTATTCATTTATTATATTAACCATTAACCAGCCTTATCAGAATGGAAGAGAGTGGAATCTTCTGTTAAAGTACATTATCAGTTTCATAAAGAGTCAGTCATTGAGTATTCTTAAAGTAAGAATATGTCTTGAACAGAGAGGATATTGACAAATATCCAAGCCTTTTGATTTATCCTATAAAATGTATGAGGAATGTCACCAATACAAGCTTATTTAAACCTAGAGATAAATCTTTTGTCGATAGCTATTGTGTCAGTCTTTAATCTGAAAGATAAACAAACATTGAAGCATATCTACTTTAACACATTTTAAATTAATACAACATTAACTTAGGAAGGCTGAAGGCTGAACTCTTTTCATTTGTCAGATTTTTTTTTTTCTTTTTACCCCATTTTAATAAAGCAAAGAGCTCTCACAATAGTTTTGAGTTAATTAAAAGTTGGAGAATGCCAAACAGAGCTAATAATTTCTGTTAATCCTTTAAAAATATTTTTAATAAGGTAAAGGATCAAATCTTTGTGTAACCTAATGGTCCTTTAATTGGGTAGACCCAAAGGTATTGTAGGCGGCTTTACAATTTTATTGTTCTGAATTTGGAGTAGAACAAAATCGAAGGGAATTGTTGTGTGACAAAATACCAGTTGTGACTATCCAAAGGTGAGGAGTAGTTAAAGGCAGTATATTTAAAAATACAGCAATAAGTGACACTGTTTTTTAGGAATGTCATCTTTTTTCTAAAAGTAAGGAATGTAAAAAAAAGACGACTTACAAGTTTGTTAAAAGAAAAAAAAGCACAGAATTAACAGGATGCTTTAATTTAAGGATTTAAGGAATGTCTTCTAGGCACAGAATAACTTTGCCCTTTTAATAGAAAGAAAATCAAATTCTAGTTTTCCTTTATTTATTACTCCTGAAAGCATTTACATTAAAAGGATTTATAAGCCTTTATTCCTTTATGATAAATCCCTCACATTTGACCAGTTTTGTCAGAAATTCTGATGTATTTTCTTTCTCTTGTCAAAGGTTGTTTTGTTTTTGTACAAACCCAGACAAATGGCATCCCACTCCAGTACTCTTGCCTGGAAAATTCCATGGACAGAGGAGCCTGGTAGGCTGCAGTCCATGGGGTCGCTAAGAGTCGGACACGACTGAGCGACTTCACTTTCACTTTTCACTTTCATGCATTGGAGAAGGAAATGGCAACCCACTCCAGTGTTCTTGCCTGGAGAATCCCAGGGACGGCGGAGCCTGGTGGGCTGCCGTCTATGGGGTCGCACAGAGTCAGACACGACTGAAGCGACTTAGCAGCAGCAGACAAATAAAATATACCAGTTCTCAGACTCTCTACCTTTATTAAGGTCTACTGTCTAATTTATCTATAGCTATACTCTGTCATTTTTGATACAACCAGAAATTCCCCCCCCCAGCTTTATTAGGATAAAATTGATGTATATCATTATGTGAGTTTAAGGTGTATAATGTGTTAATTTGATATACTTATATACTGCAAAATGGTTATTTACCACAGTGGTGTTAGCTGACAACATATAAACACCGTATAATGACCATATTTTTTTTGTGGTGAGACAGACATTTCTTATTCTAAAATACAAAATTATTCTCTTTATTTCTAGATAACCAAAAACATATCTGATACTATGCATTCACATTTCCGTGTCTTTACATGCATTCTTTTACATTCTTTCAAAATCAATAACAAAAGAAATTGTTAAGAGTTAAAAGTTGAATGAGAGGGGAATTGTGAGGGTATTAGAAATGAGTAATCCTATAACTTTCAGAGAGTTACAAATTAAAAGGGCTTTTATTGCCTGTGGATTAATTGGTCTCTAAATTCTCTTTAGGGTAATGCCAATTAGTCTTTTCCAGGTTTTGTGTCTCCTGCCTGTGTGAATGCTAAGTTACTTCATTGGTGTCCGACTCTTTGCAACCCCATGGACTGTAGTCTCCCCGGGCTCCTCTGTTCATGGGATTTTCCAGGCAAGAATACTGGAATGGGTTGCCATTTCCTCCTACAGGGGATCTTCCTGACCCAGGGATTGAACCTGTGTCTCCTGAATTGGCAGGTGGATTCTTTACCACTGAACCACCAAGAAAGCCTCTTTGTATCTCCTGTGCTATGCTTAGTCACTCAGTTTTATCTGACTCTTTTCGACCCCATGGACTGTAGCCCGCCAGGCTCCTCTATCCATGGTTTTCTCCAGGCAAGAATACTGGAATGAGTTGCCATGACCTTGTCCAGGGATCTTGCCTACCCCGGGATCAAACTCATGTCTCCCACATTGCAGGCAGATTTTTTACTGTCGGAGCCACCAGGGAAGCCTTGTGTCTCCTAGACACCTCAAAATAGGGACTAATTGATAGAGATCAGGGATATTGATACAAGCCTGATTCCTTCAGTAAATGTTCTTTTTTCCTGGCATTTGGGAATTCTTTCAGGAAACAAGTTTTAGAGTTTGAATTGCATTTGGAAGTCTCCTCATATTAAAGAATGCAGAGCATTGGGTATTCAGAATTCTGTTTCCTATTGTTTGAAGGTGCTTTTCAAATAATTTTGTTCATGTTAGAAGTACCCCAAGATGCCATTTGTATTTCAGAATTTTTCCTTGGTGAAATTATGCCATTTATTGAGTGTATTCATAATCTGAAAATGTAAAGGAAGCAGAAGAGGCACAGAGGAGACAAAGGCTCAGACTGAGAAAGCTCAGTGTGATCTGCAGCGATTATTAAGGACGGCACTTTTGCAACCGCGTGTCTCTGGAAAACACAAAGCGACACCAGAGATCAACTGTTACCAACTGAGGGCCAGTCAGAGCCTCAGCTCCCCGTAGACCGAAACAAAACACTTCTCAGGATTTTAAGGACTGAGGAAGATCCTTAGGAAGTTTTAGAAAAATTGACCTAGTGCAGAGTTGATCTAAAGACACTCATCTAATGAGACCTTCCAAACTTGTCAGAGGCTGTCTGAACCAGCCTTTGGGGCTGGCTGGAGGATCCCCTTCTTAGGTCCTTGTCTGTCCTCTGCCTATGTACCTCCTCATAGATGAATGACACTCACGATACTGAACAGACATACAGGTGATGGGAATGTTGTTAATTAGGAGCCAGATTTTGCTCCCAAACAGTACAATCCAATAAGACTGAAAGAAGACCCACATATCACCTTGACCCTGAAGTGCTCGACAAAATTCCTGGATCTCAGGCAACACACTCTTGTAGTCAGGGTGGCCCTGAGCAGGTGGTTATCAAGTGGCCTCATAAGTGTACACTGTTACACTGGTACATGGAGGTACCCAGAAACAAGGTCAGCTGAAGGATTTGTTTATAAAGAAAAGTTAGGTTTGGGAAGATCCCCTGGAGGAGGAAAATGGCAACCCACTCTAGTATTCTTGCCTGAAAGATTTCATGGACACGAGGAGCCTGGTGGGCTGCAGTCCATAGGGGCGCAAAGAGTCAGACATGACTGAGCAACCGAGCACATGCACACAGAACAAGTGAGAACCAGAGGGGCTAGGGACCTTCTCTGAGGCAGTTAGGAAGGCTGCTCATAGATACTATTGTTAGATAAGAGACTGTTGCTGGATTTTTAGGGTGGAAGTTTGCAATCTGGGCAAGGGCTGGTTAGAGTCTGTAAACTTGATAAGTTGCTGGAACTCATAAGTTCCAGTGTTAGATCAGATCTGGTGTCTATGCAGAGTTACTGTTAAATTACTTTACCTGAGGTCTTATCTTGAAACACACAGATCTGAAACATCTGGTGTGAGAAAGTTTGAGCTCAGATAGTCTGTGATGTATGTTGTGGTTTGGTTTGGCTCACTTTATCTGTCCTATGAGTCATAGTACAGTTATAAGTTGGGACTTCTGTTTCGTTTCTGAGAGGTGTCTCATGTTAGTTTCTTGTGTGTATAAAAGTGTATTTGTGATTGTTGAACAGTCTAAGGAAAAAACTTTGACTTCAAGAATTCAATATGAGTTTTCCACTGCTGTGTAACAAATTATCAAAAACTTAGTGGCTTAAAACAATGATTTTTTTTAGCTCAAAGTTGTGTGGCACAGAGGTACATTCGTGGCATAGACTTCTCTGCTCAACAGCTCAAAGGCTGAAATCAAAGTGCCCACCAGGGTGAGTTTACATGTGGAGGCTCGAGGAAGAATCTGACCATTAGCACGTTCAGGTTATTGATAGTTCCTTGTGGTAGTAGGAATGAAGTCTTTAATTTTAACTGGGGGCCACTCCTTGCTCCTGGAGGCTGCCTTCATTCCTTGCTCCGTGGCCTCCTCTGTCTCCAGGCTAACGATGGAGAACTTATATGTCAAATCCCTTTCATGCTTCAGATCTCTCAGCTCCTATGTCTAACCTCTAGATCTAGATGCAAAGGTCTCCTGTGCTTAGGTCGGGTGTACCTGGACAATCTCCTATTTTAAGGTCATCTGATATGGGACTTACTTATGCTTGCAGACTTCCTTCCTTCCAGCAGTACCTAGACTGTGGTTTGATGGAGTAACTGGGAGAAGGTATGTGGATACCATGGGCCAGGCATCTTGAGGGGTCTGTCTCCCACTCACTCCAGTGCCTTTGTGTGTTTTGAAGCATAAGCCACAGAGCTTCCTCCTTGTCATCTTAGTAACTCTTGGTCATTTATAGGTGTAACTTCAATTTGACGTTGAATTTTTGAATGTCGCTGCTAAGAGTCAGTTTGGGGTACAGCTCTGCTGATTTGAGAAAAGTGTTATTTATGTATGCAACTGATTAGCATAGGGAAAGTTATTGCCAACGGGATTGCCTTTTTTGCCTTTGGCATTTCTTATTTTTATTTTAGTAAATTTTTTTAATAAAAACTTGGAAAAATGTAGGGCAAAGCAGAGAGGGGAGAAAAAGCCATCTGTAGTCCAAACACGTACTTTCATCCTATTCTTCCAATTTTTATTGTTCACTAAAAAGAATATCAGTATGCTCATGTAGTGTACAAAATAATTATATACTAACTTCTTATATATATATATATTTCTGATTATAGAAGTGATACAGGGTAATTGGAGAAAATTCAAAAAATAGGCAAGCTGGAAAAATAAGATAATTTAGAATCTTGTTACCTAGCACTAATACTTGGGTATATTTCTTTACTGCCTTGTCTAATGCAGTGAAAGTGAAAGTGAAGTAGCTCAGTTGTGTCCGACTCTTTGCAACCCCATGGACTGTAGCCCACCAGGCTCCTCCGTCCATGGGATTCTCCAGGCAAGAATACTGGAGTGGGTTGCCATTTCCTTCTCCAGGGGATCTTCCTGACCCAGGGATTGAACCCAGGTCTCCCACATTGCAGGCAGATCCTTTAACCTCTGACCCACCAGGGAAGCCCAGGTCTAATGGATTATTTAGTCACAATTTAGATCATATTATATGAATTTATTTTTAAACAGAGTTAACACTGGGACCTTAACAATTTTAAATAAAAGATATTTGGTGTATTATCACCCAGGAGTTTTTTTGTATCTTAACCTTTAAAAGTGACTTGTGAATTCTGTGCGAATTTTAAATTCATAAATAAGTTTTTTATTTTAAAAATTTTACATGCATATGTACATACACACACACACACACACACACACATATATATATGTATGTATGTATGATCACTATTTTGTGGGGAAAAAAAGAGAGAATTCCATTGTCTTTTCAAATTGACTCACTCCCTCGGAGTCCCTGACAGCTGAGTTTTCACCCTACCTTATATTTTAATGCCATCCATGGACCAAGGACAGTGGTGTTTCCATTGGCTCTACTTCCCTCTTGCTTCTTGAGACAAGATACCATGACCCTGGCTCCCTCTGGGGAATAGCAGCTCAGAAAAAGAAAGTGCTTTGAAAAGAGGTCTTTAAAGAACATTCCAGACTTAGAGAGTGAAAGAGAGCACCATGTGCCTCCTCTCCCCTCTTCTCCTGACTTCTTAGACTGACTGTGCTCAGTCCCTCAGTCATGTCCCATTCTTTGTGACCCCATCGACTGTAGCCTGCCAGGCTCCTCTGTCCATGGAATTTTCCAGGCAAGAATACTGGGATGGGTTGCCATTTCCTACACCAGGGGATCTTGCTGACCGAGGGATGGGACTGTGCCTCTTACATCTCCTGCACTGGCAGATTCTTTACAACTGGCATTACCTGGGACTGACTAGAATGCTAAAATGTCCCACCCGAAGGTGCAGACTGATATGAGGCAGTGCAGTGTTTTCCTGCTGAAGCATTAATAGACTGGGCACTCACTATATGAATTATTAAAGAATACAGAAAATCACTATTTACTTGGTGATGAAAATAGTGTGTTTTATTACTTACTGTGCTTCTACTTTTGAGGAGAGAGATGAGGCAAAGACAAATGCTTTGTTTTGTAATATTCCTTGCAAAGTGTCCAAAATGTGATTTGGATTTGGTCATCAACCATGTCAACAATGATTCTGTTTTAACAGTGGGGTGAAAAAAATCCTTCTATTAAAGCTTTTCTTAGGATTGAGAAGGAACTGAAATGGAAGACGTGTACATGAGTGGAAGTTTGATTCTCTGAGTTACATAATCTTACATAAGGAACCGCTGACTCTTTGGAAAAGACCCAGATGCTAGGAAAGATTGAGGGCACGAGGAGTAGTGGGCAACAGAGGACGAGATGGTTGGATGGCATCACTGACTCAATGGACATGAGTTTGAGCAAGCTCAGGGAGATAGTGAAGGGCAGAGGAGCCTGACTGCAGTCTATGGGGTTGCAAAGAATCCGTCATGACTTAGCAGCTGAACAACAATAACAACAATGAGAACTCTTAAGATTTATTCTCTTAACTTTCT